>NC_142872.1:161110000-162360000 GCF_051225735.1 Oryctolagus cuniculus | reverse complement strand
TGTTCTTTCCAATGGGATCTCACTCGCAGAGATCTTTTTGCCAGAGTGTCTTGGCTTTCCATGCCTGAAATACTCTCATGGGCTTTTCAGCCAGATCCGAGTGCCTTTAGGGCTGATTCTGAGGCCAGAGTGCTATTTAGGACATCCGCCATTCTATGAGTCTGCTGAGTATCTCACTTCCCATGTTGGATCACTCTCCCCTTTATTTATTCTATCGGTTAGTGTTAGCAGATACTAGACTTGTTTATGTGCTCCCTTTGACTCTTAGTCCTTTCATTATGATCAATTGTGAACTGAAATTGATCACTTGGAATAGTGAGATGGCATTGGCACATGCCACCTTGATGGGATTGAATTGGAATCCCCTGGTATGTTTCTAACTCTACCACTTGGGGCAAGTCAGCCCGAGCATGCCCCAAATTATACATCTCTTCCCTCTCTTATTCCCACTTTTATGTTTAACAGGGATCACATTTCAGTTAATTTTCAACACTTAAGAATAACTGTGTGATAATTACAGAATTAAACCAGTCATATTAAGTAGAACAGACAAAAAAAAAAATACTATGAGGGATAATGATGTATTAAGTTGTCCATTAGCAGTCAGGGCTATGCTGATCAAGCCACCATTTCTCATAATGTCCATTTCACTTCAGGAGGTTTCCTTTTTGCTGTTCAGTCAGTTGTCAACGATCAGGGAGAACATATGGTATTTGTCCCTTTGGGACTGGCTTACTTCACTCAGCATGATGTGTTCCAGATTCCTCCATTTTGTTGCAAATGACTGGATTTCGTTGTTTCTTACTGCGGTATAGTATTCTAAAGAATACATATCCCATAATTTCTTTATCCAGTCTAACGTTGATGGGCATTTATGTTGGTTCCAGGACTTGGCTATTGTGAATTGTGCTGCAATAAACATTAGGGTGCAGACCACTTTTTTCTTTATCAATTTAAACTCCTTTGGGTAAATTCCAAGGAGTGGGATGGCTGGGTCGAACGGTAGGGTTATATTCAGGTTTCTGAGGAATCTCCAGACTGATTTCCATAGTGGCTTGACCAGTTTGCATTCCCACCAACAGTGGGTTAGTGTCCCTTTTCCCCCACATCCTCGCCAGCATCTGTTGTTGGTAGATTTCTGTATGTGAGCCATTCTAACCGGGGTGAGGTGAAACCTCATTGTGCTTTTGATTTGCATTTCCCTGATTGCTAGTGACCTTGAACATTTTTTCATGTGCCTGTTGGCCATTTGGATTTCCTCTTTTGAAAAATGTCAAACAAAGCCGGAGGCATCACAATACCAGACTTCAGGACATACTACAGGGCAGTTGTAATCAAAACAGCATGGTACTGGTACAGAAACAGATGGATAGACCAATGGAACAGAATTGAAACACCAGAAATCAATCCAAACATCTACAGCCAACTTATATTTGATCAAGGATCTAAAACTAATTCCTGGAGCAAGGACAGTCTATTCAATAAATGGTGCTGGGAAAACTGGATTTCCACGTGCAGAAGCATGAAGCAAGACCCCTACCTTACACCTTACACAAAAATCCACTCAACGTGGATTAAAGACCTAAATCTACGTCCTGACACCATTAAGTTATTAGAGAACATTGGAGAAACCCTTCAAGATATTGGCACAGGCAAAGAATTTCTGGAAAAGACCCGGGAGGCACAGACAGTCAAAGCCAAAATCAACTATTGGGATTGCATCAAATTGAGAAGTTTCTGTACTGCAAAAGAAACAGGAGAGTGAAGAGACAACCGTCAGAATGGGAAAAAATATTTGCAAACTATGCAACAGATAAAGGGTTAATAACCAGAATCTACAAAGAGATCAAGAAACTCCACAAAAACAAAACCAACAACCCACTTAAGAGATGGGCCAAGGACTTCAATAGACATTTTTCACTCTAGTACTCTTACATTCACTCACAGAAAAGGCAATGGACAGGTGCTGGAGTGAATGAAAGGAAATAAACTACAGGATGAGGCAAATAATCTTTGCTAACAGCATGGAGGACAAGTATTTGTCTGAAAAAATTAGGGGCACATGGACTGACATAGAGGAGTGTGATAACAGTGGAGAAAATGTAAAGAATAGAATGGCCTGCGCCGCGGCTCACCAGGCTAATCCTCCACCTTGCGGCGCCAGCACACCGGGTTCTAGTCCCTATCGGGGCGCCGGATTCTGTCCCGGTTACCCCTCTTCCATGCCAGCTCTCTGCTGTGGCCAGGGAGTGCAGTGGAGGATGGCCCAAGTGCTTGGGCCCTGCACCCCATGGGAGACCAAGATAAGTACCTGGCTCCTGCCATGGGATCAGTGCGGTGCGCAGGCCGCAGCGCTCCGGCCACGGAGGCCATCGGAGGGTAAACCAACAGCAAAAGTAAGACCTTTCTCTCTCTCTCTCTCTCTCTCTCTCTCTCACTGTCCACTCTGCCTGTCAAAAAAAAAAAAAAAAAGAGTAGAATGGACACACCAACAAAGTGATTAAAGCAGTGTGAGCGCTCAACCTGACTGCACTGAGGCTCACAATATTTCGAGTGAGCTCTGCTCCACCCCTGGGTCCTCAGTCCTCCAAGAGCACCATTATCATCTGTAGAGCTTCCCCAGTAAAACACTCAGGCATACTGAGGTTTCTTCTTCCTCCGCTCCCTCCTTAGGACTCCCTCACTCTCCAGCATTGCTTCAGCGTGATCCTGACCCTGTTCTTGGGCTAAGAGATACATGGATGAAAATGAAATATATTAATTAATAATTCCAGCAGGAGTTCAGCTGTCTTACAAATTCATAGTTTCCTTCTTGTTCAAGAGCAAAGCTGCAGAAAGGACATGCATTTCCCATTCCTTTCGTGTGTCCTTCTGACTTTGGAATCAGAGAAAATTCAAGCTCATTGGGGATTATGACACCAAGGCAGTGGATATAGTCATTTGCATACTTCTTATTTATTCCTCTAGTTATCTCAGGATGAAAAAAGTTAAGTCATTTGCTAAAAGGCAGACATTCAGACTCATAGGAATTAAACAACTTTTTAGAGGTCATAAAGACTGTGAAAAGCTGAGTCAGGATTTGAAACCAGGTACTCTGGGCTCCAAAGCCAGTGCATTTTCTGAGAACATTTTCCAGAGTAATTGACTCTTCTGATAAATGCAAGCTTCCCTCCTCCCTCTGCCTCTTTCCCTCACTTCCCTTGAGATATTTGGGTTCATTAGGATGCCGCACCTTTAGCTGCAGGTGACTCGGTAAGTATTGGAAAACCATGCATTTGTCAGCAATTCAGGTTAGCTTTCTAGTAAAATCCTTTCTAGCAAAATTCTTTCCTCTTGCAAAAATTCAATAAAAGCTGAAAGGCAGAGGAGCAAGATTAGAAAGGATGAAAAAGGAAACTAGATAACTAAGGAAGAACAGTCCATATAAGCTCATATTTCTCTCATTGGAGAGTTTGTGAAAGGGCCAGATTGACAGGAATGAAAAGGAAAATCCTTTTTTATTAAGCTCTCTTGTATGGTATTATCTCCTCAGAGGTGTTTATGAAAACATTCACACACTGTAAAACTTCCCTCTGTAGACTTACTTTTTATTGAATTTCTTCAGCTCTCCATCAAATTTTAAAATCCCTGACTGTTACTCCATTTCTACATAAATCATACCTCATGTCTATCAGTCTCTGGCTTAAATGCAGCTCTCCACATCTCCTGAAAGTTGAACAGGGCACTGGGAGAGGTACCTATATCTGGAGCTTCTTAGTCTTCTGCATATACATGGCTATCGCCTTGTTTCATTTTCTGGATTAAAAATGAAACAGTATACAGAAGAAGAGAAATAAGGAACTCTGGAAATTTTATTAGCAAAAACTCAATTATTCAGGTGCCTACAATCCATCATTTGACATACATACCATCTTTATCCTGCCCCTGTCAGTATTCAGAGCCTGTACTGGGCCTCTGTGCTGATGATGCAACCATACCTCCAGGGAAGGGGAGTCAGCTAATCAGGTGGGTGGAGGAAGAGTGACACTGTTAACTGTGAATGAGGCACCTCTATGGATTCCAGGAGCCCAGAGTTCACGTCACTCTTGGATTTCATTCCTTAGGACTAAATCCAATTTTTGTCTTAAATACTTTGATAGTAGACAATTGGTTGCCACTCTGCACAGTTTCAGAAATCAAACAAATTAGAATATCCCTTTCTCATAGACCTAGTCTCTTCAAATATTTCTATATTCATTCATTCATTAAGCCATTTGGACACTGGATCAGTTAGTTAATCAGCTAATCATAACCATCAACAAAAAGAGAGTTGACCTTTACATGTGCCAGTGACAAGATGTGATGATGAATAAAACAGATATCATTCTTTCCTTGAGAAATATTTGATATGCTACGTAGAAATTCGGCATGTGCATGTTATATAGAAAGTCATAGATAAGTGTATTAGCTCTCCATGACTATAAAAAAAATCCCTGAGGCTACTTCTAGAAAAACTTCTATTTGCTCAAAGTTTTATAAGTTCATGGGCATATCACTGGCATGAGCTCATTTCTGGTGAGGACTCTCTTGGATGTATCACATCATGACCAATGCCAGTGGTGAGAATGCACATGACAGTCATTGATTATGCCACCAGACAGGAACAAGAGAGAGCTGTGAGTGTGTGAGCGGGCTAATGCTTTTATAACAGCTCTCCTAGAAGAGCTGCTGAGGTGTTGTTTGAGGCATGCCTTGATTCATTCTGAAACTGTACAGGACCTCCAGTGTCTCAAGGACTTCCCACCAGGTCCCAGTTCTTAAAGATTCCACACCATTTCCCAATACCATCACCACGGTGACAAAGCCTCAACATACGAATATTCAATGGTTACAAACCACTTCCAAACCATAGCAGTAAGGAAAAAAAATTTTTCAAAGATTTTTAAGTTAAGAAACATGATGTATTTATCTGATGAAAGAAAACATCAAAGACACAAAGATATTCCTTGTTCATGGATCTGAAGAATAAATATCATTAAAATGGCTATACTACTTAAAGCTATTCACAGACTCAAAGTAATCCTATCAAAATATAAATTGTATTATTTACAGAGTTAGAAAAACAATCTTAAAATTGATATGGAATTACAGAAGATCACAAATAACCAAAGCAACCCTGAACAAGAAAAACCAATGTAGAGGCATAACAATATGCCTAATTTTAAAGCAAGCTACAAAGCTATAGTAATTAAAGCAGCTTGGTACTGGCATAGATCCATGGAAAAGAATAGAGATCATAGAAATTAATCCACATAAAAAGAGGCAGCTGACTTTTGAAAAAAGTACTTAGACCATACAGTGAAATAAGGATATAATCTCTTCAACAAATGGTCCTGGCAAAACTGGATGTATATATGTAGAAGAATGAAATTAGATCCATACCTCTCACCATTTACAAAATCAACTCAAAATGGATTAAACACCAAAATTTGAGAACTAAGACTATGAAGTTGCTGGAAGAAAATGTAGGGGAAACGCTCCAAGACACTGGTGTAGCTGAAGACTTCTTGGGCAATGACCCCAAAGCACAGGCAACAAAAATAAAACTAAACAATGGGACTGATCAAACTCAAAAGTTTGTAAAGAATGGAAAATGGTTAATAGAGTTAAGAAACATCCAAAAGAATGGGAAAAATATTTGGAAACCATGTGTCTGCAAAAGATTAGTATCCTGAATATATTCAAAACTTAAAAAAAAAAAAAAACTCAGCAACAAAGTAACAACCAATCCAGTTGAGAAATGGGCAAAGGAATTCAATAGACAGTTATACAAAGAACTACAAATGGTGAACAAATATATGAAAAAATACTCAATATCACCAGCCATCAGGTAAATGCAAATCAAAAGTGCAATGAGATAACACAATACTTTCATCAGAATGGCTAACAAAAGCTGGCAAGGATGTAGAGAAAGGGAACACTTACACAATGTTGGTGGGAATGTAAATAAGTGCAACCACTGTGTAAAACAGTATAGAGACTTTTTAAAAGATTTTACCTTTTTTCTAAGATTTATTTATTTATTTGAAAGAGAGAAAGTTACACAGAGAGAGGAGAGACAGACAGAGAGAGAGAAATAGAGAGGTTTTGCATCTGCTGGTTCACTCCCCTGTTGGCCGCATCAGCCAGAGCTGTACCAATCCAAAGCCAGGAGCCAGGAACTTCTGCTTGGTCTCCCACTTGGGTGCAGAGGCCCAAGTGCTTGAGCCTTCTTCCACTGCTTTCCCAGGCCATAGTAGAGAGCGAGATTGGAAGTGGAGCAGCCAGGACTTGAACCAGCATCCATATGGAATGCTGGCAATGCAGATGGTGGCTTTACCTGCTATGCCACTGTGCTGGCCCCAAGATTTTATTTATTTATTTAAGAGGTAGAGTTACAGACAGGAAGAGGGAGAAGCAGAGATCAAGGTCTTCTGTCCTCTGGTTCACACCCCAGATGGCTGAAACACTCAGAGCTGGGACAATATGGAACCAGGAGCCAAGAGCTTCTTGTTGGTGTCCCATATGAGTGAGGAGGGCTAAGCTCTTAGGCCATCCTCCACTGCTTTCTCAGGCCATAACCAGAGAGCGGTATCAGAAGAGGAGTAGCTTGGACACAAACCGGTGCCCATATGGGATGTCTGCGCAGAAAGTAGAGGCTTAGTCTACTATGCCACAGTGATTGCCCCCATGGATATTTCTTTAAAAAAAGGCTAGAAATATACTTTTATTATCCAATAATCTCACTATGGGGAATATATCCAAAAGACTTGAACATAGTGTATCAAAGAGATACCTGCACCACCATATTTATAGCAGCACTGTTCACAATAGACAAAATTTGGAACTAACTGAAGTATCCATCATCAGAAGAATAGATAAAGAAAATGTGTTACATAAGCACAATGAAATATTATTTAGCTATAAAAAGAATGAAATTCTATCATTTGCAGCAAAATGGATGCAACTAGAAGACATCCTATTGAGCATAATAAACTAGACCTAGAAAGACAAATATGGCATGTTCTCCCTTATATATGGGATCTGAAATTTAAAGAGCAAACAAAAAAGAAAAAAAATGACTGTGTCTATCAGTGTTGCTGCAAATATAGTTTTAGAAAACTTTGTTTTATAACTTTGTCAAACCAATGGTTACGAATTTTAGACTACTATAGTTTTAATATTTGTCACCTTTTTAATGTATTCTACTTGGGTGAAATGGTCATTTTTCCATTCAATTATTGTTTATAGCCATTGTCTATATTCCCACTAAACTGGGATCTTTTTTTTTTGTTTCTTATTAAACTTCGTATTCAGTGAAGTAATGTAATGTAATTTAAAAATGTTAGCTCAAAAACTAAAAAGAAAGGAGAAGGAAAAAGGGTAGGAGGGAGAGAGGAGGAGGGAGGGATTGAGGAAGGAAGGGGATATCATTATAGTCTTAGAATTGTATGTACAAATCACATTGAATCTATTAAAAATAATTAAAAAATAGAATAAAATTTTATGTATAAAAAAGAACTGCAGTTTATCCAGTGTAGGTGGGCAATCTCTCACTGGTAGATGCAGCACTGAATAGTGAGAATGATGTGTGTTAGGGATTGTTTTTTATAGAACATTCTATTCACCAGCTGTCTAGCTCTCAGAAAGTGTTGGAATTCTCTGGGCCATAACCTATGTAAGATAGAAAATTCTACCTATCATCTAGCATTGCTGGGAGCTTTAAATCCCAAAGTGCCTATTCAAACTCGACAATTAACACATGGTACTCCTGTTCTCAGTCTTATTTTTACTTGTATCATGGGCAGACAAAACAGTAGCTCAATAGTTATTGGAAGCATTGGTGACCATTATTTAATGTATTTATAGTAGGATTATTATTTTAACGTATTTATCGTAGGATTTTCAGTTTTCCTTCTGAAGACCGCTCTTTCTTGTTTATGAAAGTTTCGCATGCCTGTATGTCAAGTAATAGCCTATAAATTAAAGTGTGAGCTTTCTGCTATGTTCACCACGTCTCCTCCCTCCTTGGCAGTGTCTTCAGAGTGCATATCAAATTGGAGTCTCTATCTGTGGGTGCTTGAAAAACTGCAGTGGATTGATGTGAGGTTTGAACAAGAACAAGGCATTTGTTGTGATAAGCCACTGAGGTTTTCTTTAAGCGCAATACAACTTAAAGATCCTCACTGTAACATCTTCTTGGCTTTCCCATCAATTTTATTTTTTTTCACTAAAGAAACTGTTTTAAGTATTCTTTTCTTTTTCCGAGAGGCCCAGAGAGGCTTGGAAGCAATCTGATCATGTAAGTGAATGATTTATCATTCCCTTTTGGCCCTGAGCAAGGATTTTCCCTGTATCATGCATCTTTCAAGATATAATTGGACTTAAAATTAAAACTGCATTATCTTCCAGTTCATTGAGAGGAAACTGGTGGTTCTGACTTAAATAGCAGTTTAAAGCAAGGAATGTATTAGAAGATGGTGAAAAATTGTTGCAGTGGGTTATGCTGGGAGCCAACAGAGGAAAAGATTTGTTTCTCCAGTGGTACCTACTGGACCTGAGATCTGAGGACAAAGATCGTGATTGGGGATACACAGTAATCTAAGTTTTGTGTTCTCCCTCACTTTAGTCCAACCCGATTTATGTGGATCTGTTTTGTTTATTGTGGTTCACCGTGATACATTTAAAATAAAAAAAAAAAAACAACAAATATTGCATTGTGCTTGTGAACACTCTGCCTAAGGCATGAGTGAGAATGTTGTGTCCTATGAACCAGATCTAAGTCAGAGAAGGGTTCAAATAAATGCTGAGAGCTGAGAGAGGAGGAATGGCTTAAGGCTCCTTCTTGTCTTTATTTTAACTCCTCACAGTCTATACCTTGAGTTCAGAGATCAGGCCAAAGTAGAATATACTGGAGTTAGAAGAACTGCCTTTGGCTGCTTCAGAGTTTGAAAATAAAATTCAGATTCCTTGCTACTCAAAGTGTTGATTATAGAAGTGGCTTTTGACTTTTCCCAAAGGCAAGTGTTGATATGGAGTTAAGAGTGCAAAAGAGTAATGCTTTTGAAGCAAAAAGAGAGGGATGAGAAGGTTGGCCAAGCCTCCAGAGTACAATCCATGAATGTCAATGTCCCTGTCAACACATCGGGAGTCCAGACTCAAGACTGACTATATCCTGGAGTTTCTTCATGAGTGGAAATGGGCAGATCTGGAACAACGCCATGCTTAGTCATTAACTGGCAGTACCATCGCTTCATTTTGACAATTGATGAGGACTGTCAAGCAGTTAATTGTGGACACCAACTGTTAACACCCTCCCTTAGGCTTACCATTGAATCCCACCTTGAAGGGCTTCTGAATAGCACTCCTTTGTGTCTAACTGTGGATCACAGCCTGAACTCCACCTGGGAGCTTGTCAAAAATATAGAATATTGTCCCTTGAATGAAATCTTGTATCAGTAACTGTAGTTTAATAAAATGTCTAGATGAATTGTTTCAAACACTAAGGTTTGTAAGCACAGAATTTTGTTCAAGGAATAAAATGTGGGGTTTAAGCTCTTTGAATGACCAGGAAGTCATAAATCCTAGAAATCATTTCAGACAGAGATTGATGAAAGGATTACTTAAAAATTTTAGGGCCCATGTGAGTCACTGCAGGATCTGTCAAAAAAAGATCATCTCTAGACTTCACATCCAAGGCACTGCATTAGTACTTCTGGACTGAGCCTAGCATGCTGCATTTCAATAAATGCTCGAGGGATTTTGAGGAAATTAATATATGTTTCATCTCTTGACAAACTCTTATTTTCTGATTAGGATTCTGTATTTTGCCTTGTCACATACCAATAACTGTGAGATTTCAGACAAATTAATCATCTATTCTTTTTGTTCTTCAATATTCTCAGAGGTAAAAATAGTCCTATATGACTGCAGTGACTATTAAATGACAAAACATTCACTTTAACAATTTTTCTCCTGTTAAAGAAGGAAAAAAAGAGGTAAGGAAAAGCTGAATTGATTTATGTTTCAGTCTAGGGATCAAGGGTCATGCAAGGAACAAGTTTCATCAAGTCTCTGGCGCTTAAAACAGAGAACTAAATTTAGAAGCAAAAAAGGGAGTAAATTCCTTGTTTGGGAGGATTCCAAGAGTAAAGTTATGATTGGTTGGTGGTGGGTTCTAAAGTATCTCTTAGGATTACTCATTGTGCTTTTTAAAATTTTATTTAAGTTATACAAGTTTCATATATACTATATATACAGATTTAGAAACATAATGTTACTTCCTACCCTACCCTCCCTGACACACCCTCCAACACTTCTTCCACCTCCCTCTTCCATTTCCACTCAATTTTTATAAAGATCTATTTTCAGTTTATTTAGTGATAGTAAAGTTAACTTTACACTAAGTAAAATAATTCAACTATTTCTCAAAGGAAGAGATAAGAGCTGTAAACAATCTTCCAGTCCCAAAATATCCATTTCACTCCAGCAAACTACATTTTAGATGCTCTATTAGTTACCTCAGATCAGGTAAAACATGTTATCTGTCCTTTGGGGACTGGCCTATTTCACTCAGTATAGTAATTTCCAGTTGTGTGCAAAAGACAGGTTTCCTGGCCAGTGCTGTGGTGTAGCGGGTAAAGCTGCCTCTGCAGTGCCAGCATCCCATATGGGCACTGTTTCAAGTCCCTGCTGCTCCATTTCTGATCCAGCTCCCTGCTATTGCACCTGGGAAAGCAGTGGGAGATGGCCCAAGTCCTTGGACCCCTGCACCCATGTAGGAGACCTGGAAGAAATTCCTGGCTCCTGGCTTCAGATTGGTGCATCCCTGGCCATTACGGCAAATTGGGGAGTGAACCAGCGGATGGAAGACCTCTCTCTCTCTCTCTCTTTCTCTCTCTGCTTCTCTTTCTCTCTCTGTGTAACTTTGACTTTCAAATAAATAAATAAATCCTAAAAAAGAGACAGGTATTAATTTTTTTACAACTGAGTAGTACTCCATAGTTGATGGACAACTGGGTTGATCCCATACCTTAGCTATTGTGAATTATGTTGCAATGAACATGGGAGTACATATAACTCTCTCATATGATGATTTATTTTGGTTGGGTAAGTTCCCAAGAGTGGGATGGCTGGGTCATATGGTAGGTCTATATTCAGCTTTCTGAGGTATCTCCATACTGTCTTCCACAATGGCTGTACCAATTTACATTCCCACCAACAGTGGATTAGGCTACATTTTTCCCACACCCTTACCAGCATTTGTTGTTTGATTTCTGTATGAGAGCCATTCTAATTGGAGTGAGAGAAAATCTCACTGACTCATTGTTCTAAATTTCAGAAATGTAGGTTCACTTTACAAAGGGGTCCACAGAGCACTCGGGATTCAGAGTCTTGTGGATGCACATGCTTGGTCTTGGCAATTTTTTGTGCAGTTTTAATATAAATTCTGTGGAAGGCTTGTTTTATGTCAAGCCTGGTGGTGAGTACCAGGGTTACTGATGGAACAGGTGTAGCCCTGCTTTCAGGAGTTCACAGCACTTGTGCTGGGAAGGTGAAAGTAGTTCTATTAAGATATTGCTGAAAGCAGAGGTTAAGAGAACACTCTCCATGCCAGACTCCTGACTTGAAGTTGGAGAGAGTGTAATTTAAGTGAGTACAGACAAGTGACTTTACTTCAATGTCAAAACATTCTCATCTGTAAACATGGGAATAAAAGCAAACCTATTTCATAGATGTTTTGTGACTATTAAAAGTGCAAATTCATCCAAATCACTTATAATTCTATTCAAAAATGGGAAACATGTGGTAAACATGTGATAATTATAAGCAGTAATTGCCAACATCCATTCACTCAACAAAGTAAAATTTAGTTCCTGCAGATTAGTGATTGTTTCAGGAATACTACAAGTTAAAGATATACTGGGGCCGGCACTGTGGCATAGTCGGTAAAGCCACTGCTTGCAGTGCCAGCATCCAATATGTGCACTGTTTTGAGTCCTGGTTGCTCCACTTGCGATCCTGCCCTCTGCTAAGTCCTGGGAAAGCAGTAGAAGATGGCCCAATTCCTTGGGCCCCTGCACCCACATGGGAGACCATATGTGGTGTTATATGTTGATTACATTTGTTAACATCCATTATTTTCTGATATTCAAAGTTCTTAGTTACAGATAACAGAATCCATGCTTGCCACATTATTGGAGAGATGGAATAGGGGACAATGACGTGGAAGGATAGAAGGAAGTCCCTGGGTCATCAAGGAGGAAGAATATTTTGTCAATGAGATCACTTGAAATTACAGATACATGTTTATAATAAAATGCATGCTGACTTGTGATTAATGTCATTACTGCCATCTCACTGACCACTGCCAACACTTTCTGTTTGAACTCCATGCCTCTAGTCCCTGCCTGTCTGCTTCCAGTGTAATTTTTCTTAAAGTATGACTGTGATTATGGCATATTCCACATCTTCTCTATTATCTGTGTAATAGTATCTATATTAGCAAGAATGTAGGTGGCATGGCATATTAATTCAACTGTGTCATTTTTAGCTAAAAAAAAGGAAGAGCATTTATTATAAGGGTTATTGAATATCTCAACAAACAGAAGGAACTGCAAATAATTATGAAGCAAAAGATAGAAAATATTATAGCCCAAGATCTCTGAGTCTGGGACAGGAGGCTATACAGCTTTGGTGTCTAGTTCTATCTGCCAACTAGTTCTAATGCTTCCTCTGTTTATCTTACAATTGGACATACTAAAGACTTACTTCTTGGAGGCTGGCGCCGTGGCTCACTTGGTTAATCCTCTACCTGCAGCGCCGACATCCCATATGGGTGCCAGTTCTAGTCCCGGTTGCTCCTCTCAAAGTCCACCTCTCTGCTGTGGCCCGGGAGGGCAGTGGAGGATGGCCAACATGCTTGGGCCCCTGCACCCGCATGGGAAACCAGAAGGAAGCACCTGACTCCTGGTTTCAGATCGGTGCAGTGCTGGCCGTGGCGGCCATTTGGGGAGTGAACCAATGGAAAGAAGACCTTTCTCTCTGTCTCTCTCTCTCACTGTCTATAACTCTACCTGTCAAATAAAAAAAAAAGACTTACTTCTTAATCAGGACAAGGGATCATGGACCCAAGAAGCAGTTGTACCATGAGATAGAAGCAGAGAGAAGGGCCTTTCACCTTCATTCTTTAATTATAGGAAATAATATAGTATAGTATATACTATAGTGTGTGTGTATATATATATAGTATAGGAAATAATAGTATCAAGTCATAGAGCACTACTTAAGTGCTTGGCAGTTTCTTAACATTTTGTATATTTTTTACTGAATATTTACCACAGTTTTCAAAAATAGATACAATTTTCTCCATTTTACTGATAAAGAAAACGAGGCATATAGATGTTAAATAACTATCTCATATCACTAGCAAATGGCTCTCATATGCCTAACCTCACCACTGCATGATATACTATTCCTCAAGAGTACTGTCAGTTTACAACATAAACAACCCTATACCCTAAACCAATCACAGGTATAATAACGTGAATTTATTAAGAGGATGTCAGCTATCATTTAGACCATAAGTGGAGCAACTGAGAAGAAACGTTCCCTAAAGGCAGCAGTTTTCCTATAAGGAAAGAAGGATCCTGAACTCAAAGTATACATTAAAGTTCCCCATGTTTTATGTATACTACAAAGCCTTAAACCTCATTTTTCTCCATTTTGCTCTTGTAGACTGTATATTGAAACCTCATGACATATTCAGGCCACAGCAGCTGTCTGGGAACAAGTTACCCCTGTTTCCCAGAATGCTGTTTTTACATCTTTCCATCTGTAAGATCCCTTCTCTCTCCATATACAATAGCCACATCAAGTTCCTTGTGGCTTTCTTCATGGCCAAAGCAGCTTACACTGGCTTCTTTTATCATTTTACATTCTGCATCCCAAATAATTACACTTGTCTGATATTCCACTAAACTGTGTTCCCCTCTTTTTCTGTACCTTCAAAACATTCGATAACATAAGATGGTTGAAAAAATAGATGGACTATTGGATTGAATATTAGTTGCTCAAACAAAATCACACTGAATTGATTTATTCTTAGTCTCTTAGGGTTGCTGGGGAGATAGTTAATAGTCATAAACTAGATTCTCTACCACTGTGCACACTTCATTTAAATTAGATATTTTAATTGAATCTTCTTTATAATCCATAATTTAAAGATGGAAAAAATTAAGCTCATTGAAACTAAAAAAAGTTGTATAAGGACATAAAATCTATAGTTCCCCAATCTACAATTGTATAAAAGTCTTATTTGACTCCACACTTTTTTTCCACTGGGATATGATTTTTATTGTTGCTATTTAGTTTTTTTTCATTTTTAATTATCTTTATAAACAGAGGATAAACTTAGTATATACTAAGTAAAGATTTCAACATTTTATGTTAAATAAAATCCATAATGCTCCTATAAAAAAAACATGATGTTTAAGGACAGAAAATCCGTCACAAACATTTTGAAAATGTCAAACTGAGATATAACATGACCAACTGTTTTATAAATAGTTGTGATAATTTATCAACTGATAACTAAGTAACCAAAGAGCAAACTCATTAACTTAGAGAACACATCACACAAAGGCCAGAAATGTTCCTATTGATTGCTTTCTTGTCAGCCATGATTAGAAATGTATATATATGGCCGGCGCTGTGGCTCAATAGGCTAATTCTCTGCCTTGCGGCGCTGGCACACCGGGTTCTAGTCCTGGTCAGGGCTCTGGATTCTGTCCCGGTTGCCCCTCTTCCAGGCCAGCTCTCTGCTGTGGCCAGGGAGTGCAGTGGAGGATGGCCCAGGTACTTGGGCCCTGCACCCCATGGGAGACCAGGAGAAGCACCTGGCTCCTGCCTTCGGATCAGCGCAGCGTGCTGGCCGCAGCGCGCCGGCCGCGGCGGCCATTGGAGGGTGAATCAACGGCAAAGGAAGACCTTTCTCTCTGTCTCTCTCTCTCTCTCACTGTCCACTCTGCCTGTGTATATATATACATATATACATATTCCATGTATATAAACATAGAATCACAATTCTCAGATTGTAACTACATCAAACCATTGAGAACACGAGTGCAAGCATGACATTGGTGACCCTGGCTGCAGTGCTGGAAGCTGGCAGCCTCTTTTGAAGAATCACCTGGCTTCCAGGGCTCATTCGTCCTCTTTTTTCACTTATTTAGAAGTCCTCTATACTCACAATTTCAAGTAAGCTCTAATCTGTTTTGTTGCATGTGGGTCTTTAGTAGAGGAATGCACACCACAAGGAATAAGCTGATACGTGATACTGCTGTTAACAATGCAAAGTCTGGATGACCATTGTTTCGTGTAATTTTTATTTATTGCTAAGATACTGAAAATTCTTGCTGTGCTGCAAGGAGCCCAGGTGTAAAAATAAGAAAGCCTAATTCTGAAATTGCTGCAAGCAGACATTTTCAAAGTTTAATATGCATGTAAGCATAACTAGTAAAATTCAAAGGGGAAAAATAGGAAACCGCTTGAACAACAACAACAAAAACATCTGGTTGCAAAAATTTCTACATTTTAATAGAAAAATATAATAAAAAAGGGCATTCTGTATTCAGAAATATGAGGTCCAATGTTCTGACATAATTGTTTAAGCTACCATCTGCAAAGCTGGAATCCCATGGGGCACCAGTTCAGGTCCTGGCAGCTACACTTCCAATCCAGCCACCTGCTAACATGCATAGGAAAGCAGTAGATGATGGCCCAAGTGTTTGGGCAGCTGGGTACACAGAGGAGAACCTGATGGATTTCCAGGATCCTGACTTTGGCTTGGTCCAAACCTGACCATTACAAGCCAAGTGGGGAGTGAACCATCAGATGAAAGATCTCTGTATTTCTCTCTCTCTCTCTCTCTCTCTCTCTCTCTCTCTCAACTCTGACTTTCAAATAAAACAATAAAATTTAAAAACAATAAAAGAAATGCAACTGGAAAGGCAAGGTACAGCTAAGTATCTCCACCTGGGCAATGCTGACAGGTGGATGGGAGTCAGTATTTGAGGGGAGATCATCTAACGAATTTGTAGGAAATCTGTGCCTTGAGACAATTTTGGCAGTGGCATGTGTAGAGACCTACATCAGAGTAAGTTTAGACACCAGAAGAACAAGAAGGAAGTGACTATGGACAGTTGTAAGCAATAAAAACTAGCTGAAAAATTTTAAGCAGGAAATGAATTTATTTGGAAGAGTTCCAAAAATCCCATCCCATTTGTAGAAGACTTGGACACTTAGGTTTGAGTCTATGAAGCCAGGAATGAAGGGTAAACTTCCCACCCACCCCGCCGCCACCAATCTATCATCCTAGTTTTTCATGGCTGTACTTGGTTTTATAACTGAAAATTCCAGATCCTGGGCACTTCACTAATCATAGGAAAACACACAGTTGGTTATTCCACTCTCCAGGTAGGGTAGGGCTCATGGATACTCCACTGCCTAAGTAGGTGGGCCCGAAACCTGAAGTTCATATGAGGCATAGAATCTGCTACTAAATTAAGATAACTACTTCTATGTAAAGGTTATGGCCGTTTCTATTTCTGTCATTGCCAGGATTAGTCAGGCAGGTTCCTGCTGCCTGGTATAGCTACCTCTTAATCAAATGGGTACATGAAATTAGTACACTGTGGAATCATAAGAAAAAACAATTTGCTTATCTGTGCTTAACTGTCAGGTTAAGAGTAGGAGGATTCTGTGAATACACAATGGGGGTTCAAATATTAGGCTGTCTAAAACAATGATCAATCTCCAATCCAATGGCTCTTCTTGCAATAAATTCACTGAGAGATGATGAAAAGTAGAACCACAGCTTAAGGATGTGAATTGGATGAGAATCATTTAAGAGGAAACTATAAGAGATAAATTGGATGTATAGCCAAGGGAGAGGAACCAATTGTCAAAACATGATTACATAGCTGGAAATCTTTTTTGTTGTTATTGCATCCTACTAAAATCAAAACTTTAGAATACAGGATATAAAAAGAAAGATAATGAGCTAGTTTTCATGGAATCAGAAGTGACTTTGAGGCTTTCAGGTGAAAGGATCCCTTTGACTAAAGTTTGAAGAAGTTCATGATTATCTCCTATTCATAGGTGTAGGACACTGCAGCTTAGAGATAGTGCTGAGTGTGGCCAAGGGAAGAGAGGTGGGTCCAAAGTGCTAGCTTTGTGCACTTGATTTATTGTCAATCTGGATTTAGAAATGCATAAACTGTGCTATGAACTTCATGGTGCTAAGATATTAAACAAAGGAGGGCCTGTAATCTGTTTTCAGTACAATAATGTACATTTTCTGATGGGAAGATAAAAAAATCTAATAATTCTCTTAGAAGTGGCAATTCTTTATTGTAATGATCTAGAATAATTCAAAGTGTAATATTTTTATTTTGCAGATATTGAAAGTGAAGTTATGTGAAATTAAGTTTCTGGGGAGGAAGGAGGCAAGATGGCGGAATAGGAAGGGAGCACACTGATAGTCCAGGGAGCGATAGTTTAATAAAAGTGGAGATACTGCAGGTTCAAGGAAGAGTAGGGGAAGAAACAGCAGAAGAAACTCTTTTGGAACGCGTGATTCACAGCGGACCTGTGTGGAGAGCGTGGGAGCCCACAGTTCGGGAAACCAGTGGCAGACTCAACACACCAGCGCTGGAATGCGAGGTGAGCCAAACCTCAATAGCCCGAGACACCGGCAGGCAAGCGGAGAGAGGAGACTAGAGGGAACGACCCCCGGGGGGGAAAAGTTCACCAGGCTAACTGGAAGAGAGAGAGAGAGAAAAAAAAGGTGACTGATACGGACACGGGTTTCTCTCTCTCCGCTCACCTCTCAAGGGCGAGCAAGACAAAGAGCAGGCACCATCTTGGACATACGTCATAAGCAGAGTGACCTCAGGTCTGCACCGGCCCTGAGCCTAGCAGAAAAACCTGACTCTGGGCAGGGCGAATTAACAGGAGATTAGGACCTAGTAAAATTGTGGTGCTACTGAACTGAGACTGTGAAAAAAGAGACGGTGGGGGAGAGAACTCACGGAATTCACGTGAGTACTCTCCAGAGACGCTACAATTCCGTAACTTTGACAAGCCAGTGGGAGACTGAAGGAGAATTTGAGCTCACTCTGAGGGCCGAACAGATTCCCTGTGTGGTCCTTGGGAAAGAGCTTCCGATCTCTGGCTCCTGTGGGTATATCATTTGCCTGCTAACTACTTCCAACTTCGTTCAGCTGTGCGGAATTACTTCCCTTTTAAATCAAAAAAAGAAAGAGAGAGAGAGAGATTTACCACGCCTAACATGGGAGTGTCACCTTTGGCACACCAAACAGAGCTCTCAGGCCACACCCATCTCAAGCCCTAAGGCTCCATCAAAAACAGATAGTCCACTTAATCTAGAGTCATAGTATAACAAGAAAAAGCACCACAGTGAAGAAACCAAATATCTCCAATATGCCAAATAACAAATGCAAAAACCGAGGTAATAAAAACAAGGAAGTCACCATGACGCCCTCAAATGAAAAAGACACCCCAATTCAAGATTATGAAGATGATGACATAGAAGAAATGCAAGAAGCAGATCTCAAAAAATTGATAAGAACATTAAGAAGTTCTCAAAAACAAATTCTTGAACTACAGAAATCCTTAATGGACAAGATATAAAATCTCTCTTGTGAAAATGAAATATTAAAGAGGAATCAAAATGAAATGAAACAACTAGTAGAACAGGAAACTGTGATAGTGACTGAAGTGAAGAATTCAATAGATCAAATGAAAAACACAATAGAGAGCCTTACAAACAGAATGGGTGAAGCAGAAGAGAGAATATCGGACTTAGAAGACAGAGAACAGGAAAGGATACAGTCAGACCAAAGAAAAGAAGAGGAAATTAGAAATCCAAAACATATTCTCAGGAATCTTCAGGATACTATTAAAAAAACCAACATTCGGGTTCTAGGAGTTCCTGAAGGCATGGAGAGGGAGAAAGGATTAGAAGGCCTTTTTAGTGAGATATTAGCAGAAAATTTCCCAGGTTTGGAGAAGGACAGAGAAATCCTAGTACAGGAAACTCACAGAACCCCTAATAAACATGACCAAAAGAGATCCTCACCACGACACGTTGTAATTAAACTCTCCACAGTGAAACATAAAGAAAAGATTCTAAAACGTGCAAGAGAGAAACGTCAAATTACCCTCAGAGGATCTCCAATCAGACTCACAGCTGACTTCTCATCAGAAACCCTACAAGCTAGGAGGGAATGGCGAGATATAGCCCAGGTACTAAGAGAGAAAAACTGCCAGCCCAGAATATTATATCCTGCCAAGCTCTCATTTGTGAATGAAGGTGAAATAAAGACTTTTCATAGCAAACAGAAATTGAAAGAATTTGTCGCCACTCGTCCAGCCCTGCAACAGATGCTTAAAGATGTGTTACACACAGAAACACAGAAACACGGTCATCAATATGAAAGAAGGTAAAGGAAGGAAACCTCACAGCAAAAGATCACTGGGAATTCAAAGCATATATTAGAACTTATCTTTGGCAAATGTCAGGGCAAATTTACCACTTTTCATTAGTCACATTGAACGTTAATGGCTTGAACTGTCCAGTTAAAAGACACCGATTGGCTGATTGGGTTAAGGAACAAAACCCATCTATTTGTTGCTTACAAGAAAAACATCTTTCCAACAAAGATCCATAGAGACTGAAAGTGAAAGGCTGGAAAAAGATATACCATGCCAACAGAAATGAAAAAAGAGTGGGCGTAGCCATCTTAATATCGGACAACATAAACTACCACAAAAACTGTTAAGAGAGACAAAGAGGGACACTATATCATGATTAAGGGATCAACACAACAAGAAGATACAACAATTATCAATGTATATGCACCTAACTACAGGGCATCGGTTTATCTAAAAGATTTGTTAACGGACTTAAAGGGAGACTTAGACCCCAATACAATAGTACTGGGGGACGTCAATACTCCACTCTCAGAAATAGACAGATCAATAGGACAGAAGATCAACAAGGATACAGTAGATTTAAACGACACTATAGCCCAAATGGATCTAACAGATATATACAGAACTTTCAATCCTACAGCTAAAGATTTTACATTCTTCTCAGCAGTACATGGAACCTTCTCTAGGATTGACCACATACTAGGCCATAAAGCAAGTCTCAGCAAATTCAAAAGAATTAGAATCATACCATGCAGCTTCTCAGACCATAAAGGAATGAAGTTGGAAATTAACAACTCAGGAATCCCTAGAGCATACGCAAACACATGGAGATTGAACAACATGCTCCTGAATGAACAATGGGTCATAGAAGAAATTAAAAGAGAAATCAGAAATTTTCTGGAAGTAAATGAGGATAACAGCACAACATACCAAAACTTATGGGACGCAGCAAAAGCAGTGTTAAGAGGAAAGTTTATATCAATAGGTGCCTACATCAAGAAATTGGAAAGGCACCAAATAGATGAGCTTTCAATTCACCTCAAGGATCTAGAAAACCAACAGCAAACCAGACCCAAATCTAGTAGGAGAAGAGAAATAATTAAAATCAGAGAAGAAATCAACAGGATTGAATCAAGAAAAACATTACAAAAAATCAGCCAAACGAGAAGCTGGTTTTTTGAAAAAATAAACAAAATTGACACGCCATTGGCCCAACTAACTAAAAAAAGAAAAGACCCAAATCAATAAAATCAGAGATGAACAAGGAAATGTAACAACAGACACCACAGAAATAAAAGGAATCATCAGAAATTACTACAAGGACTTGTATGCCAGCAAACAGGGAAACCTATCAGAAATGGATAGATTCCTGGACACATGCAACCTACCTAAATTGAACCAGGCAGACATCGAAAACCTAAACAGACCCATAACTGAGACAGAAATTGAAACAGTAATAAAGGCCCTCCCAACAAAGAAAAGCCCAGGACCAGATGGATTCACTGCTGAATTCTACCAGACATTTAAAGAAGAACTAACACCAATTCTTCTCAAACTATTCGGAACAATCAAAAAAGAGGGAGTCCTCCCAAATTCTTTCTATGAAGCCAGCATCACCTTAATTCCTAAGCCAGAAAAAGATGCAGCACTGAAAGAGAATTACAGACCAATATCCCTGATGAACATAGATGCAAAAATCCTCAATAACATTCTCGCCAATAGAATGCAACAACACATCAGAAAGATCATCCACCCAGACCAAGTGGGATTTATCCCTGGTATGCAGGGATGGTTTAATGTGCACAAAACAATCAATGTGATACACCACATTAACAGACTGCAGAAAAAAAACCATATGATTATCTCAATAGACGCCGAGAAAGCATTTGATAAAATACAACACACGTTCATGATGAAAACTCTAAGCAAACTGGGTTTGGAAGGAACATTCCTCAATACAATCAAAGCAATCTATGAAAAACCCACAGCCAACATCCTATTGAATGGGGAAAAGTTGGAAGCATTTCCACTGAGTTCTGGTACCAGACAGGGATGCCCACTCTCAACACTGCTATTCAATATAGTTCTGGAGGTTCTAGTCAGAGCTATTAGGCAAGAAAAAGAAATTAAAGGGATACAAATTGGGAAGGAAGAAGTCAAACTATCCCTCTTTGCAGATGATATGATTCTTTATTTAGGGGACCCAAAGAACTCTACTAAGAGACTATTGGAACTCATAGAAGATTTTGGCAAAGTAGCAGGGTATAAAATCAATGCACAAAAATCAACAGCCTTTGTATACACAGACAATGCCATGGCTGAGGAAGAACTTCTAAGATCAATCCCATTCACAATAGCTACAAAAACAATCAAATACCTAGGAATAAACTTAACCAAGGACGTTAAAGATCTCTATGATGAAAATTACAAAACCTTAAAGAAAGAAATAGAAGAGGATACCGAGAAATGGAAAAATCTTCCATGCTCATGGATTGGAAGAATCAATATCATCAAAATGTCCATTCTCCCAAAAGCAATTTATAGATTCAATGCAATACCAATCAAGATACTGAAGACCTTCTCAGATCTGAAAAAAATGATGCTGAAATTTATATGGAGGCACAAGAGACCTCGAATAGCTAAAGCAATCTTGTACAACAAAAAAGAAGCTGGAGACATCACAATACCAGATTTCAGGACACACTACAGGGCAGTTGTAATCAAAGCAGCATGGTACTGGTACAGAAACAGATGGAGAGACCAATGGAAAGGATTGAAACACCAGAAATCAACCCAAACATCTACAGCCAACTTATATTTGATCAAGGATCTAAAACCAATTCCTGGAGCAAGGACAGTCTATTCAATAAATGGTGCTGGGAAAACTGGATTTCCACGTGCAGAAGCATGAAGCAAGACCCCTACCTTTCACTTTACACAAAAATCCACTCAACATGGATTAAAGACCTAAATCTACGACCTGACACCATCAAGCTATTAGAGAAAATTGGAGAAACCCTTCAAGATATTGGCACAGGCAAAGAGTTTCTGGAAAAGACCCGGGAGGCACAGGCAGTCAAAGCCAAAATCAACTATTGGGATTGCATCAAATTGAGAAGTTTCTGTACTGCAAAAGAAACAGTCAGGAGAGTGAAGAGACAACCGACAGAATGGGAAAAAATATTTGCAAACTATGCAACAGATAAAGGGTTAATAACCAGAATCTACAAAGAGATCAAGAAACTCCACAAAAACAAAACAAACAACCCACTTAAGAGATGGGCCAAGGACCTCAATAGACATTTCTCAAAAGAGGAAATCCAAATGGCCAACAGGCACATGAAAAAATGTTCTAGGTCATTAGCAATCAGGGAAATGCAAATCAAAACCACAATGAGGTTTCACCTCACCCCAGTTAGAATGGCTCACATTCAGAAATCTACCAACAATAGATGCTGGAGAGGATGTGGGGAAAAAGGGACACTAACCCACTGTTGGTGGGAATGCAAACTGGTCAAGCCACTATGGAAGTCAGTCTGGAGATTCCTCAGAAACCTGAATAAAACCCTACCGTTCGACCCAGCCATCCCACTCCTTGGAATTTACCCAAAGGAATTTAAATTGGCAAACAAAAAAGCGGTCTGCACCCTAATGTTTATTGCAGCTCAATTCACAATAGCTAAGACCTGGAACCAACATAAATGCCCATCAGCGTTAGACTGGATAAAGAAATTATGGGATATGTACTCTTTAGAATACTATACCGCAGAAAGAAACAATGAAATCCAGTCATTTGCAACAAAATGGAGGAATCTGGAACACATCATGTTGAGTGAAATAAGCCAGTCCCAAAGGGACAAATACCATATGTTCTCCCTGATCGGTGACAACTGACTGAACACCAAAACGGAAACCTGTTGAAGTGAAATGGACACTATGAGAAACGGTGACTTGATCAGCATAGCCCTGACTGTTAATGAACAACTTAATACATTATCCCTCTTAGTAGTTTTTTTGTCTGTTCTACTTAATATGACTGGTTTAATTCTGTAATTAATACACAGTTATTCTTAAGTGTTGAAATTTAACTGAAATGTGATCCCTGTTAAACATAAGAGTAGGAATAAGAGAGAGAAAAGATGTACAATTTGGGACATGCTCAAGCTGACTTGCCCCAAATGGTAGAGTTAGAAACATACCAGGGGACTCCAATTTAATCCCATCAAGGTGGCATGTACCAATGCCATCTCACCAGTCCAAGTGATCAATTTCAGTTCACAATTGATCATAATGAAAGGACTAAGAGTCAAAGGAAGCACATAAACAAGTCTAGTACCTGCTACTACTAACTGATAGAATGAAGGGGAGAGTGATCCAACATGGGAAGCGAGATACTCAGCAGACTCATAGAATGGTGGATGTCCTAAACAGCACTCTGGCCTCAGAATCAGCCCTAAAGGCATTCGGATCTGGCTGAAAAGCCCATGAGAGTATTTCAGGCATGGAAAGCCAAGACACTCTGGCAAAAAGATCTCTGCGAGTGAGATCCCAGTGGAAAGAACAGGTCTTCAAAGAAGGAGGTACCTTTCTCTGAAGGGAGGAGAGAACCTTCACTTTGACTATGACCTTGTCTAAACAAGATAAGAATCGGAGAACTCAGAGGGCTTCCATAGCCTTGGAAACTCATGACTGGAGCATAGGGAGATTACTGATGCCATAGACAGGAGTGTCAATTGGTAAAGTCAACAACAGGAGTCACTGTGCACTTACTCCTCATGTAGGATCTCTGTCCTTAATGTGCTGTACATTGAGATTTAATGCTATAACGAGTACTCAAAAAAATATATTTCACTTTGTGTTTCTATGGGGGTGCAAACTGTTGAAATCTTTACTTAATGTACACTAAACTGATCTTCTGTAAAAAAAAAAAAAAGAAAAAAAAAAGAAATTATCAATTCCCAACTAGACTCTCACTGGGATTAAACATGACAATAGGTCTGATCTGATTTCATCATCATTTAAAAAAAATCATCTATTATTTTTCACTTTATGTTTCTGTGTGGGAGCAAACTGTTGAAATCCTTACTTAATGTATACTAAGCTGATCTTTGTATATTAAGATAATCGAAAATGAATCTTGATGTGAATGGAAGGGGAGAGGGTGTGGGAGGGGGGAGGGTTGTGGGTGGGAAGGACGGTATGGGGGGGAAGCCATTGTAATCCATAGGTCGTACTTTGGAAATTTATATTCATTAAATAAAAGTTAAAAAAAAAGAAATTAAGTTTCTGAACATCATATAGCTTTTAAATTAGATGTTTTTTTATTCTTTTTTAAGAGCTCATGGCTTATGGTAACTATTAGTAAAATGGTGCCGTCTTATCTGTGACACCATCTATGCCCTGGATGCCATCTTGGGCTCTGGCCCCCATCACCACCTTGCACAGTAAGCTTCAGTCCTAAGCCCCATGGCCCAACCACAGGTGTCAGCTCCACCCAACCTTAATGGGATTCACTGCTCCTACTTCCCTGCCCCACCCAGCAAAGGTATAACAGGACCTGCTTCCTGTACACGTGCTCTTCTTCATCATCCCTTCCCTACAACCTGTCAGATTTCCTCTCCATAAGTAAACCTTTCCTTTAATTCCAGGGTTTGGTGTGTTTTGTGGCAGCTTTATATTGGTGCCGTGAATTGGATCCAGGCTCTCCCATCCACCTTGCTCACCCCTAGGTTATGTGAGCTGCTTTGGGGTCCTGGATTTCTGTCAGTTACAAAACACACCCCTGGACCTCCTTCCACGCCACTGAATGCTCTGTGATCTTCCATACACTGGACTTTCAAATCCTGAAATAAGACACAGAATGGGGAATTCTCTCTCTGCAACCTCTACCATGTGTTGTGTTCCCACTTCACTTCCTCTCCAAATCCTGGTACCAGGCACCACAACTTCCCATGCCTTCCACGGGCTCTATGTCTTCCACAGGCTTTACACCTTCCACAGGATCTATGTCTTCCATGGGCTCTCCACCTTTCCATGGGCTCTAGGCTCAGGCTCCATTAAGTGTGTGCGTAAATGACTCTCACTTTCTATTCCCGTACCCTCATCGGATGGCCATAACCTTATGGATGCCAAATATCCACCAGTTCAGCTCCGCAGGTCACCATGAGAACTTCTTCCATTTGATTCTCCTCTCAGTTGTTTTCTAAATAATACGGTTCCTCTCATATTGGCTCCAGACCTCAAATGCTGCCACCTCATCTTTCTTTGTCAGGCATGACCCATGTATAACCTGGATAACCAATCAAAGTGGCCTCTTAATGGCACATTTGACCCTGACATCATTCAAGATCTTTATCACTTCTTTGAGCATTGGGGAAAATGGAAGAAGGTCCCATATGTTCAAGCTTTTCTTATCTTTGATCTAAACCTTCTATTTGCAATCTGTGCCCTCTTGCCCAGGTCCTTTTGACCTCCAAAGTTCCCACTAGAGGTCAAGAGCCTGAGCTGAAACCCCTTTCTTCTACCTTCAATCCTGCCACGGCTGCCACTGCCACCACTGCAGCTTCCTTCCATCCAGCTGATGCACACCCTTGATGCACATTGCTCCAATCCAAGGCACAGGCCCTAGAAACATTATCTCCCACTTGACAACCACAGAGCCCACCGTCCACTCTGGCCCTTGCTATCTTGTTGCCACCTCCCCCTCCTGCCCAGGAATTCCAGAAGGCAGTGTTGGTTCTATTCCAGGTCTCACTACCCCCCCCACATTATCTCAAGTCCCCTGCTCATCCTTTTCTCAGAACCATTCCCTGCCCAGGTCTACTCATCCCCCTACACCCTTTGCCTTATTGCAAACCCAATCTTCACTTCTACCTTTGCTCTCTCCCACTCCACCAAATGGACATTCCATCCCCACCCTCTCCCTCCTACAGGCTCCTCCCCTCCCTTTTTGTGTGCCCACTCCCCGAGTCACTCATTCTATAATAGCGACCAGGGAGCCCATCTCCATGTTACACCTATGAGAAGTGGGGGTTGAGGAGAAAGGAGGGCATTGTAAGTGTTCATGTTCTTTTCTCACTTGCTGATCTTTTACAGATCAAGCAAAAGCTGGGTTCCTTCACCCCTAACCCAACACCATACATTAAGGAATTTCGCTATTTAACACAATCTTATAACCTGACTTTTCACGATGTGTTTATGATCCTCTCCAATGCCCTCTTCCCAGAGGAGTGAAGGCAAATTTGGGAACAAGCCCATCTCTACACCAATGAGACTCATCAGACAGACCCTGCCCATCCCCTAGGTGCAGATGCAGTCACTAACCAGGACCCCAATTGAAACTTCAACTCTCCCAATGGTATAATGGCCAGAAATCATTTATCACCTGCTTGCTAGCTGGCCTAAAGAAATCCACAAGAAAGGCTGTAAACTATGATAAACCGAGAGAAGTTATTCAAAATAAACAGGAAAACCCTCTGCCTTTCTGCAGTGTGTAACGAAAACTCTCCTCCAATATACCAATTTAGACCCCAAGTCTCCTGACAGCCATAGCCTTCTCATGAATCATTTCTTTGCCCAGAGTTTTCCACACATTAAGTCAAAGTTAAAACAGCTTGAGAGGGTTCCATTAACTCCACAGGCAGAAATTTTAGAGGTGGCCTTTAAAGTATACAATGGGAGGTATGAAAGAGCCCAAAAGGAAAAATTCCAAATGCTGGCCAAGTCTTTTCAGCAACCTGCTGCCTTTAGTAACCCCACTGACCACAGCAGCTCTGCTGACAGCAGGAATCTCCTGATCCATGCTTTAAATATGGCCAAGTGTGTCACTGGGCCAAATTATGCCTCAATCATTCTCAGGACCCATCTGGCCCTTGCCCTAAGTGTCGCTAAAAGGGCCACTGGGCAGTGGACTGTCCTCTTGTCTATCGAGTCAGTAGGCCATCCACCCCACCTATGCCCCAGGTCAAACTTTGAGGGCTGGCCACTGAAGATTGAAGGAGCCCAGACTCCTGCCACCCTACTATGGCCTTTACTCCACAGTAGCCCAGGGTAACTGTGACAGTAGCATGTAGGCCAATTTCTTTCCATATTGACACAGGAGCAACTTCTCAGTCCTTACCCAGTATTAGGGGCCTACCTCTGCTGCCTCAACCTCCAGAGTCGGGGTAGAGGGAAAACCTTATAGACCCTTACAGACTCCCAAGCTGCTCTGCATAATTAATATGATGCCCTTCTCCCATTCTTTTCTCATTTACCTCAATGTCCTATCCCCTCTTGGGGGAGACACATTCTCTATCAGTTTGGTGCTCAGGTGGTTTTCACCCTCCGGCCAATGGCCTCATCCTCCAGCTTGCCTTTGCCTCCTTTAATGCTATGCCTCTCTCAAGACAACCCAGTTTCACCCAACCTGCCTACCTCAGGTCCCCTGTCCACTGTCAACACATGAATATAGGGCACCAGTCAGCCTACAGTAGTGATCTACCATCCTCCATTCAGATAAAGTTATAAAACTCCTCCAGATTTCCTTCCCAGCCACAATATTCCCTACCCCTTTCTAGTCTTTGAGGTCTAAAGCCCATAATTTCTAAACTCCTCCACCAGGGCCTGCTATGCAAGGCAAGCTCACCTTATAACACCTCCATATTGGTGGTTAGAAAGCCTAATTGGTCCTTCCAAGACCTTTGCCTTGTTGACACAGTGATGGTACTAACATCTCCAGTGGTCCACAATCCATACTCCTTCCTTTCCACTATTCCTTCATTCATGTATAATTTCTCTGTCTTGGACCTAAAGGATACATTTTTTATCATTCCTCTACATCCTAGCTCTCAGGACACATTTGCTTTCACCTGGACTGACCTGAACTGAAGTGGATTGTATTCCCCCAGGGATTCCGGAATAGCCCCATCCTGTTTGGTCAGACCTTGGCCAATGATCTAGGCACCCTGGACTTATCCTCCTCCTTTCTTCTTCAGTACATAGACAACCTCCTCCTTTTTAACCCCTCAGAAATAGACAGCCAATGACAGTCTGCTGCTCTCCTCAACTTCCTAGAAGCCAAATATTATTGGGTATCCTTCATCAAAGCACAGCTTCGCTGGTCTGAGGAAACCTATCTTTGGGTACATCTCATCTCCACTCACAAGGCTACCACTGTTGACAGAAAACACCTAATAGCTAACATCCCACCCCCTTTTACCAAAGAAGAAATTCTTTCCTTTCTATCCAAAGGAAAATTCTTCCCTTTCTAGGATTGTAAACTTCTCCCTTCTAGCCTGCCCCTCTACAAAGCCATAAAAGGATCCTTCCAGGATACCCTCATAAACCCAGTCACCTCCCAAAATCATAAGCTCTGACAAGGTATTCTACAGGTCCCTGCCTTACACTTACCAGATCTCACATGGCCCTTCTGTATTTATGTCACTAAAAACCAGGAAATGGCCTTGGGGGTTCTTAGTCATTAAGCTGGTCCCTCTTTTGCTCCTGTAGCCTATCTCTCAAAAACTTCAGATCCCACAGTTAAGGTCTGGGCACCCTGTTTATGGGCACTAGCTTCAGCAGTAGTCTTCATACAAGAGTCAAGAAAACACGTTTGACTTACCACTCACCATTCTTTCCTCACACTATCTATCAGAACTAACTTACCAAGGCCTCCAGTCTCTCCCTCCATCTAGCATCCTGGCCCTTCAGGTGGCACTAATTGAACCTTGTTCTCCCCTTAACCCAGCTACTCTCCTTCCCTCTCCCCTCCATCTCCAGATCACTCAGCTCCTGTTCACTCCTGCACTGAGACTATCAAACACTTACTACCTTATTCTTCAAACAGCCAGGAGAGTCCCCTCATTAACCCCACTCTAGTAGTCTAGTTCACATATGGTAGCTCTGTCTTTCATGAGGGAATAAAAAGGGCAGGATATGCCATGATCACAACCACTGATGTTGAGCGGACTGATCCCTTCCAATACCATTAATCAACAGGTTGAGCTCTATGCTCTAACCTGTGCCTTTATGCTGGCAAAAAATAAAACTATCACTGTCTATACTGGCTCAAAATATGCCTTCCATATTTTCCTATCCCACTTGGCCATTTGGAAAGTCAGGGGCCTTCTTACTACTGAAGGGACAACCAACTCCAACTCTACTTTCATAACCCCTCTCCTAGAGGCATCCTGTCTTTGAACACAAGTCAGACTTGCCCACTGTAAGGCTTATCAGATTGATAATTCTGCCCTCACTGCCAATAATAACAGGGCAGATCAGGCAGCTCATCAGCCAGCACTGCTCTCTTTTCCTCCTAGTGTGTCCCCTACTCCACCTTCTATACTAACAAACTGCCTTCAAGACCAACTGCCTCAACAGCCCTCCACTCAGCTATCTTATTCTTTCTCCACCATTTGTATCATTCCAACGTCTCTTCTCTACTATCATTTGTCAAACAGTCTCTACCTCTCTCACCAAAAGATACCAAATATCTTCAACAACTCACCTCTTCTTGTTTTATATGTCAAAGAACAAACCCTAATTCTAACATCTGTCCTCCAAACTTTCCCTCTCTTCAAGCCAGAGGACACCTACTGTCCTCTGACTGACAGATTGGCTTCACCCAAATGCCCAGAGTGCAACGTTTTCAGTATTTCTTGGTATTGGTAGATACTCTTCTCTGAGTGGGTTGAGGCCTTCCCAACTACTGACAAACAGGTACTAACAGTTTCCAGCATCCTACTTCAGGAGATTATCCCCTCTTTTGGGGTCCCTGGCTCTATCCAGTCAGGCAATGGCCCCGAATTTACATCCCAGGTAACTCAGTTACTTACCAAGACACTTAAGAGCCCCTGGCATTTCCATATCCCTTTCCATGCTCAATTCTCAGGAAAGGTAGAAAGGGAAATCTTAGACTAAAAATGCTCTGACTAAACTTCCCCTTGAGCTCTACTTGGACTGGGCTAAACTACTTCCATTGGCCCTGCTCTCTGTATGAGGGCCCTTCCAAAAAAACCTCTCAATATTTTGCCTTTTGAACTGATGTATGGATGTCTCTTAATTCCTCTGATTGTAAACTCTCAGTCTCCACCCCTGCCATCCCATCTACTCCCACCTTTCCTCAGACGTCTCCAAACAGAGTTATGGAAATATACAGACACCTACTCCAAATATACAGACTACCAGCTCCAGGCCCAACTAGTTCAGACAGCTTTCCTCCCATTACAGTGGGAGATGAGGTCTTCCTGTCCTCTTCACACCCCTCCTTGCCCTCTACTCCCACTAAACTACATGCTAAGTGGAATGGAACTTGCTGGATTATTCTCACTACTCCTTTAGAGCAGCAAAGTTACAGAGAATCCCCCATTGGATCCACCTCAATCATCTTATGCATTCCCTTCCCCCTCATTATACAGTTACTCCCACAGGGCCACTCACAGCCACATTTACCCAGACTCAAGTTCCATTACCAACAGTACCCGAAAACTCAAACCCTTCTGCGTTTAATGAACCCACCTCAGAGAAGCAGTGACTACCCAGTCACCCGCCATTTTCAACACCAGATAAATACTGATCCCCTTTTATGCTGCTACCAACTCTTCCTACAACTCCTGTGGGAAGAGTATCAGACACACTCTTTACCCATTTACCTCTCTCGGCTCCTTTCGGATATTGAAGATTTACACTTCCAGGGAACCTTCTCAGACTTCATTCCCTCTGAGATCTACACTTTCTTATATCTTCTCTTATCATCTCACTCCCTCTTCTATACACCATGATGAATTTTCCAATAATCTCATCCTTTCTGCTCTTCTGTGTTTGTCCCATATCTATAATGGCCCCTAGAACACATTATGCATGGCAATTTCAGATGTACACCAATTCCACTCTGGCCAAATTACTTAACGAGATCTACTGTCCCATCACAGGCTGTGCAAGCCTATCACTCTGTACTTTGATTTTGCTCAGGCCTGCACACATAATTGTTATGACTAGCATAGATACAGTTTATCTCATTTCATTACAAATTCATATTACCTTTACCTAACTAAGAACAACACAGGATCATGTAACGATGATTACTGGAAAGGGTGCTCATCATGGTCCTGTAACTACTACCATACCGATCATGGATATGGCCTCCTGGGAAAATAATTTTATAAGGTCCTTCCCCAAGGGGGAAAAAAAACCCGATCTACCTAGGAGGCCACAGGTAGGCACAGACTACTGGACCCAACCCTTTTTAGCCTTCACTATAACTGACTCCAATTCTCAGGTGCAAGATGGGGTCTAGGAATCTGTCACTTTGTATATGGGATACAACCTTCAAGATCCCCATGGAACCATAAAAATCATTTGGGTCTACACTCAGCTCCCAACAGCTCCCATAGATGTGGTGGTTGATATAGTAAAGAAGTCCTCTAAACACCTGACCCAGCTAATTAACCCAGCTGAACCTCCCTTGTGGTGGCTATAACTCATTGATCTGTCTTTTGCCCTACTTTATCAACTACACGATTCTACTTTACCTTCAGCCCTTTACCAACAACTATGCTTTACATATGCTCCCTTTTGGGAACCTCCCATTGCAGCTACCCTACTCACCAATGTTCTTGATCACTGATTCTCTCCCCACATCTAGTGTTACATGACCACTCAGAGTTCCTTTTACAGGCTAATCCCTCCACCTGCAGGAAATGAACAATCTTTTTTCCCATCCTGGTTGGAGTCAGCTTCACAGCATCCCTCTCTCTGATGGTTGTCTCGGGAACTGCTCTGGGCCACAATGTTATTTCTATTAACTGGTTCCAAGAGCAACTCCAGTAATTATGAGAGGAGATCTCCATGTCCATTGAAACTTCAAAAGATGTATTTGGGGCCTCCAAAATCAGATCACCTCCCTGCCCAATGTAGTGTTACAAGATAGATGAGTTCTGTACCTTGTAACAGCTGAAAAAGGGGTAGTCTATATATTTCTGGGTGAATAGTGTTGTTATGTTAATCAATTGTGGCAGGTAGAGCAAAACATTAACAAGCTCCAAAAAATTGCCACCTCTGTTAAACATTCTGTCCTCGGGTCTGGAAAGCCTCTCTTCTCTTCTCCTTTATGGAGTCCTCTTACCATTTGGCTAATGCAGCTCCTATGATGCTTGACTGCTAGTCTCACCCTGTCTTTTATATTACCATGGCTGGTTAAGTGTTTAATGGAACTAACCAAAGCCTTCACCAACCAGTCAACCAAATTCTGATAAAGGGGGATATACTCTGCTCCCCACCCAGAAGATAGCAGCTTGAGACTCACCCCATGTCAGCAGAAAACAGCTATAGAAGGTAGAGAATTGCCTCTTCACCCTTCCTGGACTTTTGGGCTGTTGTAATCCCATACAATACCTGCTTTATGAAAAAACAAAAGGAGGGAATGTTAGTAAAATGGAGCCATCTTATTTGTGGTGCCATCTATGCCCAGACACCATTTTAGGCTCTGCTTCCCATGGCCACCTTGCACAGTGAGCTTTGGTCCTAAGACTCATGTCCCAAACACAGGTACCAGCTCCACCCCCACCCTAATGGGATTCTACTGCTTGTACTTCCCTGCCACGTCCCCCCCCATTCACAAAGGTATAACTGACCTGCTTCCCATACATGTGCTTATTTTCTTCTTTGCGCCTTCCTTCTGCCCTGTCAGATTTCCTCCGTCAATAAACCTTTCCTCTAACTCTGGTGTTTGGTGTGTTTTGTGGCAGCCTTATAGTAACAGTTCTGAGAATAAGAATTGAGGATCAGAAGCAAGAGCACCACCTGGAAACTTATGATAAATGCAAATTCTTTGCCCCCTTCATATCCCACTGAGTCAGAATCCCTGGGAGTGGCACCCAGCCGTCTGTTTTATGGATCCTCCAAGTAATCCTAATGTAGGCTCAGGATTGAAACTTCTGAATTATTTATCTTCCTGGCTATAAGGAGAATGATAAGCTATTTTTCTTCTACATTTAGAAGAGACAAATAATTTAAATGAGGTACAATTTATTTTAGCCCATAGTAGAATGCCAGGTATATATTAGATTTCCAAAGGCTCTAATTGAAATATGATGAACCTAATAATTCAAATAGCAAACCAAACTTCACTAAAGTATTTTAATATTCTTAAGCTGGAAAAAACATGCTTGTTTGAATTTATAATGAATTTGTTTCTTTTTATTTTCCATTTTTAAATAAAAATTATCATGGCTTCAACTAACTTGGCAATTTTGCAAGACTGAAACTCTTTTGTCTTTGGTATTCTTTATCAAATTACTGTGTAATAGCAGTTGTTGTAGAACCTGAAAAAAATATGGAGTCCCACATCTGATGAGCAGAAAGTTAATCACTGACCTCATCTTGTTAGAGCCAGGTCCTTTCGTTCTTTTTTTTTTATTATTTTTGGGAATTTTCAGAGCAAGGAATCAGGCATCTCTTGTTCAATTGCTGAACTCCCCAGGGGGTTAAAAGGTGGTGACTATTAGCTGAGTGTTGGAATTGAGCAGCCATGATAAGGTTATGTACAGGTTTTAGAAGGTTCACAGTGTCTGTGATCTTCCTTTGATCAGTGACAGGAGGCCAATGTGATCTTTTTGTGATGTGATCGTGGGTTCTAGCCTGCCTGGGATCTATGGGGAGATTGGGTATAGTGGGTGCTAGCCTGCCTGGGATCTATGGGGAGATTGGGTATAGTGGGTGCTAGCCTGCCTGGGATCTATGGGGAGATTGGGTATTACCTTGCTTGATCAGATTCTGCAGTTTCTGTGAAGCATTTCAGAATAGAGATTGGAATTTTGATGTTAAATATACAAGTGATCATTGAATTTTGAGCCTTCATGATTTGGGGTCTTATATAGTCAGCCTTACCCTTATGCAACTCCATTAATTCCATGAGTTAATCACTAGCAAGGAGCTGACTTATAATCATCAAAGTGTAAGAGAGAGGAACTGCAAGGTGAGGGAAAGATATTGGGGACTGATGAATCCTATATCAAAGGCATTAGGAGTAGGGGTTCATTTTCACCATGGCAAATCTGGAAATCTGACATGGATTCTGGGTTCTGAAGAACCCAGGTATATTTATTCCCATCCCTGTTAAGACCTGATCCAAACACACTCACACTCATTTCCCTTACTAATGACAGTTTAGGTAATACTTTTCTGATCACTGAGGATAGTTGAGAAAAGGGTCAATTTCTTTCTTATTGGGTATTGATGGAACAAGGGCATAAGCCTCAGCCATTTTAGGTCTCTTGTTACTCCTGACTTCATTCAAGAGACCAAGTCAGTCTCATACCCTTTACTTCCCCCAGCCCCAGGTTTGGAAGCCAGTGGGCCAAACCTGAAGAACCAGTAGGAAGAAGTTCATCTCTGCCTACTGCCCCCAGCCCCACCCTTACCCCGCCTAAGATATCAAAGGACCCAGTCTGCTGGGGTCAGGGCCTCTGCCATGTGTCTGCTCTGTGAGCATGATGGCAGTTGGTTGACCTCTGCAGATTTATTTTTCTCTGAATAAATTCAGTCTGGCGGTGAGTTTGACTTCTGCCTCCTCTCTGTTCTGCTCCTGTTTTCCTGACATTTTGGTGCCTCGTTTTCTTACAGTTGTGGAACCGAGACTTGTGGCTCAATAGCAGAAAGCATCAGACACTTTCTTGAGTCTCCTGCAAACTTGCAGTTCCACTTTTCAATAGAGCCATGACACAACCAGAGCAGCACTGTACAGAGTCACATCCCCACATTCTGCGCTCAGTTCTGCTGAGTTTTACCCTGGAAACCATACGGCAACAACTTGGTCTCTTTTCCTCAATGCCTCCTTTTATGAGATGAAATACTTAGCCAGTAGGACAATGCAGATTCCTACCAGCACTGGCGTGACTCTAAAAGAGAAAGATTTGCCACATAATAAAGAAATATTACATAAGAAAGGGAGAAGACTCTAATCACCAGCATCTTGTGCTTGTCGAAGAGCATAAACTGTTCCCCTGCAGATGCAATTCATCACACTGTAGATAAATCTAAAAACGTAGTTTACCCTGATTTAGCATTATGCTTAATCATTCTGCAGAACAATGTGGCGTAGTGATCCCTCTGTCCTGCTTTGCTGTTATATATACAAGTCAGGACTGCACTGATTTGCCTCGTGAAGTTTCCCTACAAGGAGAACCTCTAGGTTTGTCACAGCCTGACGACTTAGAAATGAAGGGATTGCCACCCTGGGAGATCTGATTCTAAGAGCTAACATTTTAGAATTTTTCTATATACTTTGGGCCAGCCCACTGCTCTAATGCCTTATGAATAGGTAATCCTCAGAACAACTATAGAGGAGACTTAAATGCTTATTTTATATCATGCCAGAGAAGTGAGTTGTTGTTGAGTGTGCCATGGGAATGAAGTGGCAGAACTTGGATTCAAACTCACTTCCTCTGGCCCTCCATCCTAGCAACAAAAAGCAAACAAGCAGACTCACGTCTTTCATATTTATTTACCTCATTCTTATTGGCTACAACAGCTTTCAGTAATTTTTATTATTAGTCCTAGTGTATTGATTAATGAGCAATTTTGTGAGGTCACAGCCCTAGATAAGGGAGAGATTGAGGTGGGGGGGCAGCGCTGATGTTGTGGCACAGGGGGTTAAACTACCATCTGCAATGCTGGCAGCCCAGATGGGTCCCAGCTTACTTCCCAGCTGCCCTACTTCCAATCCAGTTCCCTGCTAATGTGTCAGGGAAGGCTGTAGAGCATGGTTCAAATGTTTTGATCCTTGTACCCACGTGAGAGACCCAGATGAAAAACCTGGCTCCTGGTTTTAAGATCTCTCTGTGTCTCTCCCTCTCTGTGTCTCAATAACTCTGTATTTAAAATAAATAAAGTAAATATTTTTAAAAAATTTTAAAAAGACATATGGATCAAAACCAAAGTGTTGGAGTCCTAAGCCCACGCTCCAAATGCAATGCTGGGTATAAAGAAACTGGAGAAAGAAAAAGTCACAGAACCACAACAAAATAACTACCTAGGGACATCTAGTTAGCAGGAATAAAAAGTATTTGTGGTTTACTTTCATATACATTTTATGATGTTAAGTAATAAAAAAAATCCTGGTGAAATTTCTTGCTATTACACAACAAAAGTTTCTGAAATCAGGGTTCACATCAGTGGCTTGACTTTTAGTAGATGTCCAGTATCCCCTTCCCCTCAGGGACACAGATCACATTCAAAGTGATAAGTGGGGACCAGCACTGTGCCAAAGCTGGTAAAGCCGCCTCCTGCAGGGCCAGAATCCCATATGGGCGCTGGTTCGAGTCCAGGCTCCTCTACTTCTGATCCAGCTCTCTGCTGTGGCCTGGGAAAGCAGTGGAAAATGATCCAAGTACTTGGGCCCTTGCACCCCCATGAGAGACTCACAAGAAGTTCCTGGATCCTGGATTTGGATCAGCACAGCTCCAGCCATTGCAGCTATTTGGGGAATGAACCAGGGGAATGAAGACATTTCTCTTGTTCTCTCTCTCTCTCTCTTTCTCTCTTTCTCTCTCTCTCTCTACTTCTGCCTCCTTATAACTCTGCCTTTCAAATAAATAAATAAATCATTTTAAAAATAAATTAAAATGAGCCAAAGTGATAAGTGAATCTGAAGGGAGACATCTTGCCTCATTGATGACATTTTCCTTCTAATCACATCTGTTTGGGAGACATTCAACAACCACTCAACTCTAAAAAATAGTCATGAAATATAGTTAGTAGAAAATGGAAGAGTGCTGATTTTTATAATTCTTTATGAAAATAAATTATATAAAATTGAGATTTACATTCCCAGAGGCTGTTAAGTCTCTCTCCTAATCTTATTGTTGAGACTATTGGATAATATACTTGAAAGCATTAAAAATATGGGAGGAGTTCCATCTTCACTTAAAAGATGAGAAAAAAGACATCATGAGGTTGCTCCAAGGACATAAAACTAGTTAGAAGTTGAGCCAAGAAGAACTATACAACTCTGATAACTGTGAGTTACTTGCTCTATTCATTTTAATGACACCAGCATTTAGATTTTATACTACCATGCAAAGCAAAGTTCAAGTTCTGTCTTCACTTATGCTTTAGCTATGTATTTTATATGGTTAAACTTGGGCTTCAAGCTGACTGGATTAAAGTGCACCCAGATAAGTGGTAGAATATTATTTCTGGGTATGCCTGTGATGGGTTTTCCTGAAGAGAATGACATAACTTTTTCTTGTTTTTAGATTTCTTTATTCACTTGAAAGGCAAAGTGGCAGAGAAAGAGAGATAGAGAGGGAGAGAGCAAGAGCTAGAGAGAGAGAGAGAATCTTCTACCCACTGGTTCATACTGTTAGGTAGGAAGTCAGAAATTGAGCCTATGTGTGTGAGAGACGGGCCTGAAGACCAGCACCTACTGTGGAAGCTCCAGAAGCCCAGCGTCTTGCACTTCAAAGTCCTGCTCAGACCCTGATGACCTCCCAGGTGGGACCACCTGGGACCCTTTCTTCCTTCCTTCCTTATTTCCTCCATCCCTCCCTCCCTTCCTCCATCCTTCCCTCTCTCCCCCCTTCCCCCTCCCTCCCTCCCTCCCTCCCTCCTCCCTTCCTTTCTTCCTTCCTTCCTTCCTTCCTTCCTTCCTTCCTTCCTTCCTTATTTCCTCCCTCCCTCCCTCCCTTCCTTCCTCCCTCCATTCCTCCCTCCCTTCCTGCTTCCCTCTCTCCCTCCCTCCCTCCCTGCCTTCCTCCATCATTCCCTCCTTCCCTCTCTCCCTCCTCCCTCCATCCTTTCCTCCCTCCCTCCCTCCCTCCCTCCTCCCTTCCTTTCTTCCTTCCTTCCTTCCTTCCTTCCTTCCTTCCTTCCTTCCTTCCTTCCTTCCTTCCTTCCTTTCCTACTTCCTTCTATCATCTATCTATCTACCTCCCTACATACCTACCTATGTACCTAATATCTATCTATATCCCACCTCCCTGTTCCTACTGGTTTTATCTAGTTCCTTTTGCTCTCTTTTCTGGAGCTAGAATGATAATTATTTTTAGTTTCTATTGAAATAAACATGAATTGTGTATTGTTATTATGTATAAGTAATACATTTCATAAGAGTTTTTTTTAGAATAAAGTAGATCATGTATGCAATATTACTGGCACAAAAGGAGACCTCCAAAACTTGTAATTATTTATCTTCCCTCCCCTTTTCCCCTCCAAATCACAGTCACGAAGAATAGCTTATTGCCTAAATAGCTCTCTGAACCAACCACAGGTTTCTTGATCATGCACATGCAGCACATCTAGGAGCTATTTAATATGGATGTCTCCTTGTGTTTCAGAAACTTGTAGTAAACCTCTCCTGACAGATAAACTCTCATGGCAGCACATTCATTTCACAGAAGTTCATTTCTGGTCTTCACGGCTGTATCATACAAATGACTCAGAGATACCTGATATGCTAAGCAGAGGTGACAAGTGCTGATGAGGTTAAGAAAATGACTTGAAAGGGAATCAGGTAATCTCCACTGAAAAAAGCAGTAAACCTCCAGGTCCTGTATTTCACAGATTATGTTACTATTTCTTCTTAAATACAGGAATAAAAAGCTCAGCAGAAAAGAAGCAAGGCAGTAACGAAACAATGAGCTCTTGTGACATAAGGCCAGATTAAGTCTTCGATGGATCGTGTGTTTGTACTGTGGGAGTACTTGTAGGTATATCAGTCAGTCGTTGCCACATAACAAAATACCCCAGAACCTTAAAATTATAGATACCTTAAAATTATAGATATAAAAAACAATAGTATAGATACTTATTATGTCTGAGAAATCACTGGGTTGGCCTGGCAGTTCTATATAACAACATCGGGGTTGGTAACGCTCACTCATCCATCTTTGATGAGCTGCATGTCCGCTATGAGCTGGTGTAGGTTTGGGTGTCTGGAATCCCACCTGGGACACAGCAGCCTGCCTCAGCTCTGCTGCTGCACATGCCCCTTCTTTCCTGAAAGGGTACTTTGTGCTTGCTCTTCTGGTGAAAGCAGAACCACAGAGAGGGAAGCAGCGCTTGAGGCCCATCTGGGAACTGAAATTGATGTCCTACATTGGAGTCAGAGTGTCAGTCTCCAAGAATACGATGCAGACCTGTGTATTTTTTTTTTTTTTTTAGTTATCAAAAATTTGCCAAATACTGGCTGGTGCTGCGGCTCAATAGGCTAATCCTCCGCCTGCAGCACCAGCATACCAGGTTCTAGTCCCGGTCGGGGCACCAGATTCTGTCCCAGTTGCCCCTCTTCCAGGCCAGCTCTCTGCTATGGCCTGGGAGTGCAGTGGAGGATGGCCCAAGTGCTTGGGCCCTGCCCCCACATGGGAGATCAGGAGAAGCACCTGGCTCCTGGCTTCGGATCAGCACAAAGCGCCGGCCACGGCGGCCATTGGAGGGTGAACCAACGGCAAAAGGAAGACCTTTCTCTCTGTCTCTCTCTCTCACTGTCCACTCTGCCTGTCAAAAGAAAATTGCCAAATACTTAATTTTTAATTTTATTTTTTTCAACTTTTATTTAATAAATATAAATTTACAAAGTACAACTTTTGGATTATAGTGGATTTTCTCCCCATAACCTCCCTCCCACCTGCAACCATCCCATTTCCCACTCTCTCTCCCATCCCATTCTTCATCAAGATTCATTTTCAATTATCTTTATATACAGAAGATCAACTTAGTATATACTAAATAAAGATTTCAACAAACTCCACCCACACATACACACAAAGTATAGAGTACTGTTTGAGTAGTAGTTTTACCAAGTTTTACCGTTAATCCGAATAGTAGAACACATTAAGGACAGAGATCCTACATGAGGAATAGGTCTCTGTTTCATGTGTCTGTTGGCCATTTGCATTTCCTCTTTTGAAAAATGTTTGTTTCGGTCCTTTGCCCATCTCTTAAGTGGATTGTTTGTTTTGTTGTTGTGAAGTTTCTTGATCTCTGTAGATTCTAGTTATTAAACCTTTATTGGTTGCATAATTTGCAAATATTTTTCCCATTCTGTCGGTTGCCTCTTCACTTTCCTGACTGTTTCCTTTGCACTACAGAAACTTCTGAATTTGATGTAATCCCAATTGATAATTTTGGCTTTGACAGCCTGTGCCTCTGGGAGACCTGTGTATTTTATTAACATTAGTATTATTTTCTTTTTCAGCTAGCTCTTGTTAACAGGTAAATTGAATACAATGGTTATACTTTTAAGGTCATGCATTGATCACAATTCTCCTTATTATCAATTACAAATGAAACAAACATAGAGTAAACCAAAAAGTGACACTGTTAGCTTTCCAAAAAGTTGAAGCTAAATTTTGCTGCAGTTATGCATAGATCTAGAGGTTACAAAGATGTCCCTTTTTCTCCAACTATCCTTGACTATACACTGTGGGAGCCTTGGTGTATAGGTAGATTCTGTGTACACTGTAGTGATACTGGCTGTCAGCACTTTCTATTGTCCTTAGAACTTTGTTCACTCCAACAATAACAAAAGGGAGAGTGTTGTGAAAGAGAGAGAGTGCTTCTCTTCTCTGAAGCTCACAAAAATCTTGTAGCATACTGCTATTGGCCACTTGGATCACAGCACCTCCCAGGAGCTTGGATAGCACATTCAATGTGTGATGACTGAGAATGTAGAAGATGCAGTTCCCGAAAGGAAATCAGGCTTTTTTTACTAGAAGAGGAAACAGACTTAGTAGGCAAAAATAACAGATGTCTACAACACTGATGCATTCCACATCTGCATCTCTGCACCATGTTATTATATCACTTTCTATGCTACTGAATCATGCGTTTTATTCTGACTCATCACTTTTTTATAATTTTCATAAGTACAAGGTAAATGAACCATCTTGTTGTATCAGTATCCCTAGCATAACATTATACGTCAGTATCCCTAGCATAACATTATCCTGTGCATAACATTTCAGTAGGACTTTGTTATAACTATTATTTAAAGTAATGTTGTTAAGAAGTTCAATCTCTGGTTCCTTCTTATGGCTGTTAAATTAAAATGAGACACTTATATGTTTTATTTTTTCATGATTTTTATTGCTTTTGAGTTCATCCTTGTATTTCTCTTCTGTCTAAAGCCTTAGAAAGTTGGGTGAAACATAAGGTCTCGTTTTGTCCTGCTTAGAGCAAAGCAACTTTGCCTAATTTGGGGGGTTATTCCACTAGATTCATCTCTTCTTTTCCTGGTCCTGCAGTATTCCTTTGAACCTACTCTGTCTGGCCAAGGGGAGATACAGACAGCAAGGTCTTATTCCAGCATGACAAACAACACAAAGCACAGTGGGCAGAGCCAACCCTTTGGACTGCTCAGAACCTATGACTACCTTCCTCACAGTCATCCACTCACAGGATCACAGGGTCAGACTTCATGGGTTTAGCTAGCCACAGACTGAAAATATGCATGAAAAAAGTTGCATCTGTACTGAACATGAACAAAATTTTATTTTTGTCATTATCTCTTAAACAATACAGCATAATAACTACTTAGCATTGACAACATTACATCAATTATTATAAATTATTTAGAAATGATTTAACATATACAAGATGATGAGCACAGATCACACACACACACACACACACACACACATACATATAATGCCATTTTATATAAGACTTGAGTATCCTTATATGTTGTTATCTGCATGAATCCAGGGATGACTCCTCATCACTCTAACACCTTATACAGGGGGACAAGTATATTTTCTATGCAAAACCAAATAGTAATATTTTTACCTTACAAGTGACAACTAAATTGTATATCGGTGCCCAGGTTCTCATCTCATCCCTCAAGTGAAGGGAGAGTACCAACAGTCATTTTGTTAACAGCTACCTGTTACTTATTGCTCAAAATTAATCAGTTACATTAAATCATGGGGTACTAAATAATAATGGGTCATTTAACGTGTGGAAAATATCTATGATGAAATAAAGAGAAAGAGAGAAAGAAAAATGAAAGTTAATGCATATAAATAAATAAAGTGATATAAACATGTATATCACCTATATCTCTTACCTCTGCATTGCCTCTGAGGTCATAGCTAATATCCATGGCTTCTTTTCTTCTCATACTTCCATGATCCTCAGCCATGGAGTCCGGTGGCCAATGCTCTTCACTGGTGGACTTAACCCAAAATTTCATTACTAAAGGGACTGAATATCTTATCCTGCCTTATTTTGGTCACTGCGGTTTTCCATTAGCTTCCACGACTGGTAATAGAAATAGTAAAAAACACCCAAGACTGTCCACTGGCTTCCAGACATATCGTCTTTACCTTATTGGCAGCTATCCAGTTTCCTCCTGGAGATAGGCACCTTATATCCAAATAGCATCATCATACCCCTCTGTTTTATCTCTTGCTATTTAAGTTATATAAAGACTCCCAAATGATCAGAGGTCAGTCTAATCTTTTAGTTCATTGGGATCATGACTCCTGATGGAAGCATTTTCCCCTCCAGAGCTAGGGCCTCCAAACCAGAAGATCACACATTTTCCAGGATGGTAATCAAAAATCCTATGAATGAGTTATTAGGTATTTTAACTACAGTAGACCATCCAAAAAAACCTTATATTCCTGCCCCATTTATTTTAGCTATAAGAAAGGAAACATCACAGGCTGCATCTTTTGGTGCAGCAGTTGCAATGCCATTGGGACACCTATAGCCCTGTTGGAGTGCCTATGTTTACATTCTGGCTCCATTCTGATTTCAGTTTCCTACAAATGCACCCCCCGGGAGGCCAGAGGTGATGCTTCAACTCACTGTCAGCATGGGAGAACCAGATTGAATTTCAGATTACTAGCTTTGGCCTGGGCCACTCCTGGCTGATGCAGCATTTGGGGAGTGAACCAACAATTGAAGCTTTCTCTCTCTCTCTCAAACAAAACTAAGTAAGAATTTTCAAAAATAAAGAAAGCTCTAAATACTACAGATTGATTTTGTTTTAAATTGTATGCTATACCCCATAATATAGAACTTGATCTTTTTTGGCATGTTATATCCAAACTGGCACCAAAATGGAGTATTTAATAATGGGGCAAATCTTGTTGCATAAGCAATTCTGGATGTTGGGGTATATAATTTTATGGGCACAAGACAATACTGTACTTTTATTTATTTATTTTATTTATTTTGCTGTGTATTGAATTATTGACCAAAAGTGATGCTTTGTGGCTTACCATGATCATACATGAAATATTTCTTAGAGTTCCATATAGAGTGATTCTGAAAGAGGCACTGTGACCAAAGAAGGTGAAAAAAATTCATATCCAGAATGCACATACAATGGTACTTCAAACAGTTTGTGGACAAGTGATATTAAAACATAAGCTTATTTTGATGCAGAAAAGTTTGAAATCAATACACATGGGATATTTAAAATGTTATTGGAGAATATGTACTGTGAAAAAGTATGTATGGATTTTGAAATTTTTGTATGAAAATATACTTATGTTTTCATTCTTTTTTCATGAAATTTGTGAAGTCTCCTTTTATGTTCCAGAGAATACAAATCTTAGTCCTTTGGTGATGTTTCATAAAGTCCAATATATTCAAGAAAATTACAGTTATCAGCTGCTTAAGGATCAATGCAAATTCATATTGATGGCTGTATACCTGTCTAGACAAAATAGATAATCGAAAGCATCACTGGAAATTGTATGTACTGGAGAGATTTTCCTATGACATTGAGGATTTCCAACTGGGATTTAGTGCTGAAGTTGTCTGTGGTTAGCCGGGCTACAATGATGGCTAAAAGTTCAGTATTAAGACAATAACACTCTCTCTCTCTCTCTCTCTCTCTCTCTCTGCTCTCTCTTGGCTTCTCTCTTGCTCCCCTCTCTCCTCTCCCTCTCTTTCTCGGCTCCTCTCTGCTCTCTCTCTTCTCTCCTCACTAGCTCCTTTCCTCTCTCTCTCTCTCTCTCTCTCTCTCTCTCTCCTTCTCTCTCTTTTTCCTTCTTTGCCCCTTCCCTCCAGTCTGCTGGGTTTCCCCCCAATAAGCCCTTTCCCTTAAAATAAAACAATAACAGCAAAAAACAAACAAACAAAAAAAGAACTTGCCTTCTTTTTCTTCTCTACTATACATATAGGTTGGGTGAGTAGAGTCAATGTGGCAATAATCTGTTTTAAAGGAGCTTACTACATACTCAAATAACTATCCTGTGTGTTTTAGACCAGTTCAAGCCTTTTTATGTGCTATTTCCTCTTGACCACAGATTTTTTTCAATACCTTCTACATTATGATTTTGTGGGTTATGTAACAAGAATCTAAAGGGGAACTAGGGTTGCATGATCATCTGATGCCCTGTATTAATTACCTAGTCTCTGTAACGACCCCAGTAGTAGTTCCACAAAATGTAAATAGTTACCTGCAGGAGATGGCATTGATTTATTTCAGATTATGAAGGTTTGTGGCTTCACTTTCTTTTTGGAGCTTTGTAGCATTTACCACCTGTACTTACCCAGTGACACTGTGGGTATATGTGGTTTTACTGAATGATCAGGTCCAATTTGAAGACAGGCTTGTATAGGAGCCTGGACGTGACACTGAGGCTTTTCTTGTTCTATAAACCACTAATATCTGCAGAATTTATGGTGGTTCAACAAATGGGCTACAATAACACTCTTGACCATGTTTTGTGTTTCCTTAAAAATTCAAAACCAGGTATACACCAGGTTCTGTGTATCTTGTTTATTTTACTGTATTGAGGTAAATTATACAAAGCATAGCAATTTGCCATTTACCTTTAAGGAGATACATTAACATGTTCTTGATTACTGAACTCCCAGAAATTTCACTGAGATTTGGTACCCCTGAAATTGTATTAGATTTGTGTTTTCCCTTCTTATTCTTTTAAGACATTTAGTATAATTCTGATTATCAGATTAAAATAGCTGAGTTTTATGGATATAGAGTGTATATATTCTGTGTAAAGATGTTTGTAATGCCCGACTGACCAATAACTCTGCAATCTTAAATTTTAGGCACAGAAAAGGAGAGTTGAACTAGTTCCATTAGCTAGACTATGAAGGAATTCTACTTGTCCCAGGAAAGTAGTATAAAACTACTTCTGACAGTTATTGCAAATGATAAAAAGAGAAGAACCATTAGACTGGCCAACAGCTGTATGTCAGGTGCTGTGTTGATTTACTCAGTAATTATATTACAAGAGACTGTGTTGATTTACTCAGTAATGGTATTACATATGAAACATCAGATGCAATTGAATCATTAGCTTGCATTTGTTTATACTAATTTACAGTCTTTTCCAAGACACATTTGACTACTATACAAACCAATAGAATTAAATTAGAATGTCATGTTTTTGCAGACTTGAATCTTTCAAGTATTTGATGATGACACTGATATCCACCACTCCCCTAAGGGTAACATATTGGTCCTCAAAGCAGGGAAAGATAGCTGTTCTTCTTACTCCTTCCAACCATACAAGCTCTGAGAAAGTCAAACTGGGGATTCTACAGGTTTCCACATATATCATTTTCAGCTATTACTTTAGGAATTATGGCTATAAATATAAATTGACTTCACATAATGACATAGACCTGTGTTATTTAAACAAAAGCTAAAATTTCATCTATGATTTGATGATAATAACCTTCTATTTTGATCAGCCAGACTAGCTATTTGTATCCCCAGGATTTAGAATCAATGCACAGTGTTTAGCACATTCTTTTCCTCAATATGGTCACTTGGGTCATAGCTTCCGATCATGGGGAAGACATGCATTAAAATTTTATTTCACACACTGTGAAATTGGTGTAGGGTGCTTCCTTACAAGACCAAGTTTCTTAGCTCTTACATCAGCACCTTGTGAAGGATTGAATTATATTATTGCAAATTGGGTCAGGTTTTGACTGCTATGCCAGAACAAAAATGCTTTGTTCCAGGAATCCAGGAATAGGAATCCAGTGATAGTCTAATAGGCTATCTATTTCAATTTTAGGGAAATAGTAATCAATTAACCATTGCAAAAAAAAATCTGATTCTGATTGCCAGTGTGTCCTTCCTCATTTTATATTAACTGTGGTTACCTTATCTTTAGGGGTTACATGCTGTTACTTGGTCTTTTATAAGCTGAGATCTCATTATCTCCATTGAAATTAGTTAATCAATCTCAATAGAATCATGTTCCCTGGTCAATGTGACCTATAAAGGAATATGGTCTCATTAACTTACGATGTTAAAAAAAAAAACACTTGAGAGTGTGTAATTTATAAAGAACAGAAATTTATTTCTCACAGTCTTGGATCTCGGAGTCCAAGATCATGGTGTTGGCAGGTTCTGTGTCTGGTGAGATCCCTATGTCCACTTCCAAGAGGGCAGCTTTCTAATGTATCCTCCAGAGGGAAGGAACGGTGTGTCCTTTCATGGCAGAAGGAATAGAATAACATTCGTTTCTCCCTAAGATGTTGGATTCCTTCTTCCTTATAATACCAAGGAAGCTTTTACCACTAATCTCATTGAATATGACCTACAGTTAACCAAACAAGTAAGGTTTTGATGCTGCTTACTGCTATCTGAATAAATATATTAAATCTAGGATCTCTACTAAATACTTCTGTTTCGACTAATTTGGCCTAAACTATTTTCCTATTCTCTTTGGTGTATCCAAATCCACACACACACACACACACACACACACACATTTCCTATATTTCTCACAAGGAATAATAGATTTGCACTGATATGCGTACATATATGATCCGTACACATATGCTATATAAACATAGAACTGATATATACATACAGTACATTATTAGCTTTGAGGATCCTTCAAAATGTATGTAGAAAATGGAATTAAGCTGGCACCGCGTCTCACTTGGCTAATCCTCTGCCAGCAGCGCCGGCCGGCACCATGGGTTCTAGTCCCGGTTGGGGCGCCGGATTCTGTCCTGGCTGTTCCTCTTCCAGTCCAGCTCTCTGCTGTTGCCCGGGAAGGCAGTGGAGGATGGCCCAAGTGCTTGGGCCCTGCACCTGCATGGGAAACCAGGAAGAAGCACTTGGCTTCTGGTTTCAGATCGGCGCAGTGTGCCAGCCGCAGCACGCCAGCCATAGAGCCATTTGGAGGGTGAACCAATGGAAAAGGAAGACCTTTCTTTCTGTCTCTCTCTCTCATTGTCTAAATCTGCATGTCAAAAAAAAAAAAAAGAAGAAAATGGTGAAAAAAATTTTTTTGAAATTCCTGCAAGATTTTATAATAAACATTTTCCATGAACTTCTAAACATCGCTTGGGTATAATGAGGTGTTCAGGAACAAATCATGGTAGTTATAAATACAGGTGTCTGTATATCTCTGCAGATGTTCAGCAAAACCTGCCAATCTGCTGTGATTTTGTTGTTACCAGCTCAGAAATACACATCTTTTCAGCGACTCTCCTTTATTCCCTCTTTCACTTATTCTCACTCCCATTGGATTGTATCTTCAAATGAAATGTTAACATTCAAGTTTTTGCTGAGGGCTCTGATTCCATCTATGAATCACTCAACAATTCATTACAAAGTTCACCCTGTATGTCATATATCATGATAAGTATTACAAAGGACACAAAAGTAATTCAGATGTGAATACTGTCTTCAATGTGTTATGGTTTTACAGGAGAGATTAGTCATGTATTTAGATTAGCATTGTAAGCATGACTACTGCTTGAGGCAATAGAAAGTTAAGGACAATTGAGAGGAAGAAGATAAAGAAAAAGAAAAAAATTGCATTTACTGATTAATTCTTATGTTCAATAAACCTGTTTTGAGCACTTAATGTAAGAAAACTGCCCAGAGCTAGAGACACAGAAACAAGAAAGTGATTCCGCTATTGAAATTTCTCAATGATTTAAAAACTAAATTCCAGCATGATATTTCAAACCAAGGTATGCATTGAATGTTATTGGAACAAGCAGAATGCGACCTGATGTAGCTGAAAGAGATTCCTGAGAGATTCTAGGAGGAAAGTCCTAAAAGTGGAGTGTTACTGGGAATGCCTGCAAGCGACATGGTTTAATACAGGGTAATATGAAAAGGTGGGTTTTTAGGAAAAGTAAGTTCATGGAACAATAGCATAGGCGTGCAGCTATAATAGGTTATTGCCACTCTGCTACCTGAATAATGAGTAAATAATAAAGGATTTTAGGGAAAGTGGCATCATGAAGTGTTTTTTAAAGAAATCTTACTAACTTGAAGATAAATAAAAGTGGATGTAAGAAATAAAAAATTCAAAAATTGAGAAAAAATAATAGACTGTTGCAATAATTTAAGTGTGATGACACTTGTGTATTACAGAGGCCTAAGGAGCATGAGAGAGATACATAGAATACAAAGGTCTTCAAAGATTGGCTCTGTAGTATTTAGCAACTGATTCTGTATACAGAAAGTGAGGAAGGAGGCAGGGTGGACATCAGTTACAAACTGGTCCCATTGCTTAGAAAATTGAGGTAATAGAAATAATCAGAGAAGGCCCTGTTGGAGATTACTTGAATGGATCCTTGAAGAATAAGTCTCCATGATATACAGAAGCTTAGCATGTATCCTTATCAATACTGCAGGTTCACTGACAACAGAGGTATTATAGTAAACACTTAAGAGTACAAAATGAACAATGTGAACAATGACGTCGTCTTCAAAGCTGGTCATTCTTGGCAATCTGGATGGTAGGTTTGCTTGAGGAAATGTGGTTTGGAGAAGGCTTTGTGGAATGCCTACAACCTATGTTTAGATGGTAAGGCATGGGAAAATAGTGAGAAACAATTACCTAAGAGTAGGGGGGTAAACGGTAGAGTCAGAAGTTGAACTAGGAGTGCTCAGATTTCAGTGTTCATATTATTTCACATTCACTTACTCTTCCTGGACTGAAAACAGATTCACAGTATATTACAAGTTGGCTTTTCCAGTCCTACTTTTATCTTGCTCACTGTAACAGTGCACAAATGCATTTCAAAAAGTTTTAGGCAGGTTGCAGAAAGTCAAAGTTAAGGATTTTATATGCTGCTTCAAGGCAATCCATTTCAGTCCTATCTCCTTCATGGGACGTAAGGTTGATACATGGGTAAAACATTTATATATATATATATATATATATATATATCCCATCAGAAGTAGCCAAATTAGTCAGCAAAGCTCATATGCTAAAGAGACATCCCTTACACAGAATAAGTCATGATTAAGAGCTGATTAATCAAATCTAATTAGATGGCTCACTAATTGATCCCACGAGCTATCACCATTTGACCTCTGGTAAAAGGGCTCGATACATTCAAACTCCTCTGGAGACAAATGAATTAGAAGCGCCATTGGTTGAAACCACATAATTCAATCAACCCATTTAATGAATTTAAGGGTTAGTCAAGCTATTCAAGTCCATATTGAGTTCCTGGAAGAAACAGGATTGCAACCAATCTTTTAATTTAATGAATGTTGTTCAGATTTCACAATCCAATGTGCAAGTTTCAAGAAATAATAATGTCGACCTCAATGCACTGGAACTTACTCCGTGTTAGATTTTCTTTCTCTCCTCCCTTCCTTATTTTCCTCCCTCCCTCTCTTCACTCCTTTGTTCATTTCTTTCTGTCTCTTCCTTCCCTACTTCTTTCTTTCTTTCCTCTGTCCTTCCTTTCTTCCCTTCATTTTTTGCCTTTTTTCTTCTTTCTTGTTTAATTTTTAAAATCCTGCTAACCCACTTTTTTGTTAAAAGGATGGGCATAGTTAACCCAATAATGTCAGAACAGATTGGAATGTGTAACCAACAAAGTGTACAAAATAAAAAAGTTAACCATAAATTACTAAAATATATCACAGGAAATTAATTAATAACTTTAATTGGTAAAAATTATACTATTAATCAATGAAAAATTATAAAAATCTAATAGAAAAAATAGTAAAAATACGAATATTCCATTTTTATCAGAAGTAAATATAAATGGCCAATGAAATATGTAAAATATATTCTTTTGAACATTAATCAAAGAAATGCAAATTAAAACTTCAGTTGATGCCATACTATGTCAAATGGCCAATTCAACTTAAGCTTTGCTGCTTTAATAAATTACATTTCAGAAACATTTCACCAATTTGTAGGGGCAACAATAATACACACATTTTCTTTCCCATGCATAGTGTGTATGCATGTAGAAATCTTTTTATCAATGTTGAAATACAGAAAAGTAGACTATAAATGACTACACAAAATGAATATTCTGTGAATTAAACCCAGAACTCAGATATATAAACTTAAATGACATCAAGAAGCTAAAAGTATTTCTTTCTGGATGATGGCTTACAGATATTTTAAAATTTATCCTATTTTTATATCAATTTGATATTTTATTAATTTATATAAAAGGACATATTTAATGTCCTTAGACACATTTCTAGGAATATCATGATGTTTCCTTCCTTCCTCTCTCCCTCCTTCCCTCCATTTCTTTCTGTCTTACCTTTTTAATTTTGAGCTAACATTTTAAATTTACTTATAGTAAATGAGTAAATGCTCCACTAATTTGATATAAGTATTACTTTTACACTTGATCTTACCCAAAAGGCCGAGAAGCAATATAAGCATTACTTTTTATTTATTTGTAAGGCAGAGTTAGAGAAAGAGAGGAATCTTCCATCTGCTGGTTCACTCCCCAGATGGCTTCAATGGCCAATGCTGGGCCACGCCAATGCCAGTAGCCCACAGTCTCTTCCAGGTCTCCCACATGGGTGTGGGTACAGGGGCTCAAGCACTTGGGAACTCCTGTTGTTTTCTCAGGCACATTTGAAGGGAGCTGGATCAGAAGTGGAGCAGTTGGGTCTTAAACCAGCACCCATATGGGATGCCAGCATTGCAAGGGAAGGGGTATCCTAATATGTCACAATACTGGTCCTGAAAAACTATGCTTTTTTATTAGAGGGTTTAAAAAAAAAACAAAAAGATCCATAATAATGTTAACAAATGCCCCTGAAATTTTATCTACGAGGCATCCATCAAGATTTTACTGGCAGTCTCTGTTTTCCTTCTTTCTTGACTTCCGGTTTCTACCTGGTTCTAACTGCCGTACCAAAGGTCTTGGGTTTTCTCTTCAGATAGTTCACAATCTTCCAAAGCATAGTCTCCCCAGCAACTCCAGGAAAAACCCTGGTGCAATGGATTGAATAATATTTGGAACCTAGACTCATTCAAGTTTTTAAATATCAAAGTCATAAGTTACGAGTACTAAGCATTGAAAACCTAATCCAATTATACCATCTGGGACATGGGCCTAGTAAGAGGTCTCTAGGTCACTAGGATCATGCCTCCACAGAGTGATTCTCAAAGAGAGGTGGTGGCAAAAGCAGAGTTGGTTCCAGTCATGCTCTGGTTCTTGGCTCTCATTCTTCTTCTGCACACAATCCACTGGTGTCTTGCTGTAGCCCTGCCAGACAGCGAGAGCAGTGGGGCCCACCTGACTCTGGACTGTGAAACTCTAAAGCTGGTAGCCAAAGTAAACATGTTTACTTCATAAGCAGTATCTCTCAGGTGTTTTGTTATAGTAAATAAAATCTGACAATATACCTGGTCACTCATTCCTGCTGTCTGATATTTCTCAATGGAAATCCCCTAATATTTTATGATCATTACTGATTAATGGAGCATCAAAATAAGTAGCCAGAAGAAAAATATAGAAACTGAAAGCAAATTGAGAAATGGTAATTGAATTTTTGGCTCTACAGAAATATCGTGGCCTTGCTCTTAGAGTAGAGCTTTTATTAGAAAGTAAAAGGTACCAGTGCAAGCTTAGAGTCAATATAAACATTTTCTACCACAAATCAGCTCCGTTAAACCGCAGTTAACTAGGTTAAAATATTCAGATTCAATACAAGCCACAATATAAATCTATTAAGTTCTTACTCCACTGTGCATTTTCATCTGTACAACAAATGAAAGATAAGACCCGGTGGTCTATTTACTCCTGACAACCTTCTAGTAAGTTAGCCACTATCACCATGTATGAATACAGACAAGACGGCTCACACTTGTAAAGGAATCAAATCAGTGTCACTGCATTAGTGGGAAAACAAGAATTCTCTGGGGTCATGCGGCTCTACTTTTTTTTTCTTGTCCTATAAATAATTCCATGAAAGAATTTAACACCTAAATGGTAAATGTGAGGCTTACATGATAAAGAAGAAAATACAGGAGGGCTTTTAAAAGTTTATATAACAAGCAAATTAAAGGATAGTGCAAATTTTCCATGAAATTTTTGAAGTCCTTCCTATAAACCCTAACAGAATAAAAACAAGAGAAAAATAAAAGAAGTTTGAAATTTTTATAGCATAGTCAGTCTGTATGGGACTGATGGGAGAAGACTATCCAGGAGAGGAGATGAAACAATGTTCAGTCCTTCCCTGTATCACTTCTGTCACATAGCCATAACACAGCACCACACACTGGATATCTTCAATAACAGAACTCTATTTTACCATGGTTTGTGGGCAAAGAGTATGAGATCAAGAAGCCAGTAGAGCTGGTTTTTTCAGAAGCCTCTCTCCTTGGTTTAAAGACGTCTACCTTCTTCACATGGTCTTCCCGCTGTGTCTGTCTGTGTCCTAATCTCATCTTCTTAAATGGGCAACTGTTAGATTGTGTTATGGCCCACCCTAATGACCCCATTTTAAGTGAGTTATGTTTTTAAGAATCTATTTCTAAATATAGTCACAGAGTTTTGATGGTTTATATTTTAATATATGAATTCTGGAGTGACACAATACAGCCTCTGTAGCACTCTGTTTCTATATGGGAGAATGCATAGTTCTTTTAATATTTCTCATTTCTAAAGAAATTTTGTATAATCTCATCTTCAATAGATGACAGTGAGTCACCTTCCAATCACATACATCCTCTCAATCAATAAATATTTAATTATGTGCTTTTTAATATGTAATTTCACTATATATAAATATCAGTATTATTGTTTATCAATATGTTTATTTTTTATATCAATTTGTTTTTCAGTATGTTTATTTTTAACATTTCTCATCAGAATTTAAATGACTGGAAGATATTATCTTTAGTACATACCTAGAGTAGTGCAAATACATAGCACTGTCTATAAAGAATACTGTGCACTAATAAAATAAAAGATTCATAGTGGGGGTTTGCGTTGTGCCTATAGCAGGTAAATCTGCCACCTGTGATGCCAGTATCTCAAATGGGTGCCGGTCTGATTCCTGGATGTTCCACTTGTGGCTCAGCTCCCTGCTAATGGCCTTTACAAAGCAGCAGGAGATGGACCAAGTTTCTGGGCCCCTACACTTATATTGGAGACTTGGAAGAAGCTTCTGGCTCCTGATGCAGCCATTTGGGGATTGAATGAGCAGATGGAAGATCTCTCTCTCTCTTTCTCTCTCTGTATCTCTCTCTCTCTCTCTCTCTTTCTGTGTGTGTGTGTGTGTGTGTGTGTCTTTCTCTCCCTGTAACTCTGATTTTTTTCAAATAAATAAATAAGTAAATCTTCAAAAAATTCATATTAAAACAAATGAAAGTATATAGAAAACTCTCCCAAGGAGCTCATTAACCTCGTTTTTAATTCATCTGTTCCCCTGTGTACAGAGATTTAGAAAGCTAACTGTGGACATGAAAATAAAGGATGTCTACTTGAAGAATTAGACCCTGTGTATAGTGCACAACTAAAGGACAATGGTTATATTTATTTTTCTAGCAAATCAATTGTCTCTAAATATCTCCAGGTTCTGCATCCTCAGATTCAACTAACCACAAACTAAAATATTTTACAAAAAATTGTGTCTATATTGAACATGAACCATTCTTTCTTGCCATTATTCCTTAAATAGTACTAACATTATTCAAATAGCATTACATTGTATTAGGCATTATAAATAATCTGGAGGTGATTCAAGTGTGTGGGAGGATGTGCCTATGTTATGCCTTGTATTAATTGACTTGAGCATTTATGGTAGACTTGGAGGGTCCTGAACCAGTCCCCAGTGGATACCAAGAGATGAATGTACTTGGGATACAGAATGGGTCATGGAAAATGATGTTTATGAATCAATAAATGAGTGAGAAAAAGGATTTGTTAACAAAAATGACAAAAAAAGAAACCAGTATCAGAGTAGAAGCAGTCGGCTGTTGGGGAGGGGGGGTTAGTTTTCAGGATGGTGGCAATGAAGAACTCTCTCTCTTCACTGACTTACTGTCACTGTTATTGTGCCTAAATTTCTTCAAACCACTGTGTGCCAGAAACCAAAGTCTGAGAAGCCCTGACAGATCTAGGTGTTCTTTGATAGGTTACAGGTTACTGCTGACTCACAGGGAGTCCGCTTTACTTGTCCATTGTGTTTTGCTCAAATAGATACGATCCTGCTTCAGATATCTGAAATGAGCACCTTGGAGGAGTCCCATGGCAATCTCTCCAGAGACAGAGTGAGGATTATTAATCTCCCTCTGGAAATAAGGGCTCTCAGATACTGTAACTCACATTGATGTGCAATATCCCAGCAGCTCAGTCTGCTGATGGGAATGCAATGTACTCACCCAGGTTTATTATAAAAGCATTAAAATGTGTTCTGTTGGTTAATCACAATGACACTTTCATCTGTTTGGGGGGTTTTGAGTTGTTCTTCTTAGACTTTAATAACATAGATTTTGAAGTTTGCCTTCCAAAAATTAGTTTGGGACATTTAGAGCTGGATCCAAGCAACACATGTTTTCGGTTTTAATTTAAAAACTCCTTGCAGAGCCATCAAACTTTATTTACCCAGGAGGCACCTGCTACATGGTAGATAATGGAAGAAACATGTAGAATTTGACCACTTACAGTGTCTCCTCTATGTCTCAAAATAACTCCATGTGGGAAGGAAAAAAAATAGTCTATTTAACACATGATAAAAGTGAGGTTTAGGAAAGTTTATTGACCAGTTCAAGTGAGTTGAAAAGTGACTTCTTCCTCCTTCATTCTCTTCACTCACTCAGCAGGCTAACAGCAGCTGTTTCACTGACACTTTGGTGTTCCTCCTCTGTCTGTACAGTAAGTATTGAGTACATCATTGACATATTTATATAATAATTATAAATAAGAGGCTAGAGAGGATAAATTATGTGGACTAATTTTTCAGTCATTTTCAATGAGTTATAAAGATGCTTGAATATGCATACTACTCAGATGTTCTCTAATATTTCAATTTACCTCATTTCCAGCCACATGCAACTATCACATAAATTTTAAAATTTCTCAAGTTTCAGTGTATTTTATTTATATTTATTTCAGTCTCACAGTCTCTTGAGTCTCACAGGAAGAATAAACTTGTCTTTAAAATGTCAACTCAGTGACTATTAAGTGACCATTAATTACGGGTAAAATAAATGGCTTAGTAGTCCTCTTTAGATTTCATATTCAGAAAATACTATTTGTGCTTATGTGACAGGAGTTGGCAAAAGTTTTCAGTAAACGGGCAGATGCTAAACACATGGTCTTTGTCACAATCACTCTGCAATGCTTAACACAAAAGCAATCACAGATAATTCATAAACAAGCAAGCAAATAAGTAAGCCTATTTATGGATACTCAGATGTTTCACTTGATACAATTTGCAGATACCACAAAACATTACCCTTTTGAATTATTTTTCCAACCATTCAAAATGCAAAGGCTACTCATAGCTCATAGTTTATACAAAAACAAATAATGAGTCAGATTTGTCCCAAAGGTTGTATTTTGCTAACCCCTTGATATAGGTGGGCAGATAGAATAAATTGATTAAATCTGTCAGTTGGGGACCATGCCCTCCACCACACCCACTGTGTGATATGCCCCTACCTGTCCCTACCTGTACACCCACTCAGAGTACATAACCACGCCCCCTTCGGAAGTAAATAAAAAGACCTGGAACATGGTGGGCCCCTTGTTGCCCTGTGACCTTTGGGCTGCCCACTTTCTGCTTTCCTGTCTGCATGCTTGCCCCATGTGGCATGTGGCCTGCTCTCTGCTTGCTATGGACCCAGCTTAGCTTCCAGACCTCTCTTTCTCTCCTAAATAAAGCCCTCACTCCCTGAGCATTCCTCTCACTGAATAAAAAGCTGAAAAACTTACCACGTTGCCTGGTGTATTTGAGCCAGTATCCAGAATTCTTCTCGGAACACATAGCAAGAACCACAGGGTTATTGGTATTGAAAATTATTAATAAGCTGGCCAATATCAAAATGGCACTCCAGTTGGGACCCTTAATAATGGAGGGATTTTCCAGGGACTCTTTATTTTTTTTTTATTTTTTATTTTTTTTGACAGGCAGAGTGGACAGTGAGAGAGAGAGACAGAGAGAAAGGTCTTCCTTTTGCCGTTGGTTCACCCTCCAATTGCCGCCGCGGCCAGCGCGCTGCGGCCGGCGCACCGCGCCGATCCGATGGCAGGAGCCAGGTGCTTCTCCTGGTCTCCCATGGGGTGCAGGGCCCAAGCACTTGGGCCATCCTCCACTGCACTCCCTGGCCACAGCAGAGGGCTGGCCTGGAAGAGGGGCAACCGGGACAGAATCCGGCGCCCCGACCGGGACTAGAACCCGGTGTGCCGGCGCCGCAGGCAGAGGATTAGCCTAGTGAGCCGCGGCGCCGGCCCAGGGACTCTTTATTAATATTTGTTTGATTTAAAATGAAAAACCAGCAACGTGGTAAGACCTGGTTTCCTGTGGTTTCTAACTTTACTCATCATTCTGCACTCCACTCCTTCCCTTATCTGCAATGTGGTTTCGCATTAAATGAGGAAGAGCAGTTACACACTGCATGCCCGTCTCAGCCCCGGCTATGGGAAGGGGCAGTTTTTGACTCTTGTGCAGGGCACCGGGCCTGGGTCAGAGAGTGTGCACTCCTACAGTCCAGCTGGTTGCACTTTCCCACCGCTCACCTTACTCCAGCCCTACATGGCCCCTGCACCATGATGGGTGAATCCCTGGGGGAGGGGCTGGAGTAGAGGCAGCGGAGATGAGGTTGGATGCAGCAGATTCCTTCCTTCAATACCTCGGGCCTGCTTGGGTTCCTGGGGTCTGGGCCACTCCCAGAACCGGTGCCAGCCAAGTCAAAGCTGCGCAAATGCTCTGGCCACCCTAGCCTACTACTGTGGTGACGGAGTCTGCCAGACAGACGTGTGCTGCCTGCTCTGTTGGCCTGCATGGGATGTACACTGGCTTCCAGCTGGCATAAAACCACCCCCTACTCCCTGGTGAGGGGAGCTTGCCCAAGTGCTCAGCCCACCCACAGCTGCCGCCTGTGGTTCCTGCACGGCATGTGGCTCTAGCTACCCTGCTCTCCCTGAGAAACTGCAGCTGCTCTGGCTGGAGTTTCCATTCAAAACGGGCAAACATCAATGCTTAGATATATTATTTTTGAGTTTTAACTCTTTCTAGTTTTTGGAAAATTCGTGGATTGGTTTCTTTTTTGCTGTTTTCTTGCTTTGAGAATGTGCTGTTAGTGCTAATGGAATTTGGACAGAGAGATGAGAAGGATTTTTGCAGAGGGCTAGTTTTTGAGAGTTTGCGATACCTTATCCATGTGTATAAGTTTACAAACTGTTTGTAACGTGCTTAAAAGAAAATTTATGTATTTTCTGAAACTTTAGAAAAGTTTAAATGGTACTGAGAATTCTGCTTTGCCTCATGGTCTTTGATTTTTCAAATCAAGCATGCTTTCAACTGTTAATTTGGAGCTGGGGAGTTGGTTTGGTTGCCTAGGAACATGGTAGAATCAGAAGGCAGAGCATTAAACATGGCGGAGGCTCCACTTCCTGCTGCAGAGGGTGGGACTTCCATTTCAAGATGTTGGCTCCCCCTATGGTAACTTCCACCCTTATTGGAAATGGGCAACAGATTCCACCCCATGATGGTAGCCTCCATGGCCTGCCACTTGCCTGATTAATAGAGTAACATTTTATTACTTTTTTTTAATTGTAAGTTATTATTTTGGCTTCTACACTGGTCTTTCTTGTTTTGGCTTATCCTGGCAGCTTCCACACTGGTCTATATTATTTTAATTATTTGTTTTGTTTTGCTAAGTGGCATTTAAAAATAATAAAAAGGAAAAACATTTAAAACCCCCTCACTAGACTTGGTAAGATAATGAACCGTAATTGTTACACAAATAGAGAGTCTTAGGTGTCAGAATTGTGTCACATGCTGTGTCACATGCTTAAGGACAATTAAGTTCCTGAAGAGTTCTGTCTCTTTTTATCTTCTCAGGTCCCACAAAGAAACTAAATTTGCATAGTTCTGCATGCACTCCTATGGACTTACTTCTAAGAGTACAGTTTAAAAATTTGCCTTGGGATCCCAAATCTCCTTGGGCTATATGATACAAGTAACATCTTAAGTGTTAAAGTGATCATACAGATGGGCCTAATTATTAGAGTGATAATATAAATAGTGTTTAATAATAATGATAGAAAGGATTAAAGAGGTGTGAATGCTCCAACATAGGAAACAGTCCATAGAGCAGAATCATAGAATGGCATACACTTTAAGTAGCACTCTGACCTCAAAGTTAGCCCATAAGTCATTCTGGTCTGGCTGAAAAACCCACAAGAGCACTTCAGGCATGGAAAGTCAGGACACTCATGCAAAAAGTGTCCCTACATGGAGGATTTCCCTGGGTGAGACCCCAGTGGAAAGAAGTGATCATCAAAGAAGGATACACTTTGAATACTTATGGAGTTTGTGGATTCAAAAGGCTTCCATAGCTTAGGCAGCTCATGTCAAGAGCCTCGGGTGGGTGATCACAGATGTCACATAAGAGTGTTAATTGTTAAATTAACAACAGGAGGGCCGGCGCCGTGGCTCAATAGGCTAATCCTCCACCTTGCGGCGCCGGCACACCGGGTTCTAGTCCCGGTTGGGGCGCCGGATTCTGTCCCAGTCGCCCCTCTTCCAGGCCAGCTCTCTGCTATGGCCAGGGAGTGCAGTGGAGGATGGCCCAGGTGCTTGGGCCCTGCACCCCATGGGAGACCAGGAAAAGCACCTGGCTCCTGGCTCCTGCCAGGATCAGCGCGGTGCGCCGGCTGCAGCGGCGGCCATTGGAGGGTGAACCAACGGCAAAAGGAAGACCTTTCTCTCTGTCTCTCTCTCTCACTGTCCACTCTGCCTGTCAAAAAAAAAAAATATAAAAAAAAAAAAAATAAAAAAAAAATAAAAAATAAAAAAAACAACAGGAGGCCTGCGCCGCAGCTCACTAGGCTAATCCTCCGCCTGCAGCACCCGCACACCAGGTTCTAGTTCCGGTCGGGGCACTGGATTATGTCCCGGTCACTCCTCTTCCAGTCCAGCTCTCTGCTATGGCCTGGGAGTGCAGTGGAGGATGGCCCAAGTCCTTGGGCTCTGCACCCGTGTGGGAGACCAGGAGAAGCGCCTGGCTCCTGGCTTTGGATCAGTGTGGTGTGCTGGCCGCAGCGGCCATTGGAGGGTGAACCAACAGTAAAGGAAGACCTTTGTCTCTCTCTCTCTCTCTCACTGTCCACTCTGCCTGTCAAAAAAAATAAATAAATAAAATAAAATTAAATTAAATTAAATTAAAAAATAAATTAACAACAGGAGTCACTGTGTACTAACTTCCCATGCAGGACCTCTGTCCTCAAAGAGCTACAGTATTAGCATTAATGGTAAATCTTGTTCCCAAAGACTTACCTTGTTCTAGTTATGTCTAAGTGTCCAACTCCATTGATGTGTTTTTAGGTGTTTCTTTAAAATTAACTAAGTGTTTTAAACATGAACTCTTGGATCGATGTCTCCCTGTGATATTCTTTCTTTGTGTGTTTTAACACAGGTCAAATGGGGAAGTACAGAATGGTTAAAGACCTCAGGGCTACTATTGAGACTGTTGTTTCAATGCATCTTATTGTGTGCTAAACCTTTTTCTAAGGGATAATTTCTTCTGCATCCCATTAAACCAAGTATCTGGGAAACTGAGGATACAGAACTTCCCAAACAAAAGCTGTGGTTTTTAAACAAGACATAGATTGTCTGGGATATGTTTTAACTCCAGGAAAGTGTGCTCAGGCAAGAGAAGAGAAGCTATTATATTTATATGGTCACCACAGACTGAAAGCCATTAAAGACATTTCTGGGAATGGCAGGATTCTGTGGAATATGGGTTCCAGCATTTGGATTCTAAGCTTTTGTTCAAGGCTTTAAAGGTCCTGACAGGCTCACTGTGCTGGACAGGGGAGCTACAAAAGTTGTTCCAAAGAATTAAGGAGCTTTTAACAGAAACTCCAACATTGGATATCCCTGATGGCAGGATTCTATGGAATATGGATTCCAGGATTTGGACTCCATGCCTTTGTCTGAGGCTTCAAAAGGCCCTGACACAGATACACTGTGTTGGACAGAGAGGTACAAAAGTTGTTCCAAGGAATTTAAGAGCTTGTAACAGAAGTTCCAACATTAGGAATTCCTGAACAAGGCATTCATAGAAAGATCCTCTTCAGATTACTTCCAGGTTAAATGGAAGGTACCTTACCAGGTGCTACTGAGCCTAACTACCTCAGTAAAATTAGGATTAAATTTCTACCTCTTAAGTCTTTGCAGGTGAACTCAAAAGACATGTCTGATTATCCCAAAACACCAATTAAAGATCTTAAGTATCTATTCAAAAGCAAAAAGATAAGTAAAGCTTATCAAGACTACTACACCTTAAGGCAGACATGCTGTACCTGCCTCTTGATTCTCTCTGGAAACTGTTATTGACAATATAACTCCTAATGGGTTCTTCCATTATAATTCTCTGCTCAAGGTAAATCATTGTATTATCTACATAAGGATAGCCTATCACCACCCACTATCTGGGAGTCTGTAAGATATGTTCTTTCCATCTTATGGGGCACCACACTTGCAGCAATTGGTTTTGTTCCAGTTTTGCTTATGCTAATTAACAAACTTATATGTTTCAGAATTCAACAACTTCTGGAAATAATTGACCATGCAGGGGACACAGCCATTGTTGGTGACCAAGACTACTCCAGCTCATGCAGTGAATTTTTTAGATGAGAGGGGCAGAGACTAACAGGATCCAGGGCCAGCACTACACCCCTCATAAGTAGGAAGCAGCAAGAAAAGATATGCTGATTCTTTGCCTTTTGGCTTCCCTTTAGATTAAGGTCCAGAGTCTCTGAGGGGCAATGATATAGCAGGTAGATAGGATAAAATTCATTAGATATGTCAACTGGAGACCACGCCCTGCACCACACCCCCTGTGTGCTCTCATGCCCCTACCTGGCCCCACCTGTATGCCCACTTGCCAATCAGACTATATAACCTCTCCTCCTTTGGGAGTAAAAAAAGGCCTGGACCACGTTGGTCTCTTGCCTTGTTGTCCCTTGTTGCCCCATGGCCTTTGGACTCTCCACCTTCTGCTTTCCTATCTGCACGCTAGCTCTATGTGGCTTGTGGTCTGCTCTCTGCTTGGTATGGACCCAACTTAACTTCCAGAACCCTTTCTCCCCTAAATTAAGCCCTCACTCTCCTGTTACATTCCTTCCATTGAATAAAAACCTTAAAAACTTACCATGTTGCCTGGTCTATTTGAGCCAGTATCCAGAATTCTTCTCTGAATAAATGGCAAGAACCCACAGGGTTATTAGTATTGAAAATTATTAATAAGTTGGCCAATATCACCCTGACCTAAGCCCCTGAACTTCAATGTAGTATAATTCAAATCAAGAATTCTCTAACTTTTTGGAGCTTGCATTCTCTGGGAGTAAAAGAGAAAAGGAAGAAATAGGCTAACCACAGAAGACAGTGCTCAGTAACTACAAGGTGGCTAGAATCGAAGCAGAGTGGACAATATTCAGATTCATCCATGAGTGTGTTTACACATGTCCATGTGGATTTGCAAGTTTCTGGCATAGGAATAGGATTGGGTGGTTGTTAGTGAAGTGAGATTCCAGGAGGGTTTGAAAATAGGCCTAGCTAGAACCCATCTGTAGCTTTCCTCCGTTCCTGTGTTTTGTTATTCTCTGCTGCACTGCAAACACTGACATTACCCTGAATTTTTGTGAAAGTCTAGTATATATAATGGGCTGTTGTGAGTAGTTTTACAGAATTGAACGTAAAAGGACTATATTTCACATTTAGGCCAACATACAGCAGCCCCCAAATGGAAGCAGAAGCCTGAAGTGAAACTTCTTGAGAGAATTCAGTAGAAGCTGAAATCAGTACCACATGAATCCAGGAATAAAGTTCCCTCTATTCCTCATCAAACCAAAAATTAGATATTGGAAGGGTAATGGATATCTCCATTCGGCATGATAGGATTCATGAATTTTATATGAATCTTATAAAAAAGGAGACTATGATGCCAATCTTTGTTGCATATGAAGCATTCTTTTATGTTTGAATGCTTCTGGTTCAGTCCTTCAAAATCCAATGGTGTCTGAAACAAGTGTATTCTTTGTATATTATAGGAGCTCTTTCACTGGGACTCAGGTATTTCCACTGAAACATAAGCCCCACAAAGTAACGTATTGTTTTGTTTTGTTTGTTGTCGTTTCATTCACTTCCAGATCCCTGGCATCTGAGCCAGTTCCTCACACATGGAAACAATGAATACTCTTGAATGAACCAAAGGACAAATGCATGAATTGACAAAAGAACAACTAGAGAAGAGTAGGTGTGAATCAAGATAGAAACACCTTAATATTGACATAACGTTGGCACTTACGTTGAAATGAGAAGAACTGCTCAGACGTGTGCAGGTTGTGGTAGATATGAAGGCCTGAACATACTTTCTCCATGCACTTCCATGGTGCTCAAGGAGATCATCATCTGAGATTCTGCAAAAGGATGATGTTCTCTAAAGTAATTGTGTCTCTTTGCAACAGAATAAGCCATTCGAATAGATTTCACTGTTGAGATATATCATTTGTGTCTTTAGCTACTGCCTCTTTGAAGAGTTTCTGTTAAAGACACTAACAACTCAAAGACTTGATGGAAAGATAAGGACTTGGTTTTGTCAAGATTCCAATCTCTGCTATTATTTACGCATCCCCCTCTCAGCAAACAGATTAGTCTGTCCACTCTGATTCCTGGGGATATTGTGAGGTGTGAGAACTACAAGGCAAATAGATAGAGTACTGTTCAATTTCAATTCTTTACTGAAACTGGATCCTTTCTCAAAGTCTTCACTTATCCCCTATCCTGTTATGAACATAGCGGAGATAAGGACCTTACATTATTGTTGTTGTATCCCAGGATTTAATAGTCTTGTTAACAGTCCATTGTGAATAAACATACTGATTAAAATTCTATCAGCATACATTTCCCATACTCTCAACCTATACCATTGGGTTGATGATGAAATTCTAAATAGCTTTCTATAATGAAGAAGCTTTCAATTTAAAACTCTTAATTAATACAGTTTTCAATATCTGCTATCAATCCAAAATCCTCTGAGTTTTCCATAAGGAACATGTAAAATGTTGTCAAAATAGTTATAATACAATTGAAATTCTCAAAAGAGCCAGAGTTTTGTCAGGCCAAAGTCAAAAGCCAGAAACTCAGACTGGGTCTCCAGCATGGGTAACAGAGATCCAACTACTTGAATTGTTCTTGAATTGTTACCTACTACCTCCGACTGTGTGCATTCACAGGAAGCCTTAGTAGACGGGGGCAGGGAGTGAAAACCAGGTACTCCAATCCAATCCATCCCAAGCAGCTTATTTTTTGAAATGCAGAGAAAAACAGCACAACAGGGCTGCTCCATTCACTGCTTCATCCCCAAATGCCTTTAACAGCCAAGCTGGTTCAGAAGTCAGAACACAATCTGCATCTTCCCACATGAGTTACAGGGACACAACCACTTGAGCCATCACCTGCTGCTTCTCAGTGTGCACATATACAGGAAGCTAGAAGAGGGAGTGGCTCAGGCTTGAATGTGGCTACCTAGTGTGAAATGTGGATGTCCCAAGCAGTATCTTAACTGCTGTGCTGTGAGTCCACCCCTGCTCTCTATGGTTAAAAATCTTGTAGTAAATAAATACAAAGTCTGAGGAATCATAAAAACAAGCAAAGTAGCATAAATTTTCCTAATTGTAAACAAACATAATAGATACAGGTGGAAGATACCATACACAAAGGGTAGATAATGATTAGAGAAGAATTTCTCTCAGGAGTCTCATTTTTAAAAGCCAAGAGTTGAGAGAACAGTGAGAATTTGCTAGTTACGTACTGAACTGCTTTGTGGGGTCAGTAATAAAAGGTCTTATGAAATGCATGAATTCAGTTCTGCTACTCAGTTACTTTAAATGAATCCCAAATTTCCAATATTTATTTTAGAACAAAACATATACTGATTCTGTAACTTTGATATCCTTATTTTGTCAAATGGAAGTAATTATAGTAACTGATTCTTAACATTTGTATTATCAATTAATAGGGTAGATGAAAAATTATCCATGAAAATCCCTCTTAGTATTTTTTTTGTTTGTTCTAATTAATACTTTTGGTTGAATACTGTAATCAATACACAGTTATTCTTAAGTGCTGAAACTTAAAAGTGATCACTGTTAAATGTAAGAGTGGGAATAAGAGAGGGAAGAGATGTGCAATTCTGGACATACTCAAGCTGACTTACCTCAAACGGTAGAGTTAGAAACATACCAGGGGATTCCAATTCAATCCCATCAAGGTGGCGTGTACCAATGCCATCTCACTAGTCCCAGTGATCAATTTCTGCTCACAATTGATCACAATGATAGGACTAAGAACCAAAGGGATCACAGAAACAAGAATAGTGTCTGCAAATACTAGCTGATAGAATAAAAAAGGGAGAGAATGATCCAATATGGGAAGTGAGATACACAGCAGACCCATAGAATGGCAGATGCCCTAAACAGCACTCTGGCCTCAGAATCAGCCCTTAAGGCATGCAGATCCAGCTGAAAAGCCCATGAGAGTATTTCAGGCATGGAAAGCCAAGACACTCTGGGGGAAAAAAAAAAAAAAAAACCTAAATGAAAGATCTCTGCGAGTGAGATCCCAGTGGAAAGAATGGGTCATCAAAGAAGGAGGTACCTTTCTCTGAAGGGAGGAGAGAACTTCCACTTTGACCATGGCCTTGTATAAATATGATCAGAGTCGGTGAATTCAGGGGGCTTCCATAGCCTTGGCAGCTCATGACAAGAGCCTAGGTTGATTACTGAGGCCATAAACAAGAGTGTCAATTTGTTAAGTCAACAACAGGAGTCACTGTGCACTTACTCCTCATGTAGGATCTTTGTCCTTAGTGTGCTGTACATTGTGATTTAATGGTATAACTAGTACTCAAACAGTATTTTTCACTTTATGTTTCTGTGTGGGAGCAAACTGTTGAAATCTTTACTTAATGTATGCTAAACTGATCTTCTGTATTTAAAGAGAAACGAAAATGAAAAAAAAAAAGAAAATTTGAAGCCCATTTATGCTTGTCCAGTATTCAGAAATGCACCAAGATTATTTTAAGCATTCAATAAATTCTGGAAGTTGTTACTGTTATTTTTATTGTGAATGCAAAGCTCTGCCATATTTCCCTTATACATTGATTACACACAGAAAATGAGGACATAATATCATTCCGTATGTTATAAAATGAATGAGAAAAAGTCAATGAAGTAACTGATGTTTATGATGCTGCACTGGATCATTTCTCTTTGAATGATTTGCCTATCTCATGCCTGGCGTTAAAATTAGAGTTATGCCCTGCCACCATTGCTGGAAGCCAGGTAGCCACATGGCCCAACCACTGGTGTCAGCCCCACCCCCATCCTAATGGGATTCTGCTACTTCCCAGCCCACCCCCCCCCCAGCAAAGTTTGAAAAGGACCTGTTCCTGAACGCGTGCCTCTCTCTTTCTCTCCATGTCCTGATCTCTGTCTCTCTCTGTCTCTCTCTGTCTCTCTCTCTCTCATGCTCTTCTTCTCCCTCTTTTCCTTCTTCGCCCCTTCCCTCCAGTCTGTTGGGTTTCCCCCAAAAAAACTACCATAAAAAAAGAAAATTAGTGTTATGGAAGAGGTGAAGAAAGGGCTTGGTTACTCACTGGGAAGTAGGTTGCGCCAACAATGGACAGTGTTGGCATGCCTCATTGTGAATGACAAGACAATCCTGTTCAGAAAATGGTGGAAGGAGCCAGGAAAGTCTGCCTTCATAGGGTTGGCAAAGTCATGTTCACATTAGGGGAGAATCATCTGTCAAGCTATGGAGACTTAATGGAAATTGGAGAGCTGTTCACATAACGAAAATTAAGAATTTAATTAGCACTAAAGGAACACCCAACATATGGGTCCAATACAGCCGTATCTGTGTACCCCTTAATGTGCAAGTCCTCAAAGGAAGTTAGGTACAGACCCTTGGGGATAAGGAGACATTCACTAGGTAAAGAATAAAGCCAGTATGAAGAAGTCGTGTCGGGGTATACAATGGCACAAATCAAAGCTTAGAAGGTGAGCAAACTGAGGTAGAACAGAAGACCCAAAAAGTGTGTGGGGTGTCTTGAGGGCAGATGGAGATGGGACTGGAGAGCAGGCAGTGGTTAGATAATGAGCATTTTTGTATATTGTGCTAGGAATCCTATTAGAACAAATACTATGCAAACAGACTGTTGAACACTTTGTCAGTTTTCTCTCAGTGCAACACCAAGTTCCTCATTCAAATGAATAGTACAGGTTGAAGACAGAATTTTGATTTTGCCTGTCTTCCATGAGGTTCCCATAGGGGGAGCTAATAGAAATAGTTCTAAAGCTAAAACATTCCAATGTGAGCATGTGCATATGCAAACAGACACAGACACACTGGCATCAAACTGATTAACCATAAAACGATATCTCCAACAATGGCCAAGATACACGGGAATTAGTTAATTAGAATACATTTCACAGGATGTTCAGGGTTTTAGGTTGCACATTTGCATCTTTCAAAGATGTAATTATGTCAGATAATATACCCTGTGCCGGGGTTTTTACATAAACACTTGTGGTCTAGTTTATAGTTATCTCTACAGCATGGAACAGCTGTTGGGAGAAAAATAAGCTATTAAATGCACTTTGAATTACATGTGGTTTACTTGCATAAAATATACAATGTGAAGTCACTTATCAAGCAGAGGAGTGAGCTGCTATTTATTTATTATGCAAAACGTGTACCTGGATAAGGTATATAAATTAAGTGACCTGTAAAGGAGTATGCTACCAATTCTGCAAGGAGCTTAATAGCAACTCACATTACATAACGTTGCAATTCCAGATAAAGTCTTTATTCATAGACTCACAAATGAGAATCAAATATTGAGGGCCTATGACTAGGAAAGGAAGCAATTGAGTGTCTTCCCTTTTTTTGGAATCATCTTTTAACTCCACTTCGTGATCATAAGTATGACGCTTCTGCTTTAACTGAGTTGCCTTTAGAATAGAAAATAGAACATATTTTAAAATTTTTGTTAGTTAAGTTTCAATTAGAGAAGTGTAGACATTATAGGTATTGTGGGGAAAGGATTTTATGTCAGAAACTAGATCTCACACAATGGTGAGAGAAGTTGGTAAAATAAACTTATAAAAAAGATCAGGAAAGAGTTCGAGTCAGTCTTGTTGTGGCTGAATGAGCCTTGCTTTTTAGGGCATTGCCACTAGACTGTCACCAAGATGGACAGGCATGGAAGCTGGTGGTTTCCCGTCATCTCCATGGTTCCTGCTCCTGTGCGTTAACAGCTAAGTGTCTGGTACAGCCTGGGGTTTCTACTGAACAGCTGTGCTAAAATCAAGGAGAACTGGAAAGGGAGCAGGAAAAAGCAAGAGTGTCTTTCATTTATTTTTTTTAAAATAAGCACATCTTGAGACCTGTTTTTTATTATTAGATTATTTTTAGAAAAGTTTTAGGTTTCTAAAATTAATTGAAAAAAAAAGTACAAAAATATGCCAAATAGTCCCTCTTCCTGCCTACCCTCGTCCTCTGTTATTAACATATTGTTTGGTATGGCTCATTTTCTGTAACTAATGAACCAATATTGGCCATTTTATTAACGAAAGTCCTCAGTTTACATGAGATTGTTACTAGTGCTATACAGTAGCGTGGGTTTTGATTAGCATAATATCATCAGTTCACTGACTCCACTGTTAGAGTCCCTGCCCTAAAATCCCCTGTGCCCCACCTATCCATCCCTCTCTCCCTCAAATTCCCGGCCACCACTGATTTTTATTTTAATCCCTACTGCTTCTCTGAGCTCAGAAAGTCACATTTGGTGGTTGATTCCCAGTCAGCAGTCCTGGAACTTCAGAAGGAAATTGACTAAGAGCAGAAAACATTTGAAAGCTAACTGGAGCTCACCAACACCTTTGTGTGTCTCGCACCACCCCCAGAGTAGCAGAATCGTGAAATACACCATGGCAACTGTGGGTGCTGAAGGTGGAGTTCACAAGACAGAGTCCTGCAGGGGAGAAAAGCTAAGTAATACATAGAATACCCTCTGATTAACTCAACTAAATACTGATCAGAGTAATCCTGTGAAGAAATTGCCTGTGGCACTGTGGGCCCCCTCAGAAGGAAATTGTGGGAACCTTGCCCCAGAGATCTCTCAAGCTGGGAATAGCATCTTTTCCTGTAAGATGGAGAGGAAAGCTCCTAATTTGTAGATACTGGGTAGAACATGTACTCAACGGTTTTACCAAAGCACAGGGGATAGTCATCAGAGAATAAATACAGATGCAGTATTTTGAGAGGCACTACAGTCAAAATCTAACAAGATCAAACTATTTCCTGATAACTGACTACATCTTAGAATAAAGATATAGAATATTCTGGAGACAGGTGTTGTGGCACAGAAGATTAAATAGCAGCTTGGAATGATCACATCCCATACTGGAGTGCCGGTTCAAACCCTGCTGATCCAGATTTCTGATAATGTACCTCATGTGAAGCTTATTATGGACCAACTTTGGCCCCTGCCACCCACATGGGAAACTCAGACTGAGTTTAAGGCTCCTAGCTTTGCTATGGCCAATGATAGAAAGATTAGACAGACAGACAGACAGATAGATAGATAGTATAGATAGATGATAGAGATATAGATAGATAGATGGATGGATAGATAGATAGATAGATAGATATAGAAGATAGGAGGTAGAAACATACATTCAAATTGAATATGTAGAAAAGGTGATTGAAATGTCTGAAATGAAATATGCACCAGATAGGATTAATGGCAGATTAAACATTGCAGAACAAATAATGAGTGAACTTAAATATATAGCAATAAAGCATATAAAATGAAGCGCAGAAAAAGAAAACAAATTTATTTATTTATTTAAAATACTGAGATATACATATAGAAGAGAGAGAGAGAGAGATCCTCCGCCCACTGGTTGACTCCCCAAATGGCTACAATGACTGGGGCTGGGCCAGGCTAAAGACTGAGACCTGGAACTGCACCCAAGTGCCCCACATGGGTGTCAGGGGCCCAAGCACCTAGGCCATCGGCTGCTGCTTCCTAGGCACATTAGCAGAGAGCAATATTAGAAGTGGAGTAGTCAGAACTTGAACCTACGCTCTGATATAGGATGCTGCTGTCACAGGTGACAGCTTAACATGCTGTGCAATGCTAGAACCCCTTCCCCAAATTTTTAAAGTTATAATATTAGCAAACTTTAAGCCATATTAACATGCTGAAGGAAGAGACAGAAAATGTTTAAAGAAATTATAATCAATTTTTTTTCAACTGATGAACAAAGGATCTATGGGGCAAACTTAAAAACAAAGAGCACGAACATTGACTTAAACTTAACCGTACCAATAATTGTAGAAAACATACACGAACTAAACACCTAAGGAAAAGGCAGATGCTGTAAGATTGTGTTAAAAAAAGCAATAGCAAATTACATACTGCTTTGAGAAAAATTTTAAACATACAGACACAAATTAGTTAAAATATAAAAAGATAATGCAAATCATTGTTAATAGATGAGATAATGTTAATATAAAAACTATACTGCAGTACAATAAATGCTACAAAAAACAAAGACAATCATGTTATAATGTGAAAGGAATCAAGCTAACAACTGAATGCAGCAAACTTAAGTGTACATATACCTCAAAACAGAATATGGAAGAAAAAACTATTAGAACTATGAGGGCTGGCGCCGTGGCTCACTAGGCTAATCCTCTGCCTTGCGGCGCCGGCACACCGGGTTCTAGTCCTGGTCGGGGCACCGGAATCTGTCCCGGTTGCCCCTCTTCCAGGCCAGCTCTCTGCTGTGGCCAGGGAGTGCAGTGGAGGATGGCCCAAGTACTTGGGCCCTGCACCCCATGGGAGACCAGGAGAAGCCCCTGGCTTCTGGCTTCTGGCTTCAGATCAGCACGGTGCGCCGGCCTCAGTGCGCTGGCAGCGGTGACCATTGGAGGGTGAGCCAATGGGAAATGAAGACCTTTCTCTCTGTCTCTCTCTCTCACTGTCCACTCTGCCTGTAAAAAAAAAAAAAAAAAAACTATGAGAAAAAAATTGACCAATCAGAAATTATAGAGATCTCAATACATCTTTCTCAATAAATAATACATCATATGGTAGAAACTTACTAAAGAAAAGTATTACACAATAACATCAATAAATTTAATCATTGATATTTATGACACTTTTCTCAATGATGTAGAACATGTGTTTCTGAATTATACACAAAATATTGACCCCAAAACTTGGTATTTTTAATCATAAAATAAACTTTTTTTAAAAAAATTAAGCCCTGCTGCTCTTTATTTGGTTGTAAGTAAAGCAAATCATAATAAAGTTACCATTGACTTGAAGTAAATGAAGTTCATCTTATGAGCACAATAGAATTATATTAGAAATCAGGGGGGTGGAGCCAAGATGGCGGAATAGTGAGTGCGCGCACCGATAGTCTGGGAAAATTTAGTTTAATAAAAGGGGAGTTACCGTAGCCGCAGAAAAAAGAACCAGGAAAATATTGCACGGGAAACCCTTCTGGATGGAGCAGCCGTGAATCGGAGGACCTACTGGGAGAACAAGGTCGCCCACCGCGCGGAAGCCAAGTTGCGGGACCGAGCCGCGGAAGCCCCAGGGTCCGCGCGCCAGTGCTCCAAGGGGAGTGCATGCCACACAGACAACAGCGGGGAGACTTGGGACGCTCAGGGCTCCGAGTCCACACATCGGCGCTGGAAGGGGAGGTGAGCTCAATAACCCGAGACATTGGTGGGGAAACGGGGGTCAGAATCTAGAGGGGGGCCGGAAAGTGCAGCAAACTCACTACCGGAAAGAAGGGAAAAAAAAAGCTTCGGGGTTTCTCTTCCCCCTAACCTTGCAAAGGTTACAAGGCTGCAAGGCTTGAAGAATTCCCAAGAGACAAAGAGCAGGCCTCCTCTCTGGATTTACATATCAATGGGGGAGAGCTAAGGAACTGAGTCACTACAATTCAGTAGCCTAGGCAACCCAGTGGGAGTCCAGAGGAGCCAAAGACTGGAAGCTAAATACCATCAATTCTGCACAGCCTTGCCCTGTGGTGTTACTTACCCCCTGAATAAATAAAATAAATAAATAAATAAAAAGAGAGAGATTTACCACGCATAACCTGAGGGTGTCACCTTTGCACACCCTTAACCAGGAAGAACCAGGCAGAGCTCTCAGGCCGCACCCATCTCAAGCCTCCAAGGCTCCTCCAACAGCAGGCAGTCCACTTAACACGGACACAGTATGAAAAAAAAAAAAAAAGACAAAAAAAAAAAAAAAACGCACAGTGACGCAAGAAGAATTAACTATGCCGAGTAACAAACACAGAAATAGAGGGAGCAAGATCAACGATGACACTATGATGCCTCCAAACAAGCAAAACACCCCAAGCCAAGAGTATGAAGATGATGAGATAGAAGAAATGCAAGATACGGATTTCAAAAAATTTATGATAAGAACATTTAGAAGTTTTCAAAAGCAAATCCTTGAACTACAGAAATCCTTAATGGACAAGATTGAAAATCTCTCTCGTGAAAATGAAATTTTAAGGAAGAGTCAAAATGAAACCCAGAAACTAGTAGAACAGGAAAGTGTTATAGTGAAGAGAAATCAAAATGAAATGAAGAGCTCAATAGATCAAATGACAAACACATTAGAAAGCCTTAAAAACAGAATGGGTGAAGCAGAAGAGAGAATATCGGACTTAGAAGATAGAGCACAGGAAAACATACAGTCAAACCAAAGAAAAGAAGAGGAAATTAGAAACCTAAAAAATATTGTTGGGAATCTACAGGATACTATTAAAAAAACCAACATTCGAGTTCTAGGAGTTCCTGAAGGCATGGAGAGAGAGAAAGGATTGGAAGGCCTTTTTAGTGAGATACTAGCAGAGAACTTTCCAGGTTTGGAGAAGGACAGAGATATCCTAGTACAGGAAGCTCATAGAACCCCCAATAAACATGACCAAAAGAGATCCTCACCACGACACGTGGTAATTAAACTTACCACAGTGAAACATAAAGAAAAGATCCTAAAATGTGCAAGAGAGAAACGTCAGATTACTCTCAGAGGATCTCCAATCAGACTCACAGCTGACTTCTCATCAGAAACCCTACAAGCTAGGAGGGAATGGCGAGACATAGCACAGGTGCTAAGAGAGAAAAATTGCCAGCCCAGAATATTATATCCTGCCAAGCTATCATTTGTGAATGAAGGTGAAATAAAGACCTTTCATAGCAAACAGAAATTGAAAGACTTTGTGGCCACTCGTCCGGCCCTGCAAAAGATACTTAAAGATGTGCTACACTCAGAAACACAGAAACACGGCCATCAATATGAAAGAAGGGAAAGGAAGAACACCTACCAGTAAAAGAGCATGGGAAGCTCAAAGCATATACTAGAAAATATTTCCGGGAAAATGGCAGGGCAAAGTCACTACGTATCAATAGTCACATTGAACATTAATGGTCTGAATTCTTCAGTTAAAAGACACCGTTTGGCTGACTGGCTCATAGAATACAACCCAACTATTTGTTGCCTACAAGAAACACATCTCTCTAACAAAGAGGCATGCAGACTGAAAGTGAAAGGTTGGAAAAAGATATTCCATGCCAACAGAAACCAAAAAAAGCAGGTGTAGCCATATTAATATCAGACAAAATAAACTTTAATACAAAAACTGTTAAGAGAGACAAAGAGGGACACTATATAATGATTAAGGGTTCAATTCAACAGGAAGATGTAACTATTATAAATGTATATGCACCTAATTACAGGGCACCGGTCTATTTAAAAGATATGTTAAGGGACTTAAAGGGAGATTTAGATTCCAATACAATAGTACTGGGGGACTTCAATACTCCACTCTCAGAAATAGACAGATCATCCGGACAGAAGATCAACAAGGAAACAGCAGATTTAATTGACTGGGAGTCAAAGGGAGCACATAGACAAGTCTAGTACCTGCTAACACTAACCGATAGAATAAATAAAGGGGAGAGTGATCCAACATGGGAAGTGAGATACTCAGCAGACTCGTAGAATGGCAGATGTCCTAAATAGCACTCTGGCCTCAGAATCAGCCCTAAAGGCATTCGGAGCTGGCTGAAAAGCTCATGAGAGTATTTCAGGCATGGAAAGCCAAGACACTCTGGCAAAAGATCTCTGCGAGTGAGATCCCAGTGGAAAGAACAGGTCATCAAAGAAGGAGGTGCCTTTCTCTGAAGGGAGGAGAGAACCTCCAATTTGACTATGACCTTGTCTAAACAAGATAAGAGTCAGAGAACTCAGAGGGCTTCCATAGCCTTGGAAACTCATGACTGGAGCATAGGGAGATCACTGATGCCATAGACAGGAGTGTCAATTGGTAAAGTCAACAACAGGAGTCACTGTGCACTTACTCCTCATGTAGGATCTCTATCCTTAATGTGCTGTACATTGAGATTTAATGCTATAACGAGTACTCAAACAATATATTTCACTTTGTGTTTCTATGGGGGTGCAAACTGTTGAAATCCTTACTTAATGCATACTAAACTGATCCTCTGTAAAAAAAAAAAAAAAAATTATCAATTCCCAACTTGACTCTCACTGGGATTAAACATGACAATAGGTCTGCTCTGATTTCATCATCATTTAAAAAATCATCTATTATTTTTCACTTTATGTTTCTGTGTGGGAGCAAACTGTTGAAATCCCTACTTAATGTATACTAAGCTGATCTTCTGTATATTAAGATAATCGAAAATGAATCTTGATGTGAATGGAAGGGGAGAGGGAGTGGGAAAGGGGAGGGTTGTGGGTGGGAGGGACATTATGGGGGGGAAGCCATTGTAATCCATAAGTCGTACTTTGGAAATTTATATGCATTAAATAAAAGTTTAAAAAAAAATAAATAAAAGTTAAAAAAAAAAAAAAAGAAATAGACAGATCATCCGGACAGAAGATCAACAAGGAAACAGCAGATTTAATTGACACTATTGCCCAAATGGATCTAACAGATATCTACAGAACTTTCAACCCTACATCTACAGACCTCACATTCTTCTCAGCAGTGCATGGAACCTTCTCTAGGATTGATCACATACTAGGCCATAAAGCAAGTCTCAGCAAATTTAAAAGAATTAGAATCATACCATGCAGCTTCTCAGACCACAACGGGATGAAGCTGGAAATTACCAACTCAGGAAACCCCAGAAAGTATGCAAACACATGGCGACTGAACAATATGCTCCTGAATGAACACTGGGTCATTCAAGAAATCAAAAGAGAAATCAAAAACTTTCTGGAAGTAAATGAAGACAACAACACAACATATCAAAACTTATGGGATACAGCAAAAGCAGTATTGAGAGGCAAATTTATAGCAATAGGTGCCTATATCAAGAAATTGGAAAGGTACCAAATAAATGAGCTTTCAGCGCACCTCAAGGACCTAGAAAAACTGCAGCAAACCAAACCCAAATCTAGTAGGAGAAGAGAAATAATTAAAACCAGAGAAGAAATTAACAGGATTGAATCCAAAAAAACATTACAAAAAAACAGCCAAGCGAGAAGCTGGTTTTTTGAAAAAATAAACAAAATTGACACCCCATTGGCCCAACTAACTAAAAAAAGAAGAGAAAAGACCCAAATCAATAAAATCAGAGATGAAAAAGGAAACGTAACAACAGACACCACAGAAATAAAAAGAATCATCAGAAATTACTACAAGGACCTGTATGCCAGCAAACAGGAAAACCTATCAGAAATGGATAGATTCCTGGACACATGCAATCTACCAAAATTGAACCAGGAAGACATCGAAAACCTAAATAGACCCATAACTGAAACAGAAATTGAAACAGCAATAAAGGCCCTCCCAACAAAGAAAAGCCCAGGATCAGATGGATTCACTGCTGAATTCTACCAGACATTTAAAGAAGAACTAATCCCATTTCTTCTCAAACTATTCAGAACAATCAAAAAAGAGGGAATCCTCCCAAATTCTTTCTATGAAGCCAGCATCACCTTAATCCCTAAGCCAGAAAAAGATGCAGCACTGAAAGAAAATTACAGACCAATATCCCTGATGAACATAGATGCAAAAATCCTCAATAAAATTCTGGCCAATAGAATACAACAACACATCAGGAAAATCATCCACCCAGACCAAGTGGGATTTATCCCTGGTATGCAGGGATGGTTCAACATTCGCAGATCAATCAATGTGATTCACCACATTAACAGACTGCAGAAGAAAAACCACATGATTATCTCAATTGATGCAGAGAAAGCATTTGATAAAATTCAACACCCTTTCATGATGAAAACTCTAAGCAAATTGGGTATAGAAGGAACATTCCTCAATATAATCAAAGCAATTTATAAAAAACCCACAGCCAGCATCCTATTGAATGGGGAAAAGTTGGAAGCATTTCCACTGAAATCTGGCACCAGGCAGGGATGCCCACTCTCACCACTGCTATTTAATATAGTTCTGGAAGTTTTAGCCAGAGCCATCAGACAAGAAAAAGAAATCAAAGGAATACAAATCAAGAAGGAAGAAGTCAAACTATCCCTCTTTGCAGACGATATGATTCTGTACTTAGAGGATCCAAAGAACTCTACTAAGAGACTATTGGAACTCATAGAGGAGTTTGGCAAAGTGGCAGGATATAAAATCAATGCACAAAAATCAACAGCCTTTGTATACACAAGCAATGCCATGACTGAGAAAGAACTGCTAAGATCAATCCCATTCACAATAGCTACAAAAACAATCAAATACCTTGGAATAAACTTAACCAAGGACGTTAAAGATCTCTACGATGAAAATTACAAAACCTTAAAGAAAGAAATAGAAGAGGATACCAAGAAATGGAAAAATCTTCCATGCTCATGGATTGGAAGAATCAACATCATCAAAATGTCCATTCTCCCAAAAGCAATTTATAGATTCAATGCAATCCCAATCAAGATACCAAAGACATTCTTCGCAGATCTAGAAAAAATGATGCTGAAATTCATATGGAGGCACAAGAGACCTCGAATAGCTAAAGCAATCTTGTACAACAAAAACAAAGCCGGAGGCATCACAATACCAGACTTCAGGACCTACTACAGGGCAGTTGTAATCAAAACAGCATGGTACTGGTACAGAAACAGATGGATAGACCAATGGAACAGAATTGAAACACCAGAAATCAATCCAAACATCTACAGCCAACTTATATTTGATCAAGGATCTAAAACTAATTCCTGGAGCAAGGACAGTCTATTCAATAAATGGTGCTGGGAAAACTGGATTTCCACGTGCAGAAGCATGAAGCAAGACCCCTACCTTACACCTTACACAAAAATCCACTCAACATGGATTAAAGACCTAAATTTACGTCCTGACACCATTAAGTTATTAGAGAACATTGGAGAAACTCTTCAAGATATTGGCACAGGCAAAGAATTTCTGGAAAAGACCCGGGAGGCACAGGCAGTCAAAGCCAAAATCAACTATTGGGATTGCATCAAATTGAGAAGTTTCAGTACTGCAAAAGAAACAGTCAGGAGAGTGAAGCGACAACCGACAGTATGGGAAAAAATATTTGCAAACTATGCAACAGATAAAGGGTTAATAACCAGAATCTACAAAGAGATCAAGAAACTCCACAAAAACAAAACCAACAACCCACTAAAGAGATGGGCCAAGGACTTCAATAGACATTTTTCAAAAGAGGAAATCCAAATGGCCAACAGGCACAGGAAAAAAAGTTCAAGGTCACTAGCAATCAGGGAAATGCAAATCAAAAGCACAATGAGGTTTCACCTCACCCTGGTGAGAATGGCTCACATACAGAAATCTACCAACAATAGATGCTGGCGAGGATGTGGGGAAAAAGGGACACTAACCCACTGTCGGTGGGAATGCAAACTGGTCAAGCCACTATGGAAATCAGTCTGGAGATTCCTCAGAAACCTGAATATAACCCTACCGTTCGACCCAGCCATCCCACTCCTTGGAATTTACCCAAAGGAGTTTAAATTGATAAACAAAAAAGCGGTCTACACCCTAATGTTTATTGCAGCACAATTCACTATAGCCAAGACCTGGAACCAACCTAAATGCCCATCAATGGTAGACTGGATAAAGAAATTATGGGATATGTATTCTTTAGAATACTATACCGCAGTAAGAAACAACGAAATCCAGTCATTTGCAACAAAATGGAGGAATCTGGAACACATCATGCTGAGTGAAGTAAGCCAGTCCCAAAGGGACAAATACCATATGTTCTCCCTGATCAGTGACAACTGACTGAACACCAAAAAGGAAACCTCCTGAAGTGAAATGGACACTATGAGAAATGGTGACTTGATCAGCAGAGCCCTGACTGCTAATGGACAACTTAATACATTATCCCTCTTAGTATTTTTTTTTGTCTGTTCTACTTAATATGACTGGTTTAATTCTGTAATTATCACACAGTTATTCTTAAGTGTTGAAAATTAACTGAAATGTGATCCCTGTTAAACATAAGAGTGGGAATAAGAGAGGGAAGAGATGTATAATTTGGGGCATGCTCGGGCTGACTTGCCCCAATTGGTAGAGTTGGAAACATACCAGGGGATTCCAATTCAATCCCATCAAGGTGGCATGTGCCAATGACATCTCACTATTCCAAGTGATCAATTTCAGTTCACAATTGATCATAATGAAAGGACTAAGAGTCAAAGGGAGCACATAAACAAGTCTAGTATCTGCTAACACCAACCGATAGAATAAATAAAGGGGAGAGTGATCCAACATGGGAAGTGAGAGACTCAGCAGACTCATAGAATGGCAGATGTCCTAAATAGCACTCTGGCCTCAGAATCAGCCCTAAAGGCACTCGGATCTGGCTGAAAAGCCCATGAGAGTATTTCAGGCATGGAAAGCCAAGACACTCTGGCAAAAAGATCTCTGTGAGTGAGATCCCAGTGGGAAGAACAGGTCTTCAAAGAGGGAGGTGCCTTTCTCTGAAGGGAGGAGAGAACCTCCACTTTGACTATGACCGTGTCTAAACAAGATAAGAGTCGGAGAACTCAAGGGGCTTCCATAGCCTTGGAAACTCATGACTGGTGCATAGGGAGATTACTGATGCCATAAACAGGAGTGTCAATTGGTAAAGTCAACAACAGGAGTCACTGTGCACTTACTCCTCATGTAGGATCTCTGTCCTTAATGTGCTGTACACTGAGGCTTAATGCTATAACGAGTACTCAAACAGTATATTTCACTTTGTGTTTCTATGGGGGTGCAAACGATTGAAATCTTTACTTAATGTACACTAACTGATCTTCTGTAAAAAAAAAAAAAAAAAAAAAAAAAAAAAGAAAGAAATTATCAATTCCCAACTTGACTCTCACTGGGATTAAACATGACAATAGGTCTGATCTGATTTCATCATCATTTAAAAAAAATCATCTATTATTTTTCACTTTATGTTTCTGTGTGGGAGCAAACTGTTAAAATCCTTACTTAAGGTATACTAAGCTGATCTTCTGTATATTAAGATAATCGAAAATGAATCTTGATGTGAATGGAAGGGGAGAGGGAGTGGGAAAGGGGAGGGTTGTGGGTGGGAGGGACGGTATGGGGGGGGGAATCCATTGTAACCCATGAGTCATACTTTGGAAATTTATATTCATTAAATAAAAGATAAAAAAAAAAAAGAAATCAATTAGAGGCCGGCGCTGCAGCTCAATAGGCTAATCCTCCACCACCAGCACACTGGGTTCTAGTCCCATTCGGGGCACCGGATTCTGTCCCGGTTGCCCCTCTTCCAGGCCAGCTCTCTGCTGTGGCCAGGGAGTGCAGTGGAGCATGGCCCAAGTGCTTGGGCCCTGCACCCCATGGGAGACCAGGAGAAGCCCCTGGCTTCTGGCTTCTGGCTTCGGATCAGTGCGGTGTGCCGGCCGCAGCTCATCGGCCGCGGCAGCCATTGGAGGGTGAACCAACGGCAAAGGAAGACCTTTCTCTCTGTCTCTCTCTCTCTCTCACTGTCCACTCTGCCTGTCAAAAAAAAAATCAATTAGAGCTAACCATTCCAGTAAATATTTCATTTCTAACTTAAATGATAAACTTTTACATAAAATTCTTTGATCTCAATGAAAAAATGAGAAAAGGTAGAAATACATATTAAAATTTGTGAGATGCTGTTGAAGCTGTATTTACAGAGATATAATATTTATTTATTATAATCAATTTATTATTATTTATTATAATTAATATATCAATTAAATAATAAGTAATTATTAGATCTCTCTGTAAATACAAATTATAATTAATTTATTATTAATTAAATAATAAATAAATATGTAGAATGAATATAAAATATATAAATAATAAATTTATAAATTAATAATTAATAATAAATATGTTTATTATTTATTATTAGGAAGGAAGACAAATCCATGTAATAAGAAATATTTCAGTCAAATATCTCAGAATCTTAATAAAAAGTAACAAAACAATATAAAGTGAAAGTGAAACTGAAACTAAAGAAAATAAAAGGAATGCTAAATATCTGGTCAGCAATCAAAGAAATATAATGTGGAAAATGAGCGAAGGAAATTAAACCAAAATGACAATTCTTTGTATAAAACAAAACAAAAATAATGAAGATATTAACATTTAACTAAAATGATCAGGAAAAAAATGAAAGTTACCAATACTGAATTGTCCTTACTAGAGATTAAAGAGATGCATAATCACGTATTCTGCCCTGACTGGGAGAACGATAGGGTGAGGTTACAAGCAACTCTACAGCCACACACATAAAAACCCCTTGAGAGGCACAACATTCAAGGGCTTATTCAGAACAAAAGCTGCAGTCACCTCCTGTCACTCTGAGAAAACCCCATGGATACGGTCTGCAAGAGTTCACTGATAGAATTTACATTTTAAACACAACTAATACTGATTCTACAAAAATCTTTTAAAATATCAAGGAAAAGAGAATATTTCTTACCTCACTTTACCAGACTAGGATTATTCTACTACAAAAAAAAGTCATAACAAGTAAATAAAATACATGAATAACCATATTGAATACTGACACAAATTTGAAATAAAACTTTAGCAAGCAGAGAGACCAGCACTGTGGCACAGTGGGTAAAGCCGCCATCTGTGACACTGGCATAGCATATGGGTGTCAGATCCTGTCCTGGCTGCTGCACTTCCAATCCAGCTCCCTGCTGATGGCCTGGGAAAGCAGTGGAAGATGGTCCAACGCTTGGGCCTCTGCCACCCACATACGAGACCCAGATTAAGCTCCTGGATCCTGGCTTCAGCCTTGCTCAACACTGGGGAGTAAAACAGTTGATAGAAAATCTCTCTATCTCTGTCTCACTCACTCTCTACCTCTGTAACTCTGCCTTTCAAATAATTACCTAAATATTAAAAAAATACTTTAACAAATGCAATCTAAAATGTATAAAATAGCAATGATTGATAATCAAGTGCATTTCACCATAAGTATATATGTAAAGTGGATTTAGCATTCCAAATATAATTATTATAATTGACCATATTAAACATACCAAAATAAAAACTGGCATGGTAATATCAGAAAAAGCAGAGAAAGCATGGAATAAAATTGAATATCAAAGTCTGGTAAAAATTCCATAAAGGAGAAAGTGAACTGCTTCCATCTAAAAAAGAGTACCCATAATAAACTTACAGTGGTGTAGTGTTGAAATACTACTTATGAAAATACAAGTCAAGGTATTATGGAATAATAAATGCAATGGGAATAAGAAATAAATATTTTAGAAGAGCCCTTATATTTTATGCTGTATTTTCCATAAGGTGTTTTCATACAAAAAAAAAAAGATTAATAATTACCATCACCTAACACTGAAACCATTTGCAGTTAACTCACTTTTACCCACTATGTTGTTGCTGTCTATATTTTATGCAGAAATAAACTCCTGAAAATGAAAAGAATTTTAGATAAAAAGACTTATAAATAAAATAAACTAGGTAGCAATTCTTTTCTGTGCTACATAAATATTTTTGATAAGTTACTATGTTTGAGTCTGAACTGATGCAAGGAACAAAAGTCCAATACTCGTTGTGATACAGCACTTGTCCCCAGATAACTCCCAGTCTACTAGTCTATAACTATGTAGGTAGGTGGGAGGGAACACAAAGGAAAGAGATAATAAAGCAGTGGATACATTTAACCATACTTGATAAATTTAATTATACACCTATTGCAATGAGGAAATAAGGCTTCTTGAAGTTAAATGGTTTCTAACATAGCTAGTTAGCAGTGGGAGATGAAATAAAATTTATTTATAATTATTGAAAAGACTATGAACTAGATTTTTCTCCTCTGTCTCACTATAAACTAAGTCCACAACTCTTTTTTTTTTTTTTTGCTTTCAAACTTTTATTTAATGAATATAAATTTCCAAAGTACAGCTTATGGATTACAATGGCTTCCCCCCCAAAACGTCCCTCCCACTCACAACCCTCCCCTTTCCCACTCCCTCTCCCCTTCGATTCACATCAAGATTCATTTTCGTTTCTCTTTATATACAGAAGATCAGTTTAGTATACATTAAGTAAAGATTTCAACAGTTTGCTCCTACACAGAAACATAAAGTGAAAAATACTGTTTGAGTACTAGTTATAGCATTAAATCTCAATGTACAGTACACTAAGGTCAAAGATCCTACATGAGGAGTAAGTGCACAGTGACTCCTGTTGACTTAACACATTGACACTCTTGTTTATGGCCTCAGTAGTCACCCTAGGCTCTTGTCATGAGCTGCCAAGGCTATGGAAGCCCCCTGAGTTCACTGACTCTGATCATATTTAGACAAGGCCATGGTCAAAGTGGAAGTTCTTTCCTCCCTTCAGAGAAAGGTACCTCCTTCTTTGAAGACCCATTCTTTCCACTGGGATCTCACTCGCAGAGATCTTTCATTTAGGTTTTTTTTTTTCCCCAGAGTGTCTTGGCTTTCCATGCCTGAAATACTCTCATGGGCTTTTCAGCCAGATCCGCATGCCTTAAGGGCTGATTCTGAGGCCAGAGTGCTGTTTAGGGCATCTGCCATTCTATGGGTCTGCTGTGTATCTCACTTCCCATGTTGGATCGTTCTCTCCCTTTTTTATTCTATCAGCTAGTATTTGCAGACACTATTCTTGTTTATGTGACCCCTTTGGTTCTTAGTCCTATCATTATGATCAATTGTGAACAGAAATTGATCACTGGGACTAGTGAGATGGCATTGGTATATGCCACCTCAATGGGATTGAATTGGAATCCCCTGGTATGTTTCTAACTCTACCGTTTGAGGTAAGTCAGCTTGAGCATGTCCCGAATTGCACATCCAGTAGGTGCCTATTCTGGGTGAGGCATTAATCTGACCCCATTTTATAAATGCATGAAGTGATCTGTAGACTTCATGGCTGGTCCATGGTCACTCAAACAGTGGCTATCACAGCCACAACTTTTAAATCCAAGAGAGTCTCTTTCCACTTGAGTCAACAGATGCCTAACCACATCACATGCTGAGTCAATGTGCCAAAGAGACCAAAAATCATCTTCATTCAATATACCATTTGATCCTTACATGGAGAATATTCATAAAAAAGTGAACAAACTATGAGAAACAGTGACTTGATCAGCTCTTGTCCTGACGGTTGATGTACAATGTAATACTTTATCCATTTTAGCATTTTTTTTTGTTCTAGTACCATTGGTTGAACTCTAATTAACACACAATTATTCTTAGGCGTTTAAATTTTAACTGATAAGAGATCCCTGTTAGGAATTTGGAAAACATTATGCTGAGTGTAATAAGCCAATCCCAAAGGGACAAATACCACTTGTTCTCCTTGATAGGTGACAACTAACTGAGCACCGAAAAGGAAACCTGTTAAAGTGAAATGAACACTAGGAGAAGCGGTGACTTGATCAGCCCTCACCCTGACTGTTGATGAGCAACTTGATATGTTATCCCTCTTAGTATTTTTTTTTGTTTGTTCTACTTAATACTTTTGGTTGAATACTGTAATCAATACACAATTCTTCTTAAGTACTGAAACTTAACTGTGGGGAGCAACTCGGACTAGACTAAGTTACTGGAATTAAGACTTATTCTATGCATCTGCTCTCCCACAATATGGTGCTGGGAGAGGAGTAAACAGCTTCTACACAGCTGCCTCTCACCAACTTGACAAGCTGCAGGAGCTGCTCCTGATTGGAGGAGAGCAGTGTGCTCGGCGTGTGGGTAGCAGAGTTGGGATTGGTGGAAGAGGACTATAAAGGAGGAGAGAGACAACATGCACCAGGAACACCTGAGGAACATCTGAGCAGCCCCCGAGAGAGCCGGCCGGCGGTGTGCCGCTCCCCCGCGGAAGTGGGGAAAGTGGTGGGGGGCCCGCCCCTCCACGGAGGTGGAGGGACGGCAGCCAACCCGGGAAGAACCAGCAGCAAACCCGGGAAGGGCCGAGCAGACAAAAGAACAGCGCAGGGTCCTGTGTCGTTCCTCCACAAAGAGGGGGAGCGACACTTAACTGAAAAGTGATCGCTGTTAAATGTAAGAGTGGGAATAAGAGTCCACAACTTCTAAACTTTGGTTATTGCTATCTTGATAAGACACAGAATCCCATGTGCAACTTTCCCCCTCGTAATTATAGTGTGCTGCTGGCAGAAGGTAACAATCTTTATTCCATGTGTGTTTTTAATGTTTCAGACCCTGCTTCCTGCTATGTCTGATTCATCATGGTGGCCAGTGTTGTGCTGAGTGTCCTACTGGAGGTGAACAGATGAAAGGATGAAGCTGTGCTGTGATGGGAGGAGCTACAAAATAGTCAAAGTGCTGGATTCATGTCCAATATTCCCAAAAGATCAGCTCAGAAAAGCTTTTAAAATAATTATTTATTTGACAGGCAGGAGACAGAGACAAATAGACAAAGACAGTCCACACCCATCAATTCACTCTCCAAATGTGCTCTTATGGCCAAGGTTGGGCCAGGGCCAAAGTCAGCAGCCAGGAGCTCAATCCAAGTCCCCCATGGGAGTAGCAGGGACCAAACTCCTTGAGCTGAAATGTTGTATTCCAGGGCGTTCGGTAGCAGAAAGCTGTAGTGTCTTTTCCTTTGAGAAACATGCAGACAAACCATCTTTATTCATATTCAAATAACATATATGATGCACCAAACTCAACTTCCGGGTATCACATAACATACTTCGAGGTTAAGCACTTATTTTTCATGAGACTTTAGTCTATTTTCTTTATCTTGTAGAACTTCGATTTGTCTAATCCATAAAATGAAGAAGAGAAATCTACTAGCCAAGGTTGTTTACAAATTAAGGAGATAAACACTGATAAATTGCCTTAGAAAGTGATCAATTAGTTATCACATTTTGTTTTCTCATTGACACAATGCTTGGGAAGTTCACTTGAAGTAAATGCTTGTAAAAGGCTTCATGATATGTGACATACTAATCTATCAGCATGTTTAATTGGGAAGTCACTTAGCTGGACCAAGGTGGGAGTGTGTGAGAAAATTCCAAAAATCAAATTCTGTTATTGTGTTTTGTGTCTGCAAGACCCTAAAGGTTTGTGCTGCTTTCCTCTTGGAAACAGCTCTCTCAAGAGATGCTGAACACTTCCTTGAATAATTCTGGACGCAAGATTCTTCTATAACAGTTGGCTCTTCTGAAGCTACCATCACCAGGAAACAGAAAGCAGTAGGAAAGTAAATAGTGTCTGTGATAATTTCATTTAGCCTTAAAATAGGTCGACTTGGAAATAGCTTTTTTTATTGTTAGGCAACATCGACCCTTGCCAGGACATTCTGTGAAATGATTCACTGGATCCTAAACAAACACAGACGTTCATCCCATTTTTCTTGCTAGAAGAAAGGTTGCCCCAAATCATCTAAATTGATAATAACTATTTTACTAATCCTAAGGATTTTTTGTTTTAATAAGGATTCAAATTTTTCCTATATTTTTATTTTTTATTTTATATTTATTATATCTCCTAGGTCCGTTTTAAGCTGTCCCATCCCTTTAATTTCAATTTTTGTAATTTCTTTGGGGGAGATACTAGGTTATCATCCTGCCAGACCATTTCAGAATGTAGATTTTATTGTTTGCATAGTGGTTTATCACATTTTCACTAGTTTTTCACATTCCACTGTTGTCTGTATCATGTGAAAACTGATAATTGGATTTGGAAGCTTGATCAATTTTGATCCCTTCAGCAGGACCCTGGCTCTACTACCTGATTGATTCTCTTACTCTGACAGTGACGTTCATGGAAATTGATAAATATCTAAATTCAGTAATTCAGGCAAAATTATTATATTCTAGTATTGTTATTTCTTTCTCACTTATTAGGTACTAATTATTGGCTCATAAGACACAAGAGAAATTTCCTGGAGCAGAGTGTGAGGGTCTGGGCTCTGAGCAAGAAGTTCACTCCTTCCTCATTAAAAGAAACAGTGGGTTTCCCATCCTCTGTCATAGGCATCAATGCTTGAGGTCCCAATCCTCAGAGCTGCCATAGTCAATTCACAAACTGATGGTGAGACAGCGAATTGCCATGAGACTAAGGGGACAAAATAAAGAGAGAGAGAGAAGGAGAGAGAGAGAGAAGAGGGATAGAGAAAATCAGACAGATTCGAGGTTTCTTGGCAACTTTAAACTGTGAAGCATATCTCTGGACTTTTTGTTATCTGTTAAAACAATAGTAACAATAATTGGTGATATTTTAAGCCAGACTTACTCATTATTATTTTACATGCAGCCAAAATATGCTGAATAATAGAGTCTAAGAGGCAGACAGGTTGTTCTCTTCTGATTCCCTGGTAAGCTGGCCCACTAACTCATGAACCATAAGGTGTTCCACACTACAGCTTTCTAGAGACTTGAGATACATTAAGTAGATACAAAAATCCTAATCTGATCTAAATCAGATCAAACATTCACACTAAAACATATCAATCTGAACCATATAGTCATAAATAACAAGTATTACATAGATTATTTAGAGCTGAAAAATATCAGTAAATGTAATTTGCTCATTACACAAATGGACTAAAAGAGTTAAAGGAGTGAATGTTCAACAGATGGGAATAATAAGATTGGAATATGTCGCCAGCGCCGTGGCTCACTAGGCTTATCTTCCTCCTGCGGCGCCGGCACACTGGGTTCTAGTCCCAGTCAGGGCGCCGCATTCTGTCCTGGTTGCTCCTCTTCCAGTCCCGCTCTCTGCTGTGGCCCGGGAGTGCAGTGGAGGATGGCCCAAGTCCTTGGGCCCTGCACCTGCATGGGAGACCAGAAGAAGCACCTGGCTCCTGGTTTCGGATCAGTGCGGTGCACCGGCCACAGCATGCCAGCCACAGCGGCCATTAGGGGGTGAACCAACAGAAAAGGAAGACCTTTCTCTCTGTCTCTCTCTCTCACTGTCCACTCTGCCTGTCAAAATTAAAAAAAAATTAGAATATGTTTACCAATATTCCACATGATGAGAAAAGAAAGTTCACAGAAAATGGAAATAAAGGATGCTTTTTCCAGAATAAAGCTTTTTTAAAATCCATATGTAATTTGCATCATATATATTTTTATGAATGACCCCTCACATGCATGGGTTACAAATTCATGAGCTTGGAACACACCAGTAGTTGGTTGCCCTGGATGGTCAAAACTAATGTTAGCCAGTACAGTTAGTGGATTCTTTGTTCCTTTATCATTTAGGACATATGTTCATGTGTGTTAATGTTGGCTGAAAGGTGCAAGTATGATGTGGGTGAGAGTTTTTGTTTATTTAATTATGAATAATTATGTTTGGGGGTGGGAGCCTATTTATGTTTCAGTGTGGGTAGGCATCTGAGTGCAAGCTGATGTGTGTGTGAACATGCCATGCTGGATAGAAAGATAAGGGTATTTAGGTGGAGTAGATAACAATTAATGCCATACTCTTATCTTTATTTTTTTAATCATTGAAAAACTGGCTAAAAGTATCACAAAATATTTTCCATAACAGCTGATGTTTTATTAGATTTCTACCTCTCATTAGTACTTGTAGGTCTTCTGTTATTCAAGTCATAAGACAAATATCAAATGTGTGAAGCCAAGCAAACTAGGCACTGCTGAAAGATTGTATATTTAATGTGATGGAGAAGTGGTTGGCCAGAGTCCTCACCCTGGTAAACAGGTGTGTTCTATTTGGAAGTTCTGTGGCTGAGTACAGAGGCTTCAGCAGGGAAGACCTCTGTCAGATGGTGGCAAGATTTAAACACGGGTCAGTAACAGTGATGCTGTCTCCAGCAACCCTGCAGCCAGGTTCCCAAGCATCTGTGGCCAGACATTAATATTTAAGTAAACACATGGCTTTTACCACATTTATCACATCTATTTTGCTTTCCTGTCCTTTGAATTCTTCACAAATGCAAGGAAGACAAGAGATAGGGCTTGAGCTTAAAGCCCCAAGTCATGGTGTGCATCATTTAACACAAGGGAGACAGCATCAATTATTCAGAGCATGAAATATAAGGTGTTAATGTTGTACTTCACATTGGGAACCACACAGCATGCAAAAGGCAGGTGCTAAAAAGTGTTTCACAGGTACTTAAAGATGTCATATGGGGAATTCTGCTACCTTTAAGCACAAAACATGCACAAGACAGAGGAGGTGCAATCAAATGTACAAAATAATGTTTCAAAGTAATTACAAGCAATATTTGTTTAATAGATAATTAATGCATAAGCCTTCCTTGTACCACTGGGAGGGACAAAAATGCACCCTGCAAAGCCACGTGGATTGAAGGCACTGGTTGGAAGACCAGTCCATTCCAGACTAAAAAGAAGTAACATGTGCTGGTAATCTGCACCTGGCAGATCCTATCTATTGAAAGGCAGGGTTGGTGAAAAGTTAAATTGACTTCAAATGTAATTCACTGAAGAAAGCAAAAAAAAAAAAAAAAAAAAAAAAAAAAAAAAAAAAAAAAAACTAAAATTATGCAGGAAATTAAACTGATTTCAAAGATGTTTCACAGTGATCACATAACTTAACAATTTTATATATTTTAAATTGTATAGGCTGGTTGGGAATATCTTTTCAGTATAACACTTTAAGTGTTGTAGATATAATTGTAAGCATGTATATACTTGAGAGAGAGGTCATAGATACATATACAAAGAATGTGCATATTATATTCCTATAATAAATTTTAATTGCTATATTTATATATCTGTTTCATCAATCAATGTACTTCATTTTAATTGTATAACATAGCATAATATGGCTATAATCTACATTATATAGTTTTATTTTAATATTGATTAATGATGAGAAGCTCCTGTGGGATCTGTCCTCATACCAAGGAGTGCATGGACGCTTTGTGTGGATCTTGTAGCAGCATGAATGAATACTGTACTGACTGGGGCTAGCATCCAGACATTGGTTTCCTTGGAGGAGAGGAAGTGAGCATGAGACTATACCAACAAACTGAACAAACCTCCCCTCTGATTAAAAAAAAAAGAGAGAGATTTACCATGCCCAATTTGGGAGTCACCTTGTACACTCCCCTCACCATGGAGCACTGAACAGAGATCCCTGGCCACACTCAACATACGCCTCAGGGTATTCACTGAAAGAGCAGGTACTTGACTTATCCACAGAGGCATAGTCCAAAGTCAAGGCCATCACAAGGAAAATAAATAAATAACCAACAAGTATCTCCATAAATGCATAAAATAGATGCAGCAATTCAAGAAACAACAATAAGGAAGGCAACACTGCAGTAAAACATAAAGAAAAGATTCTAAAATGTGCATGAGAAAAATGCCAGATTACTTTCAGAGGATCTCCAATTAGACTCACAGCTGACTTTACATCAGAAACCCTACAGGCTAGGAGAAAATGGAGAGATATATTCCAACTTTTCAGAGAAAAAAAAAAACCTGTAAACCCAGAATACTGTACCCTGCAAAGCTCTCATTTATGAATGAAGGTGAAATGAAAACTTCAACAACAAACAGAAATTGAAAGAATTTTTTACCACTCATCCGGCCTTACAAAAAATGTTTAAGGATGTGCTACACACAGAAACACAGCAACAGGGTACACAGTACACAAGGTACAAAAGAAATCCAAAGTAAACAATATGAATATTTATGGGAAAATGACAGGGCCAAGTCCTTACTTATCAATAGTCACCTTGAGTGTAAATGGCCTCAACTCTCCAGTTAAAAATCAGACAGGCTGAATCAATGAAAAACAAAACCCATCTTTTTTGCTGCCTACAAGAAAAACATTTCACCAACAAAGATACAGGCAGCCCAAAAGTGAAAGGATGGAGAAAGATATTCTGTGGTAACAGAAACCAAAAAAGAGCTGGTATAGCCATCCTAATCTTAGACAAAATAGACTTTAACACAAAAACTGTTAAAAGAGACAAAGAAGGTCAGTGTTTAATGATGAAGGGATCAATTCAACAGGAAGATGTGACTATAATAAATGTATACACACCTAATGACAGGGCACCTGGCTATTTAAAAGAAATATTGATGGATCTAAAGGGAGATATACACTCCCATACACTATTAGTGGGAGACTACACTTTTCAGCAATGGACAGTTCAACCAGGCAGAAAATCAGCAAACAAAAACAGTAAATGGACACTATATACCAAAAGGACCTAACAGATATCTACAGAATGTTTCATCCCACTGTTGCAGAATACACATTCTTCTCACCAGTGAATGGAACTTTCTTTAGGATAGACCAATGAAAAGCATACCATGCATCTTCTCTGACCACAATGGAATGATGCTGGAGATGAACAACTGGAGAGTCTCCAGAACACACGGAAACACATGGAGACCAAAGAGCATGTTCCTGAATGAATAGTGGGTCATAGAAGAAATCAGAAGAGAAATCCAGAAACTGTTGTGAACAGTTGATTTTTTCATACTATTTGTTGAAATCTTTACTTAGTGTAGATTTAATCTTCTGTGTTTAAAGTTAATTGAAAATAGATCTTAGGAGCCGGCGCCGTGGCTCAATAGGCTAATCCTCCACCTTGCGGCGCCGGCACACCGGGTTCTAGTCCCGGTTGGGGCGCCGGATTCTGTCCCGGTTGCCCCTCTTCCAGGCCAGCTCTCTGCTATGGCCAGGGAGTGCAGTGGAGGATGGCCCAGGTGCTTGGGCCCTGCACCCCATGGGAGACCAGGAAAAGCACCTGGCTCCTGGCTCCTGCCAGGATCAGCGCGGTGCGCCGGCTGCAGCGGCGGCCATTGGAGGGTGAACCAACGGCAAAGGAAGACCTTTCTCTCTCTGTCTCTCTCTCACTGTCCACTCTGCCTGTCAAAAAAAAAAAAAAAAAAAAAAAAAAAAAAAAAAAAAAAAAGAAAATAGATCTTAGTAAAAAATAGGAGAGGTAAGAGGAAGAAGGGTGGGGTGCGGTGGGGTGGGGGTGGGAGAGTGGGTATGGTGGGAAGAATCACTATCACTATGTTCTTAAAGTTGTATTCATGAAATGCATAAAGTGTGTATACCTTAAATAAAAGGTTTGTTGTGAGAAAAAGAACACATGTGATTCATTTTTAAATGCCAATCTATTATATAAAAATTGTATTCATTATTTTCATAACTTGAATTTTACTGATTATTAGTTAGGTTAAGTAATTTTTAACATTTATTTGTTTTAGTGGCAGAGTTATACAGATAGACAAGGAGAGAGAGAGAGAGAGAGAGAGAGATCTTCCAATCTTCCATCCACTAGTTCATTCCCCAGCTGGCAGCATCTTCCAGGCTTGGGTCATGTGGAAGCCAGGTGCAAGGAGTTTTATCTGGGTCTCCCACATGGGTTCAGGGGTTCAACCACTTGGGCCATCTTCTGCTGGGAACTGGATTGGAATTTTTCCAGTTTTATATTTTTAAAATTTATTTATACATATTTTGGACAGTTCACTGCATTCCAGCTTATATTTTTTCTTAAGTACTATTTTATTTTTACATGTTGATATAATTGTTTTTCCAAATAAAGTTTGATTCAGTTGAATTTTCAATCAAAAGATTGAAAAAACCCTTATTGCTTTTGCTTTTGGTGTCATTTTTCAAGACTGCTTCCTTACATAATTTGTAGCTATATTCTCATACAATTTTTAAATTTTTGAAGTCCTTTTTAAAGACTTAGGTTTTATATCCTTTTGTTATTTATTTGTATAAATTTATGAAGTTATGATCCACTTCACTGTTCTCCGAAAGTATGGCTAACTTCTCCCAACCCATCCACTGGTTAGTTCATTCTTTTCCTAAGGATCTGAAAGGCAGAGGTCCTTGCATGACTTTGTAGCTTATAGGACCCACCTCACTAGGGGGCATCTTTTACACTGAACTCAATATGGACTGCATGTCTTAGAGATAGGTAACAGAGGTCTTGTTGGAGATGTTAACTGTGTCATCAGCTGGGTTTCCAAATGCAAATGAATTTATTTATAGACTCTTTTCTTTTTACAATGATGACTTCTTATGTAATTTACACCTGTATCACTTTCTTCAATTACTTAAACTTCAAAGTATTTTTTTTATCAAACTAACCTTCCTTTTAGTTTGAAAGAATATTAGTTGGTCTCTTATATGCTCTCAAATTTTCTCTTCCTTAGGAATTTTAGAAGCACTTTGTCAAGCTCCATGAAAAATCTTGTTTGGATTTGATTAAGATTGCTTTGGATACATAAATCAATTTGGGGAGGAAAAAGGTCTTTACAATATTGATTCTTGTCATCCATGAACTAAATAGATTACCCTACTTACTCAAATATGCTTTTTCAAGTGTGTGGTTAGATGAGAATATTTTATGTTCCTTCTATGATGTTTTAAGGATATAAAATACATTGATATATTTCCTAATTATTGGGTCATTCTTGAATGTTTGCATTTATTTTTTGGGTATTGTGTGTGTGTGTGTGTGTGTGTGTAGCTGGCTTTCATTAATATATTGTGCATTTGTTTTTTAGAGGCAAAGAGACAGAGAGCTCCCATTATCTGGTTCACTTCCCAATTGCCTGTAATTCTGGGGGTCCACAGAGACAGCTGAAGACAGGAAGCAAAGACTGAATCCAGTTCTCCCACATGAATAGCAAGAAACCAATCATTTTAGCTAACACCATTACCATGCAGGGTCTGCATTAGCATAATGTTAGAAATGGGTGACAGAGGTAGGCGTCATACCCAGGTACTTCAGTGTAGGATGCAGGCATCCAAGCTAACACCTTGATTTTGTAAAGGCTTATTTATTTGAAATGGTGTGTGTGTGTGTGTGTGTGTGTGTATGTGTGTGTGAAAGAGAGAAATAGAGAGAGAGAGAGAGAGAGAGAGAGAGAGAGATTTCTAGAGAAAGAGATTTTCTATCCACTGGTTCTCTTCAAATGGCCTCAACAGTCAAAACTGGGCTAGGCAGAAGCCAGGAGACAAGAGCTTCATCTGTGACTCCCACATGGGTGGCAGAGTTCCAAGTACTTGGGCCATCACACACTACCTTTCCAGGCACATTAGTAGGAAGCTGGATCATAAACAGAGTAGCTGAAACTTCAATCAACACTCTGATATGGGGTGTGGCTATCACGGTCAGTAACTACTGATGGTGCCACAGGCTGGACCCTAATTTGCATTCTTATGTTAGCCAATTGCCAACCACTGTTTATTTAATTTTTCATGTATCATTAGATTACATTATTAATGCAGAGATATTCTTTACCTAAGTATTCATAATATGAGTCAGAATCTGAGGTTTCCTAGAAAGAAACAAAACATATTTTAGTGATCTGAGTAATTATACTGATCCACACTCAAATGTTTCTCTCTGCTTTAACATAGGGTGTGGGTGCTTGCCTTTGCACATGTCTTTTTTTTTAAACTTTTATTTAATGAATATAAACTTCCAAAGTACAGCTGATGGATTACAATGACTTCCCTGCCATAACTTCCCTCCCACCAGCAACCCTCCCCTTTCCTGCTCCCTCTCCCCTTCCATTCACTTCAAGATTCATTTTCGTTTCTCTTTATATACAGAAGATCAGTTTAGCATATATTAAGTAAAGATTTCAACAGTTTGCACCCCCATAGAAACACAAAGTGAAATATACTGTTTGAGTACTCGTTATAGCATTAAGCCTCAATGTACAGCACATTAAGGACAGAGATCCTACATGAGGAGTAAGTGCACAGTGACTCCTGTTGTTGACTTAACAAATTGACACTCTTGTTTATGGCATCAGTAATCAACCTAGGCTCTTGTCATGAGTTGCCAAGGCTATGAAAGCCTTTTGAGTTCAACGACTCTGATCATATTTAGACAAGGTCCTAGTCAAAGTGGAAGATCTCTCCTCCCTTCAGAGAAAGGTATCTCTTTTTTTGATGACCTGTTCTTTCCACTGGGATCTCACTCACGGAGATCTTTCATTTAGGTTTGTTTGGGTTTTTTTTTTTTTTTTTTTTTTTTGGCCAGAGTGTCTTGGCTTTCCATTTCCTTGCGGGAAATACTCTCATGGGATTTTCAGCCGGATCCGCATGCCTTAAGGGCTGATTCTGAGGCCAGAGTGCTGTTTAGGACATCTGCCATTCTATGAGTATGCTGTGTATCTCACTTCGCACATTGGATCGTTCTCTCCCATTTTATTCTATCAGCTAGTATTTGGAGACACTAGTCTTGTTTATGTGATCCCTTGGCTGTTAGTCCTATCATTATGATCAATTGTGAACAGAAATTAATCACTGGGACTAGTGAGATGACATTGGTACATGCCACCTTGATGGGATTGAATTGGAATCCCCTGGTATGTTTCTAACTCTACCGTTTGGGGCAAGTCAGCTTGAGCATGTCCCGAACTGCACATCTCCTCCCTGTCTTATTCCCACTCTTATATTTAACAGCGATCACTTTTTAGTTAAGTTTCAACACTTAAGAAGAACTGTGTATCGATTACAGTATTCAACCAAAAGTATTAAGTAGAACAAACAAAAATAAATACTAAGAGGGATAACGTATTAAGTTGTTCATCAACAGTCAGGGCAAGGGCTGATCAAGTCACCGTTTCTCATAGAGTTCATTTCACTTTAACAGGTTTCCTTTTTGGTGCTCGGTTCGTTGTCACCGATCAGGGAGAACACATGATATTTGTCCCTTTGGGACTGGCTTATTTCACTCAGCATAATGTTTTCCATATTCCTAAGAGGGATCACTTTTCAGTTAAAATTTAAACACCTAAGAATAATTGTGTGTTAATTACAGAGTTCAACCAATAGTACTAGAACAAAAAAAAAAAATACTACATTGGATAAAGTATTACATTGTACAACAACCATCAGGACAAGAGCTGATCAAGTCACTGTTTCTCATAGTGTCCATTAAACTTCATCAAGTTTCCCCTTTGGTGCTCAGTTAGTTGTCGCCAGTCAGGGAGAACATGTGATATTTGTCCCTTTGGGACTGTCTTAGTTCACTGAGCATGATGCTTTCCAGACTCCTCCATCTTGTTGCAAATGACTTGTTTTCATTGTTTTTGACTGCTGTATAGTATTCTATAGAGTACATGTCCCATAATTTCTTTATCAAGTCTACTGTTTATGGGCATTTGGATTGATTCCAGGTCTTAGCTATTGGGAATTGATCTGCAATAAACATGAAGGTGCAGACAGCTCTTTTGTTTGCCAATTTTATTTCCTTTGGGTAAATTCCAAGGAGTGGGATGGCTGGGTTGTATGGTAGAGTTATATTCAGATATCTGAGGAATCTCCAGACTGACTTCCTTAGTGGCTTGACCAGTTTGCATTCCCACCAACTTGGGTTAGTGTCTCTTTTTCCCCACATCCTCGCCAGCATCTACTGTTGGTAGATTTCTGAATGTGAGCCATTCTAACCGGGGTGAGGTGAAACCTCATTGTGGTTTTGATTTGCATTTCCCTGATTGCTAGTGATCTTGAACATTTTTTCATGTGTCTGTTGGCCATTTGGATTTTCTCTTGAAAAATGTCTATTGAGTTCCTTGGCCCATCTCTTAAGTGGGTTGTTTGTTTGATGTTGTGTAGTTTCTTGATTTCCTTGTAGATTCTGGTTATCAACCATTTATCTGTTGCATAGTTTGCACATATATTTTCCCATTCTGTCGGTTGCCTCTTCACTTTCCTGACTGTTTCTTTTGAAGTACAGAAACTTTTCAATTTGATGCAATCCCAAATGTTAATTTTGGCTTTGACTGCCTGTGCTTCTGGGTTTTTTCCAAGAAGTCTTTGCCAGTACCTATATCTTGAAGAGTTTCTCCCATGCTCTCTAATAATTTGAGGTGTTGGGGTGTAGATTTAAGTCTTTAATCCATGTTGAGTGAATTTTTGTGTAAAGTGAAAGGTAGGGGTCTTGCTTCATGATTCTGCACGTGGAAATCCCAGCATCACTTATTGAATAGACTGTCCTTGCTCCAGGAATTAGTTTTAGATCCTTGATCAAATATAAGTTGGCTGTAGATGTTTGGGTTGATTTCTGGTGTTTCAATTCTGTTCCATTGGTCAATCCATCTGTTTCTGTACCAGTACCATGCTGTTTTGATTACAAATGCCCTGTAGTATGTCCTGAAATCTGGTATTGTGATGCCTCCAGCTTTGTTTTTGTTGTAAAGATTGCTTTAGCTATTCGAGGTCTCCTGTGTCTCCATATGAATTTCAGCATCATTTTTTCCAGATCTGAGAAGAAGGTCTTCGGTATCTTGATTGGTATTGCATTGAATCTATAAATTGCTTTTGGGAGAATGGACATTCTGATGATGTTGATTCTTCCAATCCATGAGCATGGAAGATTTTTCCATTTCTTGGTATCCTCTTCTATTTCTTTCTTTAAGGTTTTGTAATTTTCATCGTAGAGATCTTTAACGTCCTTGGTTAAGTTTATTCCAAGGTATTTGATTGTTTTTGTAGCTATTGTGAATGGGATTGATCTTAGAAGTTCTTCCTCAGCCATGGCGTTGCCTTTATATAGGAAGGCTGTTGATTTTTGTGCATTGATTTTATACCCTGCTACTTTGCCAAACTCTTCTATGAGTTCCAATAATCTCTTAGTAGAGTTCTTTGGGTCCCCTAAATAAAGAATCATATCATCTGCAAAGAGGGATAGTTTGAGTTCTTCCTTCCCAATTTGTATCCCTTTAATTTCTTTTTCTTGCCTAATAGCTCTGGCTAAAACTTCCAGAACTATTTTGAATAGTTCTCTGCTAGTATCTCACTAAAAAGGCCTTCTAATCCTTTCTCTGTCTCCATGCCTTCAGGAATTCCTAGAACCCGAATGTTGGGTTTTTTAATAGTATCCTGTAGATTACCAACAATATTTTTTAGATTTCTAATTTCCTCTTCTTTTCTTTGGTTTGACTGTATGTTTTCCTGTTCTCTGTCTTCTAAGTCCGATACTCTCTCTTCTGCTGCACCCATTCTGTTTTTAAGGCTCTCTAATGTGTTTTTCATTTGATCTATTGAATTCTTCATTTCATTATGCTTTCTCGTCTCTATCACAATTTCATGTTCTACTAGTTGTTTCATTTCATTTTGATTCCTCCTTAATATTTCATTTTCTTGAGAGAGATTATCTATCTTGTCCATTAAGGATTTCTGTAGTTCAAGAATTTGTTTTTGAGAACTTCTTAATGTTCTTTTCAATTTTGTGAGATCCGCTTCTTGCATTTCTTCTATCTCATCATCTTCATAATCTTGAATTGGGGTGTCTTTTTCATTTGGGGGCGTCATAGTGTCTTCCTTGTCCTTGTTACCTCGGTTTCTGCATTTGTTGTTTGGCATATTGGAGATATTCTTGGTTTCTTCACTGTGGTGTTTTTTTCTCATTATACTATGACTCTAGATTAAGTGGACTGTCTGCTTTTGATGGATCCTTAGAGGCTGTGATGGGTGTGGCCAGAGAGCTTTGTTTGGTTCTTCAGGGTTAAGGGTGTGCCAAAGGTGACTCATGCAGATTGTTCTCTTGCTCACTCGCTCTCTCTCTCTCTCTCTCTCTTTTTTTTTTTTTTGACTCAGTTGGTAAGAAATTCCACACAGCTGAGTGGAATTGAGGGTAGTTGATGTATGAAATCTGGCTCCTGTGGGTATTCATCTGCTTACCCCTGGGACCACACAAAGAGTTTATGCAACCCTCAGTGTGGTCTCAAATTTCTCCACAGTCTCTCACCGGGTTGCCAAGGTTACCGAGTTTGTGTACTCGGTGAGTTCTCTCGCCCACCCCTCCAGACTTTCACAGTCTCAGTTCGTTAGCTCCACACTTTCACTAGGTCTTAACTTCCTGTTATTTCTCCCCACCAGAGTCAGGTTTTTCTGCTTGGCTAATGGTGGGTGCCGCTTTACATACGTAAAATGGCACCTGCTCTTTGTCTTGCTTGGCTTTGTAAGGTGAGTGGAGAGAGAGGCTAATGTCCCTGCTGGTTCCACTTATTTGTTTGTTTTTACTCTCCTCCAGTCAGCCTGGTGAACTTTCCCCAGCAGGGCTTCAGGCCTCGTTCCCTGTAGGCTCTTTCTGCCTTTCCTGCCAATGTCTCAGGTTACTGGGGTTTTTGTCTCACCTCCCCTTCCAGCGCTGGCGCACAGACTCTGCGGCTCATTTTCTGCGGCTCGTCTTCTGCAGCTTGGCTTCCATGTGGTGGGCAACCTTGCTCTCCCCGTAGGTCCTCCGTGTCACATCCACTAGATCCAGAAGAGTTTCCTCTGCATTTTTTTCCTGAGCCTTTTCCTGAGGCTACAGTATTAAACTATTTTTCCTGGACTATCGGTGCATGCCCTCATTATTCTGCCATCTTGGCTGTTTCACCTTTGCAAATGTCTTCATTTATACCTTCATTTCCAGATACTCTAGTCACTTGACAAATATAATATTAAATGATTTAAAAATAAAATTATACTTATTATTTAAATTATAGCTTTTATGTAAAGGGTAAATATATAGTTTTATCACAGAGGATGCAGAAATTTGTAGTTAATAAAAGCATTGGTAGAATGTCCAAATCTAATTCGTTCAATAAGCATTGATTAGTCCATGATTCTACATCAAGAATGATGATGTATTAGAGGACACAACAGTGAAGTCAAATGAGTAAATTTCTACATATTATATAGATTATATGATATTGGGCAACACGGATAAACAAAATATAAAATGAAACAAAGTTCCTGTTAGTGATGAATATCTTAAATAACTATGGTAACAAATATAAAGTAGAGTAAGGGGACAGTGAGAAGGTAGAAGGAGGGTTTAATATGGATAGGATAGTCAGGGACATGATGAACAGCATAAAAATATTTGTATACTTTAACCAGATTAAAACATCAAAGCCCAAAGTAACGAAGGTAAGATATAGATTTAAATATAAAAGACAGCAAGGCTCTTGAATAGAATGTTGAAACCCTCAGAAGAGCTTCTGCAAAAACACTTAGCAGACAAATATGGAATAAACAAAAATTAAAAAAATATTCTGGCATGCTGTAGTTTTAAGAAAAGAGCAATAATAAAAATAATAATCAAAACCTTCTAGTTCTAATATTTAATATTTCCAACAATCCTCATAGCAATTGTAGCACAAGTTTTATCAGATATGACATTCCAATATGCTTATAAATTTCACTACATTTTGTCCAAGTAACATTTACATAAATAAAATCTTTACAATTTTTTTTTTCCGAATTGTTGGTCATTTTGTTGTGAATGTATTGTAAAGTGATAACATTTCCCCAAACCATTTAGACTTAGATAATGAATATTTCTGATTTACAAATTAGTTTGTCTTATATTTCTCCTTCTATTTGATTTCAATGTGAGCATTTATAGATCTTGTAAAATGTATACTAGGATTTTTTCACTGTTCTAAAAAAGTTTATGTAATATATTATAAGATATTTCAACAATAGTTATACAAATCTTATAAACCTCTGAATTTGGCACAGCAAATGCATTAATAACTGATTAATTTTTAAGAATACCTCTTTTATCCTTATTTTCATGTGCTCTGGTTTAAACTGAGTAATTTTGGTAATATTTAGTTAGCACATTACTTATATTGTTGAGTGTTAAAATGTGATACATATTATTATTATTATTATTATTATTTAAAAATATAGGATTTTGGGGGGGCTGGTGCTGTGGTATAGTGGGTAAGGCAGCTGCCTGCAGTGCCAGCATCACATATGGACACTGGTTCGAGTCTGGGCTGCTTCAATTCTGATCCAGCTCTCTGCTACAGCCTGGAAAAGCAGTAGAAGATGGCCCAAGACCTTGGGCCTCTGCACCCATGTGAGAGACCTGGAAGAAGCTCCAGGTTCATGGCTTCAGATTGGCCCAGCTCTGGCCATTGTGGCCATTTGGGAAGTGAGCCAGTGGGTGGAAGACCTCTCTCTCTCTCTCTCTCTCCCTGCTGCTGTGTAACTCTGCCTTTTAAATAAATAAATAAATCTTTTAAAAATAAATAAAATATAGGATTTCTGGATTCTCCCCCCTGTACTGTGGAACACTAGAACTTATTAGTCCTAGATGACTGTGATTTGAAGCCTGTTATGTATGTATTGCATACTGTAAAAAGAACTGGAGGAAAGGAGATGGTAGGCTCCAACATAAAAAAAAAAGTTATGGAAATAGAAAGTGAAAATTGTCTGATCTGGTGAGTTTATACTATATATACATGCTGAAATATTGCACTGTACTTCATAAAAATGGGCAAGTAAGATTTTACCCCAAAATTTGAATAATAAAAGATCTATGGAACAAATACACAAATCTTAAGTGTTTGACCTTAACAATGATGTACACCTGTAACCCATGCTTATTATTGTTTTTAAAACATCTATATATTTGAAAGGCAAAGTTACAGAGAGTGAGGATAAGAGCAAGAGAGAGAAACAGAGAGAAACAGAGACAGAGTGAGAGCGAAAGATCTTTGATTTGCTGGTTCACTCTCCAAATAGCTGCATTGGTGAGGGTTGGGCCAAGCCAAATACAGGAGTCTGGAATGCATCCAGGTCTCCCACTTGGATGGTGGGTGCCCAAACACTTTGGCCACCTTCTGTTGCCTTCTCAGTCACCTTAGCAAGGATACAAACTGGCACTCACATAGGGTGCTAACACCACAGGCAGCAGCTTATCCTGCTATACCACAATGCTGGCTGCCCTCCTAATCTTAAGACATATTTTTGCATTATGGTTCCTCCCAGTTGGTCCCTACTCCCAGAACAGCCATCACTTTTTCTGAGTTTTTCACCATAAATTAGTTTCACTTGTTCTGGAAATTCAAATTAATAGATGCATACAGAATGTGTTCTGTTGTGTTTGACTTACACTCAGCAAAACACCTGTAAGTTTAGTAGTTTCATTTTTAATGTTATTTATTTTAATAATAATAAAAATTATGAATCTATTTTTTGGTAATGGATACTAGAGTTATATCTTGGTTTGAGCAAGTAGAAATACATGAAGTGAATATTCTGTCCAAGTCATTTTGTATATCTATATTTAAATATTTCTTGGATAAACAGGAGCAGAATTAGTATGTGAATATGTAACAATACAAGAAACTGCTCAAACTTTCTCCAAATTAGAACATTTAATATCCTCTCAAGTTTTTGTTTTGTTTTACTATGCTTTTATTTTAGCCATTGGAGTGAGATTATTATTATGTTAACATTACACTTTCTTGATTACAGTATAAATATAATAAGTCTTGGAAGATAGAGTAAGTCTTCCAATTTTGGTCTTACTCATGATTATTTTAACTATTTAAGGTTTGTTCCCTTTACCTAAAAGTTTTAGAGCCAATTTCTGAAAAAATTATTTTTAGGTTGATGACAGTATTTGCAATGGATCTAAAAATTCAAGGATATTTAAAATATTGACAAGGTTGTTATTCAATCCATTAATTCCTTTATTTACATGTTTTATTTCAGAAATATTTTATAATATCTATGTATATTTGTTTCACACATTTGCTAAATTTATTACCTACTTCTTTACATTTTCATATGTTATTACAAGCAGAATGTAAGCAATTGGTTTTCAAATTTTTACTGTTGGTATATAGACACATCATCCAATGCTGTGTTTTAACCTCCTATTTATAACCATGACAATCTCACTTATTGCTCCTAACATGTGCTCTGTATTTAGTATTTTCTACATCCACAAGCATGTCACCATGGGATAATCAGTTTTACTTTTCATTTAATAGCCTTACAAGGTTTCTGATTTTTCTCACCTTATGACATTGTGCAGTAATTCTGGCACAAAAATGATTCAAAATTATGAAATGAGCGGTTTTCATTTTCACCTAATATGTAAAGAAATAATTTACACCTCATTCTAAATACAATGATCTAATCCATAGATCTTTCTAGATGGCCTTTATTAATTTAGAAAACCTACTTCTGCTTTTAGCTTATTGAGTTTCATCTTGAATGGATATTGAATTTGTCAAATTTTTTGCTTCATCTGTTTAGTTGATTTTGATTTTAGGAATGTGTACATTTGTAAATTTTGTATCTTTCACATATTGCACCTTTTTTCATTAGAAGTTATTCTTTATCTGCAACAATATAACTTTTTGGAATCTAAATTTTCTTATATTAATATTGCCACTCCAGTTTATTACTAAATGTTTGTATGATTTTTTTTTTATTTTTCACTCTCAATCTATGACTTTTCTTTTAAAGTACATCTTAGTACATAGAACAAGCTTGGCTATTTTTGTTGCATTCAGTCTATCTAATTTTCAGTTGAAGTGCTCATATATATTTGTATTGATTTATAACCACATTTTTCTATTTCTTTTCTGTTTTTCTCATCTCTTTTATATGTCTCCAACCTATTTATGTTTTCTGTTGCATTAATGAAGTGTTTTCAGTATTCTAAGGTTTTTAAACTATGAATATTTTCATTCAATTTAGAGACTTTTCTTTGAAATTTAAGAGAATCTATTTAGAGTTTGTATTATACTATGTTATGTAAATTTGGAAACTCAAAAGACAGTGTAGCTTCATCTCATCATATTTCTGCCCTTTAGATAATTAAAATCATATACATCATACCTAAATGCATATTTGTTTTTATCATTTAGTATCATAATTTTTAGCTAACAAAAAGATAACATGGGGTCAGCATTGTGGCATAGCAGGTAAAGCTGTCATCTGCAGTGCTGGCATCCCATACAGGTGTTCCCTTCTGATCCAGCTCTGCTATGATCTGGGAAAGCAGTAGAAGATTGCCCAAGTCCTTGGCCCCTTGCACCCTCCTGGGAAACCCAAAAGTTCCTGGCTCCTGGCTTCAGATCAGCTGAGCTCCAGCTGTTGCAACCATTTGGGGAATGAAGCAGAGGACAGAAGACCTCTCTCTCTCTCTCTCTCTCTCTCCTCTCTCTATCTCTGTAACTCTGCACTTAATACAAATAAATAATTCTTAAAACCCTATAGGTATGATGTTTCTATTTTGCCATATTTTCCAAGTCTGTGCCTCATTACTGGTTCCTACAATCTGAGCTGGTGTCTCATGTGGTTAGCTACTGTGTTCTGCATTTGTCATCAATGGAGTTTTCTATGCTTCTTGGATCTGGAAGTTAATATTTTTCCATAACTTTGGAAAGCTTTTAACCATTTTGCATTTTTTTCACTTCCTTTTCCTACCATCCCTACTTTTGACAGTCAAATTCCTATTGTATTTCAGTGATTGATAGAACCTCTGGGGCTTTGCTAATTTTTTTTCATCATTTTTGTTATCTTATAATTTCTATTGAATATCCCCAAGTAATTGAGATTTTTGCAAACAATCTAGGCTGTTCAGTGAAGTTTTCATTTTAGTTATTGTACATTCAACTCTAGTATTTCAATTTGGAGTTGATTTCTAATTTCTACATTGTGTGATATATTTGATTTACCATCAATTCTTAACTTTTAACTATAATTTTCCCAGAAATTCATAAGGTTCATAGTAGTTGCCATAGAATGAATGACTCATGTGGATCGTATATGAGTTTCTGTGTTTTTAAATTTTCATTCTTTAATATGGGTCATATTTGATACATATATTTAATTTAACATATTTATTTGAAAGGCAGAAGACAAGAGACGGAGAGAGAGAGAGAGAGAGAGAGAGAATCTTCCATCTGCTGGTTCATTCCCTAAATATCTACAACAGCCAAGGCTGTGCCAAGCCCAAACTGCAAGTCAGAAGTCAATCTGAGTCTCCCATGTGAGTGGTAGGAAACCAACTGCTTTAAACATCACTTGTGCACATTAGCCAGGAGTTAGAATTAGAAGCAGAGCCAACCGGGACACCGGGACTCAAACTCAGGTGCTCTGTTAAGGAACGCAGGCCTCCAAAGGTGGCCTCATGGCTGAGTCACCAAATTTCTGCTCCAATATTTTGTATTTTGAGTGTGGGTTTAGTGGCTTAAAATTTTTTGGACATTATGAATAGTAGGTTATTGATTCCTTGGATTCTGTTATGATCCACAAAAGTGACCTCTCATATCCAGCAGTCAATTAACTTGACTGGAGTCTAACTACAGTCTCTGCGTGTGTGTGTGTGTTTCCCTGCCCCTCCATTTCCCTGTCACTCTACCCCTCTTGCTCTCTCTGTCTCCACCTCTGCCTTTCTTTCCTTTCTCACTCCCCGTTCCCTTTGTCTCTCCTACCTTTTCTCTCCCATTCCCTCTCTGCTCTTCTCACTCTGTTTCAGTCCCTCTCTATGAGCATTACATACATCGTCCTAGAACTTTCATACAGTTTAGAGGTCACAGTTTATATCTGGGTTCTTCGTGATCATGGCCTCTGTAGCACCTTCCTTTCCAGAGACTGAAGCAGCTACTATGATAGCTTTCAGAAGCTTTCCTGTGTTCTTCCAGCCTATAACTCTTTCATTTGCTTCAAGTCACTAAGACTATGTCTTTCAATCTGAATGTGTAGACTGAGGAATAACCTCGTGAAAAACAAACAAAGCTGTATAATATCAAATATCTCTTCATACAATTTATATCTTTAGTTTCTTCCCACTTTTGGACACTTTCAAGAAGGTTTGTTGCTAATATTCTGTTTGTATTTCCTAAATGTGAGTTATGGGCAAGGTAGTTTAACCTAACAGGTCTACACACACCAGTAGCTAGAAGTGCATTGCATTATTTTATTAATATTCCTTTCAGCTAATCCATAAATATTTCCCTTTCCATGTATCAAATCTCTTTGCCTTTTTGTTTTATTTCCTGGAGATCTTCTATGAATTTGTCTCCAAACTGTTGTATTGAATTGATATTTATTCCTATTACAGATTTTTCCATTTTTAGAGGCAGTATCTTCTCTAATATTTCTGGGGACATCAATTATTTTTTAGAAGTTTTAGTTTGTATTGCACATAAATATTTCATATGAGTGGTGGGATGGAATAGGAGGCTTGGGAATTTGATCTAGGTCTATATTTTACCTTTAGTTCTAAAAAGCTATGGAAATTTGGGGAAGCTTCAGAAATAAACCAAAGAAAATAAAATATCAGTCAGTCATAAAAACATAGCTGGGTTTTATTCAGGGAATTAGATTTGCTAGTGATGAAAAAGGCTGGGAGATCAAATATGGAGAATGACTCAGCTCATGTATTAGCTGAAGATGTTGCCTCTGCTCCCTCTTGGTTGGAGAAAGGACAGAGGTATTATTATCAGAGTCCATGCAGTCACACAAAAACAGAAAGGAAGAGGGAATATCTGCTGGCAGAAGCAGCCTCACAACAGACACTGGATCCGGCTCACAAAAGACAAGAGCTGCTGAGCACAAACCCCCTGAAGAAAAGGAGAGGGGAAAGCATCCTTGCTTTCACTTCTCTTTCCTTGCAACACATTCCTAGTACCCCAGGGAGCGAGCTGGCACAACTGCTTGGAAAAGGTGGCCTGGCGGAGGGGATCAAAATAGGGAAGGGCCAGGAGCATCTTTCAGACCAGACAGCATTAGGAGCTGTGCATCTCTTTATTCCTTGGTTTGTTTTGTTTGAAGTGGGAACCTCAATTCCTAATGTTAGCTGTTTTAGGTAAGAGAGAGTAAATAAAATGAAATGGACCTCTTTTGGATTCACAACTATGAAATAATAGATGGCAAGTAATTATAAGAACTGTGTATAATCATTCTTACTATAGGAAAAGATATATTAGTGTTATAGGAAAGCACCATGTGTTTTCAGAGGGCAGGTATTGTGGAACAGCGTGTATAGCCACCGTTTCGGATGCCCACATCCCTGTTTGAATCCTGCCTCTGCTTCCAACCTAGCTTCCTGCTAATGGACACCTGAGAGGCAGTAGATGATTGTTCAGGAACTTGGCAGGAATTCAGGTGTGTGGACTGGTAGACAGTGTCTCTGAAGTCATCACCCCTGTCTCCACAACTGGAGACAGGCTGAACAAATGAAAATCAGCAACTTTCCTTATATCCATCAGAGGTTGAGATCATAAATCAAACTGCTAGCCCCAAACTAGAGAGACCAGTGGACATACAGGATCACGCTGTAACTGGAGCAGAAACCCTCTGCTGGGGCCACTATTGTTAGAAATACTCTGCACCGTAAACTTACAGTTGTGAAAGACTCCGCATTTACTGGCTTTGGAATTGGAAACCTTAAGGAAGTCCAGGTGCAGATGGCTGCTGCACTCTCTTGTGTTTTCCCTCTAGGAGCCTTATCCCATCAAGTACTAGTTATGGGGTTGGAGAAAGATCTCATCATGCTTCCTGCCAGGGGAGTGTAAAATGAGCCATTTTGAAATATGCCCAGAACTTGATGTTTTCCTCAACAAGTCTTGCCTTCAAGAAAAATTGTTTTAATAAAGCTTAACTTGGGTTTTATCCAAGTCTAATCAACCTGGGGAAATGGAAGTACCAAATTCAAGCTCACTCTAGTGTTCAACCTGGGTGAAGAGAAATATCCAAATCTATCCTTTTTTGGCCTATAAAATACAGGAAGGGAAATACTCAAGTCAGACTCTATAAAAAAACTGAGATCTCTGCATATGATTGTTGAATCCTCTTGCTACCCACCCCATACATACACCTTATCATGACATTAATCTGCTCCCAGTATGATAGGAAACTACTGATAATAGTACTCTGTATCTCAAAGCCTACTCAAGGAATAAATATGAAAACATAAGACAGTAAGGGAAACAAGTGGAGACAAGTGGAGAGGAGAAATTTTAGCCTCTGACACCATAGCCACAGTAAACACAGCATAACTCCAAGCCAGATACACAGAAAAAACTAATACTAATAACCTATTTTAGTTCATTTTACCCTGTATATCATGTCTGATGTTCAACAACAATGAATAAACCACGCTAAAGTAAAAAAAAAAAATAGAATCCAAAATGAAAAAGTAAGCATTAGAACCATTCTCAGACACAGTAGAAGCTGGAATTATTAGAATGGGAACTTTAAACACTATATTCACTAATCTGAGGAATACAGTTGGCAAACAAACATGAAGAGGCATTCAGTGTCACATGTTATTAGGTAACTGAGACATACCATTATATACCTGCAGGAATGTTTAAAATTCAAAATGGTGTTTGACCTGTTTGTTAAGATATCTGTTGCCAACATCAGAGTACTGAGTTTGACTCCTGGTCAGCTCCTCAGTCCAGCTTTCTGCTAATGTAGACCCTAGATGGCTCAAGTGGATGGGTTCTTGCCGTGCACATGAGAGACCTGGACTGCATTTCCACCAGTTCCCGACTCAGTCTGCCAGAGCTCCAGTTGTTTGGGAGGAGGGAACCAGTGCATGGGAATGAGTTCCTCTCTCTCTCTCTGTCTCTCAAATAAGAAAGTTAATAAACATTTCAAACAAAATCTAAAGTAATCATGAAGATTTGCTTATTAAGAACTCTCATTCATTGCTGGTGAAAGTAAAAACAGAGTAGCCACTTTGGAATATAGTTTAGTAGCTTCTTACAGTAGGAACTTAGTCTTATCATATAATACTTCTAAAATCATACTCGTGAGTGTTACTCAAATGAATTGAAAATGTATGTTCATACAGAAACCTGTATAAGAATGCTTATAGCACTTTTATCCATATTGGTCAAAAATTAGAAAGAGCCAAGCTGCCTCATAAAAGTTGGATGGATAAATATGCTGTGGTTCATCTATTTTATGGAATATTGTTCATCAATAAAAGGAAATCCACCCAGGAATAGACAGGGCGGAACTCAAAAGCTTGTTGCTAAATCAAAGATGCTAGTCTGAAATGATTGCATACCACATGATTCCAGCTATGTGACAACTGGAAAGAAAAGATCTGAAAAACCATGGAGGCAATGTAAACATCAGTGTTTGCCAAGGGTTAGGTAAAAAGAAAGGAAGACTAGGCAGAGCATAGAGTATGTAGATGGCCATGAAACCACAGTGTATGACAATATAGTAGTAGGAACATGACACAAGTCAATTGACAAAACCCAAAGAACCAAATAATACAAAAAGCAAACGATAATGTAAACTGTGGGACTCTGATCATATATCAATATGGCTTCATGATTGTAACAAATGCATACATAAAATATAGGGAAAATTGGCAGCAGGTAGAGCACAGTGAATATGTGAGAACACACTATAATTTGTTTAATTTTTCTATAAACTTAAACCTACTTTAAGAAATAAAATCAGGGGCTAGCATTGTGGTTCAGTAGGATAAACTACTGCTGGCAATGATGGCATCCCATAAAAGCCCCAGTTAAAGTCCTGGTTACTCTGCTTCTGATCATCTCCCTGATAATCTGCCTGGGAAAGCAGTGGAGGATGGTCCCAGTGTTTGGGCCTTCTGCCACCCATGTGGAAAACCCAGAAGGAATTCCACCCCGCTGGCCTTGGTGTGGCCCAGCCCCAGCCATGCATCCATCTGGGGAGTGAATGAGCAGATGGAAGATCTCTCTCTCTCTCTCTCTCTCTCTCTCCCCATCTCCATCTGTAGCACTGCCTTTCAAATAAATAAATCTTTTTTAAAAAATTACTTAAAATCAGTTTGCATTGTAATATGTATTACACACATGTAATGAATTTGATTTTTCATTGAGCCTTGAAGTCTGTTCATCCACTAAATTGGGTTTGATCATGTGATATGACTTGTCCAATAGCATATTAACAAGCGTAAAAACAGAGGTTTGACGTGTGCTCTTGGGTGTTCTTTTGCCACCAAGAGAAAAAGCCACAGTAGTCTATTAAAGGATGAGATCACATAGAATGGAGACAGGCCACTGACTTACCTACCAACTGACTAAGACCACAAAAGTTACTGCAAGTGAATCCAGCAGGAGAAATCCAACCATGCTGAACCTAGCCTAAATCTAGTATAAACAGAATTATAAGTAAATCAATTGATTGTGGATAAAAACCACTAAAATTCTGGGTGGTTTGTCACACAGCAATATGAGGAGGCTTTCAAAACTTCATGGAAAGGTGATGCTATCTTTTAATCTCATTTTCCAGGAACTTTTTAAAGTCCGCTCATCAATAACTTACAGACTTTCCTATTTGATTCTGATCAAAGCTCTCCCCCCACATTTGAGACCTTGAGGGAACAGTTTCTAGGGTTTTTGTTATTACTGTTGTTTTGTTTTGTTTTGTTTTGTTTCTTCTGTACAATAAAGAGCAGGGCAGAGGGTTGTGAGAAACTCATTTCTAGTTTCCTTCCAACTCCAAAAATGCTATGATTTTGCAAAAAGAAGCTGATTTTTTTCCTTATTTTTTCCCTATAAAGTTATTTAGAAATTTCTCTTTTTCACTTACCAAAGAAGCTAGCTTGGAGGACTATTTATAAGTATCTCATTACGATGGTACAAATCCGTCAATGAAATGTGCTCCAAATTTTGACATTTAAAAATGTTCAAGAAGTTAAAAGAAGTCTCAGAGCCCATATCAACACTGATGGTGTCTGTTTCCAACATTTTTATCATTGCAGCATGTTGGAGAAAAGGTTTGCTTTTAAAATCTGACTTAGGTTTGAATATCAGCTCAGTAGAAAGACAAAGACCACAAACACTATTCCTTAGCCACTCATATAGTAAAAATTGAGAATCCCAGTGATTATATTAATTGGGCACCAGTACAGTATTTAAAATACAAAAAGAAAAAAAAAAACTACCCAAAAAACCTGAACATGATTCAAATTTCCCTTCAGTAAAGAAAGATTAATGAACATAGGGGCCGGCACTGTGGCACAGTAGATTAATCCTCTGCCTTCGGCGCAAGCATCCCATATGGGCGTTGGTTCTAGTCCCCACTGCTCTTCTTCCAATCCAGTTCTCTGCTATGGCCTGGGAAACCAGTAGAAAATAGCTCAAGTCCTTGGGCCCTGCACCCATATGGGAGACCAAAGGAAGCTCCTGGCTCCTAGCTTCAGATCAGTGTAGCTCCAGCTGTTGTGGCCATTTGGGGAGTGAGCCAGCAGGTGGAAGACCTCTGAATCTCTGCCTCTCTCTCTCTTTTGCTGTCTGTAACTCTACTTCTCAAATAAATAAATAAAATCTTTAAAAAAGATTAATGAACATTGATTATTGTTGTTTACTAGTGAAGATATGATAGCTACATTCGATAGCATGGATAAAATTTGGCTGCATAATTTTCAATAAAATGATAAGACACTAGGATGGACATTCAGTGTAGCTATTACTACACAGCCTGGAACACCCCATTCCTTATGGATGTGCCTGCTTTCCAGTCCTGACTCTGCTCCTGCTAATGTACACCCTAGGAGGGAGCAGATGATGGCACAGGTAGGTAGGTCCCTGACACCCATGTAGGAAGACTAAATTGAGCCCTTGGCTCCCAGTTTCTACGTGGCTCTTCCTCAGACATCTGCCGGCAGCTGAAGAGTGAATTGTCTCTCTCTGTCCATCTGCATCTCAGACTTTCAGAAACATGCAAACAAATCTATAAACAAGGTTTTAAAGTAGGCCCTGAAAGATTTCAGGTAGTTTACATTTTTTTTACTTACTTACTACTTATTATTTTACTATTATTTTGGTCTGTGGTATTTAACAAATATTGAAAAAGAACAAAATCTTTTAAAAAGACCACCTTACGATGCCGCGGCTCAACAGGTTAATCCTCCACCTAGTGGCGCTGGCACACCGGGTTCTAGTCCCGGTTGGGGCGCTGGATTCTGTCCCGGTTGCCCCTCTTCCAGTCCAGCTCTCTGCTGTGGCCAGGGAGTGCAGTGGAGGATGGCCCAAGTGCTTGGGCCCTGCACCCCATGGGAGACCAGGAGAAGCACCTGGCTCCTGCCTTCGGATCAGCGCGGTGCGCCGGCCGCAGTGCGCCGGCCGTGGCAGCCATTGGAGGGTGAACCAAAGGCAAAAGGAAGACCTTTCTCTCCGTCTCTCTCTCTCACTGTCCACTCTACCTGTCAAAAAAAAAAAAAAAAAAAAAAAACCTTAGAAATTTTAGTAGAAAGACAAAATGAGAAATCTGAACTTTGTATTTTTTTTCATATAAGGAGGCATTTATTTAAGGTTTAATATGAAATTATACAACTAAAATTCACATAAAAAGAAACATAACAAAATTAAACTGCATGGAATGGAATGGTAAGCTCAAAATTTAAAGTAACAATTACTTTGACAGAGAAGGATTCAGAAAGGATGAAGACCCAACAGAGAGACTGAGGTTTGGGTGTAGGGTGTTACACTTAATACTGTATATATTTTTAAGATTTATTTATCAATTTATAAGTCAGAGTGACTAGAGAGAGGGAGATTTTCCATTTGTTGGTTTACTCCCCAGATGGTTGTAACAGCCGGGATGGGACACGCTGAAACCAGGAGCCTGGAGCTACCTCCACGTCTTCAATGTGGGTGTCAGGGGCTGAATTACTTGGCCCATCTTCCCCTAATATTCCCAGGCCATTAGCAGGGAACTGGATTGGAAGTGGAACAGCTAGGGGCCAGAATTTCAGGTGTTGACTTTACCTGCTACACCACAACACTAGTCCCAATAGTGTTTATTATTAACAAAGAATGAAGGTAAGATAGCCTGGCAGAGACCAAAGCATAGAGTGTCTTGTAGCAAGCATCATAATTAATTTGTTTCTGTGCATCTTTTGATCTGGAATCCACAAGAAAAATGTTAGAAGCGTGAAACTATAGAGCCCCCTAATTTTAATTGGAGAAACTGCAGCAAAGCATGTATTCAACAGGCCTCCAAGGTCACATAACAGTAAACAAGGGTCGGACAGGGAGAGGAACTAAGAGGCGCTGGAGCACTTCTTCATTTCCCATCGACGTGGCTGGGGTGCTGTGATCAATGCAATGTTTTCTGGATGATTGAGGTTGTGGTTTTCTGCTGCCTGACATGTCACTGTCCTCCTCACACTTGATTCCACCCCACCAGGGAGCAGCTCCATTATTAGCACAGTGTAATCACTTAAGTTCATTGAATAATATAAATGGGTAGCATATATTTACTCATTCAATCCTCACAAAGATAATCTTTTCTCTCCATTTTACACAGGAGGGAAGTAAGGCTCAGAGAGGCCAAGGAAAATGCCTAAATGATGTTGCTAAGAGGCAGAGGAGCAGATCTCTGAGTAATTACAGGACCTGCGCTGCCACTACTGTGTACTCCTGACTGATAGCACAGAGCTTACTCAGCTTTGGTTGCAGAGGGAACTGGTATTGCGGTAAAGATACGCCAGCATCAAATTTGGGTGCTGGTTCATTTCCCAGTTGCTATACTTCCAATCCAGCTCCATGCTAAAGGCCTGGGAAAGCAGCAGAAGATGACGCAAGTGTTAGGGCCCCTGCACCCACATCAGAGACCCGGAGGAAGCTCCAGGCTCCCGGCTTCAACCTGGCCTAGCCCCGTCCATTGCTGTCATCTAGGGAGTGAACCAGCAGATGGAAAATACATCTCTCTGGCTCTCATATGTGCTCTCTCTCTCACTCTTTGACTCTTTTAATAAATAAATGATTTTTTTTAAATGTATGCAGTGGTAAAGGAACCCCAAGCCCACTGTGAGCTGGTGAACAGAAGAGCTTGTTCTATGAAGAGGCTATATCAATAGTCACCTAATTCTCCAAAGTTAGTTCTCCCGCTAGGATCTAAGCACGCTTTCGGTGCAGTGTTATGTAGCGTGTGTTCCTGATACACAGAAATGGAATATTGCCTCTGGACGTTTTCTGAACAATGAACAACTTTATGAGTATATGTTCCCTGGGGCAGGTATCTAAGGCTGCTGTAGTCTTAGCAAGAAGAAGATGTTCACAGTGTGTTGTGCAAATGTGCTATTCCCTCAGGATGTTGATAGACACTGCCCTCAGGCTCAGATGACCCAAACCCATTAGCACTCAATGCTTGTGCCAGAATCTTTCCATCAATAGAAACATATCCGGCAATCCATGTTCTCACTTAAAGGAAATATGTCCAGGAGGAAATGAGCCACAGGATCCAGCAGCAGATAAAACCTAAGTGCATAAAGCTTCATTGCAGACATCAGAAATTACATGCTCCCCGCCCCGAACTCCACCTGCTCAGGAAGCAGGTTTTGAGGCACTTGTTTCCCTCCTGGGAACAGAAACAAGACCACAGCTGTTGAGGCCCTTTATAACTGAAGACAATGATATATAAATTGAGTTAGAAGGGTTGTGAGCAGACAGTGAATACCAGCAACTCTACTTATTGGAATGATTTACTTAGGTAAATTACTTAGTTCCTTGTAGCCTCAGTTGCTTCATTTTTAAATTAAAAGCTTCATTCAGAACACAAGAGTTTCGAAATTAAATAAGATGAAGTGGACTGTCAGTTCCTACCCTCTTCAAAGAAGTTGTGCTTCAATGACCTGCCTATTTACCTACAGACTTATCTTGATTTGTTGTACTCGATTTTATTGTACTTTTTGGATATTGTGTTTTTTACATATTGACATTAGGTGACAACCCTGTGTTGAACAAAGTATTGATGCCATGTATCAATAGAGCATTATGACCTCTTGTCTCCTTGTCACATTTTAGTAATTCATGCAATACTTCAAATTTTTTCAATATTACTGGATCTGTTAGGGTAATCTGTAATTAGTGATATTTGATACTATTATTGCAATTGTTTAGGGGAGCTATGAACTATAATCATGTAAGATGCTGAACTTCAATGGTCAACGAAATATACAGTGTTGTGGGTTTTCCATCTACTCCACAGGCCAGCTACTCCCTGGTGCTCCTTGGCTTCTCTGACATCCCTGTTCCATGGGGCTCACAAATATTGAAAGTAGGCCAATTAACAACACTTCAATAGCCTCAGAATCTTAAAGTGAGGGCCGGCGCAGCGGCTCACTAGGCTAATCCTCAGCCTGCGGCACCGGCACCCTGGGTTCTAGTCCCGGTTGGGGCATTGGATTCTGTCCTGGTTGCTCCTCTTCCAGTCCAGCTTTCTGCTGTGGCCCAGGAGTGCAGTGGAGGATGGCCCAAGTGCTTGGGCCCTGCACCAACATGGGAGACCAGGAGGAAGCACCTGGCACCTGGCTTCAGATCAATGCAGCGCCGGCCCTGGCGGCCATTTGGGGAGTGAACCAACGGAAGGAAGACCTTTCTCTCTCTCTCTCTCTCTCTCTCTCTCTCTCTCTCTCTCTCTCTCTCACTATCTAACTCTGCCTGTCAAAAAAAAAAAGTCTTCAAGTGAAAAAAGAAGTATATGTCTCTCACTTGAAATCAGTAGCTAAAAATGATTAAGGTTAATGAGTAAGCCATGCCAAGGCAACACAACTGAAAGCCAGGCCTCTGTACAAAAGTTAGCCAAGTTGTGAATGCAAAGAAGTTCTTGAAGAAAATCAGAAGTGCTCCTCCCATAAACACACAAATAATAAGAAAGTGAAACAAGCTTATTGCTGATGTGCAGAACATTTCAGTGGCCTGGGTAGATTAACCAAATCACCATATTTTCCTAAGGCAAAGTCTAATCCAGAGCAAGTCCCTGACACTTCAAATTTCTGATAGCTGAGAGAGAAGAGGAAGCTACAGAAGGAAAGCTTGAAGCTAACTTGTTCGTGAGAAGCTAACTTGTTATTTCACAAGATTTAAGGAGAAAATCCATCTCCATAATATGAAAGTGCAAGGTGAAGCAACAAGTGCTGATGCAGAAGCTGCAATCAAGTGCCCAGAGATGTAAGACAAGGTAGTGGATAAAGCTGGACACTATAAACAACAGATCTTCAATGTGGAGAAAACAATTTTCTATTGGAAGAAAAGGTCATCAAGGACTTTCATCACTAGAAACAAGTCTAAGCCTGGCCTCAAAACTTTGAAGGACAGGCAGATTCTTTCACTATGGACTAATGCAACTGGTGACTTTAAATTGAAGCCAGTTCTTACTTACCATTGTGAAAACCCTAGAACCCAGAAGTATAGTGAATATGATCTGCCTGTGCCCTATGAATGGAACAATCTAGATGACAGTGTATCTGTTTATACCATGTTTTACTGAATATTTTAAGACTAGTGGTGAATCAGCTGCTCAGAAAAACAAAGATTTCTTTCAAAATATTTCTGCTCATTGACAATGCATCTGGTCACCCATGAGCTGTGATGCAGATGTGCAACGAGATCTGTTTTGTCTTCACCCCTACATTCTACAGCCTACGGATCAATGGGTAATTCTCAATCTCAAGTTCTATTAGTTAGAAAATAAAAACTGTAGAGCTAAAGCTGATGGGGCTGGCACTGTGGAGTTTCAGATTAGACTACTGCCTCCAGTGCCACCATCCCATTTGGGTGCCAGTTCAAATCCCAGCCATTTCACTCCCAAACCAGCTCCCTGCTAATGAACCTTGGGAAGGCCCAAGTGCTTGGGCCACTGAACCCATGTAGGAGATCAGGAAGAAGCTCCTGGTTCCTGGCTGCAGTTTGGCTCATCTCCAGCATCTTTGGCCATTTGGGGAGTGAACCAGTGGTTGGAAGACTTTTCCTTCCTCTGTCTCTCCCCCTTTCTCTGTAACTCTGCCTTTCAAATAAAATAAATAAATCTTAAAGAAAGAAAGAAAACTGCCAAAGATAAAGCCATAGATCTATCATATGAAGAATCTCAATAGCTAAGGTATGGAATCAACCCAGCTCTCTATCATCTGATGACTGGATGAAGAAAATGTGGTATATATACTCAATGGAATACCACTCAGCCATAAAAAAGAATGAAATAATTTTGCAACCATTAGATATAACTGGAGACAGTAAGATAAGCCAGTCCCCAAAAGAAAACTAGCATATGGTTTCTTTGATCTGTAGTTAATATATAGAGTACAAAAATGTAATACATATGGGTGAAATTGCCACCTGGAGATTTGATTATTATTTATAGCTCTTGTCTACACTAGTGAGAAACAATGATCTCTCTACTTTTTACTTGTTGAATTCTTTAGTTTATGGAGGATTAAGCCTGTGAGTATAAAGTAAATTGAAAGTATATTATTGTAAGCATGAAAACAAAAAAAAAAAAAAAGGAAGGAAGGAAGAGGGAAGGAAAGTAGAAGTATCATAATAGGCTTAAAATTCTACATGTGAAATTTGTTGTCTTCATAGAAATTTTTAAAATTTAAAAGTGCATATCATGAAAAAAAGGGTCTCCACAAAGAAAATAGAAAATTTTCTTTACCATTCTAGATTTCATCAACAGCATTTGCGATTCATGAAAAGAGGTAAAAATATCAACAATAACAGAAATCTGGAAGTTGATTCAAACCATTATGGGTGACATTCAGATGTTCCAAACTTCAGTGGAAGAAGTCATTGCAGGTGTGGTAGAACAAACAAAAGAACTAAAATTCAAGATGGAGCACGGGGGCTGGAGCTGTGGTACCTTGCATTAAAATGCCATCTGCAGTGCAGGCATCCCATATGGGTGCGGGATTGAGTCCCTGCTGCTCCACTTCTGATCCGGCTCCCTGCTCATGCACGTAGAAAATCAGTGGAAGATGGCTCAAGTCCTTAGGGCCCTGCACCCATGCTGGAGACATGGACGATGCTCTTGGGCTTTGATTTGGCCCAGCTCTGGCCATGATGGCCAGTGGAGAAACAGAGACAGAAGATCTCTGTCTATAATTCTGACTTTCAAATAAAATAAATAATCTTTTTTGGGGGGAGGTAAAATAGCAAGGTTTATTAGGGCAGGGACATCCATAAGGATGGATGGGCACCTCTCCAGACAGAGCCTGAGAGACCGGGGGAGGAGGAGCGAGGTTACATGGTTGAATAGAGAGATTATACTTGACCAGGACAGGGTGGCAGCTCAGCAAAAAAATATTTTATTTATTTATCTGAGAGAGAAAGTTATAGATAGAGAGAGGAAGAGAAAGTATTCCATCGGCTAATTCACTCCCCAAATGGCCATAGCGACTAGGAATGGGCCAAGCCAAAGCCAGGAGCCAGAAGCTTCCTTCTGGGCTTCCACATGAGTGCAGGGGCCCTGGCACTTGGGCCATCCTCTGCTGCTTTTCCAGGCCATTAGAGAGTGCTAGATCAGGAAAGGAGTTGTCAGGACATGAACTCATGCCCATATGGGATGCCAGCAATGCAGACAGAGGCTCAGCCTACTACAACACAGTGCCTGCCCCAATAAATAAATCTTTATCAAAGAAAAAACATGGAGCATGAAGATGTGACCAAATGCTGACAATTCATAATAAAACATGAATGAATTGGCTGTTTCTTATAGAATGGCAAATGTTTCCTTGAGATGGAATCTACCCCAAGTGAAATGCTTTATGGATTGTGGAAATGATGACAGAGGATTAGAAGATCGCATGCATGTATTTGGTAAGGCTACAACAGGGTCTATTGACTTCAGTTTTGAAAGAAATTCCATTTCAGTTAAAATGTAAAAACATCTTGTGCTACTGAGAGTTATTTTGGGAAAGAAGAAGCAGTTCATTTAGTAAACTTCATATTTCAGTAATTACTTTTAGGTATCCATTTATTTGAAAGGCAGAGTGAAAGACAGAAAAAAAGGGGGGTATCTTCCATCTGCTGGTTCACTCAAGAAATATCTGCAGTAGGCTGGGCTGAAACCAGAAACCAGGTATTTCATCTGGTCTGCCATATGGGCAGAGACCCAAATACTTGGACCATCATCCTCTGCATCCCAGGTGCATTAACAGGAAGCTGGATCATAAGATAAGGCAGGTCTCAATCCTAGGTACTTTGAAATGGGACACAGATATCTCAAGTAGTGACTTAATGGGCTGTATAATTGCCCCATTTTTAAAAAATATTAAGACATTGTCACAGCCACCCTAATTTTCATTAATTGCCATTCTGATTAATCAGAATTCATCTATATTGAGTCAAGGCACTCCACCAGCAAAAAGTTTTTGTCACCTTTAGAAATCAAACACTTTTACTTAAGATATATTCAACATTTTTAGATAAATAATATCTACTATATGTAATAGATTATAGTATAGTATAAGCATATTTATTATGCATATATAATAGACTAACAGTATAGTATAAACAAATTTTATATACACTAGGAAGCAAAAAAAAATCCATGTGACTTTCTTCACTGCATTATTTGCCTTATTGTGGTTTCCTGAAACTGAACCTGCAATCTCAGTCTTCCTGTATATGCCTAGCCAATATTTGCGAAAGAGCCAAAGTCAGTGAGGTCCTCTCCTCAATACGAGGCATTCACAGGAAAGAAATTGAAGTCTCTGTGGAAATTATATTCTATAAAGTAAAACAACAATGGAAGTAAATGTACTTAGCACACATATATATACATATATATACACATATGTTTATATAAACATAAATACTTTACATATGACTATAGGTATAAAATATGTACGCATGCATGCAAGATGCTCCTTGCCTTATGATGTATTTACATCCAAAGAAACACATCATGAATTAAAGACATAGTAAGATAAAATTCATTTCATGCATCTAATATAGAAACTATAGCTTAGTTACACAGGTTACTGGATAATATTGGTTGCTTGCCCAAATGATCACATAGCTTGCTGCCTATGCCCACAATTGCAAGAGAGTTTCACAAAGCATATTGCTTGGTCCAAGAAATTTTGAAAATTCAAAATACATAGCATAGTTTCACTGAATGTATATAGATTTCTCACCATTGCAAAGCTAAGAAATCATAAACTAGAGCATCCTAAGTGAGGGACCATCCTTATAAACTCGAAAAATCACAAAATGATATAATATAGTCAGTAAGATGGTTTCAAGGAAAAGTAGGCATTTAGTGTCAGGCATAAATTCAAATGTTTACATTGATTGTTTTTTGGAGTTTAATCAAGTCAACTTGCCTTCCTGCTGCCAGGATTACCTTTGAGGTTAAATGAGATAGTATCAGTGAAAACATGGAGCACAATGCTAGACTCACCGCTGACATAATGAACTCAGAATTCTCCCCTCATATATTTTGCCCAAAGAAGAACAATATAACATTTCCATTATTCATTCAATGGACTTGAGGATCTGACTCAGGCCCAGGGCTTCTTTCCAATTGCATTTCTGGCGAACAGTCAGCCATGAGTCTGCTGCTTCTTTTCTCGAAGTGCAAAGAGGGACACCATGAGTATAAAGAGGCCCCTGCACATTGAATAAGGAAAGCATTGGAGAGGCTTCCAGCAGTTCCACCCTGGTCTAGGGGATGGGCAATCAGCTCTGTGATCAGCTCTCTCTGTTCATCTTATAGTCAAGTGCTCCAAGGCACTTGTTAGCCACCTACATGGGCAGGTCTCTTTGATAAGCAGTATTTATTGAATCAAGAATAAGGCCTTATTAGAAAATTATTCCTATATTTTTGCAATACAAGAGAAATATGAAGTTTTGGAGCTTAAGTCATATTTGTATTGAATTGTACAATTTTACTCAACACAGTAAAGCTTATACAACATTGCCCAGCTCATTATACCACACTACTTCACAATCTGTAAGGATTTTCTTCCCTTGTTTTAGGAAACTCCCACAGTTCCCTTTTCTAGATCCAAAACCCTGCCCATTTACCCATATGAGTGATCTATTCCTATTTCTTAAAGAAAAATAACCACACTCGCTATACTGTGGCAGTGACTCCATTTCTCTTTTCTTTGATTCTCCTTTCTTCCCGGGAACTCCTTCCTTCCATCATCTCCACTCTGACTGCCACCACACCCAGCCTCGATAACTCAAGGCTGGTTGACTAACCATCTTTATATCTGTGGTCTCCTGGGTTCACAGCACCCTTTTCCTCATTCCCAGCACATCCCAGAGTTATATTTGCCTATTTTGATATTCTAATGCTGCTATCCCTTCATCTTCTGGATGTTTCATAACCCAATCCCATGTCATGCCAGCCACCTCCTAAGCTAGATCAGTACTTATTCTGTGACCCCACTTCCTAGTGATAGTGTGGGAGTGCATGCATTGACATATACATGCCTAGTGCTTAGCACTACACAAAGTGCAGTGTGTATACATATAACATTTATATATATAAACATGTATAGGTACGCATGGGGGCTTCAAAAGCTTATGGAAAATGCTATTGTGAAAAAAAATCTAGGCATAGATTTCAATTTTTTGCAGCAAAATAAACTTACCTTTTAATTCTATTTCCAAAAAACTTTTTGAAGTACTCATTTATATCAATGCTGTTTCATAAGAAGGAAAGAAAATATATGGGAAGCATATATAAAAGAAGGCATATGGGTAAAGAATTTCAAAGAAACTTAAAAGATGTATTGGAAACAAGCTTTTCATTGGAAAAATGCAGCAGAGGGACTCATGTATTTTAACATTACATTCGTTGCGACATGTAATTTGAATTCTGGCTCTGCTACTCACCTGCTACATGACTGGTAGTAAGTCTCTCACCTTCTCTCGGTTTCCATATCCACAAAAGAGTCAATGCAATCTTTCTAGGCTACATTGAAGATTACATCATTTAAATAAAAGTAGCCCTGGTTTATAGTTTATACAATTTTGTTTTAGAAACTAATCAGCTCAGGAAGGCTGGGGTTTGCAAGTTCATGCTATGCACTAGCATTTTAGTGTTCCCTGGGAACTCCTTCAAAATAGTAGTCAGCAAGTTCGCCCAGAAGTGGAATCCTGCCCTTGTGCATGCTTTCCTATGGAAATGTGGCCACTCTCTATCTTTTTTTTAATGTATTGTCTATGGCTGTTTTTGTCCCACAGTAGTAAAGGTGAATACTGGTGACACAGTGACAACATAGAATGAGGGAGGAGAGAGAAATAAGGGACAAAAAACTTGGGAAACCAGAAGTCAAATTATCCATGCTTGCAGATGACATGATTTTATGCGTAGAAAAGCCTAGGCATTCCACCAATAATCTGTTAGCACTGATAAACAAATTCAGTAAAGTTGCAGGTTACAAAATACTTATATAGAAACAGTAGCTTTTTTGTATTCTAATAATGAACCCACAGAAAGAGAGATAAATACCCACAAAAAAACCCAAATATTTAGGAATGACCTTAATCAAAGAAGTGAAAGATATCTACAATAAAAATTATCAAACGTTGATGAAATCATCAAAGACACACAAAAAAAGTGAAAAAGATATTCCTTGCTCATGGAATGCAAGAATCAATATGATCAAAATGTGTATACTACATAAAACAATGTACAGATTTAGTGCAATCCCTACCAAAATACCAATGACATTCTTTACAGGACTAGAAAAAGCAATCCTAAAATTCATATGGAAACACAAAAGATCCAGAATAGCAAAGTGATCCTGAACGAGAAAAAATCAAATTCGAGGCAACAGAATACCTGACTTCAAAGCATACTAGAAACCTGTAGCGATTAGAACAACGTGGTACCGGCATAAAAACTGATATACAGATCAATAAAGGAAACAGAAATTAATCTACGTACATACAGCCAACTCATTTTTGACAAACAACTCAGACCACACAATGGCCTAAGGATAAGCTTATCACCGAATGGTCCTGGCAAAAACGGATGTGTGTAAGTAGAAGAATGAAATTAGATCCACACCTCTCACCGTATACAATAATCATCTCAAGATGGATCAAAAACCTCAATTGAACATCTAAACTTAACACTTATGAAGTTGCTGGAAGAAAATGTAATGGAAATACTCCAAGACATTCGTAGAAGTGTTGACTTCTTGGACAAGACTCCCAAAGCCCAGGCAACAAAAGCAAAACTAAACAAATGGTAATACATCAAACGCAAAAGCTTTTTCAGAGCAACGGAAATGATCAATAGAGTGAAGAGAAATCCAACAGAATGAGAAAAATATTTCCAAATCATATATCTGAGAAAGGAATAATATCCTGAATATAATTTGCACTACTAGAAAAGGGAATGATATTGTATGAAGACTAGACACAAATCCTAAGATATGATAAGACTAGGCATCTGGAAAATTGAAATACAGAGCCAAGCCTTAACAAAGTTCTTATTAAAGAGCAAATATAGTGATATTTATAATTGTTTTTCATAATAGTAAGTAGCATATATGCATATATAAATTATGTGTGTATAATTTATTTTCTATTTTTACAATTTTTATTTATTTATTTGATTGATTGAGAGAGAGAGAGAAAGACAGAGAGAGAGAGAAAGAGCAAGAGAGTAAATGAGTCTTTCACCTATTGGTTCATTTCTCAAATGTCTACAACAGCCGGGACTGAGTCCATTAGATGCCAAGAGCCAAGAACTCCATCAGGGTCTCCTGCATGGGTGGCAGGAACCTAAGTTCTTGAGCCACATTCCATAGCCTCCCAGGATGTATTATCAGGAATTTGGATCTAAAGTGGAACATCCAGGCCTTCACCTGGTATTTGAATTTGGGATGACGCATCCTTGGAGGTGGATTAGCCTGCTTGGTCATAATGTCTGTCCCTTACTCTGCATTTGAAAGTAGTTACAAGAGGGGATATTGGATATTCCCAACACAATGAAATGGTAAATGTTTGAGGTAATGGAAATGTTGATTATTTTTATTTTTTATTATATATTGTATATGTGTATTGAAATATCCCACTACACCCCATAAATACGTACAGTTACTGTGTGTCATTTAAACCTTGAAAAAACCCCTGAAATCAGCACCTCATTAGCCCCAGAAAGCACACTCATGTCTGAATTGTAAAAGCACTTTCATATATATCTCTCTTCTATGGACAAATAAGCTTGCTAATGGTGTGTGTTTGATGGTGGGGTGGGGACTGTGAGCGGCTAAGCAAAGGTTGTAAATAGAGGGACAGAAACAAAGACTAAGTTGTAGTTCTCAGCACTTCCATTTGCTCCACAGTTGGTCAAAGTGCTCTATTTATGAGCGACAAAGGTGCCTACGCCCATCTGTTAGCTCCAATAAGTACTCACCAGTACACTTTCCTATGGCTGATTTAAAATAAACTCAAGCTGTAAAGACATATTGTGCATATGAAATATGTTGTGTTGCTTACATAACACATCTTTCCAAAATTATCCCTCACATTTTCCATTCAGAGAGAAGCAGCAGAGAAAGCAGGTCCCACCTCTTGCAATAGAGCTGAAAGACCAGGGTAGGTCAGCACTTAGAGACTCCAGCAGATCTGAGTTCACATCCTTTCTCTGTCATCTATTGGATCCCTAACCTTGGTCACGTTTTACATATTTTTTCCATGCTCTACCTTCACAAAAGTCTTGGATATAACATAAAACTCTGTGGGTGTTATTTTCATAAAAATATTGAAATCGTGAATATGAAAATGCAACATGATCAAAGATGTATTTTAAAAATATTATAGCAGTAGTCTATCTTTTGCTAGAGGCAGGACTTGTTGATCAAGAGAGACTTCAAGTAAATTTAAGAGACTGTTTTAGAGACCAAACACTGTAATGCAGTAGGTTAACCTCCACTTGGAACATAGACATCCCATATCAGTGTGGTTGTTCAAGTCCTGGCCACTCTGCTTCTGATCCAGCTCCCTGCTAAAGCACATGGGAGTAGCAGAAGGTGGCCCAAGTACCTGAGTCCCTGATGCCCATGTGGGAGACTCAGATGGTTCCTGGCTCCTGTCTCCAATGCTTTTTCCAGCAATGGATGTTGGGGCCATCGGGGGAGTGAATCAGTTGATGGAATATTTCTTTCTCTTTCTTTCTTTCTGTCCGTCTGTCTCTCTCTCGCCCCCCAATATAAGAGACAAAAGCACAGAATTGTGTATCATATTAGAAGAAGGGGTGATTATTTTAATGAGGTTGGGGCACATGGGAATTAACTTAGGTGGCAAGATTGGGAAAGGACAAATACAGTTATAAGGTTGAAAATGAATAGTAAGATTAAGCCAGATTGTAAAGGTTACATTTGGATTCTATATTTCATTTTATTTTCAAAATAGACCAACTCACTTATAAAACCCTATGACAGTGATCCAAAAAAGGAATTCCAACTACCTGTTCCACACATCACCCATTCACATTCCCTAACACATTGTCTTTTGTCTCCCTCCATCCTTCCCAGGTTGCAAATACCTACACTTTCTTCCCATTTTTGGAACTTCTCTTTCCATTTCTCCCCATGCTCCCAAACTTTGGCCTCTCAGACTTCCCTCCAAGTGTGTTTCTACTCAGGATTATGTAATGCTTTGTGATTTTTCAAGTCCAATCATCTTAGAAGAACTTCCACCCGATCTGTAGAACCCAACCTTGGAGACTCACGGAGGAAGAGGTCACGTCACAACCCAACCCATTCCCGCTGGGAGAAGAGCCCAGTTCCCAAAGCTTCCTTGATGCCCCTTTATCCTTTCTGGCCTGACTCCTGTTGATGTGAAAAGTGTGCAGTTACCTCAGGTAACTGGTGAATGAAGAATTTCCTTTTTGAGTTTTATTTCCAAAACACCTATACATCTTTAATGTAAGTCACTATTGACCATAGCACTGATTGACTAAAAGATTCTCTGTAGGTTAATCAACTGGCTCCCCTTACTTTCAAATATTGCCAAAGGATGTAAGGACAATGTGATCCAATCCCCCCTTATCAGGAATACCTTAAAATTTCTTAGGCCCAAGTTAACTTTCAATTTGTTTGAACAGTTCCAATCTTAGTAAAAATGACACTCCTTAGATGCTAATTCACACACTATGTGTCCTGATTTGGCAAATACTAAGGAAAACATTCTTCCTTATTGGGGAAATAATTAAATTTGATAGCTAATCACACTACTTGTACATATGTGTAGTAAGCTTATGTGTGATATAAACTCACATTTTCTTCAAGCATTTTTCATTGTTCAGATAAATAAATAAGAGAGGACCATTTAGTTTTTTCCCGGTGTTATTGAGTGGATTAACTTTTTCCTAGAAGGGAATCAAATGTTGTCCCCAGTGGACGAGACTCCTCTATCACCTTTATGTTCCTTTTCTTCACATAATTTATCATAATATTAAAACCTCAGATGTCCTCAGTTTGATATTCATGATATTCCATATAAGGAATCAGCTAGTTTCCATGGGAGAGAGATACCAGTAAGCTGATCTTGCTGTGAGTTTTGGAGCGGCACAATGAGGTTTTGGTGTCAGGTGGAGAAGTGAGACAATAAAAATCAGAGAATCGAAATAGTCTCAATTACGCTGTACGTGGCAGAAGTAAGGTCACACAGTTGCCTTTTGCCTTCCCCTAGGGCCAAAATAATATCACTTTTTTCCCACAGGAGAGAATAAAAAGCACATTTAGTCTTGCTTACCATATTAGTAAAGGGAACTAAGAAATTTATTCTTACTGAGTTCACTGTATTTTCCATGCCATGGGCAAGAGTATTTCACATATGTTAGAAGCCATGTGACATGGTTTAAATAGTCAGATCTCAGTGTTCCAATGATGTAAGCTTGAAATCCAGTGGTGGTTCTGGACATGTGAAAGTGTACTTTACTATTCTGAGACTATGTAACTAATTTGTAAAATAGAAAAAAAAAGCATACCTCTCAATTGATATTCTAGATCATTAAGTGAAATAAATACAAGAATTTTACTTAAAGCAAGGGTATAATAATGGAGAATCAGTAGCTTTTCTCTTATACATACTTTACAAAAATTCCAATAGTTGTCTTTTGTCAAATATATTTTTACAAATAAAAATTCTAGAATTCAACAAAATATAAAAAATTTTACAGTACTAACACACTGTAGTCAGTTGCATGGTTAAAGTTAATCTCCAAGGACTTTCACATCTAACCACATGAGAGTCACAGAAAACTTTCTCAACTGCCAAAAATAACTAGCAAACTAGACACGGTATATGTGGAAAAAAATATTGGACACAGGAAGACAAAATTTTCTTAGGTTCTGTAACAATGCACAACCATGATTCCACAAGAAGAGAAATAAACATTATGAACCATGGATGCACTCTTTCCCTCCAGAAGGAAATTTCTAGATATAGAGCAACAGAGCCTTGTGGTGACATTGAGATTAGACATAAAATAGAATTCAAGGAAGACAATGACGCTGGTTTGTGTGGCACATCACAACTTTTAGACGCTCTGTAGAAAAGAGTTCTAGAAACAGGAATGAATTTCTTATGAGTTGCTGGATGAATATTAAGCTCTCTGTGTGTGAAGTGAGATATCTTCAAATTTAGGAACAGACAAATGCCACAGAGTGGCAGGCAAAACTCCAGGTAGTTCTCCAGGATGTAAGGATATAAGAGACCTAGGGTAAGGTATATCAAGGGGGAAAAGTTTTAAAATAAGCCATGAAATTAAAGAAACTCTGCCAATAAAGACTAAGCCCCAAACTGGATTCAATACCCTTTGTAGAATCCAAAACACTAACATTTAAACCCAAGTATGTGTGATATAAGATGTCACCCATACAAAGAATTATGTATGCAAATGATGGAGATGACAGAATTAGCAAGCAAGGAATACCTAAAATTAGTTTGAAAGAATGTTAAAAAAAATCACACAGTGAGAAGCAAAACTAGAATATGTGATAGAAAATCAAACCTAACTCCCAGTGGTAAAAAGTATAATGTCAGAAGTGAAAAATTCTACAGATATACTAGGTAATAAAAGAAGATCAGAAAAATTGAAAACACTGGAATAGAAATTATTCAAACTGAAGATAAAAATGGCCAAAATAACCAGAAAAAAAAATGGAGCTTCATAGATCTTGGAGGGTATACTGGGTAATATTTGGAATCCCAAAGTAGGCAGAAGACAAAATGGAGACAGGAAGCAGTAAAGAAATAAAGGTCATAAAATTTCAAAATAGATAAACCATGGACATCTACAGATTCAATAAACTCAATAAAACCCAAGAGAAATAAATACTGAAAAAGATACTAAATCACATTATAATAAAATTACTGCAAGCCAGAAATATAGGAAAAAAAATCCAAGACATTAACATATGCTGTGTAGAAAAGTACAGGCTGACTTCCCATCAGAAACTATTCAACTGGGCCGGCGCCGCGGCTCACTAGGCTAATCCTCCGCCTAGCGGCGCCGGCACACCGGGTTCTAGTCCCGGTCGGGGCGCCGGATTCTGTCCCGGTTGCCCCTCTTCCAGGCCAGCCCTCTGCTGTGGCCAGGGAGTGCAGTGGAGGATGGCCCAGGTGCTTGGGCCCTGCACCCCATGGGAGACCAGGAAAAGCACCTGGCTCCTGGCTCCTGCCATCGGATCAGCGCGGTGCGCCGGCCGCAGCGCGCTGGCCGCGGCGGCCATTGGAGGGTGAACCAACGGCAAAGGAAGACCTTTCTCTCTGTCTCTCTCACTGTCCACTCTGCCTGTCAAAAAAAAAAAAAAAATTAGAAACTATTCAACTGAGAAGGCAAGACTGAATATGCTTGAAAAATAATGGATGGATGAAATATAAATAGCAGCACTATGAACAATAAAAGAATATAAAAATAGCAAGCCCGACCATTAAAAAATTATGACAAAATAATTTTCAAATAAAAAAATTGTTAAATTAACATTTTGAGAATATATTATTGTTTACAGCCTTTGTCACTATTGTTGATGAACAGTGTTTTTTTTCTTACTATTTGTTGAGTTCTTCACTTATTAGAGTGTTAATATGATTATAAAATAAACTGAAAGCATGTCATTGTAAAATTAAAAGGAAAAATAAGAAAGTAAGGAGGATGGAGAGAGCAAGTGTGGTCGGGAAGGGGGTAGCATAGGAAATATAATGTTCCTAGATCTATATATATGAAATATGTGAAATATGTTCACCTCACATTAAATAAAGGAAAATAAAAACATGAGAATTTGGTGTCAGATGACATGCACTATAATATGAAAGAGGGACTGGCATTGTGATGTAGCAGGTAAAGCTGCTGCCTGCAACACTGGCATCCCATATGGGTGCTGGTTTAAGTCCTGGCTGCTCCACTTCCAATCCAGCTCCCTGATAATGCACCTGGTAAAGCAGTGGGGGATGACCTAAGTGCTTGGGCCTCTGCACCCACTTGGGAGACCTGGAAGAAACTCCTGACTTCAGACTTCTAGCTGGCCCTGCCCCTGCTATGGGGGTCACTTGAGGAGTGAATCAGCAGATGGAAGATCTTTCTCTCTCTCTGTCTCTCCTTCTCTTTGTACTTCTGAATTTCAAATAAATAAATAAATCTTTTAAAAATATTAAGAGATTTTAAAAGCAATACCTTAAAGAATATCATAAGTAGCAAGCATATAAGGCAAAATAGAATAGTTAATTAATTTATATTTGACAGTTGTCACACATGTACAAATAGGTAAAATAACCAAGAAAAATATGAAAGGATAAATAGAATCAAATATTTGAGGTTTTACCCTACATGTAAAACAGAATTTATCTGAGCATGTACTTGGAAGAGTCAAGTATGCATATTAGAAAAATGATAAAACAATGTAATTTTTTGAAGATACAGAAGTATCACTTTTCTAAGATGCAAAACTGCAGAGAGAATCAGTAACACAAAATACAAAAATATCCAGCATTATTAGAATAATAAAAAATGAATTTAAGATGTGACAAATAGAAAAAAAAGTTATAAATAGATTTTAGCCAAAATATGTCTATATTTACATAGAAGGTTCATGGTCTGAACATACAAATTACAAGAAAAAATTTTATCACAGAAGATAAACAATAAAATCAAACTATATCCAGACTAAAACAAATACATTTTAAACATACTGACATAAATTAAAAGGAAAAATAAGGTAGCACACACATTTTTGTTATTTTCTCTGTCATTATTATAATTTCTCCAAATCATGAAGAAAAAAAAAAGTAAAATTGTCTCTTCAGAAAACATGATCTAAAGGAGTTCCAAGATAATGGAATACAACAGATGGTCTATATTGTGCAGGGCAAAATTGATATTTAAAAAAGGGGAGAAAGTACATTAATTGAATAAAATTGTGGGAGAACCCCAGTGGGAGACCCATCAAAAGCAACAGAAATTGCCCAAACTCATGCTGAAAGAGCAAATATGCAACAAAGAGCAAAAAAAGCTTGGATCTGAGGAGGAAGATGCCTGCCCCAGCAAACCAGGTGAGAGGTGAATCCACGGGTTCACAACACTGATAATAACAGCAGGAGGGAGAGCTTGCGAACTGCTTTTAAAGAGTCATATAAACCCCCTAAGACGGCAGAGGTGGGAAGGAAAATAAAAAACGGCAGGTGTCTCTCTCCCTTCCCCTGCCTCCCTGCTACAGCAGAGACATGCAGACAGCTCCGGGAAGGCTCACGCCATTGTGTTTTCTTTTTGGATACAGGCAGGTAGCTGCTACCCCCACCTCCTGTGTGCCTGCCCAGCAATAGCAGCCTTCATAACCACCCACACAGCAAGGGCCACAATAATTCAGAGGAACTCCATGTCCCTCCAGGCAAGCTTTACCCTGCTAGTTGGCTGGCAATGAGAGGGGAGGGGGAACTGTACCTATGGAGGGAAGCACCACCTATGGGACGCTCTTACCTTCCCAGCACCATCCAGAAGTGAGCAGGGCTGCAGTGGGCAGGTGCTCTGCACGTCCTTGATCCACAACCTAGCCATAATAATAATAATAAAAAACCCACTCACCCACCCTCCCTCATTGACATCAAAGCTGGTTGGGAGGCCCACACACAGTGGCTCTGGGAACATCTTACTTTTGTTATAGACAGGACTGGCTAACAGGGCAGAGTGACCCCACTGACAACCTACAACCTGGAGAGCCATGGAAGCTTAGTCAGAGAACAGTGACTGCATAAGAGGAGACAGAGTGTGGCTAGGCCCTGGACAACTACAGAGTGCTTTTCCACAACCCCCTTCCTCCCCAACCAGAACTCCTCAGCTACCTATAACAGCTCATAGTACAGGGAACTGGGCTTCCAGGAAAGACTCCACAGATCAAATGTGCAGTTCATTAAGCAGTGGGGTTGAGTGTTGAACACACCATGGAATAGCACCATGGCATCCTGCAGCTGTGAGGAGAAGGGCGGGTCATGCCAACAGAGGTGACCATTCTTCTCCATCCAGCAAAACAGAGGAGAGCTACCAAGCAAACTGAGAGTCTTACCTTGGATACTTGCCCCACCCTGGAATACTAAAGAGAGCACCCTGGCCAAACCCAGCACACACCTCTTGTTATTTGCTGAAAGTACAGACATCCCACTAAGTCATAGACACAGACCAAAGATAAAAGCCAACATACAATTAAAAAAAAACTAGACAAATGCCAAAAAACAAAATATTTAAGATATAGGAAGAAGGAAGACACTAGAGCCTCAAAGAACGCTACAACATTTCAATACTGGACGATGAAGATGAACAGATTCAGGATATGCCAGAAACAAAATTCAGAAAACTGATCATCAGATAACTTGGAAACAATCAGAAGCAAATTCATGAACTAAAGAAAACTATACATGATATGAATGAAATTTTTCTCATGACACTCATATATTAAAAAGAAATCAAGGGGCCAGCACCGTGGCACAGTAGGTTAACCCTCTGCCTGTGGCACCAGCGTCCCATATGGACACCGGTTCAAGCCCTGGCTGCTCCTCTTCCAATCAAGCTCTCTGCTGTGGCTTGGGAAAGCAGTAGAAGATGGCTTAAGTGCTTGGGCCCCTGCACCCACATGGAGACCAGGACGAAGCACCTGGCTCCTGGCTTTGGGTCAGTGCAGCTCTGGCCATTACGGCCATTTGGCTGTTGGAGAGGGGAAACTTTTCTCTCTGTCTGCCTCTCACTGTATGCCTCAAATAAATAAATAAAATCTTAAAAAAAGAAATCAAAATGAAATACTAGAAATGAAGAATTCAATAGATAAAATTACTAATGCAGTGGAAACTCTTAACAACAGGGCAGTTGAGGCAGAAGAAAGAATATCCAAGCTAGAAGACAAACCTCTGGAAATTTTACAGTAAGACTAAAACCAAGAAGTAATTAGAAAACTAAAAAACATGGTTGGAGATCTACAAGATACTATCAAAAACCCAACATATGGGTCTTAGGAATCCATGAAGGTGTGGAAAGAGAGAAAGGATTAAAAGGCCTTACAGTGAAATAATAATAAAAAAAAACTTCCCTAATTTGGAGAAACAAAGGAACTTCTAAGAACAGGAAGCACATAGAACTCCCAATAGACATGACCAGAAAAGATCTTCACCACAACACAGTATAGTCAAACTCTCCACAGTAAAATATAAAGAAAAGATTCTAAAATGTGCATGAAACACCAGATTACATTCAGAGGAACCCCAATCAGATGCACAGTGGACTTCTTATCAGAAACCATACAGACTAGGAGAGAATGGTGAGATATGTTATAAGTCCTAAGAGAAAAAACTGTCAACCCAGAATACTGTACCCTGCAAAGCACTCATTAATGAATGAAGGTGAAAAATAAAGATCTTCCACAGCAGAAAGAAATTGAAAGAATTTGTCATGACCTGTCCAGCACTACAAAAGATGCTCAAGGATGTACTACACACAGAAAGACAGAATCAGGGACATCACTACAAAAAAAGGTGAAGGCATAAAATCTCCCAGTAAAAGTACAAATGAAATCTGAAGTAAAAATAGGAATATTAATGGAAAAATCGCATGGCAAAGTTATGACTAAGAATAGTGTGGGGAGCAATCCGGACTGGACTGAGTTACTGGAATTAAGACTTATTCTATGCATCTGCTCTCCCACAATATGGCGCTGGGAGAGAAGTAAACAGCTTCCGCACAGCTGCCTCCAGTTCAACCAATAAACTGTAGGACTTGCTCCTGATTGGAGAGCAGCGTACTCGGCGTATGGGCAGCCGAGTTGGGATTGGCGGAGGAGGACTATAAAGGAGGAGAGAGACGGCATGCACCGGGAACATCTATGAGGAACATCTAAGGGGAACATCTGAAGGAACACCTGTGCAGCCCCCGAGAAAGCCGGCCGGCGGTGTGCCGCTCCCCTGCGGAAGTGGGGAATGTGGCCAGGGGGAACTGCCCTTCCACGGAGGTGGAAGGGATGGTAGCCAACCCGGGAAGGACCAGCAGCCAACCCGGAAAGGACCAGCAGCCAACCCGGGAAGAACCAGCAGCAAACCCGGGGAGGGCCGAGCAGACGAAAGAACAGCGCAGGGTCCTGTGTCGTTCCTCCACGAAGAGGGGGAGCGACATAGTGGTGCCGTGACTCGGATAGGAAACCTAGGACGGATTAGGAAACTTAGGAGGGAAGAAACGGGAAGAACTGGGAAAATATCGGAGAGAGAGACTAGCAAACAGCCTAGGGAAAATACCGGAGAGAGAGACTAGCAAACAGCCTAGGGAAAAGCCGGACGAAAAGGGTGCCGGAAGAAGCTATTGAAAGCCTAGGCATAGACTCGGATACGGACTATGGGGGGAAGCTGGGAGAAATCTCTAAGGTCGAAGGCGAAAGTGAAAGCTAGAACAAACAGACTCGGACGCAGACTGTGGGGAGAGGCCAGGAGAAATGAGGGAGGAATATTGTTGGAAGAAAACTTAGGGAAACATACCAGGTAGAGAAAAATGTTAGGGAAATTGAAGCCGCGGGGGGCAGGCCAAGGCGGAAACGGAAGCCACTTTGGGATTCTCAAGTTAGCCCGGGAATAGGGGGCGAAAGGTTGAAACCAGAAGCTGAAACATAAGCCAGATTGGGATCCGTCTGATTAGCCCGGGGAGCAAAGGACGGGAAGCCAAACCGTGGGGCGGAGACGTATGCTGGGTTGAATTCGCCAGGCTAGCCCAGGGAACTTAGATTGAATGCTAGTGGCGGACACGTAAGCTACGCTGTGTGACTCGCAGAAGCCGCCGCGTGCAGAGAGAGCACGGGGCGTGAATAGATAGGGAACGGGGCTGGCGCGAGGCCGTGGTTCAGACCCGAAAGGGTTAAGTGCGAGACTGCGGAGTGTGCGCGCAAAGCGGGCTGAAGCGGCTCAGCCGGAAAGCCGCGGAGAAATAGCATCGGGGCGGAGCCTGCCGGCAGGGCGAGGCGCCAGGAAGCTGCGGGGATAAGAGAAACAGAAGTTTAGAAGTAAAGTGAGAGAAATAGGAATGTTGGAAGATAGAAGTAAAATGGGAGAAATAGGAATGCCCGGAGATAGAGAAATAGAGAAATAGAAAGGCCTCCCCTCAACATGGCAGTGAGAAAGCTTGGATTCGGTCTGCCCGATTAAGTGAGGCGATGAGCACCTGTGGCGGCTAGCAGCTTATGCGCCGCAGGTCACCGAAGACAGGCACGAATTAACATCAGTAAGGCTTCCCCACAATACAACAATTAGGAGGCTTGGATTCGGTCTGCCTGATTAAGGCGGTAAGCGCCAGCAAGCAGCTCGACCAGAGTATGAGCTGCAGGTCACCGAAGATAGGCACGAACCAACACTAATAAGTCTCCCCCACAATACGGCAATGAGAAGGCTTGGATTCGGTTTGCCTGATTGTTAGGGCTTGTAAGCCCCTGCAGGCAGAGCAGAGCATGCGCTGCAGGGCACCGAATACAGGCACGCATCAGCGCCTAAAAACCTCCTCACAACATGGTGAAGAGAGGACCCGGATTCGGTTTGCCTGATTGATAGGACTTGTAAAAACCTGTGGCAACTCTAGCAAGTAGAGCAGAGTGTGTGCCGCGGGACACCGAAGACAGGCGCGTATCAACGCCAAAAATAAAAAGAAAGGGGGATCTGTGGGGAGCAATCCGGACTGGACTGAGTTACTGGAATTAAGACTTATTCTATGCATCTGCTCTCCCACAATATGGCGCTGGGAGAGAAGTAAACAGCTTCCGCACAGCTGCCTCCAGTTCAACCAATAAACTGTAGGACTTGCTCCTGATTGGAGAGCAGCGTACTCGGCGTATGGGCAGCCGAGTTGGGATTGGCGGAGGAGGACTATAAAGGAGGAGAGAGACGGCATGCACCGGGAACATCTATGAGGAACATCTAAGGGGAACATCTGAAGGAACACCTGTGCAGCCCCCGAGAAAGCCGGCTGGCGGTGTGCCGCTCCCCTGCGGAAGTGGGGAATGTGGCCAGGGGGAACTGCCCTTCCACGGAGGTGGAAGGGATGGTAGCCAACCCGGGAAGGACCAGCAGCCAACCCGGAAAGGACCAGCAGCCAACCCGGGAAGAACCAGCAGCAAACCCGGGGAGGGCCGAGCAGACGAAAGAACAGCGCAGGGTCCTGTGTCGTTCCTCCATGAAGAGGGGGAGCGACAAATAGTCATCCTGAATTTAAACGACCTCAACTTTCCAGGTAAAAGACATAGACTGTCTTAATGGATTAAAAAAGGAAATCCATCTATCTGCTGCCTACAAGAAGCACATCTCACCAACAAAAATACTCACAGACTAAAAGTGAAAGAATGGAAAAAGGTAATCCATGTTAATGAAAAACAAAAAAGAACTGATGTAGCCATCCTAATATTAGACAAGATAGACATTAACACAAAAACTGTTGAAAGAGATAAAGGGCTCTATGTAATGATTAAGCAATAAATTCAATAGAAAGATGTGACTGTTATAAATGTATATGCACCTAATAATAGAGAATCTGGCTATTTAAAAGAGATGTTAATGAATTTAAAGGGAGACATAGTCTCAAATACACTAGTAATTGGGGACTTCAATACCTCATTTTCAGCAATGGACAGATCAACCAGATAGAAAATCAGCAAGGAAACAATAGAGTTAATTGATACTATAAACCAAATGGACCTAAAAGATATCTACAGAGCTTTCCATCCTACAGCTGCAGAATACACATTTCTTACCAGTGCATGGAACTTTTTCATGAAACAAGACCCCTACCTTACACCTTACACAAAAGTACACTCAGAATGGATCAAAGACCTAAATCTATGACTGATACCATCAAATTATTTGAGAACATTTGGGATACTGTGTAAGACATGGCATAGACAAAGATTTCTTGTAAAAGACCTCAGAGGCACAGGCAATCAAAATCAAAATCGACCAATGGGATTACAACAAATTGAAAAGCTTCTGCATTGCAAGATAAACAATTAGCAAAGTGTAGAGACAATCATCAGATTAGGAGAAATTATTTGTAAACTATACATCTGATAAAGGATCAATAACCAGAATATCTAAAAAGGTCAAGAAACGCAACAACAACAAAATAACCCATGAAGCAATGGGAAAAGGACTTAAACAGGCATTTTTCAAAAGAGGAAATCAAAATGGCCAACAGACACATGAAAAAAATGCTCAGGATCACTTGTCATCAGGAGGAAAAAAAGAAAAAAAAAGTGATAATTACTTCTGAGATGCAGTAACTTTGAACAGTTCTTGTCTGGACTGTTGAGAAACAGGTTTTTCTCCTCCCTCTCCCATCCCCCTCTCCCTTTCCTCCCCCACCCCTCCCATTCTTCTTCCTCTTCCTCTTCTTTTCCTTTTTCTTTTTCTCATACAAAGGGTTAAATTTTTTACCCAGCATAGAGTTAATCCTCTGAAACATACCAGGGGATTCCAATTCAATCCCATCAAGGTGGCATGTGCCAATGCCATCTCACTACTGCAAGTGATCAATTTCAGTTCACAATTGATCATAATGAAAGGACTAAGAGTCAAAGGGAGCACATAAACAAGTCTAGTATCTGCTAACACCAACCGATAGAATAAATAAAGGGGAGAGTGATCCAACATGGGAAGTGAGATACTCAGCAGACTCATAGAATGGCGGATGTCCTAAATAGCACTCTGGCCTCAGAATCAGCCCTAAAGGCACTCGGATCTGGCTGAAAAGCCCATGAGAGTATTTCAGGCATGGAAAGCCAAGACACTCTGGCAAAAAGATCTCTGTGAGTGAGATCCCAGTGGAAAGAACAGGTCTTCAAAGAGGGAGGTGCCTTTCTCTGAAGGGAGGAGAGAACCTCCACTTTGACTATGACCGTGTCTAAACAAGATAAGAGTCGGAGAACTCAAGGGGCTTCCATAGCCTTGGAAACTCATAACTGGTGCATAGGGAGATTACTGATGCCATAAACAGGAGTGTCAATTGGTAAAGTCAACAACAGGAGTCACTGTGCACTTACTCCTCATGTAGGATCTCTGTCCTTAACGTGCTGTACACTGAGGCTTAATGCTATAACGAGTACTCAAACAGTATATTTCACTTTGTGTAAAGTAAAGACTGAAATCTTTACTTAATGTACACTAAACTGATCTTCTGTAAAAAAAAAAAAAAAAGAAAGAAATTATCAATTCCCAACTTGACTCTCATTGGGATTAAACATGACAATAGGTCTGATCTGATTTCATCATCATTTAAAAAAAATCATCTATTATTTTTCACTTTATGTTTCTGTGTGGGAGCAAACTGTTGAAATACTTACTTAAGGTATACTAAGCTGATCTTCTGTATATTAAGATAATCGAAAATGAATCTTGATGTGAATGGAAGGGGAGAGGGAGTGGGAAAGGGGAGGGTTGTGGGTGGGAGGGACGGTATGGGGGGGAAGCCATTGTAACACATGAGTCGTACTTTGGAAATTTATATTCATTAAATAAAAGATAAAAAAAAATTAAATGAAAATAAATCTCATTAAAAAAAAACAAACAAGACAGGGAATAGGAGCAGGAAGGGTAAGAGTGATGGGTATAGGGTGGGAGGACAGTTACAGTGTGAAGAATTACTATGTTTCTAGTGCTGTATTTATGAAATGCATGCAAATAAATATTGTTTTTAAAAAAGAAAATATGATCTGACATATGGAAAACCTTCAAAATTTCATTTTAAAAAACTTTGTGAAAACTAAGATGTAAATTCAGGAAAGCTTTAGAATACAAAACAAATGCACAACAAAGCAAATGGAAGCTAATCGAAGAAAACACCCCATTTACAACAGCATTGAAATCACAAAATACTTACAGGTAAAGTTAAGAAAGTTGGCAAAGAAGTTACACACTAAAAGCTACAAAACACTGCTACAAGAAATAAAATGAAGAATTAAAATCATGAATTGGAACACTTAATAGTGTTGAAATATCAGTACTATTAAAATGAATCTAGAAATGTAATACCTTGTCCATCAAAATTGCAACAGCACATTTTATAAAAGTAATTCTAAATTCATATGAAATCACAAACACCATTGACTAGACATTGGACTATTGATAAAGAAGAGCAGAACTGCAGATTTCTAGGATTCAAATTAATGTGATGCAAAAGAATACGCTAGATAGTCTAAACAAATGAGGAAAATAATAGGTGACATGTATGAGAAATTCGCCAAAGATATATAAGTAATGAAAAAGGAGCAAACTGTAATTTTTCAGAGATGAAAATTTCACTCAATTAAGTAAAAAGAAAAACAACTGAGAGTTTCAAAAGCAGAATTAACCAAGAAGAGCTAACTTCTGATCTTGAGGACAAGACATCATACAGATGAAATCATACAGATGAAACTAAGAAGAAAGTAATTAAGCAATGATGAAGAAAGACTACATAAAATATGGGATAACAATGAGCTAAAAAAATTCATGATATATGGAGCTGGCACTGTGGTGCAGTGGGTAAAACCGCCGCCTGCATTGCTGGCATGCAATTTGGGCACCAGTTGGAGTCCTGGCTGCTCCACATTTTTTGCTTTTTATTTATTTATTTTTTTGACAGGCAGAGTTTGACAGTGAGAGAGAGAGACAGAGAGAAAGGTCTTCCTTTTTCCATTGGTTCACCCCTCAAGTGGCCACTACGGCAGGCATGTTACAGCCAGTGTGCTGTGCCGATCTGAAGCCAAGAGTCAGGTGCTTCCTCCTGGTCTCCCATGCAGGTGCAGGGCCCAAGGACCTGGGCCATCCTCCACAGCACTCCCGGGCCACAGCAGAGAGCTGGACTGGAAGAGGAACAACTAGGCTAGAATCCTGTGCCCCAACCAGGACTAGAACCTGGGGTGCCAGTGCTGCAGGCGGAGGATTAGCCTAGTGAGCTGCAGCGCCGACCAGCTGCTCCGCTTTTGATCCAGCTCTCTGCTATGGCCTGGAAAAGCAGAAGATGGCCCAAGTCCTTGGGTCCCTGCACCCATGTGGGAGACCCAAAAGAAGCTTTAGGCTCCCAACTCAGATTGGCACAACTCTGGCCATTGAGGGCCAATGGGGAGTGAACCAGTGGATGGAAGACCTCTCTCTCTCTCTCTCTCTCTCTCTCTCTCTCTCTGCCTCTCCTTCTCTCTGTGTAACTTTGACTTTCAAATAAAGAAATCTTTAAAAAGTATTCATATTATACAGATCCCTAAGGAGATGACAAGGAAAAAAGCAACAAGAACATACTAAATGAAGTAATATTTGAAAAATTCTCAAGTCCTAAAACAGACGTGGATATCGAGATACAGGAAGCCCAAAGGAACTCAAGAAGACTCAAGCAAAAATGATCTTCTTCAAGACATATTGTACTTAAATTGTCAAAATTTAAGGACAGGAATTAATCGTAAAGACAGTAAGAGAAAAGTGTCTTGTTATATACAAAGGAAAAAAAAACAATTAGACAAAGAGCAGCCTTGTCAGCACAAACTGAATAGGCCAGAAGTGAATGGGATAATATATGCAAGATCTTAAAAGAAAAAAGAAAGCTTCAAACCAAGAATATTATATACAATGAAGCCATTCTTCAAAAATGAAAGAGAAATAATATATTTCCAGTGAACCAAAAACAGGACTCACCACCCCCATACAAGCATTGCAAGAATTCTGAAAGAAGTTCTACATTAGAGGGAAATGTCATGAAAACATATGATATTACAAATTCAATAACATATCGGGCATAATCGGTAACCAATAAACAAAATGATAAGTGTTAGTTCTTATGTATTAATACTAATCTTGCTTCCTCCAAGATGGTGGAATAGGGAGGGAGCACACTGATAGTCCGGCAAAAGATAGTTTAATAAAAGTGGAGATACTGTAGTTTCAGGGAAGAGTTAGGGAAAAAAATGCAGAGGAAACTCTTCTGGAACTAGTGGGACACGGTGGACCTATAAGAAGGGCACGGGAGCTCAGGGCTCGGGACACCAGCCACCGAGTCTACACACCAGCACTGGAAAGGGAGGTGAGGTGAAATCTCAGTAGCCTGAGACACTGGCGGGAAAGTGGCAGGAAGAGCCTAGAGGGAACGAGGCTTGAAGCCCCATGGGGGAAAGTTCACCAGGCTAACTGGAGGAGAGAAAAATAAAAAGGACCAGTACAGACACAATTCTCTCTCTCCACTCACCTTACGAAGGTGAGCAAGACAAAGAGCAGGCGCCATTTTGGACATACGTAAAAGCTGCGTCACCTCTGGGCTGCGAATGCCCTCAGCCAAGCAGAAAAACTGGACTCTGGGGAGAAATAACAGCAAGTTAACACCTAGTGAATGTGTGGAGCTAATGAACTGAGACTGTGAAAAAAAAAGAAAGAAAAAAACTGAGGGTGTGTGTGAGAACTCATGGAGAGCCTGAGATGCCACAAGCTCGGCAACCTTGGCAACATAGTGGAAGATTACAGGGGAATTTGAGCTTACGTGGAGGACTGCACAGATTCTTTGTGTGGTCCTTGGGACAGAGCAGACGAATATTATACCCACAGGGGCCAGAGTTCAGACGCTGACTGCCTTCAATTTCCCTCAGCTGTGTGGAATTACTTCCCTTCTGAATAAAAAAAGAGAGAAAGAAAGAAGATTTACTATGCCTAACCTGGGTGTGTCACCTTTGGCACACCCTTAACCCTGAAGAACCAAACAGAGCTCTCCAGCCACACCCATCACAAGCCTCTTAGGATCCATCAAAAGCAGACATTCCACTTAATCTAGAGTCACAGTATAACAAGAAAAAACACCACAATGAGGATAAAAAAGAAGAAAACAAAGAACACCTGCACAATGGCAAGCAACAAATGCAGAAACCGAGGAAACAAGAACAAGGAAGACATTAAGAAGCCCCTAAATGAACAAGACATCCCAATTCAAGATTATGAAGATGATGAGATAAAAGAAATGCAAGATATGGATTTCAAAAAATTTATGATAAGAACATAGAGAGAAGTTCTCAAAAACAAATACCTGAGTTTACTAGACAGGAAATCCTTACTGGATAGGATAGAAAATCTCTATTGTGAAAATGAAATCTTAAGGCAGAATCAAAATGAAATGAAGAAACTAGTAGAACATGAAATTGTGATAGTGAAATCAAAATGAATGAAGAATCCAATAGATCAAATTACAAATGCATTACAGAGCCTTAACAACAGAATCAGTGAAGCAGAAGGGAGAATATCAGACTTAGAAGCAGAGCACAGGAAAGTATACAGTCAACCCAAAGAAAAGAACAGAAAATTAGAAATCTATAAAATATCATTGGGAATCGATAGGATACTATTAAAAATCCCAACATTCAGGATGTAGGAGTTCCTGAAGGCATGGAGAGGGAGAAAGGATTAGAAGTCCTTTTTAGAGAGATACTAGCAGAAAACTTCCTGGGTTTGGAGAAGGACAGAGACATCCAAGTACAGGAAGCTGATGGAACCCCTAATAGACATGACCAAAACAGATCCTCACCAAGACACGTTGTAATGAAACCCACCACAGTGAAACATAAAGAAAAGATCCTAAAATGTGCAAGAGAGAAAAGTCAGATTATTCTCAGTGGATCTCCAATTAGACTCACAGCTGACTTCTCATCATAAACCCTACAGGCTAGGGGGGAATGGCGAGACATAGCCCAGGTACTAAGGGAGAAAAACTGCCAGCCCAGAATATTATATCCTGCAAAGCTCTCATTTGTGAATGAAGGTGAATTAAAGACCTTTCATAGCAAACAGAAATTGAAATAATTTGTTGCCACTCATCCAGCCCTGCAAAAAATGCTTAAAGATGTGCTACACACAAAAACACAGAAACATGGCCATCAATATGAAAGAAGGTAAAGGAAGAAAACCTCCCAGTAAAAGATCACAGGAAGCTCAAAGCATATATTAGAAATATTTTTGGGAAAATGGCAAGGCAAAGTTACTACTTATCAATAGTCACATTGAACGTTAATGGGCTAAACTCTCCAGTTAAAAGACACAGACTGGCCAAATGGATTAAGGAACAAAACCGATCTATTTGCTTCTTACAAGAAACACATCTTTCCAACAAAGATGCATACAGACTGAAAGTGAAAGGCTGGAAAAAGATATTCCATGCCAACAGAAAACAAAAAAGAACTGGTGTAGCCATCTTAATATCAAACAGAATAAACTTTAACACAAAAACTGTTAAGAGAGACAAAGGGGGCACTATATAATGATTAAAGGTTCAATTCAATAGGAAGATGTAACTATTATAAACGTATATGCACCTAATTACAGGGCACCGGTTTATTTAAAAGATTTGTTAAGGGACTTAAAGGGAGATTTAGACTCCAATAGAATAATACTGGCGGACTTCAATACTCCGCTATCAGAAATAGACAGATCAACAAGACAGAAGATCAACAAGGAAAACAGGTTTAATCTATACAATAGCACAAATGAATCTAACAGATAGCTACAGAACTTTCAATCCTACATTTAAAGAATTTGCATTCTTCTCAGCAGTGCATGGAACCTGCTCTAGGATTGACAACATACTAGGCCATAAAGCAGTATCAGCAAATTCAAAAGAATTAGAATCATACCATGCAGCTTCTCAGATCACAGTGGAATGAAGCTGGAAATTAGATACCCAAGAATCCCTAGAGCATATGCAAACACATGTAGATTGAACAACATGCTCTTGAATGAACAATGGGTCATAGAAGAAATCAAAAGTCAAAATAAAAACTTTCTGGAAGTAAATGAGGACAACAGCACAACATACCAAAACTTATGGGATACAGCAAAAGCAGTGTTAAGAGGAAACTTTATAGCAATACATCAAGAAATTGGAAAGGCAACAAATAAATGAGCTTTCAATGCATCTCAAGGATCTAGAAGAACTGCAGCAAACCAGACCCAAATCTAGTAGGAGAAGAGAAATAATTAAAATCAGAGAAGAAATTAACAGGGTTGAATCAAAAAAAATTACAAAAAATCAGCCAAGTGAAGAGCTGGTTTTTTGAAAAAATAAATGAAATTGACACCCTATTGGCCCAACTAACTAAAAAAAGAAAAGACCAAAATCAATAAAATCAGAGATGAAAAAGGAAATGTAACAACAGACACCACAGAAATAAAAAGAATTATCAGAAATTACTACAAGGATTTGTATGCCAGCAAACAGGATAATCTATCAGAAACAGATAGATTCCTGGACACATGCAACCTACCTAAATTGAACCAGAAAGACATATAAAACCTATGATTATTTATTTAGGGGATTCAAAGAACTGTACTAAGAGACTATTTAACTCATAGAAGAGTTTGGAAAATAGGCAGGATATAAAATCAATGCATAAAAATCAACAGCCTTTGTATACATCGGCAATGCCGTAGCTGACAAAGAACTTCTAAGATCAATCCCATTCATAATAGCCACAAAAACAATAAAATAGCTTGGAACAAACTTAACCAAGGACGTTAAAGATCTCTATGATGAGAATTAAAAACTCTTAAAGAAAGAAATAGAAGAGGATACCAAAAAATAGAAAAACCTTCCATGTATTGAAAGATCAATATCATCAAAATGTCCATTCTCCCAAAAGCAATTTATAGATTCAATGCAATACCAATCAAGATACCAAAGACATTCTTCTCAGATCTGGAAAAAATGATGCTGAAATTCATATGGAAACAGAGGAGAACTCAAATAGCTAAAGCAATCTAGTACAAAATAAACAAAACTGGAGGCTTCACAATACAAGATTTCAGGACATACTACAGGGCAGTTGTAATCAAAACAGCATGGTACCTGTACACAGATGGATAGACCAATGGAACAGAATAGAAACACCAGAAATCAATTCAAACATGTACAGCCAACTTACATTTGATCAAGGATCCAAAACCAATCCCTGGAGTAAGGACAGTCTATTCAATAAATGGTGCTGGGAAAATTGGATTTCCACGTGCAGAATCATGAAGCAAGACCCGTACCTTTCACCTTACACAAAAATCCACTCAAAAGGAATTAAAGATCTAAATCTACAACCCAACACCATGAAATTACTAACATTGAAGAAACCCTGAAAGATATAAGCGCAGGCAAAGACTTCTTGGAAAACATCCCGGAAGCACAGGCAGTCAAAGCCAAAATTAACATTTGGGATTGCATCAAATTGAGAAGTTTCTCTACTGCAAAAGAACAGTCAGGAAATTGAAGAGGCAACCAACAGAATGGGAAAAATATTCCCAAACTATGCAACCTATAAAGGGTTAATAACCAGAATCTACAAAGAGATCAAGAAACTCCAAAAAAATAAATAAATAAAAAATAAAAGAAACAACCCACTTAAGAGATGGGCCAAAGACCTCAATAGACATTTTTCAAAAGAGGAAATCCTAATGGCCAACAGACACATGAAAAAATGTTCAGGATCACTAGCAATCAGGGAAATGCAAATCAAAACCACATGAGGTTTCACCTCACTCTGATTAGAATGGCTCACATTCAGAAATCTACCAACAACACATGCTGGCGAGGATGTGGGGAAAAAGGTACACTAACCCACTGTTGGTGGGAATGCAAACTGGTTAAGCCACTATGGAAGTCAGTCAGGAGATTCCTCAGAAACCTGAACATAACCCTACCATTCAACCCAGCCATCCCACTCCTTGGAATTTACCCAAAGGAATTTAAATTGGCAAACAAAAAAGCTGTCTGCACCTTAATGTTTATTGCAACTCCATTCACAATAGCTAAGACCTGTAATCAACCTAAATACCCATCAACAGTAGACTAGATAAAAAAATTTGAAAAAGAAATTTGGATAAAAAAAGACTGGATAAATAAATGGGAAATGTACTCTATAGAATACTATACAGCAGTAAAACACAATGAAATCTGGTCATTTGCAGCAAAATGGAGGAATCTAGAAAACATCACACTGAGTGAATTAAGCCAGTCCCAAAGGGACAAATATCATATGTTCTCCCTGATCAGTGACAACTAACCGAGCGCCAAAAAGGAAACCTGTTGAAATGAAATGGACACTATGAGAAACAGTGACTTGATCAGCCCTTGTCCTGAATGTTGATGAGCAACTTAATACTTCATCCCTTTTAATATGTTTTTGTTCTACTTAATACTATTGGTTCAACTCTTTAACACACAATAACTCTTAGGTGTTTAAATTTAACTGAAAAGTGATATCTGTTTAAAATAAGAGTGGGAATAAGACAGGGAGGAGATGTTCAGTGCAGCACATGCTCAATCTGACTTATCCCGAATGGTAGAGTTAGAAATATGCCAGGGGATTCCAATACAATCCCATCAAGGTGGCATGTACCAATGCCATCTCACTAGTTCAAGTGATCAATTTCTGTTCACAATTGATCATAATGATAGGATTAAGAGTAAAGTGGTCACATAAACAAGACTAGTGTCTGCTAATGCTAACTGATAGAATTAAAAAAGGAGAGAATGATCCAACATGGGAAGCAGGATATACAGCATACTCATATAATGGCAGATGTCCTAAACAGCACTCGGGCCTCAGAATCAGCCCTTAAGGCATTCGGATCTGGCTGCAGTGCCCATGAGAGTTTTTAGGCTTGAAAAGCCAAGACACTCTGGCAAAAAAAAAAAAAAAAAAAAAAAGAAAAAAAAAAAGAAAAAGAAAGAAAGAAACCCTAAATGAAAGACCTCTGCGAGTGAGATCCCAGTGGAAACAACCGGCCATCAAAAAGAAGGAGGTACCTTTCTCTGAAGGGAGGAGAGAACTTCCACTTTGACTATGACCTTGTCTAAATAAGATAGGAGTCAGTGAACTCAAAAGGGTGCCCTAGCCTTCGCTATTCATGACAAGAGCCTCGGTTGATTACTGATGCCATAAACAAGATTGTCAATTGTTAAGCTAACAACAGGAGTCACTGTGCACTTACTCCTCATGTAGGATCTCTGATTAATGTGTTGTACAATGTGAATGAATGCTATAACCAATACTCAAACAGTACTTTACACTTTGTTTCTGTATGGGTGCAAACTGTTGAATTCTTTACTTAATGTATACTAAATTGATCTTCTGCATATAAATATAATTGAAAATGAATCTTTATGTGAATGGGATGGGAGAGGAAGTAGGAGATGGGAGGGTTGCGGGTGGGAGGGAAGTTATGAGGGGGAAAAACACTGAAATCCATAAGCTGTACTTTGGAAATTTATATTTGTTAAATAAAAGTTGAAAATACAGTAATCTTGAATATAAATGGAATGAGTTCCCCAGTGAAAACATTTATGTTGCCTGAATGGATTCAAAAAACAACTCAACTATACGAGGAACTCACTTCACTAGAAATTATACATATAGATTGAAGATGAAGGGTCTATAAAATAAAATCATGCAAATTGAAACCAAAAATGACCAGAATTCACTCATACAAGATAAAACAGTTTAAATCAAAGACTGTAAGAAGAGACAAAGAACATTAGAAATTTAAAAGCAATGTCAATTCAGCAAGAATATACAACATTCATAAATATGCACCCATCACAAGACCAACCAGATTTATGCAGAAAATAGTATTAGACCTAAAATGAGAGATAGACTTCAAATACAATGTTAGTGGGGGACTTCCACACCCACTCTCATCAATGGCCCATAATATGTAAAGAGCTCAATAAACTCAACAACAACCAAACAACTGAGTTAAGAAATGGGCAAAGGAATTAAAAAGGCATTTTTCAAAACAGGAAATCCAATGGCCAACAGACACATAAAAATGCTCGAGATCACTAGCCATCAGGGAAGGCAAATCAAAACCACAACAAGATTTGACCTTACCCTCATTAGAATGGCTTGCATACATAAATTAAGAAACAACAAATGCTGGTGAGGATGTGGGGAAAAAGGTACTTTACTCCACTATTGATGGGAATGTAAACTGCTACAGCCTCTGTGAAAGATATTATGGAGATATCTCAGAAATCTGAATATAGACCTACCATAGGACCTAGCCACCTCCCTCCTGGGAATTTACCCAAGGAAAATGAAATCAGCATATTAGTTTACTGTACCCCATGTTTATTGCAGCTCAGTTCACACTAGCTAAGATATGGAATCAACCCTAATGTCCATCAGCTAAAGACTGGCTAAAGAAATTATGAGGATGTAGGCCATGGAATACAATACAATGGTTAAAAAAAAAATCTGTCCTTTGCAATAAAATGGATTTAACTGTAGAACAGTAGTGAAATAAGCCAATACCAAAAGTACAGATTCCATATGTTCTCCCTGATTTGTGGTAACTATTATAACACTTACAAGGTAATCTATAAAAGTAAAATTGGCACTTTGAGATGTGATGACTTTGAACACTTATCTTGACTGTTGAAGAACAGTTTTTTTTATACTATTTGTTGATATCTTTATTTAGCATAGACTTTATGTATATAAAATTAATTCAATATAATTCTTAGTAAAAAAAATAAGAATGGAATAGGACAAGGAGGAGAAAGAAGGGTGGGAGCATGAGTGAGAGGGTAAGCATGTTGGGAAGAATCACAATATTTCTAAAGTTGTATTTATAAATTGTATGAAGTTTATGTACATTTTTATTTGACAGGCAGAGTTAGACAGTGAGAGAGAGAGAGACAGAAAGGTCTTCCTTTTTCCATTGGTTCACCCCCCCAAGTGGCCACCATGGCCGGCGCGCTGTGCTGATCCGAAGCCAGGAGCCAGGTACTTCCTCCTGGTCTCCCATGCAGGTGCAGGGCCCAAGGACCTGGGCCATCCTCCACAGCACTCCCGGGCCACAGCAGAGAGCTGGACTGGTAGAGGAGCAAGGGGGACAGAATCGGGCACCCCGACCGGGACTAGAACCTGGGGTGCCGGTGCCATAGGTGGAGGATTAGCCTAGTGAGCTGTGGCGCTGGCTGAGTTTATATACCTTAAATAAAAGGTTTCTGGGGAAAAAAAGATAAAAAATAAACCACAGAACTTACGAATTCAAAAACAACAACAAAAACCCAAGCAAAGAAAAATTCAGGATGTCAACATTTGGCACAATAGTTAACTTGCTGCTTGGTGCCCAAACACCATATCGAATTGCCTGGGTTTGAATCCCAATGGCCATGTTTCTGGAACAGCTTCCTGCTATTGAACACTTGGCAGGCCACAGATGATGGCTCTAGTAGCTGTGTCCTTGCCATCCACTGGGAGATGTACCAGACGCTCGGCTTCAGCCTGGCCCAACTCAGTGTTTCAGGCATTTTGAAAATGAAACAACAGATGAAAGATCTCTATCTCTTTTTTAAATAAATAAAACAAATCAACCCGCATATTTAAAAATAATGATGCTGATTACAACAATGAGACAAAATACTTTGAGTCAGAATCCGGTGCACTGAAATGAGACATCTCCTTAATCACCTTAGTTTTTCTTCTGCATTATTTGCCTTTTTCAGGAGTTGGGGTATTTTTAATAGAAAACTTTTATTAATAAATATAAATTTCAAAAGTACAACCTTTGGATTATAGTAGTTGTTCCCCCCATAACCACCCTCCCACCCACAAAAAAATCCCATCTCCTACTCCTTCTCCCATTCCATTCTTCATTAAGATTCATTTTAATTGTCTTTATATACAGATGATCAACTCTACTAAGTAAAGATTTCAACAGTTTGCACCTACACAGACACACAAAATATAAAGTTCTGTTTGAAGACAAGTTTTACCATTAATTCTCATAGTACAACACATTAAGGACAGATGTCCTACATGGGGAACAAGTGCACAGTGACTCCTGTTGTTGATTTAACAATTGACACTCTTATTTATGATTTCAGTAATCACCCGAGGCTCTTGTCATGTGCTGCCAAGGCTGTGGAAGCCTCTTGAGTTCACAAAAGGAGTTGTTGGGTTCTTAAACAGTCAAAGGAAATAGCACGGAATCCATACTATTTCCAAAAGGGAGAGAGGCAGAATAACCTAAACACGCAGGACTCTTCACCTGAGCTAATTTAGTGATATAATTTCAAATAATTGTCTGTCAGTTCATTTATCATTTTTTATTAAAGAATGACAAATGAATGAATATTCTTAATAGTGAGCAGGAAGAATATCATTGAAAAATATATTCATGAAGAATAATCATTAAAGTTGAGCATGTTTCAACAACTTTTTATTGTAATGGTTTACACAAATCATAATAAGTTCTGAGCAGCACTAAAAGATGCAAAAGGGACTAGAAATAGTCAGGCATGTTTATATTGTGCCCGTTTTTAATGGTGATTATGCAAGGATGATTAGATGAAATAAAAAAGTTTGTCATAATTCAGTGGACAAAAATCAAAGGTTTCAAAATGTCATTATGTATGGACCACAGAAATGGATAATATTTACCTCTGGGTTAGTTTTTTTTTTTTGTTTGTTTGTTTGTTTGTTTGACAGGCAGAGTGGACCGTGAGAGAGAGAGACAGAGATAAAGGTCTTCCTTTTGCCATTGGTTCACCCTCCAATGGCCACCACTGCCAGCGCGCTGTGGCCGGCGCACCGTGCTGATCCGATGGCAGGAGCCAGGTACTTATCCTGGTCTCCCATGGGGTGCAGGGCCAAGGACTTGGGCCATCCTCCACTGCACTCCCTGGCAGAAGATTAGCCTAGTGAGCCGCGGCGCTGCCCACCGTTGGGTTAGTTTTATCAGTGTTCAATAAATCTAGCCATAACTTTATTTTTGCTTTTTTAAGATAATTATTGATAGCAAGCATTAAGCTATCATTTCACTACTTCCTCCTTTATTTGTGGCAAAGTAGATGAAACAAAAATAAGATGATGAATAATCAAAAATTAGGGAAATGTGGATATTGAGCTGGGTGTGGAAAGAGGTTTATTTGTTTACATTTCTCTCCTTCCTCATTTTCATCACTTTGAATTGTATGTAGGGAGTGGAGGTGGATTAGAAAACATACAGTGAATTGTGATATACTTTGAATGCTGATGCTGATGCCTTTTTAAGTCTTGTTCAAGTTTAAATCTTGAAACCAGGCTCAGATACCTATTATTTGCTTAATCAAAATATTAGACTTGTAATAGCCACTTACTGCTTCAGGTTTCTTCAAACTAGATCTGACCAAGATTTGCTATGTTGTTTTATTGACAATAGTCAATAAGTAAAGTTACTACTTCCCATAATTAACCATTAAATTCAATAAAAATAATAATAATTATGCTAGACCTGAAAATTATTGGAAATCATAGGAACTTCCCATCATATTATACTATAGTTTAGTACATCCTAGCTGGAATCCTACTTGAAGCCTTCATTGCCTTCTCCATAGTCAGGTATATTAAATAATAAACCTTAATTATTTATCCTGATAATAATTAAAGCACATTAATAATTATTCAGACATAAATATAAATCTTTATTTGAAGGTTTTTACTGAACACAGATGATGAAATTATATACAATGCAACAAAACATTCACATTGAACTATGACATCATCTGATCTTTTCCTGACTTTGAAGAAGCAGAGTAAGTTTCTTTTTTCTTTTTTTTTTTTTGGACAGGCAGAGTTAGACAGTGAGAGAGAGAGAGAGAGAGAGGTCTTCCTTCCATTGGTTCACTCCCTAAATGGCCACTACGGCCGGCACACTGCGCTGACCCGAAGCCACGAGCCAGGTGCTTCCTCCTGGTCTCCCATGCGGGTGCAGGGCCCAAGAACTTGGGCCATCCTCTGCTGCACTCCTGGGCCACAGCAGAGAGCTGGACTGGAAGAGGAGCAACCAAGACAGAACCGGCGCCCCAACCAGGACTAGAACCCCGGGGTGCAGGCGCCATAGGCAGAGAATTAGCCTAGTGAGCCGTGGTGCTGGCCCAGAGTAAGTTTCTTAATTTAACTGATTATTTATGTGTGATGTAATTTGAATTCATCTGCTTTCCTCTGCCTTTCCTGTAAGCTGCAAGTTGGGGCCTGGGTCTGATTAGATTTAAGATAAACACTTTTTGAAGGGAGAAAAATCCTTCCAGGTGATATTCTTGGTTTCATATTACAACATTGGGAGAGGAACAGAGCATCAGGTAGTGCCAGTAAGAGTAATAGCATGTTAGATGATTATGACAAAGTAGATTCTTTGTAAAGATACATGTTACGTCTTGCAATTAGCAAGAAATCCACAAATAATCCACTGGGTGATCTTTCACTAGGAAAATAGTCTTTAGCAAATATTTTGCACCCAATAGTTTTGAGCATTTATTGACTATCCTTAGCAGAAATATTTCACCTGGTATTGTAAAATTGTCTTTTTTAAATTAAAATAATAATTCATATATTTTTGAATTTTAACATTATATGTCTATATCTATGTATCTATAGATATATATGAATATTTAGTATATACAGGGTTATAGTTTTTGGAAGATGGAATTGAATTTTTTTTTACAAAACACATATAGACATATATATTTACACATATATACATATATACATGCATATACATAAAATATGTTTATTCTTAAAAATTGGGAAAATACAGAAAATATATCATCTTTAATCTTACAATGTTTAATCTTTCTGTATTTGTTTTCTGGAATTCTGTAAAGCAGACCTGATAGTCATTGATTAAGTATAAACTACTGTATCTCCTGACAACGGCAGAATATGTGTTACTTCTTTCCCATTGATTAATATTATTTAGCTGGAAAAGCAATGTATTTGTCAAAAGTGGCAATTTGCTTTCCTCTCTTTTAGAGATCGATTTTTAAAATTTAATTGGTGCATTTTAATCTGTCATGGATTAAAAGTGAATTAATGACATTTTGAAATCTAGTGCAGAGGTGGGCATTTACCTCAGTGGCTGAGACACTGGCTAAGATGTGACATCCCACCTGAGAGTACCTGGGTTCAATTAGTAGCTCTGACTCCGACTTCAGCTTCTTGCCGTTTTGGACCCTGGGAGGCAGCCATGATGGTACAAGTAATTGGGCTCCTGTCACACAGGGGCAAGCTGGACCGAGTTGCTATCTTCTGGCTTTGTCTCCAACATGCTAATACAGGCATTTGGGGAGTAAACTAACAGCAGATGGGAGTTTTCTCTATGGGTTTGTCTGTCTCTCAATAAATAAATAAAATCCTGAAAAAAAAAAGAAAACATTCAATATGTGGTTACTGTGATGAGAAAATTCAGAGATTTGAATAAGCATTAGCGAAAGTTGTCAATGAATGTTGTAAGTGTTCTTAAGCATTTTAAGAACAATGAGGTAACTTATAATTGCTCTCATTGTTGGAAGAATTCTGATTGAATACTAGAGTTCCATAACATCTGAAGCATTTTCAAATGGTTCAACAAAATATGTAGGAATATGAGTATATTTTTAAATCTCAATATAAATAGGAATTCAAGTCATAGTTCACATGTATTATATCTCTTAACTTTTTCTATATTTGAGGTTTTTCTGCAATACTTTGTAAGAATCATGAAAGTTGATTTTGTATAATCAAGCTAAATTAGCAGGCAATACTTAAATGTGTTTGTATAACATGCAAGATATGTAAAATTATTTTATGATCTACAGAACTGAGCATACCTATTTGGGATTAGAGAGGAAAATCAGCCCTCAACCAGCCACATAAAATATCATGCTGTTACACTGCCTATAATGTAGACCTCTTGTCCCTCTGCCCGTCATCTTCCCTACTGATACAAAGCTCAGATTATAGGCTACCAGGACCAGCTCCTTCATTACAGAGCCCAGAGCAAAGCAAAAATGCTGGTTTCTTTGCTCAAAAATTACTAAAATTTTCAAGACATCACTCCATTAAGCAACGAAGTGGCTCCTCCAAGGCCAAGGTACTTTGTGGCTTTACAAGCAGCAAGCCTCTAGAGCTGACACTGGGACCATTTCTTGTCACGCCTCACTGTCCCCATGCTTAGGTTCATAAAATTCAAATGAGCATTGCTTAGAATCCCACTAGAAGATAATGTCACCTCCATCAGGGCAGATATTCGGAAGGATTTTCCCTTGTGTACTTTATTTCTGGCATTGTTTTAAACTTTTGGGCTCATACGGAAAGGGAGAGGAGATAGTGAGTTCATCAGGGGATGTGGTAAAAGTCCACGACTTTGTAGATGTGTTTCTAAGGAATCATTTCAACTCTGATATACTCATTGTGTATCATTATAAAAATGGGTAAAATTTCTACTTCATAGAGAATTTGTGAGAAAATGTGAGATAAAACCATTATGTTATTAGGACAATAATACGTTGATTCTTAGTGAATGTATAAATTTCTTGGTTGATCCATGTCTATGCTGGACAGGGTGAGAGTGGGAGAAGAGTGTAGAAGACTGAGTCTTTTGTGTGACTGGAAGACATATCCAAATCCATTACACATATCCTATGATTCCCTTCCACCAAGGTAACCAAACAATCACAGCCTTATCCAACCAGGATTGCATCTCCTAGTTTCAGACAGAGAAAAACAATAGTTTTTCTTCCTGCAGTGATATACAGAAGGAGGCAGTATTAATCAGAAAACAACAATCTCTGTTTAGCTGTGCTTCTTTTCAGGAGCTCTGGCATCCTAAGCATGTACCTCGCATTTCTGAATCTCTTAGCCCCCATCCATATAGCAAGCAATACAGTGTACAGTGAAGATTAGTTACTGTACCAAATGCCAAACTATCAACATTAGCTTGATGTCAAATAAATGTTAGTTTGTATAACAATAATTTGACTGCAGCATTTATGGCAGTGTATTTTGCTGTTCAAATGAGCTGCAAACAGTAGTTTATTAAACGCTGAACTCCATTGCCTTCATCTCTTACAGACTCAAAACTTTCCCCTTGCTTTCACTTTTTCGTCCTACTTTGAATTCTCTTAAAACAACATGACTCAATATAATTAAAAGATATTTCTGGCTTCTTCTTGTCTTATTAGGAATTGTGTTATCTTGTTGGCTTTTAGGGTGCTGAAGTTCTTGGAACTTACCCGTGATTTCACTAGATAATGCCTTGTTAGAATTCTCGTTAATGTCAGACTTAATCTGGCTCAGTAGTTTCATAGAGCACATAGTAATTATGGTTACATTTTTATGCTGCAAACTTTAAGTACATATTTTTTCACTTTTTAAAATATGATTTTAAGTTAGAGGTCACCTTATCCATTATGCTCTAATGGATAAAGGATACACTCAGTATGGTATTGGCATTTTTTTTTTCTGTTTAATTTACTTTGGAAAAAAAATCACATTTTCCAACTGCATTAACTAATTTTTATAGGGAGTCACATTCAGAGACAAAAATTTTCTTCATTCATTTATGCAGTCAATCTAGCCATTCATTTATTTTTCAATGATTCAATGAAGATATATGTACAACTCTGAGGTGTACTTTAGGCAAAAAAAAACAAATGAAACAATCTGGCCTTTTTAAAATAAATGATTTCACGATCTAACACAAAGTAATCTGCACCCTTATTGAAGTTTTATTTCACAAATGTGAGGAGATCATAGGAGGAGCAATCCTTAAGTCTGCTTTAGGGCATCAGGACCTGAGACTTGAAGTCTGAGAGTTTGGGAAACACAGAAAACAGAAGGTCACACTAACATATGCGGAAAGTTAACCTGTACAAAGGAGGTCTGTGCAGCAGTGTTCAAAGTCTACCAACCTAACAAACAAGTCGAGAAGGATAAGAAATTGTGACATATGCTTCCGCAATAATGTTAAGTTCTGGGATTTCAGATGGAGTAGGAATGGCCTGTAATTTACCCCAAATAGTGAAGCAAATAGGTATCAAACCTAAAAAAAAAAATTAAATGGAATGATAAATGAGGGCAGAAAATAAGGAGTATATAGAGAGCTGTTCTAAGAGTCTGATAAGTGAGGTCATATGATTTTAAGAAAAATGGGTCACAAAGATAGAAAACAAGAAACTTGGGAAAGTGTTTCAAGGTCAAGATGAAAAGTTAAGGACAGAGAAAGGAGGTAATGTAAAGGCATTTTTACCTGTCATGATTGTTTCTGTTTGGGTAGACAGGATTAGTGAAACGCACTATGAATGATCGTATAACTGTAGTTTGCTCAACAGATTATACATAGTTGAGGGACGTGGAATAAGATATGGCTAAGACATAGGTAGTCCCAGTCTTCTTTATCAACATCATCATCAAACACTTCATAGAACAAAAATCATTTACAGTTGATCCCACTGGCATCAGAATCATCAGAATATTTGCACAGATCTCTATAGCTCACCACACTTAATCTTTAAAGCAGCCTGAATTATGTAAACTCTATTGCTTCCCCTGTAGATGAGCACATTGCCCTACAGTATTGGTGTCCCATCCAAAGACATGCATATACTTAGATTTTTAATACATAAAAGGTGATTGGGGCCATAGTACTTTCTGTTATTGTTTTCTTGATGGGTTTCAGTTAATTATTCTGTAAAAAAAAATTCAGAATGTAAACATTCCGAATAAAATTACCTGAAAAATCTACTAAGAGGATCCACTGAGATAATACATTTAAAATTTTCTCACAAGCTACAAGTGGTTTATGAGGACATGGATCATGGTGAAGACAGAGGACAGGCAGAAGAAGGGAGAAAACCTAGTTAGTGAGAGCTGAGCAGTATATTTGATCTTTCTCCCATGATCCAGCCTATAAGCCACACCCTTTTACCATAGTGAGTTCTGGGTGATTATCCAATTCACTACTTCAAAACTGATCTTTAATCCATACGTTTGTCATTGCTGTTGTTATTTCAATGGCTACGTTTTTCAAATTGCAACATTTGTATCAGGTCTTTCTATGAAATATTTTATATATATATTTGTTTATTTGTTTCAGTAATCTTACTACTGAGGATTTATGTAAAAATATAATGAGAAATAGAATAGTAACATTCATGGGGTGTTGACTTTCACAATAGCACCATTTGCAATATCAAAATCTAAGGATGATATCAAGTAGGCAAGTGGCTTAACCCGCCATACCACAGTGCCAACCCTACAAATATTTTTATAAAGGTTGTTGCTCTGGGTCTTGCTGTTGTGTGCTAACTCATACAGGTTACGAGTATTCCATTCTAGACCGGAACAATGCTATTCTTGATGATTAATGTTGAGCATTCTTCCAATGCACTTATTTTACTGACAAAGAAACAGAATAATCTGAATACTGTCTTCTTTCTCCAGAAACAGACACATTTTTCATATCCTAAACCCAAAGTTCCTAGTCTTGTACCCTTAAATCAGCTGTTAGTTATTTTGAAACAAATCACAATTTATGGAAATTAAAGAGTTGAAGGCTTGAACTAAAGGGGCCAGTGTTGAGACACAATAGGTTAAGGCACAACTGTGAAGACAGCACCCCATTTCAGAGTCAGTTTGAGTCCCAAGTGCTGCATTTCCAATCCAGCTCCCTGCTAATGCCCCTGGGAAAGCAGCAGATGATAGCCCAACTATTGGGTCCATGCCACCCGTATTGGAAACCAGGGTGCAGTTCCAGCTTCCTGGCTTCATCTTGTCCCAACTCTGGCCCCAACTACTGTGGTTATGTGGGTAGATGGACTATTTCTTTCTCATTCTGCCCCTTCCCCTCATTCTGTCACTATTTCAAGGAAATAAAATAAATCTTAAATAAAAGACTTGAACTAATACTGATTTTTTAAAAAAAGAAGTATCAGTGGCTATAAACAATAATCAAATCTCAAAATATTAATTTCATTCATATACATTAGCACCCTTTTCTATACTCCTGAGGAACAGTGTTTTTTTATTGTTTTGTTTTTGTTTTTAACTTGCTGATTGTTGAGTTCTTTATTTAGTGGAGGATTAAGCTTGTGACTATTAAGTAAATTGAAGGTATGTCATTGCAAACATTAAAAGATAATTAAGAAAGGAAGCAGGAAGGAGGGTAGAAACTACAAGTTCTTAAAAGTATATATATGAAATACATAAAATTTCATCCCTTTATATAAATAAAAATATAAGGAAAAACATCATTGATTAATTCTTTGTAATAATATACATCATATTTTTATAATACTAACATTTACAGGATGTTTCCACATGCATGGTTTTATTAAATTTTTATAATAATCCTATGGAGGACAAATTTTAATATGCCATTTTAATAATGCAAAACACTTTTGATCTTCAGGACAAATTTAAGAAAAACAGTTATGGTGTCAACTGAGAAGAATTTAAATTTAATAATAACTCCCATATCATAATTAAACAATTTGGGATAAATGTCTAAGAAATTTTCTAAATACATGTTAAGCATTGTAAACTTGTGATATGACCGGTGCTATAGCATAGTGGGTAAAGCCACCATATGCAGCGCAGGCATCCCATATGGGCACTTTCGGAACCAGACTGTTGCACTTTTGATCCAGATCCTTACTAATGTGCCTGAGAAAGCAGAAGAGGACGGCCCAAGTACTTGGACCCCTGCACCCACATGGGATACCCAGAAGAAGCTCTTGGCTCCTGGCTTCTGGTCACTGCAGCCATTTGGAAAGTGAAGCAACTAATGGGACGATTCTTTCCCCAACCCACTTCCCTCCCCCTCTCCCTCTCCCTCTGTGTATGTATGTGTGTGTGTGTGTGTGTCTGTAACTTTGACTTTCAAATAAATAAATAAATCTTTAAAAAATCCATATTTTTTAAAAAAAGAATGGAATAGACCCTAACTTCATATAATTTGCCTTTCAAAAGACATGCATGTTGAAAACCCTAAATTTAAAGTTTATAATTTAAATATTTAATTCCAGCCATGAAAAAATAGAAGTTTTGGATGTCATGAAAATGAATTTTAAGGATTCTGGTCTGGTCTTGGAATATCAACAAAAGTTTCTTTTAATAAATTACTGACTTTTGAAAGATACCTGAAAATTATCCAGGTGAATTTTCGGGGTTAGATAGTAAGAAGACATCTTCAGATGATCGATATATACACACAGAAAGAGCAAAACGGTAAGCAATGTGTCTGCAGGGTGGGGGAGGATAGGAAGAGTTATCGTAGTTGATGCTGGTGAAGAAGACAGATGACAGCCTAGCTTGCTTTGAAGACCAAATCAGGATTTGGAGCAAAAGAAGATCATCTTAATTGGGGAATTCCATTATTAAATTTGTTTTTAATATCTCACTCTTGTTGTATAAGATAGGAAAAGGACAAAAATAAAATTGAGACAAGGCAGGAGGCCAGGGATAGAATAATAGTCCCTTAGCATGAAGGAAATGCTTTTGAAACAAGCAATCTACTCAGTACTTCACTGTGAAATACTACCTCCATTATCATTATAATCTAGAGAAAAACAAGGACTTGAGATAACTTAGGGTTCACTGATATGAAACATAGAAAGTGTGGAGCTCAGATTGTTATCTGAAACTGAAAGATGAAAACCTTTTTTTAAAACTTTTAGTTAGTAAATATAATTTTCCAAAGTACAGTTTATGGATTACAATGGCTTCCCCCCCATAACTTCCCTCCCACCCGCAACCCTCCCATCTCCCACTCCCTCTCCCCTTCCATTCACATCAAGATTCATTTTCAATTATATTTATATACAGAAGATCAATTTAGTATATATTAAGTAAAGATTTAATCAGCTTGCACTCACACAGAACATAAAGTGTAAAATACAATACTGTTTGAATACTAGTTATAGCATTAATTCACATTGGACAACACATTAAGGACAGAGATCCCACATAAGGAGTAAGTACACAGTGACTCCTATTGTTGACTTAACAATTTGACACTCTTGTTTATGGTGTCAGAAATCTCCCTAGGCTCTAGTCATGAGTTTCCAAGACTATGGAAGCCTTTTGAGTTCACTGACTTTGATGTTATTTAGACAAGGTCATAGTCAAAATGGAAGTTCTCTCCTCCCTTCATAGAAAGTACCTCCTTCTTTGATGGCCCGTTCTTTCTACTGGGATCTCACTCGCAGAGACCTTTCATTTAGTTTTTTTGTTTGTTTGTTTGTTTGTTTTTTTTGTTTTTTTTTTTTTTTTCCAGAGTATCTTGGCTTTCCATGCCTAAAATACTCTCATGGGCTCTTCAGCCAGATCTGAGTGCCTTAAGGGCTGATTCTGAGGCCTGAGTGCTGTTTAGGACATCTGCCATTCTACAAGTCTGCTGTGCATCCCACTTCCCATGTTGGATCTTTCTCTCCTTTTTAATTCTATCAGTTAGTATTAGCAGATACTAGTCTTGTTTGTGTGATCCCTTTGACTCTTAGACCTATCACTGTGATCAATTGTGAATTGAAATTGATCACTTGGACTAGTGAGATGGCATTGATACATGCCACCTTGATGGGATTGTATTGTAATCCCCTGGCACATTTCTAACTCCACCATTTGGGGCAAGTCCGATTGAGCATGTCCCAAATTGTACATCTCCTCCCTCTCTTATTCCCACTCTTATATTTAACAGGGATCACTTTTCAGTTAAGTGTAAACACCTAAGAAAAATTTGTGTTGATTACAGAGTTCAACAAATAGTATTAAGTAGAACAAAAACATATTAAAAGGGATAAAGTATTAAGTTGTACATCAACAGTCAGAACAACAGCTGATCAAGTCACTGTTTCTCATAGTGTCTGTTTCACTTCAACAGATTTCCTTTTTTGTGGTTGGTTAGTTGTCACCGATCAGGGAGAACGTATATGTGTCCCTTTGGGAAAGATGAAAACTTTATACCCTAAGAGATGAAGACAAGAAGCAAATGTCTCTAGATTGTTAGGTACCATGGAGTAGACACACAATTGATAAGTTTTCTTGATTTTTTTCCTTTATTTTTGTGTAGATGGAGGAGAGACCTATGTTAATCATGCTTCTTTATTTTCTGTATTTCTTGTGTTTTGATAACATCTTTGGTCATGCTTTCCTGGAGATTGGCTTGATAATGCTGGTAGTGGAGAGTTGCATCAAAGGGCTAGTCAATTCTTTGTGAGAGTAAATGATTCACCTCAAATAGCACTTTTCATGTGGCAGTAATCGGACAACACCTCCTTTATCCGTCTATTACATGCTGGGCCATTACTCATTCATTGTCTTTATCCAAGAACTAGGTATCAGAAAACTAAAGACAGATCCCATACCCCCAAATCTACTGAAATTTCTCAAACTAACCAACCCTAATCCCACATATGTCACCTCCTCCTTCCTATGGAATCTCCAATAAAGGTTATTCCCATGCTTTCCTCTTTTTCTCTCGGGCTCTTGACCAATGTGGGTGCTTCTCTGTGTGGCATGGTATGCTCCCTCCTCTTGGGAACCATGAGTCTAATAAACTTTCTCTGCTGTGACAGTTATCTCCTACCTATTGGTCTTACCACACTGAAAACAATACAAACTTCATTTTAAACCAAGACTTTCATGATCTGAGCCTCCAAGTAAAGCTCAACTTTGGGGGAGATAGTTTCTAAAATCTGCAGAGCCCTTGAAATACACACACACACACAAACACACACACACGGAATTGAGGCAAGCCCCCTTGGCTGCATTAACGTAGTGAATCCTCACATCGCATCACCCTATTATTTATGTGGGGCTATCTTTACCTCATTTCACCAGGGAGGAAATTGAGGCACAGTGGAATTAAGGGACTCTCCCTATATCACATTTCTCCTATGTGACAAAGATCAGTTGCAAACTCACTCCCGTCTCACCACAAAGCCCACACTTGATTCTCTACTCACACATTCTTCTAATTCCAGGAAATGGGAATGCAAGGCTAAATGACTTTCTTCAGGGACTACATAAGAGAGAGAGTACAGCTCTCAGAGAGTTGATAATGACGGGGCCATCGGTGAGAAAACGAGAAATCATGAGCCCTGAAAGCAGTCTCATACAACCAGACAGGAAAATTGTGCAGCAGAAACGGAGACATAGTTGAATTTTCCTTAAATAGGTACCAAGACCAGCATGGTCACCCTCAGGGGCCACATTTGCCTGTTGGCCAGTTCTAATTATCGGCATTGATGCTTTCTATAGGCAATTATCCAGGCTCAGGGACCTGCTCAGTCAGTAATTGGAGGACAGGGAGCCCTAGAGGTTATTCACACTGAAGTACTTACTACACACCCTTGCTCCAGAACTCAGTCAACATGGCCTGAGTGGGAGCAATAAGGCTTCTGCAGAGCTGGCCTGGGGCTATTGAGCAAATTGCAGAGTGATCTTTCAGCATTAAGAGAAGCCCGTTAGCACAATAGAATTCCTGTAGCTGTCAAAACCCCTGGGTGCCTGGCCATGCCTCCACACTGTTCCACTGAGCTAGGCTGTCAGGGAGCTGGCTACGTCTCAGAGACAGATAAAGGTCAAGTTGGATGCCTTTCACTCAGTTTGACCGCTCAGGGAAGGGGAGCTTCGCAGTCCAAGGCCCACAGTAGGAAAACTTCAAAGTTGCTTTCATGTCCCTCTGGTGTACCATTAGATTATCTCAGAAAATATACTGAACAGAAGAAATATACAGAGTCATGCAAATATGTGTGGCTTGGGCATTGACCAGTACCAACCGATGCATTCCATGAGTTCCTGGCCCAGCAGCCTCTGCTGTAGGGAGGGCAGAGGGGAGACACTGCAGTATCCCTCAACCAGTCCTGGGACAATTTGGTCAATGTGTCTAACTCCTAGTCTCATCCACACTATAGTAGGAGTATTTGTGTTTGTACTGAGCATTTTCCAGGTGTGGGATATTAGACCCCGCCTCAGCACATTTCTCTAAATGGTCTCATCTCTCATCTGCATCTTCCCACAAAACTACCTGATTTCTCTCTATGTAACCAGAAAACAGACAGCCTGCGCAACTGAGTGCTGCCTTTCCCCAATATCCACGCCCAGCCCTTCAGTTCTGAATGTCAGAAGCTATTTCTCTATTGTCATGGTTCAGAAACAACTACAACAACCAACGAGTCAATAATTTCTCTTTTGTCTCTTCCTACTTCTCATGACTGCTTTTATTTTCATTATGGCCTCCCACAGGCTGCATTAAGATACTTCTCAAGAAACCAGCTTGTTTCTACCAGCCACTATAAGCCCGTATTTATATGCTGGGTGGCTGCTTTTCTGTCCCCATGCTGCATCTTGGTGGTGTCAAATAAAGATGCCAAAGTTCTCAACAGCAGTGAGCTAGCACTATGTTCCTGAAGCTTTTGAAAAGAAAATGTGGGCTGGCACCCAAATATCCCTGGGGCATTGTGACCATGAAATCTGATTTTTTTTCTTATTAAGACGAGCTCAACACCCATTCTGTCTGCCTTTTAATTTTCATCCCTAAAAAAGATAAACTGTGACACAATTCCTGAAAAGTGGGTGACAAATGACATTTTAATCAAGTAAGGTTGTGGGAGTGAATCACAGGCAAAATAGGATGAAAGACTTTCCTGTTGTATAAGTTAATTGTGTCTGCACAACCCACTATTCTCTCCGTGACACCCTAAGGACTTGCACCTTAAACTTAAATGATTTTTTCTACTGTTCAGATTTAAACAGCACCCTGTGACATGTGTCGTTCAATACACAGCGAGAGGAGTGTTTACAAATGTCCACAACAGTTAAGTCAGTCTCCTTCTAAGCACTTCCATATCCCCAAACCACAGGAAATCCTCGGTCTTCAGGAACAATCTTGACAAACCACTGTTTCTACCTCAATTTAACTACTTAACTGAAGTTCAGTAAACTAATTCAGAGCCAATTCAGGCACCTCAAAGAGAACGCAGTTTCGCCACCCTGTAGTTAGACCATGTATTTAATTCCAATGATGTTTTCAAGTATAATAGACCCTTTTATTCTGAAGATCTAGGCCTATCCATTCTTTCTTGAACACGCATATTCCATCAAAGATTAAAATGTTGAAGGGTTACGAGTGGTGAAATTTGAAAGAAAATGATGCAGAATGTTGAAACTTTTTGAGGACAAAAATAGAGCTTTGAAGGGCCAATTTAAGTGAGGCGTCATCTTTGAATGAGCAAGTCCTTGAATGTTTGATTCAAAATGCCAACAAGGTTCCTCTGAATGAGCACAGATTTTCAAAGCAGTCAGTTCTAGGGATGAAGCCTATTCCTCAAAATAGGTGGTTTAGCTCACCTGAAATTTTGTTCTTTAAAGTACAAAAGTGGGTCCTTCTCTAGGGTGGGTAGATTTATTGTTAAAATCAGGGCTGTGTGGGGCCGGCACTGTGGCACAGTGGATTAAAGCCCCAGCCTGCAGTGCCGGCATCCCATATGGGTGTCAGTTGGAGTCCCGGCTACTCCTCTTCTGATCCATTTCTCTGTTATGTCCTGGGAAGCAGTAGAAGATGGCCCAAGGGCTTGGGCCCCTGCACCCACGTGGGAGACCTGGACGAAGTTCTTGGCTCCTGGCTTCAGAACAGATCAGCTTTGGCCATTGGGGTCATTTGAGAAGTGAGCAAGCGGAATGGAAGACCTCTCTCTCTCTCTCTGGCTCTACCTCTCTATGTCTTTAAAATAAAATAAAATAATTCTTTTTAAAAAATCAGGGCTATGTAGAAAGCTGGATCAAAGTCCAGTCAGGAACATAAACCCGCACTAAGTATTTCAAACAGAGGAATCAAGTACACTGAATTGCTTACACAGTATTGAAAACGCATCAGAGAAAAAAATGAAAATTAATAACTACACAAACCAGTGACTTTCCATTGAGCTGCAAGAAGGAAAAAAAAAAGACAAATTGTTACCAGAAATAAGGAGCATGTTCTCAGCTTCAAAGACCTCAGTGTTCTCAGCTTCAAATACTCGATTTCATTTTCCAACCTACTCTGGAGGAAGAGAATCAAAGTGCCGTTGTCGTGGTTAAGACGTTGGGATCAGACTGCCTGCGCTTACAGTCACTCAGTCTTTCTTGTGCTGTCGCTTTGAACAAGCCATGCACCTCTTCATGCCTCAGCTTCCACATGAGCAAAATGAGGACAATAATGGCACCTGCTCCATAGTATTGCTCACTGCACCTGCTGAGCCACTCTGTGAACAGGTATAGTAGGCGTAAGCGGGGTGTGCAGCAACTGCAAATGGGGCATTTGCTGAGGTTGCCAGTGATGCTATCAGTACTTCCATTTTACTCTTACTTCTGCTATTTTTGCAATAATAGTCCCCTTTCATACCAGAAAGTCTGGAGGATTGTAAAGGCAGTATTACTTGTTTTTTCTGTAGAGTGCTCATCTCTTTTATGTTACGAACTTGACCGACTTCTGAAGGTAAGAATCACTCTTAGGGGATAGCCCTGTGCCCAGTGTAGAAGGCATGCAATGACTGCTGAGAGGCTGATTTATACATGTGACAACTCCTAATTTCTGATTTAGACTACTAAGTGGATGGAGGCACCATCCCTTTAAACAGGGCCTTCAAGATAAAAACCAGGGAAACCTCAGAATACAAGTTTAGGAAACTGGAAGATCTCTATGGAAAATGCATGGGGTGGGCCAAATGTATTTATTGTAACATTTACTCTGTGACATTGACATTGCCAATTGACATTGTTCTAGACAATGGAGAAACAGCTATGATATAGAATGACATAGAATCTTTTTCTTTTGCAGTTACTGCTGGGACTGAAATGAGCATTCTAACGTAAAAGATGATAAAAGACTAAGTTACATAGACGATTTAGAATAAAGTAACCCTCAGGAAAATGAGTTCATTTCACAGAAGTAAATTGAGATGGAAGGAAAAAAAAGTTACAGTTACTTATAGCTTTATATTAACCCAGGATTCCACCCTGACATAAGTCAGCTAAATCCCTGAACTTTCCAAGCCATTGTGAGATATTATCCCTTCCTTCTTCCTTCTCTTGCTCCTCTCATTCCTTCTTTCCTCTTCCTTCTTTCCTTATCATTCAGTTTGAGATAAGTTTGTGTCCTTTCTGATGCAAACATTTTTGGAAAAATAACTGTCACCTATGTTTACAGCCTTTGATTCCATGCAGGGGACCAGGGATAAGCTGAGGAGTATTAGGTATCTGAGGTTAGGAGGTAAGAAATGTTAAAGGCTACATTGAGAAAAAAAAAAAAAAAAACTTTCATTCACATCTACTGTGAATAACTTTAGACTGATGGAGCAGTAGAATGAAGCACTAATTTCCAGGATGATGTTTGAAATAAAATAATGAATAACCCTGGTCAAACCTCCACATCAGAGGATTCCATGCCCAGCAGAGCAAAACTAGAAGAAGCACAGTTAAAGGGAACTCAATGTGAGGGAGTTGGAATGCATTGTGATTTGATCAAAACACAAAAAGGCAAATTCCAACCACAGAGCAGGCATTGTAGAGGCCTGGTGTGTGTGGATACCCATGCTGCTTACCTGGCAATTTGCAGTTAATGGCCAGGAGAAAACCATCACTCCAAAGACAACATGGAGGATATCCTATATTCATTTTTCTCTACGCACAAAAGTTGCTAAGACAGGATGGGTAATGAAAGGTGAGGGATAAGAAGATGCTGAGAGATCTGTGGTTCCTCCTCAGGAATACAGCCTCCTGCTAAAGCATTTCTGAACTGCAGGGGCTGCAGTTGGAGGGCTTGAAATAGCACAGGTTGTGGAGGTGCAGGGGAAGTCAGCCTGTGTTCAGACTTTGGGCACGTTCCAGTACCTGCACTTGCCAGTGTGCTGGGAGCTGGTGCTGTAGCCTTGTGGGCTTCATGAAGAAGGCCCTCTAATGATCCTCAAGATGCCTGACCTAAAGTCCTGCTAACTGCATTTCAGAAAATAAGTAACTAGAATCAAGGACAAATAAGTCACCCTTTATCACCATCCCCTCCTCCTCAATAATCTCACCTCTACTCAGTGTTACTTCCCTACATGCGAGTGGAAAAGAAAGTTCTACTTATTATGATTAAGGGGGGCAATCACCAGTTCAACTAAAATCAATCACTCTAAGAGAATGTCTCTCTGCTGATGCCGCAGCTCACTAGGCTAATCCTCCGCCTGCAGCTCTGGCACCCCGGGTTCTAGTCCTGGTCGGGTGCCGGATTCTGTCCTGGTTGCCCCTCTTCCAGGCCAGCTCTCTGCTGTGGCCCGGGAGTGCAGTGGAGGATGGCCCAAGTGCTTGGGTCCTGCACCCGCATGGGAGACCAGGAGGAAGTACCTGGCTCCTGGCTTCAGATCAATGCAGCGCCGGCCGCAACGCGCCGGCCATAGCGGTCCCTTGGGGGTTGAAGCAATGGAAAAAGGAAGACTTTTCTCTCTGTCTCTCTCTCACCGTCTAACTCTGCCTGTAAAAAAAAAAAAAAAAGAGAGAGAGATAGACAATGTCTAAAAAATTTTATATAAGAGGTTTCAAAGAACTCATAGAATATATATCTATATGTATATGTAAAGTGTGCATGGGTTTTGAAAGGTTTTAAAACAGAATTATATTTTAGTTCCATTTTTCTACAAGTTTTTTGAAGTATCCTCATATGTAATAACTGACTTCATTCTGTAAATACACAGTCTATGAGAAAGCATAGCAATCCATGACTATATTGGAGTTTGAACCAAAACCTTGGTGGAATTTTAGGAAATATATATGAAATTAGCATTTATTTTGCTACTGTCTGACTCTACTTCTTTTTTAAAGGATTTATTTTATTTATTTGAAAGTCAGATTTACAAAGAGAGGTAGAGACACAGAGAGAGGTCTTCTAACCACTGGTTCACTTCCCAAATGGCCACAATAGCCAGAGCAGAGCTGATCTGAAGCCAGAAGCCAGGAGCTTTTTCTGGTTCTCCCATGTGGGTGCTGGGGCCCAAGAACTGGGCCATCTGCCACTGCTTTTTCAGGTGCATTAGTTGGGAGTTGGTTCAGAAATGGAGCAGCCAGGACTTGAAACCAGTGCCCACATGGAATATCTGCACTGCAGGCCAGGGCTTTAACCTGCTGTGCCACAGCACCAGCCCCCAGACTCTACTATTTACAAAAAGCAAGGAAAGGATAAACGGTCCTAAGTGAGAAGGCATTATCTGAGGGTTGCATAATTAACATCATTTACAACTAAATAAGCCCAACAGTCATTATAAGATCATTAGGAAAAAGGTAGTGACAGGTTGAGAGACCGAAGTGGCTGTATTCTAATCTCAGGGGGAAGAGGCATCACTGACAAGTTCCTTGGGAAAGATGTATTGAAGAGGTAAGAAAGTTCAAAGCCCAAATCAGTCAGGAAAATCAGTATCTGTATATGAGCAAATGACAATTTCAACTTGGCTTCTGGGTGTCCTTATCACTTTAACCCCTCAAATCCCTGTCCTCTCCCAGGTCCTTGAACCTGCAGGCACTGAATAAATCTGACCAAAGACAGAGGTGAAAGACAGGACAACATCCCCCTTCAATGAATTCAGTAGTTAGGCTTGGCTCAGGAAATAGGGCTTCCTAACCCAGCCCAGAGCCCCTCCTACTACTAAGGAGAGTGTTTTAGGGAAAGAATCTTGTGCATTTGTTTCCAGAATCCAGACTTTACTTTGAAGGGGAGTTAGGCCTAGGGGCAAGAAAGAGACAACATCTCCTAACTGAAGCAGCATCTAATTGTAACATCTCCTTTTCATTAGGTGTCTGATGTTCAGTTTCCATGCAGCTACAGATGTTGCTCCGTTTCTTGCCTAGCAGCCCAAGGCAGGAAGGGCTCGAGGAAAAGATGACACCGTGAGAACCAACTTAAGGCCTCACACAAGGGTACCCTTCTCATGACAGCATGGCTCAAACTGGGGTTGGAGAGGTAGAATAGATTCCAGCACCTCACAAAGTTTCTTCTCCTCGTGTTCCAGTTTCCTTCTTTGAGGGATTAGATATTAAAGTGTAAAATATTTCAGTCTTGTGAGTCTTTGTAGAGTACCCTGCTACAGACTGGACCAAGTCTGACTTACTAACGTCCCTCTCAAAAATCATCTTTTCCGGGCCGGTACCGTGGCGCAGTAGGTTAATCCTCTGCCTGCAGTGTCGGCATCCCATATGGGCGCCAGTTCTAGTCCCAGCTGCTCCTCTTCAATCTACCTCTCTGAGGTGGCCTGGGAGAGCAGATGAAGATGGCCCAAGTTCTTAGGCCCCTGCATCTGCATGGGAGACCCGGAAGAAGCTACTGGCTCCTGGCTCCTGGCTCCTGGCTTCCGATCTGCGCTGCTCTGGCCATTGCGGCCACCTGGGGAGTGAATCAACAGACAGAAGACCTTTCTCTCTGTCTCTCCCTCTCATTGTCTGTGACTCTATCTCTTAAATAAATAAAATCTTTTTTTTTTTTTTTTTTTTGGACAGGCAGAGTTAGTCAGTGAGAGAAAGAGAGACAGAGAGAAAGGTCTTCTGTCCGTTGGTTCATTCCCCAAATGGCCACTAGAGCCAGCGCTGATCCGAAGCCAGGAGCCAGGTGCTTCCTCCTGGTCTCCCATGTGGGTGCAGGGCCCAAGCACTTAGGCCATAATCCACTGCCTTCCCGGGCCACAGCAGAGAGCTGGACTGGAAGAGGAGCAACCAGGACAGAATCTGGCGCTCCAACTGGGACTAGAACCCGGGGTGCCGGCGCCACAGGTGGAGGATCAGCCTAGTGAGCCGCGGCACTGGCCAATAAAATCTTTTTTAAAAAAGTCATCTTTTCTCAATTTGAAAATCTTCATTCCCAAAGGCATGAACATCTTCCAGTGCCTAACCTATTTGATTAACTATTATGGCAACATTTTTGAAAAAAAAAAAAACTGTCATTATGTCATTACTATTATTCTAAGGCTTTGCTGTCACATGAAAAATTGTATACATCTGCAGTGTACAAGTTGCATTTTGATATATGTATGTATACATTGTGGAAGGATAAAAGCAAGTTAATTTACATATCCATCATCCCACGTATTTACTATGCTTTGTGATAATAACATTTAAAATCTACTGTCTTCGCACTTTTTTTCAAGTGCAGAGTACAATGGCAGTTACTAAGGAATAGCAACTAAGGCAAGGCAAATAGGGTAAAAGGTTTCAGTTATACAAAAGGAATAAATTCTGGAGATTGATCGTCACCATGGTGACTATAGTAAATAATACTGTACTATACAGTTGAAGCAATATATACCTAATTCCCTAAAGAATACTGAAGCACATGTCTTAGGGAATTCACCAAAAATCGCAGTTTGTAATGAAGGTTTGTGTCTATTAAGTAGTTCTATGCACCAGACCTTGGAATAAGCATTCCACAGAGACTAAGCCATGAAAAACAACCAACCACCTCTTAAAGTGGAATTATTATCATTTTTACTTCTTCTATGGACAAAGTATTAGAAGCTCTGATTAGATATACCTTGTCCAAACTCATACAGAGAGACAGTGATTCCAGAGTTTAACATAGGCAGCCTAACTCCAAGGGTTTCTCTTTCAAGGTATGTGATGAATTATTATTTCATGCAAAATTGGTTTTGTATAAGGGTCTTCTTACTCAGAGAGGATGCAGTAAATTCAATATATATATATATCATAAATATTATATACATATATTAACAATCTTGCTTAATATGTAATTGGATAAAAAATGATTCTATGTGTGAATCTCAATGACTTGAAGGATGAATCTCAATGACTTGAAGGATTTGGATTATCTTGTTTCAGCTTGTATTTAGTTGGGTAGTCTGCAAGTTCAGAGCTGCTCAACTACTATTATTCATAATAAAGTCATTTGTGATTTTAGAGATCATAGTAGAAATGTCTAGGTCTTAGAGGACAGAAGCTAGACAGAAATTGGTTAAAAGAGAAACAGATACTAGGTTGTTGGCATTAGCAAGAGGGTTTTTAAAATAGCATAAATATCTAATAAGAGTTTGTGAATTTACTTGTTGTGTTGTATAATGGGAACCTACTCTCACAGACCCTAAGGAAATGTCAGTGAAATTCAGAAATTCAGAGTAATTATTATGTTTGATGCAACTATTTTTCCTTTTCCGCAAAATACAAAGAAGTAATGAGCCCTGTGTCAAGAGTGTTGGGAACACACAGGGGCAACCACTTCTGCCTTTTACAGCAACAGCATAACTGACTCGCAGCCTCATAGGATGCTGACCAAACAGGCAGACAACTGCACATACTGATGAATGACACACACACACACACACACAGCACTGCACATAATATAACTGCTGCTGCCAAGGTTATGGTTGCCCCATCGTCAGTTATTTAACAAATAGTTCTTGCTGCCTACAAAATGTTCTCATCATTTTTAAGCACTGAGATTATGGCATCACGCAAAAAGGGCAAGGCCCTGATTTCGTGATTTACATGAACTTCCATCTTACTAGTAGAAGAGAGATGCTAAACACGATCTTGGATCCTGATAGATACACTGAAGACGTGAATTTTCGACATTTAAGAATGAAAAAAAAAATGGGAAAAAGCATGAGAGTGGTTGAGAAATGATTTTTTGAGAGAGAGAAATGTGATGACAGAGGGAAGAGTATTCCAGGTAGACAGAAGACCAAGTCCAAAGGTCATGAAATGGGAACTGAGCTCTGCAGAGTCCAGAAGACCAATATGTTCACACACAGCTTATAAAATGTAGAACAAAGGATACGAGGCTAGAACACAGGGAGAGGCCAGATCAAATGGCATTTTGTAATCCATACCTTACATTTTGTAAGTTAGCCTAACTGTAATGCATGAGGCATTGGTGGGATATTATTTAATAAATACTTTATCAAAAAAGGAACAGAAACTGATATGAGTGGCAACAGGGAAATCAATATTACAGGAGAGAAGTGAGTTGTAAGAGTAAGAGAAGTTTGATTTAGGATGAATTTGGAGGCAGAGTCTAAAAAAATGTTAAATTTGATATTGGATACAAAGAAAAGCTCAATATTGAATAGGATACAAGGGATTCAGTTGAACAAACATTAAGCACAACCATGTAAATGGATATCTCTGCATGTTGAAACTGAGCTGAAAGGAACATGATCTTATGAGATTGAACAAGAATTTGCATCTACAAGATCCTATAAAGTCATCCATCCAGGGGCAACTAGTCTATATTATACATTTTTTAAAAATCTCAGTTTCGTGGCTGGAAGATCATCCAGAGTGAGTCAGAATAAAGTTTATTATTGGATAAAAGGAGAAAAATCCCAAGAATTGATTTAATCAGAAAGAAGGAGAAATCTCTCCTTTCAATGGAATCTTAGTTGCATTAATATAACACTTGGTTAAGTAAGAATAAGTATCTCTTCTTTGATTCAACTTCAAAAATCCACAAATGGACAGAGAAAACAATTACTAAATGAATGCTATCAATTAATATACAAAAAAGTATCACAACAATCCTAACAAGTATTATGTCAGTATTCCATGATAAGCTGCTATAGATATGGTGTCTTATAAATAATAGAAGTCTGTTTCTTACAGATACAGTTGTTGGGGAGTGTGAGGTCAAGGACAAGATCAAAATGTCTGGACGTTCAGTTGTGACACTGGTTTATAAATGACCATGTTCCCCCTGTGAAAAAGAAGTGAGGAAGCTCTCCAGAGTATTTTTATAAGAACACTAATGCCATTCATTGGGGCTCTGCCCTTATGTCCTAATCATTTGCTAATATCCCTACACCCTACTTGGGGTGAATATTTCAACATAGGGATGGATGAGTAGTATTCAGCAGTCTATTGCATGACTTCCAAAAATTAGGTTCCTTTCACATGCAAAATACCATTCCATTCCAACAGAAACTGAAAATCTTAACTTAGACAAGTATCCACTCAGAAGTTTGAAGTTCAAATTCTCACCTAAATATCACCTAAATGAGATACAAGTGAGACCTGTGATATAATTTATCCAAATTATTTTTACAAATTGATGTCCAGCTGTGAAACTATGAAACAAAGTTATATATCTCAAAAATGTATTGTTGTCCAATATGGTATTGTAACATCTACAGCCTGTGACACAGGCATCCCATATGGGTGCCAGTTTGTTTCTCAGCTGCTCCACTTCCAATACAACTCCCTGCTAATTTGCCTAGGAAAGCAGCAGAAGATAGCCCAAGTGCATGGGCCCTGGCAAATCAGATAGCAGATGTTACTGGCTCCTGGCTTCAGCCTAGCCCAGCCCTGGCTGTTGCAGTCATCTGTGGAGTAAACCAGTGAATGGAAGATATCTTACTCTCACTCCCTCTGTAACTTTACCTTTCAAATAAATAATCTATTTAAAAAATACATGGTTGGGGCAGGCACGGAATATATATTTGCATTCCCAAAGGGAGAAATGAGAAAGAAGAAAGTAATGGGTCCCAAGTAAGTTCAAATTACGAGGCAAAAGCCTTGGTATCTTAAGGCTCAAGAACAATACATTTGAGGGCTCCATGTGTTGTTCTAGACCCATTCGGGTAGAGTTTCTGTGAAATATATCTGTCAAGCACTCCCCATGGCTCTAAGTGGTCCCAGAGCCACATCTTTTGGCAGAGCCATTAACTCCTTGAAAATAAGGCAGTGGTCTGCCCTTTCAAAACTGAGTAGGCAGCCCTGGTAATCTCTGAGCCACCACTATGGTCATTCTCTTCTTGTCTTAAAGAAAAGCTCATATTATCAGATGAATTACTCTATGTTCCTGCCCTGTGAAATTCAAAAATTCTGACACTCTCCCTTCCCATCTTCTTCCCTTATGGTTACAACTGGTAGTAATTCTCCTGGAGTTTGCCATGGTCCCCCCTACAAAATAATTGCTTGTTGATACATTTCTTACAATATGTTCTCATTTCTTACAATATGGATAGGCTAAGGATTTCCAAATCTTTTAAAAATATTAATATTTATTTGCTTAATTTATTTTTTAATTTTTATTTAATAAATATAAATTTCCAAAGTACAACTTTTGGATTATAGTGGCTTTTTACCCCCATAACCTCCCTCCCACCCACAACCATCCCATCTCCCACTCCCTCTCCCATCCCAATCACATCAAGATTCATTTTCAATTATCTTTATATACAGAAGATCAATTTAGTATATACTACGTAAAGATTTCAATAGTTTGCACCCACACAAAAACACAAAGTATAAAGTACTGTTTGAGTACTAGTTACACTGTTAATTCACCATAGTACAACACATTAAGGACAAATATCCTACACAGGGAGTAAGTGCACATGACTCCTTGCTTATTTATCTGAAGACAAAGAGAGTTAGACAATTGAGATTTATGTGCTGGTACACTGCCTAAATGCCTTCAACTCTCAGGATTGGGTGACATCAAAGCTAGGATTTAGGAACTCTATCCAGATCTCTCATTTGAGTGGCAGGTACTCTATTATGTAAGCTATCATCTTCCAATAATGGTGTACATTAGTAGGAAGCTGGAGTTGGTTACAGAACTAGAACATGAATCCAGGTACTGTTAAATGAGATGTGGTAACCCAATTGGAGTTTTTGCCACTGTACCAAATGCTTACCCTGCATCTTCCAAATCTTTAAGTTTGCTTCTTTCTTTCCTTAACAATATCATATAGTAGTAACTTCTCCATTCTGCTAGTTTAATAAATGATCAGGAGGATCTATGCCACATTTTCAACCCTGCTTAGAAGTAGTTTAAATTCAATATTCAATTTCATTGCTTGCTAGTTCTACCTTCCACAAACCACTAAAAAATGTACACTATTCAACCAAGGTGTTTTTTTTTTTTTCTACCTTATAACAATGTCTGTTCTTCCTCTAATTTTCAATAACATGATCTTTATTTCTATTTGAAAAGCTTGAGATAGGAATTTAAATTCGAAATTTCTTTCAACAATTTGTACAGTGACATTAAAAATGAGCCATCAAGACCATTATATTGGGGCCAGCACCATGGCTCACTTGGTTAATCCTCTGCCTGCAGCGCCGGCATCCAATATGGGCACTGGGTTCTAGTCCCGGTTGTTCCTTTTCCAGTCCAGCTCTCTGCTGTGGCCCGGGAGGGCAGTGAAGGATGGCCCAAGTGCTTGGGCCCCTGCACCTGCATGGGAGACCAGAAGGAAGCACCTGGCTCCCGGCTTCAAATCAGTGCAGAGCCGACCATAGCGGCCATTTGGGAGGTGAACCAACGGTAGGAAGACCTTTCTCTCTCTCTCTCTCTCTCTCTCTCTCTCTCTCTCTCTCACTGTCTATAACTCTACCTGTCAAATAAAAAAACAATGTATAAAAAAAAGACCATAATATTTGGTAATTTTCCAAAAATATTTAATATATAAATGTCATATATAAAATCAGCTAACCATTTGCTTCTTATAAGTGATTGGTTATCAGGTATCCATATATTAAAAACAATCAACATAATTATATTTATTAATTTCCCAAAAATGTTTTTCCATATGTAGAATCACCTAGTCACTTGCTTCTTATCAGTGATTGACTATGAGTAATCAAACGTTACCAATGTAGGTATCTTGCATACATTCTTTGTAAGCAGTTCACACCATGGACTAGGAATATTGTCTTTTGTACTGAAATAGAGTCATCAACATATTTAATCAGATTAGACTAGAGAATGTCACCATAACTTATGTTAAGGTTCTCCAGAGAAACAGAAAGTGCTAGATAAGTAAGCAGATGATAGATGAAAGATAGATAGGCAGATAGATAATCAACAGACAGCGAGTAGACTGGCACAGAGCTGGCTAGATAGCTAAATGGACAGAAAGATGATAGACAGATAGATAAACAGACAGACAGACAGAAAGACAGATAAGGATAAGGTAAGGTAAGGTAAGACAGGCACAAACACAGATGGCTAGATAGAAAGAAAGATGATAGAGATAGATAGTAAATAGAAGCATATATATCATGGAAGGTTATGGAAGGTGAGAAGCCCCATGATTTGGCCACTAAAAGTTGGAGACCCAGGAAAACTTGTGGTGTACAGACATGCACAACATAATGGTATTTTGATCAGTGGCAGATCACAGTTGTAATGATAGCCCCATTGGATTATATCACCTAGTGGTATTGTGGCTTCCTTGCTTTGTGTAAGCTCACTCTGTGATGTTCATACAATGACTAAACTACCCAACCACACATTTTCAAAACATATCCCTGTGTTTAAATAGTGTATGGTTGTAACTCTGGTCTAAACCCAAAGGACTGATGGTGAGCCAATAGTGTAAATCATAGTCTGACCCTCAAGACCTGACAGCCAGGAGCTCCAGCATACAAGGGTGGACAAAAATGGACATCCCATGTCAGACAGAGAGAGCTTTCCTTCTTCAAACTTTCTGTTCTATTGAAGCCCACAACAGATGCCACAGTGCATGCCTCAACTAATGAGGGTAGTTTTCCCACTAGAATACTAGAGATTATTCTAGAAACACGCTCATAGATACATCTAAAACTAATGTTTTGTCAGCCACCTGGACATCTCATAGGTCAAGATGACACAGAGAAATAACCGTCATATGTCATTATACCCATTTGACTGAGGAACTGAAAGTTACAATGGCATCTAGATAGATAGATAAATAGATAGGAAGGAAGGAAGGAAGGAAGGAAGGAAGGAAGGAAGGAAGGAAGGAAGGAAGGAAGGAAGGAAGGAAGAAAGAAAGAAAGAAAGAAAGAAAGAAAGAAAGAAAGAAAGAAAGAAAGAAAGAAAGAAACATAAATATTGCCTCACCTATATGGAATCACATTTTATCTTTTGTGCTTAATATATCATAATTCAAATCCAAATATATATATATATATATGGAAATAAAATGTAAAAGAAGAAACTATTGACTACAGTTTCAATAATGTCTAACACTGAGTTTGTGTCCCATCTTTGCAAAGATGTGGATAGTGAAAGAAGCCTGTCTGAGGAGCCGGTGCCGTGGCTCACTTGGTTAATCCTCCGCCTGCGGCGCTGGCACCCCATGTGGGTGCCGGGTTCTAGTCCCAGTTTCTCCTCTTCCAGTCCAGCTCTCTGTTCTGGCCTGGGAAGGCAGTGGAGGATGGCCCAAGTGCTTGGGCCCCTGCACACGCATGGGAGACCAGGAGGAAGCACCTGGCTCCTGGCTTTGGATTGGCACAGTTCCAGCCGTGGCGGCCATTTGAGAGGTGAACCAATGGAAGGAAGACCTTTCTCTCTGTCTCCCTCTCTCATTGTCTATAACTCTTCCTGTCAAGTTAAAAAAAATAAAGTAAAAAAATTTAAAAAATAAACAACAGGAGTCACTGTGCACTTACTCCTCATGTAGGATCTTTGTCCTTAGTGTGCTGTACATTGAGATTTAATGCTATAACTAGTACTCAAACAGTATTTTTCACTTTATGTTTCTGTGTGGGAACAAATTGTTGAAATCTTTACTTAATGTATGCTAAACTGATCTTCTGTATATAAAGAGAATTGAAAATGAATCTTGATGTGAATGGAAGGGGAGAGGGAGTGGGAAAGGGGAGGGTTGCAGGTGGGAGGGACGTTATGGGGGGGAAGCCATTGTAATCCATAAGCTGTACTTTGGAAATTTATACTCATTAAATAAAAGATTGAAAGAAAAAAAAAAAGAAAGAAGCCTGTTCTATACCATTCCATTGCGGCTTAAAGTTATGTTTGTGGTTTCCATAAAATATATCTATATCACTGATCTCCTAAAAGCTACCAACTGCAAATTCTAAATGCTATGAAACTCTTGAATATAACCAAGAAATATGTACTGCAACTTTGTATGAAAATATGGGCTCTCTTATGGATAACAGTGATAGGATTAAGGAATACTTGATATACAAAGCTAATGCTCTCCAGTTTATTGAATCCTATGTTAACTTCAGAATATTCAGGCTGCCCCAGTCAGCTCCCTTGTCCACATGGAGAAAAAGAGAGGTATGGGGCTGGCTTGACATGCTTTGGCAAGGCTCCTCCCACCTGCACTGTCCTAGTGCTTATGATTATCATAAGGGCAAACAGAAGAGGAGAAAGAAGCATGCTTTGATGGATCCATGACGCTGTCACTCAAACCTATTCCTTAGGAAGTGATTTCAAGTAACTCGAAAAAAGTTATTTTAAGTGAGAAAACTAGATCAATGATATTTTTTCAATATAGATAATTATTTTCCATACCTTTAAAGATCCTTAGAGGCATAGCACTGGTAACTAAAGAGCCAACAATAGTTGTACTGATATTTGGAATCCATCGTTAAGGAGGGGTTCATGGTTCCTCCCAATCTATATTCATGAGATACACAGCTCTTTGAATGCCCATTCCTTCACATCTGCTATTTGTCTTACTGGTAATATTTACACACTCCCTCCATCACTATTTTCTTGCACACTCATCTTTCTAAATTTTGCTGACATAGCAACTCTTCTATGCACCCTGTCTTGACACCTTCCCTTATTATACCAAAACCTTTTCCAGATGGGCTCTCAGTCCAAATCTTTCACACCACCACTGCAAGTTTGGTCACAGCTCAAAAACGTATTTGAGAGGCAGGGAAAGAGTGACAGATCCCCCATCTGCCGAACCATTCCTGATTCATTCACATGCCTGGGCCTGGGCCAAGCAGAAGCCAGGAGCTGGGACCTTAACCTGAGTATCTCACATGGATGGCAGGAACCCAAGTACCTGAGCCATCAACTGCTACTTCACAGGGTTCTCATGAGCAAGAAGCTGAAATAGGGAATACAGATGGAATCTGGACCCAGTCACTCTGAACAGTTCCAACCAGAATCTTAACTGGTAGGTCAAGCCCACTGTGCCCTTTCAGCTCTTCTCTTTACTGATGGCCCCAATTTAGAGAAGCCAAGTAAAGGACAGGGGAGTTAAGAGCTACAGAAAAATAAAAAAGAGAACATAATGCTGTTCTTTGAGACATAGGAAAATGTAATCTTCTTTAATGGATGAGATTAATTATCAATAGAAATGAAGACAGTGGTTTCTATAATGGGTGACTGAGGGGTTTGTGAATACCCAAAATTCCAATCAAGGTGATCTGAACACATTTTAACAGAGGCAGAGATGAATATGAAGGTAAACTAGTGAACATAAATCTAATAAATTAGATTTTCACTGTGTAAGCAGAGATGGAATTGTCAGCTTGCAAAACAAAACTCAGAGTAAAAATGGCCCAGGGGGGTTGTTCACATAGCTTGGTCCTAGATGACGTCCACAGGTCTGGTGTGTGGACTCAAGCCCCATGTTCCCAGTGGCTGGTTCATCACTGCCCCCCACTAAAACATGAAATAATGAAGTACACTCTTCTATCATGTAATGAGCTATTCACTCACTAATGCAATTCATTAAAAATTATTAAGCATCTAATATATATTTGGCATTATACTAAATGCTTTATAAGTGTTCTACTAACTTAATTCCCAATCCAAAGATATAAGGTAGATACAATTTTACCCATATTTTATAGACAAGGACATCAAGAGTTTGAGAATTTTGCAGATTTGCCCATAATTACTTGGCCATTCAATGACCAAGGTGTAGTTTAATCCCAGAGTCTACAGTGAGCCCCTTCTCTGTGTGAGGGGCTCTGCTTCATGCTGTGTACAGAACAAACATTGGTTAGAAGTGATGGTGCCTCTCCTTACCCTGGTCCAGCACACTTTCCACATTCCTTGACATTTTTGCACATAGTCTGACGCTCACCCTAGGCTATCTTGCCTGAAGTATGAGCCAGCTCTTGCCCAGCATTCTGTTTCCAGCCATTCAGTTCATTCAACGCTCAGAGTTCAGTCTTTAGGGTTCTGAGGTTTCACCCCATACTACCATCAGGGAGAGGAGAGAGAGAGAGGGAAAGAGGTTAACAATTGAATGTAAGCCTCCTGAACCTAATCTGTGTTACATCATGAACTACTTCCAACTGGAAAAGCACAAGTGATTAAAAAAAAAAAAAAAAGCATGGGAAGTAGCAGACAAAACCCCTCTTTGTTGGTAACATGGGTCTGGTCTTCTCAATGATGGGAAATCGCTTTCCTTAAGTGAATATTTGGGCCTTTTGTAGTTGTTTCCTATTTCTCTTTGACAATGGTTGACTTCGGAAGTGGTGATGCTACCCTTCATTTACATCAGTGGTTAGCAAACAACATACCATAGGCCCAATGCAGCTACCTACCTACCTTCTTTTGGACTTAAAGTCTTATTTGAACACAGCCACACTCACTCAACTACACAATGTCATGACTCTCGCAGGATAATGAGAAAGTTCAGAGGTTATGACAGACCTTACAGCTGCAAAATATTCATTATATGATCTTTAACAGAAAAAGTTTGCCCAGCTAGCTCTATGTCATAAGAGAATATTTTTATAAGTTTTGCTGATCATAAAATGCTGTGATATAGGAATTCTGGCAAATGTGGGGAGTTGCCTGTAAGGAATTCAACCCCTAAGGGAGAATGTTTTTCCCACAATTCCTCTACATGTCTTTCCTTTGAGCTGCTCAAACTACATGAAGCAGAAGTGATAACTCCTAGGCAATGTCTAGGTGTTCATAACAAATATTGAACATCTCTGTTACATGAAGTAAAAATACTACATTTGAATAACAGTAGCCACTTGATTGAATATCAGCTAGCTTCCAAGTCTTATATTTATATACATCATTTTAGTTGATCTTTGCTTCAACAGGGAAGGTCATTATCCACTTCTCTCTTCCACAAATGATGATGCTAAGATGGAACTTAAGAACATTCATCCAGCCCACACAGTAAGGGGAGAGGAAGAATTTTATACCCAGACCCTCAGGTCTCTGAAGACTATCGCATTTTTATTCCACAAGACTTTCCAGCAAAATGTATTTATTTTGTATTCTACATTCTCCCATCATATGCAACAATTCCTTTAATGTTATGATATACAGTGTGCCTTAGACAAAACTGTTTATATGAGGAATCTGAGATGTGGAGAGAGAATCATTAAGTTGCTAATGAAAAGTGCAACGTTTATGTAATGTTAAAACCTTCAATATTTCATTCTCACAATAGCCTTGAGAAGTACAAATTTCATTATTACTCCAACTTTGTTGATGTAAAAACAAATTTAGAGGTTCCCACACCTGAGTGGTGAAACCTAGACTCTTGTTTCCTGGTGGCAAATTCTTCATTCTTAAAACATCACTTGGAGTGTGTTATATGCTCAACACGTAACTGTAAAAATCAATACAAAAGCTACTCAAAATATGCTGTCTTGCTAATACTTGGAACAGAGCAAAGAGATTGGCCTAACTTAATGTATTAAAAACATATACTTATTAAAAGCCATAAAAGTATGCTTTTCTGTATCTAACTTAGCAGTGTACATTTTTGATTGATATGTATAAATTCTTTTTAACTCTGGAAAAGATGTGCAGCTCCTCCAAAGAAAGCATAACCACTTGTAGGATCCAGTGTTTAGGGGCTAGCATTGTGGCATAGCTGGTAAAATAATGCTGGCATCCCACCTGGGTGCTGTTTTTTGTCCCAGCTATTCCACTTCCAACCCATTTGTCTGCTAATGTGCATGGGAAAAACAGCAGAAGATGGCCTAGGTGTTTGGGCCCCTGCCACCCACGTGAGAGACCAGATAAAGCTCCTGGCTCTTGGCTTTAGCCTGACCCAGTGCTGGTCTTTGTGGCCATCTGGGTAGTAAGCCAGCTGATGGAAGATTATTTCTCTGCCTCTCCTTCTCTCTCTCTGTAACTCTGACTTGCAAATAACTAAATAAGTCTTAAAAAAAATTCAGTGCCTGTCCTTGACGTCCACATTGGGTTTTAATTTGGAGAAGACAGAGTTCAGAATTACCATCATTCAGCACAGCCCATTTCCTGTAAAAGTGGATAGATGAGTGAGCATTTTGCTCCACAAGAATAAACCTGTAAGGAGTTCTTGAGCAAAACCTGTATTACTCTTCTGATTAAATTTCTCAGACCATTTTGGGTACTTGTAGAGGCTTCAGGCTGTAGGACATTTTCTCTGTCACATTTTGCTTTTCAATTCAGTTCTGCATGGAACAAAAGTTGATTGAAGGCACACATTGTGTAACATATTACTCTAGGCTGGGACTGAAGGCAGGGAGATTAGGTTACCAATTGTGAGGTGAGTGAAGTGCTTGCAGACTGAGGTAGGCAAGACATTACGGGGGCAGAGCAGAATGAGCAAGGCCATGGACTGAACAAATGCTGTATAAGGACGGATAAGTAATGCCATGTGACTGCAACATGATTGTGCACGAGGAATATAGTGAGTGATAAGATAAGGCAGTCAAACTAGGCAATAGAGAGCCATGAAACAAACTTCCACAGGCAACTACTTACCTGGAGATCCACCCCACCCAGTAAACAGTCTGTGTATTCCATTCCCATAATTATTTTCAATTTGTCTTCTTTGATCCACCCCATCTGTATACACCATACCAAAGCAGAGCCCCAGCTAGCCGATACTGGCAGACCAGATCATGCAGAGTCCCTTGCTACTGGTTTTGACAAGCATAAGGCACTGACTGAAGACAAAAGGGCTTTGTCTCAACTCTTCCCTCCTCCCTCTCCATCAATAGCTCGGCACTTGTTATGTTCTGTGTGACATCGAAAAGTTCTGTTCACTCAACCTCCTGGTTTGCCTGGGATGCGGGGCTTTCAATAAAACTGAGAAAGCTCTAAGCAAACCAGGACAGTCCCTAGCAAACGCACGTATGGTGGCCGCTCTCCCACAGCTGCGCTTCTTCCTGCCTCTGGAGAGTCTTGCTGGATTCTGGTCATCGTTCTTGGCTCCGGGCACCAGGAAGATAACAGCATCCTTGGTTGCTGCTACTAGGAGCATCTCTGCTCATTCTGATACCTGTCTGTCACTGTGCCCACACTTCAGGGAACAGTCGCTTCCTTTCATTCTTTCTTTCTTTCACTCTTTCTTTCTTTCACTCTTTCTTTCACTCTTTCTTTCTTTCACTCTTTCTTTCTTTCTTTCTTGGTGCAGAACAATGCTTAGTTGTTATTTTTTCAACTTTTATTTAACAAATATAAATTTCCAAAGTACGGCTATGGATTACAGTGGCTTTCCACTCCCCCCCCCCATAAATTCCCTCCCATCTCCCTCTCCATTTCCCATTCCATTCACATCAAGATTCATTTTCAATTATCTTTATATACAGAAGATCAATTTAGTATATATTAAGTAAAGATTTCAACAGTTTGCACACACACAGAACATGAAGTGAAAAATACTGTTTGAGTACTAGTTATAGCATTAATTCACATTGGATGACACATTAATCAGAGATCCTACATGAGGAGTAAGTGCACAGTGACTCCTGTTGGGGATTTAACAAATTGACACTCTTGTTTATGGCATCAGTAATCACCCGAGGCTCTTGTCATGAGTTGCAAAGGCTTTGGAGGCCTTTTGAGTTTGCTGACTCTGATCTTATTTAGACAAAGTCATAGTCTAAGGGGAAGTTCTCTCCTCCTTTCAGAGAAAGGTACCTCCTTCTTTGATGGCCCGTTTTTTCCACTGGGATCTCACTCGCAGAGACCTTTCATTTAAGTTTTTTTTTTTGCCAGAGTGTCTTGGCTTTCCATGCCTAAAATCTTCTCATGGGCTCTTCAGCCAGATCTGAGTGCCTAAAGGGCTGATTCTGAGGCCTGAGTGCTATTTAGGACATCTGCCATTCTATGAGTCTGCTGTGTATCCTGCTTCCCATGTTGGATCATTCTCTCTTTTTAATTATATCAGTATTAGCAGACACTAGTCTTGTTTATGTGATCCCGTTGACTCTTAGACCTATCAGTATGATCAATTGTGAACTGAAATTGATCACCTGGACTAGTGAGATGGCATTGGTACATGCCACCTTGATGGGACTGGATTGGAATCCCCTGGCACGTTTCTAACTCTACCATTTGGGGCAAGTCCGATTGAGCATGTCCCAAATTGTACATCTCCTCCCTCTCTTATTCCCATTCTTATATTTAACAGAGATCACTTTTCAGTTAAATTTAAACACCTAAGAATAATTGTGTGTTAATTACAGAGTTCAACCAATAGAATTAAGTAGAACAAAAAAGATACTAAAAGGGATAAAGTATTAAGTTGTTCAACAAGAGTCAGGACAAGGGCTGTTCAATTCACTGTTTCTCATAGTGTCCATTTCACTTCAACAGGTTTCCTTTTTGGTGCTCAGTTAGTTGTCACTGATCAGGGAGAACATATGATATTTGTCCCTTTGGGACTGGCTTATTTCACTCAGCATGATGTTTTACAGATTCCTCCATCTTGTTGCAAATGACTGGATTTCATTGTTTTTTGGCGGCTGTATAGTATTTTATAGAGTACATGTCTCATAATTTCTTTATCCAGTCTACTGTTGATGGGCATTTAGGTTGGTTCCCAGTCTTAGCTATTGTGAATTGAGCTGCAATAAACATTAAGGTGCAGACAGCTCTTTTGTTTGCCAATTTAAATTCCTTTGGGTAAATTCCAAGGAGTGGGATGGCTGGGTTGAATGGTAGGGTTATATTCAGGTTTCTGAGGAATCTCCAGACTGACTTCCATAGTGGCTTAACCAGTTTGCATTCCCACCAACAGTGGGTTAGTGTCCCTTTTTCCCCACATCCTCGCCAGCATCTGTTGTTGGTAGACTTCTGAATGTGAGCCATTCTAACCGGGGTGAGGTGAAACCTCATTGTGGTTTTGATTTGCATTTCCCTGATTGCTAGTGATCCTGAACATTTTTTCATGTGTCTGTTGGCCATTTGGATTTCCTCTTTTGAAAAATGTCTGTTGAGGTCCTTGGCCCATCTCTTAAGTGGGTTGTTGGTTTTTTTTTTTTTTTTTTTTTTTTTTTTTTTTTTGTGGAGCATTTCACTCTTTGAAACACTGCTTTGAATGTGATTCTATTTCCAGCTAGACGTTGACCGATAGACTCAAAAAGAAAATAGAAATTTTTATAATTCACCTTCTGCTTAACTGACTTGACACCTGTTAATTTCTAAAGCAAGATAAAAGCAGCTCTCCATCTGACTCTTGACTATGCAACATAGTGAGTTAATAAAATTCTGAACAAGATCTGGTCTCCAAATGTTTGTAGCTCTGTAACTGAGTATGTATGAGCAAGTTATCCCATGACTGAATTTCGTTGTCTATTAAATGGGGATAATCACACCCATATGTCATGCTTAGCCTGGGAATGAAATAAGAAAATGACTACCTCATACCTGAGGCCATGCCTCAGCACAAAGCACCAACTTACACAGTTTTAGCTCTCTTGTTGATGCGGAATAGGTTTCATATTCCTGGTTCAGGGAGATGGCTAACATTTATGCATATTTATGGAATATTCATATTTGTTATACTCATTGAACAACTACTGACAACAGATTTGCTCTGAGGCTAGTATTGTTCCAGGTACTCGTTTGTTTGATGTAGCTGAGAGCCCATGTGTACCCAGTACCACTGGGTGGGAGGGTCACTTCTTTCCAGCCACACATGTCCCTTGGCCTTCTGTAAAGAATTCCAGGAATGTTCCTGTCTTCAGCAATTATGCTTGCTGCTCTCTGAAATATCCTTCTCCTGATATCCAAATCCTACTCTCTTTTCTCCATTCAGATCTTTGTTTCATGGAGAAAACTGTTGGGAGAGTTCAATGAGTACTTGCCAAAATTAGAAGCCCCTACCATCAATCTCTGTCCACTGACTTCATAACTCTCATCATTATCTGGTATTACATAATCCAGTTGTTCTTTGTGTATGGCCCATTTCTCTCCCTAGAATGTAAACACCTTAAAGGCAAACACTGTCTTGCTTACCACCATCCCTCACCATATAAACAGATCTTTGCCCAAAGTCCTCCCAATAAGAATTTGTTAAATAAGCAACAAGATGCTAGAAATCAAATATGCAAAAATAAATAAGATATGCACTGATCCATGACTTGGTAAAGAAGATGAGTCAGGGGTAGCGAGTAACTGATTGGAAGAAATGTACAAGCCCAGCTAAGGGTTTCTGACACTCCGCTCTCATTTCTGATCAAATGGAGAAGGAAATCTTGAATATGGAAGATTCAATTAAGCTTGGCAAATCTATTTTTCATTGATTGTATCCTGAGTGACTGAGGTCTAGTTGTAGTCAAAGGCATAGAAGTGTAATTGGACTGTGAAACTGTCTTACGGTTAATTGATGTTTCAACAAGGAGAAGCAAATGAATATTTGAAGCACCCCAGGAAGTGAACTTCCCCATGATGCTGTGTTCTTGTTGGCTTCCAGCATGTGCCCAATTTACACTTCCAAAGCTCACCTGCCATGGAAAAAAGAAGTTTAAAGAGATTCCCCTTCATCTCTTTGGCCCAAGTTTCAGTTACATTCAGGGATGAAATGTGCTCTGCACAATATTCCACTTATTCCCACTAGCCATAACCTACAAGAGGAATGACATGAATGAATGAGATAAAAGCACAACCTTATGTAATGTGACCAGCAGATCTGGAAGCATGTCTGGTCTCCCTGGCACCAGCTATGTGAATGAGGGAATGCTGTTTCACCTTCTGTACATCAATTTCTTAATCCCCAAAACTGATATGTAAATTTTACATAAATAATTGTGAGCATATTTTGTAAAGTATAAAACAGGAGTTCTTAACTGCACTTTGCAATTTCCAAGTGTGTTTGTGCATCTAAAATTGTGAAATCAAATAATACATATTGTGCATGTGTAATAAAGGGCATATTTTCTGACGTGGACTCCATAGAGGCACTAAAGCCTTTTTTCCAATTCTCAAAGCTTTCCTGACCTAGAAGAACCTCCATGTGGCAAAATGGAAAGGAGTTGAAACAGTTGTGTTCATCTCACCTAATTTGGCTACTACAAAAGGAAAACTGAAATTATACAAAGTAGTCTTATAAATTCCTCACATTGCCGTTCACTCTTCTCTTGTACTCATTCAGAAGTTACAGAGAGGTAATCACATATGGGAGAGGTTATTCAGAAAGGTGGGATCTAATTGTGACAGCCCAATTGATGAATCACACGACTAAAAAAGGTAGGACCAGGGGCCGGTGCCATGGCTCACTTTGTTAATCCTCCGCCTTGTGGCCCCAACATCCCATATGGGCGCTGGGTTCTAGTCCCGGTTGCTCCTCTTCCAGTCCAGCTGTCTGCTGTTGCCCGGGAAGGCAGTGGAGGATGGTCCAAGCGCTTGGGCTCCTGCCCCCACATGGGAGACCAGGAGGAAGCACCTGGGTCCTGGCTTCGGGTCAGTGCAGCGCTGGCCCTAACGGCCATTTGGGGGGTGGACCAACGGAAGGAAGACCTTTCTCTCTGTCTCTCTCTCTCTGTCTATAACTCTACCTGTCAAATTAAAAAAAAAAAAAAAAAGGTAGGACCAGAAACAAGAGACTCCATTTTCTTTCATTTGTGTGTTTGTATATTTGCATTCACAGACAGTTGTATTTTCTTGAGTTATTTTTAATCTTTTATGTATAGCTCCTTAATTATTAATCCAAGAGTTTATTTTATTAATCCTCTTAAAATGATAAACAATTCATTTCAACAAAAGCGTCATTGAACCACTTGTATTTCTGTCTCTAGAACTAGCCAGTCATGAATTCCTTGGTAGAGTCACTAAATTTCAGTGGCCCTCAGAAATTCCTGTCTGTATTGTGAGGGGGTTGGATGTGATTCCAAGCGAGAAATCAATTCCTGCCACACTCCTGTAAACTTCTGCCACGTGAGTTACTTACTCTGTTCTCTCTGTCTTGTTTACCATGTTTTCTCCAGTTGTATCAAATGCTATCTTTTCCATCTATTGAAATACCAATTGCATAAATTTAAGCCAATTGTTTCCCAGATTTTCCATTCACAATACATTGCTCTTTTGCTGAATTGTCCTTAAAGTGTACTTTTTCCCCTCTCTGGCATAGTTCCTATGCATACTAATTATGTAATGCATGGTTGTGCTACCTTTATGTTCAAGAGTAAATCAACCTGAACATGCCTCTGTCCCAATCAGTGGAGAACCAAGGTGATTAATGATTCAGATTTATTAATGAGAGAACAAAGTCTAGAATTTGTGTCTCCTAATTTTAGTGAATCATAAAAATCATAAGCAGGGAGGTGTACTGTGACCTGGTGATTATACACAGAGAATAACGTACAGATTAAGAGGAATTAGATGTTTGGAAAACTAATCAAATTCTGTGTATTTTTGCCCCAGTCAAGTGAACCAGTCTTTGGGTGAGGTCTCAGGACTAATATGAAAGTGAAGTGCTTGAAGGAGAATACCAGCGAGATAATGAGGAGACATTCAGGGAAGAAATACCTCCTCAGTCTAGGACAGCAAAATGGGAAACAGGGAATGAAGACGGTTTAAGCAGTCTTGAAGAAATGCCCGAGATACGCTGTCAAAGGCATCCCCTCAGTTGCTGGGTGATGGGGAGCACATTGCTTCACTTCCCTTAGCCTCAGTTGCCTCATCTGTAAAACAAAGACAAATATACACATCTCGCATGCAGCTTTGAAAATTAAATATAAGTGTATGGTTTTCAGCCCAATGTCCTACCTCGGGATGTGATCATGAAGTAGGCAGGCGTACAGGTTAAAATTGTTAAATTTGTGAACTGGAAGACCACGCCTTTGCCACGCCCCTGAGTGACCTCATGCCCCTACCTGATGCCTTTGCTACGCCCCTGAGTGGCCTCATTCCCCTACCTGGCCACACCAGGGTGCCCACCAGCCAATCAGGTTAATTAACCACTCCCCTTTGGAAGTGGGTTAAAAGCCTAGGGCACAGTGTGCCCGGCCGGCTCTTCTTCCCTGGCCTCTTGCCAGGACAGGGCTTGCTATAGCCTTGTGCCTCCAGGATGCATGGCCTTCAGGCCATGTGCTCTAGGCTTCCTGGCCTAGATGTTCATCCACGTGGCTGGTTCCTGGTGCTTGGTATGAACCCCCATTCACTTCTCTCTCCTAAATAAAGCTCTCACTCTCCTATGCATCTTTCTCACTAAATAAAAGCTTAAAACGTGCCATGCTGCCTCGTTTATCTGTGCCGGTATTTAGAATTCTTCTCTAAATATTAGGCAAGAACCCTCTCGGGCTTATTAATATTGGGGACTTAGTAATAAGCCCATGGTGAAATCGTAAGGCACCCTAAATTCCAGTAGCGCATGTGGCACCCCGGATAGCATTTCTAGGGAACTTTAAGGGGCCACAATTTAGTGTAGATTTTAGGGGGTCTTGTCCGATTTCAATCAGTGAAAGGTACTGTTATTCTTCTTATTTTCATCATTCTTGGACTGATAGAATCAAAGAATATTGTCAGTAACATTTATTTCCACTTGGTACCAGGTGGTGGGATTGAGCTGCTGGTAATCTCCCATCCAGTTTAAGCTTCACCCATGAGCTGGAATGAACTTGGGTAGCAAAAGAACACATGGACTGAGCCACCAGTAACTACAGCTGTTGGTATGTAGGAACTAAGATGAATAAAGAGATGCTCCAGGGCCAGTCCCAGCCTAGGACTTGTGTCACTAACTCACACAAAATGTTTGCAAAGCCTTTATATCCATCGTAACCTCTTACCCCCACTGCCTGTACATCAATATTTGAGATTCTTATTATAAAATAGCTATTTTCCCTTTTTAGTCACTTCCCTAGAATTCTAAACTACTGCAATGCATGATAAGTTGCATCAACCCAATATCATTGACAAACTCTTCTGCCAGGAAAAGAAATGCCCAATGAAAGCAAATCAATGGCCCATGGAAGCAGCTCTTCCCAGCAGTGACCTGATCTGCCTGTTTCAAAGGAAGGTGAGGAAACTAATTCAGTAGCAAGTCGGGATTACTGGAAATAGTAATTCTTCACACATCAGTGCCATCACATTCTTGTCTAGAGGTTGTAATAACACAGACTGTGAAGGGTAGGAGAAAATGTAGTAGACTTAAGAGCCTTTGCTTTAATGTTTATCTGAAGAATCAATCTGCTTAATCATGTTGCTGTCAGTTTCCTAATCTGTAAAATGGTTAGAATGGGAGTTTCCCAAAAATTATCTGAAAGGGTTCTCTGATTATTTGTTTTCTATATATTACGAGGGAAATTTAATGCATGTTTCATGCATTGCTGTCTGTTTACCCTTTCTTTGGTGAGAGTCTAAAGCTAAAATCACCCAGTTTCTTTCTTCTTTTCACAATTTGAGGTAACTGCTGAGCATAAACATTTATTTAGCTCACAAAGACAAGAATTTTATTCTGTTTTCTTAACTCACTGTGCCATAGTGTTGACCCCAAAATTTTACTCTGTTTACTGTCATAACCTTCTCCTCAGAATAGGAGTTAACTTTTGAAATTTTCTGTATGGATTCATTTTGTCTTGATTTGTTTTTTGTGGGGGCATATTATGTTTGAGATTTAATTTTTTTGTTTGAATGATATATATCTATACATATATACACACATTTATGCACACATACACATACATACAAACATTCATACAGAGATGGAGGGAGGAAGACAGAGAGAAACAGAGAAGCAGCCATTACCACACTGGCAGCTGAAGTTGAATCCTGCTAAATGACTGTGTAGGACACACCTTAGAGCTGTCTACCGAAGCTCAGAGTAACTGCTGGGCTACCATCATCTCTTGGGTGAGGCTTCTGCCAGGGCCATTATGCCCCAGTACTTCCTCCCCATGCTTCACATAAACAGAAGTAGGTTTTGTAGCCATAGAATGGCCACAGGTGAATAAAGGCAGGTACTTCCTATCAATACATGTATTACATTAAATATATGACATAATTTTATATGTAATTATATTGCATAGTTTAGATACACAACAAAAGCTATGGTCTGGTTTGATTGAGGCTCAAGATATTTTGGCAGTAAAACTTTTTAAAAAATAGGAAATGAGTAAAAAAAATGGTAAGTACTTTTGGCATCAGCTGAGAAGTAATCGTAGATAATGCATCTCTCATTGGTTGTAAAATCAGAACCTTGAGCCAGGTGCAGGCCAATAAATACACTTCAGGACGCATGCCTTGAGCACCCTGTTGGGAATCCTGAGTGTATTCTGGCTTGCAGTGAACAAGCCCCATCATTTTCTACTGATGTCAATGGGAGTGCTAACGGGCTATGCCCCTGCCATCCTACTGGTAGGCAGTCGCTATAGTTACAGTGAACTCCTTTCACCCGACTTTTGTTCTATCATAACTAATGTAATCATGGAATGAGATTGTTTTAAAACTTTCAAATGCAAAATAAGAAGACACTTAGCACTCTCTGAAAGTATACATATTTTGAACCCTCCTTTTTGGAATGGTTAAAAGTTCTGTTGATCTGAGAGTGCTCAGGGTTACCAACATACTCAGAAAACAACATCACTGCTTTACAGTTGTGTAGAATCAGCTGGTATCAAACATGGAAGAAAAGGCTAGATTTTAACAAGAACATAAAACAAACTATAATGAAAGGGAAGTAATAAAACTCCAATAAACAGGATTTGATATCCTGAATAGTCAATAAGGACATTGATTTACAGTTTTAAATTGAATTTCTCATAATTTTCCATATACAGTCTTCAAATAAACAGTGAGTTAAATAGCAATCAAAGTCCAGGGAAGGAGTCATGATGCCTCTTTTATTTAATGCCATATTGCACCACCTAGAAGAGTATTAAAAGCAGTATTTGCTCTCAGAACTCATTTGTTGAATTTCCTAGACAAGATGAAATCTTTCTCTCCCATGATGCAGCTTGCAAATAAAAGAACTGTGGCTTTCAAAAAGACTTGTAGTTTATGTTCCAGGAGCTTAAGCTTTACATTTTCACAGCTCAGTCTCAGCATCATCCCATCTGTGGCATATTTCATATGAATTTCCCCAATTAGCTCCTGTATGTTTTATTTTTTCTCAGCTAAGTTCTTGGGATCTAGCTTGCTGCCTTAGATATGATGGATGATCAAAAATTTATTGCTGAATTTTCATTTTTAAGGTTCAAAACGCTTTTAGAGGAAATAAAAATTCCAAGGATCAAAGTCATAGAGAGAATAAATGTTAGAGGCTTTTCTAGAATCCAATTCTCCCTTAAATCCAGAGAAAACATTCAGAGTAATTCTCTGTTAAACATTATCATGTTGATGTGCATGAAAGTTTCAGGTAAGAAATCTCAAATTCTACCTTATTTGGATATTAAAGAGATAATAACCTCAAAAACAACATTTTTGAAGTAGCTGAGGTTAAATAACTTTTAGAAAATTTCCCAAACACTCCCCAAGACTCCAAACACTATCAATTTGGGGTGACATGTTACCTTTAAAGGTGATCTCTAGCCTTATTGAGCCTAATGGATGATGATACCAAATGTCAGATTTCCCTCTTTTTATTTGACCCTTGGGTTTCTGAGTGAATTACATTTATCACCAAAAGGTCAGCAGATTCTCTGAAGTGAAATGTGTTCAGAGAAGAAGGGAAATTTAATAGTTAATAGGAATTGACTTTTCAGTATAGTTGCCAGTGGAGCTAGGCTATTCCAAACTCTTAGTTTTATACAAGAAAAACCCAACTAAAATTTCACTAAAGAAATATCAGCATCAACTAAGTAGTAGGGTCTAAGCCTAAACAGACCCAATAAGATGAACATCTTGTGAATGTGAGCTATACAACCTTTTTCCACAACATTAGTGGCTGATAGCCCTGGAGCACATGTCCTTTGGTTTCCACCAGGGTTGTTGCCAACGATTCAGGTTCAACACCTCAAGAAGTATCTGCCTGTCTGTACATCATCTCTTGAGGCATTCTACACATCAAAATTTTTCAAGAAATAGTCTTGGAAATAAGGAGAGATGGAGACTTGTTTGGCCATGGTATTAATGGATAAAAGTTGTAGATTCTCCTCTTTCATATAGATAAATCTATGATGTGAGTGTATGTGTGTGTGTGTGTGTGTGTGTGTGTGTTCAATTACCAGAACTAGGGTATAAAGCAAAATTCCAGCAACAATTCAGAAACCACTGATTATACAACTGTAATATATATACTAGTGTTAGGAAGTCAGAAATGAGCTTATATGTGTGTGACAAAGGCCTAAGGAGTTGACATCTAGGTCCAGTATCCTCATCTCAAAGTCATCCTGAAACCTTCCATGTGCAGCCCAGCATCTGCACTTCAAACGCCCTGCCCCTTTTACCCGATAGCCATCCTTCCTCTAAGGCTCCTCTAAGGTGAGGCAACACTAGGCAGGCTTCCCCCGTCTGATAAATCCAGGGGGAAAACTCTCTCTCAGGTTCTGTCTGGTGAGGTGCCCATCCATTCTTACGGCTGTCCCTGCCCTAATAAACCTTAACTATTTGCTTTCCACTTACTCTCTGTCTCAAGCCTGAATTCTTTCTTGCACAAAGACAAGAACCCTTGCATTCTCCACTAACACTAGGACCTTCTTCACAAAGATGACATTAGATGGCCCTTAAATTGTTGGAACTCAGGGTCCCATAGGTGAGAGATGTATGGAAATATATTTCTCTCTTTGTTCTAAATTCAGTTCTTTCAGAAAGCTTCCTCTGGCATCATTTCTCCAGAATCTTCACATACAAATGTCCTCTCCATAGTATTTATGTGTTTATATTTATCACTTTGTTAAATGTTTCTTGAGTCTCTTCAGTTTTGTAGTCCTAGAAGTTCCAAAAGGGCACCAGTGCTGTGGCGCAGTAGGTTAATCTTCCACCTGCAGCACTGGTATCCCATATGGGTGCCGGTTCTAGTCCCGGCTGCTCCTCTTCCAATCCAGCTCTCTGCTGTGGCCTGGGAAAGCAGTAGAAGTCCTTGGGCCCCTGCACCCATGTGGGAGACCCAGAAGAAACTCTTGGCTCCTGGCTTCGGATCTGGCAGCTCCGGCCATTGCAGCCATTTGGGGAATGAACCAGTGGAATGGAAGACCTCTCTCTCTCTCTGGCTCTACCTCTCACTGTCTGTAACTCTACCTCTCAAATAAATAAATAAAATCTTAAAAAAAGAATCTTTAAAAAATAAAAAAAAATAGAAAAAGAAGTTCTAATAATGTGCACACCGTGTCAACAGTAGAAGTTTCATTCTAAAAACAAAATTAAACTATAAAAGGCACTTCAAAGAGTTTGTGGAAAAAAATGGAATTAGAGAATAAGTTTATTTGGGTATAAAACATTTCAAAAACTATATACATTTTTCATAATGTATACTTTCCACAAATTTTTGAAAACTCATGATTTCATTCTTGGAATATATAGCCATCTTGTATATCTGTATATGACTCTCAGATATTAGTCAATATTTTCTTTCCTTCCTCTCCTCTCCTCTCCTCTCCTCTCCTCTCCTCTCCTTTCCTCCTTCCTTCCATCCTTCCTTCTCTTTATCTCTCCCTCTCCTTCTCTCTCTCTCTCTCTCCTCTTTCTTACCAGCAGATGCTGATTCCTTCTATTGCTATTCCTATTCATATTTTTGGTATGTTTGTAACTTCTGTGAGATAATCTTCAATTATCTAAAAACAAATGATTTTCAACAGTTTTGGAGAAAAACAGCTCAGATTTCTGACACTGTATTTTGGATATCATTAGCATCCAGAGTTCTAATGGAGAGTCCTGGATAACTACAATATTCAAATGAGCCAATTCTCAAATAATATAATAAGTAGTCACAGTCACAAAAGAAGACGATAACAAGTTGATGCCCAAATACACTAAGAAGTAAGGGAAAACAGAACAGCCGGACCCTTGGCTTGTTACAAGGCAGAGAGATATGGCTCAACAGCATCTATTATGTACGTCCCCTCATCAAGCAATGGTGATACTATATTGTTCCTGGGTCTGCCTCTTCTGGTACCCTTACCCTCCTCCTCCATCTTAAATCCACATACCAAATAACTGCTTGTGATCAAATGCAAATGCATGCTACCTGGCTCACTGAATATTTGATATACACTTTCAACAATGCTTTTTTCATTCTAATGTCATTCATCAATCACAGCTGTAAAATGTAGGGACAAAATCATATTCCCATTTTGCAGCTGGACGTGTCCACTGTTTCAGTGGACTAACTATAGACCATTTTCTTTTAGAATGAAGGAAATCATCTCGAACTCACATTCAATTCTGGTAATTGTTTTTTCTTTTAGATCACAATATGGCAGAGGATATATATTTTTGTTTGCTCATTTCCCTGCTGTTGGTTCTATTATTAATAAATTTTTAATTCTGTATCTTTAGGTTCATTTCATGATTCTGATCAGGAACTTTTACAGAGGGCACTGCTACATTTAGAATATTGAAAAAAGGCAGAGGGAGGATACTCAGTTAGACATCTGGCCAGAAATAAAGAGAAGGATTTATCTTTCTAAAATGCCTTTATGCATAAAATCCATTTTACCTGTCTCAAAATATTTGCATGATTGGCTGACCAAGTTTCATTATGTTGTTTTACAGATGGAAACCTGATGCTGGGGAGTTGCAATAACTTGGTCAAAGTCATATACATGGAAAATTGTGGATCTTGCTTGTTATAGAATCAAGTCCTGACTCCTCTGCTCTTCTGAAAAATGAACAAAAAAGTTACATTAATAAGAGAATTATAATAAAACAATAACACAGATGTGCCATTAAGCAATTAACAGTCGTTATATAAGATTTCTTGTGGTATTTTTTAGAGAATTTATTTTTACTTCAATTTTTTTGACAGATAGAGTTAGACAGTGAGAGAAAGACAGAGAGAAAGGTCTTCCTTCCGTTGGTTCACCCCCCAAATGGCTGTTAAGGCTGGAACTACACCCATCTGAAGCCAGGAGCCAGGTGCTTCCTCCTGGTCTCCCATGCATGTGCAGGGGCCCAAGCACTTGGGCCACAGTAGAGAGCTGTATTGGAAGAGGAGCAACCGGCACAAGAACCTGGCGCCTATATGGGATGCCAGTGCTGAGGCAGAGGATTAACCAAGTGAGCCACGGTGCCGGCACCTACTTTAAACTTGTAATTCAAAAATAATATTTTATATATTTATGTTATAGAATGTGATGTGTTGACACATGTACACAATGTAAAGTAAATACATAAAGATAATCAACATAACTATAGTTGAGAGTGTCCTGTGTATTCCAAATTTGCTAACAGAATAGATTTTATGTGCTGTCACCATAAAAAGTGATAGATATTTTAGCTACATTGATAGAATACTCATTTCAGGATGAGGAAGCAGGTTTACAAAGGAAGAAAGAAAGGCACTATAGTGAGGAAAGTATTCAAGACCTCACCATTTTCTAGGAAGCTGTACTTAGATTAATTAGATTGATTTAAGTGTGGCCAAATTTGAGACTGTACCTTTCTACTATTTCACCACTGACTTGTAGTCTGATTGCTAATGACCACATTTACTCAAGGCTAAGTAGGAAGTGAATCAGTGAAGTGGAAGGAATCTCAAGAACACAGGAGTTAACCAGGGTTTTATCTGGTTAGGCTCTAGTTGATAAAATCCCAGGGTTAAAATTAGAACTTGAGGAGTAAAAGACACACAAGAGAATAGTTAGGGAAATCAGCCAATAATTTCATATTAGGACACTATTCTCAACAGGAAAGAACTAGTTATGCAGATGATTTCTTATCCTGCTTTGACTGTTGTAACAAAGTACCATTGACTTGGATACTTAAAACACATAACATTTACTTCTCAATGTTCTGTAGGGTGGAATTCTGAGTTCAGGGAGCCAGTGTAGTCATGTTCTAGTAAGGGCTCTCCTTCTAGACAGAGAGAGAGAGAGAGAGAGAGAGAGAGAGAGAGAGAGATCTTTGAACAAGGAATAAAATTATATGCAGTTTCATTGTTGCCCCAAGATAGCTGTACCATGTGCCACTCAACACTCCCAACACAGTCTCTTCTTGCTGATAAACACTGAAAGCCTGCCACATGTTTTCAAGCAAAGAAGATGCTCAAGACTTTCCAAATAAAGATCAATGGGCTCATTCTGCATGCAGACAATTTCATCAACAGAAATACACACCATAGAAATAGACTACTCCCCACGGTTTCCTGCCCTCCAGCTTTCGTAAAATCATAACAGATGCTCCACAGCCTTGCAGAGCTCAGACTGCTAGCAGCTGTGCATTGACTCCTGCTAATTAAGCCACCTATCACCTGACCAACAGTGCATTCATTCCAAGTTGGGATTGCTGTAGGAAAGGCAACAGTCACACTAATCATTCACCTTGAGCAGAGGTGATTTCAGACACAAAACAAGCTTCTTCCAGCACTGTCTGCTTCTACATGGGAGGAAATAAGCTTCTCACTGAAAGCAAGACCACAATGTGTTAGGGATTAGCGTTGTCACTAGTTTTGAGCGTGAAAATAAATAGCTTAGAGAGCATTTAGCTAAGGTGCTCTCAAAGTATACCTTTGATTTATTTGTGAGTCTTTTAAATTTAGTTTCCTGGACCCACCCTTGACCCCACTGAATGAGATGCTACAAGGGTAAACACTGTATAGACTTCTAAAACTCTTTAGTATACTACAACCTAGTTTAAAACAGTCATTTGATCAACAGAATCCCTGCCTCTATAACACATAAGGAAGCTGATGTACAATCCAGTAGACGGGTTAACTAGAACTCAGACTTATTGAAACCTAAAAATAAAAAGAACACAAAAAGATTAGGAGGCTTATGCTATCGTACTGTAGGTTTTCTTGAAAAGCTCATTTTAATATCTGTTTGTCCATCATATCAGAGAAGTGGTAAGGAACCACAGATAGGCTCATGTTAACTGGCTTATATCCTGGACATGGCTACCTACTTGGCAGTATATGATAAAAATAAAATGACACTAAGAGTTAATAGAGCTTAGGAGAGAAAATTTAACCCATCACCACTTAGAAATCTTATGCTAGTTAGTTAACTTTAGCATTCTCAACTATGAAGTTGAGATATAATTTCAAAAAATGCATAGAAAAAAGAAAATAGAAGATGTTCATTCTGGAACAAAACGTTTTGACTTCCATGCATATTTTTTTCATAATATACATTTCCCATGAACTTTTTGAAGACTTCTCATATGCATGGAATTCAAAAATTTTTGTACCAAAATAAACTTATAAATATGGATTCCACTTTTTTAAATCAAAATAAACCTTATTTTTAATTATATTTTCCACAAACTTTATGTGATATTCTTGTAGTAATATGCGCTTCATTGTATTGTGATAAGATTTAATTTTTAACAAGTCACAAATGGTAAACACTGTTTCAAGACAGGTGCTTAGCATAGAGGTGCTTGCTATGTAAGAGCCAGGACTCATCAAAGCTGAGAAACGTGATTCTTATTGTAGCTACCAAAAGATAGGCCACCCAGGGCTAAATCCTGACTAGGCCATTCACTAAATGCCTTGCCTCACTTACCTGTTCTGGTCAAAGAGTGGGGTGAGCCAATTTGAGTCTAAATAAGGGTGACAGAGTGGAAACCAGAGGCTAGAAGTCAGGACTTTTAATGCTTCGTTTCTCAAAATGTGAGCCATGGAGCATCCAGTGTCAGTGTCACCAGGGAGCTTGTAAAAAACTAAGGATCTAGTGCCCCACCCCAGACCTATTGAATTCAAATGTGCATTTTAACAAGATCCCTAGGTGATTCATAATACACTAAATTTTGAAAAATGCTACTTTAATGGGCCAAATCCAGGTAACACGGATGCTAGAAAAACTGAGTGAACAAACCACAAAATAAAAATAGAATTCCCCAATGGTGGATAAAGATAGTTACAAGGTAAACCCACTGACAGGCCACTGACAGGTAATTTTACAGAGACACAATCAGTAAATAGAATTCTGGAAGGGAAGCTTTTGCTGTCTGGGACTGGTATTTTAATGTTTTAGGGTCAGTTCACATAAACGGGTCTGTAGACCTAACCAGAGAGGTGAAAATACTGAGAAAACTTAGAAAAGAGTAACTGACTTAAAGCAAATGTTCAGAGCTGGAACTGGGTGCAGGGCGGGAGCACAGCTGAGGGTCACACACTTAAATAGAATGATAGTTGAGTGCACATGTCCATCTCATGTAGGCTGAGAGTAGAATGTTATACAAAATAAAGAAAAAATTTAAAATGAACTATAAACACTCAGGGATCTAAAACTCTTAAGAAATAAAAATAATGGCCGTGCATGGTGAGGGATTGAAAACTCCCTTAATCACACAAGAAAAGAACCCTCCACCTTTTCAGGTATCAGGCACCTGCTCAAAAATAATCATTGCTAACAAGTTCTTATAATGGCATTTAGAAGTGTATCTGTTCTGTGTAACTCCATGTGTACACATGTATGTGCAGATATGATGTATACTGGCAAATCCTAACAATTAACAACACCTTCAATCCCTTTTCTTTTAATAACTTGAGTGTACTGGAGTTTACCTATCTATATCAGCACATGCGCATTTGTTTCAATCCTGGGGAATGTCACATCTTTTGTCATTATTTGGATGTACCGTAATTTATGTAGCCAGCTTCCTTTTGAAGAATGCTTTGTTTGTTGTTGGTGGGTGCTTATTGCAAAGCTGAAGTAAGCATCCCTACGTGTCTTGGTTCAGTTTTGTCTGCATACCTGGACAGATGTCTGTGTGTCTATGACAAGATAACATGATCAAAGGATACATATTTCTTATTGTTATTTTTGATGTTTTATTTCAGAATAGTTTACATTGGGAAAACCAAAAATGTGAAATGGAAATCTTAAGAATTCCTATATGCCTCTCACCTGATTTAACCTATTACCATCTGATATTAGTATCTGTCACAACTAATGAACCACACTCAGCCTCTCCTAATGTTTTAGTCCAAACTCCTTTTATCCCTTCTACTCTTCTCAGTTTCTTGTAACCAACATTGTATGTTCAGACTGAGGTTTCTCTTTCTTGCTGTTGCTGGTTTTGGCTCCCATAGGGAGCACTTGTAGTATTTATAGATATTTTCCAAAAAATATCTATATCTAAAAGATTGACCAATCCTTTTTGGTTTTTTTAGCTATGTATAGAGAATGTCTGTTTTCCCCACACCATACCCAGCAGTAGATATCATCAACATTAACAGCTTTACCAACCTCATGATGAATTCTATTAACCCAATTTGGTTTGAATTTACACTGTTTAAGCATGAATCACCCTGGGCCTTAAATATATCACTAGATCATCATGGAAGCCGTGTTTGTGTTTGTTTCCTCTACTATGTTGTGAGTCTTGCTTCATTTGTTTTTTTCACCCCCTCTCACACTCAACCAATCTCTCAATATCTCAAAGAAGAATGATTCAGCGTGTGACATGTGCAAAGCACACATGTATTGCTTGAAGTTGCATCCCTGTGTCCCTGTCACCTCTCTTCTCTCCGATCCCTACTCCTGCAGGATATGAGGCTGCACAGAGAAGCTGGCTGGGGAGTGAAGAAAAGTGAGCAGGTGACAGGGCTCTCACTGCCTCTTCCCTTACAACAATGCTCTAGTATGAGGCAGAACTAGCTGAAGGGTGCGAGAGATCCCACTGGTGGAACTGTATAATTTTTGTACCTTAAAGAGACAAAATAGCATATGGAATCCAGCTCAGATTCTACCCAAAATAAAGCTTCAGACAAATGTCAAGGAAGTGATATTGGAAGTGGTTTCAGTTGGTTGCTCCATTTGCCTCCTTACAAATTTATCCTTGCTTTTATCAACTTGAGGTTTTGGTTAGAACCCAGTAGCATCTGGCTCTAAGTCCTGGGACACTGTCTTTGACGTCTAGCTCCGTGTTGTTCCCACCATGTGCTAATCCGGTCCTTTCAGAGGAGGTATGATGGCTACTTGCCTCAATCCTGCCCTCCGTCTTATTTTCCAAATTATTATGGGAAAAGACTGAAAATGAAGGAAAGCATGACAGTATCGTCCTGTTATTACATCCAAGGCTCTATTTGTGGCATGTAAACATGCACCAGTGCTCTGTATAATCATAATTTGTATGTTTTATCATTTGCTATTAGTTTTACTTCTCCAATTTTAAACGTCATTATCCAAACAGGCTGGGCACAAGCTTTCTGCACTTGTTCCACCATAAATAAACAAAAACGCCTAAACACAATTTGTAAAATGTCATCTCCAAACCACAGCTAGGAAGCCGCATAAGTAGGAAACCAAAATTAAATCAAACTGGGCACAATGCCCGGACTACAGGCTTCCGGCAAACAGACAGGGAGGGAGACAAAAAGAGAAGACACTAAATTGGGGGGAAAAAACTGGTGGAATGGCAGGGAAACCACAGTAATTAACCTGAGGACCAATCTGTCTGTTCTGGGAATCACCTTTTAGTTATCTTTGGGGAAAATGTTGAAAAACGTTTCATTTTTATTTGAAGTGAGCCTCCATTATTGACACTGCTTTAAAGTAAAACAAGAGTACAGTGCACTTTTTTTGGTTATTCTGCATGGGTTGATAATTTTTAGCCAATTACAACTTTTCAACAAAGTAAGATAACAAGAAACAGAGTAGTTACTTTCTCCCTGATATGCCCTTACGTGGCCTGTTTGTTGTCTAATGCACTTTACAACCTTAATCTCTTGTAATTTTTGATATGTTCTCTGCCCTGTGGTTTTGAATTTTCTAGAATATCATATAAATGGAATTATATTGAAAAGAAAAGTAAAATAACAACAGTAGTGCTAGCAATGATAACAATAACAACTGCAGCAACAGTAGCAACTACAGTATGCACTAAGCCTGAAGGTGCCTCACCCCATACTTCTCCGATAACACTGAAAACCATGGATCTCGGCAGAGTGACAGCTCCCAGCTTCAAACATTGGCATCAAGAATGAACCAAGAAAACAAGTGGGAAGATAAGTTTGAGAGAGAACCACTTACCTTTTGACTGGCAAAGAGGGCACAACACAAACAGAAGGGAGTGTTGATCATTACCAACATCAACATGTGATTAAATCTTTGAAAATTCCACTGATAGGAGTGAGCATTAGACACAATAGTTAAGGAACTGCTTGGGATGCCCATGTCTCATTTTGGAGTACCTGGTTTGAGTTCCAGGTTCTTTCATTCCATTCTGGTTTTCTACTAATGTGCACCCTGGAGGTGATAGCGATGGCTAAAGTATTTGAGCCCCTGACATCCACAAGAGACCCACATTGAGTTCTGGGCTCCTGGCTTTGGCCGGGCTACAGCTGACTTGCAGACATTTAGGGAGAAGATTCTCTCTCTCTCTCTCTCTCTCTCTCTCTCTCTCTATTTCCCTCCCTCCCTCCCTCCCTCCCTCCCTCCCTCTCTCTTTCCCTCCCTCCCTCCCTCCCTCTCTCTTCCTCTCTCTCTCCCTCCCTCTCTCTCTCTTTCCCTCCCTCCCTCCCTCTCTCTTCCTCTCTCTCTCCCTCCCTCTCTCTCTCTCCCTCTCTCTCTCTCTTTCTCTCTCTCCAGCTGGTGCAACCATACTAAACATAGTAAACCTGACAGAGCACCTCAATAAATCCTTAAGTATATAGTGTGTGGATTTTGACATTCTGTTCTTTTCTATCCTCAGAAAAGATTATCAAGACAGTTTTCATTTGCATAAATTAAAACGGACACACACACAGACACACAACTAGTTTTGTACTGGGGATATGTTAACTCTTCTACTCTCTGTCATATCAAGTCCAAAGTGACATAAACTTTCTGCATATTTTGGCAGACTGCACATTGACACATTATATTGATCATGCTATGCTGATTGAGTTAGATGAGCAAATGCTGGAGAACAAGCTATAAGACTCAGTAAGAAATGCATGTTGTAAAGGTTGAAAATAATCTGAGAAAGCTTTGAGGCCCATACAAATCAGTTCAGTTTTAAGAATCTGATAGTCACAACATCATGAGATCATATTTTAGAAACATTGCAACCACAGTAAAAGTTACTAAGTCTCACACTATGAGGAAGCAGAGTGATAGTGTGAGGAGTCAGATGGGTTAATAGGTAGTCAGGGGATCCCAATAGAATTTGGGGTGTAAAATATTTGCTTCCCTCCCCAAAATGTTATCTTTAGCTAGAACAAAGAGGCTGCAGTGAATCCCATTAGGATGGGGGTGGAGTTTGACACAGATGGATTGACCATGTGTCCACCAGGCTTCCAACAATGGAAGAGGGGTAGAGCCTAGGATGGTGTCAGGGTACAGATCGCACCATAGATAAGACTGTGCCATTTTACTAATACAGGCTGCCCTCCTTCCTTCAGAATCTCAAAATTTACCATGGTAATAGCAAGGGAGCTCTTCCTGAGCTCATAGCTTATTGTGAAAACAAGTTACCAATCCTACTCATAGCAGACCAGACAAGATGGAGAATTGTAAATCAGGTCTTCTGTTGAGTTTATCTCTGCCTTGTTGATTGCCAGTTTGGTCCCCAAGATTGTACTTAGAAAACCTGAATGCTAAGAGGCCTTTGGGGTTCTTTCCTCTCTTTGAAGCCCCCTCCATGCTGCTCCATCTGGAGGTGTTTGACTCTAATAAATACTTTGAAATTTCTTTGCTGTCTGCCTGGAAATTCTTCTTCCATGTGAGACAAAGAACTGAGGTAACAATTTCTTTACCACCATTTTCTGGTAACAATAGTAATAAAAAAGAGCAAAATAATGGAACCCAAAAGGCAATGATCACTGGTAACCACTTGTCACACGTTATAATCTCCTTACTTCTAGTAGCAATGCAACAAAAGAGGCAGCAGTATTTTTTTGAATTTTACCTGTGAGCCTCTGATGCTCAGGAATAGTTGGTGACCTACTCTTCTTGAAATTACGTGAGCAGCAGCACTATAAATCTAGAAAATAGAGGAATGGACAGAAATCAAAATTTAGAAGTTCAGTGACCTATTTACTAAACCAATGCTAACAATTGCCTATCCTCAGGCCTCCGTTTATATGGAAATTACAAACCCCTATTGTATAAGCCATTTTAAGTCTAATTGTTGGTTATTTACAGCATAAATCATCTCTCAGTAATTGAGTGTTTATTTAATATGTCATAAAAGCTTTTTTTAGTATTAGACTGCTGAAAACAAGATCATATGCAATTCATACAATCATGATTTTAACGAAGATATTTGAAAGCAATATTATATAAGTAGCAAGATTTCCTCTTCCTTGTCCCTGTCCAATTTAAAAACATTCTATACACAGAATAGTTCTTTAGCATCATAAATTCCAGATGAGATAGCAATAGAGACTACTGTCACACAACCACGTGCCTGATATAGGCATCTACGTATCTTCAGAATGCACAGCAATGCTTGTCTTGAGCACTTCACCAATGGTTAATAAACTGTATAACAGCCTATTTCTTGGAACCAGAGATGTGATATTTTTTTTATAAAAGTCCTTCTTTTTGGAGAATTAAATAATTTCTGTAGAACATCATTCACTGAGCTCGTTTCTGACCCCTGAGGCTAACAAGTTTATTAGTTCTCCTGTATTTCACAAAGATAACTATTTTTGTCTTTCTTTCCTGCAAAGCCAACATGTTCTTTCATTCACTTAGTAAGTATTTATTTGACATCCACCATACACCAGGGACTATTTAAGATACAAAAGTTATAGCTGTGAATAAAATGGACAATACACCTGTTCTCTTGGGATAAGAATATAGAAGAGAGAGGCAGATGTTAAATGATTAACAGGATATAAAGGTGTGTTATGAACACCAAAGTCAAAAAGAGAAAAGAGTGTTATATAAGCTTTAAAAGAAGCTTCTTTAGAGGAGGTAGAAAGGGAAGAAATACGTAACCTGCATCCTTAGAATGCCAGGAAATAGTCAACACATGAATGGAAATTTTGAGGAGGAGTTTTGCAAGGAGAGGAAAAATAAAGTATAAATTCCTCGTGGCATGAGTAAGTAGGGTCTTTGTAGAAACAACAACACTAAGGTGTCCACAGAGTCTTGCACAAGGAGAAAGTGAAAAGATATGTCATTGGGAAGAAAGGAAAGGCCAGGTAAGTGGGTGGTTATGGCCAAGGTGAATTTTGAGTTTGATCAATAATAGAACAATGGGATAAGCATAGAAATAGCTCTAGATCACCTAATACTTGCACAAGGTACTTACATCTCTAACTTCTCAGAAGTTAACCTTACTGGCTCTCCCAGATGCAAATCCAGATTTCTCATTTGTAAAAATAAGGGACTCAATTAAACTATAAATTCTTCTGAAGGATAGGTGAGAAGTCAGTCATATGCATGTGGTTTGCAGTTTTGAAAGTGTTGTAGGTATATGTACTATTTCTAGGATCAGAGTTTTCCTTTGCTAAGCTAAATCTTGTCAGTCCCCCCACACTTCTTCATGTTACATATGGCAGGGCTTCCTATTTCTCCTTTATCCTGATGCCCTACTTTAAGGACTGAAGTACCTGGGGAACCTGAATACCAGTGCAATCTCAGGCATCACTTTGCTTTGCTTTATTTACAGTTTGCCTCAGATTTACGTAGCACGCAGAGCAAAATGTAGCATCTGAGTAAGGAAAAAGGCAGAAGCTGAAGCCTCCTCGAAGCCACATCAGCTGTGTTATCCTCATGGAGCTATCAGCATATCCACTTGTATAATAGGGATAATAATCTTCCAGATTAATTGGATGAAATGGACACACAGCGAGGCATCCTGAGCTCCAGGTATACAAAGCAATGCCAAGGATGTTCCTGGTCTATCCCTCTATGGAGTTCACAAATTGCTTCTTAATGGGTTTGAAACTACTATGATGCCATTTAGTGCAGCTTCAGCAGTAATTTATTAAATGGAATCTAGTGTAGTGACCAAACATGACTCACAGTAAGGCATGCTCTCCTCTCACAGGAACATGACGTAAGAAAAATAAAAGGTAAAACAAACTGCAAATCTATATATGCTTACAAGTATAATTTATCTTCTAATAATCATTTCTCATTAATTCTATATTTGATTATATGCACATATCAAATTATGAGTAGAAATGACAGGTAGACTATATGGATATGTAATTATCAACGAACACATATGAGGGAACTTTATGTGTGGAAAATGGAATTGAAAAATAATCTTATTTTGGGGCCCATGCTGTGGTACAGTGGGTTGAAGCCCTAAGGTGCAGCACCAGCATCCCATATAGGTGATGGTTCAGGACCTGGTTGTTCCACTTCTGATCCAGCTTCCTGCTAATGCACCTGGGGAAGCAGCAGAGGATGGCCCAAGTCCTTGCCCCTTGCACCAATGTAAGAGACCCAGAAGAAGTTCCTGGCTCCTGGCATCAGATCTGCCCAGCTCCAGCTGTTGCAGCCATTTGGGGATTCAAGCAGAGGATGGAACACTTCTCTCTCTCTCTCTCTCTCTTTCTCTCTTTCTCTTTCTCTCTGTGTGTGTGTCTACCTCTCTCTGTAACTCTTTCAAATAAATAAATTTTTAAAAGAAAAGATATCTGCAAATAGTAGCTGATAGAATTAAAAGGGAGACAATGATCCAACATGGGAAGTGAGATACACAGCAGACCCACAGAATGGCAAATGTCCTAACAGCACTCTGGCCTCATAATCAGCCCTTAAGGCATTCAGATCTGGCTGAAATGCCCATGAGAGTATTTCAGGCATGGAAAGCCAAGATACTCTGGGGGGGGGGGGGACCTAAATGAAAGATCTCCACGAGTGAGATCCCAGTGGAAAGAATGGGTCATCAAAGAAAGAGGTACCTTTCTCTGAAGGGAGGAGAGAACTTCCACTTTGACCATGGCCTTGTCTAAAAATGATCTGAGTCAGTGAACTCAGGGGGCTTCCATAGCCTTGGCAGCTGATGACAAGAGCTTAGGGTGATTACTGATGCCATAAACAAGAGTGTCAATTTGTTAAGTCAACAACAGGAGTCACTGTGCACTTACTCCTCATGTAGGATCTTTGTCCTTAGTGTGCTGTACATTGAGATTTAATGCTATAACTAGTACTCAAACAGTATTTTTCACTTTATGTTTCTGTGTGGGAGCAAACTGTTGAAATCTTTACTTAATGTATGCTAAACTGATCTTCTGTATATAAAGAGAATCGAAATGAATCTTGATGTGAATGGAAGGGGAGAGGGAGTGGATAAGGGGAGGGTTGCAGGTGGGAGGGACGTTATGGGGGGGAAGCCATTGTAATCCATATTCTGTACTTTGGAAATTTATATTCATTAAATAAAAGTTAAAAAAAATAAAAAAAGAAAAAAAAGAAAAGATAACCTTATTTTGGCAAAATTATTTAGACATATGCAAAATTTTTTTTCATAATGGGCATTTTCCATGACCTCTTTGAAGTATCTTCATACATAGGGCTGTGTGTGTGAGAGATAAATAGGCATTTATACATATTGTTACTAATTCTCACAAAATGTGAATTATGTACTATTGTCATCCAGCTTCTGTAATAAAACACTGAAGCTTAGAAAAATTTTAAATCCACTCAACATTACCTAGCTGATGAATTGAAGTGTTAAGATTCTAGCATAACTCCATATGGTTCCAAGTCCACACTTGTTTTCTTATCAATATTTTTCTTCTTTAAAATTATTTATCCCATACTAAAATTGTCATAGTCATAACATCATTTTTACCAGATGGCTTTTATTAAGCGCCCACTATGAACCTTAAGGACTTCTTAAACAGAGTATGCAGCAACTTTAGCATCTTTATTATATAAAACAATGGATAAAACTGAGGAACACTCAAGGTGCTATCCCAGATCCACATCAGCACACAATAGATCCTTTGTCCAAACTCATTTCCATCAATTTTTAGAAATTGTATTTAAGTTATACAAGTTTCATGCATTTCATATATACGAGCTTAGGAACATAGTGATACTTTCCATCTTTCCCTCCATCCCTCCCTCCCTCCCACACACCAATCTTTCTTCCTCCTCCCTCTCCCATTCTCACTTTTAATTTTTACAAAGATCTATTTTCAGTTTACTTAATGATCATAAAGTTTATACTACACTAAATAAAAGAGTTCAACAAACATTATGAAGAAAGAAAGAAAGAAAAAAAAAAAACACTGTTCCTCAATGGAAGAGAGAAGGGCTGTAAACAATCATCGAATCTCAAAATGTACTAAAACTTAATGCACTGGAGTGAACATTTACATAAACTACAGAGATTTTACCTACTGAGTACAGGGAGAAATAAGAAATGTGAAAATAGAACATGGAGAATTATTACATGGAAATAGGTTAAGTTTTAGTCCAGCAAAATCAGGAAAATATGTGAGCAAGCACCCTTCTTAGTGCTGATCAAAGTATTTCAAATGAACACCTCAAATAAACAGGAGCAGGTTCCACTGTCCCTAAAAGACCCACCAATTTCAAGAGGAAGAGGTATTGATAGCCATCTTTCCACTAACCAAAAACCACAGTGTAAAACTTGCACACCAGCTACATGCTGGAGACCTGGGTTCCCAAACATGCAAATTAATGATAAAATTTAGCTGTAACCCACTCTTCTCATCACTTGTTGCATTAGTCAATTACAACAATTTAGGCTGCAGTTACAAACAACTGTCAAATTTCAGTGGCTCAGCACACACAAACATGTATTTCCTGCTAAGACAAATTTTGCTATGGGTCTGAGTTACTCTTTATATGCAGTGTGCCAGACTTTAGAAACCTCCACAAAACTACAACTGCACAATGTGGAGCACACAGTCTTCTCAGTGGAAACACCAGAAGAAGGGGTTGGAGGAGGATGTGACCACAAAAGTCAGTGCTTGATCTGGACGTGATAAACAGCCTTTCTCCCCACACTGAATCATCCAGAACTAATCATGGGACCCTGCTCATCAGACAGCGCAAGAGCAGAAGGAGATAATCACAAGCAGTGGAAGCATCCACCATACCCTACGTAGATAGTAACAACCCTGTTAGAAATGCTGGACATGTTCTATGTCTCAGTCGCTCTTTTATTCCTTCTAAATATATTTATTAGGAAATGATCCATACCATGCAATTCACCCTTCTAAAATATTTTAGTTGAAGTATCTCCAGAATTGTGCAGCCATCATCACAATTATTTCTCAACTGTCAATCCCCACTTCTCACACTACCATCACTCCAGTTGTCATATCCTAGGAGCTTTCCAATTTACTTTTCATTTCTATATATTTGTCCTATTGTGATATTTTATGTAAATGGAATATATGAGTAAAACATGTGAATATTTCTGCCAGATTTGATATAGCACCATATTTTGAAAATCCAACTATGATGTAGCAGGCCCCAGAAAATCATTTTTATTCAGATCATGCTTCACTGTATTGACACACCTCACATAGTGACCAATAATCAGTTGATTGGCATTTGTATTGCTTTAGTTGTCAATTATTGTGTGCAATTATACCAAAGACATTCATGTATAACTTACAATATGGACACAGGCCTTCATTTCACTTGGATATATATGAAGGAGTAGAATGCCCAGGTCATATGTTGGCATTATGTTTAATATTTTGAAGTGTAGAAAACTTAACTTTCCATCAATAACATATGAGAATTCTGATTTCAATTCAGTTTCTCCAATACTTACTGTTGTCTGCTTGTTGTGTTTATGACTTGCCCAGAGGGTGCGAACTGATATGTTATGGTCATTTTGATTTGCATTTCTCTAGTGATAGGAATGTCAATCAAATTTTCAGGTAATTTTGGTCATTTGATGTCTTCTATAATGAAATACCACCTCAGATATGTTATCCATTTTCAATTATATTATTTAACTTTTTATTTAACTTTTTAATATTGAATCATGAGAATTCTTTAAACATTTTGAATACAATATCCTGATAACATATTGCAACCATATTCATGCATTTGATGATTTGTATTTGTGTGTTTCTGATGGCATCATTTGAGCACAAAAGTTTTATATTTTTTTCTTTTTTGACTTGTGCTTTTAGTGTTATATTTAAGAAGCCATTCCCTACTCCAAAGTTATGAAGAATTAGTCTTGTGCTTCATTAAAAGGCATTTGCATTTTAGCTTTAGACTTAGATATATAGTTCCTTTTGAGTAAATATTTGTGTATGGTATGAGGAATACTTTTGCATATGTATAATAAGTTGTCCCAGCATAATTTGCTGGAATGACTATCCACTTCCTATCTTATTGTCTTGACAGCCTTTTCCAAATCAATTGATCATGTGTGTAATGTCAAACAGTTCATTTCTGGATTCTCAATTCTATTCAATTTATACATAAAAATACATATATTCTCATTGATTTTTATATATATTTCTGTATATGTAAATTTATATATTTATATATTTATAATCTAAATAATATAAACTATATAATTCATATTATACATTTATATAATATATAATCAATATATTATATATCGTATGTATTTTATAATATATTTTATATATTATATATAAATATATAAATATAAATATATATATCCTGCAAAGTAATACCCTTTCTTGATTGCTATAGCCTTGCTGTTAATTTTGAAACTTGGGAACTATAAGATCTCCATTTTTTTTCTTTCACTCTGGGTGCTTTGAATTAAATATGAGTTTTAAACTTGAGCTTGTCAATTCTGTAGATAGTAAAAAGAAGAAATTTTCTGAGATGTTTATAGAATTGTGTCTGTGGATTACTTGGGGAGTAGTGACAACAATATCAAGCTATCCAATTGACCTCTTTCAATAATATTTTATAGTTGCATTTGTTTTCTATTGCTAATGTCACATTTTACCATAAATAGTGCACTGAATGGCTTGAAACAGCACATTTTCATTTTATAGCTCTGTTTTTGTTTATTAGACGTCTGACTCAGGTCCCACTGAGCTAAAGTCATCATGTTGGAAGGGCTCTGTTCCCTCCTGGAAACTTTAGAAGTTGTTTCTTTGCCTTTTCCACCTTCCAGATACTGCCAAAATTCCTTGCTTCGTGATCCTTTTCCATCTTGAATGCCAACAATGGTAAAATAAATCCTTCTCATATTAAATTGTTCTTACCTTGACTTGGCCTCTTCCGACTTCCCCTCGCAACAGTCTTTGTGACCACATAAGCCCACTTGATAAAACAGGATAATCTCCGTATCATAAATGCAGCTAATTAGCAATACTAATTGTATGTGCTACCTTATTTCTCCTCTTTGATATAACACAACAAACTCTTTCCAGGTAGTACTGGATCACCTTTAAAGGGCCATGACTCTGTCTACTACAGTGCTCTTCAGTGCATTTCTCTGGAACATTTCGGATTACATACATCCCCCAATTTTTGTTCTTTTTGGTGATATTATAATGATAATTCTTATTTAAAGTTTTGAACTGTTCATTTATGTTTCTATAAGTACAATCAATGTCATCTCACTGTTTCATCTTAAGTCATGTTCTTGAACTTATTTATTTAGTATTTCTTGTAATATTTTAGAGAATTCATCAGCATTTTCTGTAGCACAGGACCATGTCAACTAAAAATACAGATTTTCACTCCTAAATTTCAGTCTAGATGCAGTCTATTCACATTTTTATCTAATTTTACTGGTTACAACCTTTAGTATTGTGTTGAATAGTAGTAGCAAAATTAGGTATCCTTGTTGTGCTTGAGTTCTAGGGAAAAAGCATCAAATCTTTCACCTCTAAGTAAGATTCTGGGTTTATGTTTTTCACGGATAGCCATTGTCTAGCTGATTGCTCAGTGGTTTCCAATAATGTCCTGGGGTGCAAACCAGTTAAAGTAGAGACTGTTTCCAGAGGCCTCTTTCCAAAGTGTACTGAGTGATTGAGGCTGCTAAGGCCCCATGAGGGCTCTTTTTAGCTGTCTTTTCTCCTGATTTTCTCCATTTATTATCTACTTATCCCTAGTACTCTTGTTGCCATGAAATTTTGCAGAAACTGGCCTCCTCTCAGTTGTTCACCAGCAAAATATCTATTATTTCTGACAATACCCTGAGGTATGACTTCTCCACACTCTTTCAAATAAAGTCAGTATTGGCAAGCAAAGGTGTACACATTTCCTATTTTCACAAGTATGCTTGAAAACGTACTGATTTAAACAACATATGTACTCATTTTATTAATGATTAATCTTAGGTTAAGAGGTCTAAATTCAAAATGTTAGCAATACTGTATTTCTTCTGAAGTTTGCATGAACAAATCTACTTTACTTTTCGGCTTCCAGCAGCTGTCAGCATTCCTGGGATTGTCATGGGGGTTCGTTCAAATGATTCAAATTCTGACTTCCATCCTAACTTCTAATCTTTATGCCTCCATCTTATAAGGTCCCTTTAGATTACAATGGGCTTATCCAGATAATCCATTAATATTTCCATCTCACAATACTTACTTTAATCAAATCTGAAAAGTTCCATGTGAGGTAATCAAACTATTCACCAATTTTAGGTTTTAAGTCATGGACATATTTGGAGGGACATTAGTCAGTCTTCATCAAACTATGTGTCTATAAGGCATGCCTTTCTTTATAGCATCTAATGCCATTGTATCAGATAATGCTCTGTTTTCAGCACAGTAGTTATTCTGATCTGAAAGAGGATGTTAGATTCTAGTCTTCTGGGTTACACCTCCTGGCATGGACTCTAACCTACATAGAGTCTAGGGCAGGCTGATTAATTGGAGACTCATTAACCTGTTTAACCTACAGTACAGTGCTCACTCGACAAACATGGGCTGCATAAGAAAAGAGCCCTGGAATAGGGTTTATATGATATGGAAGTGGGGTATGAGATATGCCATGCCCTGGCCTCCCTACTGCAATTGTAGTCCTAGACAGAGCCAAGGCGGAGAGCCCTCTTTCCTTGCTACACATGCCTGGAAAAGATTCCATCATACAATATGGGTGGATAGGAGAGTCCTGTGAGTCAATCATGACTCAAATGCTACAAACTCTGTTGTTACTAAGACTTAAGACTTAGTAGTTGGGTGTTTTTTTTTTTTTTTATGTAAGTGTCCCTCTATTTACTGTATGTTCTAAGAACAATTTCTTGGTAGTGTGTGTGTGTGTCTGTGTGTGTGTGTGTGTGTGTGTATGAGAGAGAGAGAGAGAGAGAAAAAGAATCAAACATAATCAGAGATGGAAAAGGAAAAGGGGATATTACAACTGAGGCCACAGAAAGACAAACAATTAGGAATTATTACAAACAGTATGTACCAATAAAATGGAAAATCTAGAAAAAATGAATAGATATCTGGGCACAAATAATTTACCAAAATTGAGACACAAAACAGAAAATGTGAATAAACCAATTACTTAGAGATTGAATTAGTAATAAAGAGTCACTCAAAAAAGAAAACCCAGGACTGGATGGCTTCAGTGCTGAATTCTACCAAACTTTTAAAGATGAACTGATCTCAATTCTTTTTAAATTATTCAAAACAATTAAAAGGGAGAGAACCCTTCCAAACTAATTATTTGATGTCAGCATTACCTTAATTCTGAAACCAGGAAAACATCTAACAATTACAAAAAAAATAAAGGAGACAGAACTATAGGCCAATATTCCTGATGAACATGGATTAAAAAAAATCCTCAACAAAATACAAGCAAATCAAATCCAACAACATATTAAATAATCACACACCTGGACCAAGTAGAATTTATCCCAGGGATGCAGAGATGGTTGAACAAGTCAAATCAATAAATGTGAAACATCACACTAAGAGAATGAAGGGCCAAAACCGTATGATCAACTCAATAGATGCATAGAAAGCATTTGAGAAGCTACAATATCCTTTCATGATGAAAGGCTTCAGAAAAATGGGTATCAAAGGAATATACCCAAACCAAATTAAGGCAATATATTACAAACCAACAGCCAACCTCATACTGAATGGGGAAAAGCTGGACTCATTTCCACTAAGATCCAGAACCAGACAAGAATGTCTATTTTCATTATTATTATGAAATATAGTTCTGGAAGTTTTAGCCAGAACCATTAGCAAGAAAAAGAAGCACACTGAACATTCAATGTTACCATTCTAGAAGCTTATCTTCTCTCTATCCATTTAAATGTGACAAGCCATAATTCCTCTGTGCTACAACTGCTACTAATGCCAATATAATGGAAAAATCCCAAAGCAACATGGAATTTCACACTCATAGTCAATGGATCATTGTTCTATTAGGATATACCTTCTATTTTTTCACTTCAGTTGCTAGAAAATCCACTTCCAGTACATCCAAGAAGAGCCTACTAAAGAGGAAATTAATCTATATGTTGCCTAATTGAAATAATTATTTCTTGAAGCCTACTATGAATTACCTCAATATCATTTGCATATTTTTCTCTCTGAACTCAGTAAAATATCTTCTTGTATTTTTCACCTTGAGCCTGTAATAGTATCACTTCCATTCTATCTATAGTTTTTCCTTAATAGCCCTTCCTTTCTCTGTTGCTTTAAGTTAAATCAACCTCTCTGTCCATAATTTACTTCGCAGCTGTTTCCACTTTCCAAGTTATTATTCTCAGGTAATTCTAAATTTAGTATTATTGATGCTTCTATAATGTCATGGAATTTTGTGTTTCCAAGTGGGGTCAGATAATCTGAGAGCAATCTAGTTCCATTCATTTTTATTATCCTCTGATATACATTTGACATAACAGTCCTTGTATTATATATCATTTTATGCACTGATCTGAGATTTACAAAGATTAGAGTCAAGGACTTCCAGCCAGGGTGGCGTGGAGGGTGGCTTCCAAGAGAGGAAAAAAAACCCAAAGAACCTATCAGCACTGGGTTTTTCTAAGTATAAATTTGAAGGAAAAAAAATTTGGCAATCAGATTGGCATTCAGTTACCAGGCTGGGACAAAAACCCACAAAAGACCCAATTTACAGATTTCCATCCTGTCTGGCCTGCTCATGATAAAACAAAAGACCATCCAGAAGGCTGGGAAAGGCAACTTGTTTTCACAATAAGCTGTCATTTGGGGGTGAACCAGTGGAAGAAAGACCTTTCTCTCTGTCTCTCTCACTGTCTAACTCTGCCTGTCAAATAAAAATAAATAAACAAACAATAAGCTGTGGGATCAGGAAGAGCTCCCTTGCTATTCCCATGGTTCTTTGGAGATTCTGAAGGAAGGAGGGTGGCCTGTTTGTTCTCGCTATACTGTTTTTGGGGGGAAGGAAGCAAATATTTTATACCCCAAATTCCATAGGGACCACCCTGACTACCTAGCAACACATCTGACTCCTCATATCCCCCACCCTAACATGAATGTACCCTAATATCTCTTAAGGGGCCTGGAGGATGATCCCTCTGGCTGCTTTATGCTGAGAAGGGGTGCTTTGGGGAAGGGGAGTCAAGACAGGGTTCCAGCAGGAGGTGGCTTCTCCAGGGGGATGGAGTGTCAGCTTGAAGAAACTGCTTCCATAGGAGGTTTCATGCATAGGGCCACCTAGAATGTTACTTTGTTAAGTCTGGAGAAAATGAATTTAACAAGCAGTTTAAATCCACAGGATCTAAAACTAAGGACAGAGTCATTATTAGAGGCCTTAAGAGAGGTGTCCAAACCATGAGCAAGTTTTTTCATTGAGAGGCAAATAGAAACTGACAGAAAGGGCTCGAAAATATTCAGGTGGGCTTTAAGGCCTTGCCAGTTACGAGGCCCAGACCTACCTATCTCTTCACGTGGGGTACATCATAAGGGAGGTATGAACCTTGTCAGGAAGGCACCCTGTTGACTTCCATTACCTAGCTGCCCTGGGAGAAGGGCTGGCTAACAGTTTTAGTTAAAATACAGTTCTGCCTGCAATGCTGCTGACCCTACTTGGCCAGCCCCGTGACAGAAGTGGTTACACTGGAAGCTGGATGGATTTTTCACTTGAGAGAGAACAAAAAAGAACTTTAGCAAAGGAGAGTAACTTGATAATAATAATAATAGAAGGCCAGAGGACAGAAATGTAAGTTTAGGAAATTGCAAATGTTTACAACAATCTAATTTAAATAGGATGATATTTGGCAAATGCTATAACCTAGTATGTTAGGCAATGAGATTTCAAATTTGCCTTGTCCTCACGATCTCTTTCCATACTGTTCTTCTCCTTCCTTAAAAAGAAGAGACAGAGAAAAAAAATAATGCTTACAATTGTATTTTAAATCTACTATCAGAATTTCCTCTATGGAGGCAACTGTTTAATCTCTAATAAAACAGAGATTTTCTTAATTATGAGAAATAGACCTCAGATAATTTCTGGTTAAGGGAGAAAACAAGCTATAATCGATGACAGATAGATAGATCGGGATCAACAGATGTAGATAGATAGATGATAGATCATATTGCATAAGTAACAATATCAAAAATAATAAGAATTTAGTGAGATCTTACTGTGAACCATTTATGTTTATAGGTACTTATATGTTTGTACATGATAAGTCCTTTAGTATTTACAATCTTTTGTGATAAGTATTTTTGATCTTCCCATTTTCTAGATTTTGAAGATGAACTACAAACTGATAACCTTCCCAATGTCACCAGAATAATGTTAGAGGAGAGATTCAAATTCAAGTATTTTGACACAATGTAAACATCATCAATCTTCATATTGCCACAGCAAGAAATATATTGCATTCATTTTGATCAAAAATGGTTGGGTATAGAGGCAAGGAAACTCTGAATGACAAACAGAAGAGGAAGAGCTGAAATGAATCAGAGCAAAAAATCGAATTGAACACCATGACTTGACATTAGCACACAAAGAGAAAGGTCAGTTAATGAAAATGTCTTCTCAAGGTAATATTGGAGAGGTTTTTTTAACAATATAGTTATCTTATATTCAACTTAAAATTATTCCATTTTCTGTGCTGAGACATGAATACCCTTTAGTAATTCAAGTCTTAAGTAACAATTTGCAATGGGTTTAAAATAATGAAAAAACAATCTTCCTCCCCAAGATTGACAGCTGAAGGAGATGTAGGATACATAAACCAAGAGCTTATCAAGCCCAGGATGGGAAAACAGAAGCAATCAGGAGACATCATCTTGGAATTCTGTAAGGATTTAAGGGAGGCCATTGAATTCCCTTGAGCTATGAGAAATGGGCTCAAAGCATATTTATCATAAGTTGAAATGATACTAACATTGCTCAGTGCTTTAAAATATTCAGGGTATAGTCATTTCAGGGGCATGAACACTACATTTTTAGACTCCTGGATTTGTGCCTACTGAATCTTAGGCTAGATGTTGGCTATTGTTTTCATACTTTTTAAAATACTTTGTTTATTTATTTATCTGAGAGGTAGAGTTACAGAGAGAGGAAGATACAGAGAGAAAGGTCTTCTATCTGCTGGTTCTCTCTGCAAATGGCCACAATAGCCAGAGCTAAGCCAACCTGCAGCCAGGAGCCAGGAGCTTCCTCCTGGTCTCCCACGCAAGTGTGGAGGCCCAAGCACCTGAGTCATCTTCTACCCATCTTCGACTGTTTGCTCCGGCCATAGCAGAGAGCTGGATCAGAAAATGAACAGTCAGGACACAAACTGGTACCCATATGGGATGTTGGTGTTACAGGTGGATACTCAGCCTACTGCTACACAGTGCCAGCCCTGTGTTTATACTTAAAATGGCTCATGAATCCTTCCAATTATATGTTTCTCCAGTTACATGTAGCAAATGAATAGATGAATGCAAAGATAGATAGATAAATAATATTAGTAAGCAAGGAAGTGCTGGATAAATATGAAATTCTCCCTCAGTTATCTTCATAATTATGCATTCTTTCTCTATGCATCATTCCTCTTATGAGGATCTGAGACTCAAAACAGATGTCAAATAGAAAATGATTATAGATTCCTTGATATGCGTATTTCTGTGCTTAAAATGTTCTAGTAATTCATATCAGTATGTTCTGAAAAGTAAAAGCTTCTAGCAATTAGGCAATTGTATTTATTCATTCACTGACTCATTTACTAAAAACATTTCTAGATCACATACTACCAAAAACTGCTCTATGCAACAAAATATTGATAATTGAATGGAGGGAAAGGGTAAATTATTTTTTAAGATTAGTTTAATAGAGAAATATATACAAGAGGTCAGGTATGATTAAATAGGAGTAAAAATAATACTTTATTAGTATTTTACCTAAGAATTAAGAATTGACCTGGTTTTTCATTGATTTTCCATTTCCTTCCCAGGGGAAGATGACCAGAGTTCTGCTCCATACCTTGTCTGGCAGAAGTACCAGACTTGGGCTCTGCAGCAAGCTTTGAAAGAGAATTGTAGAGAACACACACATATCTGTAAGCCAAAGTTGGTTGATCATCACTAAGCATTTTGCTTGAACACGGGGCAGAACTTCATGTCAAGTGAAAAGGAAGAAGGACAGGGAAATAGTCAAGCCACTTCTAGACCTTTCCAAGTGCTCTTAACTTTCTCATACCCTTGAAATCTCTACTCTGAGCTAACAATATTCAGTCACAGATTCTGACCAGATTGGTTGGTGAATCATCCCTCACAAATAGGAAGTAGAAACATGACAGGAAACCGTGATTCCCCTGTGGATCCCATAGGAACACTTGTACATATGAAGAGTCTTCAAAATGTTAATAGGAATTTGAAAACATTATGTATCAGTCTGAGATATGTTTGAATCAAAATAAACTTTTATTCTAATTCTGTTTTTCCACTAACTTTTTGAAATTCCTTCATACAAGGATCAAGAATGAGAGCAGAAGGAACACAATATACTCCAGTGTCCTTGCAGCAGAAGAGATAAATCACTCAGAAGTCTAAGCTATACCAAGCACCAGAACATGATCAGAAACTACTCATAAAGAATCTCTTTAATATCCCCACCCTCTTGGACAATCAAGAAAAAAATAAAATATCTAAGAATAAATTTAAACAAAGATATAAAATATCTCTACAATGAAAATTATCAAACATTGATGAGGAAATCATCAAGGACATAAAAAATAGATATTTCTTGCTCAAGGATCAGAAAACTCAGTATAATTAAAATGTCTATACTACCTAAAACAATCCACAGATTTCCCTATTAAAATACCATTGATGGCCGGCGCCATGGCTCAATAGGCTAATCCTCTGCCTTGCGGCGCTGGCACACCGGGTTCTAGTCCCGGTCGGGGTGCCAGATTCTGTCCCGGCTGCCTCTCTTCCAGGCCAGCTCTCTGCTGTGGCCCAGGAGTGCAGTGGAGGATGGCCCAAGTGCTTGGGCCCTGCACCCGCATGGGAGACCAGGAGAAGCACCTGGCTCCTGGCTTCGGATCAGCGCGATGTGCCGGCCGCAGCACGGTGGCCGCGGTGGCCATTGGAGGGTGAACCAACGGCAAAAGGAAGACCTTTCTCTCTGTCTCTCTCTCTCACTGTCCACTCTGCCTGTCAAAAATAAAAATAAAAATAAAAATAAAGAAATACCATTGATATTCTTTACAGAATTAGAAAAAACAGTCCCCAAGTTCATATGGAATCAAAAAAGACCCAGACTAGCCAACATGATCCTGAACAAGAAAAATCCAGCTGGAAGCATCACGAACACCTGTATTCAAAGTATACTACAAAGCTATAGTAATTAAAACAGCATGATACAGGCCTAAATCTGATACATAGATCAATGGAACAGAATGTAGAATCCAGAAATTAATTCAAGTACATAGAGCCAACTGATTTTTGACAAAAGTGCTCAAACCATATAGTGGGGTAAAATCTTTAACAAATGGTGCTGGCATTCATTCATATATATGTATGAAATTAGGTCCATACCTCTCACCATATCCAAAAATCTACTCAAGATGATCAAAAACCTAAATTTAAGTCCTGAGACTATGAAGTTGCTAGAAGAAAATCTATGAGAAACACTCAAATATTGATAGAGAGAAGGTTGACGTCTTGTCCAGAAGTCCAGTCGTATTTATGGACCCGGGTTGCACTAAACAGCCTTGAAGTTCACCGTAAATGTCTTAATTTGCCTAAGCTAACAAAAAGTGGTTTCTACTACTTACAACCCTAAATCAGAAATTAGCAGGAATGACCTCTGCCTTTAATGACTAACAACTGCAGAAGAATGGAAGATAATTATCAATTCCAATATGAACCTCAGAGGGGCTATCACAGGAAGAATGTGAGAAGTACACTAGCTCAGTACTTTTCCTGGTGTTCACCACTAGAAACTTATGGGCCCAAGCTGCATACCAGGACTTGCTAATCCTAAAACACAAGCCAATTCTAGCAGAACCAATATAGCAGGGTGGGGCTATCCAGAGTCTCTGAGCCAACACTCTTGCAAGGACTCATATTTCTTTATCTTGAAGTTGGATTTGATAATAGGGAAGTAAAAAGGCAGGTTCTTGGTTTATTTCCCAGAGGCATGGTTTATAGGCTTACATAAGCATGAAGGATAAAACCGAAAGGGTTTCATTGTCTCATGAAATTATTCTGAAAGCATATCTAGGAGAGAAGTTCAATGTGTACAAATCCACAGTTTATTAAAGTCACTGGGATAATCTGGGGAAACTGGAATCAGCTAGACATGGGGCTAATATCCTATGGATACAGAAACGTTAAGTCCTAATGGTATCCTGAACTAAGTTTTGGGAGAACTAGGACCAAGCAATGTATTCTTTTCTAGAACTCAATTTTCTCATTAGAAAGTAAAAGACCAGACTGGATAAACCGTGGTTCCTTGCAGATATACAAGAGTCTTCAAAAGTTTATGGACAATGCGTAAGATGATAAAACTATGCATAGATTTCAATTTTTACAACAAAATAAACTTACATTTTAATTCCATTTCCCATGAACTTGTATAAGTCCTCTCATGTTAATTGATAAGGTTTTAGGTTTGTACTGTTAAGAAGAAGCCATGAGTTCAATGGTCTTATAGTCAGAGAAACTTATAGTTTTCTCTCTCTCCTCTGTCTAGAAAGGATGAGCATTTACAGGGATCAAGGAAGGACTGAGAGATGCATTCAGGGACACATGGGGGCCCCTGATGTGAAGATAGGAGAGGTGGGAGGAGGGGTGGCGCTTCTTCTGTGTGCTCACCTTACTCCCTCCTGCATGGCTGCAGTGTGAACCAGGCCCACTGGCTCTTTCTGGTCATTAAACTTCCTCTGCCCTTGGAAAGGCATTTGAAATTAATATAAGTATGTTGAGCAAAAACATACAGACTGAGTGGGTTGGGCTGTCCCCACCCTATCAGGGAATTGGGAAGTCTCTTCTGTGTGCCCACTCCCCAGCCTGAAGTTCCAAGTTCCCATTGAGATGAGAATATAAGGGTTTCCTGAAGATGATGGTAAAGGAATGGCTGCTTTGCCACTTATCTGGGGGCTTGAGTTTAACTGTAATTGTCTGCATTAAGTCTACTGAGGATACACACTCTTGGTTTCTTGGCCTGAGAACAACCACATTCAAGCATTACAATTCTTTCCATTATGGATACAACGCCCTAGAGCAGGTTGCTAAGGGCCCTGACAACTTGAATTACTGTCTTTTCCTACTCAGCTGCTTGTGACTGAGCTTACAATGAAATGGCTTTAAACAATGTCACACCTCTTTACAGAGCCTCGTTCACACATCAGTGGCAATGTGAGGAGGGGGAGTACAGGGCTCAGACTCCTCCCAGGTCCAGAGTGGCTGATGGGTTCCGTGACCTTGGCAAAGTCATTTCCCAACTCCTGCGCTCACTGTCCCTGTCAAAGCAAAACTAGGGGTTCAACGAGACCAGAGAGAAACTTTATGAATCTTTCTAGTTCCAACTCAATTCAATTCAGCAAACATTTACAGTTTATGCTATGTTTCAGTCACTGTGCTACATAGCTCCCAGCTGTATAATTTATTTTTTATTCCATTGAAAACCAGAATAAGGTAATTTTCATGCAATTTTTACCACAGAATCACTAGACTGGGAGTCACAAGCCCTTTGTTCTGCTTACAGCTTCATCATTAAATATTTGTGTGATCTTTACTGATCTTTACAGATCAGCCATCTGGGTTGCAGTCTCTCGGAAGGATAGGGAAGGATGAAGATGATGTTGCCAAGTTATAGCCAGTCTGAGAGTCTTTTGTCACCTACCAGTCCTACAGCAATGGTGTACTGAATGCACTTGCTGTGCCAGGTGCTCAGGGAGACTGAGGACACGGGGTACAGGGGATAACCTGTAAGGTCATTAAGGAAATTGGAGGGGGAGGTGAAGTTAGATTCATTCCCTGTTGGTTTTTCCTTATTCAGGCACTATCCCTTGATGCATAATCAGAATATTTCTCCTGTCACTGTTACTTGTAATTCTGAGAATTTTATAGCATTTTATTTATTTATTACAAAGAGAGAAACACTCCCATCCATGGGTTTATTCCCCAAATGCTCACAATGAGGCCAGGAGCCAGGAACACATCACAAACCTGTAATGTAGTAGGAACACATTTACTTGAACAAAAGTATGTTTTTCTGCTTTTCTGTCTATGTCTATGTCTATGTCTATGTCTATGTCTAAGTCTATGTCACACCTTCTCTGTTTTCCTGTATCTCCTCTTTCTCTGAAAGGTAGCCTTGCCTCCAGGTTCTGTTTTCAGCTGTTGTCACAAGGATTTTATCTATTCCTAGAACTTCAAGTATCAATTCAAGATTCTGTATTTTAATCTCCACAAATATTTTTAAACAATTGCCCTGAGGTATCATTTACATGCCATAAAATTCACTCATTTAAAGCATATAATTCAATGTTTTTTAGTAGTCTCAGAGTGCCACACAGACTTTTAAATACAAATCTTTGCATTTCTTTCCAATGAATCAGTCTCAGGTTGAATTGTCACATTGTGATAGCTGTGTTATGGTTCACTACTATTAATGGTGTTTGCAAGATGAAGCTGTTCCGCACTGTGTGTTTGGTAGCAGTGATGAACACACACCAAGCTACACACATTATTTCATCCAGGTCTCCCAGTGATCTAGATCTGCAGGTTGACTGATGGGGATTAAAGAGATACTTCCTGTACAAGAAAGCCAACTTAGCTGGCCTTCAAGGGACTGGACTTTTTATTTCATGAAACTAACATGCTTGTCAAAGAAATCAGATCCCCAAAGTTAACCATTTTTCTAGGAGGATAGTCCATTGAGGGCAAGGTAGCAAAAGAAGACTACACATATATTAAATTCAGGGAAATTCTGAAAATACTGGAAGACCAAACACACATACACACACACATGTTGGCTCTTAGAAACGTTACACCTGACTCTTTGTAGAGAAGCAGCAACCACAAGTGTATAAAAATCAGATTGGCTGTGTAAGAATATGCAAGTCCATTCACAGCCGAGTAGTCAGAGGCCCAGTAGCTACCTACTGTTACTGGCTCTGCATGTTCTGGAGACAATTCACAGCATTGACCCCCAAATTGGCACTGTGTGCACTTTGGGCCACCCTGGTATTCTTTCCCTATCTGATTCATTGCTTAGGCTTTGTTTAATAGCAGTCCTCTCAGAAGCCCAGAGAATCAGCTCTGTTCATAGCCTGGTTAGCTAACCCAACTTCCCTATGAATTCCAACACACAAATGCTCCAATCAATAGGAAAAAGATGTCACTCACAGGTCAGAGTCTTCCTTAACACAAGAAAAGATTGTTCTGTGCAATAGATCCTGATCTGTCTATGTGCTCTTCTCCTTACTGAAAACCAGCATCATACTAAATCTTTAGTCACATTGAATATTTAGCCCAATGGCACAGATATCATTAAATGCAGCAGAAACCTCACTTCAGGGGCAGGTGTTATGGCATAGCAGGTTAAGCCACCACCTGTGATACTGTTTGAGTTCTGGCTGCTCCATTTCCAGTCAGGCTCCTTGCTAACACTCCTTGGAAAAACAGTGGAAGATGACCCAAATACTTGGGCTCCTGCCACCCAAAGGGGAGACCCCAATGATGCTGCTGATCATGATTTCGGCCTGGCCCCACCCAGGCTGTTACAGCCATCTGAGAAGTGAGTCAGCAGATAGAAGATATCTCTCTCTGTCTTTCTCTATATATTTGTAATTCAGACTTTCAAATAAGTAAACATTGAAAAAAAATTCCTTGAAAGAAAAAAAAGACACTTCAATTCAGCACATGTGCAAATGGGTAAGAGACTTGCACAATCCAAACTATTTCCTGTGTCTCACCCTGGCTGGAATTACTACAATGATATGAAGAGAGTCCATAAACGAATAAAAAAAGTTTTTATAGAAATACAATTATTTTGCCTTTTTTTATTAGAGGAGAAGCAGAGAGAGAGAGAGAGAGAGAAAGAGAGAGAGAGAGGTCTTCAATCCAATGGCTCACTCCCTAGATGGCCACAATGGCCAGAGCTCTGCCAATCCGAAGCCAGGAGCCAGGAGCTTCTTCTGGGTCTCCCACGTGGGTGCTGAGGCCCAAGGACTTGGACCATCTTCCAGTGCTTTCCCAGGCCATAGTGGAGAGCTGGATTGGAAGAGGAGCAGCCGGGACTAGAACCGCCACCCATATGGGATGCCAGCACTTCAGGTCAGGGCTTTAACCTTGCGCCACAGCGCTGGCCCCAATTATGTTGCTTTGCCCCAAATGGTGGAGTTAGAATCATGCCAGGGGATCCCAATACAATCCCATCAAAGTGGCATGTACCAATGCCATCTCACTAGTCCAAGTGATCAATTTCAGTTCACAATTGATCACACTGATAGGTCTAAGAGTCAAAGGGATCAAACAAATAAGACTAGTGTCTGCTAATACTAACTGATAGAATCAAAAAGGGAGAGAACGATCCATCATGGGAAGCAGGATACACAGTAGGCTCCTAGAATGGCAGATGTCCTAAATAGCACTCTGGCCTCAGAATCGGCCCTTAAGGCATTCGGATATGGCTGAAGAACCCATGAAAGTATTTTAGGAATGGAAAGCCAAGACACCCTGGAGAGAAAAAAAAAAAAAAAAAGGAAGACCTAAATGGAAGATCTCTGTGAGTGAGATCCCAGTGGAAAGAACGGGGCCGTCAAAGAAGGAGGTACCTTTCTCTGAAGGGAGGAGAGAACTTCCACTTTGACTATGACCCTGTCGGAATAAGATCGAAGTCGGAGAACTCGAAAGACTTCCATAGCCTTGGCAGCTCATGACAAGAGCCTAGGGAGATTACTGACGCCATAAACAAGAGTGTCAAATTGTTAAGTCAACAACAGGAGTCACTGTGTACTTACTTCTCATGTGGGATCTGTCCTTAGTGTGTTGTCCAATGTGAAGTAATGCTCTAACTAATACTGAAACAGTATTTTACATTTTGTGTTTCTGTGGGAGTGCAAACTGATGAAATCTTTACTTAATATATACTGAATTGATCTTCTGTATATAAAGATAATTGAAAATGAATCTTGATGTGAATGGAATGGGAGACAGAGCGGGAGATGGGAGGGGTGTGAGTGGGAGGGAAATTATGGATGGGGAAACCATTGTAATCCATTAACTGTACTTTGAAAATTTATATTTACTAAATAAAAAATTTTTAAAAATATGCATGTTAATATTCTAATAATAAATACTGCTTAAAACTTTTTTAAAAGTAAAAAAAGGAAAAAAAATACTGGAGCAATCACCACTGCCTTCCAGGATCTGCACTGATGGGCAGGAGCTTGAGCCAGGAATCAAACCCAGGTAGTTCAATATGGGATGCGGGCGTTGTACTTACAAGACTGAAAAGCAACTCCTGAGTATTTTCTCATCGGAAGTCATCATCTCCTCTCTTCTACCATGAGTGCTTGAGGACAAAGGCCATCTCTTAAATCTCTGTATTTGCAATTCCTATTCAGGTTCTGCAACTCAGCATGTGCCCAATAAAAGTGCATCCTATTCTTTACCACATATTACTCTATTCCAGGCATAAGTAAACTCCCACAGACCAAACCAAGAGTGATTCTCACCAGAAATGATCCCAACATTTTTATTCTAGATTCTAATTCTAAGTAACCATAAACCAATTAATTCCTTCTTTATTCCTTGCAAATTTGGAAATCCAAGATTCATAGTAGTAAGTCGCATTGACCCCAGTAGAAAGATACCAAAAAAGTAAATGGAGAACCATGTTCCCAGTATCTTACTGAGAGAAATTTTCAGTGGGCATGCGACAGATAGAAAAGAGACTCTGTGGGATAGCAAGGTAAGCAGACAGACAGTACTCGCTATGACCCCCACCATCAGCAGCTTTAACCACGGGACAAATCCAGTGCCCTACTGATTTGAGTCCAGTCTGCAGAGTTGCTAGGGTCTGAGTAACTACTTTGCTCCATAAAGAGAAGCCACACGGCCTCCTTCCCTTCACTTGTCCTCATAAAGTGCCAGATTCCGTTGGGTGTGTTAGAATCATGGCTGAATCCTGCTCTGACTTAGCAGACAGCAAGCAGTCACACTGGGGCCAGAAGCAGCAAGAGCCTGAGTCAGGGTAATTTACATGGTAGAGAACAGGCCCTTTGCATCTTGCAACTTTCAGAGTCCTAGGCATGAGTTCCATTGCTGTGTTTACTTACACTATGTGATCCGGGGGCTTCCCCTCAGCTTACTAGAACCAGAACCAGCAGCAGCCCATAACATATCCAGACACAACCTGAGGAAGTTCTCTCTGTAGCTAGCAGCCCCAAGCACAAACCCCAGCATCACCCTTGCATGATGCATGAGAACTGGGGACAGTTCCATGTGCTAGCAGATCCTGGACTGTTGATGTTGGTATTACAAACTTTGGTGGAAACTCACACTCACAGTATCTGAAGTGCTCTACCTGCACTGCTCTGCTTCAGGTAGGTGGCCAAAACAGTCATCCATACTGGCTCCTTTCCAGTGAGACCTGAGCAGTGATTCCACTAAATATTGCAATACCAGAACATCAACAATCTGTACTAATTTCTTCAAAGCCACTGGAGTCTACCTGTCGGAATGTAGGGAAGAACCTATCTGAATTCCACCTCTCTGGACTCACACCCGCCAGTGCAAACTCTCCTGCATACCTCGTAAAACCCAAAATTACTGGATCAAGGTTCTGTTCCCATTCCCCAGTCGAAGCTCCAGCACCAGTCACACTGCCCCAGCAGGATGGGGGGAAGGTCTCATCCACATGACACAGCTCTAGAGTCATAGCTGTTGGTGCCACAAGCTCCAGCATAATTCAGGCTTGCCAGTGGGGCAAGGTAAAAGCCCTCTTTGTGTAACTCAGCACCAAGAACAAATCCCTGGCTATCACAATTCCTATTGTAAATGACACCCTATTCTCTGGTGACTGAAGATACACACTTTAAAAAGTACACATTCACCACAAAGTCATATTTTGTTCTTTCCCAATGACCTGCCACAGACTAGACCACTGTGTAGCTTATAGGCAGAGCTGACATTGATTAAAGGAAAAGAAATCACACAGAGGCTATACTTCTGGTCTCACCTAGAACCAAAGCCAAAGCAAGAAGCCAAGTGATAACCTGCATTCCATCTAAACAAGCTCTTTTCCAATAAGACCTACTCTATAAAGAAGTAGGGACTATTACATCAGATGCATAGATATCAACAGAGGGACATAGGATATATGAAGAAGCAAGGTAGCATGAGCCCTCCAAAAGATCACAATAGTTCAACAGATGTAGATCCTAATCTGAATGAAATCTATGAAATGTCAGAAACAGAATTCAAAATAGTGATTGTAAGAAATTTCAATGCAATGCCAGAGAATATAGACAGCTTAAAGAAATGAGGAAAATAGGTGAAGTCAATTACAGATTCACTAAGACAACAGGAATAAAAATGTAAGCATACCTAGGGTTCTAACATTTTAACTTTTAAAAATAAAATATCCATATTTAATGGGGATGGAATGGAACATATACTGTCTGGCACAAAGCACCTATTCTAACTTAACAGAGCTGACAAATTTTATTTTATTTTTCTTCCTAAAATTGGTTCAATAATTAGGATTAAGTATATGTGACTTGCAAATTGTATAATAAACATGACAACCACAAAGACAAAAAAACCCAGAAACTTTGGAGATGAAAGCTTCAAGCAATGAAATAAAAATATGATTCAGAGTTTCAATAGCAGAATAGACCAAGTGAAGGACAGCATTTCTGATCTTGAGGACAAGACTTCTGAAATAATTCAATTAGACAAAAAATGAGCTCCTGCAATACCATTAAGTGACCAATACACATATTATAGAGATTCCTGAAGGAGAAGAGAAGGAATAAGGCATTGAGAACATGTTAAATGAACTAATATTTGAAAACTTCTCAAATCTTGAAAGAGAGTTGGACATCCAGATATAGGAAGTTCAAAGTTCAAAGGATCCCAAACTGACTCAACCAAAAAAAAATTCTCCAAGTCATATTGTAATACAATTGTCAAAAGTTAAGAACAGGAAAGAATCCTAAAGACCATAAAAAAGTGTCAACTTACATATAAATAAAATTAATTAGACTAACATCATGATTCTCAGCAGAAACTCTGTAGATCAGAAGATAGGATGACATACTCAAAGTGTTAGAAAACCTTCCAACCAAGAACAGTACAACTAGAGACGCTACCCTCTCAAGTGAGGGAAAAATAAAATATTTCTCAGATAAGCAAACATGACAGAATTCATCATCCCTAGACCAGTCTTAAGAGAAATTCTGAAGGGAGTCCTACATTAGAAGTAAAAATCATGAAAACAAATAACACTATCAAGTTCACTAACAGATCAGATATAGTCGGTAACCAATTAGCAAAGTGGCAGATGTTAATTCCTGTGTATCAGTACTGATCTTGAATGTAAATTGAATTAATTTATCAGTCAAAATACTCAGGTTGATTGAATAGATTAAGAAAAAAATCACCAAGATTCAAGTAAATGCTGCCTATAAGAATCACTCTCCACAAATACAGATACACATAGACTGAAGGTGAAGTATGGAAAAAGGTATTGCAGGCAATTGGAATATCATAGATAAAATATTTATTCCTCCTCTGGCTTCCATTGTTATATGCAATGCTTCCACTCACGTTGGAAGTAAGTCACTCTGACCAATACAATCTTTCCAATTACTATGTGATCAAATATTTAGGATAGGATTTGTCTTCTTCAGATCTACAGTCACCAGGATAAGAACATGACCTGGTGGTCCCTGTTCCCTGAATAGGGAGAGACGTGTGGAGTACACAGGAAATACAACTGAAATTTGGAGCAAAGCCCGAATAGACAATTTAACATTTAGACCACACTCATTCATGAAAAATAACAAATTTGGTTGCTTTAATTCATTGTTTTGAGATAATATATTATCTAGCTTTGTGTTGCAGAAGATGACTAATGGGCTTAGAAAGCCACACATGAAAAATATCTTGTTGAGCCTTGCAACTACTGTGTACTTTAACTCTTCAATTCCTAGAAAACATATTTGGTCAAGAAAGATTAAGTGAGAAAACACAAATGGTTTAGGGACTTGGAATCAGAGATTAAGGACACAGTCACTGACTTGCAGGAACTCACAGTCTAGTAAATGAGACTGAGAAGTGAATTGATTAACAGAATAAAATTTGGTATGTGCTTTTACAGTCTGGAGCAACTGGGAGGAACCACATAGAGGAGCAACAGAAAAAAACCATGGCTTAACTGGATTTCAGGGAAAGCTATAAATAGATGATGACATCTAAGCTGAGTTTTGACAGATAAATGAGAAACAAGAACACATAGAACAAAGATGGTCAAGTGGAAGGGAATAATATGTGTAGCCTCTTGGGAAAGAACAATTATGAAATGATGAAGGATAGGAGGAATCTCGAGACTCTGAGACAGGAAATGTGGTAGGTCCATATCTGCAAACCACCACTTACTAAGTACATCCGTCTGCATGACACGTGCCTTCTCTGATATTTGGCTTATTGACTATACAATGTGAATCATGCATTTCTTGCAACGTGGTTGAGTATATCGCAAGTAAAACACAAAACTGGAGAGGTGGCTAACTGCATCAGTTATGTCTAAAACCTAGAAAAAAAGTGACTGGAAAATTGTTGGTATCCAATAATGATTTCTGACACACACACAACCAAGAGAGAAGTAATTGGTATAGACTCTAAGGACAAATAGCTCAAAAAAACACAGATTTATCTAAACCAAGCCTTCCTCAAAATGGGAGAGAGATTACCATGAAACTGAGGTGAGTATAAGATAAAAATGTAGGGTCTGATCCAAGCTGAGAGATGAAGCAGGAGACGTCCCAGGGGTGATCCATGGAGATGCATGGCTGTCACTTTAATATAGTCCACTTTATTATCTAGATAATATAGAGCCTCTGAGGGTACATTAATCAGAGCCCTTGTTTGAAAAACAAAATCAATCTCACTAACTCAAGGAGGAAAAATCTTTCTATTACAACACTCAGAAACTCTGAGAGGATCAGGTATGCTTGGATTGATGCCACTCAGCCACAGAGAGGGCAGATAGGGTGCAGCCATCGACACATGCCCACGGCTTTTCTAGCAGACACCTGACTGTCTGCATGGCTACTGTGGACAACTGACTGCATGCTGCTTACCAGAAACATCAGTACTTCTACAATATAGAGGTGAACGGTTTGCATACGGTAGCTTCCTCATCTCACTCATGTGCATTACTGTGTTGGCCCTCAGACCTGTGTGAAATTGTAGTAGCAAGACCATTTAGGTAATATAGTTCTTATCTTTTCAACTCTCATAATCAGGTGAGCTTGGATGATGACAGGTGATGAAACCCACTCTATGTGCCACCCAGACATGCAATTGAGAAACTTGAGACTGTCTAAAAGGTAATGCCAGATGACATGGAGAATATTCCAGAGAATGTGGGTCTAGCTGTTTCCTAAGATACCTGCTGTCATTGAGATCCTTTGTCTCTTCGGGGGTCTACTTCCTGAAGAGAAATTGAGTTAATAAACAGAATCATTTTTATTGAATGCCCACCACGTTTCCAAACATTGCACTGAGGATGTTGCATTAACTCATAAAATTATCTCAGAAACTCCAAGAAGGAAGGAATGAAAGGACCCTCTTTTTTTTTTTTTTTTTTTTGACAGGCAGAGTGGACAGTGAGAGAGAGAGACAGAGAGAAAGGTCTTCCTTTTCTCTTGGTTCACCCCCCAATGGCCACTGCGGCCGGCGCGCTGCGCTGATCTGAAGCCAGGAGCCAGGTTCTTCTTCTGGTCTCCCATGCGAGTACAGGGCCCAAGCACTTGGGCCATCCTCCACTGCCTTCCCAGGCCACAGCAGGAAGCTGGACTGGAAGAGGAGCAACCGGGACAGAATCCGGTGACCAGGACTAGAACCCGGGGTGCCGGCACCACAGGCGGAAAATTAACCTATTGAGTCATGGCACCAGCCCCTCTTTTTTCCTTAACTCATCCTCCCCTTTTCTCTCTACACCTCTTTCCTTGCCTGGTACTCTGTGTCTTAAAGGAGTGAAGTTAATTTTTGAAACCGAGGATATTTACTAGACCATACATTTTTCCAAGTAGCAGGATTACTGGTCTTTGTCAGCAACACTTCTTTTCTTATATTTCCTGCTGTGATAATAAATATTGCATAAAACATACTTCTATATTCATGTTCTGTATGTTTTGGTGATACACAATTGGAGAGAGTGCCTACTTCTCAGGAGAGATCCAGTAATATGTCTAGCATTTCTATGTGTGTTGTATAACTTTAAGAAGTAAGATTACATGAGTAAGTCAAAGAGAAGAAAGAGGAGAGGGAGTTCCACTTTGGCCTCAATCCTTAGCAGCATTCTACAATCCAGCTTTCAGTTGAGAGACTTTCACTTTTTGTATTGTGATTTTTTTCAGACTCTAATACAGAGGTCAGTTTTTCCTGTGTGTGTCTCCATCAGATGAGAATTATGCAATAAGGAAATGTGATTGGTGGAAAATGGATTGCAAAACATCACACAGAACTACTGAGTACAGATATTTTGCTGTATTGGGCTGATGCCATTTTCCTGGCTGTATTGTTGTAACAGTTTTGTACAATGACAGCCCTTGTGCGTTATGGAGAAAGGTACAAGGGACTTCTGTATATATTTTTTTCAATTTATTTTTTATTATTTATTTTATTATTTATTTCCTCTTCTTAAGGGAAGATATTATTGTATCACTTGCCAAGCACACACAACAAATGGGGGGAAAAAGTTGTTCTCAAATTAAAACAGGTTGGATTTTCCAAAAATAGGAAAAAAAGAAAGTAGATATTTCATAGCTGCTTCACAGCAACAGAAATGGAAGCTCAACTTGACTACATAACTTGTTCAGATTCATAGTTAGGAAGAGACTGTGTTTGGATTTGGATGCAGCTGAGCCCTGGAACGGTACAGAATGCACAGAGAAGTGTACCCTATCCCTCCAGAAGGTTGGGGGCTCATATAACATTGGGAAGGGTGCTCAATCACATTGTCCCTAAAATTCAGAGAAGCAGCAAGCCTGACAAAGCCACTGCACAGCTTCCAAGGGGACTGCTCCTAGCCAGGAAGGCCTCCATCCCGGAGAGCATTGGGTGAAAACCACCATGAGCACTTTCCTCTGTGAGAACTGTTTCAGAAGGCTGTCCATGAGCCATGCAGGAGCCACGTATTGCCAAGGATACACCAGTGTGAACACCCACAGATTGTGAATCTGAGTCCTGCAGACACCTCTGTGATTTGTGAGTGTGTCATAAGCTTGCAGACACTATCATTCCACAGAAGGTCTCAGCAGAGTTTAGAAGGACAAGGCAGCCAAATGTAGGACATAATGTAAGGAACTGGAAAAAAAAAATCCATGTTCCACTAATAACTAAAACAATGGGTAATCGAGTCTCTTCTTTTGATAAAAATTGCCCTGAAGATGTCTCCTCAAGTGGACATTGTAGGGGTACTGTCGCTCCCCCTCTTCGTGGAGGAACGACACAGGACCCTGAGCTGTTCTTTCGTCTGCTCGGCCCTTCCCGGGTTGGCTGCCGTCCCTCCCACCTCCGTGGAAGGGCTGCTCCCCCTGCCACTTTCCCCACTTCCGTGGGGGAGCGGCACACCGCCGGCCGGCTCTCTCGGGGGCTGCTCAGATATTATCCGGATGTTCCCCTTAGATGTTCCTGGTGCATGTTGTCTCTCTCCTCCTTTATAGTCCTCTTCCACCAATCCCAACTCTGCTACCCACACGCCGAGTATGCTGCTCTCCTCCAATCAAGAGCAGGATCAGTTCCTGCAGGTTATTGGTCGAACTGGAGGCAGCTGTGTAGAAGTTGTTTACTCCTCTCCCAGTGCCATATTGTGGGAGAGCAGATGCATAGAATAAGTCTTAATTCCAGTAACTTGGTCTAGTCCGAGTTACTCCCCACAGGGTACAAGAAGGGACTCGCAACTATATGAGACTTTAGTTAACATAGATTATAAAGGAGAGGGGGGAACCCACGTTGATTTTAACTGAAAAATGCAAACAGAAGGGGAATAGAAGGAGTTCTATCACTGCAGAAAAAAATGATTGAGTTGGGAAATATGGATTATGGATTCAGGTCCTTCTCTGTCACTGTGTGACCTAGAACAAACATTTTCCATCTCTTTTGCACAGCAACATCCTAGAACAATTGTGAAAATCAATATTAATATCAGGGAAGTAATTTATATAAGGTAGACAATTTTGCAAATATAAATAATCACAATATTGAATTTTTTGTTTAATTTTGTTTTTTGTGTGTTTTTGGATATCAACTTCAAGTAAGTCTACTGTCACCTATGTGATGTCTTTGCACACCAGCTATTCTGTGTCTAGTGACTTTTCACCAGCTGTTTCCTCTGCCTGGAATAGTCTTCCTGCTGAGGTTTTTCTTTCTTTAAGATTTTTTATTTACTTGAAAGGCAGAGAGAGAGAGAGAGAGAATTTCCATCTGCTAGCTCATGTCCCAAATGGCTGGGGCTGAGCCAGGCCAAAGCCAGGAACCCAGAACTTCTTCCACATCTCCCATGTGGGTGCAGGGGCCCAAGAACTTGGCCCACTTTCTCAGGCACATTAGCAGGGAGCTGGGTCAGAAGTAGAGCATCTGGATCTCAAACTGGCACCCATGTATTATGCCGATGTTACAGAGGGAGGCTTAACTTGCTATGCCACAACACAGGCTCCTGATGTTTTCCACACTCTCTTCTTTGGGTCATTCAGTTCTCTGCTCCACTTACCTCCTCAGAGAGTCTTCATTGATTTTCATATGCAACATAGAGCCCATAACAGTTTATCTCCTATTTTCCTGTTTATTTTGTTTCATGTTTATAATTGTATATTATTAACTTCATTTTAAGATAAGAAAACCCAGGTCAGTAGGCATATTTCTATAGAATAACAGGACAGAATACAAACACTGAGCACTTATAATGTACCAAGTTCTGACAAAATGATTTAAATCTTTCAACTCATTAACCTAAGTTTTGTTAATTTATAAGCAAATAATCCTCTTGAAGAGATTAAACTTTTAACATGGGAAGTGAATTTAAGACAAACGTCATAGGTTTTAAACTCTGAGGGAGACAAACTCTGGTAGGTACTGAGGTAATGAGCCTGTGTCCTTCTCTAACTTTCCCACTAGACTTTATCTTGTTATTGCTGCACCCCAGAATCTAGTACACTGTATGCCATGCAATAACCGAATCATACGTGGTCACTGAAAGAGAAGAAAAAAATTTTAAATTTAGTATAAATAATCCTTTCTAAGGTAACCATATAGCAACCAAATATCATCATTTACATAATATTAAGCTCCTCTGGGAAATTGAGATTTTATTTCCACATTCAAATGCATGATTTCACTGAACACAGAATCTATCTCAGTTGATTTGGTGATCTGCCTTTTTATTTTTGAGAATTCTGATATCAGCACAAATTAAGTGAGAAGACCCACAACTAACTTTTTCCACTCCACCTTTGTTGACTTTTTGTAAAAACTCAAGTTCAAGCAAACTCTAAGGTCTTCTCCTTTCCTGTACCAGTATCTTTCAATAGAACAAAATATGCCAAAGAAAATCCATTTCACATATTTTCTTTGACAAGTTCAGTAATCACTCAGCACAAAACACAGAGTTTGTGCTGTGTTCCAGGCAAAGTGCCGAGTAACAGGAAATCACAGATGAATTAGGCCCCATTACCACCTGGAAGTGGTGCTACATTTAATGAAAAAGAACATTACACACAAAGAAATTCTGGTGCAGTGTGGTCAGTGTGTCTAATAAAGATGTCCCAGGCAGGAGCCTAGCATCAAAGAGAAGACTGAATCTGCCTCTAAATCTCTTCTGCTCCCAATGATTCTCACTCCATTTCCAGTCACTAAGCTCTCTCCTTCTATCTACTTTAGAAAAATTCATGACTTAATAATGCATGAGGGAGCATTACCTTAAGGTATAATTATGCATTTCCACAAATGACCTATGCAATTACACCAGAGTAGTGAACAGCAATTACAAGGAGAAGTTGGAACAAGTGCACAGGGATATAATGCGGCAAAATGATCTCTGTTTCAATTTTCCTTTTCATAACTACATAAAAATTGCATTTGCTTCTATCACAGACATGTGCAGGAAAATGAAAAAGACATTTGATTACCCACTCTCATCTCTCCCTGGAAAGTTTTTGTTTTTTCTATTTTAGGCCTTCTAGGGACTTCCTTCTGTTCTATTACTCCAAAATAACAGGAATAATGAGGGAGGAAGGGTACGTCTCTTCCCAGTGTTTACCACCAGTCAGTCTGTAGGGGATACTCAAGAGTTGCTACTATCCATGGCCAGGGTATGGATGGAAGTCAGAGCAGTCGTAGGAGAGTGAGGAGACTCAAGGCAAGTCTTGGATTATAAAAATGGAGTTAGTATTACAGTCAGGATAAAAGAAAGAGCTCTGTTAATAGTCATGTGGGCAGTTTCTGATGAGAGAAACCAGAGGTTTGGGATCGACATATTTGAGATAAACATGGGAATGACTATAAAGTTGTTATACATTATTATGGTGATGTGATGTTTCATAACATTTCAATCATATTATAAAATCTTCTAATTTTGTTCCTCTAGTTACAAATCCTAATCCTCATTAGTGTCATTAAAAAGAATCTTAAAACCATTGTCCTAATCATGATCTTCTCTGCGGATATTAATTAGTTCAATCATTGCTGTAGTTAGGTATTAAAATTGATTCCACTTCTTGTGTTCTTTCTTCTCTTCTAAATGCAATGAACATCCATCAGTAAGAATACGTAAAATTGTTTATTCATTTTAATTCTGTAAACCATTTTCTAGGGATACATTTTAAAACAAAATCATGGGGCCGGCGCCGCGGCTCACTAGGCTAATCCTCCGCCTAGCGGCGCCGGCACACCAGGTTCTAGTCCCGGTTGGGGCGCCGGATTCTGTCCTGGTTGCCCCTCTTCCAGGCCAGCTCTCTGCTGTGGCCAGGGAGTGCAGTGGAGGATGGCCCAGGTGCTTGGGCCCTGCACCCCATGGGAGACCAGGAAAAGCACCTGGCTCCTGGCTCCTGGCTCCTGCCATCGGATCAGCGCGGTGTGCCGGCCACAGCGCGCTGGCCGCGGCGGCCATTGGAGGGTGAACCAACGGCAAAGGAAGACCTTTCTCTCTGTCTCTCTTTCTCACTGTCCACTCTGCCTGTTAAAAAAAAAAAAAAATCATGGGCCAGTGCTGTGGCGTAGCAGGTGAAGCTACAGTGTTCAGTGCTGGCAACCCATATGGGTGCCAGTTCAAGTTCCAGCTGCTCCACTTCGAATCCTTCTCTCTGCTATGTATTGGGAAAACAGTAGAAGATGGTGTAAGTCCTTGTGCCCCTGTACCCGCATGGGAGACCTGGAAGAAGCTCCACACTCCTGGCTTTGGATTGACTAGCTCTTGTTGTTGTGGCTATTTTATGAATGAACCAGTAGATGAAATAATTCTCTCCCTCTCACTCTCTCTGCCTCTGTCTCCCTGTAACTCTATGCCATTCAAATAAATAAATATTTTTTAAAAAAATCAGATATGAAGTCTAGTATTTATGTATTATTTCATATGTGCATGAACTCAGAAACAGTGTTAATTTCAAAGCTCATGTCACTCACTCTGTCATGTCATTTTTCATTGTGCAAAAAATATTTGTTAAAAAATAAATAAAATGAATAAGAGACAAAGGATGATGCTGACACATGTGTACATTATTGCTTAAAGCCAAAGGTTACTTTTGAAACACAGTGACATTTAGATAAGATAATAGTTTCATGGCCAGTAGAACTTGCCTGCCCCAATGTTAAACTTAACAAAGACTTAACTCCTTTGCTAATTAGCTTCTGTTTCTGTGATTTGTTTTAGGTGTTACAACATACCATCATCATGTGAAGAACTTGGGAAGATGCTAAGCACAAACTTGAACTTAGCAGAGTGAATCCTTGTTCAACCATGCAGGGTACCTGGGAAATACCATTTCATCCATCCATTTTTACTTCTTTCATTATAATTCATCTTTTCCCCCAATTAATGCTTGATATCTCATTAATATATTTAACCTTTTTAAAAACAGAGCTAACCTCTTCTTTCTAACTCCTACATGTTTTTTGAAAAAGAGAAACAAAGAAAGAGCGAGAGTGGGAGGGAGAGAGAGAGAGAGAGAGAGAGAGAAAGTTTCAGCCAGTAGTTCACTCCCCAAATGCCCACTATAGACAGGACTCAAGCTGGGATCTAGGATCTCAATCCACAGGGGTCTCTTAGACGGGTGGCTGGGACCCAATTACTTGAGCCATCATTGCTGCTTCCTGTAGTTTGTGTAAACAGGAAGCTGAAATCAGGAGCTGGAGTCAGGAATCAAACCCAGGTATACTGATGTGAGACAAAAGCACCCTGACCAGCATCTTAACAGTTAGGCCAAGCACTCAAATAATTTTATATTTGTTTTAATTTAATTTTTCTCCTTTTTCTAGTTTCTTATGGTAGAAGTTTAGGATATTGATTATATACTGTTCTTTTCCAAGAATTTACAACTATATTTTTCTTTGATTTAGTTAGAAGTGTGTTTCTTCAAATTCCAAATGTTTAGGGATTTCCCACATATGTTTTTCTCATTGGTTTCTGCTTCAGTTATGTGGTGTTTGGAGAGCTTACTCCATATTAAATTCTTTTAAATGCTTTTAAATTTATTGATTCTTCTTTATTTGTTCATAGTTTGCCTGTCTTGATGAATATTCCATGTTTATTTGGAAAGAATGCACATTTAACTGATTTATTATAATGTTGTAAAAATGGCAACTAAGTCAAGTTTAATTTAGCATTGTGGTAGCTGGCACTGTGGTGTAGTGGGTAAAGCCACCGCCTCTGGTGTCAGCGTCCAATGTGGGCACCAGTTCGAGTCCTGGATGCTCCACTTCCAATCTGGCTCTCTGCTGTGGCCTGGGAGGGCAGAGGAGGATGGTCCATGTCCTGGGGCCCTCGTGCCTGCATGAGAGACCCAGAGGAGGCTCCTGGCTCCTGGCTTCAGATCAGTGCAGCTCTGGCCATTGCAGCCATCTGAGGAGTGAACCAGTAGAAGGAATATCTCTCTCTCTCTCTGCTTCTGTCTCTCTGTAACTTGGCCTTTCAAATGAATAAATAAATCTTTAAAAATATTTAGCATTGTGTAAATTTTCTATATTCATACTAATTATCTTTCATTAACACTATCATTTACTGAAAGAAGAGTGTTAAGATCCCCAACAATAACTATGAATCTTATATTTTTTCTTCCCATTCATAATTTTATATGTATGAAGTTATACTGCAAGTGTAGACTCATTTAATATTGTTATATAAAACCAATAGAGGGATTCCTTTATTATTGTGAAATGTCTTTTTATATCTAGGTTTGTGTTCACTTTGGCTTGTCTGATATTGAAGCAATCATTCCAGTATTCTATCATCAAATGTTTCCAATTGCATAATTATTTTCCATCATTTTAGTTTTTTTTAAAAAAAGATTTATTTATTTACTTGAAAGTCAGAGTTACAAAAAGAGAGGGGAGAGGCAGAGAGAGAGAGAGAAAGGGAGAGAGAGGTCTCCCATCCACTGGTTCATTCCCCAGATAGCCACAATGGCCAGAGCTGTGTAGATCTGAAGCAAGGAGCCAGGAGCCTCCTACGGGTCTCCTATGTGGGTGCAGGGTCATCCACTGCTTTCCCAGGCTATAGCAGAGAGTTGGATCGGAAGTGGAGTAGCCAGGACTTGAACCTTGAACCAGCACCCATATGGGATGCTGGCACCGCAGGCGGTGGCCCTACCCGCCACAGCACTGACCCCCATCATCGTACTTTAATCTTGGTCTTTACATATTTTTTTTCAACAGCAACATTTTATGTTAATGTTATGTTTAATTTCAGGAGTCAATTTAACAGGACAAAGTGATAAACTCAGTAACAAGTAAAGCATTCTTACTGAGTTTGGAAGGAGGAAATTAGCATATGAGTTCATCCTGTTAGTGGAAAAGATCCACCCTTAATATAGCCAAGAATCATCCAATTAGCTGTAGAAGCAGACAACAAAAATGCAAAGAAAAGGTAACTTTGCCTTCCTCTTCTCTGGAGTTTGGATACCTTTATTCTCTTGCCCTTAGACATCAGAATTTGGACTCCAGGGCTACACCAGTGGCTTTCCTTATTCTAAGGCAGTCAGACTTGTACTGAAACACAATATGCATTCTTGCTTATCCAGGTTGCAGACAACCTATAGTGAGACTTCTCAGCCATCATAATCATGGGACCCGGTTCCCTTAACAAATCCCCTATCATCCTCATCATCATCTATATGAATGTTATCTATCCATCCATCCATCCATCCATCCACATCCTGTTGATTCTCTCTGGAGAACTCTGACAAATACAGCTGATTTGTATTATGTTGTCACTACATCTACTTTTAAAATTCAGATGTTTAGACCATTTATACTTAATGTACGTGTTCATATTATTCAGCTTGAAACTACCCACTTGATATTTGTTTCCTATTTGTCCCATCTATCTGATCTGTCTTGTTGAATGTGGTGTGTGTACTTGCAAATAACGTGAAGTGTGTTTTTGTGCAATATAGCATTGCATACTTGTCAATAGGTAAATTAGATCAACATTGTTAAATTTTCTATATATTTACATACTTTTTGCTTACTTGTGCCCTTTATTACAGGGCACTGTTTGTCTTCAATTTCCAAGATGCTTTAAATAAGTTATCTGGTTAATCTTTCCTTCATTGTTCAAAAATTATTTTTACTTATTTTGGGGACTACCCTTGTTCACCTTCACATCTGGGGTGGGAAAATTTTCCTGGAGCATCAGTGATCAAAACCCTATATGGGGGGCCGGCGCTGTGGCATAGTGGATAAAGCTGCCACCTTTAGTGCCAGCATCCCATATGGGTGCTGGTTCGAGTCCCTACTGCTCCACTTTTGATGTAGCCCTTTGCTATGGCCTGGGAAAGTAGTAGAAGATGTCCCAAGTCCATGGGTCCATTGGGCGCTCGAATGGGAGACCCAGAAGCTCCTGGCTCCTGGCTTAGGATTGGCTCATTTCTGACTGTCGTGGTCAACTGGGGAATGAACCAGTGGATGGAAGACCTCTCTCTGGCTCTCTCTGCCTCTCCTTCTCTCTCTGTAATTCTGATGTTCAAGTAAGTAAATAAGCCTTTAAAAAAAAAAAAAACTATTTGGTTGGCACCAAGTACAGAATTAATCTTAAACATTTTAATTTTACCATGACAGAACACTATATTTTAGAGTAATAGTTTAATTCTCTATCCTCTAACCCTGACTCTTTTATCAAATTTACTCACAACATACATCAGCTATTATGGGTTTATATAGCTCATAAATAATATCCCCTCCAAGTCTGACTTCGGAATCAATGTAAGTGGATCAGATTAGATGTATCTGGGTTATTTACCACTAGTTTACAATATGTCTAGGACAAATTGAAAGCATGTGGTTTGGTGGGAAACAAACATACGAAGAAGGGTAACAGAAAGAAGCCACAATGTTTTTTCCTTTACCCCCAAATTATTAATCAAAGAATTTCCTCCATTCTCTCATCATTTTTCCTTGGCAAGAGTTAGTGAATTGATGGAGAGAAGATAGAACCAGTGTACTAATGGATGGATCCCTTTTACTTGTGAAAATATCATAAGTAATAAGTCATGCAATGTAATAAACAAGTATCCCACTCTTCCAAAATAAGTACTTCCTGAACTGTAACATTAAATGCAACTTTGGTTAATCTTACAAGTATCTTTCGCAAAGTGCTGTTGGAAACAAACCATAGACTTTTAAAAAGAAAACTAGAATATAATCCATTAAACAGCATTTTAAACATTTCAGGTAGTTTATGGTAGTCATTAAAAGTTAGCACCTGGCTCCTGGCTCCTGCCATCGGATCAGCCGCGGCGGCCATTGGAGGGTGAACCAACGGCAAAGGAAGACCTTTCTCTCTGTCTCCCTCTCTCACTGTCCACTCTGCCTGTCAAAAAAAAAAAAAAAAAAAAAAAAAAAAAAAAAAAAAAAAAAAGTTCACACAATCTCCTGTCTTGCTCTTACAGAGAAATTCTTGAGTACAACGTAAGACCTGCATAATGGCACACAATCACACACATATACATCAGTTATCGCATGCTGCTTAAATACACTATAAGATGGACTTCGTGATCCTAAGTTAATTTGTCTTTAATTTTGCATAATGACATCTGATTTCCCATTGCCATCACTATAGTTAAATTTGACATGCTTTCACTCAAACCCAGACAATTTATTGTAATTGTCCATAGGAACTCTGGTCAAAATAGCATTAGGTTTTAAGTTAAAACAACTATATCTATGCAGTGAATTTGAGACAAAAGACTGGATAGTGAGCTTGGGAAATTCCTTCTGGTTCATTTATGATTCTTATCGGCCTTCCAGATTTTAAGATATCTAACTGTCACATATGCTTCTAATTTACTGAATGGCAAAGTTATTCTGAACAAAATACAGAATAATTTACAAGAAACTATGGGCTAACCATAGTATTATGGGCTAACTATAGTAGCCATTATGTTATTATGTTAACAATTAACATATTCCAAGCTTGCACTTGTTACTCTTAACACACTCAACTTCTCCTTTATAATGTCCTACTATGTCTGTATGTCTGGGGGACTTGGAGAGAAGACAGGGATATTTTAATAGGAAGTTGAGAATGTCAGTAGATGTGCCTATTCTCTATGATCTAACAAGGCTATCTTTAGCTCAACAGATTAAAGAACAGAATGGCAAGATGGACTGTGTTTTAGAGTTCAGAACTTTATGAATATTTGTTATTTGCTGTCTGATTAGTTGACTGCTTGCTGTATCTATAGATTAATGACAGAGGTTTGCAAATGTCTCAGTTTTAATTAACAAGATGATACTCCAGTGTTCATTAAAAGTAGAAACTACATTTTTAAACCAAATAGGGTTTACCTTATTGATACATTTTAGTAGGATGAAATAGATTTAACACAAAACTAACCATCTTGATCATGTTTAAATGTACAGTTCAGTGGTATTAAATACACTAATGTTTTATAATAGTCCCTACCATCCATCTCAATATTTCTTTTTATTTTGTAAAACTGAAGCTGTATGTCTACACAAGAAGAACTGCATTACCTCTTCCCCCACAGTGCCAAGCCTAGTGATTCTACTTTTTGTCTACTTTTTGTTATTTAAACTAAAGAAGACTAACATAGTAATTGTGTGGCTGGCTTATTTAACTCAGAATAATATCCTCAAAGTTCATCCACGTTGTAGTGTCTTTCAGAATTTCCCTCCTATTAAAGATTGAATGATATTCTTTTATATGGATAGACCACTTTTGCTTATCCGTTTATTTGTTAAGGAACACTTGCTCTGCTTTCATGTGTTAACTAGGATGAATACTGCTATGAAGGTAGGGTGCTAATATCTACTCAAGCATCTGCTTCCAATTTTTTGAGTATACATCCAGAAGTGGAATTGTTACTTTAAAAATTAGTTTTGATATAATATATTTTTAATTTACATTGTAGTAAAAGCCTTAACGATTCACTAAATAAGGAATTCAACAAGTAAAATGTGAAAAGACCATAGTCCAAAAGTAATGTAAGGGCTATGAACAATTTTGTCAAACATGGTTTAATATTTTTGCCAAATTGTTAAGAATGATGTACTATTATAGATTTAATATTGCATGATTATTTTAAACATACTGTATATGAGTGAAATTGACACTGTTTTTATTTTTAAGCCACTGTTTCCCACAGTGGCTATACAATTTTGCAGCCTCACTAACAATATAGAAAATTTCTGATTCTCCCATACTCTTGCCAACAGATTTTTACTTACTTCTTATTTATTTATAACAGCCATGCTTCTGGTTATAAGGTGGTATTTCATTATAGTTTTGATTTGCATTTCCCTAAATCGTAGTGATATTGGGCATATTTTCCTCTGCTTATTGGTCATCTGTATACCTTCTTTGGAAACACTTCTGTTCTGGTCTTTTACCATATGTATATTTTAGGCCTGCTAAATCAGAAACAAATATTGCCATTGGTTAAACATTGTACCACTTTAGCAAAGTCCCAGATATTGCCAGGTTAATGTACGTCATGGAAATAAAAACAGACCTCTTATGCGCAAATATGTGCTTAGCATTCTGATATCTGCTTTATAGGAAATATCTTGTTTTATCATCCATATTGCTCCTTGAGGCAGAGATTATTAGTTACATGTCTTAATAATATGGTATGCTCTATGTAGGTTATATAACTTGCCCTCTCCAGAGAGATGGCATTTAGTGGTAGCAAGTGTTTGATGAAGTTTGTATTGAAATTCAAACTCTTGGCCCAGTGTTTGATGTACATAATTGCCACATAAGAGCACATAGGTATGCTCACTTGCAGGTTGTGTGCATGTGTATGTAGGTGTGTACATGCGTGCAGGCTGGTGAAATATAAATAATTTGCATTTGAACTCAGGCAGTTAGGGCAGCAATCAGGTTGGTGATGAGTAACATGCTACAGAGACCACCTCCCAACAGATACACCAATTTGAAGAGCTATTTATGCACCCCGTCACCTTTAGAAGAGTTATGGGAGACAGTTGGGAGGCCATGATATCTTCTTTGTAATAATAAGAAAAGTCATGTTAAAGAAGGCAGGAAGTGAAGAGCTACCATGTCACCTTCCCCAGTTACAAGTGATGTAGCATGGAGAAAACCGTTTCCAGTTTAGGAGAGGGAGAGTGAGCTGAATCCCTGTGCCAAGTGCACTGTCATAAACCTCACAGTCAAATTGTGCCACATGGCTCCTGCCCCGGGCCTGAGCCTGCAGGCTCAGTATTTGGAGCCTCCATAGCCAACCAAAAATATTAAATATATAAGCAGCTAAGCATAGCACCTCAAGAACTAGAAAAACAATGGTAAAATCAAAATTTGTAGAAGGAAAGAAATAAAACTCACTGAAAAATTAAGTGGCATACAGATTGAAATACTACAAAAATATCAATGATAAAGAATTGGTAGGGGCTGGCGCTGTGGCATAGTGGGTAAATTGCCAACTGCAGTGCTAGCATCCCAAATGGGCGCTGGTTCTAGACCTGGCTTCTTCACTTCCAATCTGCCTCTCTGCTAAGGCCTGAGAAAGCAGTAGAAGATGGCCCAAGTCTTTGGGCTCCTGAACCCACATAGAAGACCCTGAAGAAGCCCCTGGCTCCTGGCTTCAGATCGGCGCAGATCTGGCCGTTGCAGCCATTTGGGAAGTGAACCACCATATGAAAGACCTATCTCTCTCTCTCTGCCTCTGCCTTCCTTTAACTCTTCCGCTCAAATAATAAATGAATCTTTAAAAAAAAATGGCTACCTGAAAGAAAAAACACAACTGGAAAATTACTTAACTAGACTAAGAAAAAAGAGAGATAATTAAAATACATAAAATAAGAGATGAAAATGGAGACACACTAATGATACAAGAATAACATTCATTGTTAGAGATTACTAGGAACATTTCTATGAGAATAGATTGTATAATATGGACAAATTGCTGTATAGGTACACCCTATGCAGATTGAATCATGAAGAAGGAGAATACTTAAATAGAGCAGAATACCAAACAAAAAAAAAACCTGATCATTGATTGAATCAGTAATGAAGTTTCCCATCAGAGAGGAACCCAGGAATATACTGCATTACCAATTAATTATACCAAGCATTTAAAGAAGAATTAATGCTTTTAAAATTGTTTTTATTTAATAGAAGAGGAAGGAATTCTTCCAAACTCATTATGTGAGGCCCAAATTACCTTGATACAAAAGACAGAGAAAATACAAAATAAAGTAAGCTACAAGCCAGTGTTTTTGATGAACATAGATACAATAACCTCAAACCAATACTAGCAAAAGGAATCCAACAGTGCAAATAAAACACCATGCAGAAGTGAGTTCTACCCCAGGGATACAAGGATGGTTCAACATACACAAATCCATAAATGTGGCATACCACGTCAAAAGAATGAAGCAAAAAAATTATATGGTCATCTCAAAAGTTACATTAAAGGCATTTGGTAAAATTTAGCATCCCTTCGTAATAAAAGAGCTGAACAAATTTGTATGAAAAGAGATATCTCAAAATAATAAAACCTATATACAGCCAGATAACAGTTAACATAATACAGAATGGGGAAAAGCTGCAGGATTTCTCCCCAAGATCCAAAACAAGACAAGAATGTCTAAATTAGGTGACAGAAACAAATGGCATCCAAATCATTAAGCAAAAAGTCAAATTGTCACTGTTTTCAGATGACCTGATCTTATATAGAAAAAAATTCAAAGACTCCCACTGTAAACCTGATTCTAATAATCCGTCCTAATAAACAAATTCTACAATAATAAATTCAACAAATAATAAACAAAACAAATAAACAAAATAAACAAAACCCAATTCAATAAATAATAAAAAATTTCAACAAAGTTTCAAGATATGAAATCAATAAACAAAAATCAGTAAAATGGTTTTACACCAATCTTGAGTCTCTAAGACTAGAAATCAAGACTTCAATCCCATTTCCAATAGCTTCAAAAAATAAAACACCAGGGAATAAATTTAACTAAAGAGACTAAAGACGTCTACAGAAAAAGCTGTAACTCATTTATGAAAGAATTGGAGAGGATGCAATGACATAAGAAGATGGTACATAGTCATGGACTGTAAGAATCAATATCATTAAAATGTGCTTATTACCAAAAATGGTTTACAGATTCGATTCAGTCTCTATCAAAATTCCACAGGTGTTTTCCACAGAATTAGGAAAAATGAGTCTCATTGTTAAAATGAGACTGAGGGGCCTGTGTAGTGGTATAGCAAGTAATTGAGGAGAAGACAATATTCCTCCCCATACATCTGTGAATTTACTTCATAAAACATGTGTTCCAAAGTTCTACTTTCATTGTTTTTCCTTCTTCAATAAAATGCCTAAGGTTAAGCTTTAGATAGATTCAGGATGTGAAGTTTGGCTATGTGGGTGCCAGTTTGTTCCTCCGTTGCTCCACTTCCAATCCAGATCCACACTGGTGGTCTGGGAAAAGCAGCAGGAGGGTGCGTAAGTGCTCTGACCATTGTTGTCACTTGGGAGAGTGGACCAGTGGATGGGAGATTTCTCTGTCTCTCTGTCTCTCTATAACTAACTGAGCACCAAAAAGGAAACCTGTTAAAGTGAAATGAACACTATGAGAAACAGTGACTTGATCAGCATAGCCCTGACTGTTGACGAGCAACTTGATATGTTATCCCTCTTAGTATTTTTTTTGTTTGTTCTACTTAATACTTTTGGTTGAATACTGTAATCAATACACAATTCTTCTTAAGTGCTGAAATATAACTGAAAAGTGATCACTGTTAAATATAAGAGTGGGAATAAGATGTGCAATTCGGGACATGCTCAAGCTGACTCACCTCAAACGGTAGAGTTAGAAACATACCAGGGGATTCTAATTCAATCCCATCAAGGTGGCATGTACCAATGCCATCTCACTAGTCCCAGTGATCAATTTCTGTTCACAATTGATCATAATGATAGGACTAAGAACCAAAGGGATCACATAAACAAGAATAGTGTCTGCAAATACAAGCTGATAGAATCAAAAAGGGAGAGAATGATCCAACATGGGAAGCGGGATACACAGCAGACCCATAGGATGGCAGATGTCCTAAACAGCACTCTGGTCTCAGAATCAGCCCTTAAGGCATGCGGATTCGGCTGAAAAGCCCATGAGAGGATTTCAGGCATGGAAAGCCAAGACACTCTGGGGAAAAAAAAACCAAACAAACAAACAAAAAAAAAAAAAATAAAAACAACAACAACAACAACAAAACCTAAATGAAAGATCTCCACGAGTGAGATCCCAGTGGAAAGAACGGGTCATCAAAGAAGGAGGTACCTTTCTCTGAAGGGAGGAAAGAACTTCCACTTTGACTATGACCTTGTCTAAATAAGATAAGAGTTGGTGAACTCAAAAGGCTTCCATAGCCTTGGCAGCTCATGACAAGAGCCTAGGGTGATTACTGATGCCATAAACAAGAGTGTCAATTTGTTAAGTCAACAACAGGAGTCACTGTGCACTTACTCCTCATGTAGGATCTTTGTCCTTAGTGTTCTGTACATTGAGATTTAATGCTATAACTAGTACTCAAACAGTATTTTTCACTTTATGTTTCTGTGTGGGAGCAAACTGTTGAAATCTTTACTTAATGTATGCTAAACTGATCTGCTGTATATAAAGAGAATTGAAAATGAATCTTGATGCGAATGGAAGGGGAGAGGGAGTGGGAAAGGGGAGGGTTGCGGGTGGGAGGGACATCATCGGGGGGAAGCCATTGTAATCCATAAGCCATACTTTGGAAATTTATATTCATTAAATAAAAGTTTTAAAAAATAACTGAATTTCAAATAAATAAATATTTTTTTTTCATTTTTTAACAGAATCACAAAAATAACCAAAGTAATCCTGAGGGTGAAAAAAACAGACAGGATACATTACACTCCTGAGTTTAAATATAGTTTCCCCATCTTTAATATATATAAAATAACAGTAATTAAAATATGATGATATTGGCATAAAAATACATCCATAGGCCAGTGGAACAGAATAAGGACCCTAGAGGCAAAATCACTTATTTACAACCAACTGATGTTTGGCAAAAGTGCTAAGAACATGTATTGGAAAAAGAACAGTATTTTTTTAAAGATTTATTTTTTATTTATTTGAAAGACAGAGTTATAGAGACAGGTAGAGAAAGAGAGAAAGGTCTTCCATCCTCTGGGTCACTCCCCAAATGGCCGCAACAGCTGGAGCTGTGCCAATCCAAAGCTAGGAGCCAGGAGCTTCATCCGGGTATCCCACGTGGGTGAAGTCCTTGGGTCATCTTTTACTGCTATCCCAGGCCATAGCAGAGAGCTGGATCAGAAGTGGAGCAGCCAGGACTAGAACTGCGCCCGTATGGGATGCCGACGCTTCAGCCCAGGGCTTTACCCTGATGCACCACAGCGCAGCCCCGAAAACAGTATTTTCAATAAATGGTGCTGAGAGACTTATATATCCCATATGGAAGAATGAATAGACCCCTGTCTCTCACCATGTACAAGATCATTTCTAAGTGCATTAAAGACATAAATGTATGATCTGAGACATTGATAGTATTAGAAGAAAACATAAGGGAAAACACTTAAAGTTATTGGAATAGGCTAGGATTTTGGGGATCAAAGCCCCAAAGCACAAAAGGCAAAGAAAAAAAATAGACAAGTGATATTTAATCAAATTGAAGGCATTCCACAAATAAAGGAAGCAATCATCAGAGTGAATAGACAATCAAAAATTTTTTTGCTGTAGACTTGACAATATTAATATGCAGGGCATATGAAGAACTCAAATGGCTCAAAGGCTAAACAACAAATAATTAATAAACTGACAGTAAATTTACAGAGACATTCTTCAAAAGAAGATATACAAATGGCCAACGGGTATATAGAAAAAGGTTCAATATCATAATCACCATGAAAGTGCAAATCAAAACTACCATTAGATATCACTCTACTCCAACTAGATTGCCTATCATCAAAAAGTCTAATGAGAACAAATGTTTATAAGGATGTAGAGAAAAGGCAACCTTTGCACACTGTTGGTGGGAATGCAAATCAGTAAGTCATTGTGAGAAACAACATGGAGGCTCATCATAAAATCTTAAAATAGAACTACAATCCCACTGTAGGACACAAATCCAAGACAATTGAAGTCAGTCTGCTGAAGAGATACCTCAGCTCCCTTGATTATTATAGCCCCATTCACAACAGCCAAAATTAGAAACAACCTAAGTGTCCATGCACTGATAAAAGACTAAATAAAATGTGGTGCATTAGACAACAGACTACTACTTAGCCATAAGAAAAGGCAGAACCTTGTCATTAATAACAACGTAGATGAAACTGGAGGTCATCATCTTAAGTGGAAGAAAACAATTGCAGACAAACAAGTATCTTGTACAAAGGAAAATATGATACAAGGGGAGATATTGTTAGGAATGGAGGGAAGTGTTGCTGTAGAAAGAGGAGAAAAATAAGGCAAAGTAGAGGAGCAAGGAATGCAAAGGGTTAAATACCTTAACATGGGCGCTCTCTGCCTTTTTCCTTCAATAATTGCAATTGTGAGAATCAAACAGAATATTCTAGAGCATCTCAGGACAAAGAGGCCAATTCTGCTTCTGAGAAAGTATCATAGGAAAATGATAAACTCTTTGCTGATCCTCGTCACATCTGATGGTTTAAAAGCAATATACTTCTTTTTGGGCAGAAGATTGGACAAGGCTAAGAAAGTATCTTGGTTTATTTGACTCAATTTCCCTGCAGCCTGTCTTTGGTGTCTAAAGGGATCAATGATGATCCTGCATGTTCTACTGACAGGATATGAAATAGCTGATAGAATATATGGATTGAGAATTGGCTGTAGTGAGGGAAGATGCAGAGTTGGGAGTTGTGCCAGGAATACTTGACTTCAGGGCAGACCCTACCACAATGCGGAGCACCACCCCACCCATCCAGGGGATTACTGAGGATCCAATGGATCAACACGTGCACCCACACTCAACCCCCACCCTGTGGGCATCTGCAATGCCCACAGCGTCTGAGCAGTAGAGAGCATGGAGATGACACGGACTACAGTAACAAAGATGCTACGTTTTTAAATGGCTGCTAATTTCCTCCCAAATTCATCAAACTTAACACCCAAAGAACTGATGTTAAATCAGGGAAGAATGAATTGCCTTAATTTTGCAATCAGCCAACTGAGGGAACGCAGAGGATATTGGAACGAATAACCAAAAATAAATGGAAAGTGCATTATTATTTTTCTGCACCTCTGACTCAGGGTATATAAATGTCAACTTTAAAAGAAAAATAAAGAAAAAGAAAAGAAAATGCTTCTGGGACCATCTTACAGTTTCAGATAATAGAAACTTGATGCAGATTTCCATTACCAAAAAGTGAGATTAATGATTAAGAACAGTGGTGGAGGTGGGTGCTTTATGATGACTGTGTAGTTGCACATGGAGAATCAGCTGAAAATGTATTTGTTATATTCTAAATGAACTTTAGATAATATGATTTTTGTTACTTCATAATTCTCATTAGTGTTCAGGAGGTCAGAACCAGGCAATGTGGTCACAGCTAGAGCATATGTTGGTGCAGATTTTATCCACCAACTGAGAAATGGGGAGACAGCAAGAAGTGGCATGTTCTATCCTTCACTTAGCCTCCAAGCTCAGAATGCACTGAGCTAATTCCTATGAGAGGAAAAGTTCTTAGTTCCAAACCATGGGGGTCTAGCATCCTATGGAATGCCATCTGGGCTGAGACCTGGAGGATGAACAGCAAGTCAGATAAATGAAGACATTGGAACTTCGGGGAAGCTGATTCAAAGAAAAGGATTTGTGCACTGGACGGAATGTGTGCTCCCAAAATCAAATGTGGACATTAGAAAGGGAAAGTAACAGGAGGTTCTTAGCTTTGGGATCCAGAACCTACATGGATGGTATTGGTGAACTTGGGAAAGAGGTGAACAGGTCCTCACCAGCCACTGAAATTCTCAGCACATTTGTTGTGGACATTCAGACTCCAGAACTGTGAACAATAATTTATGTTGCTTAACCTTTCCAGATTAAAGAAATCTGTTACAGCAGCACAGACAGATGAAGGTGGTTTGCCAACAGAGGGAGGAACTATACTGGTGTTCTCTTAAGCAGAAGTTCTCAAGTATTGTGAAGATGTTGAATATTTAAAATACATTAACAATAGTTATTCTCACCTGGGTTCTGGTCAGGATTTGGTGACTGAGTTGAGTTGGCGGGAGTGAGCTGGGGCAGGCACAGCTGGTATGACACTACAAGCCAATTTTGATAATGGCATATTGCACTATAGCCTTTCTTTTAGAGAAAAAAGGTCAGGGGGAAAATGTAAATTTCCTGGAGCCCAGAGGAAAACATGTGTGTTGCATGATTGTAAGCCCCTGACAGAATCTTTTTTTTTTTTTAAACTTTTATTTAATGCATATAATTTTCCAAAGTACGACTTATGGATTACAATGGCTTCCCCCCCATACCGTCCCTCCCACCCACAACCCTCCCCTTTCCCACTCCCTCTCCCCTTCCATTCACATCATGATTCATTTTCGATTATCTTAATATACAGAAGATCAGCTTAGTATACATTAAGTATGGATTTCAACAGTTTGCTCCCACACAGAAACATAAAGTGAAAAATAATAGATGATTTTTTTAAATGATGATGAAATCAGAGCAGACCTATTGTCATGTTTAATCCCAGTGAGAGTCAAGTTGGGAATTGATAATTTCTTTTTTTTTTTTTCTTTTTTTTTTTTTTTTTTTTTTTTACAGAGGATCAGTTTAGTATGCATTAAGTAAGGATTTCAACAGTTTGCACCCCCATAGAAACACAAAGTGAAATATATTGTTTGAGTACTCGTTATAGCATTAAATCTCAATGTACAGCACATTAAGGATAGAGATCCTACATGAGGAGTAAGTGCACAGTGACTCCTGTTGTTGACTTTACCAATTGACACTCCTGTCTATGGCATCAGTAATCTCCCTATGCTCCAGTCATGAGTTTCCAAGGCTATGGAAGCCCTCTGAGTTCTCCGACTCTTATCTTGTTTAGACAAGGTCATAGTCAAAGTGGAGGTTCTCTCCTCCCTTCAGAGAAAGGTACCTCCTTCTTTGATGACCTGTTCTTTCCACTGGGATCTCACTCGCAGAGATCTTTTGCCAGAGTGTCTTGGCTTTCCATGCCTGAAATACTCTCATGAGCTTTTCAGCCAGCTCCGAATGCCTTTAGGGCTGATTCTGAGGCCAGAGTGCTATTTAGGACATCTGCCATTCTATGAGTCTGCTGAGTATCTCACTTCCCATGTTGGATCACTCTCCCCTTTATTTACTCCATCGGTTAGCGTTAGCAGGTACTAGACTTGTCTATGTGTTCCCTTTGACTCCCAGTCCCTTCACCATGACCAACTGTGAACTGAAACTGATCACCTGGAACAGTGAGATGGCATTGGTACATGCCACCTCGATGGGATTGAATTGGAATCCCCTGGTATGCTTCCAACTCCACCACTTGGGGCAAGTCAGCCTGAGCATGTCCCAAATTATACATCTCTTCCCTCTCCCATTCCCACCACCATGTTCAACAGGGATCACATTTCAGTTAATTTTCAACACTTAAGAATAACTGTGCATCAATTACAGATCTAAACCAGTCATATTAAGTAGAACAGATAAAAAAAACTACTAAGAGGGATAATGTATCTAAAATTCTATTAGTACTTTGTCTTCTATGAAACATCAAGTTTGCAAATTGTTTCTCTACTCTCTTCGGGGTTGAACACACTGACTCCAGAATGGGCTCACAAGTATGAAGTCAGAACAGATACTAGAAGCTGATGGAGCTGGTGCTTCGCTGCAGGCATTCTGTGTGGGCGTTGTTTCAGTCCAGAATTCCCTACTTCCAATTCAGCTCCCTGCTAAAATGCCTAGCAAAGCAATGGAAGATGATCCACGTGCTTGGTTCCCTGCCACCTACAATCCTGCCTTCAGCCTGGCCTAGGCCCAGCTGTATGTCTGTGTGTAACAGCTGGTGGAATATATTTTTTCCTCCATCTCTGATTTTCTCTGTGTGTGTGTGTCTGTGTGTGTGTGTAACTCTGCCTTTCAAATAAATAGATATTTTTAAAAAGAAAAAAAATAAAAGAAACTTTTCACGAAACAATAAGCAGAAGTTAACAGCTGGCATGTTCAGATGCATAGGAAAGATCCTCAAAAGAAGTAAACAAAATAAGGTTTGACACAAAAGTGCACCCAAGGGTATTTCTAAGATCATATAGCAATTTTTTTATATTTCATTATTTTTATTATTTACAATGACATATTTTCAGTTCATTTTATAATCATAAACTTAATATTCCAGCAAGTAAAGAATTCACCAAATAGGAAGAGAAAATCACTGTACCTCAACAGTAGAGAAAAGAGTTATAAACAATAATCAGATCTTAAAATGTCAATTTCACTTTTATATATTATATTTTTATGTGCTGTTAGTTACCACAAATCAGTGAAAATATATGGCATTTGTCTTTCTGATACTGGATTATTTCACTAAGTATAATCGTTTCTAGCTGTATCCATTTTGATGCACAAAATATGATTCCATTCAATTTTATGGCTGAATACTATCCCAAAGTGTATAAACACCACATTTTCTTTATCTAGTCTTGGTTTATGGACATCTAGGTTGATTCCATATCTTAGCTATTGTGAAATGAGCTGCAATAAACATGGGATACAGATAACTCTTTCATATGCTGATTTATTTCCTTTGGGTAAATTCCCAGTAATGGAATGGTTGGATCATAAAGTACACCTATTGTCAGATTTCTGGGGAATCTCCATACTGTCCTCCACAATGACTGTGCTAGATTACATTCTTATCAACAGTGTATTGGGATACCTATTACCCCACATCCTTGCCAGCATTTATTGTTTATTGATTTCTGTGTGAGGGCCATTCTAACTGTGGTGAGGTAAAATGACATTGTGGTTTTTATTTGAATTTCCCTAATACCTAGTTATCTTGGGAATTTTTCCATGTGTATGTTGGCCATTTGAATTTCCTCTTTTGAAAAATACCTGTTCAAATTTTTGCCCATTTCTTAACTGCATTATTTATTTTGTTATTGTTGAGTTTCTTGAGATTTTTATTAATTATGGATATTAATCTTTAAGCAATTTTATAGTTTGCAAATAATTTCTTCCATTCTGTCAGTTGCCTTTTCACATTGCTGAGTGTTTCCTTTGCAGCACAGAAGCTTCTTACTTTATATATTCCCATTCGTCTATTTTTACTTTGATTGTCTTCGTTTCTGGGGTTTTTTCCAAGATGGTTTCGCCTATGCCAGTGTTTTGCAGAGTTTCCTCAATGTTCTCCTCTAGTAATTTGATGGTATCAGATTGTAAATTTAGTTCCCTATATGTAGAATCACGTCATCTGCAAACAGGGATAATTTTACTTCCTCCTTTCCAATTTGTAACCCTTTGATTTCTTTTTCTTGCCTAATGACTCTAGCTAAAACTTTCAGAACTATATTGAATAGCAATGGTTAAAGTGGACATCCTTGTCTGGTTCACGATCTTAGTGGAAATGCTTCTAATTGTACTGACTGTGCTTATTAGTAATAAAACACCTCCCAAAGCCCCAACTTCCAGGATCCTAGTATTCCAATTTATTCCATTTTGTTATCTGTGGTTCTATACAATTATTTGGCAATCCATAATTAATATAGATATCCCAAAGACCATATTTCAAGAAACACTTCTCTGGATACACTGAAACAATAATCTCAAACCTTGCCTCATTTACTCAGTAAGAGGTCTTTTTCCTTTGGTACTTACATAGAATTTTATGTTACTGATAGAATGAAGTGAAAAATTGTTGTAAATACTGACTTTAGTGCCTTGGTCCTAAATCCCAGGCATCCTAAAATTATTCTTAGGCATTTTAGGTAAGTGAATTCTTCACAATCTAATTACAAACAAGCACTGATGGCAATAAGGGGAGCTTCTGCCCATTTAGATATATTCATCACTGTCTGCTTAGGAGGGTGTTACAAATTCCAAGTGGAACCATCTATCAGTTGGTCCACAGAGTATTTTTACTTGTACTTCCTTCAGACAATGTGAAATGGGAAATTATTTTCAGCTAGGAACAAATAATGAATCTACAGAACAAATGAGAAAAAAAAAGAAGTTCTGCATCTGTGTTCTCATAAATCCAATCTCAGCAGAAACAGACATGATAATAAATTTGGAATTAGAGCAAAATATATCTAAACATGAAACAAACCATTTTCCTCCTTTTTCATTAATTTACTTGAAAGGCAGAGTTACTGAGAGAGTGTGAGAGGGAGAGAGAAAGGGAGAAAGAGAAAGCTTTTTCTTTTTGGTTCATTCCCCAAGTGGTCGCAACAGCCAAGGATGCACTGGTCCAAAATCAAGTATTTGGGCCATCTTCTGCTGCCTTCCCAGGCACATTAGCACGAAGCTGGATCAGAACCAAATTGCCAGAAATTGAATCAGCATTCCAATACTAGATGCCAGAATTGGAAACAATGTCTTAAACCACAGAGCCATAAAATTGGTCCTAACATTTTCCTGTTTGTTGAAAGTTAGTTTGGTCTTAGAGTTTAAAGGCCACCAGGAAAAGATGAACCTGAAGTAGAACAATCGTATTCATAATTGTTATTTCCTTCCCTGTTCACTTTTTATTATTTATCTTACTGAAAATGTAGTCCACAAACACTTTCATAATTAAGGCCTCATTTATCACTCATAGCAACTCTATATCATATGCAAAACAAATACTATAGTTGAAGAAACTGACACTAAGAGGCTAAGTGTCTTTGTCAGGGTTATATAGCTAGAGAGAGGAAGGAAATATATTCAAAGCAAAGCTATTTGCTCCAAATCTATTGCTTATGTATCTTGCTACTAGGATTCTACTCTTTTAGAAAACTAGAATTAAAAATGAAGTTTCCAGTGACATAGTACAAAATCCAACTTGTTTGTGTGAAAAGAAGCAGAATGAGTGTCTATGTCCAGGCAAGGTGTGAGGGTACTAGATTATTCCCTTTCATAGACCAGAATGATGTCAGATGATGTCAGATGATGGATGTTTCTGCCAGGGTGGATCTGAAGATCACACAAGGTTGGCACAATAAACAATGACCAAAGAAAAGACATAACCCCAATAACTGCCACTGACAACTCCATAATTTTTATCATGGCCTCCCAGCAAGATACCCTAAGTCAGTCATCACTCACTGTTCATCTGTGTCATAGGTGAATCCAATTGTGCTTCTGACCTCTGAAATCATCTCAAGGCTATTCTAAGCCCGGCTCTTGTGTCTTACAAGAGTGTCAATCCAAATTTTAAGCTCATATTACAAGGTGAGATTCAAATCTCTCTGTTATTATAAATGCTTAAAAATCAACCAAACACATAGAGTGGTGTTCCTAAAAAATCAGACATACAACTAAATGATAACTTCCAATTACTGAATATCCAACAGATATTAACAAAACTATCTTCCTTACTCTTACAAACTGTCTTGTGGACTTGAATGTCACTTCCATTATTACATATATCAATTAAGGATCAGAATATTAAATTATTACTTATAGTTGTTTGGTAAGTAAAATTGAGAGGACTTAAGTTCAAATCTGACTACAAAACTCACTTTTTACTGCTTTCTTCCAAGGTCTTTCAGAGAAAGCTAATTAGTGTTCATCATAGTGAGGAATATGAACCTGGACAAAGAGGAAGTTAGCAAAAATATATTGGCAAAAGAAGAATGGCTCACAATTGTAAGTGGAGAAGATCAATAAACTAGGTCAAGGGGACAGAAAATTCTTCCAACTAGAGAATATACCTTTGAATTTTGCCTATAGGCTAGGTTTGAACTTGATTTTTTGGTTTATTTAGAGGAAAACAAATATCAAAAAGGCTATACCCAACAAAGCAATAAGGTTAAGATTATCCAACAAAGGAATAGGAGAGACAAGGTTAAGATTATCTATTAATAAGTCATGAAATCCAGCTTGCAAACATCTCTCAAAGAGATCAGAATTGGAAAAAGTAAACCGTGGCCCCTGGCAGAAGTGAAGCTCTACGAATGAAGTGAAGATCACAAATGAGAAATGTAGCCAGATTGGGTTTCCAGAAGCTAAACACAGGCCAGCAGCATTGAACCTGAGAGAAACACAATAAACATTTCAAACTTGTAGCCATGAAAAGAAAAGGAATCTCTTACATCAGTGCAGGCTGGTTGAGAGCAAGAAAGCTAGAGCCAAATAGAACCAAGCTTAGAGATGATAGAGTCTGGTTCATAAAATGAGCAAGCATGGAGTGCTAGCAGTAGAGAGAGAGATTATGGTGATGCAACAACCAGTGACAAATAAAAATCAGAAGGTTATTTGGTTTAATTGTTCCAAAAGTAATGCCTATACAAGAATTCTAGTGCAAATTGTATACATTAGTTGGTTGGGAAGGACAGTGTACAAGAAACATGGATGGGGAATTAAATTGTTGTATTGGAAAGGAAAGTAAATCAATACAGGGTAAATTATCAAGCAAGCTATCTATATGGGAAACCGGAGCAAAACTGCACTAAGGAATGTAGAATATAGTATGTAAAACACTTCAAATTATCATAACTAAGGCAGAAAGACACAGGGATGTTTATATATCAGCTCTTTGCCTGGAAGTGATTGAAGATAGATCACAAGGGTGTTAAATTTCCAACATAAGTGGCTCATCATTGCTGTCACAACTAGATAATATTCCCGTAGGTGCATAAAATAAAAACCCTTCAGAGAATGAAGATGTTTCCTTGGCAGATAAGGGTAAGGTGTTAATATCACCTACTACAGTGTGATCAATTGTGAACTGAAATTGATCACTTGGACTAGTGAGATGGCATTGGTACATGCCACCTTGATGGGATTGTATTGGGATCCCCTGGCAAGATTCTAACTCCACCATTTGGGGCAAGTCCGATTGAGCATGTATCAAATTGTACATCTCCTCCCTCTCTTATTCCCGCTGTTATATTTAACAGGTCACTTTTCAGTTAAAATTTAAACACCTAAGAATAATTGTGTGTTAATCACAGAGTTTAACCAATAGTACTAGAACAAAACAAAGAGAAAATACTAAAATGGATAAAGTATTACATTGTACATCAACAGTCAGGACAAGAGCTGATCAAGTCACTGTTTCTCATAGTATCCACTTCACTACAACAGGTTTCCCCTTTGGTGCTCAGTTAGTTATCGCCAATCAGAGAGAACATATGATATTTGTCCCTTTGGGACTGGCTTAATTCTCTCAGCATAATGTTTTCCAGATTCCTCCATCTTGTTGCAAATGACTGGATTTCAATGTTTTTGGCTGCTGTATAGTATTCTACAGAGTACATGTCCCATAATTTCTTTATCCAGTCTACTGTTGATGGGCATTTGGATTGGTTCCAGGTCTTAGCAATTGTGAATTGAGCTGCAATAAACATTAATGTGCAGACCACTTTTTTGTTTGCCAATTTAATTTCCTTGATCACATTTATAGGCCTAAGAGTCAAAGGGATCACACAAACAAGACTAGTTTCTGCTAATACTAACTGATAGAATCAAAAAGGGAGAGAACGATCCAACATGGGAAGCGGGATACACAGCAGACTCACAGAATGGCAGATGTCCTAAATGGCACTCTGGCCTCAGAATCAGCCCTTAAGGCATGCGGATATGGCTGAAAAGCCCATGAGAGTATTTCAGGCATGGAAAGCCAAGACACCCTGGGGAAAAAAAAATAGAAGACCTAAATGAAAGATCTCTGTGAATGAGATCCCAGTGGGAAGAACAGGGCCATCAAAGAAGGAGTTACCTTTCTCTGAAGGGAGGAGAGAACTTCCACTTTGACTATGACCCTATCAGAATAAGATCGAAGTCAGCGAACTCAAAAGGCTTCCATAGCCTTGGCAACTCATGACTAGAGCCTAGGAAGATTACTGGTGCCATAAACAAGAGTGTCAAATTGTTAAGTCAACAACAGGGGTCACTGTGTACTTACTTCTCATGTAGGATCTGTCCTTAGTGTGTTGTCCAATGTGAAGTAATTCTATAACTAGTACTGAAACAGTATTTTACACTTTATGTTCTGTGTGGGTGAAAACTGATGAAATCTTTACTTAATTATACTAAATCAATCTTCTGTATATAAAGATAATTGAAAATGAATCGATGTGAATGGAATGGGAGTGGGAGCAGGGGATGGGAGCGGTGTGGGTGGGAGGGAAGTTATGGGGGGGAAGCCATTGTAATCCATTAACTGTACCTTGGAAATTTATATTTACTAAATAAAAAAAATAAAAAAAAAGTGATAATATTGGACAAGATCATTGGGGACTGTATGTCAATATATAGTTCCATATTAGTTGGCCATATCATTTAATCTTTAAAAAATATCATCTACTACAGTGAATATCTTTGTATACCTTTTCATTATTTCATTTATTCAGTACAGTGGTATAGTAGAAATTTAGAGAGTTAACAGAATTGAATTTAAATCCATGGTGGACACATAATTTGTAGAAAAAAAAATTTTCAAATAAGAATTAGCCTACACAATTCTATATGAACTCGTAAAAAGACAAAATTAGGGGGACCAAATACATGATCATGAACACAATTGACAATGATATCAGTATCTGATTATAGGTTAATTCTAGAGTTAAAAACAGCATTATTTGATACATGTTTCACTCTTTCAATAGATTCCATTCTATTCCTTTAGTTTTTCATTAATAGCTCTCATGAAGAAATCTAAAATAAAAAGCATTCATCATACCAACCTGTTGTGGGGGTGAGAGATTGTATATTTGAAGTACATTGAACACTTCCTAAAATGTAGCAAATGCTAACATTAAGGTACCTATACCTTATTTATTTGCCATTCATTCTTTAATGGATGTTTTTAATAAATGTTTTCATATTCTAGGAACCATGCCTTATTGTGAAAATATCCAGTATGATTTTGGTTCTCCTTTCCAGGGACCCATGAATTGTCCAAAGCATAGAGATAAGTGAGTCACAAAAAATTGTGGAATATAGTAATTGCTAAAAGTTTTCATAATAAAGAGAGAATATTTCCAGATGAGTAAATTATAAGAAATACTTTGATGAGGATATCTGTAAGCATTTTAAAAATAGCCTAAGGTTTTTATAAGCTTCATGAGGACATATTCCTAGGCAGCCTAATTGCTATATACTTGGTGAATAGAAGAAGACCTGACCAAAAGCCCAATACTCAATAAATCCACATCAATAAAATGACTTTCTAGAATAGAAGATGTCCTAAATAGCACTCTGGCCTCAGAATCAGCCCTTAAGGCATGCGGATCTGGCTAAAAAGCCCATGAGAGTATTTCAGGCATGGAAAGCCAAGACACTGTGGCAAAAAAATGACCTAAATGAAAGGTCTCTGTGAGAGAGATCCCAGTGGAAAGAACGAGCCATAAAAGAAGGAGGTACCTTTCTCTGAAGGGAAGAGTGAACTTCTACTTTGACTATGGCATTATCTAAATAAGATCAGAGTTGGCAAACTCAAGAGGCTTCCATAACCTTGGCAGATCATGACAAGAACCTAAGGTGATTACAGATGGCATAAATAAGAGTGTCAAATTGTTAAATCAATAGCAGGAGTCACTGTGCACCTGCTCTCCATGTAGGATCTCTGCCATTAACGTGTTGTCCAATGTGAATTAATGCTGTAACTAGTACTCAAAGAGTACTTCACACTTTGTGTGTCTGTGTTGGTACAGTCTGTTGAAATCTTTACCTAGCATATACTAAGTTGATATTCTGTATATAAATATAATTGAAAATGAATCTTGATGAAGAATGGGATGGGAGAGGGAGTGGGAGATGGGAGGGTTGCAGGTGGGAGGGAGGTTATGAGGGAAAAAGCCATTATAATCTAAAAGTTGTACTTTGGAAATTTATATTTATTAAATAAAAGTTTAAAAAAATACAGCATACCTAATAAAATAAATAAAATGACTTTAAAGAGCATGGGAAGAATCTTCTAGATAGAAATAATGACTGGAGCAGAGAAGAGGAAGCAGAAAAATATAAGGTACAAAGGACATATTTAACAATCTCATTTAGCTGCAACTCAAAATTGGTACAGGTAAGAGAAGATGAACCCTGGAAAAGTAGTTGAAGCAAGACCAGCAGAAGGTTGTGAATATCACTCCAAGGTGCTGCAATTGTATTCTAGACATAGTGAAATCATTGGAGGAGGAAGCAACCTGAGAAACTGATCATTTGGAGAGTTGAATCTATCAGTACAATGAAGAATAAGATTATAAAGGCAACAGGCAATGAGGCAAGTTAGAGGCAATTGTAACTTCCCAGGCCCAAGCACATCTTGATAATTAATGTTCATATGGTTAGCTCCAAATCACCACAAGCACTGACTGTTGCAAGCTGATTCTTGCTGACATCAAGGACAGAAAGGTAGGGATATTTATCTCTAGCTATAACCTCACATGGGACAACCTGTGAATAAAGCAATCTGTTCACCCATATGGGCCCTACAAGTTTTATAAATGTGAGTAAATTCATTCTCAACTTGGATTTCTTATAATTAAATTTAGTAGAGATTCATCTTCAAAATTACAGCAATTGTAATTCCCCATTGTGGGGAGTTCTTATCAATTATGTAGAAACAAACACATGCATATGCACAAGAACAACAAAAATGTTTCAGTCAACATAGTCTAACCATTGTATATTCTATAAGGTGCACTTGATCTTTAAAACCATAGTCAATCAGCAGACACTATCATGAACTCAACTGACTGTGTAAGATGAATGCATGATCACTATTTAATTATTGATTTAAGAAAATAAATGGATAATGCTTGAGATGGAAACATTCCTTTATCTGAATAACTCTTAACCTTAAAATACACTCACTGGAAATCTATTTTTCTGTAATCATTCATTGTAATAATCATTCAACATGTATAAATTAAATACCAGGATATATTTTTGTGAAAATAATGATCTAGATCCTTGGGAAATTAATATGAAAATAACAAGTTCTTATCTTTGGTGAATTCAAAGATTACTGGAATGTGTTAACAGATGCTATGATATACAGAAAGATTAAAAAAAAATGGCTGGTTCTAAAAATAAATAAGATCCCAGTGTTATCCACTATGACCTCAAAGTGATTAGAAGCTTAGAATTTTTTTTTTAAATACAAGCATATCTATTGTTTACGAACTAAGGTGATGTTGATAAGTATATTCTTATGGATTCAAACAGACTTGGCTCCCCAGGCTCATGGAGATATTTAAAACCCAGTCTTGATGAAGGCTGGAGACTTGATCTACTACGGCATCCGAGTGTTTGACATGGTGAGCAGCCTCTCAGGAAAGCTACTCTTATGAGTGGATGTGTTTTACCTGTGCGTCTCTCTGCTTCCTTACTTGCCATATGATCATTCTCATGTTCACTCTGCCATAGGCAACCTCCACTAGGTACCAGACAAATAGGGGTGTCTGGTCTTAAACTTTGACCCTCCACATTATACACTGAAATAAGTATTTTCCTTCCCAAGAAGTTCCTTTCAGGTATTATATTTAAAGCAACAAAAATCTCATTCTCTCCCTCTCTCACACACACACATACACACACACAGACACACACAACACACAGCTTTTACTTGTCATTCAACAATATTTTTACTGAGTACCTACTCTGTTCTAGGCACTGCAGTAAGCTGTACAGATTTTAACACAATAAAAACATAGTCTATACCATAAGTATCTTATTACCTAGGAGGATATGTATATCAAGATAAATTAAATTACATGAAAAACTTTTTTAAAAGACAACATTCAGTTCTAAGTTACACTATTTATACATCACAGTTGAGTCTCACCTTTGTTTCATATAGTCATTAAAATAGAATAGTGTTGGTGAGGAAGCTTGTAGTTTAATATGACTGATCTTTTGGTGAAGGTGTACAAAGAAATAGGTGTACATATTACTTCTGCTAACATTTCCTTGTGCATACACAGCGTATTTCCATCATAACACCAAAAGCAGAGTGAAGGAAATCTGTCTGACATGCAGGGTATCACAAGGATAGCACTAGGATACTTTGTGAATAATGCAAACTACCCCAGTGAGTAGAGTAGGACCACATGCCCTCCCAGTAATAATTTCCTTAGTTCTCAAAAATATGATCAACATGGGCATACATGGTTTTCCATATTATCACTCTGGTAATTTAGCCAGGAGCTAGTATACTAGGAAAAACCAAGTATAAATGTCTAAAATTTTACCTACTCTTTAATGTTACGAACAAAAGCCAAAACAAGAGCCCATTGCAAGGTAAATGGCCCTATAAGATTTGGAATTATTATTCTTATCCCCATATTTCTACATTCTGTGTGTATACAGATCCTTATTTCCAAAGCAGGAAAATTTACACAATAGAGTGTACTAAGGGTCTCACTAAATATAAAATTGTGTGTATCAGGTATTTCTCCTAGCAATATCTTATATATCAACTCCATAGATTTGAATTTCCATTGTTCTCGCTGTTCCTGATGCTGTTACTACCACCAGCATTACCTGGCACACCATCATCACCACTACCACCACCAATATCTCTGCCATGAATACCAATACCATCACTACAACCAACACCACTGTCACCATCCCATTACCATCATCATCACCACTACTGCCAACACCTCAACCTCCACCATTTACTACCATTATTGCCATCACAACTACTACCCATGTCAACATTACAACCATTGCCTCTGCCATATTTTTCTAGAGATGTTTGTGCATAAAATATGTATTTTAGTTCATTCAATATACAACAATCCTATGAGGTAAATAATATGACTATCTTCATTAATGTAATGAAGACAAATGAGGCTTAGTGGATTTTATTTAATTGCTAAGATTTGAAAAGCTGAAGCATAATACGTTTTGGACTTTAAATCCAAGAATCCTGATTTTAAGATTCAATAACTTGATCAGTTTAAAAATTACCTCTAAGTGATATTAATTTAATAGTAAAGTATCTATATTCTGTTTTTTCCACAATTCCAAACACTGGACAATAGTAACAACAAAATAGTGCTCTCCTTGTTTCGCTGCTATTGGAAATCACTGGGTTCAAAATCAGAAGGTAGTTTTTCCATTCTAGTTTCACTGCCAATTGACTGTGTGACATCATATAAATTTGTTAATCTTTCTGAGGTGTAGTTATACAATTGATACAATAATACTGGATTGCTTTACCCAGGAATTCTGAGAAATATAAAAGTATATGTGAAATAATGATGAAAACTATAATTACAAAGTAGTATACTACTATTTTTGCTTTTTTTAAAATTATTTTCTTTACTTTAAAAATCAGAGTTACAGAAAAAGAGAGGGTGGGAGGGAGGGAGAAAGAGTGATAGAGATTGAGATGTCCATCTACTTGTTCACTCCACAGATGACTGCAATAGCCGGGGCTGGGGCAGACCAAAGCCAGGAGCCTGAATCTCCACCCTGTCTCCCATGCGGGTGACAGGGCCCATATGACAGTTTTCCCTAGGCCATTAACAGAGAGCTGGATCAGAAGTGGAGTGGCTTCGACTCAGACCAGTACCCATTATGGGATGCTAGCATTCCAGATGGAGGATTTACCTGCTACGCCTCAACAATGGGCCCAGATTGTTTTATTATATCTCTGGAAAGATAACCTCATTTTCCATTATAAAATCTTAGAATATGTCTAATTGATGACTAGAAGGATACTTACAATGTTAACTACAAATGTTTATCATAAATATTTGAAAAATATCTGCTTTTCAAGAATACAAAAATTGCCATTGTGAATCCGATGACTAGAAAATGAAGCCACCTCTGATTGAACAGGAATTTCAAGGGAGAAATTAGCTTAACATCAGTGAGCTTCCCAAATAGTCCTGATTCAATGAGATAACAGTAATAAGGGGGAAGTGGGAGCTCCTAATGTTAACACTGAAAAATAAATTCTAAAGGGGAGTTCTTTGACTCAATGCTATAACCACTGCTGCCACCCTCTTCACAATCAATTATACTTGTTACACATTGGCCATACCTTTGTTTCATCCAGAAAGAAAAATAAAGGGGAGATGATCGAACAACACAGAACATTTTTTCTTGGGCTTGTCTTTTTTGAACAGAATATATTAAGGTCCTACACCGAAGAGATTACTTCAGGAGACACTATGCACTAGGATGTATTCCTGAATGACTTAATTCTTGAAAGAGTTCTTGGACACGCAGTGTTGGCTTTTCTGAACAGATGTTGTGCTGTTCAGATCATTCTGAGTCGTTTTTACTTTACTTGTAGAACTTTGAAATTCTACAGATCCCCATCCCATTCCTTTGACGTAAGACTTACTAATGACAGAATCTTTGTAAAAGTAGAGATGACTTTCTTCTCTAGATAAAGCCATATTTTTATTCTTTTAAACACACTTAGAAGTGTGTCATTGGCTACAAACATAAAGGAGAATGTCAAAATATTTTCACTACTCCTTCATATTATGCATAGCTCTGTTAAACAATGCATGGCTATTTCCTACATTTTATCACCCTGCAAAAGAGAGAATTATTTCAAACATGTATAGAATCTTATGCCCTAGACTTAGCCTCCTCTATAAATCAGTGAATATTGGAGAGTTTGTTTATAACTCTAAGCCAAAATCTAAGGGTTCAAATATGCAACTGCTTTCAAAAGGGAAAATGTTCCTGATCCTATTATTCCCCCAGATGCAACAGAAATAATGCAGCCCAAAAACATCTATTCATAACTCTTTGACCTTCTTTGAACACTAAGATATAGATTTTTCTATATTCTCTAATTGAAACAGGCAAATCTAATTTCTTATATAGAGGGAGTGTTTCTTTTAATAGGCATGTTGCTAAATATATCTATTATCTTCCTGTACTGTAAAGTGTATAATTTATCTTCTCAGCTATGGCACTCACATCTTAATATAACTTATGTTATGAAAAACAACTCTGAGACAGGACACCATCTTCTTGGCAGTACTGGCAGTAGTGGTGGGGAGACCGCAACATTAGGCCAATAATTCTTTTGTATGCATGTGATCCAGAGATCCTAGCATAGGGAACAACCCACAGTCTTCACTGATTTTGATCCTTGCTTGGAGGTGGCTGGGCAACCACATAGGAGGGTGAGGCACCTGCAGCCTCCAGGATCAAGACACCTAGGCAGAGCTGTCTCAGGGAACATTTGCCTCTCTGTTGATTGGACAATCTGGCAGGACAGAGAGAAATCTGTGCACCCAGAAACTGTGGGATCCTTGTGTGCTGAGACCATGGGAACTCATTGGTTACAAGAAAAGGCGCAGGGTGTAGCGGGGTCTCTGGGTAACCACTGGGTGCAGTTCCACATTCTCAGAGCTCTTTGGTTGCCTACAGTAGGTCATCGCAGTGGGCACTGTGCTCACAGTGAAGACTGTGCAGATCATTTGTGCAGTTCATATGGTGACATGGAACACACTGGGGGCTAACATCCAGGCATTGAGATATACCATGCTCAACTTGGGTGTTACCCTGGATACTCACCCCACCTCAGAGCACTGACCAGAAATCCCTGGCCACAACCACCACACACCTCTAGGTATTCACTGAAGGTGCTGCCATTCCATTAAGCCACAGAGATGTAGCTGAAAGATAAATGCCATCAGAGGAAAAAATAGAACAAAACAAAACAAAAATCAACTATACAATTGCCTAAAAACAAATACAGAAATTCAAGAAACAAGAATAAATAAGACGTCATGAACACCCCTAAAGGAATGCAGTATTTCAATATTAAATGTGAAGATGAAGAGATTAAGAAAATGCCAGAAACAATACTCAAAAAATTGATCATAGGATTACTCAAAAGCCATCAGAGACAATATCCACAAACTAAAGAAAACCATGCATGACATGAATGCAAATTTTTTCCCATGAAATTGAGATTTTAAAGCAAAATCAAAATGCAATATTAGAAATGAAGAATTCAATAAATCAAATAAAAAATTCAGTGTATCGGGGATGGTGCTATGGCATAGTGGAATAACACCCTGGCCTGAAGCACCAGCGTCCCATATGGGCGCTGGTTCTAGTCCTGGCTGCATCACTTCCAATCCAGCTCTCTGCTGGGAAAGCAGTAGAGGATGGCCCAAATCCTTGGACCACTGCACCTGCGTGGGAGACCCAGAAGTTCCTGGCTCCTGGCTTTGGATTGGCACAGCTCCAGCTGTTGTGGTCACTTGGGGAGTGACCCATTGGGTGGATGACCTGTCTCTCTCTCTCTGCCTCTCCTCTCTCTGTGTAACTCTGGTTTTCAAATAAATAAATAAATCTTTTTTTAAAAAAAATGCAGTGGAAAGCCTTTACAACAGACTTGGTGTGGCAGGAGAAAGAAGATCTGAGGTAGAAGACAAATCTTTTGCAAATCAAACACCCAGAACAAGAATAAAAAAGGAAAGAAAAGAAAATAGATACTTAAAAACAATTGGATATTGAAGGGATATTGTCAAATGATCCAACATACAAGTCTTAGGAGTTCCTGAAAGTGTGGAAAGAGAAGAGACTAAAAGTCCTATTTAGTGAATTAGTTATAAAAAACTTTCCCAATTTGGAGAAAAAAAAGAAATGCCCAAGTAGAGGAAGCACATAGAACTCCTAATATATATAAGCAGAAAAGATCTTTACCAAGACACACAGTAAAACATAAAGATAAGATTAAATGTGCATGAGAGAAATGCCAGATGACTTTCAGATGCTCTTCAACTAGACTCACAGCTGACTTCTCATCAGAAACCTTACAGGCTAGGAGAGAATGGTGAGGTATATTCCAAGTATTAAGAGAAAAAAACTCGCATTCCAGAATGCTGTACCCTGCAAAACTCTCACTTATGAATGAAGGTAAAATAAATATCTTCCAAAACAAACAAAAATTGATTTGTTGCCATTCGTTCAGCCTTACAGAAGAAGCATAAGGATGTGCTACACAGAGAAACACAGAAAAATAGCCATTATTATACGAGAATGTGAAGGCAGGGGCTGGCACCATGGCACAGTAGGTTAATCCTCTGCCTGTGGTGCTGGCATCCCATATGGGTGCTGGTTCTAGTCCCGGCTGCTCCTCTTCCAATCCAGCTCTCTGCTGTGGCCTGCGAAAGCAGCAGAAGATGGCCCAAGTTCTTGGGCCCTTGCACCCACATAGGAGACTGGGAGGAAGCACCTGGCTCCTGACTTTGGATCGGCACAGCTCTAGCTGCTGCAGCCATTTGGGGAGTTAACCAACAGATGGAAGACCTTTCTCTCTGTCTCTCCTTCTCAATGTCTGTAACTCTACCTCTCAAGTAAATAAATGAATAAATATGAAGGCAGAAAATCCTCCAGTAAAAGTACAACATAAATCTAAGTAAAAATAGGAACATTTATGGAAAAATGGCAGGGCCAAGTTGTTATTTATCAACTCATATTGAATGTAAATGGCCTGAAATTTCCAGCTAAAAATACAGACTGGCTGAATATATTAATAAACAAGATTCATCTATTTGCTGCCTATAAGAAGCACATCTCACCATCAAAGATACATGCAAACTGAATTTGGAAGGAAGGAAAAAGGTATTCCATGCTAAGGGAAAGCAAAAAAGAGCTGGGGTAGCTATCCTAATATCAGACAAAATGGACTTTAACATAAAAAATGTTAAAAGAGATGAAGAAGGGCACTATGTAATGGTTAAGGTATCAATTCAACAGGAAGATATAGCTATTATAAATGTATATACACACAATTACAGGGCACCTGGCTATTTAAAAGAAATGTTAAGGGATCTAAAGGGAAACATAGACTCCAATAAAAAAGCAATGGGGGACATCAACTCCTGACTTTCATCAATAGACCGATCAACCAGAAAGAAAATCAAAAAAACTAAAAACAGAGGTAATCAACACTATGAACCAAAAGGACATAACTGATATGTACAGAATTTTTCACCCCACAGTTGCAGAATACACATTCTTCTCAGCAGTGCGTGGATCTTTCTCTAGGATCGATCACATGCTAGGCCATAAATTAACTCTCAGGAAATTCAAGAATATCAAAACCATACCATGCATCTTCTCTGAACACAATGAAATGAAGCTGGAAATTAACAACTCAAGAATCTACACACTATATGCAAACACATGGAGACTGAACAACATGTTCCTGAATGAACAGAGGGTCACGGAAAAAATCAAAAAAGAAATAAAAAAAAAATTTGGAAACAAATGAAGATGACAATATATCATATTAAAACTTATGTGACACAGCAAAAGAAGTGTTAAGAAGGAAGTTTATAGAAATCAGTGCTTACCTTAAGAAACTGGAAATTTGAGAGGAGGAGGAGGAAGAGATGGAATGTGGCCAGGAGGGACCATAAGGGGGAAAGGGTCACTATGTTCGTAAATCTATATACATGAAACTTGTACGACTTAAATAAAATTTCAAAAAATAAAAACAGCCCACAATCAAAAAATATTAACTTTCTGTTTTCTTCAAAAAGAGAGAAAAAGTGATATACATTGCTTTCATAGGCCTACAGTCAGGCTCTGAAACAGAAACATAACACATCACATAACGCCCTGCAGTAATCATCAGGTCCTAGGCCCCTTCCATGTGGATAGCTTTGTTGCTTCTTCATTCCTATATAGAGCTCCATCCTCTGCAGAAAGCCAAAGATTTTCTTTATTTTTCTTGACTGTTTTAACTGTTCATACATTGGCTTTCTTAATTAATACCTTTGGAGTGAGTTTTGATCTTGTGTAACTCCTGGATTTACATTCAAAGTAGTGAGTCTTAGAATTTGAGGCTGAGCAATATGGCACCTGAGACTCTCTAGTGATCTCCCAACTGAAACATCAATCTGAATAGAAATTTATCCATCAAGTCAATTTCTCAGAACCCAAGAGAGCCAGAAAGGAGGTCACAGTTCCTCATTTTAGTATAAAGTAAAAAGATGCCTTGAAGTTCTAGCTTCAGGGAGAGACTTCTGTCCACATGAAATAGACTCATTTCAGCCTATATCACTGCCAGCATCACATAGGCCTTGACTACACAGGATACAATAGCTGTGAGACCCAGCTAAGACTCATGCTGGATGACCAAGTGACTGCCACCATCAACCTTCCCTTAACCTTTAGCACACAGCTCAATAAGACTATGGCCACTGGTGAGTAGGGCAGAAAATTTGCTTATGACATCAGCTTAAATCTCAGAGCAAGGCCTTCCAGGAAGAGACGCAGCACCAGATAAAGCCCAAGGGCACCTATCCCCAGGCAATTGCTCAGAGACACAGCCTCTGGATCTTTCCACACTTCGGGCAGAGATCTGCACCTTGGTGAGAGATTTTCAGACTACACTGTTCCAGCATTTTGCAGGCTTCACATGCATTGGTAAGACCTGTCCTGAAGCTCTGTCACTCAGGTGAAACTCAGTTTATTGTCAGTATAAGAGGCCAAGAGACTATCTCCACTACCACTCCTCCAAACACAGACAGACAACAAGTTTCAATAAGTTTCAAGATTTTGGCCACTGAGGAACAGGACATCAAAGTAAGCAGAGTACTACATCTCAAACCTGATAAGAACATAATTTGGAATGCCCTAACAGTTAAAATAAGTGCCTATGTATACAGTCCCTGGACCAACCCTTGTCCCAAGTGAAGATCAGTGGCCCCAGTCAACAGGAGGTTCTATTCAGCATTACCTGTGATTGGTTGCTGTGATCTCAGTCTACAATCCCACCTCTGCAGAAAGCAAGCAATAGCAATGTAAGCTTTGGGCCAATTTTGTGCTTCAGTGGTGGTTAGGGACTGTGGTCTCTGGGCATAATTTATATTGTCGTGGAGGTGGCCATAAAATAGCTCAGCTCAAATGTCTCCCAAACCCAGGCAGCATTACATGGAGCAAGTAATATCTTTGGGAACAAAATGTAGTTTGGTAACAAGTTATTGTATAAAAACCTGGGGCTGATTTCCACTCTGTATATGTGCAAAATATTGCACTACACCCCATGAAATATGCAGGTATTGCATGCTAATACAATCTAAAAAGAAAAATAAGTATGAAAAGGTTTTAATAACGCATAGCACTTGTATAAAGTTATTGGAAAAATTTCCTCAAGCTAGACTAGACAAAAATCCATGTTTAAAAAGCACAAGCTCACTCTTGAAGTGCTGGGCAACGTATAAATAAAGCATTGCCTCTATTTTGCTGTTTGCTTCTGCCCCCTCTTCAATCTTCAGAGGATACATAATTTCAAATAACATCTTAAAATCATGCAATAAATTTTTCCCTAATCCTCATGCCTGAAAAGTCTACTTGAATCTATGGTTTTCCTGTAGTACTCATTCACATTCTAGACTATGTACATTCAACAAGGTACTGTTCTGGCAAATGTATAATCATTAACCTAAATTGTAAGCTTGCTGAGGGTGGGAATAATGTCCTTTCAGCTTAATATGAATTGTAGCATCTAGAACATCACTTGGCAATAAGTTCCGTAAAGTGATAATTGAACAAAATATTTTGAGAATATGATGCTGAATAACTAAAAATAAAACAAGAGCCTGTTAGTCTCTTGTGGGCGGGGTGGGAAGATACTGGAACCACAGGATTACATCATTGCATTTACTACATGGCTTTTCATGTCCTCCATCCACTGTACTAAATTTCTGCCAGTCTGGATGATACTGAATCATTATTACAGCATAACGCTGGCTTCTCTGGTGCAGGGAGAAAGGAGTTAGCTCCCATGGACTTTGGCAATGAAAGATGGGCATTTTATCCCACAAAGACTGTATACAAAGGGAGAAATGCCATTTTTTCAAAAAGAAATCCTAGTTGATATTTGAAGAACGCTGGGTACTAGAGAACCAAATATGATAAATATTTGTTAAAGTTGAGCTTGCCTAATAAATGCCACATAGAAGGTAATCAATATGTTTATAAAATAATAAACATTAAGTAAGAATTATTAGAATACATTTAAACCTAGAACTATAAAAGTAATGTTATTTCCAGATTTGTGTTTATGTTTTTGTGTCTATATACGAGGATTCACTAAACTTACCAATCCCTGAGAACAGATTTAGTAATATTCTTGTTAAAAACAACTTAACATGTCAAATCACACTATTCTTAGTTAAACACACTAGCAGTATTTCTAGACATCTCACAAGGTTCTTATGAATCTGTTCATTTCCTTGCATAATATTCTTTGGAGAAAAATTAGCATTTTTCCCCATGCCTCAGACTTTCCAACAGCATCAACATTGCTGTCATTTTCTGAGGATCTGCCCAGTCTGAGTTTTTCTGATGCCACCACAGTTGTTTTTCTGGGTGAATTCTCTTCTAAGGCAGGAAAGAAGTTGCTGAACTCAAAGCAGCAACCTTATTTGTAAGCTACCCTTCTCAAGATAAGAATGTCCTTTCCTTGCCAGCTGGTGATTTAGGCCACAGTGGTATTTACTCCTCATTTCAGAACAAATAAATAGAACACCACAAGGAGAGAAGGCAGCTGTATCTCCTCTAAGCCGAATTCATTTACACTGGACCCATAGAAGTTCATTTGCCCATTAAGAAATCAACAAGTCTGGGGCTAGTGTTGTGGAGTAGCAGGTTGGCATATGGGCAACAGTCCCAGTCCTGGCTGCTCTACTTATGATTCTGCTCCCTGCTAATCTGCCTGGAAAGGTAGCAGAGAATGGCCCAACACTGGGGCCCATGCTCTTAACATGGGAGGCCTGGAAGAAGCCGGGCTTCAGCTTGGCCCAAACCTGACTATTGCAACAATTTGAGGAGTGAAACAGCAGATGGAAGACCTCTCTCTCTCCTTCTCTCCCTCTCTCTCTCTCTGTAACTCTGACTTTAAAATAAATAAAATACATCTTTAAAAAATAGATATCACCAAGGCTGGATGCACATCTGCAAATGACCATTTTTGACTTGGAATAGTACGTGAGATACGTGACCATCTTCTAAAGAATGAATGAATATGTGCCTGTGTCAGAAATATCCTCTAGAGCTCTATACACCTGAAACGTAACATCTTAAAGATTATGATCTTGTAAGATTTTCCTTGACTATATTTTTTACAATTGAACTTCTATCTTCCTATGCTGTTTCATTTTAAAAATTTAATTCACAATTCTTTTCACTATCCAATGTATCTTATCTGTATACATATTGTTTCTTTTCTATCTTCTTCTGCTAAAATGTAAGCTACCCACAGGCAAGAATTTCATTATATTCTTTGATATTTTTCTACTGCCAGAATAGCACCTTGCAATACTAAGTAACTAATATACATTTGTTGAATGAATAACAAATCAGGGGCTGGCACTGTGGCATAGCAGGTAGAGCTGTAGCCTGTGGCGCCAGCATCTCATATGGGCACCAGTTTGTGTCCAGGCTGCTCCACTTATGATCCAGCTCCCTGCTAATGTACCAGGAAAAGCAGTGATTTATGGCCCAAGTAGTTGGGCCCCTACATCTACATGGGAGATCCACAAGCTTCTGGCACCTGGCACTGGTCTGGCCCAGTTCCAGCCTCTGTGGCCTTCAGGGGGGTTAATCAACAGATAGAAGATCTCTTTCTCCCTGTGTCTCTCTCCCTCAATCTCTTTGTAACTCTTCCTTTCAAATGAAATAAATAAATCTTTGTTTACATGCCTTTCTTCACTCCCTAGATGGCTGCTGTATCCAGTGCTGTGCTGCACAGACGTCAGGAGCCAGTGTCTCAAGCACCTGCACTATCTTCCATTGCTTTCCCATGCACACTCAGGGAGCAAGATAGGAAGTGGAGCAGCTGGATCATGAGCCAGTGCCCATATGGAATGCTAGTATCCCAGGCAGCAGAGTAACCCACCATGTCATGATTCCATCTCCCTAATTTATTTTAACTTATGCGTTTGCTCTTCTGTGCTTTAAATAATTTTATACTAATTCTTTAGAATTCCTTTTCAGGAATTTCATCAATCACATCATCTTCATAGTCTAATATTGTTCTTTTTGAGGTATTGTTTGTCTTTCTTGTTCATGTTACTAGTATTTCTACATTTGTTTTGTGCACATGGTAAACATTTGTTGATTTATTCTCTGAAAACTTTGTTCTTTGAAATGTGCCTACGGCTTAGTGGAATGCCTGCACCTTCAGCAGATATTGAGAGTTGTGTTCTGGATGGGATGCAGAGAGAGCTCAAGGATGGGGTAAAAGTCCAGAGTGGCACCCAAGTTGGGCATGGTAGAGCTCCTTTATCACCTGCAGAGGGGAAGGTATGATCATGCTGGCTGGCTTGGCCAAAACTCTGGCTCCTCTCTGCCAAGGTGAACCAACTTCCCAGGCTGAGTCCACAGTATATGCTCACCCCATCCATTCAGGTACACAAATCCCACAACGGATCTATGTGCTCCATGGTGTAGGCACAGAGACAACCACAATGCCCATCACCAGTACTCAATAGCTCAGTGCTTCTGGAGTTGGACCCAGTGATTGCACAAGGACCCAACCACACGCCACACCCTTCTCAATTCCCTGGCCTGTTGCTCAGTCCCAGGATTCCCCATCACAGAGTTCAGGATTCCCACAGTTGCAAGGTGCTGGGCATACAGCTCCTGCCCTTCAAGCCTCTCTGGCACAGAGACATCTGCCTGTCCAACAGAAGTTGGTCGGGTGAGGAGAGGGGAGCAATGTATCCTCGCTTAATGTAACTGTGTGCCCCTCTTCCCCCACTAAGTCTCCAGGCTAGACTTAAAGTCTATGGAAACTGCAGATTTCTTCCTTGGAAAAAATCTACCAGTGGCACTGGGGCCACAGCAGCCTTTTCCTACCTCATTGTGGGAAGATGTTTCCTTCCTGCTTATCACTGGGCACCTAGGTGTGGCAAGAAGAGGAAATCAATAAGCCCTCCCACCATGGGGTTAAGTGGGCACCTGCCAGCCTCTTGGACAGACTCAAAGTCAGTAGGAACCATGAGGTTCTCCCCCAGACAAGACAACCAGTGGTGTACGGGCTGCTGCAGGTTCCTGTCACCTTGGTCTGAGAAGATGGCATCCCTTCTGGCTATGGGAGTAACTTTTGGCATCCTACAAGCTGCTGCATGATTGTACAGCCTTCATTGCTGCCTGGAGTCTCTTTTCTTTCTGTAGATGTTCCACTAAAAACTCTCCAACCATCCGCTGGAACTCAATTCCTCCTCGGATCTTCTGGTATCTTCCCACAGTCAAAACCAGCTCATCCTTTCTCTAATCAGCCACCTTGAATCTCCTTTTATGTTCATTTTTAAGGCAATGTTCTAGATGGATGTTGTGGTACAGTGGGTTTGCCCCTACTTGGGATACCTGCATCCCATGTAGGAGTGCCAGTTTAAATCTAGGCTGCCCTGCTTCCACTCTGGCTCCCTGATAATATGCCTGAGAAGCAGCAGATGATGGCTCAAGTTCTTGAATTTCCACCACCCACACGGGAGATCCAGATGGAATTCCTGTTTCTGGGCTTCAAATGTGCCCAGCCCAACCATTGCTGCCATTTGGGGAGTGAACCAGTTGGCAGTTTTCTCTCTCTCTCGGATGCGCACACATGCGCTGTCACTCTCACTCTCTCACTCTGTCTCTATTTCTCTCTGTTCATTACAAATAAATAAGTAAATGAATAAATGTTTAAAAATAAAGCAATGTTGTATACCAATATGTTGTCTAATATAGCGTACTGATTAAACAAAATACTGACTGAGAATTTCTGACATGAAATATCTGTTGTTTTAAATATAAGCCCTGGGTGGGTTGGAAGACAAATGCCCGTTTTCACATATCATTGATATCTCTTATCTTGGGAAAATTATCCAATTTCTCTAAGGCTCAGTTTCTTCATCTATGGGGGTAGTTCAAAAAGTTAATGGAAATGGAATTAGAAGATAATTTTAGTTCCATAAACAAACAAAAACAGGTTGAAATCCATGCAATGTTTTCATAAAACTCACTTTTTGAAGACTTCTTAGATACCATGGGTACGGCAAAACCCCTTATCAAGGTTACTTTGAGGATAAACTGTAATGCAATATGAATTAGTTCTGAGAAGTTCAAAGGCTACTTTTTAAGTAGTGCTAACTTCTATCTGTTTTGGGGGCTGCTGTAATGCATTTCCATTCAAGGTGGAAATTTTGGAATCTCATGGTGTTTCTAAGAGTCAAATACCGAATCTAAAAGAAAGTTAGTAGTCACTACCATTTATCTGATGGTGTGCCCATCCACCTGAAACGAGGCCTGCAAGATCAAATGCTTTATCGGACCACCATGGCGCTGACTGTGGGAGGGACCATCTACTGCCTGATCGCCCTCTACATGGCTTCACAGCCCAAAAACAAATGACAGACTACAGAGGACTGGTTGGCTTTTTGGCATTAAACCCTTTGAGTTTTCACTTTTTGTTGTTTCTGTTATATCTTTTTTTTTTTTTTTTTTAAATTTCAGCGGATGGTCTTCTTAACATTTTCCAGAAAAGAATGAAGAGAATATTTTGGTTTGTTCATGCATACATATGGCTTGTCAGATGACAGAGCTTATTTGACAGTTAAATCTATTGTTTAAAAAAATGATGCTGTGTTCTGTATTTGGGTTTCTGATTTCCCTGGAGGTTTTGGATGAAGGTTGCACACAGGCTGATTAACAGCAGCCTGTGCTGAGGTCTCCAGAGACTTGGAGTTAACATCAAATTTAGATTTGGCTTTTTGACAATAGAAGAAGGGGCCATATACTTCTTGGTCATGGAAATAATTGATTTGCTTGATAATTTGCTTTTAAAAGAGTGATATTTGTAATATATTGGTGTTATGACACACTACATAGCAACAAACTTGATTATGCATACTTAGTTTGCTTTAGCAAATTTTGGCAATCAGTTTTATTCTTTTGAAAGTTATCAATCCTTACCCACTTCTTAAATCTTTGCTCATGATTTTGACCATAATCCTGCATCATTAAGGCTTCTATGATCACCATGTGACATACGCAGACAGAAGCAAGGAAATCATCATAGGAAGAAACATCTTGCCAAGAGTCCCACATGCACCCAATCGGTACTTTATATATTATCATTTTGGCTTTAAGGATAAGAAAATTTGTCTCCAAAAGGCCATAACCCATCCTAGTGAAAGAATTAGTAAGACACAAGATTAACTTTGATTGACTCCAAATTGCTGGAGTCCACACTCCAGCCTCTGTGGGCTACAGGGTACTGCCTTCTCATTTTACTGACTGGATTAACTACACAGGGCCCAGCATGCCACTATAGAAGCACAGCATTTGGTCTGACCAGTCCCATTACTAAAGAATCAACATACAGTCTAGTATTGGTATTTGAGCCTCTCACGACAAATTAGAGCATTTAGCTCAACTATGTAATCTAAGAGACTGAACATACACTAAGCAGCAAAGCCAACACATAACTGTTTTACTCCAATTACAAGAACTGCAAAAACACAAAAGCAGGCCTGGACATTCAGCAATTATACTCTTAAGGAGGTAAGGGAATAGGTTATCAAAATTGAATCTGCATTTTATTATAGCACACACAAAATAAAATGTAACATCAAATCATTTTTGCCACAGTGTTACTTTAAAATAATACTGCCACTATCATAGGTTTATTTGTTTATATAAAATATTTTATTATTATATTTTTGCCAAAAGAAACAGAAATTGCCTTTCTCCCTCCTTCCCTTCCTCCTCTCTTGCTACCACACACATATATACACATTCAGACATTTAATAAAGAATCAGAAACAACCACCAATGGTTCTTACCTTTTTTCTCTCAAAACATAAAGAATCTATACTCAGCCAAGTCAAGAAGACTTACTACTGAGTTACTTGCTAAATTCAGAGAACTGAAACATAGTAGAATAGAAACTAAAAAGCTTCTTTAAATCAAAAACTGCTTCTCATATTTAATAATTTCAGTATAGGCATACAGAATACTTAGAAATCAAAATAACTCTTTTGAGGTCCTTAGAAAAGGATGTAACCCATTCTTGACCTTCACCTGGTCCTTATGGGTAAACAGAGAAAGTAGTATCCATGTAGCACAATTGAAAAATGAACAGAAATTTTTGGAAAAAAAATTTCATGAATCTCTGAAGTGTCTCTTTTACTGCTTCAGTGTTTAAATAAGGCATTCATATTTTGTGAATGACTTATAATTATTTGAAATGAGTATGAGGTCTTAGAAGTACCTTGAATCTGGATGTGAATCTAAACTTGGCTGTGATGAGCTGCAGGAAACTCAGTTTACTCCTCCATGAATGGGAAGTAGTATCTCTGTCTTCCTCCCATGGTTGCCACACAGATTTAGTGAACCAACTTCTCCGATCCTTATTTATCTATGTTGTCTGGGAAATGGACTTGTTCCCATCCCAGGCTGTGATTTGTCAGGCAGCTGCCACACTCCCTCAGAGTCCTTGGCAATGATTGATTGACCCAAGGAGGGGTTCACACTGGGATGTTTTGAATTGGATCTTGGAACATCAAACAAGTTCCAGTTCTGTCCCTGTCAGACAACAAATCTGTAAGATGGCATTAAAATGCTGTAAGTATCCATGTTCATAGTTCATACTCCATGCACCATCCATTCAAAAACATTGGAAGAGTTGATTGCAGACTATGTTCACACAGATTTCACACTCTCTTTTCAATTCAGCATTTTCCCCAGCTTCTTCAATAAATCTGTTCTTATTAAGGGCATAATGTCCTATATTTTGCCACATCCAATTATAACTTTTCGTGTGTGTGTGTGTGTGTGTCCTTACAACAGCATTAAATACAGTAAATACTCCCTCTGCCTCAAAATCATTGTTGCTGGATCTGAGACCTGAAGCCCAGGATCTGGGAACTCAACCCAGGTTTTCACATGTGTGGCAAGAACCCTATGACTTGAACCATCACTTGCTACCTCTCAAGGTTTGCATTAGCAGCAAACTGGTGTCAAGAACAACAGGCAGGTATTGGACCAAGATAGTCCTGTCTTGCACATGGACATCTTAACCACTAGGCTGAATATCTTCCCCCACTGCATATTCTGGTCCTCATGTTTCCACTGGTTCTTCCTCCAGCTGAGCTATATTTGTGGGAGGTCCAGCAGAAGACTCCAGTTGAACTAGCACTCTTACCTACCCTACTCCCATATTTTTCTTTGGATATTCTCCTTAGACAATCTCCTTGGCTTTAAACACTATCCAACTATCCATGAGTCATCTCTGTGTGGATGTTGAATGTCATCCCAAGGATCTCGATGCCATTCTTGATTCCTCTTTTATGAAACTGTCTCTTCCTTACTCTTGTCATCATAGTAACCAACATTAATTTACTCAAGCCCAAATGAGGAGGTGTTTACTTTCAGTCTTACAAATTCTCTTTCTCTTTTGCCTTCAGTAACTGTTTCCTGAGTCCCTTCTAAACATAGTACCATAAAAGGTCCCCAGCCCATAATTTCCACTTTATACCCCTCAGGGGGATCTAATTAAAAGAGGTTAGAGACACAACACAAGCATGTGATGGACAGCAAATGACTGCTAACTTTTTTGAATTTAGATCAGGTAAAAACCAACTATTCTTCTAACACATGGCCCCAACAGTGCACTCAGGGCCAACACTGGATTTGTTTTATGCCATCTCTTCAGGTGGCCTCTTGTTATGAGAAGGTTGAAGAAGTTGTAGCTGACATCTCGGCTCCAACCTTCTAGAAGGAGCAGATACTATTTCCAGAAAACTTGCTTTACGTTCTTAGTGAATGTCCTCACAATTGGATTTTTTCTTCCATGAAATGAGGAACAGAAGATGAGGTATCTTCTGTGTACCGACAAGACCTTTACCATTTTCTTAAGCTTGTTCTAAGAATTCTGCATGTAAAAAATTATGACCCACAACAAACTTATAAGACAAAAGTTACCTACTTTCTTAGGTGTAGACATTAAGGGCTGTGCTATGAACCATCATAAGAGGGGTATTCAGCTTGACACACTGAGTTTAGGAGAGCAGCCTTGCCTTTGGATTGTACTTGGCTGGAAACTTCAGGTGTAACTAACATGAGTGCTTCAATTCCAGTATGAAACCCATGAATGAATGTGCTAAGAGTGGTGACTATTCTCCAAAGATCACTGTTAAGGGCTGAGTTGTGTTCTTTCAAAATCTTACTTAATGTCCTAAAGTCTGGTACCTTTGAATTTGACTGAAATTGTCAACAATCTTTCAATGTGTAATTACATTAAAATGAGTTTAGAAGATGGACCCTAATCCAAGATGACTGATTTCCAAATAAGATTAGGACATAGATATACAGAGAGGGAAGACTGTGGGAAGACACAGGGGAACAACAGCCATCTGCAAGCCAAAGAGAAGCAAATCCAGCTGACCTCTTGGTCTAATACAGTCTCTGATGAATGACATGAGCCCCAGGGTTCTCTGTCACACAAAAGAGTAGCCCTCATATGGACCAACCCCTAACATCCTGGAAGAATAGAGGGCACTTGGTAGAGTAGAAGGTGGAGTTTATGACAGAAGTGCAACACCCACTCTATAAACTTGTCCTTACATCAGTAGGGACACAGAGAATAAATCTCTGCAGGAATAAGCCCTGTCAAGACCCAACGATCTGATTCTAATCCTGACAGTTGGTGTCTGTGACCCTGAGCAAGGCCATCAATGAGTCAAAACTTCAGTCAACTCATTGGTGAACCATCTGGGCCTTACAGAACAGCACAAGGGGATGACAGACAGCAAAGGACCTTGGTAAGTCTGACGTGCTCTACAAGTGTGAGAGGTTCTTCTTATTATTTTTGCTTCTGTTTTCATTTAGAAAAATCTAACCAGTGGCCCAGGATAAAATGCTTCCAGCTGCACTGATGAATGCTGCCTGCCTCTGCAATTGCCTCCTTCATTTGTTTCCATTTCAAACACCCTGTGAGCAGAGTAATTGAGTTTGAATTGCTTGGGGGATCCTCCCCCCTTATGTCTCCATGCAAGGAGAAACTCACGGTTGCTAATGATTTATTATTTCCCCTGCCAAGTGTATGTGGTGCGAGTGCCCAGCACAGTAACTACTTAAGGGGAGCGCACACGTGCCGTCACTTCCAATATGGACATGAATAAATCCAGGGCAGCCCCTCTGTCTTGATCACTAATGGAAGCAGCTCTTTCACTCCTAAAAATGGATTTTTTTAATCTCAAGCCCCTCTCATGGGAACTGTATCTAAATTAACTTGTGTCCTCAGGAGCCCTGGCTTACACCCAACCCTCAATGTTTCTACTGCTCTGGGAAGGGGAGGAGGATTCTGTGAGTTTTGCAAGCACAGAGCTATTCCTGTGAATTACAGTCCACATGTAAGTAAAATTAGTTTGCATTTTGAATCAGTCATTACATTCTACACCATGTTGTAAGCATTTTTCGAGTATAGCTAATTTTAATATCACAATGGATAAGAATTATAATTGTCATGTTTTACAGGTGAGACAGCTTTAAAATATGACGCATTATTAAACTCTTACACATTCCTCCCATTGTAATATGGGGTCTATGCCCTCTAACCTTAACTTTGGGTGGTTATAATGATGTTCACCAATAGTGAACAACAGGAAAAACATTCAGTGACTCTGGAAGTTTGACCATAAAAGACCATGCAGCATCTACCTTGATTGCTGCAGATATTATTTGTGCAGGATAGAATCCCCAAGGGAGAATTCCTACCATTCTGAGACCACCTGAAAAGAGGGGCTCTGACCTTGGTCAACAGTTCTCTAGAATCCCAGCCACACAGCCATCATTGCCACATGATAGTGTGGTGGACATGAGCAATACCCTTTTGGATCCTCTAGACCACCCCACTTGACAACTCAGTGCCATCAAGTGCCTCCCATCAACACCATGTAGAAAATAATAACTTTGTCCAGCTCTACCCAAATTTCTTCCTGAAGAATTGTGAGAAATTTAAGCATAAATATTGATTTAAGATGTGACATTTCTGGTAAATTTGTACATAGCTGTAAGTAATCCATATACAGTTGCAAAACTGAGGGAAAATAGTGCAGAAATTGTACATGGTCACATTGATGATACGATATGGATTGGGATAGGACTCCTGAGGGCCTATGTTTCAGAAACTGACCTATTAAATTTGTATTCTTTTTGTAGAAAATCCATAACAATTTTCTAATCATAAAATGAATAAGACTAGAAGAAAAAATAAAATTTTTGCAACAAAATAAGTGCTGTCTAAAGTTGCTCCAGACTAAAGAAAGGATAGCTTTGTTTTTAGGCACAGGGTAGTCAGAATGCTTTTACTTCCAGTCTGCCTCTAACCCCTCAGCTGTGTAAACCTGACCCAGGAACTCAACTTCTCTGAGCATTTACCTTCTCACTTGTGAAATGGAAAGATAAAAACCAAATTCAAAAGAGATTAGCCCATCAGTGAGTACACATTTGATTTTAAATACTGGGGAAATTCTTGGAGGATAATTTCTTCTCTCATGATGTTAAAAAAAAAAAAGAGTGTTTGGGATGTTTGTCAATGGTTGGAGACAATTGTTAATATTTTCAATGTGTATGTATTGGGGGGAAACTACTGGAAACCATCAGCTGGAGATCAGGGATTATAACAAACATCCTACAGTGTGCAGGACAGCACCCACCCTCACCAACAAAGAATTTGTCTGATCCAACATGTCAACAGCTCTGCTGTTGAGAAACACTCTCATAAAAGAATCTATACCTTATGAATATCTAAGACTTCACCAAGATTCAATTGCATGCCTCAAAAATGCTATTATTCCAGTTCTAACATAGTAGGATTCTGACCTTTAACAATTTGTGATCCCAAGATTATAAGATCTAAAAGCCTTTAGTGACATGATTCTAAGGAGACATTGTTATAGGCTGGCGCCTCACGTGGCTAATCCTCCACCTGCGGTGCCAGCACCCTGGGTTCTAGTCCCGGTTGCGGCACTGGATTCTGTCTGGTTGCTCCTTTTCCAGTCCAGCTCTCTGCTGTGGCCCAGGAAGGCAGTGGAGGATGGCCCAAGTGCTTGGGCCCTGCACCCACATGGGAGACCAGGAGGAAGCACCTGGCTTCTGGCTTCGGATTGGCATGGTGTGCTGGCTCCGGCGCACCAGCCATAGCGGCCATTTGGGGAGTGAACCAACGGAAAAGGAAGACCTTTCTCTCTGTCTCTCTCTCTCTCTCTCTCTCTCTCATTGTCTAACTCTGCCTGTCAAAAAAAAAAGGAGACATTGTTCTAAATTTCTGATTCTATTTATTACTCTAAGGTTCTTTAAATCTAAGACTACTTTTCTAAGCTCCTACGATGCTGATATTAAAAAGCTTTAATAGTGGATTTATATTTATTGAGGTTATGTTTCTAATAAACTCAATTCCAAAAATTAGGCTGCTATGGTCTAAGATGGCAGAATGCTGCAGTGCTGTGAGGCTAATACAATGCAATGCACATTTGGAGGTTCAGAGTCAAGAGCAAAGACTGTGGAGGAAAGGGGGCTAATATACAGCTCTCAACTTAGATCCCCCAAGCTGTTTGATCATCTGGTTTATAAGCTCATAGCAATGTTTAAAATACTTCTTTCAGTAGATCATGTCCCATTGTTGTGCTTCAGTATGGAGTTACTTAGTTTTAACGAAGTCGAATGTTCTTAGGTATAAAAAGGATACTAACATTTTTCTCATTATGTTGAAAAACCATCATTTATAAGACAAAATTTATCTTTTATTTCCTTTTTTTCTATGGACATGGTTATGTCCTGCCCCTAGATTATATTTATGGTTTGCCTTATGCTTTCTGTTCTGGTAATGGTAATTAACATGATGGTAATCAAAAAGCAACTTTCCTGTTCTAGTAAAAGTATCAGAACTTGAAATAACACCACATTGCATCTCCTTGTCTCTCCAGGATCCCACAGGTCCCTGCCCTGGGGAGAGGGTTATTGTTGACTTCCTCTTCCAGCATCGTTTTTAAATGTCTTGTCTCCTCCTAACCACGATTTCAGACCCTTGCAGATCAAGGGAATAAGGCTGGGGGAGAAGGAAGTGGGAAAGAGGTAGGGGATGTGTTAAGTGAGTGGAACTTAAGGGAGAGAACCTGGGTCCTCCTGAGGGCTGGCAAGTGTTTGACTCTGCCCCCATCTCAGGAGATACCTGTGAATTCTCCAGACACTTCACTCCCTCCACCTTTAATGGAGCTCTCATCCGTGTGTTCCCCACACCATGAGACATCATCTGTGTTACAACTGAGCATCCATCTGTCGTCTTCTTCTGGTGTGCCTCCACGTTTTTCTATCAGTGCTGGTCATCCTAAGGCCACATCACTTCATTTGAGCCCAGAATACATTCTTTGTCTTTAGAAATGTTGGAAAGACCAATCAGTCCCAATCCAGCCACGATTTCTTCCTTTTGCTGGCCCCTTGTCATTTGAACATCTCAGGTGTCAATCACACACATGCTTACTAAGTCTCTCTTTCTTGAGGTAAAGGTGGGATGCTCTCCACTACACTGCCCTATGCTTGCTGAATGTGCAAGGGTTAGTAAGAGGCCTACTATAAATGAGCAGCTTTATCCAAAAACCCTCTTCTAATCGCCAAAAGTTTTGTTCAGCTGCCCCAACATCTTTTGTAAATTAGAGCAGCTATCAGTAAACAATGGCTTAGCCAAATCCTGCCTACTTCCTGTCTTTATAAATAAAGTTTTATTTCAACACAGCCACGCTCACTTATTCACATAATGACTGCAGCTGCTACTGCTCTGAAGCAGGGTTGAGCAGTTGCAATAGCAATCACATGGTCCACAAAACCTAACCTGCTATCATCTGGCCGTTTACAGAAAATGTTTCACAGACTCTGAGCTGGAGACAAGAGCACAAAACCCGGTTTTTACTACCTTCTTTAGAAGATACAGCAATTTGCTCTCTCACTTCTCCTCTTGGAAGTTGGCATCTATTCTAATAATACCTATATCAAACTAATACCATAATAACTGTATTTTAACTTCTTTCATTCTGTCAAACATGTATTAAGTAGTGACTCCTAAGCCAGGGATTTTACTGGAATGTTTGTCCAAATTACTTTGTTAAGTTTTTATTAAGGATATTGAGAGGCAAGCAACATGGGTCTCATTTTAAGATAGAGGATATTCAGCCTCAGAGAAGTTTACTAAGTCACATGAGGACATATGGCTGTTGACTAGACGGTGGGGTCAAACCAGGTCTGTCTGACCCAGAAGAGTTGCTCTTCCCCTCCTCTTCATCTCTACTGGTGCAATTCAAGAGACTAAAAGCTACACTGTGAAGTCCTCCCCTCCCATCACAGTGCAGCCATCATCGTTATTCCTGGAACACATAAGCTGGCAGATCTGGAATCACAACTTTATTCAAAAAACCTGAGAACTACTGATCCAACAATTCCCTTTCAAATTAGAGCCAAATGGGATACTATCAAAGCACGATCAACAAATTTAAATTCCAACTTAATTTTAGAACTCTTCCTCCTAGGGATAGTGTATCTTCCTAAGTTCTGGTTATAAAAACTCATATCCAAAGGAAAAACATCCTAGGATTCTGATTTACTTCATTGCAGAAAAGAAGTAAAGTATTAGAACAGGACTTTTGACACAAGGTGGACAACTCCAATTGCACCTCCCACTGTCCCATTTTATGGATGAGAAAACTGAGATCAAATGAAGTAAAGAAATATCTGTTCCAAATGACAAAATAATTAACTCCTGAGGTAAGGCACCATATCTTTGACATAAGCCTATTTTTCTTTCCAGGACAGCTGGAAAAAAATAAACCAAATCTTTTGTTCTTTTCTACCTTTCTATAGAACTTTCCTGTTACATAGTCTATGTCCCTATTAGATACTCTAGCATTTTAGCTATACTACAAGAGAAAGAAGAATTAAGATTTTAGAAGTTCATGGAGAGGTTAAGTTTACTCAGCAAGAATAATCATCAAATAACCCCTGGAAAGATTGAATTAGTACAGAATATACAGGCAGAGGAGAGTTTACACAAAGGGCCCCAGCACAGCAGAAGCCAAGGGGGATCTGGAACAACAGAGAGAAGACTCACAACTTTGGTGGTATTGGGAGTGGGAATGCTGAATGAGGGAAATACACCTATTGAGTGGAATATTGTGATGAGATAGATAAACTATATTTAAAGCACACTGAACCCTCCACTTGTATAAAAGTAGAACATTTTAGGAGTGGTGCACTGGGTTAAGCCATGGCCTGCAGGGCCATCATCCTATATGGGCACTGGTTGGAATCCTACCTGCTCCACTTCCCATCCAACTCCTTTCTAATGAGCCTGGGAAAGCAGAGAAAGATGGTCCAAGTGCTTGGTTCCTGCACCCATGTTGGAGACCCAGAGGAAGCTCCTGGCTCCAGGCTTTGGTCTGACCCAGCCAGGTTGTTGCAGCCATTTGGGGAGTGAACTTGCTTATGGAGGATTTCTGTCTCTGTGTCTCCTGTCTCTCTATAACTCTGCCTTTCAAATAAAAAAAAAATTAAAAACCCCAAAGTAGTATATTTTTCAATCCTCTTCATTCTCTTTCAGATATCAGACTGGTGTTTCTTTTAAATATAACACACACTGAGACTTCAGCAGTGACTCATTTTTGTTCACAATAATTAATTTGATATTCATCAGTCCTCTGTCCTTCATCCAAACAGTTCTCTTGTTGATTTGTGACTCTAAATTATCTTGTACCTCGCTCTACTTATTCCCTTGAACAATATTACTTTCAGGAAGACTCACTGACTACTATTGCTGCAGTATAAGATTTTGCCCGTGTGTTTGTCACACTTGTCATGACATCAGGTACAGAGAAAGCCTTTAGGAATCAACTGTTACATGAAACTGAGCTGAGCTATAGCCCCTCTCTCAGCTATTAGGGACCCAGGTCTCTGTCAAAGTTTTCAGCCTTCAGTGAGTCATGGTGAATACGAGAAAGACCAACAAGTAAAAAATATATGGAACACACTGTGGTAAGGGGTAGAAGATGAGCAGAGAGCATGAAAGAACTGCCAGAGGCTGTTTCCCTTACGAGCCAATTACCCTGCTTCATTTCTCTACATAGGTTGAGGAGAAAGGCGACTCTGGCTAGCTCAGAGTGTTCTCAAGGAAGCAAAAAAATTAAAATCCTGAACCTCTCAGTCTGTGTGTTGCCAAGCACGTGGCACTGATTACTTGCATTTCTTGACTATAAGAGGCTTTGACAAGCAACAAGTGTGGAACATGCTGGGAACTGATTATTCTATTGAATAGGCTCTGGATAAGTTGGATAAATGAAAGGCATGCTGTTTGCCTCTGAAATCCAGGCTGAGAAATAAAGTGGAATTGGCAAATACAGCATGTCCAATGAATTCCAGCAACCGCCTTCAAAGACGCCAGAGTAAAACCAATATTATAGGTTCATGAGAGAGTCCAAGGAGCTCAGTGTGTACTAATTGGCAATGTCACTCCTGAGTACACATTACATGGAGATATATTGAATCTCAATTCCAATTCAACCCACCTACTTTTTAAAGATTTATTTACTTATTTGAAAGTCATTGTTACAAAGAGAGTGAGAAAAAGAGACATATCTTATCTTCTGTCAGCTGATTCACTCCTCAAGTGGCTGCAATAGCCAGGGATAGACCAGGCCAAAGTCAGGAGACAGGAGTTTCATCCAGTTGCCCAGGAGTGGGAGGAGCCCAAACATCCAGGCCATATTCTGCTATTTTTCTAGGACCATTAACAGGGAGCTGCATCAGAAATGGAGCAACAGGGACATGAACTGGTGCCCCTATGGGATGCCAGTGTTGAAGGTGATGGCTTTACCTGCTACATCACAACATTAGCCCCTTAACACAAATCCATTAAAGGCTGACCATCTGTTTATTTATTTATTCATCGCTTGCTGTACAAAGATTTTCTGAACCTAAATCTATACTCAGGCTATAGAGCTTAACTGCTTATTGCCTTACTCTGAGGAAGTTTGTAATCTAATGATATGCACAGTAAGTAAATCCTAAACTAATTGGCTAAGGTTGTGGTAAATACCAAGGAGAAGTACAGAGTGTGAAACAATTATATAGTTACATGTTATCCAATCTGAATGCAAGCACTGTCTCCAGGAGGAAGTCACGATTGGGAAAGGAGAAAAAGATGAATTGGGGAAAAAAAGGCATGAAGGTAGGCTCCTTAATTAGAATAACTGGCTATGTATTCTGCCACAGTGTTGTGACTATACAGAGAAGTGGATTGAGAGAAGAAAAGAAAGATCCATAGTTACTCCATCATGGTCATAATGCTTTTACAGAAAAATATTGGAAGTCTCAAACTCAAGTGGGTGTAGACAAGAGGGCAATCCCTCACTGTCCTATCCTATCCTAAGCTCCAGCTCCTTCCTGAGTCTGGATCTGGGATTGTGTGCAGTTACAACCAGGGCTATCAGAGGTAGTGCATTTCCACGCTGCTCTGGTCATGTTCAGGAGGAGAGCACAACAACCTCTTCTTCAGACACAGGCTGCTGGGCCCTTCCTCCATTCCTCCATGTTACTCATTTCCTTGAGTACTAATCATCACAGGGGACTACCACTTATTTTTTTTCCCTTTTTAGATAAATAAGAATCTACACTTTGAAGCAGAGTGTGGAGCCACCATTCTTTAGAGTGGATAGATCTGAAACAAAAACGAATCTAGTAAGAAAACAGCAGCAGGTTATATGGAATAAATGCTCAGTGTTGAACAATGAATGGCCACCGCACTGACTTCCATGAACACAGAGTCAAGCCATGCACAGTCCATGGCTTGATATCAGTTGTGAAGAGGGTATAAGCTTTGGGCTCAAGAAGATCTAAGTTCTAGTCCTATTCTTCCACCTACTGCCTGTAGAAAGTAGACTAGAAACTTCAAATCTCACTCTTAGCTTAATAATGTTTAAAATGGAGAAAATGATTACTTCATGGTATGGTTTTGAAAACTGAACACAATAATATAGGTAATGACCTTTATATAAATTGTATAATCAATGCACATTTCTTCCTCCCTTCCTGACCCTTCATCAGTCTTGCCCCTTGAAAAGGAGAAAAATCAATTCTCACATAGATTCATAGTGAGTATGAGAAGGCTCAGTGGCAAAGTTGAGTTAGAAAACAGAGGAGGGCATGCAGAGGTGTGTGTTGCCTGTCACATTGGTGGTAGAGTAACACGACTTAACAATGGGAACAGAAAGACCCGAGGGCCCACAGCGTGAATGCAGAATGTGTTTGTGAGTAAGAGGAGCAATGGAAGATGGAAGAGGCATGGGTCTTATATATTTAAAGACAGCTATCTGGCCTCAGAGCCAGTCTTCCTTTTGATGGCTAAAACCTTTCTCTAGGACAAGATCATTATGTTCTTTGCTTCAGCAGGAATTTGCTCTATATTCATGCAAAGTGGCCATGGGTGGGCCACTCAGGCAGTTCACCCAGTGCTTAGACAAAAGTACATACTGCCCAGGTCACTCAAAGCTGTACTGTAGGAACAGTATGCGTTTTAACAAAGGTAATGAAGATCAATTCAATAAAGACATACCAATGAGTTTCTCTGGTGTCACTGCAAATGATGGAAGCACAGAGTCTGATTTTGCTTTTATTGAAATAATTCAGAAGAATAAACAATATGATCACATACTAAGGAGAGGGCCAAAAAATGAGAAAGGATGTACATTTTAAATATAACCTTTTCATAAACTCTAGAGGGCTTAGAAAGTTCTTATATATGGGGAGAATTGAGAAAGCAAAGTAGAAATTAAATATGGCTTTCAAGCCTTGCTTTAGGAACATCTTGGGATATTGTTAGTGAAATGGAGAATGAGAGAAATGAAACAGCGTATTTGGGGAAAAGTAAGTAACTCAAAATTGCTGAAACATATGCTTTGAAGAGGGTTTGGCAGGAGATGAGGCTGCAGACATAGACAGACTTAGGGAAAAAAGAACCTCTTATCCCATGCTAAGATGTTTGGCCTTTATTCTGAAAGTGAAGCTGAATCAAAGAATGCCTTTAAAGCAGAAACATGTTATTTATCTTTTTGAAAGACTACACTGGCTGCATGGGAAAGATGGAGTGAGTGACTGCAGACAGGGAGATCAGTTAGGAGATTTCTATGAAGACCCAGGTAAGAAGCAAGGAGGTCCTAAAAATAGGAAGCTATAAGAAATAGCAGGAGAGAGAAGCTGAAGAAATAGGGCAAGCAGATAATAAAGGGATGCATCTGCCATCTTAAGTCATTTCCATTTGAAGAGGCAGAAAATGTTCTGGTTGGGATTCTAGGCTTGGCAGTAGTGATCCAGCATCAATAGATCCATCATTTGTGTAGAAGTTATTCTGCCTTCAGGTGCTGAAAACGGAGCCCAAACTCCATATGGGTCTCTAGGTAAGAACTCACAGCCTAAAGCTGCAGAGACATGAAGGACCAGAGATTTTTTAAGAGGATAATTTTCCTAAAATGGATACTAAATTTCTGTCATGAGAGTTTGATTTTACCATGAGTAATTAATAAGAGGGAATTTTGTGTGGTTTATCTGTCTGTGGGTTATGCTGCTCATAAGCATTATTTGCATTGCAATCCTGACACAGGACATTCCTGGAGGCAAATGGTGTTTGCCAGTGCTCATATGTTGAAGTCAAGTCCTAACTCTTAGAACATGACTATAGTTGAACATAAGGTTTTCCAAGAGGTATTTAAGGTTAAATAAGGTCACTGGGACACACCCCAACATAATATGACAAATATTTTTGTAAGAAGAGAATATATGCACAGAAAGGAGGCTGTATAAATAAACTGCAAGAAGAACACATGTGAAAGCCAAGGAGAGAGGCCTCTGAACAAACCCACCCTATTGACACCTTGACCGTCTGCTTCTAACCTCCAGAACTTAGGGAGTAAAGTCATGTTAGATAAGCTGCCCAGCATGTGGTATTTTTATGGAAGGCCTAGGAAAAGAATATGCTTGGTCTTAGTTTGGACAATCAAAGCTGGTAAATGTATGAGCGTTTTCTGGAAATCATCTCAATTAAGACTTTTTGTTCCTTCCCTGCAAGACATTTTTAACGTCACTAGAGTTGGAATTCTACACCTCAGTGGTCACAGATGGATGCACAGGACACAGGAATGTTTGGAAAGAGATACTAGAGGTGGCATGCAGGACTTTCTTAACATCCTTCTAATCTACCACTACCAGGGCAACAGTCAACCCTGACCAATCAACCAGAACCTTGCAGTTAAGGCAAATGGGTCAACAAGAAAAGCAAAGGTCAAAGACACAGTGGCTTCCAGGAAGTGCCTTTTTGTTGTTGTTGTTGTTACTATCTACCTCTCCACCCTATCCCCCAGCTCCAGCCTTATTCATAATTCAAATAGGGTTCAAGATTCAGGATATTTTTGGTGGGTCATGTTTACTAAAGGTAAAATAATTTAAAAGATTTAGCAGCCTAAACACAATGGTATGACATATTTGGAGAATTCCAAATAGGCTATCCTCAGATGAGCTGTGGCTAGTGGCAGTCGGAGCCAAGAATTGCACATATACTAGTCAATATTTTATTGTCATAGTTCCTTGTTCCCTGACACTGGTGAGCACACACTGGATTATGAATTCCTCACATCCTGGTGAGATGAAAGACAGGTTAATTATTGAAAATAGGAGATTTGACATCATAAATAGGAAACAGTTTGAGTTGGGCTTGGTTAGTCTTGGTAAACCTTTAATTTTAATAAAATGTAGGTTTCCATGAGCTAAGCTGTGTTTACTGGTTCTTGCCTAATACTTTGCATTGAGGTGTGTAGTCACGCACTTGGCATAGCAGTTTACATATTTCTTAGGATACCTGCATCCAAAATCAGAGTATCTGGGTTCAAGTCCTGGCTCCATTTCTGACTCTTGCTTCCTGGGCTCCTGGGTTCAGCATGGCCCAGTTCCCAGCAATTGCAGGTTTTTGATGACTGAAACAATAGATGGAACATCTCTCATTCTCTCTCTCTCTCTCTCTCTCTCTGCCTTTCAAATAAATAAAAAAAGAAAGAAAAAGAAACACATCAAAGGATAACTTTTCCCTCGTGTGCGTGTTGACCATCTCAAGTCCTCACAGGGGACAGTCTTGAGGGAGGGGAAGATTTGAAGACTCAAACCAACATCAATGTACTATTTTAGTTCTATTATTTGGCCTCTGCAGTCTTATGATCACTCCTAAGCAACAGGACACTATTGAAGGTGCTTAAGTAAGGTCTGATATGGTAATTCAGATTATGGTAATATCTGCTTTAAAAATGGCTTATGGATGGTAGGCTTGATTATAGAAGTCACTGAAAGCAGAGAAACCCATTAAGACAATGCTTCAGTGATCTATCATTCATTCTACACGTTGATTTTGTGAATAATTATCAAGTGTTGATTTTGTGACACTGATTCTGGGTCTGAGGATACTGCAATGAAAACTGTGTATACAGGGGCTGGCACTGCAACACAGTAGGTTGATACCTACTGTGGCGCCGGCATCCCTATGGGAGCCTGTTCTAGTTCCAGCTGCTCCTCTTCCAATCCAGCTCTCTACTGAGGCCTGGGAAAGCAGTAGAAGATGGCCCAAGTGCCTGCACCCACATGGAAGACCAGGAAGAAGCACCTGGCTCCTGTCTTCAGACTGGCACAGCTCCGGCCATTGTGGCCATCGTGGGAGTGAACCAACGGAAGGAAGACATTTCTCTCTGTCTCTCCCTCACTGTCTATAACTCTACCTCTCAAATATGAAAAAAATTGTAATTGCAGATTAGAAGAGAAATGAAAGAGGGGTTTAAGAGAGGAAAAAAAGGGAGGCAAGTTTGGTTATTTTCTTAGAAATTATATCTATAAAATTCATAAAATATATTTTATATTAATAAAACATTTAAAAATAAAAACATTAAAGTCACTAACATTTATACTAGTACAGGAGAAACAGGGATAAAGATTCTCATGTATATAATCCTATAGAGAAAGAGTTATCACAGTGTGAGCCTGGGGGCAGTTGTTGTGTTTGAGGGATGTCACAACTGTCTCCATGGATAAGATGGCATTCCACAAATGTGGAGCAGAATGGAGAAACCAGCTATGAGCACATCTGGGCAAGATGGACTATAGGCAACAAAACCAAGCATAAAGGGCTTAAGGCAGTGTGGGGAGCAACTCGGACTAGACTAAGTTACTGGAATTAAGACTTATTCTATGCATCTGCTCTCCCACAATATGGCGCTGGGAGAGGAGGCAACAGCTTCTACCCAGCTGCCTCTCACCAACTTGACAAGCTGCAGGACCTGCTCCTGATTGGAGGAGAGCAGCGTACTCGGTGTGTGGGCAGCTGAGTTGGGATTGGCAGAGGAGGACTATAAAGGAGGAGAGAGACGGCATGCACCAGGAACATCTAAGAGGAACATCTAAGGGGAACACCTGTGCAGCCCCCAGAGAGCCGGCCGGCGGTGTGCCGCTCCCCTGCGGAAGTGGGGAATGTGGCCAGGGGGAACTGCCCTTCCATGGAGGTGGAAGGGATAGTAGCCAACCCGGGAAGAACCAGCAGCAAACCCGGGAAGGGCCGAGCAGACGAAAGAACAGCGCAAGGTCCTGTGTCGTTCCTCCGTGAAGAGGGGGAGCGACAGGCAGGAAAACAGCAAGATCAGTGTAGCAAGAAAAGTAATGGGAAGGAGGCTAGTAACTAAATTGCAATGTTAGCAAGGGTGGGTGGAAGAAGAATGGTCATATTTGGACTTAGAAGATACTCATGTATCTTTGGGTTAAAATGTCATCATCATGCCCTTTTTTGAAAGATTTATTCATTTATTTGAAGGGAAAGTTACAGAGAGGCAAAGGGAGAGAGAGGGAGGGAGGAAGGGACTGAGAGAAGAAAGGAAGGTGGGAGGGAGAGGGGAGGGAGAGGGGAGGGAAAGGGAGAGGGAAAGAGAGAGAGCAAGGTGTTCTATCTGAACATCTCTTCCCACATGGCTGCAATGGCTGGAGCTGCACTGAAGCCAGGAGCCAGGAGCTTCTCTGGGTCTCCAAAATGGGTGCAGGGCCCCAAGCACTTGGGCCATCTTCTACTGCTTTCCCAGGCCACAGCAGAGAGCTGGATTGGAAGTGGAGCAGCCGGGACTCAAACTGGTGCTCATCCGGGATGCCAGCACTGCAGATGGCGGCTTTTCTCCCTATGCCACAGTGCCGGCCCCACCTTTTGTTTTTATCACTTTGCTGTTTCCAGTCTCACCATCCTTCCTGAGCCATGCGAAGCTGTTGAAGGTTTGAAGTAGGAACTAACATTAGATGGCATGGCAAGGACTTGGCCTAGAGAGAACAAAGAACCTGAGTCAGGATGGCAGTGACAGACATGAACAGGGGAGGATGAACACTGAGCTCATCTACTTACTTAGAATGGCAATAAGGCAGCTCGGATGTCCCTGGTGGTGATTAATTGAAGGGATGTGGAGAATGTGAAGGGTCCTTTTAGACTTGGTGTGGATTTGCTTTCTGATTTCTCAGGTTATCCAGTCGTAAGTGTTCCCATAAGCACTGCCACAAGATGACAGCACTGACAGCTGTAGATGCAACTTTATTGTGTGCACTATCATCAGGTATTGAATACCATTATAAAAGTGCCTTCATTTACCAAGAGCCACATGATCAGCTCTGCTGTATCTGGAATCTGCCATGTGTCCAAGTTTCACAATTGCACCTGTAAGTGGGTGTTGTATCACTTTTGTCATCAAGTTACAATAGGAACAAACGGGGCTAGGCTTATTTTAAGATCTTTTTGATTCAGTAATCATCGTCACCACATCATTATAAACATTCAGAGCTTACTGCTTGCCAGGCACTATGAGAGAATCTTTACTTTCAAATTCATACTTAATTCAAACACAACCCTTTAGGTTTTATCCTCATATTTAGGTGAAAACACTGAGGGACTGAGAAAGTAATAATTTGTCCAACTCCATACTAATGGTCTAGGCTCACTGGATGAGAGGACACTTCCTGACCACACTGTAATGCCATCATGATGGTAGATGGATAGAGTTATGCACCTAACCACATTGCACCCCACCGTGACAGCAGACTGACAGAGGCATGCACATAATGACCCTGTATTTCTTTGACGAGTAGAGGGAGGACAACTGTGCATTAATTACTTAGGGCCCCAGAGCTAATTTATTTCAGGAGCTATTTATATGTGAGAATGTGTTGTTTAATCCTAAGAACAATCTGACGTTTACAGATGAGGAACCAGAGCCCAGAGTCTGAAAACCATCAGTGGGTAGGGACTTGAGCTGTAACTGATGACTGACATTTCCTTTTTTATAAAATTTATTTATTTGAAATTCAGAGTTACACAGAGAGGTCTTCCATCCACTGGTTCATTCCCTAATTGGCCTTAATGGCCGGAGCTGCACCGATCTGAAGCCAGGAACCAGGAGCTTCTCCCAGGTCTCCCACACAGGTGTAGGGGTCCAAGGACTTGGGCCATCTTCCACTGCTTTCCCAGGCCATAGCAGAGAGCTGGATCAGAAGTGGAGCAGCCAGGACTTGAACCAGCGCCCATATGGGATGTCAGCACTGCAGTCGGTGGCTTTACCTGCTATGCCATAGCACCGACCCCTGACATTTCCTTTTGCTCCTATCTTGTCAAGACCCTTTATGATCAAAGCCTAGCCAAAGGGCTTAGGTTTTCAAGCTACAGATTTCGATATAGAGATAGTGACCAAGTATAGCCTCATGAGACAGAAATAGAATGTGATCCACACATGTAGTAGTAATATTTTGAGTACCAGTATAGGAAAAAAAGTTTTCAAAGGCGATTAATTTAAAAATATGTTATTTTAATCGAAGAGTACTTCAAAATATAAGTGATATGATCAATATTAATAAGATATATGACATTCTTTATTGCTTATACCAAGTGTACAAAGCATGGTTTATACTTTATACTTAGAGCCCACAGCAATTCAGAATACCTTTTTTCTTTTTTCTTTTCTTTTTTTTTTTTTTTTTTTTTTTGACAGGCAGAGTGGACAGGGAGAGAGGGAGACAGAGAGAAAGGTCTTCCTTTGCCGTTGGTTCACCCTCCTATGGCCACTGCGGCCGGCATGCTGCGGCCGGCGCACCGCGCTGATCCAAAGGCAGGAGCCAGGTGCTTCTCCTGGTCTCCCATGGGGTGCAGGGCCCAAGGACCTGGGCCATCCTTCACTGCCTTGCTGGCCACAGCAGAGAGCTAGTCTGGAAGAGGGGCAACCGGGGCAGAATCCGGTGCCCCAACCAGGACTAGAACCCAGTGTGCCGGTGCCACAAGGAGGAGGATTAGCCTAGTGAGCATGGCGCTGGCCCAGAATACCTTGTTTCAAGGGCTCAATAGCCACCTGTGCCTGGTGGTGTCGACATTGGTCAATGGGGTAGGAAATCCCACAGAAGTGTGTGTTTGTGAAAACAGATGCAGAGCAACACTCATTTATTCGGACACTTGTGGTAGACCAAAGCAATTTCTGAGAGGAGCCTTGTTTATATTCATGTTTTTCTGCCTCCTTCATGTGTGGTCTAAACCCTATACCTTCCTAGGAGACACTAGACTTTGCCTGCATCCTCTACTTCCTCCAGGAGCAATCTCATTTTCTGTGGGGTACCCTATTCTTGTATTCCCCAATGACACTTTCAGATCCATCCATTCTGGGTCCTTGTTTTTCATAAATATGAGTGACTGATTAAAAACATACTGCTGAAAGAGGGGAAGGATGTTCCATCTTTGTTCCTGTAAGAAAACTGGAGATAAGTAAATCATCAGTGATGGAAAGAGTACTGGAAGTAGAGTCAAGACAGCTGAAATCAAATCTCCCCATGCCAATGATTGTGTAATCCATGAAATGCACACAAAGTCAAACAAAGCATTTTCTCTGCCCTAAGTTCTTTTTTTTTTTTTTTGACAGGCAGAGTGGACAGTGAGAGACAGAGAGAAAGGTCTTCCCTTGCCATTGGTTCACCCTCCAATGGCTGCTGTGGCCGGTGCACTGCGCTGATCCGAAGCCAGGAGCCAGGTGCTTCTCCTGGTCTCCCATGGGAGTGCAGGACACAAGCACTTAGGCCATCCTTCACTGCCTTCCTGGGCCACAGCGGAGAGCTGGACTGGAAGAGGAGCAACTGGGACAGAATCCAGCGCCCTGATCGGGACTAGAACCTGGGGTGCTGGTGCCGCAGGCGGAGGATTAGCCTATTGAGCCACGGTGCTGGCCCTCTGCCCTAAGTTCTAACTGAACCAAGCATTCTCAGTGCATCCTACTGTGTAATGGGCTCATTCCTCTTTCAGGATGCAGAATGTGACTTTTATTGAAATGTCCCTTTTGCTCTCCCTACTTTAAACCTCCTTGCAAAATGGCTGCTTACTCAACTAACACATATATGAGGATGTCAGTGAGTAGGAGTACATTTTTCACACAGAATAGTTGACATTTGGGTAACTAGGTTAATGATAGCACCAGAGACGTCTTAGTCTTCAAGAAGGACTCAGTAGTGGCCGATGCTGTGACATAGTAGGTTAAGCTTCCACCTTGGGTGCCAGCATCCCACATAGGTGCCAGTTTGTGTCCTGGCTGCTCCTCTTCTTACTCAGCTCCCTGTTAATGGTCTGGGAAGGCAATGGATGATGGCCCAAGTCCTTGGGCCCCTGTTCCTGTGCAGGGGACCTGGAAGAAGCTGCTGGTTCCTGGCTTCAGATTGGCCCAGATCTAGCCATTGTGCCCATTTGGGGAGTGAACCAGCTGATGGAAGACCTCTCTGTCTCTCCTTTTCTCTGTCTATAACTTGGTCTCTCAAATAAATCTTTTTTTTTAGAAAAAGAATCAATAATATTATGATTATTATGAAATAAAATCAATATCCAAGGCTATTCCATCAGTAGACCTGGATGTACATTTTATAAAACGATGTTACAAACATGATAGCTAGCTTTTACTTTCTAGATATTCAGCCTCTTTTTTCACACTTCCTTTGGGCTCACATATTTTAGTGTCTTTTTGTACCGATAATTTCTGAATTGATACATCTGTTCTCAACCTCACATCTGAGCCTTAAATTTATACCACCCAATACTTTTGTGTTTCCTCTTCAATGCCTCATAATATGAATGTATCTTTAACATACCCCATATCTTTCTTGGACCATCAGAAAATAGAATTATACTATGAAAAGAATGGTTCTCATCAAAGACAGACTTTTTCAACTGCACCAATGTTGCTGAGAACCAGACATCTGTCGTACTTGCCCTCCTCCCATCAGAATATCATGTTTGACTTGAAGTTTCCCATGAACTGGTCCAATTAGAGGAGCCAACGCATGTACCTGGCTGCTCTGGCTGCAAAACAAACCTGGTTAAAAACTCTCTTCCTAATTGGAGAGCTGCTCTTTCAACCTGTGTGGTGGAATGAGAAGGCCATGCCAAGATGGCTGCTGGGAAGCAAGCGTCAATTACTCAGGAATGGCTTTGAAACCCATTTGGCAACAGAGCCTGCCTGGAAACAGGCTGTGATTGGATGGCTTCAGATCCTGCCTGGCAACAGGCTGTGATTGGTTAGGGCATAAACCACCCCTTGAGGATTGGCTGCCTTGGCTATTTAAGCTGCTGTACCAACTGAAATAAACGAGTCTGCAGGCTGCTTGCCTCTGGCCTGCTTTCACTCAACTCCTGGGGTCTGTGTGATGACTCTGCACCTCTGGCCCCCACCGCACTCCTCCTCTCAGAACGAATCCACAGCAACAAACCTGAGCTCTTGAATGATGAGACCTAATTTAATCTGAGTCTTGAGCCCACAACTGCCAATGTCAACATGAACATGAAATAAATATTTATATGTGTAAGCCTCTGATGAGGCGGTGAGAAGAGCTGCTCTCCTTTTCTATCATCCCCATTTCAGCATGTTGTACATCATTGATTCTATTTCTAAGTCATAAACCCAGGAGTTGCTGTTGAGCCTATCGCCTTTACTATTACTATATTCATTCCATTTTTTTTTTCTTTTGACAGGCAGAGTGGACAGTGAGAGAGAGAGACAGAGAGAAAGGTCTTCCTTTGCCATTGGTTCACCCTCCAATGGCCGCCGCGGCCAGTGCGCTGCGGCTGGCGCACCGTGCTGATCCGAAGCCAGGAGCCAGGTGCTTTTTTTCCTGGTTTCCCATGGGGTGCAGGGCCCAAGCACTTGGGCCATCCTCCACTGCACTCCCTGGCCACAGCAGAGAGCTGGCCTGGAAGAGGGGCAACCGAGACAGAATCCGGCGCCCCGACTGGGACTAGAACCCGGTGTGCCGGCGCCGCTAGGCGGAGGATTAGCCTAGTGAGCCGCAGCGCCGGCCCTATATTCATTCCATTTTAAAGACCTGTTGATTCTCTCTTGAAACTTCACCTCAGCTTGACTTTCCTCCAATGTTCAGCAATACTGTAACTGCTGTCATCTCTCAAATGGATTATTGCAGTGGCCTCTTGACTGTTCTCAGATCTTCCAGTCCCACTGTCTGCTACAGTCCGTTTTCAACAGAACAGTCAGTGTGTGCTTTTAAAAAATACAAATCAGGGTCACTGCCTGTGACATCAGCATCCTATATGTGCTATGATCCCTCTCCTAGCTGTTCCACTTCCAATCTAGCTCCCTGTTAATATCCTGGGAATAGCAGCAGAAAAGGACCAAAGTACTTGGGCTCCTGCCATCCATGTGGGAGACCAGGATGAAGCTCCTGGCTCCTGGCTTTGACCTTGCCCTTCCCTGCCAGTTGTGGCCATCTGGGGAGAAAACCAATGGATGGAAGATCTCTTTGTGTTTCTCCCTCTTTCTCTGTAAATATGACTTTGAAATAAATAAAAGCTATTAAAAATACAAAGAGCATGGTGTTTGTTCATGACTGAAACCAGTTATTGACTTTCCATTACACTTAAAATAAAATCCATATTCTTATTCAGGCCTGAAAAGTTCCGGGTGACCTAGCTCCTATGACTTGTCATCTACATTATATTTATCCTCAATCACTGTGCCATCTGCCCCAGTCTCATTCCAGATCTTCTCACTGCATTCTTGGGCATTTTGCACTTTATTGTTTTCTCTACAACTATGCCCATGGGGTTTTATTTTCATCCTGAGCCTCAAGTTAAATGTCACTTAATCAAAAGATTTCTTTATTTAGATTGTATAACATAAATCTTCTTTTATTCACCATTTCATTATCTCTAATTTTGCCTTACTAACGTGTATTTCAACTCACAATGATGTTTAAATATTTAAAGATTTGCCTGTTGATTCAAATATGCTTTTCTAGACTGAAATTCAAAATTTATATAGGCAGATATTGAGGGTTTTTTTTAAATATATTTTTTATTTGAAAGGCAGAGTAACAAAGAGAGAGGAAGAGACAGAGACAGGTCTTCCATCTCCTGCTTCACTCCTCAAATGGCTGCAACAACCAGTGCTGGGCCAGGCTGAAGCCAGGAGCCAGGAAATTGTTTCTGGTCTCCCACCTGAGTGGCAGGGATCCAAGCCCTTGGGCAGTCTTCCGCAGTTTTCCTAGGCACATTATCACGGAGCTGGATCAGAAGTGGAGCAGCTAGGACACAAACCTGCACCCATATGAGATACTGGTGTTGTAGACAATGGCTTAATCCACCATGTCACAATGCTGTCCCCAAAGTTTTTTTTGTTGTTGTTATTCTTGTTCAGATTTATCATCTCTTGCCTAACGTTGTTCATAATATTTAATAGATATTCAATAAATAATTTGTTGAAGGGGGAAAAGTGCGGAGCCAGAGAGGGAGGAAGAAAAGGAGCAACTAACAAATAAAAAACTGATGCAAGGAGTAAAAAGAGAGAGGGTAGGAAAGTAGGTAGGTAGGCATTTAATTTAATTTCATTTAATGGATCTTCCTGTTGATATGATATTAATTAAAGAGATAGGATAAGATTAATGAGCTGGAGCTCATAGCCCGCCTTGCCCCTAACTGATCTCACCTCTGTATCCATCCACCTGACAATCAGACTAACCAATCCCCTTGTGGAAGTGAATAAGAGGTCTGGAGTGCACTGAGCCCACCCGTTCTTGCCACTGTTCCTGGCCCTTCGCATGCCTGTGTGGCTTCCCTGCACACCTCTGGCCTGCAGACTCCCACACCTGTCCCTGCCCTGCCCCCAGAGATTTTGGTATGGAGTTTCCCATTTAATCTTTCTGACACACTCTCCCTTATAAAGCCCTCATGTTCCTGTGTATTCCTCTCCCTCTCTAAATAAATCTCAAACCTTACCATGTTGTGTGCTTCACTTGAGCCTGTATTTAGAATTCTTATCTGCATAAATAGCAAAGACCCCAAAATATTAATTTTGGCTTAGGCTCCCCTGTAACACTGTTACTGTTATGTATTGAACCACTGGAGTTGAATTATCAAGGATTTCTGTGTAAAAAAACAAAGCATGTTGTGTACTGTAAAGCAATATTCAAATTGGAGTCACTAGGCTTGTTCATAACCCTTCCCACCATACCTTTCCAGAGCCATGCCTCACCAGTCAATGCCTAAAGTACCTGATGAAGCTGCTCTCCTTCTAGCCTGGGCCCTCTCTTCTCCAGGACTCAGATTTTATTTTAAGTGTAATAGGAAGCCACAGGTTGTTTGGGATATTGCCTGCTCTATTCTCTCTGCTTTACTTCCAATTCATTGAAAATTCCTCCAGAATGTTTCCATTCTGTCCCACTTTCCTGAATTTTGAGTTACTTACCGCATCTCATCTCTGTGGGATTCTGTGGTTATTGTGTCAGTGATCCACTGCCATGATCACATGGTTTATAAGAATCTGGGTTTCTCTTTTTTATTTAAAAACAAGATTTATTTAAGACAGAGACCTCCAGCCAGAGTGGCTCCAACAGACACAAAACCCAAAGAGCCTGGTGGTAGTGGGGTTTTTAAGCACAATCTTGAGGAAGAAACTGTCAAGTTGTACAAGGGAGAGACAAAACCATCAAAAGACCTGATTTGTAACATTTTTTTTTCCCTGTCTGGCTTGTTCATAATAAAACAAAAGAACCATCAGAAGGCGGGGATATCTAATTTATTTTACAATAAACTCTGAGCTCAGAAGAGTGGAATCATGCCCTTGCTATTTTCATGAGAAAATTGGAAATTCCCAAGAAGTGGGGTAAGCACTTTTGACCCTGGCTCTCCCCAGGGGGGTAAGGTCTTCCTTTCATTATAACACCTGCATTAAAAAAATACTGACATTACCAGCAACGAGTAGATACTGAATCAATATACTAAAAGATGATTGAAGAAGTAAATGCATGAGTGAGTAAACATTTTATACTCACTGAACACAGGAGCTGTGTTATAACCATTTACATAAACCTTGGGGCATCTAGTGTTTTAAATACAATAGGCACATAAATATATGGCAGTTATATTTTTGGATGCATGGTTATTTCTCTATAGAAGAACCAGTATTCTATGACTATAAGACCAAATCAGACTGCAAATAAGGGTGTTCTACTCCTCAGGAAAGGCCAATGGGCATTATTCCAGAGACATCTGCTCTTTGCACAAGAGCTGAGTCCTTAATTTACTCTGACACTTTCTTTTAAGTCGACAAAGTGAATTGGAAAACTTCCCTTGAGACATTATTGGAAAACACAGTTTGGATTAGTCTAATAACTGAATGTCAACTGATTTACAAAACAAAGCCGTGAGACACACTTCCCTCTTTACACATCAAGTAACCCAGAAGAACACAGCCTTAGCAACCATTAAAAAAGTTCTCAGAGGACAGAAGCCAGCGAGGGAATTGCTTTTACCTACAGGTGAGAGTCCAAATACCCTAACGTGACATTCATAGTCTTTATAAGCTGACCCCCTGATGTTCCCAATCACTGACCATTCTTGGTGAAGTCCCCTAAGCTTTTCTAAAGAAGTAGAGGGGAGAGGGCAATACAAACTGAAAAATCTGAATAAATTTGGGGGAAGTTGGTTAAGATCAGTAAATCAGGAATAATCACCAAGTGCACATGTGGGAAGAATTAATAATAAAGTATGGAAACAAAGGCCCGATTGGTAGTTCTTATCTGTTAGGTGGAGCAATATGTATCCCTTTGATGAAGGACATAGCTTATATGAGGTGGAGAAAATCACCTTAGATTATATTATTTATTATGAGTTGTACAGAAACATGCCAGAGGTCTATACCAGAGGTCTATAAAAAGTTCATGGAAAATGTGTACTATGAAAAAAAGTTCCATGGGCTTTAAATATTTTTACACCAAAATAAAGCTATTTTTGATATCACAGGATAGGAGAGGATGCACATATATCATGGCAAAAGACTTAGCAAAGAACTCAACAACAACAAAACAAAAAATCCAGTTAAGAAATGGGCACAGGACTTGAACATGCATTTTTCAAAAGAGGAAACTCAAATGGCCAACAGACACATGAAAAAGTGCTCAGGATCACTAGCCATCAGGGAAATGCAAATCATAACCACAATGAGGTTTCACCTCACCCTGCTTAGAATGGCTCTCATACAGAAATCAACAAACAACAAATGCTGGCAAGGATATTGGGGGAAAAGTATCATAATCCACTGTCGGTGGGAATGTAAACTGGCCAGCCACTATGGAAGACAGTATAGCGATACCTCAGAAATCTGAATATAGACCTACCATATACCCAGCCATCTCACTCCTGGGAATTTACCCAAGGGAAATGAAATTGGTAAACAAAAGAGTTATATATACCCCCATGCGTATTGCAGCTGAATTCACAATAGCTAAGATATGGAATCAACCCAGATGTCCATCAACTGAAGATTGGATAAAGAAGTTGTGATATATATACATCATAGACAACTACACAGCAGTAAAAAAGAATGAAATCCTGTCGTTTGCAGCAAATGGAGACAACAGGAAACCATTATACTTCGTGAATAAACCAGTCCCAAAAAGACAAATACCTTGTTTTCCTGATCTGCAGTAACTAATAAAGCACCTAAAAGATAATCTGTAGAACTAATACTGACAATTTGATATGTGATGATTTTGAACAGCCCTTATCTTGACTGTTGAGGAACAGATTTTTTTCCATACTATTTGTTGAAATTTTTACTTACTCTAGGGTTAATCTTGTGAGTTTAAAGTTAACTGAAAATAGATCTCTGTATAAAATAAGAATGAGAATGGGAGGGGGAGGAGGAAGAGGGGCAGAAGTGAAGGCAGGAAGGTGGTAGAATGGGAAGAATTTCTGTGTCTCTAAATCTGTATATATGAAGTATATGAACTTTATATATCTTAAATAAAATGTTTCTAGGTTGAAATAAAAAAAATACTCATGTGTTGCTATTGTGGCAGGGAGGGCTAAACCCTCACTTGGGATATCAGCATCCCATAATAGACTGGTTCAAGTCTCAGCTGCTCTGCTTCCAATCCAGCTCCTTGGTAATGCACCTGGGAAAGCAGTACAAGATGGCCCAATGCCTGAGATCCTACCATACACATACACTCAGATAGTATTCCAGACAGCTAGCTTCCGTCTGGCCCAGCCGTGGTTCCAGTGGATGGAAGATATCTCCCTCTGTAACTCTGCCTTTCAAATAAATAAATATTTATTTTTAATGAAAAAAAAAAAAGACTAGAAAAATGTCTCTGGGACTTCAGGTCCAAACCAGAGGGCATGGCTTTCCTTTGAACATTCCCACAAAGCCCTGCTATAAACCCAGAGCCACTGGAAGAGACAACCAAAGGAGAATTCCAAAAGGTGTAAGAAGAAAGTCAACTGCAGTTGGATGCCAGGTCTGGAGGGCAGCACAGCAGGATAACTTGTGTCTTCTCACCCAACAGAGTGAGGCTGCCCATCCCTGGTGTATACAAAGCCCTGAGTCACTAACAGAGAACAGCCCAGGTAGGTTCATTCTAGCCCTGATCCAACAGGAGGCTGTCTTATATAACATGGGATTATCCTAATACCACTGGCAAGAGAGATTGGCAGGTAGCCCCCAAATAACAAGAGACCAAAGAGCTTTTTTCATATCAGTATTCTGAGGAGGTTAAGCTCAAACTCAAGAGGCACTCAGGGGGCCGGTGCGGTGGTGCAGTAGGTTAATCCTCCACCTGCATCACCGGCATCCCATATGAGCGCCAGCTCTAGTCCCGGCTGCTCCTCTTCCCACCCAGCTCTCTGCCATGGCCTGGGATATCAGTAGAGGATGGCCCAAGTCCCTGGGCCCCTGAACCTGCATGGGAGACTGGACAGAAGTTCCTGGCTCCTGGCTTCGGATCAGCACAGCTCATTCGGCGCAGCTCGGCCATTGCGGCCATTATAGGAGAGAACGAACGGAAGGAAAACCTTTCTCTCTGTTTCTCTTTCTGTTTGTAACTCTACCCCTCAAATAAATAAATAAAATCTTTTTAAAAAAAAGAGTCGCTCAGCAAACAAATTGCCAGGTTCACAACACCTCCTTGTCCCCACAGGCCCAGTATTCTCCCTCCCCATCAGGAAACACCAGAAGAGTCAGAGATGCTGATAAATTAGTCCCACTACATCCATCACTAAGTCAAGCCATCAGGCAGCTAGACGTAATAACCCCCCCCCTCTACTCCCTCACTTTCCATATACACACCTATATGTTGCATTAGCCAGGACCAACCGGGATTCAGCAGCACCCCACTAAGCAGATGCAGAGGTTCTGCACATCAAACTGACATTAGAACTATATCACAAAAATTAGGCCAAATCTGTATCCTAAACCTACATGACTGTGTTAACATAAGTGATTTAAGGGGTCAGCATTGTGGTATAGCAGTTGAATCACTGACTGCAACACTAGCATCCCATGAGTGACAGCTGTAGTCCTAGCTGCTCCAGTTATGATCCAGCTCCCTGTTAATGTGCCTGGGAAAGCCATGAAAGAAGGCCCAAGTACTTGGACCCCTGCATCCATTTGGGATACTCAGATGGAATTCCAGGCTCTGGGCTTCAGCCTGGCTCAGTCCTAGCTGTTGCAGTCATTTGGGGAATGAATCAACAAATAAAAATCTCTCTTTCTCTCTCTCCCTGCCCCCTGTCTCTGTAATTCTGCCTTTCAAATAAATAAATAAATAAATCTTTTTTAAAGACTTAAGTAAAAACTAAAGTATTCTAATATAGTAGACAAAGTATCCTGAGTACATTTGAGAATCACTTATAATACTCAAACCCAGAAAATCATGACCTGAACAAGGTAATCCAATGATGCCACTTCAGGTGAACCAGAAGGTGGAATGATGTGGCACGGATTTTAAAGAAGCAGTAATCAATAGGATTCAAATGTTGAATACCAATTTTCTGGAGAGAAATGAAAAATGGAAAAATCTCAGGAAATGGATAGAAGTTATTTTTAAAAGATCCAAATGAAATTAAGAAACTGAGAACTGTAACAACAGGAAATACTTAGGTGTATGGACTCAATATCACAAGTTGTAATGACTGACTATATAGCTATAATAATTAAGACTGTGTGATCTATATAAAGGGATAGATACATAGATCAATAGAATAAAATACAGATCCTAGAAGCAGAGCCATACAAATGCGTTCAGCTGATTTTAACAGAGTGAAAGACAATGTGATGAAGGAAAGAGACCCAGAGAAACAGAGCAGAAGCATTTGAACATCCAGAAGCCAATAACAGCAGTGAAAGTAGACCTTCCCCTAAATCTCACACTTTGCACAAAAAACCACTCAAGCATAATGACAGTCTATAAAGCCCAAGTATAAAACACAAAACTATGAAAGTCTTATACAAGAAAAATGAAGAAGCCCTTAGGATGTAAGGATCATGAAAGAGTTCTTATATGACAGAACAAATGCATGATCAAAAAGGGAAGAAAAATTGGTATATTGTATCTCATAATTTTTTTGACAGGCAGAGTGGACAGTGAGAGAGAGAGACAGAGAGAAAGGTCTTCCTTTACTGTTGGTTCACCCTCTAATGGCCACTGTGGCCGACGCACCACACTGATCCAAAGCCAGGAGCCAGGTGCTTCTGGTTTCCCATGCAGGTGCAGGCCCAAGGACTTGGGCCATCCTCCACTGCACCAACGGGCCACAGCAGAGAGCTGGACTGGAAGAGGGGCAACCAGGACAGAATCCGGTGCCTCGACCAGGACTAGAACCCGGTGTGCTGGCGCCACAGGCAGAGGATTAGCCTATTGAGCAGTGGCACCAGCCTTTTCATAAATTGTTTTAAGTTTCAACTTTGAGAGCCCATGAGAAGAGGAAGAAAAGACAATCTATAAATTGGGAGAAAAGATTTCAAACTTTCTGTCCAGCAAGGGACTGGTATTCGGGACATTATCAAGAATGCTCAAAATTCAATAAAGAAAATCAAGAGACATTTCCCTGAAGAGGATGTATAAGTAACAAATACCACATAAAAATGTTCAATATCATTAGCTGTCAGACAAATGCAAATTAAAATTACAATGATGTATCACTACATACCTATAAAATGGATGAAATTAATAAAGAAAAAATATTGAAAACACTAAATGCCAGTGAAGACACAGGAAAAAAAAAGGAAAAAAATGAATCATTCCCACATTATCAGGAAGGTAAAATAGAATGCCCATTCTGAAAAACAGTATGAAATTTTCTTGCAAAACTAAATATAAAATTATCATAGGAAAAGCCAATTGTATATTTGAACATTTATCCCAGAGGCCACAAACTGGGAACTCAATTCAGCTCTGCCATGTGGGTGGCAGACACCCAACTAATAAAGCCCTTACTGTTGCCTCCCAGAGTCTGCATTAGCTAGAAGCTGGAATCAAGAGCTGCGGCTAGATGTTGCACTCGATTTCTGTAATGTGGGACAAGGGCGTTCTTACATCTTAATCACTAGGGAAAATGCCCACTCCTGGAGAGAATTTCATTAATATAAGTGGTTTGTATGAATATCAATGCCTTTCTTGTGATGATCTAACTTAATTTTGCGATATTTTGCCACTGGAGAAAATTTGTAAAAAGAACAAAAGGGATATCTATGTAATATATATTGCAATTGTATGTGAAATTAAAATTATTTTCATAAATATTTCAATTAAAAATTTTGCTTTCCTTAATTTGGGAACAGCCAGAACACGTGCATACTGAGAGTGTAGCAATAAGGGAAGTGACCAGGAGAGTTTAAGTGACTGTGCATTGATTTCTATTGGCTGATGTTAGGAAAGTGTTAAAAGAAAATACTGAGGGACCCAGTGCTGTAGCGGGTTAAAGTCCCAATTTGTGGTACCAGCACCTCCTATGTGTACTGGTTTGAGTCCTGGTTGCTCCACTTCTGATCCAGCTCTCTGCTATGATCTGGGAAAGCAGTGGAAGATGGCCCAAGTGCTTGGGCCCCTGTACCTGTGTGGAACCCGTAAGAAGCTTCTGGCTCCTGGCTTCAGATCAGCTCAGCTCCAGCCATTGCAGCCATTTATGGAGTGAAACAGTAGATGGAAAAATCTCTCTCTGCTTCTGCCTCTGCCTGTCTGTAACTCCGCCATTCAAATAAGTAAATAAGTCTTTAAAAAAATAATGGGTTTGGTCAATAATTAGCTAGTTTGTAAGAGGAAAAAGAGAGAGACAAATGATAGTTTAAAAAAATGGGACCTTTACAAGTTAGCAAAAAGCAACTTATATGTCCCTACAATAGAAAATACTATTGTCAAAAACTCACACACAGTCTTTCTATAAAAAGTAATCCCTGAGCCTTTTCTCTTGAAAGCAGAGCCTCACATTGTTTATGTTCATGTGTCTTATTTGAGTAGGATACAGGGAAGGAAGAAGTTGCAATCTAAAATACACAATCATGTTGGCCATTGCTGGGGTGACAGGTGTCCAGTCATAACAAAACTTTCTGAAAATTCTTAGATCGTCAAGTCATTAAGTTGACAGTAAGAGGCAGAGAGAAGAAAAAAGCTACAAAATTCAAGCTTCTGGATTATGTCTGGGTTGGGATAAATGCTGAAGTATGCAATTGCTGGGGCATAAGGGAATTTTCTTTAGTTTTACAAGAAATGGTGCAACTGTGTTTCAGAATGAGTGTACCATTTTAGAGCCGTAGCAGCAGTGGGGGAATGGTTCAGGCATCTGCTTCTCTCTCCCTCTTTGCACCTTCCCTCTACTTTTTCTCCTCCCCATCCTCATCCTCATCTTCTTGATCAAGTTCTCCTCCACATTCTTCATCCTCCTGCTGACACTGAGCAGGGAGCTTCCTGGCCCTTGAGATCCCAGCTGTCCGGGCAGGACAGCTTTGATAGGAGCCAGAAGAGGCCTCTCCTCAGCCTCATCCAAGCCAGTGGCCCCACAAGTGAACACATCCAGGCTTTTCAGGCATTTCCATTGTTTGAAAGTGGCACTGGTATCTTTTAGTTTATTTCCAGTCTTTTAGATGTAGGTTATTTAGACATTTTTCTGCTAACATGTCCAGACTTCCAAAGAGGGAGCAGTGGGGAAAGCAGATTTGGTGATCAACTAACATTCGCTGTCAAGAGAGGATGCTTCACACCACAAACAGAAAACTATATCACTTCCTAAACAGAAAATAAAGTAAAATAGAATAAATTAAATTATTGGTGTAACCTGAAACCCTGAGATACAGTTCCACCTTCATGAAGCAAAGTGAGGATAAAAAAATCCCTTTTCCTACCTCTATTGCCCTTAGAGTCATTTTGCTCAATTCTTGTGTACTGAATGAGTCAGAAAACTACATTTGCACTCAGATTATAACATGCCCGTTGTGCTCCTTGAACCACTCTCCTACATCCATGGTCTGTAGACACATCTGGGAGAACACAAGTGTGGAGTCATTGTTCTCAGCCTGAGAGATCTTGCACCCCAGATGGCATTGGCCAATGTCTAGAGACAGTTTTGGTTACCAGGACTAAGGAGAGGGATGTAACTGACCCCTCCTGGGTAGAGACAGGGACACTGCTAATCATGCTTAAATGCACAGGACAGGCCACTCACAATAAAAATCACACCTGTCCTGAATAGCAACAGCACCAAGAATGAGAAAGCTTTTTATGGAGTGAATAGCAATCGATGTGTAATTTAGTGATCACACTGATTCATGTAGGGAAAAAATCTTAAATATAACCTATGTGCCAGGCACGACTGCATGCTCAGTGATGCAGAGATGGCAAAGCATACAGAACCTGTTCCTTCCTGTTCCACGTTCTCACCCATGAAATAAGAGCTCATACAACTCACAGAGCACGTATGGAATTTAAATGAGACAGTGTATGTGTAACAGGATGTTAAAGTGCTACTCTTCATGTTTCATGGGGCATGAATTCAGCAGATGTTACATTCCAAAATGAATTGGAGACAGAACATCATGGAAAAGCAACCAGTTATATCAGTTTACCAAAATGAGGATTACAGTGTAGATAGAGTGGTGACCTAGGAGAATTCTGCATCACAGGTCTTTGGAAGGAGATTGGGGCTAATACTGACAGTGGGCAGGCAACACCCTTAAAAGAGGACTTTGACTATGAAGTGAGTTTTCATGTGTGTCCTTGTAGTTGAGCCAGGAATACAGGCATAGGAGCTGATCATGGACTGGGTAGAAACTTGAAGGATGGAGAGCCATATCTGAAAACTACCTGCACTCCCTTCGAGTCCATCAGATAGGCATGAGGTTTCTGGACCAGGTGCATAGGTAGATTGGAAGCCTGTAATCTTTTATACAGTAGTCCTGTCCAAAGAGCAGGCTGTTAGGGAGCTAAAACCCCGCAGTAGTGAGGTATGGGTTTTTTGTTAGGGTAGAAGGTAAAGGGTGATTTGGAGGAAGACAAGCAGAGGCAGCGAAGCCAAGGGATTTGCAGAGGTGGGGTCTCAGTAGCAGAGCCCTGGATGACTCCTCAAAGCACTCACAGAGGAACTCCACTCATCTGACACACATGGAAACTGCAGCACAGCTAACCTCTACCCTGCTTGCTGGGGCCAGAAATTAAATTATGAGTTTAGAGAGAGAGAGAGAGAGAGAGAGAGTGATGCCAGGAGAATAAAGAGGAAGATTAGACAGCACTCTCTCATTTTAGATAGGCAATTCCAAGTCAGTGCCAGCTCATAGTGGGGAAATGATTTAAAACTACATCAAGTTTAGGAAATTAGTCAGGCTAAGCTAGGTGATACGCAGTGACAAAGAAAGCTAGTGGTCTCATCAGATCAACTATTAATCTTTATTTATTTTCGTGTAACAAGTCTAATGATGACTTCTTCCCATGTCCCAATGGCCAGGATTCACCAAGATGGCAGTAAATTACTTGAAATAGCGGTTAACAAATGCCATCTTCCTATATGTCCAGCAAGGAGCTATCTGGACATGAGTGAGCACCGGGCAGCTGTCAGCTTCTGCCTCATCCATCACAAGGTCTTGTCATTATCAATAGCTGACTTTGGACTCTTGTAGGTGTAACCAAGGAAATCAGAAAACTGAGTTTTCACCCAGGAGAAGAGGAAGGGCAGCCAACACTAAAAGGATGACGAGAACAAAAATTAAGCATTTGTAGTAGATTCCCCAAAACCACAAAATTTGTCTTGGTAATCTAAGCCAAACACGAAGTACAGTGAATCACACTTATTAGAAACCAAAATAGTATGTCCCTCTTGTCTTTCTCTTGTCTAAGAATTAATACAGTTTCAAAATCTGCCTACTCTCAGATGTATATTAAAATCATAGCCTGTGTTCTTTCATGTCTGTAACATTTCTTCAGGACCCACTTTAAGTCACATACTCATACTCTGCTAACATTTTATCTTTGCCACACATAGTGAGAGGTTCTGTGTTTCCACAATGAGATCAATGCAGAAGACAGCAGAACATGGGGATACACAGCATCCTAATTGCCTTCATCGTAGCTTTTTCAGACCCTGTATAAGCACTGTCACTAGTAACAAATATGAAATACTACATGTATTCATGTGTGTATGTGTGTGTGTGTGTGTGTGTGTAACTTTTTGACCTAGTAGATACATCAGAAAGTCACTTTTCTGAGGAGTGAATCATCTTTGAGTCCTGTGAGGAAAATAAACTTGGGCATGGACAGAGGACATTATGATGAATACAGAGGGAATAATCTTCCCATGGCTATTGGCTGATTCTCAAATTTGGAGGTGGGACACAGGACTGATGGTATTTTAAGGCTTAAACATGGGAGCTGCTTGAGTTTGTTCTAAGGAAGTGATTCCCTAGATAATGGAGTGAGCAGGCACATAGGATCTGCATAGAGGCATTTGTCTGAACTCCATGAAGAATCAGGATTCTGGTAGTAACCGGTGGCTTGGATAAAGATATGGCATGCAGCTGAAAATCATGTTGAGTAACTGGGTCAGCTTCCTTAAATGCCTATTACTGGAGCAACAAAACCAAGGTTACTCATCACATCAGCTGAGAAACAAAAAACATAGTTTTTCTACATGCAAGTGATAACAACAAACATGGAATACAAGAACTCTGTCCTTTTGACCACAGAAGTCTATCTGACCCAAATTACACACTTACTACCTGTGCCCGAGAATCAGCACTCAACACCTACAACAAGGTAATCACAGTATTCAGTAGTGCTGCTTCTGTCAATCACTAGTAGTAACAAATTTTTTTTTTTTTTTGAGAGGTAGAGAGACAAAGACAGACATACAGACAGAACCTAGGCTCTCATTTGCTAGTTTGCACTCCAGCGCTCCCAGTGGTCAGGATTTAGCCAGGACTGGGACAGTGAGGCCACTGTCAAAGCTAGGAATTGGGAACTCAGTCCAGATTGACCACATGGCTGGTAGAAGCCCAGTTAGTCGAGCCATCACCTACAACCTCCCAAGGTCTGCACTGGCTAGAAGCTGGAGTCAGAAACTGGTGTTGAGAATAAAACTCTGGCGCTCCAATGTGAGATGTCAGTATTTCACTTCCTGTGCTGAATCCCAGGTCTAGTCACAGAGCTTTTAAAGAAATTTACTAGGGTTTCCATGGCTGCTTATTCTCATTCTTGCCCTGAGCAGACCTCTCCTCTCTCTTCCTCTTCCTCCTCCTCCCCACTCCCCGCTCCCCCTCCTCCCCCCTTATTCTTTGCTCTTTCTCTCTCATTTCTCTCCCTCCCTCAACTCAGTCTTTCAAATAAATAAGATAATTGTTAAAACGAATGTTGAGCTGATTGCAAAACTACAGGCACGTGCAGATGCGGAAGACCTGGCCTTGAATATGCTCACTGCTCAGGGGCCCAGGATGCAGCCAGGGTAAGCCGCCTCAGCCTTTGGAGGCCTTCCTGGTTCCCAGCATGATGGCCTTGCATTTCAGTTTGTCACTTTGTCGTTACACTTTCAAAACTCACACTGAGTGGAATGAACAAAGATTCTCATGGCACTGTGGTACTGAACCTTTTACCATCCCTCTCAGAGCCTCAAGTGATGTATTTACTCAACACATCTTTATCATACCCTTGCGGCCATGACTTTTCATGCACTGCACTCTTATATAAAAGGGTGTGTATGTGCATTCATAGAAGATTATGTTTGTTCATTTGTTGGAAGAAAATGTGAAAAGTATATAAAAAAAGACCATGAGTGACTCCTCGACGTAGTGACTTAACTTTGTGTTGTATTATTATTCAGAACTTTTTCATCCACATAGTTTATTATTTAGCAATAACCATCTTCTTTTAAAATTTTTTTACCATGGTCTTATTTAATTAGCTTTTTAAAAATAAGCAGTTATTGGGGCCAGCACTGTAGCATAGTAGTAAAGCCACCTCCTGCAGAGCTGGAATCCCATATGGGTGCTGGTTCGAGTCTTGGCGGCTCCACTTCCTATCCAGCTCTCTGCTAATGGCCTGGGTAAGCACTAGAATATAGCCCAAGTCCTTGGGCCCCTACACTCACATGGGAGACCTGGAAGAGACTCCTGGCTTCTGGCTCCTGGCTTCCAATTGGCACAGCTCTGGCTCTTGGGAAATCTGGGGAGCAAACCAGCAAATGGAAGATTACTCTCTCTCTCTCTCTCTCTCTGCCTCTGCCTCTGCCTCTGCCTCTCTGTAACTCTGTCTTACAAATAAATAAAATAAATCTTTAAACATTAATCAGTTATAATTATAAGCTATTTTATATTTTAAAATGTATTCAAAGTATACAAATTTCATGTACAAAGATTTATGAACATAGTGATACTTCCCACCCTAACCTACCTCCCACAATTCTCCCATCCTTCCTTCTCCTTCCTGTCCTAATCCCTCTCTTAATTTTATAATGATCTAGTTTCTGCTTGCTTTATATTCATAAGATTAACCCTACACTAACTAAAGGACACACCAAATAGTAAGAAAGAAAAAAAAAACACTGTTCAGGGCTCTAAACAATCATTGAAGCTCAAAATGTCAACTTCACTATATATATTGCATTTTTGGCACTCTATTAGTTACTACAGATCAGCGAAAACATATAGTTTTTGTCTTTTTGGGACTGGCCTACTTCACTAAATATCATTGTTTCCAGTTGCATCCCTTTTGTTACAAATGACAGGATTGCATTCTTTTTCACAGCTGAGAAGTATTCCATACTATAGATTTACTATAATTTATTTTAAGTTGATTCCATATCTTAGCTATTATGAATTAAGCTGCAATAAACATGGGATACAGATAACTGAAGAAAGTACATGTTCACTTTTTTTCATGTGAAATATGTTTTCTGCTTCTCATAGTTACAAACACTACTGGGGTGAATATTTGCTTGAACTTTTTTTATTTTTTGTTAATATAAAGAGTATAGATTTTATGCATTATATAGGCACAGTTTCAAGCAGAAAACCAACTTCCCTCACTCCCCTGCTCCACTCAAATACCCCTCATTTCCTCCCCTCGCTTTATCAGTTTTGTGGAGACACAATTTTAATTCACTCTTAATTAACCACTAAACATTATATTCAACAAATGAAAAGTATGAAGATCACAGTTCCACAGAGTATAGACAGGGGCTAAAAATGACAATCATATCCCAAAGTGACAATTTCATTCTTATACACTGTTCTGTGTTCTATATTAAATGCCACATATCAGAGAACCCATAAGATATTTGTATTTTTGACACTGGCTTACTTCACTAAATATAATGGTTTCCAATTGTATCCATTTTATTGCAATGGCAAGATTTCATTTTTTATCGCTGAATAGTAGTCCATAGTGTATATATACCACATTTTCTTTATCCAGTCATCAGTTGTTTGATACCTGGGTTAATTCCATATCTTAGCTATTGTGAACTGAGCTGCAATAACCATGGGATATAAATAATTCTTATGCTTGCTTTAATTTATTTGGGTAAAATCTCAGAAGTGGGATAACTTGGTCATATGGTAGATATATTTTCAGATCTCTGATGTATCTCCATACTGTCTTCCATAATGGTTGTATTAGTTTACATTCCCACCAACAGTGGATTAGGGTACTTTTTTCCCCACAGAATTCCCAGCATTATTTTTTTTTTATTTTTGGATGATAATCATTCTAACTGGGGTAAAGTGATATCTCATTTTGGTTTTTATTTGCATTTTCCTAATAGGTAGAGATCCTGAACATTTCTTCATGAGTCTTTTGGCTATTTGTAGTTCATCATTCAAAAATTGCCTATTCATACCTTTTGCCCATTTCTTAACTAGGTTGTTTGTTTTGTTGTTATTAAGTTTCTGAGTTCTTTATAGATTCTAGACACTAATCTTTTATCAGTTGCAGAGTTTGCAAACATTGTCTCCCATTCTGTCAGCTGTCTCTTCACTTTTTTGAATGTTTCTTTTGCAGTGCAGAGCTTCTTAGCTTGATGAAATCCCATTTGCCTATTTTTGCCTTAATTGCCTGTGATTCTGGGGTCTTTTCCAAGATGTCTTTGCTGCATCAATGTCTTACAGAGTTTCCTCTATGTTTTCCATTAGTAACTTGAATGTATCAGGTCATACATTTAGAGACTTCATCCATTTTGAGTTGCTTTTTGTATAAGGTGTAAATTAAGGGTTTTGTTTCATACTTCTGCATGTTTAGATCCAATTTTTCCAGCACCATTTGTTGAAGAGAGTGTCTTGTCTCCAGGGATTTATTTTAGCTTGTTTGTCAAAGATTAATTGGTTATTGATGTATGGATTAATTTATGTGGTTTCTATTCTGTTCCATTTGTTTACATGTCTGTGTTTGTGCAAGTACCAGGATGTTTTGATTATAACTGCCCTGAAGTATGTCTTGAAATCCAGTAATATGATACCTCTAGCTTTGTTATTATTGTTTTAGATTGATTTAGCTACTTGGGTTTCTATAAGAATTATAGTAAATTCTTTTCTATATCTGGAAGAATATCATTGGTATTTTATTGGGATCATATTGAATCTGTGAACTGCTTTCAATACCATGGATATTTTGATGATATTAATCCTTCTATCCACAAATGTGGAAATTTTTTTTCCATTTTTTAGAGTCTTCTATGCATGCACTTAATGTCCTATAATTCTCATTGTAGAGATCTTTTAGGTTCTTAAATTTCAAGGTATTTAATTTTTTGTAGCTATTGTGTATGGGATTGATCTTACAAGTTCTTTCTCAGCCTTGGCATTTTCTGTATATAAAAAGGCTTTTGATATTTATGTGTTGACTCCATATCCTGAAAATTAAGCAAAGCATTTTATGAATTCTACTAGTCTCTTAGTGGAGTCATTTGGATCTCCTATATATAGAATCATGTCATTTGCAATTAAGGATAATTTGACTTCTTCCTTTCCAATTTTTCTCCCTTTTTTTCCCTTGTCTAATGGCTCTGGTTAAAACTTCTGGGACTAAATTGAATAGCAATAGTGAACATGGACATCCTTGTTTGGTTACAGATCTTAGTGGGAATGTGTCCAACTTTTCCCTATTCAATATGGTGCTGGCTGTGGGTTTGTCATATGTTGCCTTGATTGTGTTGAGGAATGTTCCTTCCATGCCTAATTTGCTTAAGTTTTTTTTTTTTTTAATCATGAAAGAATGGCATGTTTTATCAAATGTTTTCTCTTTATCTATTGAGATAATCATAAGGTTTTTATTCTATAGATTCTTAACAGGTTATATCCCATTTATTGATTTGCATTTGTTGAACCATCCCTGCATGCCAGGGATGAATACAACTTGTTCCAGGTGAATGATCTTTTTGATGTGTTGTTGGGTGCAATTAGCTGGTATTTTGTTGAGGACTTTTGCATCTATGTTCATCAGGGGTATTGTTCTATACTTGTCTTTCTTTGTAGTATCTTTTTCTGGTTTTGAAATTAAGACGATGCTGTCCTCATAGAAGGAATCCTCTGCTTTCAATGGTTTTGAGTAGTTTGAAACAAATTCGAATTACTTCATCTTTAAAAATTTGGTAGAATGCAGCAGCAAATACATCCAGTTGAGTTTTCTTTGTTGGGATGGTCTTTATTACTGATTCAATTTCCATCTTGGTTATTGTCTATTTTGTTCTCTGTTTTTATGACTCAATTTTGGTAGGTGTATGTATCTGGGAATCTCTCCATGTCTTCTAGATTTCCTAAATTGTTGGCATCAATTGCTTGTAGTAATTCCTGGTGATTTTTTTTTTTTTTTACTTAAGTGGTGTCCATGGCTACATCTCCTTTTCCTTCTCTAATTTTCTTGATTTGAATCTTAACCTCTTTTTCATTAGTAGAGCCACTGATGTATCAATTTTGTATCTCTATTTCTTCAATAAAAGAGCTCTTCATCTCACTGATATTTTGTGTCATTGTTTATTTCAATTTTGTTTTTCTCTAATTTTATTTCTTTTCTACTTTCTTTTTTTCATTTGCTGTTTTGTTAAGTCATTGAGATGCATTGATAGATTATTTATTTAATACTTTTCCAATTTTTTTAATGTAGGTACTAATTACTATAAACTTCCTTTATATTAGATTTATTTATATTATTTTAAAGAGTTACATAGAGGGGGAGAGAGAGAGAGAGAGAGACCGACCTTCCATCTGCCTTGAATTGCTGCAATGGTGAGGTGTGGGCCAGGCCAAAACCAGGAGACAATAACTTCATCTGGGTCTTTCATATTGGTCCATGGGTCCAGGACTTGGGCCTTCTTCTGCTACCTTCTTAGACACATTAGCTTGGAGCCAGATCAGAAGTGAAGCTGCCAGGCTTTACCTGGCACCCATGTGGGATGCCAGCACCACAGATGGTGGCTTAACCTACTATGTCAAAACACCAGACCCTAAACTTCCTTCTTAACACTGCTCTTGTTGTACTCCATAAGTTTGGTACTTTGTGTTTTCATCTTCATTTCCAGGAATTTTTTAATTTCAAGTTGGTTTTCTTCTATGACCCACAGTTCATTCAGAAGTGTGTTATTCAGTCTCTATGTGTTCATATGTTTTCTAGTTTCTTAAATTATTAATTTCCTTCTTCATTCCATTGTGGTCAGTAAAGATACATGGTATTATTTCATTTTTTTAAAATTTTCTGTGAGTTGCTTATGGCCTAGCATACAATATATACTGGAGAAAGTTCAATACACTGATGAAAACAATATGTACTCTGCAATATCATTTAGGTCAACACTGTAAATTAGCTCTGTTTTTTGTTGATTTTATGTCTAGTTGATCTGTCCATCAAAGAAATGGTTCCCCATTATTATTGCATTGGAGTCTATGTCTCACTTTAGATCCATTAATATTTATTTTAATTGCCAGACACTCTGTCACATGGTACATATACATTTGTTATAGTCACATCTTTCTGTTGAATTGATCACTTAATCATTACATAATACCTTTCTTTGTCTCTTTTAACAGTTTTTGCATTAAAGTCCATTTTGTCTGATATTAGAATGGCTACACCTGCTCATTTTATTCTCCATTGTCGTGGAATATCTTTTTCCATCATCTCACAATCTATGTATCATTGTTGGTGAGGTGGGTTTCATGTAGGCAGCAAATGTATGGGTCTTTCTTTTTCACCCATTCATCCAGTCTGTATTTTTCAATTAAAGAATTTAGACCATTTACTTTCATGATTATTGATAAGTAATAACATTGTCTTATCATTTTTTCCATGAATATTCCTATTGTTTGCCTTGGATTTCCTTTGTTCTTTTACCTTTTTGCCATCATTTTCTTTCATAATGATGACTATCATTCTCTATTTCTGTGTGTTGAATAGCCTTAAGAATCATTTGTAAGGCTGGACAAGTGGTGACACATTCTTTCTATTTGTTTGTTTTGGAAGGTCTTTATTTCTCCTTAATTTATAAATGAGAACTTTGTTGGACGGAGTATTTTGTGCTGACAGTTTCCTTCTTCTAGGATGTGTACTGTGTCTCTCCATTCTCTCCTACCCTCTAGGGTTTCTCGTGAGAAATAGTCTGTGAGTCTAGCTAGGGATCCTCTGAAGGTAAGCTGATATTTCTCTCATGCACATTTGGGAGTTATTTCTTTGTTTTATTTTTGAAAGTTTGACTATAATGTGTCATAGTGAAGATATTTTCTGATAATATCTATTAAAAATTCTATGTGCTTCCTACACTTGGATGCCCCTTTTTCCAAATTAGGTAAATTTTCTGCTATTATTTCACTGAATTGGCTTTCTAAGCCATTCTCTCTTTACATCCTTTAAATTCCAAAGACACGAATTTTTGGTCATGTTATAGCATGCTATAAATAACAAACACTATTTTTAATTTCTCTAATTTTTTCATCTTTTTTGGTCTAAGACATTCCAAGGATTTTTCTTCTCGCTCAGATATTCTTTCTTCTGCCTCACCAAGTAAATTGCTGAGTCTTCCTACTATATTTTATTTGACATATTAGATTATTCATTTCTAATATTTCAATTTTATTTCTGTCTAATATATTCTCTCTCTCTCTCAGCAAATTTTCCATCCATATCATGTATGTAGTTCTTTATCTCTTGATTTTGTTTGTGTTTTAGGGATATTCTTATGATCATTCTTTTGAATTCATTTTCAGGCATTTCATGTCTCTTCTTCACATTCTAATATTGAAGTGTTGTGTTACTTTTAGTGAGTCATATTGTCTTCCTTGTTCTTGTTTCTTATACACTTGTTGTTTTAGCCTCTGATGGCTTTTATCTTTAAACTATCCCTTATGCTTAGTGGATTGTTGCTATATCCGTGAATATCCAGAGACATGTACTGGGTAGGGGCAGGGAGCTCTAGGCTGGGCAAGAGTCCAGGGTGGCACCCAAGTCAGTTGTGGCAGATCTCTTTATTGTCAGCAGGGGATAAGGTATGATCCCATCTGCTGGCATAATCCCAGCCTCATCTCCTTTCTTTCAAGGTGATTAATGCCTGGAGTTAGCGCACAGTGTCTACAACCTCCCACCCACAAAGGCACATGAACTGCAAACGCTCTGCAATGACCCACTGCAGGTGGTCAGAGAACTCTGAGCCAGGCACAGGGATGGCTCAGAGACCTAACTGCATCCCACACCTTGTTGCACAGTCACAGAATTCCCACTGTAATAACATACAAGATTCCTGTAGTCATGGGATACAGGGATACTCAGCCCAGTGAGCCTGCCCCATCCACAGAGAGAGCAAAGGCGTTCCCAGAGTCAGCAGCCTGTGTGTGCTCCACCTTGGCAGTTTAAGCCCTAGAGTTTGTGAGAGGTTAAGGGGATGAGAGCACCTCACTCTCCTAAGTTGGTAGTCAACTCATGTCAACCCTCCAGACCAGGCTCAAAGTCATTGGGGAATGAGGATTTATCCCTCTGATCAAATTCCTTAATCATACACACTAGAGAGCCACCATAGTCTCTACTGGTGTTAAGATTGCCTTTCTCCCTGGTACAAATGTGCTTTCCCTTCATAGGGTTAGATGGGTACTCTGGCCTCCACTAGGACTCCAGTCCCGACTCAGAGTCAGTGTGGTCAGCAAGGTAATATCAGACCTCAGGCAGCATCACCAGTGACGCAGGCTGCTTCAGTCTGTTCTCACCTCACTCTCAGAATCGTTCTCTCCTCCAGACCCCAGCTGCGGGAGTCCTGGGAAGTGCCCCTGCCCCCTGCTGTGTGTTTGAACTGTCCACACTGCTCTACAGTGTCTCTCTTCTTTCTGTAGAATTCTACTGCCTCCTTGTATTTTAAGTCACTTTCATAGCAAACCATATCATCATTCAAAAATTGAAACTTTTGTGGCTAAAAAATAAATGGAAAAAATAAAAAACCTGTTTCCAATGAAAGGGAGAGGTGAGTGGCAGCAAATTAAGAAAGGGAGATGCAGAGTTTAGCTCACTGGTGCAGTCCTTGCTGGATACAACTAATTCCACAGAATCACTAAACTGTACCAGTAAGAGCAGAATTTTCTTCTTTAGAATTGGTGGGTATGGCAGCTCATATTGTGCTTTGTGTAGAAAACTTCTGGCCTCTTTCCTCTGCTCTTCTCTTCCCGTTTCCTCTCTGGTATTCCTATCCTCCACCACCATAGATAAGACATTACACAGGTCATGCCCTGGGCAGCCTTGTGATGTCTTCCTTCGCACGCTTAGCTGGGGTTAGCTGAAGTGATCACACTACCTTAGCAGACTAGGAACAAACTCTTCCTACCATGCAGGTCCAGGGGAAACTTTCAGAAGAGGCAAGAAAAATATGCTAATAAATGGAGAAAAAATAATATTCAGGATTGAATAATAGAGCAAAATAGAAAGGTGCCACAAAGCTTGGCTCTAGAGAAAGCTCATATGTGAGAATATGGGCCATTAGCAACGGCCGCAGCAGCATCCCTAGTACATTAATGGAGCTCCTAGGGAGTGTAGAAACATCACTTCTTTTAATATTCACAAAAACCTTTTAACGTGGATATTAGACTTTCTTACAATGAAATTGAGACTCCACAAGGTTAAATAAGTTTTCCCAAGGTCAGGTCCCTAAGGAGAAGTATGGCTCATACTCTTCTCCGCTCCCAAATTCACCCATCAGGCCTGTCTTCTCCCTCAGCTGGCCCCACGGAAAGAGCTCTAAGGACTAATGTTGAAGCTTAGAATAAAAACTCCCAGAGAAGATTCTAGAAACTTTGCTCATGTTCTCACCTGCATTGCTAGCTTGTTAATACCTCCAAGACCCTTTAGTGCCAGAGAGGAATAATAAGAAATTATGAAAGCATATTTTAATTCCACTTCAAGCAAAAAATTCAATGTAAAAAGCCCGCATCAAAACTCAACTATTATGATCATTTATGGAGTGATTCCTTTGAATCTTTTCTAAAACAAGGCAAGCTACACATAAATATATGAGATGATAGCAGTCATAGAAGTACTATAAGCCACTAAGAGTAGTGTGGAGCTGTATTTTCTAAACATTTGCTTCATGGGACAATAACATAATGGAATTTCATTAAAAAAGAATAGAATTATATGGCCATAGTATTTTATAAATAGTGGAAGCATTACAAATTGATATTAGCATTAGCATCAGATTCTGAGAAATCTGATAATGCAAAGGTTAACTTGGCTTCCAAACTCATTTATTCACAGAACCATCTCTTCTGTGTAATGAATGCCCTTGATGAAAACACTGTGTGTATATGTCCTGTAGAAGTTCAAGGAGATCACTTCTCAGCCTTTTGGCTAAGATCAACTGTAGAAGTTCAAGGAGACCCAAGTACTTTTTCCTTCCCAGCCCTTCAGTCAAGTCTTTTCATATATGGAACCTGCACTACCTGTCGTCACACCATCATTAAATGGAGGCTCCATACAAAGGGCAGCACAAGTCTAAATCTTGCCTATTTCTTTTCTATAAGCAGCTTTGTTGCCTTTTCCTGCTTCCCTCACTTTAGTTATTCCAGTTGGGCTGTTTATCCTGGCTCAGCCCAGGGATTATCTGGTTTGGGACTTGCCCTCTGAGTCCTAAATTAGATATCTTTCAAGAACCTGTGACCTGGTCTCTGTGTCATGAAGTACCCATACTATTTTATACTCCTCCCAATAATTTAAAAAAATCTTTTTTTCAGAGTCTGCATTGAGCATGAAAAAAATAGAACCAATATGTTCATATAGTTTATGTGTATGATTTGTAACTACACAAACAGGCTAGCACAAGGCAGTGCAGTAAACAAAAGGCACAGGCAACCACACACTAACAACAAAGGATTTCCCCACACTTGGAAGTTAGAAGAGGATTCAAAGAGAAATTAGCTTATCCCCTAGACCATGAAGGGAGTAGGGTAGTGAAGTAACAGAATTTTCGAGTGGAAGCAGGGTGTAAGTGTTCCAGATGGAATTTCATGAGTTAAAGTTTGGTGTTAAAGGAAGCAGCATTGTGACACTGTAGGTAAAGCTGCCACCTGAAATACTAATAAGGTGCTACTTCATGTCCTGGCTTCTTCTCATTCAGTTCCATGCTGATGGCCTGGAAAAGGTAGTGGAGGATATCACAGGTGTTAGGGCCCCTGCCACCCAAGCAGGAGACCTAGTGGAAACCCCTGGTCTTGGTTTCAGCTTGGCCTAGACATGGGTATTGTGGCCATCTTGGAAGTGAACCGATGGATGGAAGAGATCGAGCTTTCTCTCCCTCACTATCTCTCTAACTCTTTCAAAATAAGTAGATAAAAAATATTATTTTTTATTTGAAAGATAGAGAGATAGAGAGAGAGAGAGAGAGAGAGAGAGAGAGAGAGAGAGTCTTTCATCTACTGGTTCATTACTCAGATGGCCACTATGGCCAGAGCTGGGTCAGACCAAAGCCTGGAGTCAGGAACTTCCTCCAAGTCTTCCACATGGATGCAGGAACCCAAACACTTTGGCCATTGTCTGTTGCCTTTCCAGGTGCTTTAGCAGGGAGCTTATCAGAAGTAGAGTGGGCCAGGTCTTGAACCAGTGTCCATATGGGATGCTGGTATTGCTGGCGGCGGCAGCTTTATCCTCTGTGCCACAGCACCAGCCACTTAAGAATCATTAAAAAAAAAAAAAAAGTTTGGTGTTAGGAAAGAGAAATAAATTCCTTCAGCTGCAACTCATGGTTTAAGGAGATGAATGTTGAGATATGGGGCGTAAGATGAAAGGGCAGGAAGATGTGCCCTGGATACACTCTGTCTAAGCCTGGATGCTTGGCTTGACCGATCTTCTTGGCCAGTGCTCCCCTGAGCTCTGTTAGCTACAGGCATCGAAGAATTTTATCTTCAGGTCAGAATTCTTCCATCTCTTAGGCTTTTCAGCCAATCAACATAAATGCAAGCTACATACTACACACCTGCCCCCACCAACACTAAAACTATGAATAGGAACAAAAGGTGGAGTCTGAGCCCAGATCACTGCATAGGTGGGAACTCTATAGCAAGGGCTGCCCTAAGCTGATCTCATCTACTAGCTCATCTGATCCTGTACATTAAGTGCTAAAACCCCCATTTACATCTGAAGATGCGGAGGATGAGGGAAATTAAGAAACTCATCTAAGGATATACAGACTGTAAATCACCGTGACAGTCCAAACACTGATATATCAAAACCCATCATCTTTCTATTATGCTGTCTCACTTCAATGCATGTTTGTTTCCTGCTAGGTTTATTAATAGCAGCAATAGTGATATACTAGCATCTAACACTGATTAAATGTCTTTGCTGGATGTGGTGTTCATTAGGTGTTTTGTATTCATCATCTCACTTAAATCTAACAACAGCCTATGAAATAAATACCATTATGATTTATTTACTGAACAATAGTCGATAGTCCAAGGAAGGTAATTTTCTGGCATAAGCAATTATTACATGTATGACATAGTACTAGAAGTCTGGTTCTTCTAAGTCCCAAACACACGTTCTTTCCAAAACCAAACTGTACATTGAACAAAGGAATTGACAAATACATGAATGACTACAGTAGGTCTTTGCCTTTGTTTTAAATAAAAAGCTTTTAATGTTTAATTGAATCAAAAAATTATTTTCTATTATCTTTTGAAGATGAAGAAGCTTCCAAGGGAAGCTCTTTAGAGGTGTGGTGTATTTGTCTACAAATGTCCATTACAGCAAGGAAGCACAGGTGCCAAAGTCTCCTACATTCATCATGGGTTTATTTTATGTTATTTCAAGGTAGATAATGAGCATCCCATTTATTCCAGGCACTTTTGTTGATGACATACTAGTTGCTATAAAATTTGAAAAGATCAATTTTATGAGCAATTAAATGGGGTCTATCCAGAGGTAATTAATTTTATGATGGAGGTTGAACAAGGTGATAGGAGATCCTGCTTTAGATGCATTGGTGATAGAGAGGAATAATCGCACATCAGCTATGAAATGGTTTCAAATTACCTTGCTTTCAGGTCATTATTTATATTTTAAGTCTGCTTCCCTGTTTGCATTATGAAGGGAGAGCATATTGTTATCCACAGCCTTTTGGGAGAGCAAGCTCCCTTTGCTCTTGTGAATGCAATAGATCTTGGGCATGAAGAAACAGAACTTCCCTCTCCTGGAGGACAAGTGTCCTGGGATCTATAGTAGAAGCAGCAAGATGGTTTAATAGCGAAAGGAGTTGCATTATCTTAAATCTCAGAAATTGATGGCAAACAGATGAGAATCAGGTGTTTGGAGGTCATCCCTTGGCAGAATTAATTGGTCCTTTCAATCACTTAACAAATATTTGTTGAAAGTACCCCACAGGTCAACCAATATGATACATATTGGGACATAAGGTTGAATCAGACACAGTCACTGAGGAGCCAATGAGTCTGTGGTGGTATCTGTTGCCCCGCAGCTTTGATCCAAAAATTCAAACAAGTTGTTCCTGAATGGGCTTGAACACTTTCAGATCCTGTTGTTGCAAAAAAGTAAGAGTAATGCATCCTGCCTCCAAGGTTGTTGACAATCTACATGCTTGTGCTTCGAATGGTGCTCCTGCCATAAAGACAGACAGGCTTAGCTGTGATTATCAGGGCTGGGCTAACATAGTGAAAACAAATGCCAAAGGATATTCCATTCACCAAGGTTTACTAAAGCATTACCAATCCCTCAAGTCTTCTCCCTGAGGCTTCCTTCTGCCCTAAATATTCAGAACATTGTCTCATGGTCCTTATCATGTCACTGGCCATGAACAGAACATGAACCGTGAAGTCAAACTGATTTAGTCAAGTATAAGTTGTGCTAGTCCAACTTTGATCTTAGGAAAGATACTCCACTTCCCCTACCCAGTCACAGAAGAAAACCCAACTTAAACTGATAAAACAAAGAAAGGAAATGCTTGGCTGGGTTGCAGAGCTGAGAAGTGAAGTGGAAACTGGCCTCCAGCACAGTTGTTTTCAGGACTGTTTCTCACTTTCTTTCTCACTGTTTTGTTTTTATTTTCTTTCTCTCCAGCAGAGATTCTCAGATGAAAACCTCTATTATTCCCACATTTGCGCTATCCCTATTGCCTGGAATTCCAGAGGAAAAAGAACCCTTCTCTCTCTTAATGGCTCCAAAAACATTTCTGGGATACATTTTGATTAGACCAATCTGGATCCCATTTGCCAAATAAAACCAATGACTCTGGTTGACAATATTTGGGGCAAATCATTAGCCCTGGAAATAAAAGGCAGGATTAACACTATATCAAAAAACTTAAAAGGCAAAAACAAACAATCCGGGTAAGAAATAGGCAAAGGATATAAATGGACCCTATACCCAGTTTACCAAGGAACCAGCAGCTCAGGGATATCTGGGAGTTTAATTTAAAGCCCAATAGTCCCAGAACCTGAACAACCAATGCAGTCTCTAGCTTTTTTCTTCTGCTAGCATATGAAATAATTCCAGACATTGAGCTTCACTGGGAGGCAGATTCATTGATTAGGGTATCAAAATCCATCACTCTATTGTCTCTGCTTTCCAGGAAACTATTCTGAACCATATATTTCCAACAGTCACCTGAAGAAAAGTAGCTAGTCAAAGAGAGCGCAAGGAATATTACAGTGAACTTTGAAAGACCTATTAAATGAGGCTGAAGGTACACTATTTGCTAGACACTGTGGACCTACCACTCAGGAGCACCAACTTTTACGCTTGAGCCCATAGGCAGTGCTAGTGGTGCGAATGAATGCTTGCCATGAAACCTTCTCAGATGAAGAGCCAATTGGTAAACCCTGTGGTTATTCTTCCTCACTCTTTCCATCCTTCCCACTTTGTGTACGTATTCTGTCCCCAGACATGGTGGCTTTTATTAATAATGGCTTTTCATGTCTGTCTCACATTGCCCAGCTCTAAAATTAATCATGATTCTGACCACTTCCCTCTCTACTGCTAACACGATGGTTTCTACCACCATATTTTTCTTCTGGAGATTACCAAAGTCTTCCACATGATCTGCCTGGTGCCAACACTGCAACCCTCAACTCTCATTCCATTCTCAACACAGCAGCCATACACAGTTCAATGGCAGAGTAGTTCAGCTCAAACAAACTTAGTGACCAGATGGAAGAGAAATGTCCATTTCTGGGTGCAAAAAATATCTACTTCACCCTCTACAACATGGTACAGAGACTATCTCACACATGATTACAAATTAAGAAGATATAAAAATGGTAACAGGGGCCGTCGCTGTGGTGCAGCAGGTTAACGCCCTGGCCTGAAGCACTGGCATCCCATATGGGCACTGGTTTGAGATCTAGCTGCTCTACCTCCTATCTAGCTCTCTGCTATGGCCTAGGAAAGTAGTAGAAGATGGTCCAAGTCCTTGGGCCCCTGCACCCTTGTGGGAGACCCAGAGGAAGCTCCTGGCTTCTGGCTTCAGCTAGGTACAGCTCTGGCCATTGTGGCCAATTGGGGAGTGAACCAGCAGATGGAAGACTTTCTCCTTCTCTCTGCCTCTCCTCTCTTTGTGTAACTCTGCTTTCAAGTAAATAAATAAATCTTCTAAAAAATGGTAAGAAATAGTTACTTGGGGTCAAGATAGAAATTATTCCACAGAGGAAGGCCTAATGTTAGACCTGAAGTTGTAATTATCACTCTGTGACTTTAAAATAAGTAATAAAAGTTTGTTTAAAATATAGTGGGAAAACTTGGCATATGTGAGCAGATGGAAAATTTCAGCAGAGATGAAACTAATTTAAAAAAAGGAAACTGCTAAAAATGAAAACTATGATGTCATTCCTAGGATTCAAAGCTTTATAAATACATCAGAGAAAAGGGTCATTGAGCCTGCAGGCAGGTCAACAGATATTCCCTAACCTAAATTACAAAGAAAGAGAAGGTAAGGAATTAAAAGAGAATCCAATATCTAAACACTTCAAACAATCTTAATGAAATACTACATGTAAGCCAGAAGGAGAGAAAACAGAAAGTGGAGTTTCACTGTTTTCAAAATGTTTAAAGACATCAACTAACAGAATCAAGAAGGTCAGAGAAACACAGATAAGATTAATGCAAAGATAATCACACATATTTATATTACAGTAAAATGCCATATCTTTAAAGGGATGAAATTTAGAAACAAAGCTTAGAATTTCTTAAGTATCAGAAGTATTTCTCAAAAAAGAAATGCAAAGGGAGGGAGGTATATAAAAGATGAGGAGCTGGCGCCGCGGCTCACTAGGCTAATCCTCTGCCTTGCAGCACCAGCACACCGGGTTCTAGTCCCAGTTGGGGCACCGGATTCTTTCCCGGTTGCCCCTCTTCCAGGCCAACTCTCTGCTGTGGACCAGGAAGGCAGTGGAGGATGGCCCAAGTGCTAGGGCCCTGCACCCCTGGGAGACCAGGAGAAGCACCTGGCTCCTGCCTTTGGATCAGCATGGTACGCTGGCCACAGAGCACCAAGCCATGGCAGCCATTGGAGGGTGAACCAACTGCAAAAGGAAGACCTTTCTCTCTGTCTCTCTCTCTCACTATCCACTCTGCCTGTAAAAAAAAAAAAAAAATGAGGAAAACTTTCTATAGCTGAACTCCAATACAAGAATGTTGAAAGGAAATATTTGGGGCTGGCACCATGGCTCACTTGGATAATCCTCCGCCTGGGGCGACGGTATCCCATATGGGTGCCAGTCCCAGCTGCTCCTCTTCCAATCCAGCTCTTTGCTGTGGCATGGGAAAGCAGTAGAAGATGGCCCGAGTGCTTGGGCCCCTGAACCCATGTGGGAGACTGGGAAGAAGCTCCCAGCTCCTGGCTTCTGATCAGCACAGCTCTGGCCATGGCAGCCATCTGGGGAGTGAACCAGCAGATGGAAGACCTCTCTATCTGTCTTTACCTCTCTCTCTCTCTCTCTCTCTCTCTCTCTCTCTCTCTGCCTCTCCTCTCTCTGTGTAGCTCTGCCTTTCAAATAAATAAATAAATCTTTAGAAAAAATAGAATACACACACTGAGACACACACTGTCATTCTCATACATACATAAAACACAGTGACACATTCACATATGCATATGCACACATGTATGCACAATACACTCGCACACATAAATGCACACTCACACATAAACACAGACATATACTTCACACATGCACACAAACTGACAAGCTGCCACACATACACATTCACATGTACATACGTATATACATACATGTATGCACCCCACACATATACATACATGTACATAAGTGTACTACAAAAAGTTAATAGAAAATTATGATAAAATATAAGCTTACTCCTACTTAATTTTTTTCAAATCCATGCACAAGGTTTTATAACTATTTTTAATAAACTTTTTGAAGATCCCTTATATACATGGGTTGCAAACATCTTTGCACAAAAATAAACTTGTTTTTAAAATTTTTCTATGTGAATTCACTTATACATGCATAAATACACATGCACTTATAAAATGCATTTAGAAACTATTAAAACTTCCATTAGAAATAATAAACAGCATACTATGAGTGTATAAAATACGTGAAAATAAATTATTGGACAATAAAGCCACACCTGGGGAGGAAGCAGCTGAGACCAGAGCATGCAGAACATACAGTTTAAAGGACGTTCTCACCCTCAGGGTCATATTTGTACTGTAAGACACTCACTTGTCTCACCCTTGTCCAATTCTTGAGAGAGGTGTGAAATGCAAGACGATAAGAACCTTGTATATTTTATCAGGCTGTATTATTTTTATTTGAAGAAAGACTATGATAAGTTTCTCTAGATATTAGAACAGTCCCATTGTAAAATCTAAAGCAGAGGGCTTCCATAGCCTTGGAAACTCATGACTGGAGCATAGGGAGATTACTGATGCCATAGACAGGAGTGTCAATTGGTAAAGTCAACAACAGGAGTCACTGTGCACTTACTCCTCATGTAGGATCTCTATCCTTAATGTGCTGTACATTGAGACTTAATGCTATAACGAGTACTCAAACAATATATTTCACTTTGTGTTTCTATGGGGGTGCAAACTGTTGAAATCCTTACTTAATGCATACTAAACTGATCCTCTGTAAAAAAAAAAAAAAAAAAAAAGAAATTATCAATTCCCAACTTGACTCTCACTGGGATTAAACATGACAATAGGTCTGCTCTGATTTCATCATCATTTAAAAAAATCATCTATTATTTTTCACTTTATGTTTCTGTGTGGGAGCAAACTGTTGAAATCCATACTTAATGTATACTAAGCTGATCTTCTGTATATTAAGATAATCGAAAATGAATGTTGATGTGAATGGAAGGGGAGAGGGAGTGGGAAAGGGGAGGGTTGTGGGTGGGAGGGACGGTATGTGGGGGAAGCCATTGTAATCCATAAGTCGTACTTTGGAAATTTATATGCATTAAATAAAAGTTTAAAAAAAAATAAAGCAATTATTTAGAAATGTAGGGGTACAAACAGATTATTATAGAACAATTCAAAAACAGAGAATGAATGGAGAAGCAGAATAACAAAATGTAAAGGAAAGAAGTAGGAAACACATATCAACTATAGCAGAATTAAGTACAAACACACCAATACTCATATTTAGAATAAAGAAACTAAGACATTCCAATTAAAGGAAAAAGTTATAAGATTGTATAAGACTGGATACAGAGCATGCCCTGTCATGGGTTCTTAAGAAGCATCTTGTTGGGCCGGCGCCGTGGCTCAATAGGCTAATCCTCCACCTTGCGGCGCCGGCACACCGGGTTCTAGTCCCGGTCGGGGCGCCGGATTCTGTCCCGGTTGCCTCTCTTCCAGGCCAGCTCTCTGCTATGGCCAGGGAGTGCAGTGGAGGATGGCTCAGGTGCTTGGGCCCTGCACCCCATGGGAGACCAGGAAAAGCACCTGGATCCTGGCTCCTGCCATCGGATCAGCGCGGTGCGCCGGCTGCAGCGGCGGCCATTGGAGGGTGAACCAACGGCAAAAGGAAGACCTTTCTCTCTCTGTCTCTCTCTCACTGTCCACTCTGCCTGTCAAAAAAAAAAAAAAAAAAAAAGCATCTTGTTAAATATAAAGACAGTTTAGCAATAAAAAAAGATGGAAGACGTGATATCATAAAAAAGTTTAGTGAAAAAAGGCTGTGTGACTATATAAATATTCATTAATACATATTTTTAAAATGTGTGTTTAACAATTGGGTATATAATGCATTAATCAAGAAAATTTAACCGTTACATTTGCATTAAACTAACAATAGGGTTTTGAAAATTTTCTACAGCAAAAAATGACAGAACAAAAAAGATATATAGGGAAATCTAGAAAGAAATTTCAATATCTCTCTTTTAATAGTTGATAAAAACTTGGATATAAATATTAATAGCATTAAAACTCTTAGAGCTTTGTAAATCAGAACTTAGAAGGAGTAGTTACTGTTTTAAATGCTTCTAGTAAAAGGACAGAAAAATATAAAGATCTGAGATTGTAATGATAAATTTGCATTATAAAGCAAATAAAATGCAAAATAGCAAAAAGAATCAACAAAGTGAATAAATTAGATAAAAGAGAAAAAAGCCAAAAATTCTCAAGTTGGTTATTTGAAATGATTTATAAGATTGATCAAAACCAAAAGAAGAGGCCAGCACCGCAGCTCACTTGGCTAATTCTCCGCCTGTGGTGCCGGCACCCTGGGTCCTAGTCCCAGTTGCTCGTCTTCCAGTCCAGCTCTCTGCTGTGGCCTGGGAGTGCAGTGGAGGATGGCCCAAGTGCTTGGGCCCTGCACCCGCATGGGAGACCAGGAGGAAGCACCTGGCTCCTGGCTTCGGATCAGCGCAGCACGCTGGCAGTGGCAGCCATCTGGGGGGTGAACCAACAGAAGGAAGACCTTTCTCTCTGTCTCTCTCTCTAACTAACTCTGCCTGTCAAAAAATAAAAATAAAAAAGGGACTAATTAAAAAAAAAATTAAAAAGACCAAGCAACTATAATACATCTAGATATCTATAAACAAAGCAAGAAAAAAAAAAAAACTTGAACTCGGATAACAGATGTACAGCCCAGTGTGTGGCTGCATGCCAAAAATGGAAACTGGCTACAATATAACTTCACTCAGAGCTAGTCTTGAAAAACCTTGATAAAGAAATGTCTTCACCTGAGAAGGGCTTTAGGCACTGCACCATGTCATCAATTTTGAGTTGGTGGAAGACATGGCCCAAGATTAGAATATACATGCATTCATTGCCTTTGATGAAAAACTTGGACAATTGGTCAAGGGCTTGTATGGAACTGGTTGTAAGATCGGCATAAGCTATGGGAACATTTGGGATGGACATATGGAAGTAAGCACTAAGTATGAAAGCTTTGTATCATATGTTATTGCCTACCCAAGAGTGCCACCATAAGAAAGGTAATTGGTGAGCAAACAAAATAATTTTCCTGGCCAGTTGGCAATAGCCAACCTTTGGAAATAACCATGCCAGAGCTGGCATAAAAGAAGCATGAATGGAAGTTATGGATGGGTCCAAAAGCATGGATTTCCATTCCCAAGACTGATGTTCACTCCACTGCCAGACTGTCCAACCTGTGAGAGACTGAAATGCACTACGAGCTTTTGAAATGGCACCATTCCACAAAAAGACTAAACCATCACCAGTTTTGAGTTTTCTCAGTCCAAAAGAGTCATTCTGCAAAGGCCAGCAATTCATTCTCAGAAACAAACAAAAACAATCCACATTTTCATATTCTGTGTTTACATTGTCCCTTCTACCTGTAGAGACAAAAAATACTACATTCCAAGGCCTTATTGAGTGTTCGATCCACCACAAGGGGATTTCATAAAGTCAGAGTAAGGAGAATCACATTTCGGAAAAGGAGGCGTGTGTCTGGGGTGGGGTGATGAGCCAATAATCAATGATCCAGCGTGACATTACTTAATTGCCCAGAAGCTGTTGGCCTGATACACTCTGGAACAGCTTGTTGAAGATATAAGAATCGGCTTAGAGGCAGTATTCTATGCAGATGGAAAGCCACCCCCAGCATACATCGGACATCTGTGTGTGGCACTGTGCTCTCAATAGGAAAGACACATGGGTTTAGGATCCAAATGATGGAAGCAGATGTTTCCTCACTTACCATGATCCTCAGTGACCATGAAGGAAGTTGTGCTTCCCGTCCTGCAGTTGCAGGCTGTTGAGTTAGAGGTCATGGACTTCCAAGAGACCATACTTTCACCTGGGTCACAGCATGAATCCCACTGAATCAAAAGCTCTGGCTGTGACAAGTTTGTGCATGCAAACAAAGGAGTTACCATTTTGTCAGTAGTATTTGAGATGATCTGGAGGAAGCTGAATTGCTATTAATTCAAGGTGGAATAAGAAAGAATATGTATGGAACCCAGGGTTCCATTTGGGTGCTTCTTTATAATCCCTTGACCAATTAGGACCATGAACAGATGGGCATAGCAACTCCAGTCTCTGAAGGACATGGGAATCAAGGACTTAGATTCCTTTGTGATGAAGGTCTGGAAAGTACTACTGGGTACGTCATCAAGGCCAGCAAAGGTAATAACTAGAGAGGAAACCAGAATTGATAGAAGAGGGCTCTGTAATAAGCAGCTATTGAGGTCTAATGGGATGGTCTAATAGTTCATTCCATTAATTTCTTTCTTCTAAGTTTCTCTTTGACAGAAGGGCCCTTCTGGAAACTTAGAGGAGTGACTCTTAATTGATAAGGAAGAAAGGGATTCAGATATCCCAAAGGTAAGTTGCCATAGTCATGGAAATGCACACCCAAGTCTCCTTTCAATAGAGTACTTTATGTTCACCTTGGGCAGTAACCATGAGATCAATGACACCACTTTAAACTCTGGCTTGCCTTCAGAGAGATGCTTCACACCAGGGCACACCCTTCTTGGAGTAGGCAGAGATACAAAGGCACTATCCTTTCAGCACAAAGTGACCTGACTCTGATCGGAAATATTTTTTTTTCTAGAGCTCCTGATTTTATTGGCTAAGATTTTCTTAGAGTTTGGATTGTTATTTGACACCTCCTTCAGCCCCATTCTGCTTCTTCTTTACAAATGGTTTTATTTGCTAGTGCTTATGTAATTTTCTTGAGAGTGAGAGGACACTGGTAAACTCTCTTTCCAGATTCTCTAATGATTTTAGCAAGTACTGATCTAAATTCATCCTTACCATTGATAAACAATTCATATACTATGTTCCAATAACGGAAAGACAGCAAGTCATCGTCACATGTAAGTTTAGCTTCAAAGACGCTCCATGAATGTGGATAAAAGCTGAATTAGGACAGGCACCTATACAGCTAATATTGTGTTTTTATAGCCAACATTTATTGGCTGCTCACACAAATTCAGCCATGACTGAGCTTAGCATTTTACATAGACTAGTTAACCTTGGACTTTGAATAACCCTGTAAGATATCCACTTTAATTATTCCAAATCCACAGGTAAAGAAAATGAAAGTTAAAAGGTTAATATATTTTCCTCAGGCTACATAGTTGGTTTTTTTTTTTTTTTCAGTCAGTCTGATCCTTCAGTCCACAATCAGCACAATGCTCATCTTTCTAAAATTTAACAAAAACGTAATAAAATAAATGGGAACATATTTGTTGTCCTGGTTGACTCAAGGACAAGACTACTTCATAAAAACCCCAGAGTAGATATCTTGAGATTTGTATCTTTAAAAATTTACCTAGGATACATAAAATTAAGTCAGATCATTCTATCCTATTATCTGTTTTATAAGAAATGGTTATATCATTCATTAAGATATTGAAATAATTCCATCATGTTTTGTAAACAGCCACTGTCTCAAGTACTCTAAATGTACCTTCTCACACACCCAGTCAACTTCTATGGACACTCCAATTTTATTGGGAACAAGTAAGTTAACAAGTCTAGTTCCATTATTAAGATAACCAACTTGTATTAGGCTCTTGTTCATCTTTGGAAAACAGGGTAACAAGATTTCAAAGATATCATATGTACTGGATAAACTATAAGAAAATTTTAAAACTCTATAATTGTGATGATCTGCTACATATACCCATGAAAGTTGGAAATCAAAGAAATTTTATGTAATGATACACAACTGTTAACCCAGCTGTACTACAAATGCTGACTTTTTCTAAATATTTATTTATTTTATTTGAAAGGCAGTGTTACAGAGAAAAAGGGAGGGAGAGACTGAAAGAGAGGGATCTTCTATCTGCTCTTTAACTCCCCAAATGGCCACAATGGTCTAGCTGGGCCAATCCAAAGCCAGGAATTTCTTCTGGGTCTCCCATATGGATGCAGAGGCTCAGGTATTGGGCCATCTTCCATTGCTTTCTCAGTTACATTAACAAGGAGCTGGATCAGAAATGGAGCACCCAAGATTGAACTGATTCTCACAGGAGATGCCAATAGGTGGTTTTACCCACTATGCCTCAGCATTGGTCCACTATCTTAAATATTCATTTTTATGGCAAGTGAAAGTCTGTCACCAGAATCTCCAGTTCTTTCCCTTGAATCTACTCTTGCTTAGGAGACTGATCCACTTTTATTCCATTCCCAAAGCACTCTTATACCTATTACAGACTTTGAGGGGCTTGGATACGTGATCCCCCATCTCCAGTACTCCATATATCTTCAAACAAATAAGAGATGATTATAAATGTTTGTGGAATAAATGTCTACTGAATCTTTGTCCAATAAATAAATCACTGATTTTCACATAGGTACTTGTTTGTGTTTCTATACTACTCTTCTATTGCTAACTATGTCAGGTCTCACTGACACTGTAAATTTGGCAGGGACAAAAATATAATAAACACTCTCAGTCAAAGAAGTATTAAACACAATGTATTCCTGCCAGTAGACAAGCATCATGCAACCAAAATTTTGAGGATATTCATTATAAGCAGGAAGAGAGATAAATAGATAATGGTTTTGCCAATTCTTCAAAAAGTTTTTGCAAGAAGGGTCTTCAAAAAGTCCATGGAAAAATACATATTATGAAAAAACTGTACACTTATCTTTTTGAAAGCATCAATTTTTATGTTTTATTTTATTATTATTTTTTATTTTTTAACTTTTATTTAATGAATATAAATTTCCAAAGTACGGCTTATGGATTACAATGGCTTCCCCCCCATAACGTCCCTCCCACCCGCAACCCTCCCCTTTCCCGTTCCCTCTCCCCTTCCATTCACATGAGGATTCATTTTCAATTCTCTTTATATACAGAAGATCAGTTTAGCATACATTAAGTAAAGATTTCAACAGTTTGCTCCCACACAGAAACATAAAGTGAAAAATAATAGATGATTTTTTCAAATGATGATGAAATCAGATCAGACCTATTGTCATGTTTAATCCCAGCGAGAGTCAAGTTGGGAATTAATAATTTCTTTTTCTTTTTTTTTTTTTTTTTTTACAGAAGATCAGTTTAGTATATATTAAGTAAAGATTTCAACAGTTTGCACCCCCATAGAAACACAAAGCGAAATATACTGTTTGAGTACTCATTATAGCATTAAGTCTCAATGTACAGCACATTAAGGACAGAGATCCTACATGAGGAGTAAGTGCACAGTGACTCCTGTTGTTGACTTTACCAATTGACACTCCTGTCTATGGCATCAGTAATCTCCCTATGCACCAGTCATGAGTTTCCAAGGCTATGGAAGCCTTTTGATTTCACCGACTCTTATCTTGTTTAGACAAGGTCATATTCAAAGTGGAGGTTCTCTCCTCCCTTCAGAGAAAGGTACCTCCTTCTTTGAAGACCTGTTCTTTCCACTGGGATCTCACTCACAGAGATCTTTCATTTAGGGTGTTTTTTTTTTTGTTTTTTTTTGTTTGTTTGGTTTTTTTTTTTTTGTTTTTTGCCAGGGTGTCTTGGCTTTCCATGCCTGAAATACTCTCATGGGCTTTTCAGCCAGATCGCAATGCCTTTAGGGCTGATTCTGAGGCCAGAGTGCTGTTTAGGACATCCGCCATTCTATGAGTCAGCTGACTATCTCGCTTCCCATGTTGGATCACTCTCCCCTTTATTTATTCTATCGGTTAGTATTAGCAGGTACTAGACTTGTTTATGTGCTCCCTTTGACTCTTAGTCCTTTCATTATGATCAATTGTGAACTGAAATTGATCACCTGGACTAGTGAGATGGCATTGGTACATGCCACCTTGATGGGATTGAATTGGAGTCCCCTGGTATGTTTCTAACTCTACCATTTGGGGCAAGTCAGCTTGAGCATGTCCCAAATTGTACATCTCTTCCCTCTCTTATTCCTACTCTTATGTTTAACAGGGATCACATTTCAGTTAAATTTCAACACTTAAGAATAACTGTGTGTTAATTACAGAATTAAACCAGTCATATTAATTAGAACAGACAAAAAAAATACTAAGAGGGATAATGTATTAAGTTGTTCATTAACAGTCAGGGCTATGCTGATCAAGTCACCGTTTCCCATAGTGTCCATTTCACTTCAACAGGTTTCCTTTTTGGTGTTCAGTCAGTTGTCACCGATCAGGGAGAACATATGGTATTTGTCCCTTTGGGACTGGCTTATTTCACTCAGCATGATGTGTTCCAGATTCCTCCATTTTGTTGCAAATGACGGGATTTCGTTGTTTCTTACTGCGGTCTAGTATTCTAAAGAGTACATATCCCATAATTGCTTTATCCAATCTACCGTTGAAGGGCATTTAGGTTGGTTCCAGGTCTTAGCTATTGTGAATTGAGCTGCAATAAACATTAGGCTGCAGACCGCTTTTTTGTTTGCCAATTTAAATTCCTTTGGGTAAATTCCAAGGAGTGGGATGGCTGGGTCGAACGATAGGGTTATCTTCAGGTTACTGAGGAATCTCCAGACTGACTTCCATAGTGGCTTCACCAGTTTGCATTCCCACCAACAGTGGGTTAGTGTCCCTTTTTCCCCACATCCTCGCCAGCATCTGTTGTTGGTAGATTTCTGTATGTGAGCCATTCTAACAGGGGTGAGGTGAAACCTCATTGTGGTTTTGATTTGCATTTCCCTGATTGCTAATGACCTTGAACATTTTTTCATGTGCCTGTTGGCCATTTGGATTTCCTCTTTTGAAAAATGTCTATTGAGGTCCTTGGCCCATCTCTTAAGTGGGTTGTTGGCTTTGTTTTTGTGGAGTTTCTTGATCTCTTTGTAGATTCTGGTTATTAACCCTTTATCTGTTGCATAGTTTGCAAATATTCTTTCCCATTCTGTCGGTTGTCTCTTCACTCTCCTGACTGTTTCTTTTGCAATACAGAAACTTCTCAATTTGATGCAATCCCAATAGTTGATTTTAGCTTTGACTGCCTGTGCCTCCTGGGTCTTTTCCAGAAATTCTTTGCCTGTGCCAATATCTTGAAGGGTTTCTCCAATGTTCTCTAGTAACTTGATGGTGTCAGGTCGTAGATTTAGGTCTTTAATCCATGTTGAGTGGATTTTTGTGTAAGGTGTAAGGTAGGGGTCTTGCTTCATGATTCTACACGTAGAAATCCAATTTTCCCAGCACAATTTATTGAATAGACTGTCCTTGCTCCAGGAATTAGTTTTAGATCCTTGATCAAATATAAGTTGGCTGTAGATGTTTGGGTTGATTTCTGGTGTTTCAATTCTGTTCCATTGGTCTATCCATCTGTTTCTGTACCAGTACCATGCTGTTTTGATTACAACTGCCCTGTAGTATGTCCTGAAATCTGGTATTGTGATGCCTCCGGCTTTGTTTTTGTTGTACAAGAGTGCTTTAGCTATTCGAGGTCTCTTGTGCCTCCATATAAATTTCAGCACCATTTTTTCCAGATCTGAGAAGAAGGTCTTCAGTATCTTGATTGGTATTGCATTGAATCTATAAATTGCTTTTGGGAGAATGGACATTTTGATGATATTGATTCTTCCAATCCACGAGCATGGAAGATTTTTCCATTTCTTGGTATCCTCTTCTATTTCTTTCTTTAAGGTTTTGTAATTTTCATTGTAGAGATCTTTAACGTCCTTGGTTAAGTTTATTCCACGGTATTTGATTGTTTTTGTAGCTATTGTGAATGGGATTGATCTTAGAAGTTCTTCCTCAGCCATGGCATTGTCTGTGTATACAAAGGCTGTTGATTGGCCGGCGCCGTGGCTCACTAGGCTAATCCTCCGCCTAGCGGCGCCAGCATACCGGGTTCTAGTCCCGGTTGGGGCACCGGATTCTGTCCCGGTTGCCCTTCTTGCAGGCCAGCTCTCTGCTGTGGCCAGGGAGTGCAGTGGAGGATGGCCCAGGTGCTTGGGCCCTGCACCCCATGGGAGACCAGGAAAAGCACCTGGCTCCTGGCTCCTGCCATCGGATCAGCGCGGTGCGCCGGCCGCAGCGCGCTGGCCGCGGCAGCCATTGGAGGGTGAACCAACGGCAAAGGAAGACCTTTCTCTCTGTCTGTCTCTCTCACTGTCCACTCTGCCTGTCAAAAAAAAAAAAAAAAAAAAAAAAAAAAAAAAAAAAAAAAAAAAAAAAAAACAAAGGCTGTTGATTTCTGTGCATTGATTTTATACCCTGCTTCTTTGCCAAACTCTTCTATGAGTTCCAATAGTCTCTTAGTAGAGTTCTTTGGGTCCCCTAAATATAGAATCATGTCATCTGCAAAGAGGGATAGTTTGAGTTCTTCCTTCCCAATTTGTATCCCTTTAATTGCTTTTTCTTGCCTAATAGCTCTGGCTAGAACCTCCAGAACTATATTGAATAGCAGTGGTGACAGTGGGCATCCCTGTCTGGTACCAGATCTCAGTGGAAATGCTTCCAACTTTTCCCCATTCAATAGGATGTTGGCTGTGGGTTTTTCATAGATTGCTTTGATTGTATTGAGGAATGTTCCTTCCAAACCTAGTTTGCTTAGAGTTTTCATAATGAACGGGTGTTGTATTTTATCAAATGCTTTCTTGGCATCTATTGAGATAATCATATGATTTTTCTTCTGCAGTCTGTTAATGTGGTGTATCACATTGATTGTCTTGCGCACATTAAACCATCCCTGCATACCAGGGATAAATCCCACTTGGTCTGGGTGTATGATCTTTCTGATGTGCTGTTGCATTCTATTGGCGAGAATTTTATTGAGGATTTTTGCATCTATGTTCATCAGGGATATAAGTCTGTAATTCTCTTTCAGTGCTGCATCTTTTTCCGGCTTAGGAATTAAGGTGATGCTGGCTTCATAGAAAGAATTTGGGAGGATTCCCTCTTTTGTTCTGATTTTGATTGTTCTGAATAGTTTGAGAAGAATTGGAGTTAGTTCTTCTTTAAATGTCTGGTAGAATTCAGCAGTGAATCCATCTGGTCCTGGGCTTTTCTTTGTTGGGAGGGCCTTTATTACTGTTTCAATTTCTGTCTCAGTTATGGGTCTGTTTATGTTTTCGATGTCTTCCTGGTTCAATTTAGGTAGGTTGCATGTGTCCAGGAATCTATCCATTTCTGATAGGTTTCCCTGTTTGCTGGCATACAAGTCCTTGTAGTAATTTCTGATGATTCTTTTTATTTCTGTGGTGTCTGTTGTTACATTTCCTTTTTCATCTCTGATTTTATTGATTTGGGTCTTTCCTCTTCTTTTTTTAGTTAGTTGGGCCAATGGGGTGTCAATTTTGTTTATTTTTTCAAAAAACCAGCTCCTCGTTTGGCTCATTTTTTGTAATGTTTTTCTTGATTCAATCCTGTTGATTTCTTCTCTGATTTTAATTATTTCTCTTCTCCTACTAGATTTGGGTCTGGTTTGCTGTTGGTTTTCTAGATCTGTGAGGTGAATTGAAAGCTCATCTATTTGGTGCCTTTCCAATTTCTTGATGTAGGCACCTGTTGATATAAACTTTCCTCTTAACACTGCTTTTGCTGTGTCCCATAAGTTTTGGTATGTTGTGCTGTTATCCTCATTTACTTCCAGAAAGTTTTTGATTTCTCTTTTGATTTCTTCTATGACCCATTGTTCATTCAGGAGCATGTTGTTCAATCTCCATGTGTTTGCGTATGCTCTAGGGATTCCTGAGTTGCTAATTTCCAACTTCATTCCTTTATGGTCTGAGAAGCTGCATGGTATGATTCTAATTCTTTTGAATTTGCTGAGACTTGCTTTATGGCCTAGTATGTGCTCAATCCTAGAGAAGGTTCCATGTACTGCTGAGAAGACTGTAAACTCTTTAGCTGTAGGATTGAAAGTTCTGTATATATCTGTTAGATCCATTTGGGCTATAGTGTAGTTTTAATCTACTGTATCCTTGTTGATCTTCTGTCCTATTGATCTATTTCTGAGTGTGGAGTATTGAAGTCCCCCAGTACTATTGTATTGGGGTCTAAGTCTCCCTTTAAGTCCGTTAACAAATCTTTTAGATAAACTGGTGCCCTGTAGTTAGGTGCATATACATTGATAATTGTTATATCTTCCTGTTGAATTGATCCCTTAATCATTATGTAGTGCCCCTCTTTGTCTCTCTTAACAGTTTTTATGGTAAAGTTTATGTTGTCTGATATTAAGATGGCTACGCCCGCTCTTTTTTCATTTCTGTTGGCATGGTATATCTTTTTACAGCCTTTCACTTTGTCTGTATGGATCTTTGTTGGAAAGATGTGTTTCTTGTAAGCAGCAAATAGATGGGTTTTGTTCCTTAACCCAATCAGCCAATCTGTGTCTTTTAACTGGACAGTTCAGGCCATTAATGTTCAATGTGACTAATGAAAAGTGGTAACTTTGCCCTGTCATTTGCCAAAGATAAGTTCTAATATATGCTTTGAATTCCCTGTGATCTTTTGCTGTGAGGTTTCCTTCCTTTACCTTCTTTCATACTGATGACCGTGTTTCTGTGTTTCTGTGTGCAACACATCTTTAAGCATCTGTTGCAGGGCTGGACAAGTGGCAACAAATTCTTTCAATTTCTGTTTGCTATGAAAAGTCTTTATTTCACCTTCATTCACAAATGATAGCTTTGCAGGATATAATATTCTGGGCTGGCAGTTTTTCTCTCTTAGTACCTGGGCTATATCTCGCCATTCCCTCCTAGCTTGTAGAGTTTCTGAGGAGAACTCAGCTGTGAGTCTGATTGGAGATCCTCTGAGAGTAATCTGACGTTTCTCTCTTGCACATTTTAGGATCTTTTCTCTATGTTTCACTGTGGAGAGTTTAATTACAACGTGTCGTGGTGAGGATCTCTTTTGGTCGTGTTTATTAGGGGTTCTGTGAGCTTCCTGTACTAGAATGTCTCTGTCCTTCTCCAAACCTGGGAAATTTTCTGCTAATATCTCACTAAAAAGGCCTTCTAATCCTTTCTCCCTCTCCATGCCTTCAGGAACTCCTAGAACCCGAATGTTGGGTTTTTTAATAGTATCCTGCAGATTCCTGACAATATGTTTTAGATTTCTAATTTCCTCTTCTTTTCTTTGGTTTGACTGTATCCTTTCCTGTTCTCTATCTTCTAAGTCCGATATTCTCTCTTCTGCTTCACCCATTCTGTTTGTAAGGCTCTCTATTGTGTTTTTCATTTGATCTATTGAATTCTTCACTTCAGTCACTATCACAGTTTCCTGCTGTACTAGTTGTTTCATTTCATTTTGATTCCTCCTTAATATTTCATTTTCACGAGAGAGATTTTCTATCTTGTCCATTAAGGATTTCTGTAGTTCAAGAATTTGTTTTTGAGAACTTCTTAATGTTCTTATCAATTTTTTGAGATCTGCTTCTTGCATTTCTTCTATGTCATCATCTTCATAATCTTGAATTGGGGTGTCTTTTTCATTTGAGGGCGTCATGGTGACTTCCTTGTTTTTATTACCTCGGTTTTTGCGTTTGTTATTTGGCATATTGGAGATATTTGGTTTCTTCACTGTGGTGCTTTTTCTTGTTATACTATGACTCTAGATTAAGTGGACTATCTGTTTTTGATGGAGCCTTAGGGCTTGAGATGGGTGTGGCCTGAGAGCTCTGTTTGGTGTGCCAAAGGTGACACTCCCAGGTTAGGCGTGGTAAATCTCTCTCTCTCTCTTTCTTTTTTTGATTCAAAAGGGAAGTAATTCCGTACAGCTGAAGGAAGTTGGAGGTAGTTAGCAGGCAAATAATATACCCACAGGAGCCAGAGATCGGAAATTCTTTCCCAAGGACCATACAGGGAATCTGTTCGGCCCTCAGAGTGGGCTCAGATTCTCCTTCAGTCTCCCACTGGGTTGCCAAAGTTACGGAATTGTAGCGTCTCTGGAGAGTGCTCACGTGAATTCCGTGAGTTCTCTCCCCCACCGTCTCTTTTTTCACAGTCTCAGTTCAGTAGCACCACGAATTTACTAGGTCCTAATCTCCTGTTAATTCGCCCCACCCAGAGTCAGGTTTTTCTGCTAGGCTCAGGGCTGGTGCAGACCTGTGGTCGCTCTGCTTATGACGTATGTCCAAGATGGCGCCTGCTCTTTGTCTTGCTCGCCCTTGAGAGGTGAGTGGAGAGAGAGAAACCCGTGTCTGTACCAGTCACCTTTTTTTTTTCTCTCTCTCTCTCTTCCAGTTAGCCTGGTGAACTCCCCCCCCCCCCGGGGGTCGTTCCCTCTAGTCTCCTCTCTCTGCTTGCTTGCCGGTGTCTTGGGCTATTGAGGTTCGGCTCACCTCACGTTCCAGCGCTGGTGTGTTGAGTCTGCCGCTGGTGTCCCGAACTGTGGGCTCCCACGCTCTCCACGCAGGTCCGCTGTGAATCACGCGTTCCGGAAGAGTTTCTTCTGCTGTTTCCTCCCCTACTCTTCCTTGAACCTGCAGTATCTCCACTTTTATTAAACTCTCTCTCCCCGGACTATCAGTGTGCTCCCTTCCTATTCCACCATGTTGAGCTGAATCTATTTTATTATTATTTTTTAAAGATTTATTTATTTATTTGAAAGAGTTACACAGAAAGAGAGGCAGAGAGAGAGAGAGAGTGAGTGAGAGAACCGCTTGTTCACTCCCCAAATGGCCACAATGTCCAGAGCTGTGCCGATGCGAAGCCAGGAGCCAGGAGCTTCTTCTGGGTCTTCCACACTTTTTGTAGGGGCCCAAGGCCTTGAGCCATCTTCTACTGCTTTCCCAGGCCATAGCAGAGAGCTGAATCAGAAGAGGAACAGCTGGGTCTTGAACCGGCACCCATATGGGATGCCAGCACTGCAGGCAGTGGCTTTACCCACTACGCCACAGCGCCGGCACCTCTATATTTTATTATTTTAAGATAACATATTTTCAGTTAACATTATAATCAAAGGCTTAACACTCCACTAAATGAAAAGTTCAACAAATAAAAAAAAATAAAGAAGACCGTAGATCAGCAGGAAATAGGCTTGGGCTTTAAATAATAATTAAAAGATGTTCAACTTACTCATAGACACATAGTCACAAAATCATTAAACTTTAGGTCTATATAATTCCGGACAAATTGTTTGACAAAGATTTAAAGCAAAGCTTGTCAAAATACTATATTTAAGTGAAACAGTCACGTGTAGGCATATCTTTTATTTTATTTTAAATTTTAGCTCCCACATACAAGGCAGAACAAATGGAATTGGCCTTTTTATTAACTTTTACCTACACTTTTCTCAATATTTTTGAATTATATAGCATATATACATGTATATTTTTGCATGTGCACGTATGTCTGTTTTTGTGCATGTACATTCATATCTATAGCATCCACCTATCCACCAGTCAATATTAGTAACTCTTCTAAAATTGCAAATGCATGCTATGACTATGTTCCCATCTAACTCCCAGCTATTCTGATTTTTAGTTCAGTGATTTTGCCTCATACACAATATACTAAAAAGTACTAACTTAATAGTATTATCGTTGATATACAACTGAAAAAATGTGGCTTCTTGGATATGACTGTACAAAATAGGTACTAACACCTGAGGGAGAAAGTCTCAAAACCTGGACATGAGGAAAAAATGGCAGGTGACATCACTGGGGAGGCAAAATAGCTCTTTTCTCAGGGGGCTAAAATGATAGTCTATTCTTCCCACTTCATTGACTCAAAAGACTATAATGAAACTATAATGATCCATCATGTAAGGGAATACTAGTGTTTAGGGAGTGCTTGATCCAGGAGCTTTTGGCATGCTATGCTGTGCAGAGTCATTAAGGGACAGGTTGATGATGCACATGACATTTGGGGATACACATTTTCCAATGGGATCAGATTTTGCCTGCTAATGCTGAGACTCCATTTCTAGATACAAATGAAAGATGAAGTTAGAGAGGTTATTCAGTGAAATCAGTATGCTGTTTTTGAGGGAACAAAGGAAGAGTAACAGAGAGAGGAGGGAGGGAGAGAGGGAAGGAAAGAAGAAAGGAGAGAAAAATAACAGAATTCTATTAAAGGAACAAAAGAATCTAAAATTATCCACATTGGCTTGCTTCAACATGTTATTTCAACCAGCCCATGGACGGTTATTAAGCCTCCAGGTTAAGATATGAGAATAAACATGAGAATAAATGATATATGGAAAATGTATAATCTTTTATCTTTATTCATAAGAAAGACAAAATTTAGGTTTCCTTGGATAGTGAACTTCAACTAAAACTTAACCTGATAGATTTGGCTTTGCACTTTGCTATACCAATAAGTTACTCAACTCAGGAACTTGGGCTGGGGAGCTAAGCTTAATATCCCTCACACAGAAGGAGGAGAAGATGAGGATGAGCATGAAGAGACAATGGAAAAAGAGATGAGGAAGGAGAGAGGGAGGGATGGAAAGGTCTATTAAATTAGATTAAATTGGCCTATACCATTTGATATTCAAATACAAGAAGTTTCTCTCCTATTTTCTACCTTGAATTTTTTTAAAGATTTATTTTTTTTATTATGAAAGACAGAGTGACCCAGAGAATGGGAGGGAGGGAGCTGGAGAGAAAGAGAGAGATTCTTCTGTCTGCTGGTTCACTCTCCAAATGGTTACAATATTTGGGCGGCATGAGGCTGAATCCAGGAACTTAAAACTCCTCTTGGTCTTCCACATAGGTAGAAAGGACTGAGCACTTGGAGTATTTTCTGTTGCATCATCAGGGAACTGGATAGGAAGCAGAGAGCTGGGACTCAAACCAGCACTTGATATGGAATTCCAGCATCTCAGCTGGTGACGTAACCAACTGTGCCACAATACTGGCCCCTCCACTCTGAATTCATATGCACGCTTTGGGAAAGAGTTGTGTTCACTGTTTGAACTTCCTTAACTCCAAATCTCCCCTGATGTTCTCCATGCTGCTTTTACCACCAGTATTTCATTGAAAAGGCCCTTTCAATATCAAGATAATGTCCATGTTGCCACATCCAACAACTGAGTCTCACTTTTCTTTTAATTTGGCCCACCCAAAGATTTTAACACAGTTATCACTCTGTTTCTGAATATACTTTCAGCATTCAGTTTCCAAGGCATCAAACTTCCTGTTGTCTGATTATCTCACTGGTCTCTTCTTCTCAGTTTCCTTCTTTGGGTCTTTTATCCCTTTCTAATCTCTGAATGTTGGAGATGTCCAGAGCTCATTCATTGACCATAATTCTTTCTACTGACATGCATTTCCTACTTGTCCTGCTGAATCATGTGTCTTTAAACACCATGTGCAAAGCTGATGGCCCACTTTGCTCTCTAATTTACTACTGCACAGAAACCCATCTGTGCATATTGTAACCTTTAGCCCAGGCACTCAAGGCAATATCCTTGGCCCTCTAGTTATTTATACCCTTTATAAAGCATACCAATAATACTTTCCATTTATGCTTTTAAAATATCCAGTACATAGTATATAAAAAAACTCACATACAAACTCATCATTCCCTCCTCTGGTAGACTGCCACAAGCTGCCATCATCTCCCACCTACACTGTAGTCTTGGAATAGGTATCTTGCTGTCATTCCCCCTCCCCAATGCCAATAACCACATTCCAGAATGTTCTGTAAACTTGTTAATCAGCCCAGATTATTTTTCTGCTCACAACACTATCAGAATGAAACTCAAAATTCCTCAAGTGTATTGCACAGTCTTATATCATCTTACATGCTACCCCTGCCTGCTCTCCATGAGAGCCCTCCTCTCAGTTGTTGCACTCCACCCACAGTGACTGGCTCATTTTTACATACACATGTCGAGCTCATTCCTCTCCAAGTTGTGTACTTGTACTTCCTTCTGATTACAACTTGCTTTTTCGTGGCTTCCACTCTCACTTCCCAGAAAACTATACATCTTTAGAGAACCCTATTCTGGCCACCATAACTAGAACATTCTCCTGCGTCCCACCCCACCTCCTTGCCATTATCACTGTTGAAGCCACTACTCTCCTTTATTTTACCTCATTGCAATAATCTCTAGCTGAAATTCTATTACTTACTGATCAATTGATATAATTGCCAAAATAGTTTTTACATTTATCCTCAACTCCCACAATAATGCAAGCTCTAAGATTTTTTATTCTATAATATATCCTACATACTTAGAATAGTTTGGGTCATACTAAGGGAGATGATAGATGATAGAAAGACAGGGGTAGGTAGATGAGATATTGGTTATTTTAATTCTGTTCATGTCCTTCATTAACTAAACTAACGACTATAGACTGAGTATGTACAGTGCACAAGTAGGGCTATGTCCACAGTGTGTTGCCTTCCTTGGCCACTCTGAGTAACTGGAACAATTCCAGAATGCCAATCAAGAATTCATTCAGCTGCAGCTAACAAGGAGCAGACCCCTCTCCAGCAACAAGACCTTTTGGAATCAGGTCTCCGTGGGCCCTTCTGAAATAACACAGATACAGTGCAGTAAAAACAGCCTGCAGAAATGGCATTTATAACTCTCTTTACTACCGAAGTCTATCACAGGAAATGTCGAGCAAACATATATAAATAAAAATGAATTCTCAGATTTATCTGCTGAGACTGTAACAACCTAATAAGGTTTCCCCCAGCAAAAGCAGGACAGGCAGGGAGAATGAAAACACCCTCAATTTCTTTTTTTCAATCCACATATAAGGTAATTCTTTGTTTCCTCTGAGGGCCTTCCCCAGTCACCCCTGAATTACTCTACCTCTGACTGGGAGTAGGAAGGGAAAGAAACACACTTCTGCATTGCTCAATACTCCAGTGACTCCATGGCTATCAGCCTCTCCAGGTTCGCTGGGTGTGCATCCCTCTATTTAGTCTGTGATCTACTACTACCTGAAGGTTTGGCCACTGAAATCTCAAAGGAAAAAGATACTTGAGCATGCACACATACCCTGTGTAAGCTGAAAAAAATGCTTAAAAAACACAAGGAGAAATAAATGCTAGTTTATTTCAACCCACTTTCTGTTACATGAGCCTTAACAATATGCCCTAATGCTTATAACTGGACTCTATTCTCTATGTTTGAGTCTCCAAATCCCGAGTACCCTCCAGATATAAAAAATATTTTACTCAGAATTTATATCCTTTGCACGGTTTATGTACTGCTAAATGTCAGGACTCTTCTTTGCTCTGCAGTACTGATGTCCAATATGACATGGAATTTGCACACCCTGCTCAATCCCAGAAAAGAATGCGAGCCCTAACTAGCAATATCCCAAGATACATCACTAAAATAGATCTCTCCAAACCACGAGTCATTCTAGAAAAGAACAAAAATTATGGACAAGGAAGCATTAAAGTAGCTACTATTCTGGCATAGCAGAGATAAGAGTTAAGACGGCAACAATTATGGAAGCTGACATTTTTAGTGTTATTATCCACTGAACAAGGCTTTTATTTTGCATAGCATTGCTTAGGTTTCTATTCAACATGATAGAATGAGCTGATATGTGGATTTTCCAGATTAAAGCAAAATAAGGGGCCTGCAATGTGGTGCAAGGGATAAAGCTGCCACCTGCAGTGTCAGCATCCCATATGGGTGCCAGTTTGAGTCCTGGCTCCTCCACTTCCAATCTAATTCTCTGCTATGGCCTGGGAAAGCAGTAGAAGACAGCCAAAGTCCTTGGGCCCCTGTACCCATGTAGGAGACATGGAAGAAGCTCCTGGCTTTGGGTTGGCATGGCTTCAGCCATTGTGATCATTTGGGGAGGAAACCAGCAGGTGGAAGACCTCTCTCTCTCTGCTTTTGTCTTTCTGTAACTCTTTCAAATGAAATAAAAATTTTAAAAATTTAAAAATATGAGCAAATGTATTACTTTTCCATACATGAAGAGAAGTTAATCTAACAAAGGGACTTGGTAGGGAAATGACAAAGATAAAGAACTTACACGGAATCAGGGCCAGAAGAAAACTCCCTGCCTGAGGGATGGATCTTTAATATCAGGAAAGGTTAGGCACTACAGGCCATGACTCCTGTGCACACCAGAGCTATCTGCTAAAGATCAAAAGCATAAATGTCCATTCTCTATGTGAAATGAAGGACAAAGTATCTATTCAATTGCCAAGGAAAGTATCAGGAAAGCTAATAATACCTGCTATGAGAGAAACTGCAGCCAGTCCTCTGAGGCTGCATGAGGTATACACCCATACTGCTACCTGTTAAAGAAACTCATTCTTTTTTTTTTAAACTTTTATTTAGTAAATATAAATTTCCAAAGTATAGTTTATGGATTACAATGGCTTTCCCCACCCATAACTTCCCTCCCACCCTCAACCCTCCCATCTCCCGCTCTCTCTCCCATTCCATTCACATCAAGATTCATTTTCAATTATCTTTATATACAGATGATTGATTTAGTATATATTAAGTAAAGATTTCATCAGTTTGCACCCACACAGAACACAAAGTGTAAAATACTGTTTCAGTACTAGTTATAGCATTACTTCACATTGAACAACACATTAAGGACAGATCCCACATGAGAAGTAAGTACACAGTGACTTCTGTTGTTGACTTAACAATTTGACACTCTTGTTTATGGCATCAGTAATCTCACTAGGCTCTAGTCATGAGTTGCCAAGGCTATGGAAGCCTTTTGAGTTCGCCTATTTCGATCTTATTCAGACAGGGTCATAGTCAAAATGGAAATTCTCTCCTCCCTTCAGAGAAACGTACCTCCTTCTTTGATGGCCCTGTTCTTTCCACTGGGATCTCACTTGCAGAGATCTTTCATTTAGGTCTTCTTTTTTTTTTTTGCCAGAGTGTCTTGACTTTCCATGCCTAAAATACTCTCATGGGCTCTTCAGCCAGATCCAACTGCCTTAAGGGATGATTCTGAGGCCAGAGTGCTATTTAGGACATCAGCCAAATGAGGAGCTGGGTTTTTTTTTGAAAAAATAAACAAAATTGACACCCCATTGGCCCAACTAACTAAAAAAAAGGAGAGAAAAGACCCAAATCAATAAAATCAGAGATGAAAAAGGAAATGTAACAACAGACACCACAGAAATAAAAAGAACCATCAGAAATTACTACAAGGACTTGTATGCTAGCAAACAGGGAAATCTATCAGAAATGGATAGATTCCTGGACACATGCAACCTACCTAAATTGAACCAGGAAGACATCGAAAACTTAAACAGACCCATAACAGACAGAAATTGAAACAGTAATAAAGGCCCTCCCAACAAAGAAAAGCCCGGGACCAGATGGATTCACTGCTGAATTCTACCAGACATTTAAAGAAGAACTAACTCCAATTCTTCTCAAACTATTCAGAACAATCAAAAAAGAGGGAATCCTCCCAAATTCTTTTTATGAAGCCAGCATCACCTTAATTCCTAAGCTGGAAAAAGATGCAGCACTGAAAGAGAATTACAGACCAATATCCCTGATGAACATAGATGCAAAAATCCTCAATAAAATTCTGGCGAATAGAATGCAACAACACATCAGAAAGATCATCCACCCAGACCAAGTGGGATTTATCCCTGGTATGCAGGGATGGTTCAATGTTTGCCAATCAATCAATATGATACACCACATTAACAGACTGCAGAAGAAAAACCATACGATTATCTTAATAGATGCAGAGAAAGTGTTTGATAAAATACAACACCTTTTCATGATGGAAACTCTAAGTAAACTGGGTATGGAAGGAACATCCCTCAATACAATCAAAGCGATTTATGAAAAACCCACGGCCAGCATCCTATTGAATGGGGAAAAGTTGGAAGCATTTCCACTGAGGTCTGGTACCAGACAGGGATGCCCACTCTCACCACTGCTATTCAATAGAAACTCATTCTTCAGAATGTTCCAGGTTCAGTAGAATCCATATACTCCCAACCCTCCAAGGTAGAGATAAGTGTAGCTGTATCTCAACAGAAGCTCCACAACTTGAGGTAGCTCTTGGTAGTTCTCCAATAAACTTAATACCCACTGAAGATGAGTTCACAGTCAAAATTTAGAAATCAATAGAAGAGATAGGAAGCAGAGGCTAAAAACAGGAAAATTTGTACCCAAGAACAAGACATATTGTATTCATTAGGTCAAAATGTATTTACTAAGCACCTACTACTTGCAAAGCACTATTTTATGTAAATGAATCCATCAGCAAACAAAACAGAAAAAGAATCATTGCTTCATGCCACTTATAACCTGAAATATACTTAAAAATAAGCACCTATCAGAATTTACAGCTCATTAATTATCAGTATAATATGTGCTTCCTCCATAAAACAGAGAATCTCCTTAAAGAAATTCAGAGATGTGCAAATCCTTCAGTGTCTTTAATTCATTCCTTAAGATTTAAAAAATATAATGTAATAATATGCTTATTCATTTGAAATTCAATTTTGATGATGCAGCTTAGCCATTTGGATTTGGCATTGGCTGTCACTCTGCTTTTATCAGCAAATATCTCTTTCATTTGGGACAGAAGTATGCACAGAGATTAAAGCACAAGCCTTAGAGTCAGCCAAACTAGGTTTGAACCTTTATTGTCTACATATGAATTGAAAGTCCTTGGGAATCTTGTCTCCATAGTTTTAAATAGCAGATGACACTACAATAAAACTCACAGGGTTGTTACAATTTATGTGTAATGCTTTAATCCGTATAAAGCACTTTGCCACACTTTGCAGTTGGTAGGTGATCAATAACTATTAACTATTATTGTATTTAACCATTTTGAAGCCAGTTAAAACTACATCATAATAAGCTTCCTTATTCTCCTTTCCAGTGATGAGACTCTTTAAATTCTGGGAGGTACCATTATTCAAGATCTTGAATCTTCAGGACTCAACTGAAATGCAAACCCTCCCCCTTCATAGACAGCCTCAGAAAAAGAGAGATGCAGTTTTTAAACTGGTGAGGGTTGGCAAGGATTATTCCAAACTCCAAATAAGTAAAATGTGTTCAATACATTTTGACCAACAAGCTAACTGCCACGAAGAAAATTGTTCAGACATGTGATTTGCAACAATTTAGGGATAAAGCTCCTTTGAAATGTACATCCGTTCTGTCCTTTAATACCTCCTGAAGGTTGATTAACTCACTAAGCTGGGTTTTATGAGAAAGCCCCTGCGATACTGGTGGGTGAAGTCATGTTGAAAATGACAGAGCACGGCATTAAGGGCAGTTAATCTTGCCTTGTGGCTATTTGATGTCAGTGGAATCTGATATGCTAAGCTGTGTTACTGGTGCTCAGTGAAGTCATCAGAGACGAGTACACACACTTTCCCTAGAGACAACTATGCCACTGATACCCACAGTAACAATGATGATGGCGATGATGAGGAAAATACTACTAATGAGTATTTCCATTTGAGGTTTGAGGCTGTTTTGATTACTATATTTGTACCTGAATACTATAATTTATCCAGGAACTGTTTTAGAGCATAGTTAATGTTATCTTCATGTTACAATTCTATAAATTTAGACTTAGATAGGTTAAGTCACACTGCCATTAGTGGAAAAATCAACAGTCCAACTCAGATACCTGAGCAACATATTTCTGCATGCAATATGCTATAAAATAGTCACAACAGGGAAGTCTAAAAATAAATTCTTTCAATGTTACTTTTTTTGAACAAAAGTGACCTCAGGTGAAAGCAAAACACATCTAACCATATTTATAAATACTATTAAAAAGTTTTAATATTCACTTGAAAACTTGCTCTTGTAATTAGGATATATTTTGTCTCACTTACATGACAAACACTTCCTATAATGTTCACTTGTCCCTAATAAAACAATGTGACACACATTATTATTGGCTCTCCATAAATTAGTTTGTCAGCTAATAAAAATCAATCTTAGAGAAGGAAAAATCTCAACTTCCAAATTGAGATGGGCACTTATTTGGACATTTGACAATGATATCTGAGCATCTGGAGCACACTCCCAGATTGTAGTTTACAATTGTTTAGCCAGCTGCCTCCTCCTATTGCCGCAGGGTGTTATCTAGACACATATCTTAATCATTCCTGAGCTCTATGGAAAGAATCCAAGGGGAACAAATAACACCCACCATTCTTGCCTGGATGTTGTCAGAAAAGATGCACAGTCCTTGAGTGTCAGAGAAATGAAAGAAACAAAATTGATAATTTACTGCAATCACCTCCTTTTGCAAATGAATGATCTAAAAGCCCAGAGAACTGGATATGATCCATTAGAGTATTAGGATAGGCAAGGTTGTGTTGCAATGACAAATCATCCCACACTTCAGTCATTTATTTAAAATAAAAATCCAGTTTACTTTTCTTTTATGCTATGTGTCCCAAACCATATAACCAGGATTCCAGGCCAATGGAGCACCTTCTTCCAGATGGGTTTTCCTTACCATCACAATAGAAGCATAAGTATAATATAAATAGTGTTTCTTCCACAAAGTGAAAGTCATCACTTCTGCTTCAATAACTTGGATGAAGTAGGCACATGCTCAACTTCAAAGGGAGAAAGGAAGCATGTTCCCCCTGTGTACTCAGGAAGGAAAAACCAGAACTACTTGGCGTGTCCTAAGCATCATAATCCATGACACAAGCATGACATAGCATGAGATTCAATAAAGGCCTGACTCCAGCAGAGCCAAACCAGGAAAGAGATCTGTTGCAGATGACCAGGCAACAGTAACATCTGAAGTCAGAAAGAAGGCTGAAATAGCATCCTGGTCATCTTTCCATGTGTGAAAACTCTAAGTTCATCTACCTTAATAACTCATAACGGAAAGGATTTCCTCATGCTGACAATGACTGCAGAAAGAGCAGCATAAGTATCAGGACTGAATCATTCCAGTCAGGCTCAAAAAAAAAACACTGACAAATGGAGACCGCCAAATCAAGGTGGAGAAAAAAATATCAAGCATTGTTTGCAGTACACACAATGCAAGCTAAAGTGTATTGAGGAATAAAAGTTACAAAAATAAAGATGGAAGGTGATGAGTTTGACTTGGTATAGAGAAGAGGACACACATGACTTTCACATGGTCCTTTATAAGCTCTGGGCTACCAAATGGGGTTAGCGTGAAGATCCTACTGGGAGAACCTGGAAAGTGCTGAGCACAACCTCGGGGCTTCAGTCTACCATTGAGGCAGAAAACCATGCCTTAGCAAGAGGCTAGAGGAAAAATGAGCCAGGGAAGAAATTCTAAGGAGGAAGCACAAAAGAGGAGATGGAGAATGCCATAGAGGAGAACCATGGATTCACAAATCAAAGCCCTCAGTTCACCTGACTGACTCATTCCCTGGTCTTCTAGGGTTTTGAATTTCAAGTTGTTCACATGTTGCTTCCCTAATCCTGTCTAGCCTACTAGTTTGTCATTGGCTAAGATGACAACATGGACATACACATCTCCATATAAAATCCTGGAAACATTTAGGCTCTCTAAATACAACAAAGCAAAGAAGGAAACAAATAAAGCTCAGGAACACTAGAGATCTTCCTTCTCTTAGAAGAATCCACCAGCGAAACATCGCTTACTTGTCCTTTAAAATAGGGGTGTCACAGAGGCATGCTCAAGGACCTATGATTGTTGATTGATTGACAAATTATATCTGTGTGTTGGTGGAAGGGCATGGTTACACAGAGTTCTGTTTCTCAACAGAATTGCTTTCATATTCATCAATTCATGAGACACAAAAGCTGGAAGGAAAGTGGCTGCAAACCACATGAAGCAGTAAAAATGGAATCTGTTGGGCTCTATGTGTGTTGATGTGCATTGGCTGTGTGAAGCTTTTAAACTGGCTATACCTTGTACTCATTGCTTAAGTAGGATTTTTTAAGATGACAAGTGTTCTTTTATTTAGGAAAACTCACTATCAAGTCTCTCTAGAACTACAAAATTAGAGCCAGAACCTGCTATGAGGTAGAAATCAGAGGAAAGTTTTCTACATAACAAATTAATGAGTTCTCTGCCTCTTCTCCAGATGCGAGAGTCTGAAGATCCCAGGGCAGTTGGACAAAAGGCTAAAGGCTCAGGAAGGAGAACCGGGCCAGCAGCAGGCACACCAGCAAGGGCAGAGGGAACAGCTTGAAGGCAAAGTCAGTTCCTGGGGACCTATGGGCTACTGCTCCTCTTGAGGTCACTTTTGCCATAAGCATCTGCTATTTCCCCAGTGTTCCTTGAAAGTTGGTTGCACACAATGACCTCATGTTAGTGATGTCAGGAAGTCCAAGTCCTGTGATCACTCTCCATGGGGAAAACAGCAAGGCATAAAATGATAGCCATTGCTGGAGGCAAGGTGAAAAGCACAACAATGGGGAAAAAAAAGAAACAAGAAAAGTAAAAATCTTCATGAAGTAAGCAGGAGGAGAAAAATGCATGTAATTCCCACCCTGAGAGTCCCCAGGAGTGGTGGAGAAGACGTGATGTTTTGCTGCAGCTCAGGATGGGAGCTCTGGACATTTTGCCCAATACCCAAGTTAAGTGTGATGGGCGCTGAAGGCTGGATGAACAGCTATGCTTTACACACATAAGCCTTGTGCTCAATTTTTGTGCCTGAAGGTAGATTTGGGAATTATGAAAATCATAGATTTGCTGCAAACAGAGGTATAGATGACTGCAAAAGATTCTGTCATTCCCCCTGTAGTGGAGCTGGCGGAACACAGAAATCACATCAATGCTCAAAAATGACCAACAGTGTGACCACCCCATGCTCGGAGCCAGTGAACTTGCTCTCTCAGGGCCTTGACATTCTGATACAGAGCCCAGTAAAGACCCCAGCTAAGTGTTACTGTCTTTTGAGGGTTCCTTGTTATAGTATTGGATTATACTGAACTAAATGCTAGTCTCACTCTAACTGGTTTTGGTCTCTGCTTTGACAGCCGCCTCCCTGCCACCTTTGGACCCTTAATTCCTTCATAACGGAAAAGAGATCCTGTTGAGTTGTTTGCTTGTTCACCACGTGGGTCTGGAGACAGTGTCTGTATCATTAACTTCTCCATATAAACAATAGCTCACAAAGACTGCAGCACAATAGGGATCACTTGCATGTTGTAAAGGAGACTGGCTCCTGTGAGGAGTTAGAAACAAGAATGAAAAGCCAATCAGACACCAAAACTCCCCCTCCCTCCCTCCCTCGCTCTCTTTCTCCATCTTCCCCACTCACTGTCTCCTCTCAACATTTTTATATCAGTTCTTCACTCTTTCAAACTTCTTTATCTACTCTGAAGACAGACACACAACCCAAACCTGCATCCTCCATCCCTGGCTTATAGGACCTCCCAGACAATGGACAAAATAAAGACCAGCAAGACTCTGAGTCCCAACTCCATGTTTCCTTCAGTCAGAGACTGATTGGTCCAGTTTGGACTGTTGAGTCATTTCTAGTTCAATAAGGTATGACCTGGAAGTCAAACTGAGTCCAAGGCTTCTAGCATGTACTCAGGGGAAGGGTAGGTGATAGTCTGTAAGAAGGAGCAAGTAAACAGGGAAAAGCAGCAAGGGTTTTTCTAGTGTCCAATTTTAGAACATACACCATGCCCAGGTATCCTAGATGAAACATTCAGTTAAAAGTGTTGTGTAATTCTCACAATAAACATGCAGCATAGGCATCACCACTCCAGTTTACAAGACAGGAATGAGGGACAGACGGCCCACTCCAACAGAGTTCAAAGAAGCAAGAGATGATGATGACCTGGGGACTGGCCATGGTGAGAATCCATTGCCTTCCATAGACTTGAGGGGCAGGAAAAGAACAGCCGTAACTTGATGGGAGCAAGGGGCGTTGGATGGAAATGGGTAAGTGCCATGTGGCCCATGCACATCCACATCAACAGAGAGCTGAAACGGAATTCTCAAGTTCCACTCCAGAAACAGATTCAGTCAAGGTCTTCAGGTGGTTTGTGTGGATGCAAATGTCTAAGAAGTACTGTCCTCATGCCTTAAGCTCACCGTACTCTAGGATATACTTTGCTTACTTATGTAAGGTGTGACACATGGGATGTGTTTTTTAATCTGCTCAGCAGCTTTTTTAAAAAGAAATTCCCAACTCCATTGTGGCTAACAATACTAATTATGTGGCCTGTTTCTGTGAGTTCATGGAAATCTTCCAGTTCATGGCTCAGGCTTGGACTGGGTGCACAAATTCTAGAGTCCAGAGATTGAGTCAAAAACATTGACTAGAACAGAAGCTGCATCAGATGACAGAAGAAAAAGATACGTGGCCAAGAAGAACTAACGAAGTCCATTTTGGAGAACTGTACATTGATTGTACAAGGATTTTACAAGGATTGTGCAAGCCTAGAGTTCCTTAGAGTCTATCATTTGCCTGAATAGGAAAGAAATGCAATGGAAAGAAAAAAAGAAAATGAAAAGGATGTGTGACAGCAAAATAACTGAAGACAGTTATAAGTTGTGGAACTATCCCTGCATGCACAGTCCTTTGGACTCCTCACTTATAGAAAATAAATTCATGTTTTGCTTCAGTTTGGGATTTGCTTTGTTTTTTGTTATCTCTACCTAATAACTGGGTGATTCCCAATCCTCTCTGCTGGGTACTTTATATTTATATTCACCCTCTGGACAGAGCTTCCCTTGGCAATCTTTTCTGATACCTGTTACTCAGCCAAAATAAAAATGCCCCAGCTTTTTGCCAAGATAAACTTGTGGACATATTCTGGCATAGTACTTATCATACCATGTTATCACAGCCTCTTCTCTGTGTCTCTCCAAATGCGCTACAAGCTCAGACCAAGGGCAAAGAGCATGGCCATCTTTTCCGTCACAGAAATAACAACATATTGAAGAATTCCCAGTACATGATAGGCACTCAGTAAAAATGCTTTTTAATAAAACACTCTGGAAGTAACTCTCTCATGTTCTACATGTATGCAGAATGTATTCTAAATCCTTGTGAAAATTTGAAAATAGCAGTATTTGAACAGAATTGAATAAATACTCCCAGGCCTGTCCAATAAAAACCAAGGAACAATATAATCATCCACTCGTTTCAGCTTCATTAAGTAGGGAATTGGAAGTGAAATCAGAAGCCAGACATCATTTGGGAATTTGATACATGTCTTTTAAAGGACTTTAAAAGAATAATTATGAGGATAGGGTTCTACAGTTGAAATGAATATTAATTGAATCAGTCTGGAAACAGAAGCCTGAATTAGATTTAAAGGGAAGTTTAAGGGATTCTTTATAATCAAGTAAGTGAATTCAAAACATTCACAGTGTAATAGTTTGGATCACTCCAAAGGATAGATTGAGAAGTTCAGGAGAGTTGGTATAAATACCTTTATAAAATCCATACCCTGGGTCCAGCGTTGTAGCATACAGGGTTAAACCACCACCTATAATGCTGGAATCCCATATCACACTGGATTGAGTCCTGGCTGCTCCACTTCCAATCCAGTTCCCTGCTAATGCACATGGGAAAACAGCATAAGATGCCCCAAGTGCTTGGGTCCTTTTACCTACATGGGAGATTCAGATGGAGTTCTAGGCTCCTGGCTTTAGCCTTGCCCAACCCCATCCACTGAGGCCATTTAGGGAGTAAACCAGTAGATAGAAGATTCTCTCTCTCTCTCTCTCTCTCTCCCCTCCCCTTCCTCCCTTCCTTCTCCCCCTTTCTCCCTCCCTTCTCCCCCTTTCTCCCTCCCTTCTCCCCCTCCCTCCCTCCCTCCCTTCCCCTTTCTCTGTCTCTCTATCTCTCTGTAACTCTGCCTTTCAAGTAAATAATTTTTAAAATCATATCCTGTAGTTTTTTTCTTCTTCTTCCTGGATGAACTAGGACCTGAATGGCAGAGACGTTGGGTAGTGAGAGAAAGATGGCTCCCCAAAATAGTAATGATTAACATTTGCAAAGTCAAATAATTACCAGAGGCTGCATTTCCAAAGATAAAATATGTCAAAATATCTAAAGTCATGGGGCCGGCGTGGTGGCTCACTTGGTTAATCCCCCACCTGTGGTGCTGGCATCCCATATGGGCACCAGGTTCTAGTCCCAGTTGCTCCTCTTCTAGTCCAGCTCTCTGCTGTGGCCCGGGAAGGCAGTGGAGGATGGCCCAGGTGCTTGGGCTCCTGCACCTGCATGGGAGACCAGGAAGAAGCACCTGGCTCCTGGCTTCGGATCAGCGCAGTGCCAGCCATAGCTGCCATTTGGGGGGGGGGGGTGAACCAATGGAAGGAAGACCTTTCTCTCTTTCTCTCTCTCTCACTGTCTATAACTCTACCTGCCGAATTAAAAAAAAAATCTAAAGTCATGTTTGGAAATAAAAGCTTTTATATAGTCTGAAAAGATGGTGGAATAGAGAGGGAGTCAGCTGCTCATGCCTAGCAGAATAGGTAAAAAAAAAAAAAAAAAAAAAAAAAAGTGGAAAGAGTGCAGGCTCAGGGAAGAGTTAGGAAGAAAACAGCAGAGGAAACTCTATGGAAATTGAAGGAACCCTGTGGCACCATGTGGAGAGGGAAGATGCATACAACTTAGGACCCCACCAGCTGAGAACCTCAGTACCAGCATTGGAGAGCAAGGTGATACCAGACTGCAGCAGTCCAAACCACTGGCAAAAATGCTACAGGAACAGTCTAGAGGGAATCCAGCTTGGAGCCCCATGGGGGATAATGTACCCATCAAACTAGAGGAGACAAAAAATTAGGGGGCACATTTTTCTCTCTCCCCATTCATCCTGCAAAGGCATCCTGTAATAAGATGATAGAGAAGGAGCCATTTTGGACACACTTATCAGCTGTGCCAGCTCATGTCTATACCCAACAACCAATCAAACACAGACTCCTGAGTCTGATGGGCTGAATAGACTGAGTGCTGGGCACTCTTGACTGTGGGAGGCTTGTGTGCTAGGACTGTGAAAACACTAAGGCTGCGTGGGAGGAATCAGGGTGTGGCTGGGATGATGGGCAGTCACTGTGGGAGGCTACATACCATCAGGGCTCCCTGGATATCTGGCAATAGACATTGTGGTGGAATCTGAGATTATACTGAAGACTGCACAGATCCTTTGTGTGGTCATTGTGGGAGAGTGGACAAATAATATATTCATTGGGGCTAGCACACACGCACAAGTCTCATTCGAGGAGAGGAACTCAGCTGAGTCAATACCAACAGAAAACAACAAACCTCCCCTCTGATAAAAAAAAAATAAAAGGGAGATTTATAAAGTCAAACCTGGGTGTGTCATCTCAGACAAGCCCTTTGCCCTAGATCACTGAACAGAGCTCCCTGACTACTCCCACCACATGCCACTAGATATTCCCTGAAATCAGACACTCCACTAATCCAATCAAACATAGTCCAAAGATAAAAGCCCAGTGAAATATAAAAGAAACCAATGAGTTTATCCATAAATACCAAATAATAAATGCACCAATCCAAGAAACAAGAGCAAGGAAGGCAACAAGATATTCCCAAAAGAACACAACACCTCAATACTAGATTGTGAAAATGATGAGGTTGAAGAAATGCCAGAAATGGAATTGAAAAATTGATCATAGGATTACTTACAAGTAATCAGAAGCAAATGCATGAACTAATGAAATCCATACACAACATGAAAGCAAATTTCTCCCACGAAATTGAGATCTTAAAGAGAAATCAAAATCAAATATTGGAAATGAAGAATTCAGAACAACAGAATAGGTGAAGCAGAAGGAAGAATATCCAACTTATAAGACAAAGCACAGGAAATTATATAGTCAGACCAAACACAAGAAGAAGAAATTAGAAAACTAAAAAACATACTGGGAATCTGCAGGATACTATCAAACAAAACAACATACAGGTTCTAGGAGTTCCTGAAGGTGTGGAAAGAGAGAAAGGGTTATAAGGTATTTTCAGTGAAATAATAACAGAAAATTTCCCTAATTTGCAGAAAGAAAGGTGCATCCAAGTAAAGGAAGAACATAGAATTCCTTATAGACATGACCAGAAAAGATCTTCACCGTGACACATTGTAATCAAACTCTCCACAGTAAAACATAAAGAAAATATTCTAAAATGTGCATGAGAGAAATGCCAGATTATTTTCAGAGGATCTCCAATTAGACTTACAGTGGACTTATCATCAAAAACCCTAGAGGTTAGGAGAGAATGGCGAGATATAGTCCAAGTCTTAAGAGAAAAAAACTGTAAACCCAGAATACTATACCCTGAAGAGCTCTCATTCATGAATGAAGGTGAAATAAAGACCATCCATGACAAACGAAAACTGAAAGAATTTGTCACCACTCATACAACACTGCAAAAGATGCTTAAGGATGTGCTGCACACAGAAAAACAGAAACATGGTCATCACCACAAAGGAAGGTCAAAGAAAAGTACAAAGGAAAACCAAAGTAAAAAATAGGAAAATTTATAGAAAAATAGCAGGAAAAAGTCATTACTTATCAATAGTCACCTTGAAAGTAAATGGCCTTAACTCTCCAGTTAAAAGGCACAGACTGGGGCCGGCACCATGGCTCACTTGGTTAATCCTCCACCTGCGGTGCTGGCATCGCATATGGGCACTGGTTCTACTCCTGATTGCTCCTCTTCCAGTCCGGCTCTCTGCTATGGCCCAGGAGGGCAGTGTCAGAAGGCCCAAGTGCTAGGGCTCCTGCACCTGCGTGGGAGACCAGGAGAAAGCACCTGGCTTCTAGTTTTGGATCGGTGAACCAACGAAAGGAAGACCTTTCTCTCTGACTCTATCTCTCATTGTATAACTCTGCCTGTCAAATAAAACGAAAAAAGTTTATAGCAACTGGTGTCTACATCAAAAAATTGGAAAGGCACAAAATAAATGAGCTATCAATGCATCTCAAGGATCTAGGAAAACAAAAGCAAACTAAACGCAAAAGAGGAAGGAGAAGAGATATAATTAAAATTAGAGAAGAAATAAAAAAATTGAAACAAAAAATACAAATATCAGGAAAATGAAGAGCTGGTTTTTGAAAAAAATAAATAAAATTGACACACAATTGGCGCAACTAACCAAAGAAAGGAGAGAGAAGTCACAAATGAATAAAATTAGAGATGGAAAGGGAAATGTATCAACCGACACCACAGAAATAAAAAAAGAGTCATCAGAAATTACTATGCCAACAAAATGGGAAACCTAGAAGAAATGGATAGATTCCTGGACACATAAAACCCACCTAATTGAACCATGAAGACATACAAAACCTAAACAGACCCATAACCAAGCCAGAAATTGAATCAATAATAAAAACCCTAAAAAATAATAAAAATCAAAAAAAAAAAAAAAAAGAAAATCCCAGGACCAGATGAATCCACTGATGAATTCTACTATACATTTAAAGAATAAATAACTCCACTTCTTCTCAAATTATTTAAAACAATTGAAAGAAAGGGAATACTTCCAAATTCTTTCTATGAAGCCAGCATCACCTTTACTCCTAAAACTGAAAAATATAACAGAGAAAGAGAAATACAGACCAATTTCCCTGATGAATACAGTTACAAAAATCCTCAATAAAATTCTGGCCAATTGAATCCAACAACACATCAGAAAGATCATTCACTTGGACCAAGTAGAATTAATCCCTGGTATGCAGGGATGGTTCAACATTTGCAAATCAATCAATGTGATACATCACATTAACAAACTGCTGAAGAGCAACCATATTATTATCTCAATATATGCAGAGAAAGCATTTGATAAAATACAACACCCTTCAATATGAAGACTCTAAGCAAACTAGGTATAAAGGGAATATTCCTCAACACAATCAAGGCAATTTATAACAAGCCCATGGCCAGCATCCTTATGATGGGGAAAATTTGGAAGCATTCCCACCGAAATCCAGAACTGGAAAAGAATGTCCACTCTCTCCATTGCTATTCAATATAATATTGGAATTTTAGCCAGACCCATTAGGCAAGAAAAAGAAATCAAAGGGATACAAATTTGGAAGGAAGAAGTCAAACTATTCCTCTTTGCAGATGATATGATTCTTTATTTAGGGGATCCAAAGAACTCCACTAAGAGACTACTGGAACTCATAGAAGAGTTTGGTAAAGTAGTAGGATATAAAATTTCAGTTCACAATTGATCATAATGAAAGGACTAAGAGTCAAAGGGAGCACATAAACAAGTCTAGTACCTGCTAACACTAACCGATAGAATAAATAAAGGGGAGAGTGATCCAACATGGGAAGTGAGATACTCAGCAGACTCATAGAATGGCAGATGTCCTAAATAGCACTCTGGCCTCAGAATCAGCCCTAAAGGCATTCGGATCTGGCTGAAAAGCCCATGAAAGTATTTCAGGCATGGAAAGCCAAGACACTCTGGCAAAAGATCTCTGTGAGTGAGATCCCAGTGGAAAGAACAGGTCTTCAAAGAAGGAGGTACCTTTCTCTGAAGGGAGGAGAGAACCTCCACTTTGACTATGACCTTGTCTAAACAAGATAAGAGTCGGAGAACTCAGAGGGCTTCCATAGCCTTGGAAATTCATGACTGGAGCATAGGGAGATTACTGATGCCATAGACAGGAGTGTCAATTGGTAAAGTCAACAACAGGAGTCACTGTGCACTTACTCCTCATGTAGGATCTCTGTCCTTAATGTGCTGTACACTGAGGCTTAATGCTATAACGAGTACTCAAACAGTATATTTCACTTTGTGTTTCTATGGGGGTGCAAACGATTGAAATCTTTACTTAATGTACACTAAACTGATCCTCTGTAAAAAAAAAAAAAAAGAAATTATCAATTCCCAACTTGACTCTCACTGGGATTAAACATGACAATAGGTCTGATCTGATTTCATCATCATTTAAAAAAAATCATCTATTATTTTTCACTTTATGTTTCTGTGTGGGAGCAAACTGTTGAAATCCTTACTTAATGTATACTAAGCTGATCTTCTGTATATTAAGATAATCGAAAATGAATCTTGATGTGAATGGAAGGGGAGAGGGAGTGGGAAAGGGGAGGGTTGTGGGTGGGAGGGACGGTATGGGGGGGGAAGCCATTGTAATCCATGGGTCGTACTTTGGAAATTTATATTCATTAAATAAAAGTTAAAAAAAAAAGAAAATACCCCAGAGGCACAAGCAATCAAAGCCAGAATCAACAAATCTGTTTACATCAACTTGAGAAGCTTCTGTACTACAAAAGAAATACTCAGGAAAGTGAAAAGTGAAAAGGCAACCAATGGAATGGAAAAAAAAATACTTTCAAACAATATAACTGATAAAGGATTAATAACCAAAATATATAAAGAGATCAAGAAACTTCACATCAAGAAAACAGACAACTCATCGAAGCAATGGGCCAAGGACTTAAACAGACATTTTTCAAAAGAGGAAATCCAAATGGCCAACAGACACATGAAAAAATGTTCAGGATTACTAGCCATCAGGGAAATGCAAATCATAACCATAATGAGGGTTCACCTCACCCCAGTTAGAATGACTTTCATACAGAAACGAACAATAAATGCTGGTGAGGATGTGGGGAATATGGTACTCTAATCCACTGTTGGTGGGAATGAAAACTGGTAAAGCCACTGTGGAAGACAGAATGGAGATACCTCAAAATATTAATATAGACCTACCATGTGACCCAGCCATAACACTCCTGGGAATTTACCCAAGGGAAATAAAATCAGTAAATAAAAGAGTTATCTGTACCCCTATATTTATTACAGCTCAATTCACAATAGCTAAGACATGAAACCAACCTAAATGCCCATCAACCAAAGACTGGATAAAGAAATTATGGGATATGTACACTATGGAACACTACACAGCAGTAAAAAAAAATGAAATCCCATCATTTTCAAAAAATGGATGAATCTGGAAAATATCATACTTAGTGAAAAAACCCAGTCCCAAAGGAAAAAACACCATGTGTTCTCCCTGATCTGTGATAACTAATAGAACATCCAAAGGGAAATCTGTATAAGTGAAATAGACACTTTGAGAAGCAATGAGTTGAACAGCCCTTGTCTTGACTGTTGAGGAACAGTTTTTTTCTTTTTTTTTTTTTCTTAATGGAGTTGGGACTGGGAATGGGAGGGGGAGGAGGTGGTGGGGTGGGAAGCGGGTGGGAGAGTGGATATGATGGAAAGAATCACTATATTGTTAAAGTTGTACTTATGAAATCTGTACTCATAAAATAAACAGTTTTTTTGGAAAATAAATGAGGGGTCACTATGATCAAAATACTGCAAATTTCTTAAAAATCCCAAGTTAGACTATAGAGAACCAGACCATGGTCTAACCTTAAAGAACAACATGAACATGATTTGAAAAATAACACCAAAATTATAGCAGTAAAAATGGTGATACAGACTAATTTTAAAGCACATTTACAAAAATAAAGTCTTGAATGTGGAAGCAATTTCAATTACCTGTCATAGAGTACAACAAGTAACATTTTCATGCACAACCAGAGGTCTTTGGCAGGTACACACTGGGATAAATTGAAAGGGATTGGGGCATGAGGCAAGTGAAGATACAGGGTATTAGTGAAGAAGTGAGGATTAATTGAAATTTCCCAGGGTGGAAACTATCTTGACCACTACTGTACTAACATAATTCAATAACAACAAAAAATGATCAAGTACCTATGGTGATCAGCACCTTGGATAATTGAGAAACTAATGTGATTACTCTAAACTGTATCATTGCATGAATTTTTATTCCCTGTCTCCAGGGCTTGCTGAAATAAAGTGGGGTATAACTCACATAACAAGAGATTGTGAATATACTAAGAGGACTCATGATTAGTCTGTACTGTAACACTGAAAAATTATGTAGAGGATTGAGTCTACTAGGCAAAAGTAGCATGATACTTCTATACAAGTCAAAATTGCTAACAAGTGATTCTAATCGATGGATCATTTTATAGTGAAAAGTTTAAAGGTAAACAATATTTCAGGAACAAAATAAAAGCACCTCTAGACAGAGAAGCCAGCAGAAACTCATGAATACAGATGTATATATCAATGTCAAGAACACTTTTAACACATCAAAGATCTGTGGTTCTATTACAACAACCTCTACAGCACAATCTCTTTTAAGATAAATGCTCTACAAAATTGTTTGGCATAATTTATATTATCTTCTTTTATGTTATCCTCTTTAATGGGAAATGATTATGACAAGTGATTTTTATCATCATTTTACAAAAAAATTGCGGTTTATACCAATGAGTCAAAAGTTGCACAATGCTAAAATTTTCCAAGTCCAGACATGATGCTCTCTCTATACTGCGAAGCAGAAACAACAGGCAATAATGGAGAGAAAGCCTGAGTAACAAGATCCAAACTCTGGACACTTCGAATGTTTCTCTAAAAAAATCAGCATTTAGAATATAGTTATTCAATGGTGATAATTTCATCTTAATTTTGATGCTGTTCTTGAGGATTATCAACTTCCTATCTGTTGCAGATCTCCTTTTGGAAAGATAACAGTCATGTTCTTCAGTCACTATTTTTAGTCAAATATCTTATGCTAGTACATACATCATTCTTTAGAGGAATTTTTTTAAAGATTTTATTTAGTTGAGATGTAGAGTTACAGTGAGAGGGAGAGACAGAGAGACAGGTCTTCCATCCACTGATTCACTCCCCACTGGCTTTAACAGTGGGAGCTGAGTAGATCCAAAGCCAGGAGCCAGGAGCTTCTTCCAGGTCTCCTACATGGATGCCAGGGCCCAAGTGCTTGGGGCCATCTTCTACTGCTTCCCCCGTCCTTGGCAGAGAGCTGGATTGGAAGAGGAGCTGCCAGGACTCAAAAAGGCATCCATAAGGGATGTCGCCACCACAGGCTGAGGATCAGCCTATTGCACCACAGCGCTGGCTCGAAGACTTTTAAGTCACTTCCTACTCTTGTCCCTCCTTCACCTGCCCAACACAAGGGAGTCCAGAGTTAGGTTGCAGCGGGCAGCCAGAGACCCCGTGACACTGTGTTCGTAGCTTGGTATATTATCCTCCCCTCCTTGACTGTGGGCTGAGTAATTAGAAGACAGCTAAGGTGATAGGAAGCTATTTGTAATTAGGTTCTAAAAGGACTGTGGCTTCCATCCTAGGCACTTTCTTTTACTCTCTCAGCTTTCTTTGTCTGGGAAATGCCAGCTGCCAAGTCATGCGGGAGCCCTATTGAGAGGCCCATGGAGTTGGAGATGGAAGCCTGCAAATAGTCCTGCAAGGGACTTTGGCAATGGATGCTCTTCTCCAGGTCAAGACTTCAAATGAGACCATGGCCTTGACAACAACCTCACTGAAATCTCAAGAGAGACTTTGAACCAGAGACACTCAACTACTTGTGACATGAGTCCTGACCTCCATTAAATGTGAGATAACAAATGTTCATTGTTTGAAGGTGAGAAGTTTGGGGGCAATTTCATCTTTCCAGCAATAGGTAAACAATACAAATGTTAAAGATGAAAAGTAGTCTTCAAGAATGTGTAAAGTGTTGATGTTTTTAACAGCTAATATTTATTTGTTTTAGTTTTCCTAAAAGAAGCATGAAACCCTATTACAAGATTTAGATTTAGCAGATCTGGGTTAAGGCTCAAATATCTTCATTTCCAAAGGGCTGCATGACGATGCTGAAGTCCACCAAAGGTTGAAGTCCATGGGTTGAGTGGAAACACCATAGACTTGAGGTGGTGACCTCATGATGCACAATCCTACTTATATCATATATTGGTTGTGTGATGTGAAACATGTTACTTACATATCCCATGACTTATTGCCCAAATATATGAATGGGGCAGATTCTATCACACTCTCAAAGGTATTGGCAGAATAAATGGGGAAAATTAAGTGGTTGTTGTTTGACACATTATAAGCCCTCAACCAAAGTTTCTTTTCTTCCTAACTAGTTGACATTGGTCCTGTAAAAGGACCACATAAATTAGTACTGACAAGGTCAATGCTACCCATGTATAAAACCTGAGGGAATACAGTTACTGTTTTTTTTTTTTTTTTTTTTTTTTTTTTGTCAAAGACTGGGGAAAAAAGCTATCATCTGGTATGTTTCTCTTTTAAGTTAAAATAGATAGAGAAATTGGAAAAATAAGATTGTGTCAGAATTCAGCAACCTCTGAAAATCCTCAATCTTCAGAAAGAATGTTATTACTCTCAATAAGAAAGCATTTTTTGTCAGCTGAGTATATTTTGTGAGAGATGCAAAATTATATATATATATATACACATCACATATTATATATAGACACACATAATGTATATACACATACAAGGAACCTTCAAAATGTCTTTGAAAAAAAAACGAATTAAAAGAATATGCTTATTTTCTTGCAAAAGAGAATATGAAATCCATGCATAAGTGCTCATAAAATGCATTTCCATGGACTTTTTTAAGATTTCTTGTGTATGTTTTGTACTTGTACATGTATACATACATATGCACATGTACATGTATATTTACACACACAACCTTGGACCCTAATGAGAGAGCAAATGTGTTGATTTGCCTCAGGGTTTGTGTTTTTTCCTCTAAATACACAGAAGCTACCCTCCCAGTAAGCTGTGTGCATGTATTCATCACCCTGGAAGCAGGGCACAAGTTCTAACAGACATTGTAGAATTATAGTCAAAGACATGTGTCACCAGTAGCTTGTATACCACATTGCACAATCACCCAAAGGAAAAGTACTTTGTGTTCTTGTCTGGGAGTCAGCAGCCTCTATCTTCCAGCCCAGCACACAGCCCTACCTTGCTGTGCCCACAGTGACTACAGGTCATTCCACTCAGGTGTCAAATGACCTTTGGTTTTCCTCCACTTGGGGGCATACAAGTAACAAGAGTGACTGTTAAAGATCACAGATGACAGCTAAGTTGGGAAGGGGAAGAATTTGGCTAACTCTGAAGTCGGGTTTTTAACTAGCTGAAGAGCAGCACATCTGTATTATTACTTGTTCTCTACTTTTTTAAATCTTGATTGTGTCTCATTACCTCTTAGAAGTTTCAAATACATGAAATTATCAAGACAGGAAAACACCAACGTAATACACTGGTGCATAGTAAGAGCTCATTAACTGGTAATTCTATTATTGTTTTAGTTTTTGTTATATTCTATTTTTATATGTAAGTCAATATATACTAATACATCCTCTCCCACTAAGGAAACTGAATGAGATAAAATATTACTGCAGTTGCAATGCTGCAGCCAAATTGTAGAAACTCAGTAAAAGTTATTTCAATTTATTCCTCCTCTTTGTCTTCAGAAATCTTCCCAAAGGCAGAAATGTATGTAAATAATAAAAAGTTGAAAAGTTGTATCTCATCTAACATGTCCATTGGCTACCATAGCTGTACTAAGTCTTCAAACTCTTCCAAGGGGCTTTGACAACACCCTGTTCTTCACATTTTGTGATTTCCAGTTTCCTCTACTCCAAAGGATGTTATGTTATTTATCCTTATGGAAACAGGAACAAAAAGGAAACTAAATGAAAAAAAAAAAGAAATAAAATTTATCCAGAAACATTTATACTCCAGTCTTACTTGAAACAAAATGTTTGGACTATGTATTTTTTCAGCAAATCTAACTTTGATAAAGACCATAAGTATTCTTTTTTTTTAACTTTTATTTAATGAATATAAATTTCCAAAGTACAGCTTATGGATTACAATGGCTTCCCCCCCCAAAACGTCCCTCCCACACGCAACCCTCCCCTTTCCTGCTCCCTCTCCCCTTCCATTCACATCAAGATTCATTTTCAATTCTCTTTATATACAGAAGATCAGTTTAGCATATATTAAGTAAAGATTTCAACAGTTTGCACCCACATAGAAACACAAAGTGAAAAATACTGTTTGAGTACTAGTTATAGCATAAGTATTCACTAAAGATCTGTGTTGCTCTTCCATGATATTGAGGTAGATACATTGCTTCTCAGCCAATATAGCCAATGTAGTTCCCAGCATCTGTAGATGTAGAGATGAGCTTAATTGAGTTGTGGCCAATAGTGGGAGCAATTGAAATCACTCAGCATCCTCCTTGATGATCCTCCATTCTACCAGTTCCCCATCTGCCTACCAGCTGGAGGATTGCAGTCAACACCATCTCGGAAAGGAGACCTTTAAGAGGATAGAGCCTTTACTGGCTTGGCATTTAACAAGCTACAACCTCTGTTGTCACCAATCAAAACTGATGTCAGTACAAATAAGTGTGTATGTTTTAGAAATTTAAGATTCTAATATGTTATAGAACTCAGTGTTTACTTTAAACAATAGAAAGCATGATGATCTGCAATGTACCAAGAGCAGTTTAACTACTGATTACAAAGTGATGGACAAAATAAGCATGATCCATGATCTCATGGAGACGAAACATGGAAGGAGAAACAAATAGGATTGCTGTGATGAAGAGACAAAACTATTGGATTCAAGTTACAGCATATGTGAGAATGCATTAACACTATAATACTCTTTCCAATAATAAGAAAAATGGGTGCTGGCTCCATGGCTCACTAGGCTAATCCTCCACATGCGGCGCCGGCACCCTGGATTCCAGTCCCGTTTGGGGTGTCGGATTCTGTTGGATTGTGTCCCAGTGCAGCACACACAGAGTCAGGGCAGGTGGAAGATTAGTTTAAGATAGAGTTAGGGGCCAGCACCACGGCTTACTAGGCTAATCCTCCACCTGCAGCACCAGCACACCAGGTTCTAGTCCTGGTCGGAGCGCCAGATTCTGTCTGGTTGCTCCTCTTCCAGTCCAGCTCTCTGCTGTGGCCCGGGAAGGCAGTAGAGGATGGCTCAAGTGTTTGGGCCCTGCACCTTCATGGAAGACCAGGAAGAAGTACCTGGTTCCTGGGTTTGGATCGGTGCAGTGCGCCGGCCACAGCACGCTGGCCGTAGCGGCCACTTGGGGGATGAACCTACGGAAAAGGAAAACCTTTCTCTCTATCTCTCTCTCTCACTGTCTAACTCTGACTGTCAAAAAAAAAAAAAAAAGAAAAGAAAAGAAAAAAATGGGTGAGATCAACTCTTTTTCAAAGTTAAATGCATAAGTGAACACAAAAGCCAAAAGCGAAAGAAAAAAATACTCAGGTGCCAGAAACTGGTACTATAAGGCCATATTGAAGTACAGGGCTGGATGAGATGGGTGTTGCTGGCTGGATGCAGGAATGGCAACCCACAGTACAAAAGACTTGCTATTGGATCAGGACATCAGAGGTGTTTAAAAGAGTTCCTGCCACAAAGCTAGGGCCTGAGAAGACCAGCACCCAAGTGAAGGAGGGAACACAGCCACAGTGTTCGCCAGCCAGTGAAGGGGGTGAAATTTTTCTCCTGCAGGACTTCTTGGCTGGCAGCGGGGGAAGGCGGGGAAGGAATAAGATCACTCACAAGAAATTGTTAAACATCCAAACTTGCATGGAATGCTGGTAAAGAATGCAAATCACTCTGTCAGAATGGCTCAGTACTTAGCAAATGAACTTTTCTCAAACCTAAAACACCACTAAATCAGCCAGGCAAAGGAAACCAAAAAGTATTCTGAGGCAGCGTTTCCAAAGACCAGGGTTATCCTATTAATATCCACAATAAAAATAACCCTATGAGAACATTTATTCTAATATCAATAGCTAGATACTGGCTTCCTTTTAATATAGGCAAGACAGATACTAATTAAATGGTGAAAACATTAATATGGATAAAGGTGACCTTTATAAATGATAAAAATGAATAATTCACCAGTAAGATATAATCCTGGACCTATGTGAACTCAAAAACATAGCTTCTTCTAAAGCAAAAATGATAGTTAAGAATATTCCACAAGATTTTAACACATCAATGCAAGAAAACTATAAATCAAGCAGAAAGAAAATAAAAAGGATATAGAGCAGAGATTGGCAAACATTTTCTGCAAAAATACCAATAAACATTTTAATATTTGCAGTCCATGTAATACTCTCCATCTCTTTCTTTTTCCATTTGTTATATACAAATATTCCCTTACAAATGGTAAAGTTGTTCTTAACACAGTCACACAGAGCAAACCCTCACCATGGACTGGATTTCCCCTGTGGGTCAAAGTTTGTCAGACTTTGAGCTATGAGTGAAGAACACAGTGAGCAAGGTTAATGCAATGAGCAGACATTAAATCCTATGCTGAGCAAGTAAAACATTCATTTTTGGGGGGTTATATAGGAAGTTCATAAAATTTATCACAGGATAGTTTAGAAAGCAAGCCTCAAGCAATATAATTAAGAGCCAATATTAGAGAATTCCTATCTCTACCACAAGGCTATAGTATTAGAGACTAACATAAAAGGAAACTCAAATATGTAAATGTTTAGAAAGTCAAACCAAAACTCTTAGGTTATGGTTTGAAAAAGAGCTAATAATAAACATTTCATGACATTCTGAGTTTAATGAATAAGTAAACACTACTTTAAAAATGAAAATGTACAGCCATAAATGAATATATTGGAATCAATTATTAAAGAATTATATAATTATGCTAATGGCATCCTATTAACAATGTTAAAAGATTTCCTCTAAATCAGGCAGTTGCCAACAATATCTACTATTACACTTTTTCCGCTTACTAGAGATTCTTGTAAGCACAGTAAAACCAAAAGAAAAAAAAAAGAAACAGTATAAGACCCAAAAGGGAAGAGAACAAATTGGCATTATGACAAATTAGCAAATACCACAAGATATAGAAGAATTACAAACTGGAAACTATTGGAATTAAATGGACCCAGGTTGCTAGAGATAGAATCAAAATAAAACATTAATAATATTTCTATATACCAGAAACAATCAATTAAGTAAATTATTATGAATATAGGAGACACACAACATGATCTAATTCATGAAAACGTATTTCAAACTTTGAAAGAATATGTTTCATATCACAAAGTTGTTAAGGTCACCACAAATTAGCCTTTAATCAAAATCAATGCAGTTTTATGTAACAAAACAAGATGATACTGAAATTTCTGTGGAAACATGAAAAATTCAAGAATAATCATATCAAATTTTAAGATGAAGTGGGAGGGAAGGACACTCATCTTACTGATATTGAAATATGTTATAAAGATATAGAAATAAAAAGACAGTATGAGATTTGATAAGAATAGAAAAATAAACACAAGAAATCCAGGATAGAATCCAGGGAAAAATATGTATGTATATAATTTGTGATATATATAATACACACAGATACATATGAAATAACAAAGATGAATTAAAAATAAAATGAAAATTATAGAGATAATTATTATTCATTCATGTATGAAAACATAAAATATATTCTCACATGATATTAAACTTATAAACACTTTATAAGTGTTTATAAGCTATAGATGGATATCGATATAGAAATAAATGTATATAAGTACATGTATATAAATATCTCTCAAATGGATGAAGACCAAAATAGATAAAAACATACTATGAATAATTCTAAATATGAAAAACATGTATTTTAGGCATTGGTGTTTGGTAGAAAATGCAAGATAACAAGTAAAAGATAAAAATTTTTGTAAATTTGACTAGACAAAATTTAAATGACAGTGGAGGTTAGCCTACAGGTTGAGATACCTGTGTCCTGCATGAGACAAAATACCTGAGGTCAGTTCCCAGCTCCAACCTCCCACCCGTGGGCAGCCTGGGAGGCAGGGGTAACGGCTGAAGTAGTTGGATGCCTGCTACCCACATGCAGTGCTGGCATTGAATCCCAAGCTCCTGACTCTGGCACCACACCAGCCCAAGCCACTGTGAGCATTTGGGGAGTGAACCAGCAGAAAGATAGGAGATCTCTTGGTCTGTCTATCTCCGTCTGCCTCTCAAATAAATGAATAAAACTTTAAAAAATAAACAATTCAGTCAGATAAAACTTTATTTAATGAGGAAAAGAAAAAAGATATTTCATACTCTGAGATTAGAAAGATGAATATATCAATAACAAATTACCATATAGATTATCTGAAGATATGCTGCAAATGAATATTTGCTATAAATCAATATGGGTAAGGAAAGAATACACAGTTCATAAACACCTAAATATCATTCCAAAAGGTGAAAAGGTAAATAAATTCTGGCTACCCAAACTGGGTACACACATGAACAAAGAAGTACACATGCACATGCAGACTTGTGTGAATTCTCTCTTTTTCAGAATTTGGCTAGGTGTAGGGCCTTAACATCAGTTAATGCATGAATAGTACTTTGGAATTTATTAATGGGTTTCCTACAGATGAGTTACATATTGTTATCCCAACCACCTGGGGAGATTAGCAGGAAAAGAAAAACATTTCTCATTTGTGGACACAAAGCCAACACTCAGAAGGTAAATGACTACTCCAAATTCACAGAATGAGGTAATGTTGATTCTGGGCTTCAGTACTCCTCTGCTGTCTTCTACCCACCTCCCCCACTCTCTCTCTCTCTCTCTCTCTTTTTTTTTTGAATCAAGTGCCTCTTGGCTTCCAATTCATTACTTCCTTCAGGAATCATGTTGGCACACTTCCAGAATCCATTGTCATACGAGACTTTCAGACACTTGGGAGCAGCCTGTGAAATTACTTGGCTTTATCTGTATTGCTTATTACATTGATGGCAGGGGCCATCTAGAAAGGAAGCTATTGTATGCCTTGGTGGACATAGTAAGAAAAGGGGGAACTTGGCCTGAGCTCAGACAGTGCCAGCAATTCTGCCCCATAATGACAGAAAAGGGATAGAAAATGAAAGTCATCGGGAAGTAGAATAGTAGTGTCAGGATTCCCCATTGAGAATCTGAGACAAGTAAAATAAAAAATGTCCTTAAAAGTTAAGGCTACCCGCAGACTTCTAAAGTTAAAGCCTAGTGACTCCAGGAATACCAAAGCTTCCAAGATCCCACTCCTTATCAAAGCGTCTGCAGCTATCAGGCAGAGAATCAGAGAATGGATGATGCAAAGAAGATAGAAGCAGAGTTGCTTCAAAACATGGATATGCACATCAGCTGACCTAGACTTACTCTCCAGGAAAATGTCAAAGAAAGGAAGTGGGATCAAAGGTAGCTCTGAAAGGCTGCAGAAGACACTTAAAACAGGCTAATAAGCAGGAAAACACAACTTCACAAGAACTGAGAAATACAGCACCCAGCGATGACCAGAAGGGGAGAATGACAAAGGAGCATGGAAAAGGAGTGAAACACTGACAAGTGGTGCTTCCTCTGGAAATGCGAGCCAGGTTGACCAAAGACTTATTGGACCAGCATTGTTGTTTTATTTCTACCAATTTCCAATCCTGCTGCTTCCCTCTTCTCATCATAGTTTAATCCTTATTTGACATCTTGTTCTCCAAACTTCATATCCTCCATGGAACTGGGATTTATTGATACTGGCACTAGATCAGGAAAGCAGAATGCTTTCAAGCTGACTTATCCAAAATCTTGATGAGATGAGGACCCCATGCCAGAAATACAGCAAACTGGTACAAGGTGGATGTCCATTTCTGAAACTATACACATACAGTGAATTAGTAGGGAATACTAGTGAAAGGAAGTTCATTAGCAAGGCTGCATGTGTTGGGGCTGGCATTGTTGTGCAGTGAATTGAACCACAGCCTGCAATGCCAGCATCCAACATAAGGGATGGTTCAAGTCCATATTGCTTCACTTCCAATCCAGCTCCCTGCTACTGTGTCTAGGAAAGCAATGGAAGATGACCCAAGAACTTGGGCCCCTATCCGCCGTGTGACTACTCAGATGATGCTTCAAGCTTCTAGCTTCATCCTGGCCCAGCCCCAGGCATTGTAACCATTTGGGGAGTAAACCATCAGATGGAAACTCTGACTGTAACTCAGTTTTAAAATAAATAAACAAATAATTTTAAGATGTGGAGGCTAGCTCTATGGCATAGTAGGCTAAGCTTCTGCCTGTGGTGCTAACAGCCCATATGGGTACCAGTTTGAGTCCCAGCTGCTCCACTTCTGATCCAGCTACCTGCTAATGTGCCTAGGAAAGCAGTAGAAGATGACCCAAATGCATGGCCCCGAGCAATCCAGGTGAGAGATGATCCCGGCTCCTGGCTTCAGCCTGGCCCAGCCCTGGCTGTCACAGTCATTTGGGGAGTGAATCAGTGAATGGAAGATATCTCACATCACTCTCTCTGTAATGTTGCCTTTCAAATAAATAAAATATATACATCTTTAAAAAAAAAAAAATAGCTTCCTGCCAATGCACACTCTAGGAAGCAGTAAGTCATGCCTCAAGTCATTGGGTCCCTGCCACCCACATGAGAGATGGAAATTGAATTCCAACATGCTGGCTTCATTCTAGCTCAGCCTAAGCAATTGTGGGCATTTCAGGTGTCCACAAGCATATAGCAGCTCGCTCGCTCTCTCTGTGTATGTGTGTGTCCATATATATATATATATATATATATGTCTTTCAAATAAATAAAATTAATATTTAAAAAAAATGTAAGGCCAGAGTTGTGGCATAGCAGGTTAATCTTCCGCCTGCAATACCGACATCCCATATGGGCAACAGTGGAAGCTCCACTTCCGACCCAGCTCCCCTACTAATGAGCCTGGGAAAGCAGCAGAATATGGTTCAAGTTCTTGGGTCTTTGCACCCATGGGGCAGATCCAGAAGCAGCTCCAGGCCCCTGTATCAGCCTGGCACAGCCCTGGCCATTGCAGCAGTTTGGGGAGTGAACCAGTAGAAGGAAGATTGATTCATTCTCTCACTCTCTCTCTCTCTTTCTCTCCCTCCCTCCCTCCCCCGACTGCTTCTTCTTGTCCTCCTCCTCAACCTCCTTCTAGACCTCTCTCTGTAACTCTGACATTCAAATAAAAAATATTTCTTTAAAAAAAGAAACAATGCATTCTGTGTAGCAGAAATGTCAAACAGCTGTTCCACCTTTGAAATGTTTGCATCATTATTCATATAAAGGATGCAGCAGCAATGCCTGCTGCATATCACATTTAATGCAACACTGTAGCCTCTGAAGAAATCAGATATATCCTGGAAGAAGACTGTAGACTAGGATGAGGAACCTTCTTTCTGCCAAGGGCCATTCATATATTTATAACATAATTCACAGACCATATAAAATTATCAACCTAAAAATTAGCTTGCTATAGATGCATTGAATTTCCAGTGCCATCTGCACTTGTCAGGGCCAGACCAAATAATTTTGCAAACCTTATACAGCCCATGGGCTAGACGTTCTCTACTTTTATTAGAATAATTTAAGACCAAGCAAGTAAATCTGATTGTAGCCATGGCACCAAATGTGTTTTGCTGTTAGACTAAATTAATATGAACTCAGATTTAATTATATTTAATATTAATAAATTAACATGAAATCAATGTAGGAATTGTTTGGATTAATTTGGTATTTTTCATTTCAACCAGAAGATGTAGTTTTTTACATGGAAATGCCAACAACATCCATTAACAATATTACCCCCAAATCTATGCTAACAATATTGCCTTCTGTCACAAAGTAGTTTCAAGAGATGTGGATTTCCTATACATCCCACAGAACATCATAAATCTAATATATTGATGGTAGTATGTTCATTGGGTGGACAGGCAAATAGTGGCTTTCATGGTGAAGGTCTTGGAGAAGTACAGAATCCCAGAGTGTGAAGAACAAATCTTGAGAACTTTTCATCCATTAAACATTTAGAGTCCAGTAGAAAGGAGTATATGAAAGGTTTACCCGCACCATATTCAAACCAAAGCAGAAAAGAACACTACAGCAGGTCCAGGTATTAGCATAAGCAGTAATACCAACTGGACCATAAAATTTGGCTAAATCTATGGTTTTGAGGGTTCCATGATGGAAAAAGATGCCACGTGAACTCTACAGCTTGGCCCACTGGGAGAAGCACAAGGTTGTGAAAACTCAAGTAAAGAACTTTGTGAGACAGTGGGCTACCTGGAGGCAGAATACCTGAGCATGAAATAATAGATGACTACGTGTTGATAACTGTTCATCATAAGCTAGTTTCCTTTCAGATCCATGAAGTCATAATGCCAAGAGTACCCCATGATAATACACCATGAGATGCAAGTAGTACCTCTAGAATCCAGCATTAGCAGGAATTGAAAGCACAAGCCAGATGGAAGGGCAAATATTTCAGATGTCTATGGCTCTCACTTCTGTTGGACAGACACACTTTTCTCAGATATTTTCTGTGTTCACATATATGGGAAAACTGGAATAAGCCCATGACTAAGTCATAAAAGCTTTATGTTGGCTTACAAATGCTTCACTATACAAATGCAGGCTGAAATGGAAAGAAAGGCCACTACAGCCTCATTCAGAAATAGACTTGGAAATGATGACCATGACAAATCCCATGAGTGTACAGAGCTTCAGATAATGCACATGGTCCCCAATTGTGTAGGAGGCAAAGTAGCCAAAAATAAATAAGGAGTCATGGACAGTAGTGAATGGTCTGGATGGATTTTCAGGAGCCATAAGGGAACAGCCCAGAGCACTGACAAATAAGAAACATGGATGGACATTTGGAAGTGGTAGTGAAGTGTGGGGTGGTCAGTACTCACCAGAGAACATTACCGTGGTAGAGACTTTTTACAGTCAGCTAATAAAAGGGCCCTGCAAGCTGGCATCACCCAGCCTTTATCCATGACTACCGGATTCTGGCTCATGCTTGAGTTGTTTAGTTACAGAGGTGGGCATTTGTATGGGCCCATGAGTGGAGAATAAAGGTTAATCCTCTCCTCCTCCCAAGTGTCAAAACCACCAGAAACACAAACAAATGCTGAATCTTCCATAGGAGACAATTTCTTGAAGGTCATCTAAGGTCATGTGGTAACAGTCTGCACTGGGCACCTCTATCCTGAAAGAGCCAGCAATTGTTTTTCACTGAAATAGACACATATTCCAGACACAGATTTGCCTTTACTAAAAACAGGGTCTCCACCAGCACCACTATCTAATGGACCTTAGCATATCTGATCCTCAATTAAAGTGTCCTATGTAATATGTGAATCCAGGAAACTCACTTTATAGAAAAGGAGTTGAGAGGCTGGAACTATGACAAAAGGATCTTGTGGTGGTAGCATGCTATACCACCTATAAGCTCCCTCTCTTCTAGAATTTGAACTGGTCAGATGCAAACAACAGTTCAGAGATAATATGTTAAGAGCATTGGGTTCCATCTTCCATGACCTAGTCTATGCTTTGCATCAAAAATTTATATGTCATTGTGTTTCCAATAGAAGGATATATACCTTAATCATATTGAGGTAGGTACAGCCCTTGCAATGATCCGTGGAAGAAATGTGTGTTTCTTATTCCAGACACTCTGGGGTCCATATGGTTATATGTTCAGGTCCCCAAATACATATGGAGAAGTATTCCCAAGCACACAAGAGGCAAATTACAGAAGATTCAAAGATGTGCTCTCTTAATTCTTTCACAGAGGAAATGGTGCCCATCTGTAGGCAGCATAGCTCACAAATAGCTTCCTAGTGTTAACTAAATCTCTGCTCTTTTGTCACATGTATATTTGTTTTTCAAATATAATCTTGATGACTTATACATAGGTGAATATTATTTTATAATATTTTACCATTCATGTTGTAGGTTAATGTTAAAAATTTAGGGATGGAACACAGAGTAAATTTGTTACATCTGTTTATTAATCTTTCCCAGAGTATGCCTGACTTAAGAATTTAAATACCACTTGCTGTTCTGGCATCTGCCTTCTTTAACTCCAAAAAGAGTCTAACCCCAGGTAAGACGGGCCAGAGCAGATGGCACCTTTCCAAATCCAGTCTCTGGTGGCCCATTTTACCACCTTAATTATTGGGTACAGAAGCAACTGAGAAGCCTGAAAAAATAAAACTTACATAATTCTGCTTCAGTTTATATATACAATAAATTATGGCTCTGCTTAATTTGCTATGCCAACCACTGGATCATAATATGAGAATGACCATGCATTTCTAAAAACAGACTTGACTGAGACTGTCAATATATTAAAGTGATTAATTATGACATAGTGCTGAATGGTAGTTTGCTCCTTATCATGGCATAGCTTTGGGGACTTTTTAAATATATAATCTGTGACTTTTCAAATTTGTGTTTCTATTCATGTTTCCATTTGTTGCTCTGACCTCAGCACATAAAGGACATGTTGTAGAAGTGACCTTATCATCACATTGCTGAAAGCAAATGAGAAAATTCTCTGCAAGGCTTCAAGGAATAACCACAGCTATTCTTCTCTAAGCCAACCCTTCTCCAGTGAGGCAAAACAGAGTGGTGGGGAGAATATGTTTCTATTCAAAGCTGCCCCATGCTAAGCCTGGTCATCTGCAATTGAGACAGCACTCATTTGTCCTTCAGAGACAATCTCTGAAGGTGGTATGAGAATGATCTACACTACCTTGTAAGATGGGTTAAACAGATATTATGGTCACATTTCATGGAAAGACTTTATCTTGGTTTATTCAATTATTGTTTTTTATATTTATTCATATAAAGAGAAGAGATTTCCCATATCTCAGACTTCCAAGAAGATAACCATACTTCTCTCCCTCCTTTTCTCTCTTCCTCAATCCCCCTTCTTCCTGCATTTTACATTTCTTTAATTTTTTCAAAAACATAATTTTAATTTACTTTATAATCGAAAGCATAATGCACCATTAACCATAATATTCAATGAATAAAAAATAGAAAGGCCACAGTTCCACAAGAATATTGACAAGGGCTAAAAACAATAATCAAAGCATTAAACATCCATTTTATTCTTATACTTACTTGTATTATATAATAACTATGACAAGTCAGAGAAAATTTATATTTGCTTTTTCATTCTCATACTTTTTTGTATTCTATATTAACTACCATATATCAGAGAAAACATAAGATATTTGTCTTTGTGGGACTGGCTTATTTCACTCAGCATAATATTCTCCAGTTGTGTCCATTTTGTTGCAAAATACAGGGTGAATTAGTTTGGGTGGTTTGTCAACAAAATAAACTTATAAACTTATTTATCACAGTTCAGAGGGATAGAAAGTTCAAGATCAAAGGGCTAAGAAATCCCTTGCGTGGTTAGGGGATTCCTCTGGATTCACAAAGGGCACCTTGTCACTGTGTCCTCACTCACGTGGTGGAGGCAACCCTTGGGACTGGTTATAAGGGCATGAGTCTCATCAAAAGGGATATAACATAGAGAAATAGTCAACCATAAAGACCCCACATACCACCAATGTGGGGCTAGGATTTCAGCAGGAATTTAGGAGGGACACCAGTTTTCAGACCATAGCAGTGTAAAAAACCCTAAAGTCACAAATGACATAAATGCAAAGCTCAAGTCCATCAACAGGTACGTAGGTTTGGATAAAACACTTAATCTTTTTTCAAAGATTTATTTTTGAAAAATTGATTAATATTTGACCAAGATCATGTTGAATCTGTAAATTGAATTTGGTAGTACGGACACTTTGATGATATTCATTCTTCCAATGAACAAACATGGAAGATTTTTCCATTTTTTGTGTCTGATTCTGTTTCTTTCTTTAATGTTTTTCAATTTTCATCACAGATAGCTTTCACCTCCTTCCTTAAGTGTATTCCAAGGTATTTAATTTTTTGTAGCTATTGTGAATGGGATTGATCTTAGCTCTTTCTCAGCAAAAGCATTGTCTGTTTATATAAAGGCTATTGATTTTTGTGTGCTAATTTTATAACCTGCCACTTTACCAAACTCTTTTATGAGCTCCAATATTCTTTCAGTGGAGTCTTTTAGTTTCCCTATATATAGAATCATGTCATCTGCAAGTGGGGATAATTTGACTCCCTCTTTTCAATTTGTATTGCTTTTTTTTTTTTCTTGCCTAATGACACTGTGTAAAACTTCCAGGATTATATTGAATAGCAATGATGAAAGTGGGCATCCTCGTCTGGTTCTGGAACTCAGTAAAGTGCTTTCAACTTTTCCCCATTCTATAAGATGCTGGATTTGGATTGGATTTGTCATAAATTGCCTTGTGTGGGGAGCAACTCGGACTATACTGTTACTGGAATTAAGACTTATTCTATGCATCTGCTCTCCCACTGTGGGGAGCAACTCGGACTATATTGTTACTGGAATTAAGACTTATTCTATGCATCTGCTCTCCCACAATATGGCGCTGGGAGAGAAGAAAGAGGCTTCTACACAGCTGCCTCCAGTTCAACCAAGGAACTGTAGGACCTGCTCCTGGTTGGAGGAGAGCAGCGTGCTCGGCGTGTGGGTAGCAGAGTTGGGATTGGTGGAGGAGGACTATAAAGGAGGAGAGAGACGGCATGCACCAGGAACATCTATGGGGAACATCTAAGGGGAACACCTGTGCAGCCCCCGAGAAGAGCCGGCCGGCGGTGTGCCGCTCCCCTGCGGAAGTGGGGAATGTGGCTAGGGGGAACTGCCCTTCCACGGAGGTGGAAGGGATAGTAGCCAACCCGGGAAGAACCAGCAGCAAACCCGGGGAAGGCCGAGCAGACGAAAGAACAGCGCAGGGTCCTGTGTCGTTCCTCCACGAAGAGGGGGAGCGACAGCCTTGATCGTGTTGAGGAATGTTCCTCTGTACCCAATTGGTTTAAGGTTTCTATAATGAAATGATGTTGTATTATACCAAATGCTTTCTCTGCATCTATTGAGATAATCATATGGGTTTTTCTTATTCTTTGTTAATGTAATCATATTAATTGATTTGTGAATGTTGAACCATCCCTGCATACCAGAGATAAATCATGAGATTTATCTCTCTCATGATTTGATCCACACGAATGATTGTTCTGATGTGTTGCTGGATTTTATTAGCTATTATTTTGTTGAGGATATTTGCAACTATGTTCATGAGGGATATTGGTCTATAAATCTTTTTTCTATGTTGTATGTTTTTCTGGTTTAGGAATTAAGGTGATACTGGCCTCATAGAAGGAGTTTAGGAGGATTACTTCTCTTTCCATTGTTTTGAATAGTTTAAGAAGCATTTGAACTAAATTTTCTTTGGAAGTCTGATAGAAGTCAGCAGTGAAGCCACCCAGTCCTGTGCTTTTCTTTGGTGGGAACATCTTTGTTATAGATTCAACCTCTGTCACGGTTATTGGTCTTTTTAGGTTTTCTATGTCTTCATGACTCAGTTTTGGTAGATTTTGAATGTCCAGGAATCTATGTATTTCTTCTAGGTTTTCTAATTTGTTGGCATATAGTTCTTTGTAGTAACACCTGATTATTCTTTTTATTTCGGTGATATCCATTATAAATCTGCATTTTCATATCTGATTTTATTAAACTGAAATTTCTCTTTTATGGTTAGGTGGGCCAATGGTATATCAATTTTGTTTATTTTTTTCAAGAAAAACAGCTCTTCATCTCACTGATCTTTTGTATTTTTGTTTGTTTGTTTTTTCTTTTGCTTTCAACATTGCTTTTTCCTCTCTAATTTGAATTATTTCTCTCTTCCTACTAATTTGCAGCTTGGTTTGTCATTGTTTTCTAGGTCCTTGAGATGCATTGATATTTCACTTATTTGGTACCTTTCCAATGTAGACACCTATTGCTATAAACTTCTGTCTTAATGATTCTTTTGCTGTTGCCCAGAAATTTTGATATATGTATTATCATTTTCATTTTTTCCATAAATTTTTGACAGGCAGAATTAGACAGTGAGAGAGAGACAGAAAGGTCTTCCTTTTCCGTAGGTTCACCCCCCAAATGGCCACCATGGCTGGCGCTGCGCCAATCTGAAGCTAGGAGCCAGGTGCTTCCTCCTGGTCTGCCATGTGGGTGCAGGGCCCAAGCACTTGGGCCATCCTCCACTGCCTTCCCAGGCCACAGCAGAGAGCTGGACTGGAAGAGGAGCAACCTGGACAGAATCCAGTGCCCCAACCAGGACTAGAACCCAGGGTGCCAGCACCACAGGCTGAGGATTAGCCTAGTGAGCCACGGCGCTGACCTCCAGAAATTTTTTTATTTCCTTTTTGATTTCTTCTATGACTCATTGTTATTTGGGTACATGTGATTCAGTTTCCATGTGTTTGCATAGGTTCTAGAGATTCTTGAGTTATTAATTTCCAGCTTCATTCCATTGTGGTCAGAAAAGATGCAAGATATTATTTCAATTTTTTTTTATTTTGCAGAGACTTGCTTTATGGTATGGAATATGGTCTTTCCTAGAGATAATTCATGCATTGATGAAAATAATATGTATTTTGAAACTGTGAAATGAAAGGTTCTGTAGATATCAGTTAAATCCATTTGAAAAATAGTGTAGATTAGCTGTTCATTTATGAGAGTGAGGTGCTGAAGCTTTACTATTGTTTTGGAGACTATACCTCCCTTTATATCTATTATCATTTGCTTTTAATAGTCAGGTGCCTTAGGATTGGGTGCATATAGATTTATTACATTCACATCTTCCTGTTAAAATGATCCCTTAGCCGTTACATAATGCCCTTAGTAGTCCTTTAACAATATTTGTGTTAAATTCTATTTTGTCTTATAATAGGATGGCAACGCCTGCTGTTTTTGCTTTCCACTAGTGTGGAATATTTTTTTCCATCTTTCACTTTCAGTCAGCAGGTATGTATGTGAAGTGTATTTCTTGTAGGCTGCAAAGAGATGGAACTTTCTTTTAACAGATTCATCCAGTCTGCATCTTTTAATTGGAGAACTTAGATTATTTATATTCAAGAAGATTATTGTTAAGTAATGACTCGACCATGCCATTTTTCCATAAATATTCCTATTGTTTGTTTTGAACTTCCTTTGTACCTTTATTGGAAGATTTTCTGCTTTTACATTCTTTGATAACAATGACTATCTTTCTGTGTTTCTATGTGTAACACATCCTTAACCATCATTTGTAGAGGCTAGAAGAGTGGTGACAAATTCACTCAGTTTCTGATTTTATGGAAGATCTTTTTTTAACCTTCATTCATAAATGAGAGCTTTTAAGAGTACAGTATTCCTAGTTGACAGTTTTTTTTTCTTTTATTACTTGGACTATATCTCTCCTTGCCTGTAGCGTTTCTAATGAGAAGTCAATTGTGAACCTAATTGGAGACATTGGATACCCTCTGACATAATCTGATGCTTCTATCATGCAAATTTTAGAATCTTTATGTTATGTTACTGTTTAAAGTCTGACTACAATGTGTCATGGTGAAGATATTTTGTCTAGTCTACTTGGAGTTCTATGCACTTCATGTACTTGGAAATCCATTTCATTGTACAAAATGAATTTTCTGTAGTTATTTCACTAAATAGGCATTCTAATCTGTTCTCTCTTTCCACACCTTCAAAAACCCCTAAGACCTATATGCTGGGTCATTTCATAGTAACCCATATATTTCAAACACTGTTTTTAATTTTTCTAATTTCTTCTTTTTGTCTGACTGAAAACTTTCCAGAGATCAATCCTCTAGCTTGGATATTCTAGCTTCTGCCTTAGTTTGTAGTTAAGGCTTTCCACTGTATTTTTTTTTTTTTGACAGGCAGAGTGGACAGTGAGAGAGAGAGACAGAGAGGAAGATCTTCCTTTTCCGTTGGTTCACCCCTCAATGGCCACTGTGGCTGGCGCACTGAGGCCAGCGCACCACGTTGATCCAAAGCCAGGAGCCAGGTGCTTCCCCTGGTCTCCCATGTGGGTTCAGAGCCCAAGCACTTGGGCCATCCTCCACTGCACTCCCTGGCCAGAGCAGAGAGCTGGACAGAAAGAGGAGCGACCGGGACAGAATCTGGTGCCCCAACCGGGACTAGAACCTGGTGTGCTGGCAACACAGGTGGAGGATTAGCCTATTGAGCCATAGTGCCGGCCCTCCACTGTATTTTTTATTTAACATATTGAATTATTCATTATAATATTTCAATTGACTTATTTTCAAAATCTCAATGTCATGGACAATTTTTTCTCTCATATAATGTATGGATTTATTTAACTAGTGAATTTGCTTTTCATTGCTTCTGAATAATCCTATGATTAATCTTTTGAATTTATTTTTCAGGCAATTCATCAGTTTCTTCATCTTCACATTCAAATATTGAAAGGTTGTTGTTCTTTTTCTTTACGGAAGTCATCTTGAATTCCTTATTTGTGTTTCTTGAATTTTTGCATTTATTTTTAAACAATTGTATAAATAATTGTATAAATAATTGTTGGTTTTCTCCTCTGGTGGCTTTTATCTTTGAACTCTTCATCTGTGGCTTAGTGGAGTGTCTGCTCTTTCAGTGAATACCCAGAGGTATCTGTTGGCTGTGGCTAGGGATTTCTGGTCAGAGCTGCAGGGTGGGGCAAGTGTCCAGGGTGACAATCAAGTTGGGTATGGTATATCCCCTCTATTGTTAGCAGGGTAGAATGTACAGTCACTTCTGTTGGTGTGATCACACCCTCACCTCCTCTCTTCCAAGGTGAATAACACTGAAGTTAGTTCACAGCGGGTTCAATGCTCACTAATGCTGCTTCATCAAGCACACAAATGACCTGTTCAGTCTTAATGTGATCACAGATCCTTGTTCAAAGTCTCACCCCAGGGAAACAGTGAGCTCCGAACCTCAGACACCCCACACAGTGATTTCCAAGAGACCAGCTACACACTGCACCCTATCATACAGTCACAGAATTCCAATGTTCTCAGAACAAAAGGCTCTCATCATCACAGGTTGCAGAGGATCCACTCTGCCCTGTTAGCACAAGGATAAAAATTTATATGGAAACACAGGAAATGCCAAATGGCTAAAATAATCCTATACAAGCAAAACAAAGACAGAGGCATCCTAATACCAGATTTCAAAACATCTTACAGGGCAGTCATATTCAAAATAGCCTGATAGTGTCACAGAAATAGACATGCACAGCAATTGAACAGAACTAAAACTCCAGAAATCAATCCACACATCTATAACCAACTAATCTTTGACAACAGAAGCAAATTAATCACTGGAGAATGGACAGTCTCTTCAAAAAATGATGCCAGGAAAATTGGATATCCATGTGTAGAATTATGAAACAAGGTTCCTACCTTACACCTTACGCAAAAATCACTCAAAATATATCAAGGACCCAAACCTATGACCTCATATCATTAAATTACTAGAGGAGAATATTGGGGAAACTCTGCAAGACATTGGCATATGCAAAGATTTCTTGAAAAAGACCCCAGAAGAATGAGAAATCAAAGCCAAAACAGACAAATGGGATTACATCAAGCTGAGAAGCTTCTGCACTGTAAAAGAAACACTCAGCGAAGTGAAGAGGCAGATGACAGAATGGGAGCAAATATTTGCAAACTATGCAACTGATAAAGGATTAATATTCAGAATCTATAAAAAGCTGAAGAAACTCAATAACAACAAAACAACAATGCAGTTAAGAAACAGGTAAAGGACTTGAACAGACATTTTTAAAGAAGAGGAAATCTAAATGGCCTACAGAACCTCAAAACATGCTCAGGATCACTGATCATCAAGGAAATTTAGATCAAAATCAGAATGAGATTTTACCCCACCCCAGTTAGAATGGCTCTCATACAGATATCAACAAAGAACAAATGCTGGTGAGGATATGGGGAAAAAGTTACCCTAATCCACTGTTGGTGGGATATAGACTAGTACAGTTATTGTAGAAGACATTATGGAGACACCTCACGAAGCTAATAGATCTACCATATGACCAGCTGTACCACTCCTGGGCATTCACTCAGAAGAAATTAAATCAGCATATGAAAGATTTTTCTGTACCCCATCTTTATTGCATCTAAGTTCATAATACCTAAGGTATGGAATCAATCCAAATGCCTGCCATCTGAAGACTGGATAAAGAAATTATCGAGTGTGTGTACACATATACATCTATATATGTATATATGCATATATGTGTGCATGTATATATACATACACACATACATACATACAACAAGGTTGTTATTGAGAGAGAGACATAGAGAGAGGGAGAGTGGTATATATCACTCATCCATAAAAAAGATTGAAATCCTGTCTTTTGCCACAAAATGGATACAACTGAAAACCATTATACTTAGTGAAGTAAGCCAATTACAAAAATACAGATACTATATGTTTTCTTTGATCTGTGGAAACTAATAGAGTACCAAAAATGTAAAATATATGAGTGGAATTTACATTTTGAGATTCAATGTCTATTTATAACCCATGCCTCTACTGTTGAGGAACACTATTTTTTTCTTACAATTTGTTAAACTCTGCTTAGTGTAGAGTTGATCTTCTGAGTATAAAGTAAACTGAAAGTAGATCATTGCAAAAATTAAGAGAGGCAATAAAAGAGGAAGGAAGAGGAATTGTGGGAGCATGGGTGGGAGGGAGGGTAGGGTGAGAAGTATCACTATGTTCCTAAATCAGTATATATAAAATATATGAAATCTGTTTATTTTAAATAAAAATTTTAAAAAAGAATTTTTGCTTTCAGAAAAAAAATGATTCATTTTATTTATTTGAAAGGGCAGAGTTAGAGAGAGGGAGAGAGAGAGAAAAAAAAAATCTTCCACCTACTGGTTCACGCCATAAATGGCCACAACAGCTAGGGCTAGACCAGATATAAGCCAGGAGCCTGGAGCTTGTTCCAGGTCTTCCATGTGGGTACAGGGGTCCAAGGACTTGGGCCATCCTTCTCTCCTTTCCCAGGTGCATTAGCAGGGAGCTATATCAGAAGTGGAATAACCAGAACTACTTAATCTTTTTAATATTTATCTTTCTCTCTTATACTGGGGAAAACCAATGCTCATCTTTTTAAAGTGTCTATGTGAATGGCATAATGATATATAGCACTTACCAGTATAACTGATATTTTGGTTTTAGATTTATATGCAGCTAGAACTTGACAAAGCACCTATAAGAAATATTTCCCAATTTAATCCCAATGAAAACCTAGTAATGACTTTATTCATTAGATGAATATGAAAATAAATGATAAAACATGTTGATTTAGAGAAATATCATGCAACTGCACATGGGTTGAAACTTAGAGACTTAATCAAATTCAGACATTGCCCCCATTGTATGGATTTTTTTAAGATTTATTCATTTATTTGAAAGCCACAGTTAAACAGAGAGAGGAGAGGCAGGGAGAGAGAGAGAGGTCTTCATTCTCCAATTGGCCGCAATGACCAGAGCGATGCTGATACGAAGCTAGGAGCCAGGAGCTTCTTCTTGGTCTCCTGTGTGGGTGCAAGGGCCCAAGGACTTGGGCCATCTTCCACCGCTTTCCCAGGCCATAGCAGAGAGCTGGATCAGAAGTGGAGCAGCCAGGTCTTGAACCGGTGCCCGTATGGGATTCCGGTGCTTCAGGCCAGGGCATTAACCTGCCGTGCCACAGTGCCGGGGGTGGGGGAGACATTGTTTGGATTAGCCTAGCACCAAGGCAGAACAGCTGCCTCAATTCTCCCATGCAATCTAAAGATCAGTATTACAAATTCAGCATTGGCTCCATTTTATTCAGTGGCTTCTTCTTTGAAAATTTAAAAGATAAAAGGAATTAAAAACATGAACCCCGTCTACAGAATGAACTGTATTTAGCTTTTAAAATATTAGACAATATGTGATTTATTGATATATTAAAAACATTAAACAGCTTTTACTAGAACTCAAGAATATGAATTTAAATATTATCCGTATACACATTTTTATGTAGTAAGTGTTTATCTGTATAAACACTCTAATAAATGGAGCTCCAATTTTGTTATTTAAAATAATACGCAAGACTAATCTGGAAGTGAGTCATAATTATTTATCATAGTCTCTCCACCATGGCACTCATTGGCTGTGCCCATAGTGATAAAGGCAGAATCAGAATAATTCCAATATTCACATTGGATTTATTTGTTATACATTATTTAGGTCTACCATTAAATAAAATACTAGTTTTTTTGACAGTGGATTTTCTCACCTCTCTCCTTAAGATATGGATGTTTTGCGCCTTAACTACTCAGAATTTAGAAACAGTCTACCTAGGCCTTCAATTATTTTGTCCCTTACAGCTTTCTTGTAAATCCATGAAACTGACAGAATTCAACAAGTGTAGCTCTCCTTGAATGCAAAAGCAATACAATGACCTCCATGAAACACTATGTAGCTATAGTGGGAGGAGTTTAATTTCTCTTCTTGAGATTTCAAGGGAAAATCATTTTCAGGGATAACTATCACTTAGAATGCTCACCCCATAACTAATGCAACTTTTCATTTTGGTGATTTCCTATCTGCTGCCTTCAAATATCTTTCTCCTCCCACCTCTTCTACCTCCAACCTTTCCGTCCTGCCCAGCACAATGGTAGCAGTTGGAATAGAAAGCCATGAAGACATACACAATCAAAAAGCGAATTCTGTCTTGGGATGTGCTTCTCAATCAATCCATGTCTACTCCAAGGGAGTTAAACTGAAAACATGAAAATGAAATTGCATTTTCTGTCTTCATTTTTGGCAGAAACTACATATTTCACCACAAAAATTGAAAAACAATACATGTCTGAATGAACAGGGATACAATCTTTAAAATATACAAGGAGCGTACATTTATATACAAATATATCAATAAACATTTATTACAAAGAGGTGAATTTTTCCTTTGTAATTTGGAAAACATGTACTGAAAATAGGAGAACAGGGATAAAATATACATGAAGCTTACAGATATATATGCTTTGCATTCGTTAGTAGGGTAAATAAATAAGTGTGCTTAAATGATCAGCAGGTGCCAAGTGTTGAGACATTCAAAAGAATAGATACAGTCCCAGCACTCAAGGAAATCACTTGTATGAATAGAGTGAGATGTATGATGTTTTCTTTTATCAGTAGAAGACTAATTCCTGTGACTGGTAGAAAATCAACCCATTTGTCAACAGAAAAGTCATCACTTCTGTAGTTATAAAATGGAAGAATCAGAATAAGAATTACCTCTCAAGAAAGATAGTTGGGCAGATGCTTGGTGGAAATTGTTAAAACAAAATTTTCAAAAGGATCTGATAGTAACTATCCTTTAAAAAGGTGATGAAGGCATGATAATTAGCTCAGGCTAGATAAAACAATTAGTTGTCAGACTTTGGTTGATAGAACATTATGGCAAAGAAGAATGAAGCAGCAACAGTTTGTTTTTCTCTTTGAAATCTTCATTTTTTGTTTCTTCGTCCACTAAATCAAAATATGTACACTCACAAATACACTTTTCATCATACATATCCTTAGACATAAGAATATACACATTTCACTTAGTGTCCTATTAGGTAGAGATATTGATATATTTTACAAAGGTAGTATATGTGAAAGTTTGAGAAAAAAAATGGGAAAAAGGAAAGAAAATTAAGACACGATTTGTAGTGTGTGTGCATGCTGGCAGCTTGTAGGGGCTGATGTTTCAAGGATTGTTCTATAAAAGAGAAATTCTTTACTGGATTGAAGCTAATCCCTTAATCCCTTCCATTTGTACATCAATTTACAGTTCTCCAAGCACTTTTCCAACCATTATCACATTTAATCTTCACAAATGCCAGGAAAGAACACAGGAAAGGGATTAATCCGCCCCTTTTAACGTGAAAAGCAGAGGATGTGATTTAGTCAAGGTCACAAAGACACGGAGGGGCAGAGTGGGCTGGAGTCTTTAGATTTTCTTTTTATTTTTAGTCGTGGTCACTCTTAATACTCTTTTTAAGTCTGAAGTAGATATTAATTTGGCCATGGGGAGAAGAAAAATTATCATCTCATTTCATCTGAAACCTCAGATGAAAACTGACTCCTGCAGGCTCTCCCACTCACTCAGAGGGCTCTCCTACTGTGGCCCCAGGACTTTTGCTACTTCAGAACTGAGTGTTTCCACTTCATGAGGAAATACGGGGCTTGTATGTGAAGGCAATCAGCTGTCACAGGGCACATTGTCGTTTCAGGGGACATATAATTTTTCAAAGCAAGGCTTTCTCAATTAAGAAGGCAATGAACTTCTCTGCATGCCAGTACAACGTGTTTTTCCATCGCAGTCCTGAAACAAGTAGTTCACAAACAATCTGAGTACTATGACTTAAATCTAATGAAACTCAATTAATGCGGAACACTCCAGTGCGGGATTCCAAAGTGAACTCTCTACATGGTAACCATTTGAGTTCCAATGGAGAGTTGTAAAATCAGGGAACTTCCTACTCAGATCTTACCCATGACTTCTATCTTCCACATCCTCTCAAGGGAATTAGCACCCATTTATCCGATATTAATTGAAAACCTGCCAGTATTCAGCTATGGACAAGAGGCTCGTATGTCTACAAACAATGAAAACGGCACTTATGGAAGGGAGCAAAAGGGATATGATGCAGTTATGCACAGGGAGATCTGAGAACACCAAGCGGGACCCCTACACCATGGAGAATGCTATGGTTTTCACTGGGCTTGCAAGGGCCTAACCTTCACGAATGCATTAATGCCGGTCTCGCATGGCTAATTTCAGTCTCTGCTTGACTAGATCATGCAACAGCAAGTTGTTATAAAGTCTACACTCACGTTCTCATTCTTCTGCATATGTCTCCTTGCCCTTCGTTCTGGCATGATTTAAAGAAGCACAAGCCGTTCACTAGAAATGGCTGCCTGTTGATGAGCTTCTCAGTCCCCAGAAGAGTGAGCCAACTACATCTACTTGCTTTACCCATTACCAAGTCTCACCTTTTCTGTTCTAGCAATAGAAACTGGACTGAAACAGTGGGTGAGGAGAGCTCTTCAGGGAAGATACTAAAGGGGAAATGTTGGCTATGCTGGGGCTGGCAAGTGCCAAGAATTCACCAGGTAGATGTGGAGGAAAGTGAATAGTCCACAGAAGAAAGTACAGAGAAAATCACAAAAGGTAGAGAGAGCAAGTGCAAATGATTGTATGCATTCTAGTACGGCAGTGGGATGGGCATAGCACAAATGGAAAGAAGCGTGTATGGAAGGCAGATAGCAGATAGTAGTGGGTCTTTTATGCCAAAGAGTGGGGGTTATCATTTACCGTTAGCATAATAACAAGCCATGGAATAAACCATCAAAGGCAGTAATACAGGCCATGAGGGATAGAGCCTACATTAAAAAGAAAATCTCTCTGGAAATTAAAAATTTTGTTAGAGGAGATTGTAACTGAAGGCAAACCATTTTGTTAGCAGATTTTTGAAGCAACAACCAAGAACAGAATTGGACAATGTCTGGAAAGTGGAGATTCAGGAGTGAAAATTTAATTTTTTTGACAGGCAGAGTGGACAGTGAGACAGAGAGAGACAGAGCAAAAAGTCTTCCTTTTCCATTGGTTCACCCCCCAGATGGCCACTGCAGCCAGCGCGCTGTGGCCGGTGCACTGCGCTGATCCAAAGCCAGGAGCCAGGTGCTTCTCCTGGTCTCCCAGGTGGGTGCAGAGCCCAAGCACTTGGGCCATCCTCCACTGCACTCCCAGGCCACAGCAGAGAGCTGGACTGGAAGAGGAGCAACCGGGACTAGAACCCAGTGTGCCGGTGCCCCAACTGGGACTAGAACCCAGGGTGCCAGCACCACAGGTGGAGAATTAGCCTATTGAGCCACAGCGCCAGCCGAAAATTTAAATTTTTAAGAGATATAACTTGATGACTAATTAGATATTGGGTGGACAGTGTTGAGCGATGAGGAGGTATCCAGGGAACAGAGTACTTGGCTTATACCCTGTATAGAACTCAAATGACTACTTCTCAGCCCAGCACTCACTAATCTCTCTAATAGAGTGGGTTGAACATTGGTTGTTAGGAGCAACCTGCCCTTCTATACTGACCTCTGTCTTTCACTGGTTAGATTCTACATGAAGACCAAGACAGCCATGGATATAGACTGTCATCCAGGATGCTACACACTTGCTGACAACCTGCTCACCCATACAGCTAGAGCTTAGCATCTTCCTGAACCCAGTTTCCATCATCTCTCCCTCTCAAACCAGGTGGTTGCTTCTGCCTTCTGATTGTACCTCTACTCAGCAGCCCAGAGTGAATCATCCATCACTTCTACCAGTTGTACACTCCCCAAGGATGCAATGCTGGTCAAGCCAGTACCCAAGATTCTGCTGTCCTGTCCCCAGGCCACCAGTCAGCCACCAAGTCTTTATTGAGAGCATCAGACCAGAACTCTCAGCAGCTCAATGTTCTAAATGTCTAAAGGACTTTGAATTTTCCATGTCCTCCCAAAATTCTGCAGTGTGGCCATTCCTTTCTGAGGCCATCTGCTCACCTAAAGATTCACTGCCTTACTGGCCACATCCATTCTCCCAGCAGGGCATGATGAGAACATGGCTAGCTAAGTGAGGGATCTCAAGGCTGAAACATTATGTCTGAGCCCATTTTTTTTTCTCATGGAACCCTGAGGTGCAATGTGGGTCTCTGTGTTCATATTCTGCACCAGATACACTTTAAAAAATTTGGAGACTCAGAATGGAGGAAAGACAGGAATCTTGTCATCAAGATGTTTTAGTCCAAGGGAGGTGATTATGAACAAATTTAAAATTCTGTTACTGCTAAGTTCTACAAAGAACATAAAATAGGACAAAGTGACAGAGGGTGGTGGAGGAAACAGTTTGAAAAGCAGGCTTAAGGATAACCTTTCTGAGCAGTGGACATTGAAGTTGAAACATAAGTAGGAGTCAGTCCTGCTTCCTCAGAAAGCGTGTAGGAAAAATATTTGATCAAATTATGGAAGATTTATTTATTTACTTGAAAGCAGAGTGACAGAAAGTGTGTGTGTATGTGAGAGAGAGAGAAATTTCATCCCCTGGTTCACTCCTTAAATGGTTGCAAGAGTCAAGGCTGAGCCGTGCTGAAGCTAGGAGCTAGGAACTCTATCAAAGTTTCCTACCTGGGTGGTATGAACTCAAGTGTCTGGATGATCATGTGCTGCTTCCCAGACGCATTAACAGGAAGCTGGATTGGAAGCCGAGTACCTGGAACTAAAACAGGCACTCCCATATTGTATGTGGATATCCCAAGTTGCAGCTAAAACCACTGCACCACAATACCAACTCCTCAAGTAGAAAAAATGTTAAATTATAAAATATAGCCTCTATGACTCTGCCTCTTTGTAACTCTGCCTTTCAAATAAATAAATAAATCTTAAAAGGGGGGGGGGGCACTGTGGCATAGCCAGTAAAGCAGCCAACTGCAGTTGCCTGCATCCCATGTGGACGGCAATTTGAGTTCTAGCTGCTCCACTTCTGAGCCAGCTTTCTGCTGGGGCCTGGGAAAGCAGTGGAGGATGGACCAAGTCCTGGAGCTCTTGCACTCATGTGGGAGACCCCCAGGAAGCTCCTGGTCTTGGCTTCGGATCTGCCCAGCTCCAGCCATTGCAGCCATTTGGGGAGTAATCCAGTGGATGGAAGACCTCTCTCTCTCTCTCTCTTTCTCGGCCTCTGTATTGCTCTGTAACTCTGCCTTTCAAATAAATAAATCTTTAAATATATATATAAATAAATATCACTTCAATAATTTTGAGTAGTCAGCCAACATACATCAATTTTATTTTGCCTCAGGCATTAATAAGGCCAACAAACAGAAAGGAAAAGCACCAACTTTAGTTCAAGGTAAATTGGTCAAGTTTGCCTTCTGCTTCATTTATGACAGTACTTGTCATCTTTTGAATGCTTGCTATGTGCCTTAAGCTTCTTAAGTTGGCGTTTGTAATCCTTGGAACATCTCCGAATGTCAATAGTTCTACTAGGACTCCAGCCACGGAAAATGACAGAATCCCAACTCTACCCCATAAATGAGACAGTTTTTGTTTCCCTAACTGTGAAGTTCAAAGTAGGGAACCAGAATTTGGCATAGCTGAACTCAGGAGCTTAGATGAGGTTTCAGTTTCAGCTTTAGTTTCTGTTTTCCTTTTCAATGCTCCTGTTCCGCATCGTTTGTGCTGGTTTTGTCATTGGGAAAGTTCTTTCCAGGAGAGAAAGCATCCTCCCTAGAGCTCAATGATCCTGTGACTTATGACTCAAAATAGAAGAAATATATCTTTCCTGGAGACTGAGAACAATCTCAAGGAGAACATTCCTTGACCCTGCATGGACCATGTGAACCCCTTTTATCAACATCAAGGTGATGAATAAAAGTGCCCACTATAGGGTGGTGTGGAGAACACTGCCTAAGGGTGGGAAGGAAAGGACAGCTTTATTAGGATCAGATGGGAATAGCAAGAGTGTTATCAAAGGAAGGATGTTAAATGGATATATTATACACATTAAGATTGGGCTCTTAATCTGCATTTGAAAAACTGAGGCTTCGGTATGTAAAACGACAAACAAATGCAATCTTGTTCAAATCACACAGCCAATTAGTGGCAAAGATTCAAACTGTGCCAGGTTTCAAGGCCTGAGATCATTGCAGTATGTCACCTGCTTCTCTAAGCACCATTAACAAATGAATGCAATAACACTGCCAATGAATACTTCAACAAGGAGAAACTTATTATTGGATTACATTTGCAGAGCTCAATTTTAAGAGACTTTTTATGCTGAATGTTCCCCCTCTGTTTTGGCCTATTTTGGGTCCATGTGTATTAGGTTATTTTAACATATGGCTTCTTTGTACTATTTCATAATTTTCAAATGCAATGTGCCAAAAAATGAAATTATCAGAGAAAGGAGCAGTTAATTGGAAAGAACTCAGGCCATGCACAGCTGAACTCAGTAAGTCTTGGATTTTGGTCAGTGCTTATTTTTCAGTCAAATCCACAGTGCCATGCAGAATGTCAGAGAAAAAGGAAGGAGCTGGTTTCCAAAGCCAGTAGTTTCCAAATTATTCTTCCCAAAGCCATAGGCCTTCAGAGTTCTGCAGTGTCCAAGGCACCAGCCAAATGGAGGTACAGAGCTGGCCTGAGTCACACAGCCCCACATTCACACGCCCTATCTCACCTTATTTAATCATTTTAACAGAAAAAAAAATCACACTCAGCATCACTCAGAGTTATGGAGCTGCACATGGTTGTCTACCACACATGGTAGGGTGCTTGTTTGGCAAGCTCCTATTAGACTCAGTCCTTCTCTGAAGATAGCAAATTTCAAAGCAATCCACCTAAGTAAATATGTGTACTTCAGAGGTTTGTGGTGCACTTAGCAATAGGACAAGCAAGAGGAGTGCCTCAGAAGGAGATCCACTAACAGCATGGCTCCCAGATGGCTCATGTGATGTAGTTCCTGCCACCACACGGGAGACCTGGATGTCTGGCTCCCAGGTTTGGCTTGGCTCGCAGCCTCTGCGGGCATTTGGAGAGTGAACCAGTGGATGTTAGCTCTGTCTGTCTCAATAGTATTTACATAATATTCTCTAACCAATGTGCAATTAAAATATAAATCTACAATAAAAAATAAAGCTAAAAATTTCCATAATTTTAACATAACACATTTTTAAATTACTCATGTGTCAATGAAATTATGAGATTTGAACTTGAAGCAGTTAAAATATATATGCATACCTCCTATAGAACCTCAATTTCTGCAAAATAACCCAATAAAAATAAAAGGATATATCATAAAGATGAGTCAAAGTGTACAACGCCTAAAATTTGGGGCCAGCACTGAGGCGTAGGAGGCTAAGCCTCACCTGTGGCACCAGCATCCCATATGAGCTCCGGATAATATCCTGGCTGCTGTTTTTCCTATTCAGCTCTCAGCTATGGCCTGGCAAAGCAGTGAAAGATGGCCCAAGTCCTTGGGCCCCTGAACCCTAATGGAAAATCTGGAAAAGCTCCTGGTTCCTGGCTTTGGGTCAGCCCAGCTCCAACCTTTGTGGCCATTTGAGGAGTGAATCAGCAGAATGGAAGATCTTTTTCTCCGTCTCTCCCTCTTTCTATCTGTAACTCTACCTCTCAAATAAATAAATAAATAAATAAATCTTTTTTAAAAAATCCACACAAATTTTTAACTAGAGCATTAATAAAATAAAATGCCAAATAAAATAAAACATCATTTAAAAGACAGACTTACTCTGGCAAATAAATTCTACACTAAATATTAAACTCTATTTTTTAAAATAATCCAAACCTAAGAATAGGGTACAAAGAAGCATAGAGGATGCAGAATTATAGGAAGGGTGAAATGCAAAAAAGGAAAATAATTGTACAAGAAGCAATTTCAAGAAACCATATGACTATATTAAGCTAAGGGAAGAACACAGATTGAGTTGGTATCGTGTGTAGTCCTGAATTCATCCATAACTGGCAGGAGTCAGTGGTATAAGTTCACATCCTATTTTAGTATATTTTCTGTTTCATTGCTGTTACTATGGTAAAATGAGATATTAACCTGTTGGCTTTTTTAAAACATAGGAACTCAAGTAATGTATCTCTTATTTGCCAATCTCATATAAGCTGATTCTCACTTAGAAACACTGCTTGTAGTGGACAATTCTTATATTAAAATTCACTGCTAAAGATGGAATGATAGTTGTTTTAACTTTTTATTTTCAGTTTAAATTAGTTTTAACAGATTTAATATAGTTCATAGATACAATTCTAAGAATATAATGATATTCCCTTCCTGCCTCCCACTCCCTTTCATTTTTTCAGTTTGTGAGATAATATTTTTAAATTTCTATTACATTATATGATCAGAGTCGGTGAACTCAAAAGGCTTCCATAGCCTTGGCAACTCATGACAAGAGCCTAGGGTGAATACTGATGCCATAAACAAGAATGTCAATTTGTTAAGTCAACAACAGGAGTCACTGTGCACTTACTCCTCATGTAGGATCTCTGTCCTTAATGTGCTGTACATTGCGATTTAATGCTATAACTAGTACTCAAACAGTATTTTTCACTTTGTGTTTCTATGTGGGTGCAAACTGATGAAATCTTTACTTAATATATGCTAAACTGATCTTCTGTATATAAAGAGAATCGAAAATGAATCATGATGTGAATGGAAGGGGAGAGGGAGTGGGAAAGGGGAGGGTTGCGAGTGGGAGGGAAGTTATGGGGGGCAGAAGCTATTGTAATCCATAAGCTGTACTTTGGAAATTTATATTCATTAAATAAAAGTTAAAAAATTTAATAAAAAATAAATGAATATAAAATAAAAACAGATAAAAAACATACAAAACTAATTAAAAATTGATATGATAAAGGAATAAAACAAAGTTTTACAAAACTATACTTGCAGCAATACTGAAACACAGGCATTGATTTCTCTTTTTATTTCTTTAATTTTAGCTCCCACATATAAAGGAGAACCTGCTACATTTGTCTTTATGTGTCTGACTTATTTCACTTAACATGATATCTTCCAGTTGTGTATGTTTTGTTGCAGCTGGTAAAATTTCATTCTTTTCTATAGCTGAATAATATTCCATTGTGTAGATATACCACATTTGTTTATCCATTCATCTGATGATGGACACCTTGGTTGATTCCAAAGTTTGGCTATTATGAACATTGCTGCTATGAACATGATGGTGCAGGTATCTCTCTGTTACTATGTGTTCATATCTTTTGGATATATTCCCAGTAGTGAGATTCATAGATAATATGGCAAGTATATTTCCAGTTTTTAAAGAAATTTCCAAACTCTTTCCCCAGTGGCTGCACTAATTTACATTCCCACCAACCTTGTACAACTGTTTGCCTTCCTCCACATCCTTGCTAGCATTTGTTACTCTGTATCTTTTGGATTTTAGTCATTCTGACAAGGGTGAGGTGATATTCCATTCAGACTCTGATTTGCACTTCCCTAATGGCTAGGTTGAACATTTTTTCATATGTTTGCTGGTCATTTGTCTTTCTTCTTTTGATAATTGTCTATTGAGGTCATTTGCCCATTTCTTAAATAGGTTAGTTGCTTTTTTGTTGAGTTTTTAAAGTTGCTGATGTATTTTGGATATTAATATTTTATTAGATAAGTAGCTTGAAAATATTTTCCCAACCTGTTAAATGTCTCCTCCATTTATTATTATTTTCTTTATTTTTTAAAGGTTTATTTATTTATTTGAAAGGCAGAGGACACAGAGAGAAAAGGAGAGGCAGAGAGAGAGGTCTTCCATCCGCTGGTTAACTCTCCAGTTGGCCACAATGGAGCTGTGCCAATCCAAAGCCAGGCGCCAGGAGCTTCCTCTGGGTCTTCCCATGCAGGTGCTGGGGCCCAAGGAATTGGGCCATCCTCTACTGCTTTCCCAGGCAAAAGCAGAGAGCTAGATCGGAAGTGGAGCAACCAGGACCTGAACAGGTGCCCACATGGGATACAGGCACTGCAGGAGGCGGCTTTACCTGCTATGTCACAGCGCCAGCCCCATATTGATTTTCTTTGTTGTGCAGAAGCATCTGCACTTGATACAATTCCATTTGCTGAGTTTTTGCTTTTGCTGCCTGTGCTTTGGAAGTCTTGTCCAAAAAGTTGTCCCCTACACCAATGTCTTGGGGTGTTTCACTTATGTTTTGCCAACAACTTCATAGTCTCAGTTCTTAAATTCATTTTTGATCCATCTTGAGTTGATTTTTGTATATGGTGAGAGTTTTAGATCTAATTTTATTTTTCTTCGTATCTCCAGTTTTGCTAACACCAGTTTTTGAAGATATTATACTTACTCCATGTATGGTCTGAGCATTTTTGTCAAAAATAGGTTGGTTGTATGTATATATATTACTTTCTGTGATTTCTTTGTTATTATTTATTTTTTATATATTTTTATTTCAGTTCCCACATATAGGAGAGAACATATAATATTTATCTTTCTGTATCTGGCTTATTCCACTCAACATGACATCCATCCAGTTGCATCCATTTGTTGCAAATGATAGAATTTCATTCTTTTTAAAGCTGAATAATATTCCATTGTGTGTACGTATGGACATTTTTTCTTTATTAATCTGATGATGTACACCTCAGTTGATTACACAGTTTGGCCATTGTGAAAAGTGCTGCTATAAACACGATGGTGTAGGTATCTCTTTAATACAACATGTTCATTTGTTTTGGGTATACACCCAGTATTAGTATTGCTCTATCATATAGCAAGTCTATTTCACATTTTTAAAGAAATATCCATAATATTTTCCACAGTGGTTTTACTAATTTACATTTCCACCAATAGTACTGATTATATTATTTGTTATATAGATATTATAAATGTTATATTGACTGAATTATGCCACTTATATAAAAATACCCTTGTCGTTCTTCATTTTATAAATTTTGTCATTAATCTCACATTATATGATACTAATATGTGTAAAATATCCACCCTTTCAAAAATAGAATACATTATATTTATATAATTTTTACATATGAAGCAAATATGGCACAGTGTGCCAGCTGTGGCAGCCATTTGGGGGTGAACCAATGGAAGGAAGACCTTTCTCTCTGTCTCTTTCACTGTCTAACTCTGCCTGTCCAAAAAAATAAAATAAAATAAAATAAAATATATATATGCTCATTGAACTCCTTTTTGCACCTTTTGGGAGGTTATTTTAATTTTTAACAGATTCGATATGGTTTATAGATACAGTTGTATGAATATAATGATATTTCCCTCCTCTTCCCTCTATCTACCTCTACTCTTCCCACCCTTCTTAATTCTCCTTTTCTCTTTTTACTTTTTGAAATATTTTAAATTTACATTATACTAGAGAGGCTTAATACCTTAATACAGAACTGAATAAGAAGTTTTACAAGGAAAAAGACCCAACTTCAGTGGGAATTCAGACAATGGCTATAAACAATTGAATGGAAAAATGACTATTTCATATATACACATTTAAAGTAATCACAGAATTTTAAAGCTACAGTCTCTTTATATATTTCTGTATTATTTAAAATAATTTTAGATAAAGAGAAAATATACATATAAATATTCATCAGCATATTAACAAGTATTATTCAGGCAGCTAGTCAAAATTCAATTGGCATATCTTTTTTCCAAAGAAAAAAATAAGAAAAGAAAAGGAGAGAGGTCTATATGCAATACTATCAACTAAACAGAGTATTAAGAATACCAACAGTGTTTGTGACTTTAATATTTTAATGTCCTGTTGCCCTTATGTTTTGCCAGCAGATGTTAGAAAACTCAATCAGTATCTATGGTTGTCCTGGTTAATGTGAGTGACTGTTAAAAGTAATCTCCTCTTTCCTAAACTATTTTTCTGCTCAGGTTGTGAGGTTAGATATATACTCCTTGTACTGAAGAGTCACTGTTTCTCTCTCTCTCTCTCAGATTAATTTGTTTATTTGCAAGTCAGAGTTACAATGAGAAAGAAAGAGAGGAGAGAGATCTTCCATCTGCTGGTTTACTCTGCAAATGGCTTGTAATGACCTGGGCTAGGCCAGGCTGAAGCTAGGAGCCAGGAACTTCAGTAGAGTCTCCAACTTGGTTGCAGGGGTCCAAGCACTTGGGACATTCTCCCCTGCTTCTCAGGTGCAGTATCAGGGAGGTGGATGGGAAGTAGAGCAGCCAGAACTCAAACCAGTGCCTATACGGGATGTCAGTAATGCAGACAGCAGTTTAACCCGCTGTGGCACAGTATGCACCCTGTCTTCTAAGACACGTTTGTAGACCCATTTTGTTTCACTGTGACTCCTTCTTGAAAAAAAAAAAAATAAATAAAAGAGGAAAGCATCTCCTCCCCTCCTCTGAGATCCTTCTTCCATGTCCCTTCTTGCATGCAGCCTACTCTCACCTCCACAATAGAGTCAAGCTCAGCCTATAACACCCACTCTTACTTGCATCAGTCAGTGATATGCTGGTGGAGATCTGACCATGTACTTGCAGACTTTCCTTATTTACCACTTCCTGGAAGTGGCCAGGACCATGTAAGGTAGAATCTGAGATTTTCAAAAAACTCTTCAGAATCAGTGGGAAAGCAAAGATTATAAGCTGGTTGCCTTTGGGCTCAACAATGAGCCCCAGGCTTAGCCATCGAGAATGAGTAGTGCCTCTGGGCTCCAATGAAACTAAACAATACCAAACACACAATTGGCCACTTTTTTAAACCGAGCAATGACATTTCACTGTGAAACTGTTTTCTTCCTATGGTCAGAGAAAGGTCTTCACAGGAATTGAATTCTCCCAAATATACCTATATTGAGGAAATTCCAGAAAGCTTTAGAGTATCTTCTGATTTTTTTTTAAACTTTTATTTAATGAATATAAATTTCCAAAGTACGACTTATGGATTACAATGGCTTCCCCCCCATATCGTCCTTCCCAACCACAACCCTCCCCTTTCCCACTCCCTCTCCCCTTCCATTCACATCAAGATTCATTTTCGATTATCTTAATATACAGAAGATCAGCTTAGTATACATCAAGTATGGATTTCAACAGTTTGCTCCCACACAGAAACATAAAGTGAAAAATAATAGATGATTTTTTTTTTAAATGATGATGAAATCAGAGCAGACCTATTGTCATGTTTAATCCCAGTGAGAGTCAAGTTGGGAATTGATAATTTCTTTTTTTTTTTTTTTACAGAGGATCAGTTTAGTATGCATTAAGTAAAGATTTCAACAGTTTGCACCCCCATAGAAACACAAAGTGAAATATATTGTTTGAGTACTCGTTATAGCATTAAATCTCAATGTACAGCACATTAAGGACAGAGATCCTACATGAGGAGTAAGTGCACAGTGACTCCTGTTGTTGACTTTACCAATTGACACTCCTGTCTATGGCATCAGTAATCTCCCTATGCTCCAGTCATGAGTTTCCAAGGCTATGGAAGCCCTCTGAGTTCTCCGACTCTTATCTTGTTTAGACAAGGTCATAGTCAAAGTGGAGGTTCTCTCCTCCCTTCAGAGAGAGGTACCTCCTTCTTTGATGACCTGTTCTTTCCACTGGGATCTCACTCGCAGAGATCTTTTACCAGAGTGTCTTGGCTTTCCATGCCTGAAATACTCTCATGGGCTTTTCAGCCAGATCGGAATGCCTTTAGGGCTGATTCTGAGGCCAGAGTGCTATTTAGGACATCTGCCATTCTATGAGTCTGCTGAGTATCTCACTTCCCATGTTGGATCACTCTCCCCTTTATTTACTCCATCGGTTAGCGTTAGCAGGTACTAGACTTGTCTATGTGCTCTCTTTGACTCCCAGTCCCTCCACCATGACCAACTGTGAACTGAAATTGATCACCTGGAACAGTGAGATGGCATTGGTACATGCCACCTCGATGGGATTGAATTGGAATCCCCTGGTATGCTTCCAACTCCACCACTTGGGGCAAGTCAGCCTGAGCATGTCCCAAATTATACATCTCTTCCCTCTCCCATTCCCACTCCCATGTTCAACAGGGATCACATTTCAGTTAATTTTCAACACTTAAGAATAACTGTGCATCAATTACAGAACTAAACCAGTCATATTAAGTAGAACAGATAAAAAAAACTACTAAGAGGGATAATGTATTAAGTTGTTCATTAACAGTCAGGGCTATGCTGATCAAGCCACCGTTTCCCATAGTGTCCACTTCACTCCAACAGGTTTCCCTCTTGGTGTTCAGTCAGTCGTCACCGATCAGGGAGAACATATGGTATTTGTCCCTTTGGGACTGGCTTATTTCACTCAGCATGATGTGTTCCAGATTCCTCCATTTTGTTGCAAATGACTGGATTTCGTTGTTTCTTCTTACTGCGGTATAGTATTCTAAAGAGTACATATCCCATAATTTCTTTATCCAGTCACTATGTTTATCTTATTTTTTTTTACTTTCATTAGTATTCTATACTATTTTAACACCCATCACACTAAAGAGTCATTCATCACTCTCTGTCTCTACAAGTAACTTGTGAGTGCATCTAATCACACAGTAAGCCTTTATTTGACAGTGATTGTAAACCAGGCTCTATTTACACAACAGACTTGAAAAATGAGCAAATATTTCTAATGTGAGTGATCTTCAAAGAGTTTATGGAAAACACATACTATGAAAAAGTATGCATGATAAAAAAATCTTTAACATAATATTACGTTTTTATTCCATGTTTTCCATGAAATTTTAGGTAGCCAACTACTAAGTAGTCACAATAAGTAGGAGTGGGGGGTGGTGACAGAATCCTGACCACACAATGACTGTTTAAGGTTGGAGAGAGAGAGAGAGAGAGATAAATTATTGGGGACACAGAATGTAGATAATGTCTAGTTATCTCAAAGGAAAAGAAGAAGTAGAAGTAACTATCTAGAAAAAAAAAAGGACATGTGTGTGTTCTTTAATTATGCCATCTTCTTTTAATCATACATGAAGAAGTGACTGGAATTTGGCTAATTTTGTTTTAAAAAATGCCATCTTCCAAATGAGGTTGGTTTGGGAACATCATAAGAAAGAAGATTTGACAACCACAGTCTAACGTCACATCAATTGACTACATGCTTCTTCTCTTATCTTTACCTAACACCCTTTTCTCTTGACCATGCTATCAGTCTCCACAGTAATGCACCCCTCTTCAATATAGGCAATGGAAAGACAAACAAATGTGCAATGGTGTGCCTTCATGTTCTCTCAGGTTCAAGGAATTCACTGTGAACTATGGACCAGGTGATTTCCAGAGAAGGAAATCCTCTGAAAGAATGGTTCTGTAGGCATTTTGCTCGCGTATTCAAGACAGTAAGAGATAGTTTTAAAGGTATAAGACAGATGAAGTACACAACCGTGAAACATCCAGTGTTGAGTTTCCAGCAAAAAAGAAGTTCACTTTCCAGCCCTGCCATTCACTATATACTTAGCCAGTTCCTTAACTTGTCAGATTCTCAGTTTCCTCATCTGTAGAGTAGATATCCTTCTTGATATTCATCTAGAAATGTGGGAATTAAATCTAACAGTGCATAGTAAGAGAGCACTTCCCAATAGCTCCTCTTACATATAAACATTCAGCTCAATTCTGGGAACTTATCCTTAGAAAAAGTTATGTGTGTTTAGTGTTTAAGAAATCAGAGGAGATATTTGTGGTCAAACAGAATTGTGTCAGTAAATGACACGGAATCTGTTATTCTTGTACTCATATAACCTTAACATGAAAATTGAAAAAAAAAGTAATTTGAGGCCGGCGCCATGGCTCACTAGGCTAATCCTCCACCTAGCGGCGCCGGCACACCGGGTTCTAGTCCCGGTTGGGGCGCCGGATTCTGTCCCGGTTGCCCCTCTTCCAGGCCAGCTCTCTGCTGTGGCCAGGGAGTGCAGTGGAGGATGGCCCAGGTGCTTGGGCCCTGCACCCCATGGGAGACCAGGAAAAGCACCTGGCTCCTGGCTCCTGCCATCGGATCAGCGCGGTGCGCCGGCCACAGCGTGCTGGCCGCGGCGGCCATTGGAGGGTGAACCCAATGGCAAAGGAAGACCTTTCTCTCTGTCTCTCTCTCTCTCACTGTCCACTCTGCCTGTCAAAAAAAAAAAAAAGTAATTTGAAAAAGGAAAAATGTAAACAGTCAACAAAAGAAAAAGCAAGGTTGTTAATTGCAATCAGAATTTGTTTGACAAAACGGTGGAGATGGAGGTTTTTTGTACTTAATACTGCTATAGAGGACACGTTCCAAAAATAGTATTATTTTAAAAAACAGTTACTGAGCCTCTAACATTAGGAAATACTGTGTGGAACATTTTCGTATACATAGGTTAATATTGATCTATTTTGCATCTACAACACCTGTCAGATACTAGAGGGTCAGTAAGTCTGCTTTGACTGAATGGACTAGAAAAGACCCCAGTTTCAGTCTGATAGCTTATAAGTGTGCAAATAAGGATACTTTGGTATATAAAAGTGGTAACTGCTCCTCTGAGTTAGATACAAATGGAGGGAGATGGAATAATACAAGATGTATGACAGGTCAAAATGAAAAGAAGAAGGTTTATAAACCATCTCTGTCATTTATAAAACTCTTCACAGGAATAACCTGTGTTGAGTTACTCTGTTCAGATCAGTATTTATTGAGCACCCACAGTGCATCAAGCACTGAGATTTCAAAGTGATGCACCAGGCTTCCACATTTGAGGAGTTTTGATGCTCACATCAGTAAAATGAGGGCAGTAATCATACTGATCCATGGGCTGTTCCTGAAAGTTTATTGAGCTGGCATACATATAAAGCATTTTTGAAACTACAATGTGCTTCTTAAGAGTGCATTGTTGTTGAGCTGTCTGCTCTGGGAGTTCATTAAAAGCAGAAAGATGACTTTGAGGTGGAGCAATGAGCAAAAACAACCCCAAAATAAGAGAGTAAAAGGTTATCTGAGTCTTATCACATTTTATCTATTGAAGAAAGACATCATGTAGAATTTATGAATCTTTCCAAACAGAAGAAAAATCCACTAATTGAATTAAAGCTGGGCATTCATTATTATAGAAATGTTATTCAAGGGACTTCAGAAAACATGCTCTCCTAATTAGCTACTATGATCAGGTACCTATGGAAGCAGTTGTAAATCAGTGCTGAAAATATACAAGCATTTAACCATTGCACAGGGAGCAAGAATGCGAAAGCAAACCTAGTTCAGTGATTTATTCCAACATACATAGGAGAAAATTATCAAGATTTTAAATGAAAAGAATGACCCAGGTGAAGAGAAGGAAATAGAATATTTAAACCAGGCTGTACATCTGAAGACCATGCTTGTTTTATGTTCATTAGCAGTAACACTCATTGTGCTCTTGGTAAGATATTAATTTGTAGAACTATTTAATATACATCATCATTAATACAAAAAGCATTGAACTTTCCTTCTGGTGTCTAGCACTGTTTCAGAGACACAAAGAAGAAAAGAACCCATTTTCTGCCCTTGAGGGACTCACTGTATGGAGATCAGGAGAAAGATTTAACAGGAGAGAGAGATGTGTGTGAAGCATTCGGGGAGCACAGATAAGGGCATTATAAATTTGGTGCTGGGGCTGGAAATCAGTGAGAACCACACGGAGAGGTGACATTTAAGCATGGCCTTAAAGCAAGAAAGGTATTCCTGTAAGTGGAGAAGATGGATGGGACATGGCCCCAGCAAGGTGCCATGACACTAAATTATTTGCCCTGAGCACTGGGAAATAACTAGAAGAATGGATTCCTAGAGGCTCTTCCTAGACTTTAAAAATGTTACTAATAGATCCACACATACGCCTCCCAAAAACCCTATGCTAGGTGTGATCATCACCATCCGAATTCTACAAATAAGAAAGCAACGTTTTGTGTTAAGTAACTTGCTCATGATTGTCCTGCTAGGAGTTAGGATTTGAAATGACTGCCTAATTTCTGAGCCTGAAGTCAGCTGCCATTTACCCCTCTGATTCCTTCTTTTTCTCTGATTTCCAGCATCTCCTATCACTTGGGATCTCATATTCAAGTCTTCTCAATTCAACCATCATCCAACAGGGAGCACCTCTACTTGAGAGAGCACTGGATGTTGGGCCCCTCTAATGTGAAGCTTACATGAGCATTCAGATTCATGGTCCACTCACAGACTGCCAGAACAAGAGTCGTGTGGCACAAGGCATGCCTTCTGATCCAGTGAATCCCACGGAGAGCTGAACAAGAAACATGGCCTTGGGTGTGCAGGCACTCAAAAGCCTCATAAGCTGATACCCCTAGAGATCTTCTATAAATACGAGATGAGCTCCTTGATTCCTGTGCACCCATAAGACTGCAGATTCTTGATCTATCCAGCCCAAGACAAAGTGTATGTAGAATAGTTTCCTTCCTATATTCTTATGTTGTAAACCCATATTTGGAATGGAATTTTGATATGAACTCCAGACAAATCAGTTTATGTCCTGAATCCCTGAAAAATTCCTTTGAGGCCAGTCCCAAAAGGGGATTTTTTTTTTTAGGTTCTGTTTTAATCTACATTTTTTACATGTTCCTACCTTTTTTGAAAAGAAAATGTACCCTAATGACAATGTTGTTATCTGATATACAATCCTTGTTAATGGAGTCATCTGAGTAATAGCAGTGACAATGATAGTGGGAACGGCTGTGCATACTGGCAATGGCAGTAGTAATGACAATGGTCATGCCTTGGCAGTGAGCAGAACAAAGTCAGCTCAAGAGACTGGTGAAAAACTCACATTAGTTGCTGATCAACTATGGTTGAGACACTGTCTCAGTTCTTCTTAGTATATTTAAATGTATATACACACAAAATATACTAAAATTATAACCTACAGTAGACAGGGTATTAATATCAACCTTACTCAGGTTACTTGATTTCAAGACCTACAACACTACACTAACCAAGATAATGTATTATTGGAGAAAGGACAAAATATATGTGTACCTAGAAAAGATTATGTAAGAAATTGATGCTGACTCACTCCCACCAAGATCACCATTTCTTTTCTTTCATATATCAGCAGCCTACACTTCCCCAACAAAAATGTCAGCAGTAAGCATAAAAGAGCAAGCCAAATCTGAGTTATAAGATATCCTATATGAAAATATATCCTCCTTAAAAGTTAATCTTTTTTTTTTTTTTGACAGGCAGAGTGGACAGTGAGAGAGAGAGACAGAAAGAAAGGTCTTCCTTGACCGTTGGTTCACCCCTCAATGGCTGCTGCAGCTGGCACACCACGTTGATCTGAAGCCAGGAGCCAGGTCAGTCATTTCAAATCTCCTGGTCTCCCATGCAGGTGCAAGGCCCCAGGACTTGGGCCATCCTCCACTGCACTCCTGAGCCACAGCAGACAGCTGGACAGGAAGAGGGGCAACCGGGACAGAATCCGGTGCCCCAACTGGGACTCGAACCCGGTGTGCCGGTGCCTCAGGCAGAGGATTAGCCTATTGAGCTGTGGTGCCAGCCAAAAGTTAATCTTCAGAGTTAGCAAAATCTGAAATATTTGTCTCACATTCTCAGTGTCTGGAGAGGGTCCCAGGATATCTCATGGGGTAGCCTCGAAGAATCCAAAGACACTAACTTACCCCAGCACCCATCGATTACTGCAAGGACACACATAACATGGCACTGTAAATCCAAACCAGAAATGAAAACAAGGAATTAAGAACAAAATTGTATGTTTTATGTAATCCCTGTATATATTCAATAAAAGACCATGTGTAATAACTTGTACAATTGTGACATATGAAAATTTCTAAGAGAATACATATACACATGCAAACACCTATATTTGTAAATATGTATATATGCATTATTAATGCACATTTTGCAACTACATTCTAAAATGTTTTAAAATATATACATGTACATATTTTTATTATATATATTGAAAAATAGACTGATAAAAATGAGTACATTCAAAAAGTGGAACATATGAAAATTTAAAAAGCTACAAATAAACTATTCACTATCAATGAACACATTGGTACAAACTGATAACAAGAGAAATGAATAACTTGTGGAGTATGTTCATACAAGTTATATACAAAAACAATATGATATGAGTGGAAATTTCATCAACTTCTAATGTCAGCTTTCCTACTCTAAGGCCACATTTTGAAAAATCCTTTACCAAAGTGTCCTCATCTGTAAAACAAAATTAGCAACAAATATTTGCCAACACTCATGGATTTCTACCAAGTGCCTATGTTTCCCAGGTGTTTTCTAAATGATTTATATATATATATATATATATATATATATATAAATTTATATCACTTTAATTCCTATAGCATTATATGAGGTAGATACTAGCTACGTTTCATAGATAGGGAGGCTGAGTCACAGAATGTTGACTTATTAGCCCAAGGTAACATTTCAGTTAACACCAGAGGCAGGATTTCAGATTAAGGAATATAACTCATCTGTCAACCACCCTCATGCCAAATCTAGATTTTTTAAATACAATAAGTATAGAATGTAGCTATAAAGCTTATTCACTCAGTGGCAATACAAATCAGTATGACGAATTTGGAAAATTGCCTATTAATTTCTATTAAGGATCGACATAGGCACACACTCTGACTCAGCAAAGTTATTCCTAGATGTATACAAAATCAATACATACTTTCTTTCACCAAAGACAATGATCAAGAACACCCATAACAGCACTATTCCTACTGGACAAAAACCATAAATTACCCATGTGTTGAGTCACAGAAGCCTAGATAGTTATTTTGTATTCACACAATAGAATACCATGTATGAGTTTTTAAAACTACAAATTTGCTCATTGCTATTGACAAATCTCACAAAAAATGTATAAGTAACAGATGCTAGACATAAAAGAGTCAGGTGGTTCTGCCAAGACCCTTTGACACTGCACCCTCATGGCTTCTAGGGCCCCATCTCCCATGGGTATAGGCCCCCATGGCATGTGCAGGGTGAGTGTGAAGATTAATTTCATATGCCAATTTATGTGGGCCACAGGGTGCCCAGAGCAACCACTGTTTCTAGGGTGACTGTGAGCTGTTTCCAGATGAGATCAGATTTGAATAGATACACTGAGTATAGATTTCCCTCCCCATTCTGGTTGGGCATGATCCAATCCATTGGGGGTCTGAATAGAACAAAAGGCTAGGAAAGCAGGAATGTGTCCCTTTTTTCTGGATCACCTTCTCTGCCCTTGGACTGGGACTGACATTATTGACTCTCCTGAAGTTCAGGCCCTCAAACTCAGAGTGAATTACATCCCTAGTGTTCCTGGTTTTCCAGCCAATTCTTATCATCTTTATATAAAATCTCTTATTGGTTCTATTTCCTTGGCAAGAACAGTAAAGATGATAAAGACTCCAAAGTCCTTGAGTGTGACTAATCCCAGTAGACACCATGTTCTGCCCCACTCTGTGAAGCCTTCCCCAAGATCACCCTCTTCCTCTGAGCTCCGTAAATATTTGTTACATTATAATCATATCACTCAACCATCCTAGTATTCTAACTAGGGAGATGTGGCGCCTTCATTTAAAAATAAGAACACTGAGGTACAAAGAGAGTAAATGACTCTTCTAAAATCACATGATGGTAAATTAGCTTCAAAATTTGACTGTGGAACATGGTCAATGAGTTATGAATTAGAGCTTATGCCTATAAATATTTCTCATGTGCCCCTTTCCATTTTAGACTATATACTTCACATTACCCAACAAATTAACATAGTGCCATGCAACCTGCTAAATCCAATTCGATTGGGAGGCTCTGTTTAAACATGACTTGTGTGGGGAGATCTTTGACCTTGCCCTCCTTTAGGATCCCGGGTTAAGGTCTTCTGACATGGTATAGGTCTCTTATCATGGTATGTATTGCATTTAATTGCAAATATAAATGTCTACTTCATTCACAGTTGTATCCCTATCACCAGTACCTAATACCTACTTTAATTCCTGGCACAATGTCTACCTTATATATTTATGGAAAAGAGAAGCTATTAAAATTATACATGTATATAAATATATAAAATAGTTACTGTGAGATTTTTTAAAAACATAGATATATCAGATCCTGTACACCTATCATGGGACCCAGGAATATGCAAAGGTTCAAAATTTTTTCCAATTTTGATGCAGAAGGAAGATGTTTAGCAAATGCTTACTGAATGAATTAATATTTGGATAGAGAGGTGAATAGCAATGACTTATATATATATCAATTAGTCATTTAATTAACAAACAGGCAAATAAAAATTTTGGAAAGTTGAGGTTAGAGCTGAGATTATTTTGACTCCAATAAGATTCAGTGTTGTGTGAGTCTAAACTGAACAGGCTGCAAGCCTTCCCTTTGACATATCTTTAATCACTAACATCCTAAAATGAAATAGTTCTCTGATACTCACCACTGTAGTTCATACACCCGACCAACACACCACAGGAAGATGCGCTGAATACTCAGAAATGAACAACTGGAGAACAGGCAAACATACTCGACTTGAAAATAAACAGTAGATTGCAATTTAAATAACTATCATCTCCCCAAATGCAAACTCCTCAAGATCAGCCCTGAGTAAATGCAGAGAACCCGCCTATTAGCTGAAAATGAATAAAACAGTATTTTAAAATAAGCAATTTGGATGTGATTAATGTTTATAAATGTGTTTACATATGAATTGAATATTAACCTATAGCAAGAAGGAGTTTAATTAGCCTTGGAATATTGTTTAGGAGCACAATGAAAAATAACCAATTCACAAAGGAAAGCAAAGGATATCTGCAAACACAAATGAGGTCAATTAATTAAGCAATTTGCATACATTTGAATGGTTATTTTCAGAGCTTTTTTTGACAGTTGGCTCTTCCTATTCTCACATTGTGCTTCTGACAGTCTATTTATACAACACATCAATCACCCAGCCACGCTGAGTGTGTCGTGATCAACTCAGGAGCAACCCTGGAACCTATAGTCTTCCTGAGAACCAGTCATCTTTGTACGGAAAATAACTTTTCCAAATGAGCCCCAAATGAGAAAGGAAGGAAATCAGGTTTAAATCAAACCAATGAATTTCATATAAAATCATAATATTGCTATAAAACTATTGGATCATAAAAGTAGTACAATAATTATTTGTTTAATGAGTGAATGAAAATTGTCACAGATTTTCAAGATTGGTAAATGTAGTATTTTTAAAAGAATATTGCACATAATATTATTTAACGTTAAATAAGCCATACCCTGGACAATGTTTTAAATCTCTATATTTCAAATTTACCTGTCTCTCAGGAAGATTTCCTGGTCTTAATGTATTCCAGATGCTTTGTCAAAACTTATTTACCAACAGTTTTTTTTTTGCAAGTGAGTTATTTTTGTTCTCAAGGTTTTGGTATGTTCCTGTGATAGATCCCCACTCTCTACAATATCAAGTTGGTATTACTGAGGCTCCTAATGCAAAGTCAAACAGCTAATTACTCAAGTAATAATAAAATTAAGTATATATACAATGATACATAACCTCCATCTGCTCCTCAACAAATGCATAGACACTATAATTAATCAGATGCCTCAGGACTGTAAGTGGGGCAGAGGGAAGAATGATAGTACCACCTAGGAAAAGATAATTCCTTATAGGTGTCATCAGGTATCCTTTCATGCAAAGAGCTCTTACAAGTGTTATTCAGAATTAATTTGTGAAAGAAGCATGGAAGGTGTTATTATCTTCATTTGAAATAGGAGGAATGTTGTTCTTTTTATTGGAGTGCAATATTTGAAGCATTGTCAATGCTATACTCAATTCTTTTTTTCTAATATATGCTTTGAACTTCCTGTGATCTTTTGCTGTGAGGTTTCCTTCCTTTACCTTCTTTCATATTGATGACCATGTTTCTGTGTTTCTGTGTGTAACACATCTTTAAGCATCTTTTGCAGTGCTGGACGAGTGGCGACAAATTCTTTCAATTTCTGTTTGCTATGAAAGGTCTTTATTTCACCCTCACTCACTAATGAGAGCTTTGCAGGATATAATATTCTGGGACAGCAGTTTTTCTCTTTTAGTACCTGGGCTATGTCTCGCCATTCCCTCCTAGCCTGTAGGGTTTCTGATGAGAAGTCTGCTGTGAGTCTGGGAAAGCAGTAGAAGATGGCTCAAGTATTTGGGCCCCTGCACCCGCATGGGAGATTGGGAAGAAGCTCCTGGCTCCTGGCTTCAGATCGGTGCAGCTCTGGCTGTTGCGGCCATTTGGGGAGTAAACCAACAGAAGGAAGACCTTTCTCTCTCTCTCTCTCACTGTAACTTTACCTGTCAAATAAATAAATTTAAAAAAAAAAGAATAGAATTTTTCAGCCTCAGGCCAAAAAACTGTCCAGAGAATGGTGCAAAAAAGAAACCCATATGCTCAGAGTAAGCTAGCAGTTTGTGTTGCCCTGTGTGCACCCCCTGGACACTGTGGTTAAAAAGCCACCTTGCAACATTCAGCCCATTTCCCGCAATGCTATTTTTAAATGCTTAACACTAGAAAGCCTTTCTATCCACAGAGATGAATAAGAATGACAGTGATAATGCCAAGAACAATAATTGTTTTTGCAAACGATGAAAATTAAAATGTATCACCGCCATTTTACTCTGGGAAGGGTGGGAGCCAGAGGGCGGGGGTTGGGATTGGACAGGATGAAGGGAGGTGCTCCTCAGAGTCCAGAGAGACACACAGGACTTAGACAGAAGGTTCTGGAATTCTCTGCACTGCAGTGTGATGACAGTTAAGAATAATGTAGATTTCAAAATAGCTGAAAGAGTGAAATTTAAATATGATCAGCCCAAAGAAATAATAAATACTGGTGATGATACACATGTTAATTAGCCTGCTGTGATCATTCTACAAGGCATATCTTCTACCAGAACATCATATTCTGATGACCAACATCATGGCAGAGTAGGTTCAGCCAACACCTGCCATACCAGCATTACACATAAACACCAGTTTGAGTTCTGGCTGCCCTACTTCTAATCCAGTTCCATGCTAATGTGCCTAGGAAAGCAATGGAAGATGACCTAGGTGCATGGGTTCCTGCCACCCACATTGGAGACCTGGATAGAATTCCAGGCTCCTGGTTTCAGCCTGGCCCAGCCCCAACTGTTACAGTCATTTGGGAAATGAACCAGCAAATGGAAGAGTTCACTCGTTTCCCTTTCCCTTCTTTCTGTGTGTCTGTCTCTCCCTCTCTCTGCAACTCTGGCTTTCAAATAAATAAGGAAATCTTTAAAGAAGAAAAAAAAATCACACTCTACATCATAAAAAATTCACAAAATCATGTATCAATTAAAACTACAATAATGAGGTAGATGTTCAGCTCAGTGATGGTCCCATCCCACATGGACAGAGTGCCTGGTTTCCAGTTACAGCTCTGCCACTGATTTCAGCTTTCTACTGATGCTCACACATCCATAGGCAGCAGACGATGGTCCAGACAGTTGGGTCTTTGCCACTCACATGGAAGACTTAGTTTGAATTCCTGGCTTCTGGCTTCAACATGGCCCAACACCGACTGTTGTGGACATTAGGGGAGTGAATCAGCAGATGTGATCTCTCACTACCTGACTCTCTCTCTCTTAAAATAGGATCTCTGTCCTTAATGTGCTGTGTATTGAAATTTAATGCTATAACGAGTACTCAAACAATGTATTTCACTTTGTGTTTCTAGGGGGGTGCAAACTGTTGAAATCCTTACTTAATGCATACTAAACTGATCCTCTGTAAAAAAAAAAAAAAAGAAATTATCAATTCCCAACTTGACTCTCACTGGGATTAAACATGACAATAGGTCTGATCTGATTTCATCATCATTTAAAAAAAAATCATCTATTATTTTTCACTTTATGTTTCTGTGTGGGAGCAAACTGTTGAAATCCATACTTGATGTATACTAAGCTGATCTTCTGTATATTAAGATAATCGAAAATGAATCTTGATGTGAATGGAAGGGGAGAGGGAGTGGGAAAGGGGAGGGTTGTGGGTGGGAAGGATGGTATGGGGGGAAGCCATTGTAATCCATAAGTCGTACTTTGGAAATTTATATTCATTAAATAAAAGTTTAAAAACAAATTTAAATAAAATTTAAAAATCTTAAAAATTAAGGTATGGAGAAAAGTTATTATACCAATAAGTTTAGACAGAAACTGATAGAAATGATTTCCTTAATGACTTGATTGAAAGGGGTGCTCTGAAGAAAAACTAACTTGTAAAAGGCACTCCATTATGATGAAATCAATCTTTGTCCCCTTTCCAACCTTGTCAGATCTAGATTTAAGTGATCTCTCTGTCCTATCAACAAAGTACTTTGCATATCAGTATTGTATTCAGTAATGCTAAATTTATGAGGAGAGTGTGAAGCACAATAAAGTTGGAGCCATATTACTTTGTTAAGCAGATCAGTGAAATTAATACAATGAGAGCTTATAATGTACCAGACATTGTATTGAGCCAATTGTCACACTAATCATTTGGGGGAGAAATTATTCCCATTTTATTTGTTATGCAACGAAGTCTTGTGGAATATTTAAATGTGATTGGTTTCCCTAAGTAGCACAGGGTTGAACTCAAATCTGTCTGACCCCAAACCCCAGCTTTTCACTTTGGCTCTACCACTGAATTGTGGGGTCAGCCCTACTGAGTACCTTGGCAGATTATCCTTTCTAGACACTAACTTCCATTGTTCCCTGTATGTCAAATCACAGAATTCTCTAACTCACGCCAAATGACCATTCCCCAGATACTGGAATAGACAACTCTATGAGCACAGCCTGCTCCTCCCTCCACACACACACACACACACACACTCACATGCTGTTAGCTTGATCTTTCCCTTCTCCTATTTCTGATTTATTTTATGTCATCCCTGACTCTCATCTCCTTCCTTCCTTCCTAATCTGTGGAAACAACATGGCACAGTGAAACAGACATTAAGTTTCAACATAAGAAAGAAATTCTGATCATGGAGGAAAGACGTGTGTGTGTGTGTGTGTGTGTGTGTGTGTGTAGGGGGACTTTGAAAGATTACCATGGGCTTGTTTTCCTCATCTGTTAAACAGGAAACATAAAAACCAAAATGCTGTGAGTGTAATGTGTTTATCCCACAAATCAATCTGCCATTATTTTCCTCACTGCTACTTGAGATTCAATTCAATTCAGTAAATATTTACTAAGGTCACCTTATGGTCACCAATGATTAGGGCAAGAACTTGGCCTTAATATAACACTAAGAAACTTCTAATTCAACCCATCAAGCCCAGTAAAAAGGAACATCCTTGCTAACTCCACGACAAGGGCTGTCCTTGCCTCCTAGTTTCTACTTTCTACACATCTTAAAGAACTTGAAGCTTTGCAGCTTCCCTATGCCCTGCCTTTCCTCACCTCCAGTTTCCCATTGTGTCTGTGATTTTGCTGGTTTCCAGCTACCAAGGACAATAACGGTTTCTCCCTCCTTTCATTTCATGGTGTGGCACCCTGGTGCCAGTTCATTGGAAGATTTGACTCATCCACACAAAAGAAAACTATCAAGGACACCAGGCTAAGCTGTGGGGTTTCTGAGAAATAAAATACTATTTTTTTGTTTGTTTTCAAAGAAAGGAAGTGGTATCAAATTTAAATTCTGTAACTGACATATTACAAATTTCTATCCCATGATATTTCCTTGTTAATACCAATACCAGTGCTCCAAGCCATGGCTGGTTGGGATTCCCTTGTTGCCTAGTTCCACTCATACACACCAGCTCACAGGGATTTTAATAGCAAATGCCATAGTTTAAGATGCTGACACATTTGGGTACTACTTGATCTGCTTGTCTTCCTGCTCTCTATTTCTGCTTTCTTTATTTTAAAAGAATAGGAGGTAGACAGAAAACCAATATCTGTGAATAAGTTTACAACACCCTACTAAGACAGGTGCCTTAGTCCCAAAGAATTTCCCTTCTAAAGGCTTCAGAGTCGGCCAGTTTTCACTCAGCTCTGTTGATTCATTAATGCTGACAAATGTCAAGCAAAAAGCTCTTATATGCTGAAAAATGAATCCCAAGGAAAGCTGCTGAACCTCCTCTCCAATCAAATCTGCCTGAAAATTTGACTAAAGCAATTTAATTGAAGTTTGGTCATTTGCAGCTGAAATACATTTGCTAACATCAAAATCTGAGCAACCATAAAATGATATTAACAAATTCACATTTAGTTTAAATACCAATACAAATTCTAAGTTTGTGTTTGTATTGATGAACTTTTATCCTTTTTCACAGGAATTTTCATAAAAAAAACACTTCCTATGAACCAAGTATCACTTCTGCCTATAAACAAGCAATAGAAAAGCCAGAGAGATTGATCAAATAGCAGATGTCAGTAAGTTTATTAAAATGAATAAGGTGATGAAATTTTCTAGAAATGTAAAGTTTATTAATAAAATAAAAAGGTTAATCAAAATAAAACATCATCCAGATTTAATAAGAAAATTATAAATCACATCTCGATAAGTTATGACAGTTTTAGTAAATTAAAACAAGATTAGCCTGTGGTTTTTAGCTATATTTATTATATTGTCATTCATTCACTCACCTACAAATGAAATATCCTACTATGTTCTTAATTTTTTTAAGATTTATTTTATTTATTTGAAATTCAGAGTTACACCAAGAGAGGAGAGGCAGAGAAAGAGAGGTGTCTTCATTCAGTTGTCCACTCCCCAATTGGCCGCAACGGCTGGAGCTGTGCCGATCCAAAGCCAGGAGCCAGGAGCCTCCCCCGGGTCTCCCATGCAGATGCAGGGGCCCAAGGACCTGGGCCATCTACCACAACTTTCCCAGGCCATAGCAGAGAGCTGGATGGGAAGTGGAGCAGCTGGTACCCGAACCAGCACCCATATAGGATGCTGGCACCACAGGCTGTGGTTTTACTCCCTATGCCAAAGCGCCGGCCCCCTACTATGTTCTAAATTGACTGTTAAGCACTATGCAGAACAGAGACAGGAACTCGCAGTCCTTCTGTTCAAAGAATTCCCCATAAGTAGGGGAATCGGTTCTTGTGTCACACAGCACTAGGGATGTAACTCTAGCTCCAGGGAAATTTTTCTTAGTTTGACCATGGATCAGAGTGAACTCCTACAAGGGGTGTTGGTGATATTGGAAGTAATGACACCATGCTCAGGAGGGAAATGGCTGTAAAACAACCAGGTGTAGGAGTGGGAAGCACCTGAGGAGATAGGATTACATTTGGGGAAGTGGTTACTGCCCACACTCCTGCCACAGGGCGAGACTTCCTGAACAAGGCCAATGCATGGTAAATTTTGCACCAGACTGCAGCCTAGAGGGCAACATAAAACAGTGCAAATCAACTTATAAATCTAAATATGTGCTCATTTGCTTGTTTGCTTTTTTTGGACAGTAGTTTCTCTTTTGAGCGTTAAAGAAGCCTTTATGTTTATGAAATAATAGTGCTGTCACATGATAAGTATTTTGTTTCATTTTGATTACTTTTACTTAGTAAGATAGTACAAAGGCAATTCTATGTTTGAATGTGTCAATGTACAAATGAACAGAGACAGACATGCATGTTTTTATACATGTGTAAATATATATGTAGTACACATATTATGTATGCATTTAAATTCATATTCTGTGATTATTTCATATTCTTTGGAGCAAAGTAAACATATTTTAATTACATTCTTCACAACCTGTTTCAAGTCCCCTAATACATAGGTAGATGTATAGAAACATGGAAATATACCTATATACATTTGTATAATCTGTCATGCCCAAAGGTCAGCGTGAGGGGAGAGAAGGTCACACTGAATACTGATCAGAACACACACTCTGAGAGGGACAGGAGTTTCTCACTGCTGGGAACTGGAATGCGCCGGCCCACATGGATTTAATCTGCAATTTTCTATCTCATATCTTCTTTTTGTTTTTACTTCTTAGCAAAAACATTGCATCACTTTCCTTGTTGGGGGAGCAATCCTTGAGCAGGGACAAGTGACAGACACGTCCTCACCCAGGTGGTCACTTTAGGAACAAGGAGCGGTTTCAGCACCCTTGCTCGCTCTCTCTCCCTTCCAGTGCTTACAGCTGTTTTCAAGGGACACACCGAACTTTCTTAGTCTAATGAAAGGTTGATCATGTTTAAGTTTTCAAAATTAAAAAAAAAAGATTATTGGTTTCATTGATATTTTTCTTGTTGTTTTCCTAGTCTCCATTTCTTTATTCTTCTCTAATCTTTATTATTTCCTTATTTCTGTGAGTTTTGGATTTAGTTTGTTCCTCTTTTCCAAAGTCTTTGAAGTTTAAAGTCAGGTTGTTATTTTTTTCTTTGTTTAATGTGTTTGCCACTGTAAGTTTCATTTTTAATACTACTTTTCTGTATCCTGTATGCTTTGGTATGTTGTGTTTCTTATTTTGTCAGTCTTTAGTTATAACGAACATAGCTACAAAAATCCTCAGTTTCATATTAGCAAACTGAATTCAATAGAACATACATTATGATGGAAATTTACCGCTGCTTGAGATGCAAGGATGTTCAGCATACTCATATCAATAAATGGATATAATAAATTATGAAAATTAAGAATAAAATTACATAATAATCTCAAAACATGCAGAAAAAGCATTTGACAAAATTCAACACTTTTCATGACAAAAACTTAGATATTGAAGGAATGTACCTCACCATGATAACATGGAAATCTGACAGCAATTAACTTTTGAAAAATGTAAAGCTTTTCCTCTAAGAACATGGCAAAGATGAACACTCTTAACACTTCTATTCAATATGGTACTAGAAGTCATAGCAAGTGTAATTAGGCAAGAAGAAGAGGTAAAAATATCTAATTAGAAACAACATTTGCAGATGACATAATCTTATATATAGAAAATCCTGCACACTTCACCAAAGAGCTGTTAAAACTAATACATAAGCTCTGTAAATTAGCAGGATACAAAAACAACATACCAAAATTGTTTGTGTTATGCTGCAGTAGCAATAAATCATACAAAAAATTAAAAATCAATCCCATTTACAATAACATTAAAAAGAATAAAGTGGGTAGGAATAAATTTAACCAAGCAGGTGAAATATTGTACACTGAAAGACAAGACATTTATGAAATAATGGAGGCAAAAATGAGTGGAAAGAACTCCAAGTAAAATGCCTAAACTACCCAAGACTCTCTACATATTCAACATTATTCTTCATTGAAATTCCAGTAGCATTTTTCACAGAAATAGTAAATATAATTCCATCATCCATTTGGAACAAAAAAAGTTACAGAATAACCAAAGCAATTGTGGAAGAGAACAATGCTGCAAGTATCTTACTTCTAGAATCCAGATTGATTACAAAACTCCAGTAATTAAAAAGCATGGTACTGACACATAGATATTCATATAGACAAATGGAAGAACAGAGTATAAAGTTCAGAAAAAAATCCCACCCATCTACAGTCAACTGAACTTTGTCAAATGAGCTACGAGTACATAATATAGAAAGGACAGCATCTGTAACCAGTGGTGCTGGGGAAGCAAGATGGCCACATGCAACAAAAATAAATTAAACCATTAGCTTACACTATACATGTACGTCACCTCAAAATGTACTAACAACTTAAGTGTTGAATATGAATCTGAATAACTCCTAGAAGAAAACATAGAAAAGCTTCTTGACATTGGTCTTAATGATGTTAAATTGAATATTGCATGGAAAGTACAGACATAAAAAATAAAAAGAGAAATGGATTGTTTTAAACCAAAAATGTCTGTATAGCAAAAGAAATCATCAACAGAATAAAAAGGTATCATATGGAATGGAATTTCAAATGATGTATTTGACAAGAATTAATTTCCAAAACACAGGAGCACCTACAGCTTTATAGCAAAAAAGCAAGCTAACAAAACTCATATAACCTAATTTAAAAATGGGCAAAAAAAATGAGCAAATGAATTGAGTAGTCATTTCTCAAAAGACATACAAATAGCAAATAAGTATTGTAAAAGATGCTCAGCATTAATTATCAATAAATGCAAATCAAAACTACAAAGAAATACTATTTAACTTCTGTGAGAATGGTTATTACAAAAAAGTATTAGTTAAAATGTTATAAAATTGAAACCCTTATAAATTGCTAATAGGAATGTACAGCAGTGCATACAACACACTTATAGCAAGACAACCACTTAAAGTAGAACTCTGACCTCAGAATCAGCCCTTAGGACATTCTGGTCTGCCTAAAAAGCCACAAAAGCATTTCAGGCATCAAAAGCCAAGACACTGTGTCTAAAAGTGTCCTATATGAAGGACCTCTTCGGCTGAGACCCCAGTGGAAATTAGGGGTCATCAAAAAAGGATGTACTTTTCTTTAAAGGGAGGAGATAATTTCCACTTTGCTTATGGCCTTGTATAAATATTGAAGGAGTTTGTGGACTCAAAAGGCTTCCATAACCTAGGCAACTCATGTCAAGTACCTCGGGTGATCACTGACATCATATATAAGAGTGTTAATTGTTAAATTAACAACAGGAGTCAATGTACACTAAATTCCCATGAAAACCTCTGCCCTCAAGGGTGGTATTATTAGAATTTATAGTAATCCTTATTACCAAAGATTTACCTATTTTAATGTATTAAGTGAAGAATATCTCTGTGTCTCATAAGTTTAAGATAAGCCTAAGTGCCCAAATCCATTGCCTTTTTCCTTAGGTGCTTCTTTGATTAATGATAAAACTTGTTCTCAAAGGAAAAAAAAAGTATATTAACACAAAAATTAAAAGCAAAATAAGAAGGGAAGCAAGAGGAAGGATGGGAGTGATGGAGTAAGGGAAGATGGGGTGGGAAGTGTCATTATATACTTAAAACTGTATGTATGAGACACATGAAATTTGTTCTGTTTATATAAATGAAAAATTAAATTAAAAAATATGAATGTAAAATGCTGTAGGAACTATGGAGGACAGTATACAAGGTCCTTAAAAATTGAAAATAAAACTACTATTTGATCCCACAATCCCACTTTTGTGTATTTATACAGAAAAATTGAGATCTGGGTCTCTGAGAGATATTTGCACTTCCATATTCATTGCAGCACTATTCACAATATCTAAGAGGTAGAAACAGACCTAGTGTTTATCAACAGATGAATGGATCAAGAAGATGTGTTGTATGCATACAATGGAATATTATTCAAACTTTAAAAAGGAAATATTTCCATCTACAACAACACAGATGAAACTTGAATACATTGTACAAAAGGAAATTGACAAGACACAGAAGAACAAATAGTGCAATATTCTACTTATATGATATGTATAATAGTTGAAGTTACAGAAACAAAGAATGCAATAGTTGTCAATGGGTGGATGATGCAGTAAGAGGAGTTGTTATTTATGGTTATAAAATCTGTTAGCCTAGATTAATAAATTCTAGAAATCTACTATAAACATAGTACTTATAGTAAACAATGTGCTATACCTGTGCACTTTAGTATTTCAATAGATCTCATTCTGAATATTTTTACTACAAAAATAAAAATAAGACCAAAGAAACAAAAACAAAAGCATACAATGGAACTCTGTGATGCATTGAATGTCTTTTATCTAGATTGCGACTGTGGTATCATGAGTGATTACACATATTCAAACTAATCAAATTGGATGTTAAACACAAGGGGTCTTTACAAATGTATGGAAAAATGTATATTTTTAATTTATTTTCCTTGAACTTGTTGAGGTACCCTCATACATGCAATTCCTTATATATCAGTTAGATCTCAAATAGTTCAAAAAAAGAGAGACATACAGTCCACAACCAATATGATTTTATTCTGCAAAATAGCTACTGTCTTCAGTACAGTGATCTCTTTACTGATTATCAGGGGACTGGAATTACACCTTCCGTCTCTCAGAGCCAGCTCAGCAGCTATTCATTTGGGATAAGGAACTGAAATATACCATTCTTCTCACTCTCCTACCTTTACAGTTTCATCTCAGTTACCAAGATAAATCATTGTTGTTTCTGATTAACTGTTAAATCACACTTGTTTGAAAAAAAAAATCCCCTCTCCTCATGTTTCTAGGAACAGGAAGTGGATGGATCATTTATAATAATCAAATACTCACAAGGCATGAGACAATGAAACTGTTTAGTAGAAGAAAGGCAGATAGATTCTCCACTGTACACTTAGGTGGAAGAGAGTGTGCTTCAAAATATTTTAATTATAAAATAGGTGGCAGGTGACTCAGAACCACTCGTGTTCCTAAGACGGCAAGGTCTTCAAAATATCCAATGTCTTTTAATTTAGTCTGGAATGATGCCCCTTACCTATTCCAATTTCCTTCTTTAAGATTTTTTCCACCAGATGAGAACAGTACACACAACAGGGAAGAGACTGTTTTTTGGGTAGTATCCATTTTAAGCGAAACTCTGAGCTAGATTGGTTTATAAGGACTAGTCATATTATGACAAACATTGGGTATAATTACACCCATCACACGGATGAGGAGACAAGCGGTTCAGCAAATTCCCCAGGTAACCTATGTAAGTGAAGCAAAGGTTCTGCCTGGATCTCTCAGCACACAGCCCTGAAGAAACACTGACATTTGCTTTCCACAGTTTAGCATTTCATCCTGGCTATGTGCTTTACCCCTATTTCATGTTTATTGACTTTGCAGTCCCTAAAGAAACTGCAAGTGTTGAGAAAGCAGTGTATCTTGTTTAAATACATAAGTCAGGGTGTAGTGAGTCGTCAGGACAGAAGTACAAAACATGACAGTGTGAAGAGGATGAACTGACTCGGCTGCTGATCCCAGAAGATGGCTTCCAGGGTTGGACAAGCAAACCTGTGAGTGATGGGATCCAGAAGAAGATAATGCAACTGGAGCTAAAACATACTGAGGACTGCTGTCTTCCGCTCTTTCTTGCTTCTCACTGTGATATAAGCTTTTCTATATGAAGAAAGTTTTCTGCACCTACATCAACGGACCCCTCCCCATTTCAGTTGATATGATTACCGGAACAGTTTACTCTCACCCAAATCCAGAATAATAACCAGAAAAGTAATCCTGTACTATACAAAATTCTTTCAGAAAAATGAAGAAACCCTACTTTTCATAGAAATTATTATACTTTTGATATTTACTTTTTATTAAAATGAATAATTCCCCATAATTATCAAACTCATTGTAATTCTCAGGAACACATAGGCCTGTATTCACCATCACAGCTCACTTCAGAACTAGGAAATGACCTTGCACAAAGTATTCCACCTCCCTAAGCTTCAGTTTTCTTATCTGTCCAATGGATGTGATGATTTCTTCTTTATAGAGATTTCAAAACTGAAAATATCATATGAACTCTTCACATAACATTTTACACATAGAGTTGTTCAATAAATCTTATCTGAATCTGAGACAACCTTTGGTGGTAAATAAATCTTCATGCTCAGGATTTCTGGCATTTTATGTTTTGCTTCTAAGCCCATCATTTTCAATTTGCTCATGCCCATCCTCAGAATTTGAAATGCAAGAGCTCAGTTCAAAAGTTTTAGTTCATATTTATCAACAAACAAGTGATTATTCTCCTACATTACACACACACATACAACACAAAATACACACACAACACACACACACAACATATTGTACAAATATTTGCTTAGCTCCTTTCATGTGCTAAGTCCTACAGGCAATAAAAAAGATAAATCAGATAAGCATCCTGTTGTCAGGCACTTAGAGTCAGGCAGAAGAGATAAGACACACAAATCTTTGGGAAGTAAGGTTGAAATAGCTAATAATAGCTACAATTTATTGGACATCTACTGTGTAGCTGGTGGTTTTCATTTGGCATTTCCGTTTTGGAAATCACTTTCTAGGGCTGGTGTTGTGGCACAGCAAGTTAAGCTGCCACTTGCAACTCCAGCATTTCATTTGAGTACTCGGTAAATCCCAGCCTCTCCATTTCTGATCCAGCACCCTACTAATGCATTTGGGAAAGCAGCAAAAGGTGTCACAAGTGCTCGGCCCCCCACACCCATATATGAGACCTTGGTAGAGTTCTGGACTCCTGGCTGACGCCAGGACCAGCTCCAGCTACTGCAGTAATTTGGGGAGTGGAAGACCTTTCTTTCTCTCTCTCCCCCATGACTCTGTACCCCTACTCTTCAAATACATAAATCTTTTATAAAATAAAATAAATCTTTAAAAAGAAATCAAACTTTCTTTGTTCTAAGGGAAACACTTCTTACCCTCCTCATCTTGGCAGATAAAAAAGAAATATTCCCAAGTTCTTACAGACTCTCAACAGTAATGGGAAAATTCCAAAATCCCATAGAGTGTTCTGTAGTACTGCCAGAAGGGAAGGGTGCTGATGTACCCCTGGGGAACACAGACAGGTGGGGCTGGAAGCAGATACTTTTGCTTTCTCTCTATCCCCTTTCCTGAATCCCCCACAGGCCCAGGACAAAGTCCACCAGTTAGGTCCTTCTCTCCTCTGGGCCTAGGAGGATACCCTGTACCTTCCTTAGTCGACTGGGTCAGATCAGCTGCTCATTCTGTGGGTCCAAGGTTTGGATCAGCAATCGGACATGTTGTGGCTGATAACACTAGCTCTTGAAATGAGCAATCGGATGCCGTTCAGAGCTCCCACGATGCCCCTCCTGTCAGTCTGAGCAGGACTCTGCCCGCGCCATGTGAACAGCAGAGTTCTCATCACACAGAAGCAGTGAGAGCATGGCCGGCTTCCTCACGCTTCATTAACTGCATTTCTATTTTTGCATTCTGTCTTGTTTCCACTCAGTGTCAAAATGGAATCTCACCCTAAGGTCAGAGGCATTTGTGTCAGCACCAGCCAAAAGCTCATACTGTACGTGTTAGCACAGTGAACATTTTATTTCAGGGTCCCTTGACCAAAAAAGTAGCCTGAATTTCCTCCCTCCTCTCCTTCTTGTTTTCATGCTTTATACTTGCTGTTATTTGGAGAATGTTAACTCTATTCCATGTACTCTTCAAGGTTCTAGAAAATAGAAATAAAGAGAATGTAAACCTTGCCTTGAGTTTCTGGCTGTCTGTTGGGGAAGGCACGTACAAAAATCAAATCATCATAACATATAAGTCAGATAAAAGAATTCTCCTATGTTATACAGAAGCTCAGGAAAGGAGGTTTCAATGCTCACAAGGGAGATGAAGAGAAAGAGAACAGAAAATCCCCAATCTGGATGGTGCAGACTCAGATGCTGGTGTGTGAGGGGGAAGAGCAGAGGAAGGTGAAATGCATACAGGTGTTCCTGTGCAGCTGGTGAATGAGCCTGAGCACTGGCTTTGACCTGGTGGCTTTTCATGTACCACCAGGCACGCACTGCAAGGAAGCAATGGTGGTGTTTGTGTGGACAATGGGTGGCAATGGTAGATACTAGGACAGGTGGGAGTTGATGATGATAGATGGATTATTCAGGGTTATTTCCTTTATAGTCCTTGTACCCTGAAAGACTATCTTAACTCCTCTCATGATCTTCAATATAAGTCAAAATGAATAAATAATGAATGCTGATTAATCAATTTTATGGCATTAAACAACAGAATGGAAAACATACATATAATAAAATTGAAAACATCTTTGTAGATTTTTTTCTGAAATGTACAGTCCAGTACAACTTTATTGACACCAAGCCTACCTGCCTCTCTCTGAGTCCCTGCTTGCAAGTCCCTAAGTGTATACTTAGTTAGTGTGGTTACAAGAGGAGGCCCATAGGACATGTCACAAAGAACAAAATTCCAATGTCATGGTCTTTCCTCCATGAATGCACACATTCCCGCATGATGGCACACAAGTGTGGATAGTGACATCTGAAGGCACATGGGAGGTGTTGGCCCAGGGGTACGCCTGCTTGTGAGTCCAGCATGCCAGCATGCCTCTCACTGGAAGGGGCACATATGACATCTGTGCAATATGTGAGTGAACAAGCATGGCTCAAATCATGTCACACAGTTAGCCCTTGCCAGGCTATTCTGATTGCTAAATCACTCTCTGGCGAAAATTCCTTTGGTTCATAGAGTTTTTAGACAAAAGCAAGGCAGTAGAGGGAGAGTTTGATGAAAGAGACACAAGAGTGCACAGTGGAAAGGAGATGGGAAAACAAGGTCATTGTCAAGGAGAACGATGATGCAAGCTCTCTTCTCTGAATGGGGCTGATCTTCATTTTTCAGTGCAGGCCATATTACACAAGGTCATTGGCATGCACACCACGATCAATCAAGACACAGGTGCTCATTCTTCGTAACTGCCTTCAAATTCCCCTGATACTGAGAACAGGGCTGTCTTCCAAAAACCCAGCTCCACTACCTGCTGCATTGTTTGAATCCCTGCCTCCTGTGAGATGAACCATGATAAAATAAACCTCTCCCTTCTGTGTCACCTTCCCTCATCCCACCGCCAAACCCACCCTTCACTTCTCCTTTCTACTCCCACACCTTTTCCAGGCTGGAAGGAATTTGGAACACACAAGAGCACAAGAGTCCTGAATCTAATTCCCACAGTGGAATTAGATTTCATCTGTTCTGTAACAAGACCAGGATCTATCACATGCGCTCTGTGACCTTCTGAAGATGCAAGCATCTCTTAGCCCCTAACTTGACGTTCTATAATGAAATGACATTCACAATGAGAAGCAGGACCAACAAGCCCTTCATTTCTTAATTTTGAATCCAGAGTCATCTATGTGATATCTGTCTGCCCTTTCTCTACCCGCCCCCCCATCTTTCATTCTTTATCTCTCTCCACTTTTAAGTCTATCCTCTATTGATGTAAATTGCTTGCTTTTCTTTAAATGGACTCTTCTCTTTCCTGGGTGTTGTGGCACAGCAAGTTAAGCTGCCACTTGCAACTCCAGCATTTTATTTGTTGTAAATTTTGCCTCCTTCCTTTTCATGGAAAACTAGTTATTCCTTAAATCTCAGACATCACCTCCCTAGGACGCCCCCTCTGATCTTTTCCAGACTGGGTCAGCTGCCTTGCCAGGTCTTTACTTCCTCTGTTACAAACTCTAAGCAACTCTATTGAAAATATTATTTTCCATTTCTGTTACTGCCGTTAGGACGTAAGTCATGAGCGATAATTCAAATCATCAGTTCAACAATCACTTTTCATGGATTAAAAAATCTGTGACTATTTGAAATATAAGCAATTGACTACAAAACATATCCAATTTCATAACATTAAGAGATAAAACAGCGGCAGGAATTGTGGTGCAACACGTCAGGCCACTGCATAGGAAATCATTGTCCCATAGGAGTGCCCAGTTCCAGTCTTGGCTACTCCATTTCTGATCTAGCTTCTTGCTAATGCATCCTGGCTGACAGCGGATGATGGCTCAAGTAATTGCGTTCCTGCCACCAATATGGGAGACCTAGATGGAGTTCCAGGCTCCTAGCTTTGGCCTGGCTCTGTTTTGGCTGTTGCAGGCATTTGTGGAGTGAATCAGTCTTCCTCCCCTGTCGTTCTGTCTTTTAAATAAATAAACTTTAAAAAGAAAACGAATGTATTATATACATAAAATATGATTTGACAACCAGATTATGTATTCTTGGCCTGTAGGAGGACATCAGAGGCTGCGTGTGCTCACAGATGCCCATGTGTTCCTCCTTATTTTCTAGCCCCCACAGAAGCAGATGATGTCAGGAGAAGGTGCCCTCCTAGAGAAACAAAAACCCAAGTGATATATCACATCAGGTAAGGAGCAGCTACAAGTGAGTTATATCCTGCTTCCCATTATACTATCCATGTGATTGGAAATGTGGGACCTTGAGATGGGGAATCACAGTGAGAAGCTGTCTGGGTCTCGGCTTCACCCCAGCCCACCTAAACAGAACAGTGATGGAAGCAAAAATAAACCTTTATGCTGTTTAGCCACTGAGATTTCATGTTTTTTCTTGATGCTATTTTCATTGCTATCGAACCACAGTGAATGCCATAGGTCAAAATAAGTGTTTTATAAATGAATGCTTGCAATCTGAAATTAGGATGTCAAAATTTGTCATGTTAAGGACAAATGAACAAACGGATACAACTTAGTTTGATAAGCTAAAAAATGCTGTGCAAAAGTAAAGTTTCTTGATGAATGCCCCTGCTGATGTCTCATAAACCATCCATTTTATCCCTGACAGCTCTAGGTACTGTCACCTCCATGTGCTGGGGAGGATTCTGAACCTCAGAGAGTTTGAAAATCTTGCCTGAAGCTATACACATGCAACCTGCACAGTGGGACAGTCCATATTTTCAACCTGTCCTTCAATGTGAAGTCTAGACTGATTCTAACCTGTCTGCCACACAGAGGTGGCTTCTAGAGCTGGTTACTTTGGGTTACCGGGAGCCTTCTGCAGGGCTTGGGAATGCACACGTAACCAAGGAGCAGAGTTTGCAGTCCAAGATGACCTGGCTGCTGAGCAGAGCAGAATGACTCGGAATCTCCTGTGAAGGCTGCATTGGCCTACAGGACTCACAGCTCCCCCACTGTATCCACAGCCTCCCAGGCTTTGACAGAAACTCCTCAAGTAGAGCAGAGGCAGGCATCACAGGACTGATGTCTTGAGTGAGGACCTTTGAGCACACAATGCAGCAAAGACAGCCGCCTGGAGCTCAGCAGGTAAGGCACCATCTACAGGTGTAGGCCCAATCTGGCTTGCAGGTATTCTGTGAGGCTAGCCTCTGTAGAGAGAATGAAGATGACTGACTGTTACAGGAGTGATCTCTGAATGGCTAACCAATTGCTACTTGGTTCCCACATATCACAGGTTTGAAACTAAAAATGGTCAATTAACAAATATTTATCCATTGGTCACCTGAGCCCAGACGCTATGCAGATGCTTAGTTACCAGGATACCTGTACTGAAAAACATAACCTAATGAAGAAGCTTTAAGCCTAGAAGAAAAATAGATGTGAACTAATAATGGCAAACAGCATGGCAAAGGGCAAAATGAAAGTTTTTGAATCAGCCTGCTTTGCTTAATCCTGAGACCCTACACTGATTACCTTTTTTACCCAAACACTATGAGTCTCACTTACCTTGCAGGTAAAATAAATAAAACTATCTAAATGTATAGTGCTGCCATGAGGGTTAATTTAGATAATTCAAGTAAGCCTCCTAAGAATGGCTACTACATAGTAAGCCCTCAGAAAATACTATGTCGCTATTACTACCATGAAGTCCAGGGTGCCATAGCAGTGTGTGCAAGGCAGAAAACCTAGTTTGTGCAGCCAGGAAAGATTTCTGAGAAACTGATTTTTAGATTCCTATGTGGAGGTAGGGCAAGGTGAGCAGGCGAAGAGGATTAGGATACTTTCTAGAACATTCCTGAGGACTAGAATATATTCTAGAACATTCCTGAGTAAAAGAACTCCAAGACCAAAAGTTTTAGGCACAAAAGAAATTGTTGCAAATTAAAGCATGTGGGTTCTTCAAAAAGTTCATAGAAAATATTATTAAAAGATACATTTGGTGCAAAACATTTTTAAATCGATGCATAACACTTTATAGTATGCATTTCCCATGACTTTTTTGAAGACCCCTTATGTTCATGAGTTGCAAAGTCTTTGCACCAAAATAAACTTATATTTTAATTTATGTTTCTACTGACTTTTGGAAGTACCCTTGTATACTCACGTGACACAGAATGATGACTTGATAGAGAGTATGTGAAGCAGTAGATTGGGCAATGCTTGGAAAGACATGTGGGGCTCAGTTAGAGACCAGAATGATCTGAAGTGTAAAGTCCCTAAAAGGCTGTAGGATTGCTACATACATAGTCAGTATCTAATTTTTGATTTTCCCAAGAAACAGGGGCTACCCATTCCTGGTATGATGGGTTTTTAGCTTCTAGGATCTCCCTTAATAAGTAGTTTCAGTATATGTCCTAAATACATCCCAAATTATACCATATAAGGTTCTCCAAGACTGAGAACCTCATACCAGCTGCCTTCTTTTTTCTTTCTCCAAAAGCTACCTTTGTTGCTACTTGTTTTCCTTTGTGCTACCCAACCTCTTGACCAATAGCTTTCTCTTTTTCTAGATTTATTTATCTTGAAGTCACATTCAGAGAGAGAGAGAGAGAGAGAGAGAGAGAGAGAGATGTTCCATCTACTGGAAATTATTGCATCAGTCATGGCTGAGCCAAGCCAAAACCAAGAGCCAGGAACTTCATCTGGATCTCCCAAGTGGGTGGCAGGGGCCCAAACACTTGGGGCATCTTCCGCTGCTTTTCTCAGGACATTAGCAGAGAGCTGGAGAGGAAGTGGAGCTCCTGAGATATGAACCAGTGCCCATATGGGATGCTAGCATCACAGGTGGTGATTTAACCAGATACCAACAGCTTAACACCCTATACTCAGCAACCAGAGTAATCTCTCTAAAGCATAATCAGATTGTGTCATCCTTGATTCAAGTCATCTAATTGTTTTCCTTTTCACTTAAGAAAAAGCAATCCAAAATCCTTACCATAATGCACATAATCTTTCATAATCTAGAATCTTGGTTTTTTAATCATCTGCTTCTCATGAGATTTTTTTCTGACAAATATGCGTCAAGTAGTACTGTCTTCCCCACCTGACAGAATAAAAATCATTGCTCTCTGTATGCAATTCCTGATGTATCGATAAGAGATTTTGTTATTCCTGCATGTATCTCCTCTATTCATTTGTCCCTATACTTGTCATTTTCCCTTCCTAGAAGATAAATACCACTGGGAAGGAGTTCTGTCTCTCTTACAGTCTCAGCACAGGGAAGAATTTATAGCACAAACTAAAGGGGCAAATTTGATCTGATTGCCAACTCAGTGAATCAATCAACATTTCTTTTCAATCAAAATTTATGTTCCTAAATTGATACGTATTCACCAGCACAGTTGTTATAGACCTCCATGTGCTGCAAAGTTTCCAGACAGTGAATTGGTGGTCATTTCAAATCCCAGACCATCAGGGGACTAAATTCCATCTGGGTATTTCTAGCCCTTCTACTTATAATCGTCATTGTGATTCTTTATTGTAAAAAAGCAATACCATCATCCTATAAAAAAAAGACTGCTTCCATCAAATGTATTCCGTATGCCAGATTCTCTGTTGTATTTTTGTTCAATCTTCAGAATGATAGCAGGTGGATACTTTTTCTCTTTATTCCTTGACATCCTGGCTCATAGCTCAGAAAGTTTAAATAACTTGTTCAAAATCAGTTAATGCAGGGGAGTGGGTTTCAAGCCCAGATCCATTTGGCTCCAAATGCAGTGCTTTTCACAAAAATATTCTTCCACTTTATTTGTATTACAAATCCTCTTAGCTCAAAAGCATTAACCACATCTCCAGGATTCCATCTCGTCACCACCCTTTGCTATTTAGCTCACTTCATTCTACTCTTTTCTTTTGCAAGGATCATTGCTAGAAATTGACTTATGATTCTCCTGCTCTTGACCACCCTGTGTCCTGTGTCGACTTCCCAACACAATCACTTATCACAAGGCCCTGAAACATGTCCACTTCAATTCCTACTCCAAATAGGGAAAGATGACAATGCATATAAGTGGGTTGGTGAGATCAGGATATTAAAACAAACTCATTAAAGAGTTCTTATCATCCACAGATGATTTTTTGTTGTCTATGGTACCTACTTACTGTCTTAATTTTAGTGCAAAAACTTTGAAGCCCAGATGATCTAGACCAACTTGGAATGAGCAACTAGCAATATTATGCTAGCCAATTTCTTTGCAATGATTCCTTAATAGACATCAAAAAATTTTCTCCAAATGTTTGATGAGTTTGTTTCCTGCTCAAATCACGTTAACAACATTAGAACTCAGTGTATTAAGCCATGCTTTTAGAATTACTTCAATAATAAGTCAAAGAACTACAGATTTTAGTTAAATCTTTGACATTTCAAGAAAGAAAATAGTCAGAAAAACATGCCTCCCATTTTTTCTTCCTTGTCAGACAAATTGGTATTCTGTTGATCTTGTTTGTGAAATATCTTGCAATTGAAGCCATTAGAGAGAGAGAACACATACTTGTCATCAGTTCCTAGGATGCTTAGATGTGCTCTGTCAAAGATGATTTTTCAGGCATAATCCATCCATATGAAGATTGCTATTTGTGTTAATTACTATGTGACAGCTTGGATTTCTCCAGAGGGCCTCCTAATTCTTGTGGCTTATTTAAAGCAGGGAGAAACAAATTTATGGTGCAGAAAGTGGGATGTGAGGCTCACGTTCTTTTGTGGGAATTCTTACCCCAAGTGGTCTACAAGATACTTATCTCAGACACCACAGCTGTCTTTCTCTGTGGTCAAGTTCTTCCAAAAGGTCTACACATGCTGTTCTTTATTTGTATTTTCAAAATTCAAAACTCTCTGAAAGCTATAAGTTGTTCATCCGCATTTTGAAGCAAAACAATGCCTGAATTTTCACAATGCTGCTTATAGTTTGTATTTGTCCTATTAGTGTGAAAAAGTCTGTGGCTGACTGCAGAAATATTCTTGTATTTGCTGCCTCTAGTTTACTGAGATTATGAAATTTAAATGGGGGGAGGGAAAGAAGGGAGGAAGGAAAAAAGGATTGATGAATGTACATGAGGTCCCCAAAATTCTTAATATATGATTGTGAAATTGTATTTATATACTGATGACATTGTATGGATACTTATATACACTTCATAAATATAAATACTTGAGTTCAATTAATAGATATCAACAATGATAAACCATATCCTTGCCTTTTTTTCCAATGCCACCTCCCCTCCCTTCTCAATATAAAAAATCCCCTCAGTAACAGAAAATCCTCATATACTTCAAGCTGTGAATTCCTCCATGAAGCCTTCCCTCTTTCCCTAACTGCAATCTGTTTGCTGCTGCAGAACAATGATGGCTTCGTTACCCTCTCAAACTTGGAAGAGAAGGTATTGCACACGTGCCTAACTAGCATCACCCATAAGGAGCTTGGTTCAGGGACTCCAACCCTATGGTACAACCCTGTCTAAGCAGACTTTCCTTTGACATTTTGGCAGAGGCAGCCATGAATATGATGTGCAAAACTACCATCATGTAGATGATAACACTAAGGTGTAAAATGAGGCTCACTTATAGCCTGGATGCAGTTGGCCAGCAAGCCAGAATCTTGAGCTGGTCCTTTGTGAACGAAGCATCCCAGGGTTCCTTCCTAAAGGAATTCTACCCTGGAAGACCTACGAAACAGGTTTGCATCCTGGGCCTCTGTTGGGTCTATGATGGGAAAGGCTCTTTGATGATCTCTGAAATGCCCCCTGGGGTCTTTCCCCCATTGCTTTGCCCACTAACACTGACTCACTTTTACCTGAGCTAATTTCTTTCCTTTTTTTATTAACTTTTATTTAATGAATATAAATTTCCAAAGTACAGCTTATGGATTAGAATGCCTTCCCCCCCCCATAACGTCCCTCCAACCCCCAACCCTCCCCTTTCCCACTCCCTCTCCCCTTCCATTCACTTCATGATTCATTTTCGATTCTCTTTATATACAGAAGATCAGTTTAGCATACATTAAGTAAAGATTTCATCAGTTTGCTCCTACACAGAAACATAAAGTGAAAAATACTGTTTGAGTACTAGTTATAGCATTAAATCTCAATGTACAGCACACTAAGGACAGAGATCCTACATGAGGAGTAAGTGCACAGTGACTCCTGTTGTTGACTTAACAAATTGACACTCTTGTTTATGGCATCAGTAATCACCCTAGGCTCTTGTCATGAGCTGCCAAGGCTATGGAAGCCCCCTGAGTTCACCGACTCCGATCATATTTAGACAACTTCTTTCTAAAGCAGCTTCTCTACCTCACTTCCTTGTCCTGAACAAACTTTTTCTTCTTTCTCTCCCTGACGATGGTAGTTTGGACCAAGGTGAGAATCAATTTCAGAAGTGATCATAGTTTGGACTAGGGTAGGTAGTTGTATTGTGATGAAACATAGTTGTATTGTGATGTATTTGTGGGTTTGATCTTTTTACAGCTTTTTGTGTCTACACCATCACTGACTTTGTGCTTACATGATTATATTAGCTAAACACACAGCAGCAAATTGAAGTAAACAGGAGTTTGAGACTGTTCTGTGTTTTAGTTCCTCCCCAGCATGATATCAATATGCTTAGACTTGACCACTGGAGGTGCTGGAAAGATGAGGAGGACTGAGTCACATACGACGGAGCTACCACAGCTTACTACCAGCTAATCACATACCGAAGGAGCCCATTTGTCTGGTGATCCAAGTTAGATCTTAATCAAAACCACTCCACTGACTTGTAGGTGTCTGTAAAATCAAAAATGATTACTATTTTAAGTTTTGAATTTGTTACACAGCATTAACTAACAACACACATAGTACATGTTCTGCTGGGAGTCTAAAAATTCTTTTCTATTTACTTGTGTTTATTTACATTAATAGAAAATAATGGAAATTATTAATAATGACTAACAGACAGGGGCTATCAGGCTTTTGAGGACTGAAGATATATTCTAGGGGAATAGAAGAGAAAACACCCTCAGAGAATCCAACAGTGTCACTGATTGATACCAAGATTTCAACTAGAATTACTACTCAAGACTGGAAACGGGGTTAAGAATGCACAACTGTGCATTTTCCCCTGACACACTGGGCTACATGATACAAGTGAGAAGAGGCATAAACTTTGTACCCCGGTTTCTTTAGGCTTCATTTTTGCAACAGGAGGAGATAGTGCAGGAATCAGCAGACATTTTCTGTAAAGTGTGACACAGTAAATATTTTAGGCTTTGTAAACCACTCCCTGTTGTGACTACTGAACTCTGCCATTGTGGCATCAAAACATCCATAGAAAATGTGTACACAGGCCGGCACCGCGGCTCACTAGGCTAATCCTCCGCCTAGCGGTGCCGGCACACCGGGTTCTAGTCCCGGTTGGGGCGCCGGATTCTGTCCCGGTTGCCCCTCTTCCAGGCCAGCTCTCTGCTGTGGCCAGGGAGTGCAGTGGAGGATGGCCCAGGTGCTTGGGCCCTGCACCCCATGGGAGACCAGGAAAAGCACCTGGCTCCTGGCTCCTGCCATCGGATCAGCGCGGTGCGCCGGCCGCAGCGCGCTGGCCGCGGCGGCCATTGGAGGGTGAACCAACGGCAAAGGAAGACCTTTCTCTCTGTCTCTCTCTCTCTCTCTCACTGTCCACTCTGTCTGTCAAAAAATAAATAAATAAATAAATAAAAATAAAAAAAAAGAAAGAAAATGTGTACACAAATGGGCATGGTTTGGTTTCTCAATAAAACTTTATTTATCAAACAGGTATGCATCATTAGGTCTAGAAGGTAATGATTGTGACAATGACAGACCATCCATTCAAATCTGAATAAGGAAGAGAATTGAAGATAAAAAGTATGAACACTTTTACACTTATCAATTGATGTAAGTGTGTGTGGGTCTCTGTGTCTTGAACTATTATGCACTTCTTCAACATTACGAGGTAAGGAAATATCTGGTAATGCTAGCACTTGCTGTCCTTACAGTTTACATCATTTTATTCTTCCAGTATCAGAGTATGAAAATTGTAATTTCCTCATATCTTTGCTAAGAATTAGTACTTACAGTTTTTTGGCTAATTTGGGGATTAAAAAAGCGATATTTAATTGTGATTTTAATAAAACATGCCCTTGGTTCTCCATTTTTTCTTGTAGCTAGGATCTGTACTCTTCTTCACTGCCATATTGTGGGATAACTGTGAGTACAAACATGCCCCATGCTCCTGCCCAGGCCCATGCTCACTGCTATTCGACCTGTGAATCAACCTGGTGTGCACAGCCAGGTCTGTTCCTAGCCCCAGGTTAACCTGACCAGCTAACTGGAGGTGTTGTGGACCGAGACATATTATTTGATGGAATCTGAAAATAAGTCACAGAATTCAAATGCATTATTTATTGGGAACCTTGAAACCATAAAAAGCATCATCATGTCCTCTTTGTAGCTGTGGAACTTAATTTCTTTTAGAATGTGTGCTTCTTGATATTAGTAAAAACATGAAACCCCACTGTAACATGAGGCTCCTTACATAGCCTCTAGTCACCACAGGCATAGAGACCTCAGTGCCAGTGTGCCTCATACATAGAAGCAAATGAATACTTTATGTTGCCTCTAATGCAAATCATATTAATATTATACTTTAATAATTACACTGTTAAAATAGAAGCGACAGCTAATTCTTAAAAAATTTTAAAGAACAGAATGCAAAAAATAAAATAAAATCAGTCCCACTGCAGTTTTGTAAATTTTTGATTGTCAAATGCAGGCACATACTCAAGCATGCATATACAAACACCCTCAGTGTTTATTCCATGATATACAGATGTTGCTATGGTGTACAGAGTGGGAACAACTGGAACCTATAAATCTCTAATCATATCCTCATGATTTGCAAACCTTGGTGACACTCAGCTTGATTTTCACTGGATAACATTGATTTCCCTCTACAGGCTAGTGTTTCAGAGGACCTCAATATCTTGAAAAGAAGATGGCAGAGAATCCATGCATAGTGCACTAACAGTCACAGTGCAGACAAGCAGGGCTTATGACATTAAGGACCCAGAAGACCATACAGAACCTATTGTTGAATTGAACCATCTCATCCTTAGGTGAAGATGATAGGAGATACACTCACTCCTCCTGGCCACCATCACCTGAGGGTTATTTTCAGGGTAGCTGCTCCTTAGCTTTCTGTCCTGTCTCTCTTCCTGCTTGTGGTTGGATCGTGCTCTGACCAGCAAAAGCCTTAGATAGTAGTTACAGAAGAAAGGCCCTCAAGCAAGGAAAAGATGAGTGATGAAGGGATGGGAACAAGGCAGCAACAGACCTAATTATGAACAAATAAAGCAGCATTTAGTCTTAAGATAGCAGAATACAGTGTCTCCAACACTATAGTTTCACCACACTTCCATTTTACATATATACATAATTTAAGAAAAATAAAGCCCTCAAATATGTAGGAGGACAAAGAACAGCTATTAAGCCTGGGGATGTGACAACTCATAGGAACAGATGTTGGGTTCTTTTCCCTGAAGCTTTTTTTCTTTAGGACATTATGCAGTGTGTTGCCTTTTACTGAAAAGGAATGAGGCTAAATGACCTCTCTAGCTTATGCTGTGAGCGGTTTTTCAAATGTTTAATAAGTGAAAGTGTGCTTTGTTTATGTATAGTTGGCATTAAATGTATCAATACATCAAAATCTTATTTTTGTTATATTTGTTCCTAAAATAATTTAATTATAAGTTTAGATTATATGATTTTTAGTAACAGTTTTAATAGCCCAATTCTTAATGGATAACTCTTTCGCATTTAAATCTCATTCTTAGCCTTTTACTACCTTGGGTAGTTGAGGTGTTTACTAGCATAAACTCAAAAGTTCCCCATTAGGCTTTTGAACATCCAACTTTCATTTGTAAATTTAAAAAGCACTTTTTCTTTCTTAATTATTTTATAGTTTTTTTTTAAAAGACAAATAAAATTTGCCATCTCAACTATTACCTTTCTATACTTCAGTGTTAAGTATATCCCCATTGCTGCGCAACCAATCTCCAGAACTTTAGCTTGCAAAACCAAAATTGTACTTGCCAGACAACCTCCCAATGCCTCCTGTTCCTTGCACTTGGAAACCATTATGCTGATTTTTTAAATTGAATACTCTGTATACCTCATTTAAATCTAATCATACAGTGTGTGTGTGCGTGTGTGTGTGTGTGTGTGTTTGTGAGTGACAAGTTTATTTCACCTAGCATTTTGTTTTTGAACTTCCTCTGTGCTGCTGCTGTGTGTGTCAGAACTCCCTTACTTTATAAGACTGAATAACAGTCCATTGCATAGATATATCTACCACATTGTCTTATCCATTTATTCACGTATAGACACTTTAGCTGCTCCCACCTGTGGCTATTATGAATCAGGTTTGCATAAACGTCGTGCACACACTCTCATTTGTTTTCCACTGGGGAGACAGAAGCTTGGCATTGTGGATTAAATGACTTGGCAGGTTTCAACAGCAGCAGGTGGCAGAACTCGAGCTCAGATCCTGACCACCTATGTCTGAAGACCACGCTCTTTCCATTCTCTCGATCTACATAATTTTATTGTACACTTACTTTGGCCAGGTCCAATAGGAGATACATGACAGGTAGAGAAATTAGTAAAACAGACACAACCCTTGCTTTCTGATATTTACATTCTAGTGAGGGATACTAATGAAAAAAGGGTTAAAAATTCAGATTCTAGTAAATTCAATGAAGAAAACAGGAGAGACTTTAGGAGAGAATGGCTGATGTGTAGGTCTCTTCATTGTAGCCGACTCCAATGACATGGTCCAAGAAAGAGACCTGACGCATAAGAAGGCTCTAGGCATGCAAGGACTCAGACAAAAGTCTTCTGCTCCAAAGAAATGGTAAGGAGTTGGTGGAAGTGGGTTTGGATCAATCAAGGAATGCACTTGACAGCGGTGTATCTGGGGTATTTTGAACAAGGAAAGGAATGTAAGCTGAGGAAGAGGCCAGCAGGTGTTAAGTCTTGCAAGGACTATATTGTACAATTTAATCTAAGAGCAACAGGATGTGCTTGAAGGTTTTTAAGCAGAGCAGTACAGTCCTCTGATTCATGTTTAGCACTTGGACTCTGTTATACTATTATTAATAATCATCATTATCTTTTATTGTTTACTCACTATATGCATTGCATGACTTTAAGCTTATATTATTAATTCCTACAACACTCCTAAAAATCTCTTATTGTCTGAGATATAGAAACAATTTGTTCAAAGTTACAAAGCTTATAAATAGTACAGATAAGATCTGAACACTTCAAGTTAACTGGGGTAACCATACTTTTAGTAAAAATCATAAAGTCAGCCAAATAATTTGATGAAAAAAACTGTATCAATTTACTTTTTTGTTTGCTTATTCTCTGTAGACCTAGGGCACAAGGCCTTCTGGAAAGTAAATATTTAATACCATCTAATGGTTGTAAAATATTTTCTAGTTTGCACAGTGCTTTTACATACACTTAGATTGCCTCTAAGCCTCCCTACAGCCCCATAAAATACCATACAGGAAGTGACTTGGGTAACTCTGTATGTTGACAATCAGGAAATAATGCCTCTTCCTCATACTGGAGTTTTTCCCTCATGTGGTGGAAACTTTGCTACTGTCACATCACTCACAGGTTTCTTTTCCCTATGTCTTGCTCAGTGCTCTTGCAGTGAGGTCTGGAACATATCATTGGCATGTGTACAAAGGAAAACTCGAGCTTGCTTAGCCCATGAATCGTCTCTCTTTTTCTTGACAACTGCCTGCCAACAGATAGCTACAGGCCTCAACTGCTCTTGGCCAGGCACAAAACTTGGCAACAGAGGCCAGCATAAGGCTGCCCATTCCAGAAGTCTAGTTACCGAGAGAATGAATCTGCGTTGGAAGCCTAACTGCCTGGCTTATAAACTGAGTTCCCCAGCTCTCTGCACAGTGAGTGCAAAAAGTAAGTTTTGAAACTAGCATCCCAATCTACACTTCTTCTGTTTATTCCTCACCTGGTTGAGAACACAGAGAATAGAGACATTACACATGCTGCCCTACCAGTTCCAACAGGAGGCCTATACTAGAGACTCAATAACATTGAGGTCATTTCATTTCTCAAAGGGGCCCAAAAGACTATCAAATTACATAGCTGTCAGTGACAGCTGATGTTGGATCCCCTAATTATCTTCTCTTCCCATGGATTTCATGAATTAGTGAATGAGTAGACACTTGTGAAGATGTTGACTTCTCAGAGACTTGCCACGGCTTACCATGACAGCACATCGTCTATGGCTTCTCAGAGATAGAGACTCCCCCCCCCTTTTTTTTGATAGGCAAAGTTAGTGAGAAAGAGAGAGAAACAGAAAGGTCTTCCTTTTTCCATTGGTTCACCCCCTAAGTGGCCGCTACGGGTGGTGCAATGTGGCCGGCGCATTGCCCTGATCTGAAGCCAGGAGCCAGGTGCTTCCTCCTGGTCTCCCATGCGGATGCAGGGCCCAAGGACCTGGGCCATCCTCCACTGCCTTCCCAGGACAGAGCAGAGATCTGGACTAGAAGAAGAGCAACTGGGACAGAATCTGACGCCCCAACCAGGACTAGAACCCAGGGTACCGGCACTGCAGGCAGAGGACTAGCCTAGTTAGCCATGGCGCCGGCCTGAGACTTCCTTTCTAAAATCCAACTATTTTCAGCAAGGCTGTGGCACCTCCACCTATGACTCCCATAAAGCAGGTGTCTGGATCTGGGAACATTTCTCCCAGATTGTCTTGCAAGATCCAAAACCACTTCAGGCATTGCTAGGCATATGCCGAATCTACCATCAATAATTCAAGTAGCTAGGAAAACTGAGTATCTGATGATTTCCAAAAACACTGTTCTTCATTTATGGTACTTCAGCCCTCTGGGGTCATGTTGAGGCAACTGTTCCTTGTCAGGTGGGAGCAGACAGTCTAAACAAAGAATGGCATTTTCTCTCCTGGAAGAAATAAGTCAAAATAAACACCCTCAATGGTAGATGACATCCACTCACACAGTAGCATTATCCAAAGGTCAGAAGGTACAGCCAAATGTCAAGAGCTTGGAGGAAAGATTGCTTTTCTGATGTGGGCATCTGTGGTTTCCCCTGATGCCTAATATGCTACCAACACTTGATTGCTTCAGAGAAGATCATGGCCTTAGAAAAATATTTCTTTAACTTCATCTCTTGACAATGTTTTTTCTTCTTATTCTCTTTATAACAGAAGAAACGGAAAATAGGTCCCAGGTTCTTATGAAACTAATCTCTGGATATTGGATAAAAATAGCTGTTTTCATCATTAATAAGAAGTGGGTATCTGCAGTGTTACATGATTACATTAAGTTCGTACTGGAAGAATGAAGTAAAGCAAAAGATTAGGGTTGTGATTATATTCTATTTCTAAAATAATTGAGAAAAAAACAGCAGCAGAAACATTTTGACTGACATCCCACCATCTTTCTTTGACATTAATCTTGTAATTATGTTTCCAAATTATAACCTCTTATGACTCAGGATTTTGTGAGATAATGTACTGAAGTTATTGTTCTAAGCATCTTGAATCTTCACAAGTTTCCTTTTCATTGTTACTATGCTGATCAAAAATCCCAAAAGTCCATTCTTCAATCATCTTTAGAATATGACATGATAGAATTTTTTTAAAAAAATTGACTCAAATTTAGTGATCTAGATTCATCTTCCGCAGCAGCTGCCCCACCTCATTCTTCCCTACTTTCCTTCTCTAATGCAGGAAATGTGTTAGGATAGTTGTGTTGCTCAAGGAGCAGAGTCCTGTGTGTCACCAGGCAATGGTTTTCACACTCACCCACCGCGTTTTCCCAGCATATGTATTTGCCACTGTATATAGGAGTCCCAAGCTTCCCTGACACCAAAGCACCACCTGGACATCAGATCTGCCTGAAACATACACCAGTGCTGTTTGCTTCATCTTTTGCTACCTAAAAAAATCACTTTGAAATGATGACTTATCAGGATAGCTGTCATTTATTTTGGTTATAAACTTGGAGTGTACTGGGCCCATCGGAGAGGTTCTCATGTGGACCAATAAGAAAGCTGCCATCAAGTAGAATTCGAACGCTCTGGCATCTGCCTTCACACACCTGGACTGGAACACATGGAGCTCTCAGGTCTCTCCACTATGGTGGTCTCAGAAAGTCTCCTAGAGTAAACGTCTTCAGAGAAAACTGCAGGAGCTACTGGATCTTCCTTCCTAAACTGGCCTTGAAAATCGCATAGTGTCATTTCAGCCATGTTGTATTAGTTAAAGAAGACCTAAAGTCTTCCTAGGTTCAAGAAGGGAGGGCACAGATCCAACTTATTGGTGAAAACTATGTCTGAATATAGTTTAAAGCCACCATACTCGTATGTGGCTACCCATCTACTGATTATTTTCTGCATCCAGATGTTATTTACTTCTCTTTACAATTCCACTGGAAATACCATTTACTCATTTATAATTGAGGGACAGAGTGGTTAGACAACTTCAAGAATCTAGAGAACGGTAAATCCAGGACTCAAAGCCAGGACTATCACTACATGGTTTCTCAGATTCTGCCAGACTCATCATTTATTGCATATCGCAGGCACTTAACAAATATCTAGTCAATGAATGAATACTGGATTCAAATCCTGGGCTCTTAGGCTGGCGCTGTGGCTCACTTGGCTAATCCTCCACCTATGGTGCCGGCACCCCGGGGTTCTAGTCCTGGTTGCTACTCTCCCAGTCCAGCTCTCTGCTGTGGCCAGGGAGTGCAGTGGAGGATGGCCCAAGTGCTTGGGCCCTGCACCCGCATGGGAGACCAGGAGGTAGCACCTGGCTCCCGGCTTCGGATCAGCGCAGCGCGCCTGCTGTAGCAACCATTTGGGGGTGAACCAACGGAAAAGGAAGACCTTTCTCTCTCTCTCTCTGTCTCTCTCTCTCTCTCACTGTCTAACTCTGCCTTTCAAAAAAAAAAAAAATCCTGGGCTCTTAAACATTCAATATTACCTAATTCAACTTAAAAATCAAAGACTCTTCACTTTTGTCCTAGACTTCCTATTAATATTTCCAAATTCTGACCTGGATATTTTATTTATTCATTCATAGAAATACACCTATGATTTATTTTAGATTTTGCCAGGTGCTAAAGGTAAGCAGTTTGTTATCATGGGTTTTACATTATAAACATTAAGAAGCATAAGTTTTTTAATTAATGATTTACAGCTGTAATAAATATCACAGAGCAATCTTGGTGTTGTGATCCAAGAAATGGGCCAAGCCCCTGGCAGAAGCTGGGAACCCAATGCAGATCTTCCACACAGGTGGCAGGAGCCACACTACTTGAATCATCATCTACTGTTTTCCCAGATGTGCACTAGCAGTAAACTCAAATTGGGAGTGGAACTGGGACTGAAATACAGGACTCCAATATGGGATGCAAGAATCCCAAACACTGTCAACTACTAGGCCAAATGCCCGCCCAATTATACACTTTATGTAAATGATATCTAATAAATCCATGCATAATACTTCAAAAACTTACACAAAATGGAATGATATAAATTTATTTTCATGCATAAAATTAAAATCCATGCATTTTTCATACTATTTATTTCTCATGAGCTTCTTAAACACACCTCATATTTAAAAAAAAAATACCATTCTTTGAAAAAGGATAATGGATATTTTGAAATTGAAAAAGTGCATAATGAGGGGTGGGTATTCTTGTACATGGAATAAACTACTGCTTGGGACCCCTGCATCCCACATCTGAATGCCTGGGATTGAATGCTGCCTCTGCTTCTGATCCAGCTCACTGCTAAGTGCCTGGAATGCCACAGATGTTAGTTAGCCCACGGACCTGGGCCCTGCACGCACATGGGAAATTCAGATGGAATTCTTGGCTCATGGCTTTGGTGTGGCCCAGCCCTGAGTGGGATTGGCATTTGGGGAGTGAACCAGTGGCTGGAGGATCTGTCTCTGTCTCTCTTTCTCTTCCTCTGCATCTCACTCTGACTTTCAAATCAATCAATAAACAACAACAATAAACTAGAAAACTTCTCCCCAAATAACAGCACTGTTAGTGAGAGTTCCATTACAGAGAAAGTTCTACAAACTGGTGCCCTCACTGGACCTAATTAGGATCACCTTTGCTCATGATACCAGACTCCAATCAGCTGGCATTGATCAGATCCCTTGGGTATCAGGGTTTTAAGTACTGTCTGTGAGTGTCTTCTCATGGTCATTTTATCATTATATTATGATATGAATACAATGGTTTATCAAGCTAGTGGATCCTTGGTTAAAACATGGCTCCTCAACTTTAGCACTAGTGACAATCTGGTGGGATAATTACTGCTGATGGGGACTGACATTGTAGGAGGCTGAGCAATATCTTAAACCTCTACATACCAGTAGCAGCACCCACTGGCTGTGACAATCAGAAGTATCCCCAGGCATGGCCAAGTGTTCTGTGGGGAACAAAATGCTCCAGGTTGAGTACCACAGTGCTAGAATCAAATGGTGCTGGTACAAACCCAAAGTTGTCTACTTCTAAGATGTGAGATCTGAATAAGTTACTTAACCTCCTGTGGCTTAATAATAGCATCCATAACACAAGGATATGCATATGAGTTGCTCAGAAGTGTTTTTTAAGAACAAAAATCAGTTTAGCTAACATTTATTAAGTGCTTATTACATTCCAGGTGTTGTTTAATTAATTCTAGGCATTGACTAATTGAATATTCAAAGAAATCTCATGAAACATGTATTAAATTTTAGAAGGTGTATTTATTTGAAAGTCAGGGTTAGAGAGAGAGAGAGAGAGAGAGAGAGAGAGGCATGCTGAGAGAGAGGGAGAGGGACAGAAGGGGACAAAGGGAGAGGCAGAGAGAGAGAGAGAGATAGAGAGAGAGAGAGAGAATCTTCTCCCCAGATGGTTGCAATGGACAGGACTGGGCCAGGATGAAGCCAGGAACCAGGAATTTCATCTGGTTCTCCCTCGTGGATGGCAGGGGCCCAAACACTTGTGCTATCTTCTGCTCCTTTTCTTGGGTCATTAGCAGGGAACTGGATCAGAAGCAGAGCAGCTAGGACATGAACCCGCGCACCTTTATTGGATGGCAGCATCACAGGTAATAGCTTCACCCACTATGAAACAATGCTGGCATTGATAATTTGTTTTATTTTATGGATGAGGAGAATATAAGTAACACCTAAGACTATAGTGGTACTAAGTGAAAGAGCTGGAAAATGACCTCACAAAGTCTGACTCCAGAACTCACACACTACACAATTTTTCTATTGTCAGTAAAGCACTATGGAGAGAAAATGTACCATTTCTAGTCACTGTGTGCACCATAACTAGTTTATTCCCAGTGTGAATTCCTTGGTTCACAGTAAATCCACATAAGCTACAAAAAGATTTTTGGGAAAGAAAGAAAAATAGGGCTTTAATGGGAAAATGTAAAACCAAAAAACATGGTCTCTTTTCTTTGTACCACATTAATCACTGGAAATATAAACATGAACAAGGCTCAAGACCTATCCCAAGCTTCTCAATACTTCTATCAAATTTCCCATCCTAATTAAAAGGCTCAAGCTCTCTCTGCTAAACTCCAGAACCACTGGAGGGCCTTGGACAGCAACAGCAATACATGTCCTGCTGCTGGTTGTACAGAAGCAATCAGTGAGCACAAATAACCGTTGCATGGCAGGAAGACTCTTCATGGTCTGGAGAATAACGGGAGAAAGAGAGCCTGGACCCAGGAGATAGGACAGTGCTGTAGAACCCCTGGGAGGAAGGAGACACCCGGCAAGGGCACCCTAGTGCGAATGCGAAGCAGAGAATCTTGCAAGCTGGGGGAATTGGAAAATTAAATTAGAGGTCTGGGTCTCAGTTTCCTCACCTACAAAATGATGATAAAGTTATTACCATATCCAGAGCCATGAAAATTGAACAGGACCAAAGCAGAGGATGTGTGCAATGCAGGACAACAAAGAATTCCTCACTTAATTTCAGCAATGGGCCAGCGCCGCGGCTCACTAGGCTAATCCTCCACCTGGGGTGCCTGCACACCAGGTTCTTGTCCCGGTCAGGGCGCCAGATTCTGTCCCGGTTGCCCCTCTTCCAGGCCAGCTCTCTGCTGTTGCCAGGGAGTGCAGTGGAGGATGGCCCAAGTGCTTGGGCCCTGCACCCCATGGGAGACCAGGATAAGTACCTGGCTCCTGCCATTGAATCAGTGTGATGCGCCGGCCACAGTGTGCCGGCCGCAGCGCGCCGGCCGCGGCGGCCATTAGAGGATAAACCAATGGCAAAAGGAAGACCTTTCTCTCTGTCTCTCTCACTGTCCACTCTGCCTGTCAAAAAAAAAATTTTTCAGCAACGATTATAATTAACAAGAAGCATTAGGCTCAGAGTATTCTAACAAACTGGTAGCTTTGCCTTGCCCAGCGCCCTTTCCCAATTCTCCTGGTGTTTCCCTGCTGCCCCGAGCATAATGTTATTGCAAACATTGACCTAATAAAGATGCACAGAAACCATTTTTTCCTACACTGAAGCAATGCAGTGCAAAACAAAACCCAAAAAGGCAAAGCAATTCTCTTTCATGTTTTGCAAGTTCCACTGGGATTTTCTTTCCAAACGAAGATATTCTATTTCTGTTCCAGGAAATAAAGATATTGAAAATAAGAAAATTCCCCCTTAAGGTTCACTATTCAGTAGCTCAGCAGTTTTTCCATTTTATTTTCTCATTTTCCCATATATCATCTGACTTATATTCACTCTCTTGTGTTCTGTTGCCAAAAATATGTTGAACACATTTATAGAGGAAAAAAATAGCCACTCAAACCAAGCATCCAAACCCAATAAATAAAGATCATTCCTTAAATTCACTCATTCAGCAAATAATTATTGGACACCTACTGTGTACCTGTTTTTTTTTTTGTTTGTTTGTTTGTTTTTTAAACAAAGTATCTGATCTCATGGAGCTTCCACTCCAGTGGTCATGGGATTGAGGCATGGAGCAAACATGAGCAAAAATTAATATCATGGCAGATAATAGCTAAAGCTATTCATAAAATTAAAAGGTCTTAATGATAAGACGGGTGGGAAATAGCTAGAGAAAGCCCAAGAAAGGCCTTTCTACAAAGGTGGTATTTGAGTTTGAATTTCAAGTTATCAAAAGCAAGGCATAGAAAGCTCTAAGAAGGATATTTAGGCTGGGGAGGGAGCAACTATACTTACTGAGGGGAGAATTCATGGTCTGTCTTTGGCAGGAGCAAGGCAGGAGATAGGTGACAGGGGCAACAGGGTGGATGACCCTGGAAAAAAGCAAAAGGCAGGTCACATTGAGCCTCCTAAACCATGGTAGGAACTTGGGATTTTTATGGGAAGTAGAAGAGGAGCCTGAGAAGGTGCTGTGGGAACAGCCCTGAACAGGTTTCTACCTGAAATTATCAGATTGCTGTTGTGCAGAGAGAAGTAAGAAGGAGATGGCCGTCTAAGGTCATGATGCCAGACCATCTCAGAGATGATGGGGTAGGGTGGTGATGGAGAAGGTGGGAAGACATGCTCAAATTTGGAACAACTGGGCAGTAGAGTCAGAGGGTTTTCAACCAGATTGTGACTTGTGAGAAAAATAGAAGGGTAAGTGATGACAAAATATTATTTTGCCCAAACAGCTGGTTGGATGGTGGTTCTGTTTCCTGAGCTGAGGGAGATTATGGAAACAGGTTTCAGAGGCTATAGAGGTGTAACTGGCAGCTGAAATTGTGAACAGGCATAGTGAGAGATAAAAGCTCATTAGACATCCAACAGTGATGGTGACTGGTCATTGAGAATGTCCACATGTGGGTCAGTGGAGATGTTAAAGTTCCAAGCTCTGCTAAATCACTAAGTGACATTTGTTAACAGGGAGCACCTGATATGAAGCTGGCACCATGAGGAGTGGAAAGAAAATTGACCAACATACATCACTTGCCCTCAGTGTGTTGATAGTGTACAAAAGATGCATAAATTTAATCACAAAGAATGTAACTGAATGGGTTTTGAAAAAGAAATAAAATATTATCTGTGCCAAGAAGGGAAAAGCAGGCAGTAAGAGATGGAAGCTATTTCATAAAATTTTGGTGGAAGAAGCTGAATTGGGTGTTACAAAATGAATTGGAATTTGCCATTTTAGAAAGAAGAGGAAGATGGAAGAGAATGCTCCAAAATCATGAATGTGTGGAATTAATGGGCTGGTTTGGGAAAGTCTAGAACACCTTTTATGTGTTGTGGAGAAGCAGAACAAAGGATCGGTTCAGGATGAGTTGTGAAGGTCCCATGGTCCCAAATATCTGGAGCTTGGGGAAGAAATTTGTATTACCTAACAGAGTTCTCCAGAGAAATAGAAATATAATATATCATAAATATATTTAGATAATAAAATAAGGAACCGTCCGTTTATGGAAGCTAGAAAGTTCAAATCAGCACCATAGGCCAGCAAGTTACAGATGGAGAACAGCTAGTGATGTAGACCAAACCCAAAAGCCAAGAGACTGTTAACCCAGGAGTTTAGAGTCAAGATGAAGTCTGAAGGGAGACCTCTGGGAAATTTCCTCTGACTTGGGGAGGCTTATTTTTCTCTTCTATTCAGGTTTTCAGCTAATTGGACAAGGCCTACCCTCAAGCTGTTTTACTCAGTGATGCCCAATTTAAATGTTAACTCTGCCCAGAAGCACTCTCCATGAGCCTAATGTAGATTTGAAAAGAAACTGTTTTCAAAGCCCAATTTTACCATGCCAGTTGGGTGAAACTAGCAAACAACAATACCAACCATTCATTGGGTTTGATTAACACTATGTCATTTTATCATTCAATCTTCATGGCAACTCATTAACAGAAGTATTGATATTATCATTTTACAGAGAGACAAGAATAATTAATCTTTCCAAGGGCATGTAAGTGAGGACAGGCATTTAGACACAGGTGGATTTCAAAATTCATGCTCTTTCACAAAACTATGCTTCAATTACTTTGAATATATTATATTCAATTTCCCTATCTTCAAAAGTTAGGCATCCTAAGACCTGATAAGGATTAAGAGGCATGAAATCCACTATCAAGGTGGCTAAAATTTCACAGGTAGCAAATTTTACTGCTTTTATTATATCACATGATTAGATAACTTATTCCATTCATTCCCTTATCCACTTAGTCAATAATTATCTGGTCCCTATTTTGTTAACTTCATGAGTAATCTTTGGAAAATGAGATGATCATCTTCTTATCTTCCATAACTTATGGGATGGGGACTGGAGATATGCACATTGGCCATGATGAAAATTGTAACTTCCTGCTTTGAATCCAAGGCAGCTCACACTTCCATTTCTCCCTCCCCCTGCTCCTTAGAGTGGCGTGGCACTTGCATGGCTCTCCCATAGCTACATGTGAGGCAGCCAAATAGACTTGTGATTTATACTCTAATATTATCATTGCTGCTATCTTTTCTGAGAAATACAGGAAGTACTTCTACAGTTATAATAATAGCTATATTATTTTTATTACTCTGGGAGTTGCTATTATGGCTGTAATAGGATCTATCATTCATTCATTTAAATTACTGAGCATCTTTTACTCTTAGAAAGTTGAGGAGCTATGACACACTTTGATGAAAGAGATGATATGTTCTAACTTATATTTAATTGATTCTGATTTGGGAGCAAGACAGTGAGAAGACAAGTTAGCAAGCAGAGGGACAATCTAAGAGATGATTGCAATAATACAGATTATAGAATTATAGAGGAAAGGGTCTAACCATGATGATGCAGTGAAAGTGGTAAGTGGTCAAATCTGGATCTAGTATAAAGACAGAGGAGCTGGAAAAGTAAGCTGCAAGATTGGATGTGAGGGATAAGGGAAAGAGAAGAACAAAGGGTGACTGCAGTCTTTTTGCTTGAAGAACCAGAAAGTTGGAGTCACTAACAGATGAGAAGACCTAGGGAAGATATAAATTGTACATTGGATAGGCTGTAATTGAAATATCACTACACATCCACGTGGAGATCATCAGTTGAATTAATTGCACAGTAGTGGGGTGAAAACATCCCAGGCATTGGGACTAGGCTCTTGATAAACAAAGGTAGAAGCTGTAGCCCTGCTGTCAAGAATCCTACATTGACCAGAGGTACTGAAGCTGTTCTATTACAGATGTGCCCAGGTTAGGAGTCCAGGGAGGGTCAGAAAAATGGAGCAGCTATCGGGGCTGAATTCACAGGGGAACAGTGGCTTAAAAGAGTCATGAAATTCATTGGAATATGTTGTAGTCAATAAAATAGGGCTACCATAATTGGTTAATTAATCAAAAGAATCAGTTAAAGAGAGATTCATAAAAATGATGCATACGCACTGTAAATATTTCGTATTAACTTCAATATAAAAATGTGCTTTCATTTGCCAAGGTTAAGATGTACAGCCAAAGCCTTGGTTTGAATGAGTCCTGGACTGATTACATTTCCCCCTTGTCTTGTTTGCATCTATCAGATTCAAAATATATGGTCCTTGATTCCAATATTAGTTTCTTTAAAGTAGAGTAAAAATGTAAAGACAGTTAGAAAGCAACAAGAATATGAACTTCAGATTTTTAATTTATAATCCCATCTTTGATTTATTTAACTATATTTTTAAAACAACTCAAGCTTTCCCAAATCATTTAAATTCATTTTCATAGAAACAACTCTCTATCCTGGTACTCATATCTCATTATTTGCATAGTAATTAATTAAATGTATAAATACCACAAGCACAACTGTCACAAACACAAGTGATTTTTAGGACGTATCAACAGAAGAAGTATGCAGGTGTAATTTACTACTTCAGAGTTGTCAAACATACCCTAAATATCATCAAAGTGTTTTATTAAGAATAACTTGATCTATCTACCATCAAGTGAGTAAATTAAACTCACTTGAGAGACTACTTTGGAATGAAAGGGGGCACGGAAAGGCCTTATGCACAGTCTCTCCCCACTTCTGAAGACCTTGTCCCAGTAAAGGCAGGAGCTGAAAACTTCAAACTTCAAGTAAATACATGGTTTGAAACACATCTGCTATACATTATTTTGCTTTTCCATTCTTTTCTTCCAAGGTACTATTAATGACACACATTTCTTGAAGCCAATGATTTCCCAGGAAATATTCTCCCTATTTTCTGTACATTAACTTATGTTGTCCTCAGAACACCTCACGAAACAGGTCCTATTACTGTCCTTATATGTCAGATATGGTGGGCAAAGTACAAATTTCTTAGTGCCATCAAAATTTACTTTTTCCTCTCTTGTCTTTGTTCCCATAGTCAAACACAAGAGTAGGGGTTGTCAAACCTCAAACCTTTCTATAAACAGACAGATAGCAAATCACCTCAACTTTATTGATAGTAGAGTTTCAGTCACAACCACTTGACTTGGCTACTGCAGTATGAACACAGCCATAGATAATATATGAACAAATAAACGTGGCTGTATCCCAATAGAAGTTAATTTAAAAAGTCAGTGGTACACAAAATGAGAAACTTTGCTATAGTTCGCACATCCCTGCTGTAAATGAAGAGAATTATTCTCCATTTCTTGAGCAAAGCACATAGCTCCTATTCAGAAAATTTTCTTCTCTACCTTTTGAAGTTCAGTTCTTATTTAACTCCTATTGCATTGTTTTTTGACAGGCAGAGTAGACAGTGAGAGAGAGAGACAGAGAGAAAGGTCTTCCTTTTGCCATTGGTTTACCCTCCAATGGCCGCTGCAGCTGGTGTGCTGCAGCCAGCGCACCACGCTGATCTGAGGGCAGGAGCCAGGTGCTTCTCCTGGTCTCCCATGGGGTGCAGGGCCCAAGCAATTGGGCCATCCTTCACTGCCTTCCCGGGCCACAGCAGAGAGCTGGCCTGGAAGAGGGGCAACCGGGACAGAATCTGGCGCCCCAACCGGGACTAGAACCCAGTGTGCTGGCGCCGCTAGGTGGAGGATTAGCCTATTGAGCCGTGGCACCAACCCTATTGCATTGTTCTAATGTTCATTATTGTTTTGTGTTAGTCATGACAGATCCCCAAATTTTGTGGCTATCAAAGGAGAACTGAATTGCTTGCTTTTATAAAATCCAAAATGGTTGCTCTGGGTAGAGAAAAGTCTCATTAAGTGGTGACTCCGGAACCCACAATTATTCTATTATATGGCTCTGCCTCCATCAGTATGTGGACCCTAAGATCATTCCAGAAACAGAACAAGCAAGGAAGATTGTGCACAGGAAGGCTAGGTGTGTAGAGATCAGACAGAAAATGTCATCTAATTGTGTCTGGAAAAATAGAATTTTAACAAATGACATGGGTAGAAGGTATCAGTGATGAAAAAAATGAGCCAACTCACATACCAGCACAGAGCCAAAGTGTGTTACCTGGGATATGGACAATACATCATGAGTAGTAGGGGATTGGCTCACATCATGTGAAGTTATGCGCAGTATTTAAATGCCACAGCCTAAAGAGTATTTTAGTCAACAATGGGCCAATATCAAAGAATTTTGAACTTTGACTCAGTACTGTCCAGTCCTATTATGGACAAAAATTGTGTCGGGGGAATTTAAACAGGAACCAAAAGGAAGTTTGGGCCAGGGAAAAGAGAAGGGAGAAGGTGGAACAACTACAAGACCACAAATAAAACCTGGTGTGACAAACATTATGGAAGAAAATAGCACTGGACTCAAGGCGGTAAACTATAGAGTTGGCTCTCAGGATAAGCAGTTGCCATCTTGAATAAACCATGTCCTTCCAGACTAAAACCTTTAGCCTTTCTTGGAATGGAATCAAACAGACCCAAGCAGCTTCTTGTAGCACTAGCATTCCCAGGCTCAGCGAAAATTAAAAAAAAAAAAAAATGAAGAAATCTTCCTCAAATCTCTACCACCTGCAACCCAGAGGAAGAGCCCAGATACAAATGCAGGCAGAGGCCCTGCGTGGGAAAATTCTATACACTGTCACCTCCACGGCCTCTGAGAGACTAAGCCTGAGCTCCTGAGAAAGCCTCCATCTCCGCTGATAATAATGCCCATTAATTTATTCAACTGGCTTGCTCTATTTTTTTCCTATGGTCTGAAATCCATCAAATTATTCTGCCCTCTCACAAGAACTGCTGATAGCCATTGATCGATTACTTTGTTTACAGAGGCTTGCAGTGCCTCAGCATTAAAATAAAATTAAAATGGAAAAAAAATCCTAACACAACCCTGCAGCAATCGGGAAATTAATTGTTGGTTTCCAAAACATACTGGAGGCCTAGATTAAAAAGCTTCAGTCCCTCAAAGGATCACAACATATAAGAGCCTGCATTCACCAGGCTTCAACTGAAAGGCAAGCAAACGCTTTTCCTTGCGGCCACTCTCAGAAACATTCTCTACCCCATTCAGCTGGGACACTGATGAGTACCTGTAGCCTGTGCTTACACAAAATAGAGCAGTTTAGAAGCCAGTTTGATAAATGATACTTTCCTTTCAGCCACAGCTGAACACAGCTGAACAGGTGCTGTCACTTCTAAGTGCATCTAAATTGCCCAACACAATTAAGGCATCGTTTAAGCTCCTGGAATGTTTTGTCTGACGTTGAAACAGGGGGCCACTTAAAACATGGGTCTTGTCCAGACTCAAAGTGTGAGGATTTTTCTTACTAAGTTCTTCTCAGACTCTGGCCCGCCCCCGGATACTGTATCTTTTTTTTTTTTTTTTTTTTTTTTGACAGGCAGAGTGGACAGAGAGAGAGAGAGACAGGTCTTCCTTTGCCGTTGGTTCACCCCGCAATGGCCCCTGCAGCTGGTGCGCTGCGGCCAGCGCACCGCGCTGATCCGAAGCCAGGAGCCAGGTGCTTCTCCTGGTCTCCCATGGGGTGCAGGGCCCAAGGACTGTATCTTTCTTTTTATCTCGGTCTGCCACATGTATCTCCTAAGTCACTTCAGCCTCAAGAAAAACCCTCAGCTGGGGCTGTAGTCTGTCAGAAGTGCTAGAACTGAGTCATCATCCAGATGTGCTGGGATTTGGGACTCCAGTGGCCTCATGCCTGAAAGAATAAATAAATAAAAATGATGTGAATTAGATTTTGCCACATAAGTGTCATGAGGACATGGCCAAGTAAAAGACAAGGGACCAGGAAATGGAAGGAAAGAGGCAGGAAAATTAGTATTTCTGGGTATTGGACTAGAATATGTATGGTATATCAAAAAGGTCAGACACATTGGGCTTGAATCCTAGCTCAGCCATTTTCTACTGACATAATCTTAAAAAAGAGTACCTTCACTGAGACTGATTCCTTGACTGTGCACTTGTGAAGAGAAAGGTTAGCACATAGATCTGTTGTGGGAATTCAGTGACAACACTGGGAAGGGTTTGTGTCTGGGGCGTGGTGGGAGCTCCTTGAATTCGACTTCCCTACAACCTACCTGTCCGCGCATTTGGAGCCTTTGAAAAGACTGTTGCCTGCATCTCTCTCCTGGTCTCTGGCCATCTGTTCAGCAAATGCATATGCAGGCTGTGCCATACACCAATTGCTGAGCTCAGCACTGGTGAGTGCATGGACAGTCAACACAAGACCCTGGCCTTCAAAGGGTTTGGAGCCAAAGTTTTGGAGTCAGATTCAAAGAAAGATAATTATAAGATCAGGAAAATGGAAAAGATCTCCAGGGCGTTTCATGAAAATACTAAAAAGGGGCAGATCCGGCCTAACGTGAGGGCTTGTCATCAGGTAAGGTCTCCTAGCAGGACAAACACCGGAACTGACTCTTAACATATGGCTAGGAATTATGGACAAAATAATGAAGCCACAAAATCACAATGACTTTAGGCACTGTTACAAAGTTTGCAGTTCTGCAACATATAGAAAAGAAAGGAAATATCCCGAGATAATGCTAAAGAGGTCAATGGAACCGAATCACAGAAGGGCATATATCCTTGTCATTCATGTTATGAACATGACTCTCCATGAGAAGTAAAGTCAAGAACTGGGTCATAGTACTCCAGAATAAAATAAAGTGTATTTTTTAAATATATTTATTATTTATTTGAACATCAGATGAACGGAGGGAAAGGCAGAGAAAAATTTTCCCAAGCACAGGTTTACTCCCTAGATGGCCACAATCACCAGCACTGGACCACGCTGAAACCAGGACCAGGAGCTTTATCAGGGTCTCCCACATGGGTAGCAGAGGCCCAAACTCTTCAGCTATTTTTGGCTGTTTTTTACAGGCCATTAACAAGGAACTCAATCAGAAGTGGAGCAGCCAGGACACAAACCTACACACATATAGGATGCCAGCACCCCAGGTGGTAGTTTTACATACTACCTCACAATGCTGCCCCAAAATATAACTTTTAAAAGCATATTCTGGGGCCACTGCTGTGGTGCAGTGGGTTAACGCCCTGGCCTGAAGCACTGGCATCCCATATGGGCTCTGGTTCAAGACCCGGCTGCTCCACTTCAAATCCAACTCTCTGCTATGGCCTGGGAAAGCAGTAAGAGGATGGCCTAAGTCCATGGGCCTATGCACCCACTTGGGAGACCCAGAGGAAGCTCCTGGCTTTTTGCTTTGGATAGGCAGAGCTCCAGCCATTTCGGCCATCTGGGGAGTGAACCAGCAAATGGAAGACTGACTCTCTCTCTCTCTCTCTCTCTTTGCTTCTCCTCTCTCTGTGTAACTCCAACTTTCAAATAAATAAATATTTAAAAAAAGCATATTCTGGGGCCAGCGCTGTGGCATAGGGGGTTAAGCCACTGCCTGCAGTGCTGGCATCCCATATGGGCACCAATTTGAGGCCCAGCTGCTCCACTTCTGATCCAGCTCTCCGCTATGCCTGGGAAAGCAGTGGAAGATGGTCCAAGTCCTTGGGCCTCTGCACCCATGTGGGAGACCCGGAAGAAGCTCCTGGCTCCTGGCTTAGAATCGGCGCAGCTCAGGCTGTTGCAGCCAGTTGGGGACTGAACTAGCAGATGGAAGACCTCTCTCTGTCTCTGCCTCTCCTTCTGTCTCTGTGTAACTGACTTCCAAATAAATAAATAAAAATCATATTCAATATATCTGTTTTCTTAATTATATTAATGTAAAACATGAAAACTTCTTGACTAGCGAGGAAACTCAGAAGATGAAGATGATGATGTCGATTTAAGATCTATTGTATGCTTACCATAAAACATGCATCTTTCAGTATCTTAATATGTAAGGGAAAGCTTTGTATGAATGTACAGGCTTAGAAATAAAAAAAACTTTAAGATATTGAATAGCCATAGCACGCATTGCCTACCTCATAACTGGATTCCTCTAATGATGAGCCAGCAGAAGGTAGGGAAAGGAAGAACATGGGCATGGGGAGACCCATCCAAAGACTGCTGCAGTTCCCCTGAGTGTTGGTATAGGAATTAGAAGCATGGGAATGAGGATAAGTATGGAAAAGGCATGAATATGAAAAGCCTAGTTAAGGCAGGGACAGGTAAGTGTGGTGATATAATGAACACTCCTTTGAAGAAAAAAGCTGGAAACAAACAGGAAATCCCAACTAGCTGGTAGGGTGAGTGAAAAGATAGGAGAAGCACCAACTGGAATGAGGAACCCTGAAGATAAACAGGAGAGGGAGAAGATGACGACTCAGGTCAATTTGGGATCTGTTCTTTACCCATGCAGCCAATGTTGTCACTGCTGAATTTGACTCGTTTAACATGAGTCTTTGTGTTATGCACATTATTAACCTTTTTATTGAGATTTGCTCTAACTAAATGTGCTGCTGTTTTGAGTCTAAAAATTGGCCTTGGAATTACAGTTTTGTTCATTTGTTGTCAACCTTGACTTACAAGTTTTTTAAACTTTTATTTAATAAATATAAATTTAGAAAGTACAACTTACAATTTGATGAAGAAACATAAAGTTCTTCACACAATCTTATTTACAACTGATTTCAACCCTGAAATCAAATTTGCGCCTACTCTTTTGCATTTTTTCTTCTTGTCCTGTTTATCACTTGTGTTGAGCTTCTTGCAAGACATGAAGATATCTGAATTTTATTCTAGACAGGAGTGAATTAGGAATTGACCATTTCAGGAGGGAGATACATATGGAAGTAGATTAGAACTCTAAATCTTTGCCATTGGAATAGAAATGTCAGTACATAATATGTTATCAGTGGTGTATTAACATATTTTTCACTACTATAATAAAAGACTTAAGGCAGGCTAAGTGTATAAAGAAAAGAGGCTTGTCTAGGCAAATGACTCAGGACATGCAAAGTCAAGGGTCCTCATCTGTGATAGTTTTCCTGCTGGCAAAATCCTCAGATAATGCAGAGAGGCACACAGCTAGAACTGGGTAGCACATGTATGTATGTATGTTCCTCAGTCTGGTCTCCCTCTCTATTCTTAAAAGTCAAAAGTTCAATGCCAGAGCTTCTACCTTAATGGCCTTTATCTAATCTAAATCACTTCCCAAGGGATCTACCTCTAAACACCATAGCTGGATTAAGATTCCACTCTCTTAATGCCTCACAATGGGAATTAATTTCAAAACATGAAACTTTGCAGTACACTAACTATATTAAAATCATGGCAAATGCCAAAGTAAAATGAGTTTTTTCAGGCTGTCTCATTTCTGTTCTCTGTGTTTTCTATCCCTACTTCCAGCTCTTATTCTCCACCATGATCTGTGTGTTTCAAAACCCACAGAACTGATTTTCTTGCTCTGACATTGTGTTCCCATCATTAACTACATCTGACATTCATTCATTGTATTCTGACCATGGTTTCTACAGGTAAATGACTTGTATAGCCCATTTCCATCTTAAATATGTTCTCTTTGCAGTGGGTTTTCATAATCAGGCATGCCAACTCACCCATTGTAGCTCCATAAACAAAACTCAAAGAATTTTGGAAAAATCATGGCAAACATTGGACCAATGTGGGCTGAACTCCAGGTCTAAGCAATATGTGAGCAGTAGGCATTTGATTTAAGAGAGAAAAAGGATATCTGCACATTGTTCAATGGTAAGTGTGGGCCCACTCTCCTGAAAGACAAGGTCAGTAAATTGGCATGACCAACAATGTGTCACAGGTCTAATGGGTCAGATCCTTATTGTTGCCAGTTTTCATTCTTCCAACATGAGCAGGGCTAAAGAAGAAAAGAAGCCTAGGATTGTATTATCTTCTACTTGGTGCCGGCCTCTTAATTTTTTTAAAATTTTATTTTTCATAATTTATTGTTAATATTTTTGCTTGGCAACTCATAATTGCATACATTTGTGGACTGCAATGTGATACTTTCACTGTTTTCAATTTTCATGTTAATGTGATGTTAAAATAAAGAGAACAGATTAAATGTAGTTGATAGATACAATTCTAAAATTATGACTTTTCCCTTCTTTTCTCCCCTCCCTCTCCCTTTCTTCCCTTGATTTATTTTTAAATTTTTGACATAGCATTTTTAACTGTATATTATATTCAAAGGCTTGAACAGGATCTCTTAGAATAGAAACTATTATTCAAGTGGTGGTAGCAGCAGGAGCATTGGAAGCACAAGCCCCTGCCCTAGTCTACCGAGAGTATGTAGCAAGGCCCGGCTCCAATCATCAGGAAGCCCACTGGGAAAAAAAAAAAAAAAAAAAAAAAAAAAAAAAAAAAAAAAAAAAAAAAAACAAGATTCAGGCAAAGGAACAGATTCAAATTAGCTTCATCTGAGGTGACATCAGGTAACACTACCAGACATTTGGTTTAATTATACTCTCATCCTCATGCCGTGAGAGTTTACAATTGCCATGGCCGTCTATGGAAGTGAAACTAAACAAAGTGGGGCTGGCGATGTGGCATGGCAGGCTAAGCCTCCACCTGTGGCACCAGCATCCCATATGGGTGCTGGTTCTTATCCTGGCTACTCCTCTTCGGACCCAGATCTCTGCTTGTGAACTGGGAAAGCAGTGGAAGATGGCCCAAGTGCTTGGGGACCCAACCCAATCCCAAAGGAAGCTGTTGGCTCCTGGCTTCAGATTGTCCCAGCTCTGGGCGTTACGGCCATTTGGGGGAATGAGCCAGCAGATAGAAGCCCTTGCTCTCTGTCTCTCCCTCTGTCTGTCTGTAATTCCACTTTTCAAATAAATAAATCTTTTTTATTTTTTTTTTATTTTATTTTTTTGACAGGCAGAGTGGACAGTGAGAGAGAGAGAGACAGAGAGAAAGGTCTTCCTTTGCCGTTGGTTCGCCCTCCAGTGGCCGCCACGCTGAGGCCGGCGCACCACGCTGATCCGAAGGCAGGAGCCAGGTACTTCTCCTGGTCTCCCACGTGGGTGCAGGGCCCAAGCACCTGGGCCATCCTCCACTGCACTCCCTGGCCACAGCAGAGGGCTGGCTTGGAAGAGGGGCAACCGGGACAGAATCCGGCGCCCCGACCGGGACTAGAACCCGGGGTGCCGACACCGCAAGGTGGAGGATTAGCCTAGTGAGACACGGCGCAGGCCTCAAATAAATAAATCTTTAAAAAAATTAAACAAAGAGAAAATAAATGAATCCCTAACTCCTGGAAGCCGCCACACCTTTCCCAAAAATAAGCTATGCATTCCACCCAGATATTAGCCTTTTGCTGAAGACAAAGACCCTTCCGGGACTGTGAGGTGCCCAACCAGGAGTCCCCAGCTACGTGGTGTCAACGACACCCAACAGATTTGAGGTCATGAGTAAGTTATTTAAGCTCCTACAAACTCCTCATCTCTGAAATGGAGAAAAAAAAGTGTTTTATGTTACTATGGTGCTCATTTTAACAGTCCCAGTACCAGCACATATCACATGGTTCTTCAAGTATCCACTCCTTTCTTGTCACTATGATGTTAATGGAGGAAATGGCCTCAAAAGTTATCATTTTGTGAGTTGGAAAAATTTAGGATGACTGGTAAAATTTCCAGAGTCAAAACAGCTAACTTGAGTCAGAGCTCCACTATAAATCAAGATATATAATATTAATCTCAATTTTAATATTAATAATTATAATAGTGGCTACAAATTGAATGCTGTATTTTAAACTTAATTATATGGTTTAATTAATTTTGAATAAGTAATCTATTAACTTGTTTCAAAATCAAAGAGTATAACAGTAGAATGGAAAATATCTCTTTTTCTTGCCTTTCCTCTCTCAACAAAAAACCTCTATTAATATAGTTTCTTATGCATCTTTATGGAGTTGATGCATAGTACAGCAAATGCTTTATGTTATATGTCATTTTATGTTTCTTCTTTTGTTAATGAAAATATCATACTAAACAATATAGTTTTTTAAATTTAAGATATTTAAAATATAATTTCACATTGACATTATTTTTTTAAGATTTATTTATTTATTTGAAAGTCAGAGTTACACAGAGAGAGAAGAAGAGGCACAGAGAGAGAAATCTTCCATCCACTGGTTCACACCCCAGTTGGCCACAACGGCCAGAGCTGTGCCGATCTGAAGCCAGGAGCTTCTTCCGGGTCTCCCACGTGGGTGCAGGGGCCCAAGCACTTGGGCCATCTTCTACTGCTTTCCCAGGTCACAGCAGAGAGCTGGATTGGAAGAGTGGCAGCCAGGACTAGAACTGGCACCCAAATGGGATGCCGGCACTACAGACAGGATTAACACACTGCACCACATCACTGGTCACAACAATATTCTTATTCTATACTATAGCAATGTAAATTGTGATTAAAGGATCATAATTAACTATGACCTATTAATGAAAATATATGCGGTTTCCCATTTGTGTTACTGCAAACAATGCTGTAGTGCATATTGATATGCACAGATTGTCCTTCACATGAGCACTTAACACTCCAGGATAAACTCCTCTAAGTAGAATTTCTGGATCAAAAAATTAATTCATAATTCCAATGAATACTCCACATTTTTCCAAGCAACATGCTAAAGGATCTGTTTCCCCACAGAATTGTTTTAACTACAGTGTGCATTAATTACTATTTTGGCCTTTGATAATATAATAGGTAAAACTAGTAACTTCATATACTTTTTAAAAAATATTTATTTATTTGAAAGGCAGAGAGAGAGAGAGAGAGAGAGAGAGACAGACAGAGATTTTCCATCTGCTGGTTCACTCTCCAAATGGCTGCAATGGCCGGAGCTGGACTGTTCTGAAGCCAGGAGCTTCTTCCAGGTCTCCCACATGGGTGCAGAGCCCAAGCACCTGGGCCATCCTTTACTGCATTCCCAAGCCATAGCAAAGAGGTGGCTTGGAAGAGGAGCAATCAGGACTCACACCGGCATCCATATGGGATTACGGCACTGCAGAAGGAAGCTCAGCCCACTATGTGGCAGCGCCAGCCCTCCATACACTTTTAACTTCTACGTCTTGTAAGAGATGCTAAGCTTCTTTCCACACGTCTCAGACTGTTCCGTGTAAGCTCTTTATCCGTGTCTTTTTTGTATAAGAGATTCTTCCTTTTATTCTACAAAATGGATTAAAGACTTTCCCCTTCATTCCTAATTTGTACTTTTTTTTTTTTTTAACAATGCAGTGGTTTTTTTTTTTTTTTTTACTAAGAGATTTTTTCTGAATTTGGAGTCATAGCTAAAAAGTTTCCTCACATTCAAAATTATAAAGTACTACTCCCACCCTCAGACTTTTCCATTTGCTTTTTGATCTGCTTGGAGCATTCTTCCCATGAGCTGATTTAATCTGACACCTGTTTCATTTGTTGACCCAAATCTACCCTCTCCTCACATCCTCACAGACTTGTGACAAGCCTAGTTTGTTTTTTTTTTATTTAATCTACATTCTCTTTTAAATGTGGGTATTGTCTATTTCATCTCTCTTTTTTAAGTTTTGTTTTTTTTTTTTTTTTAAGATTTATTTGAAAGAGTTATAGTGGGGGAAAGAAAGAGAGAGAAAGAAATCTTCCATCTGCTGATTCATTCCCCAGATGGCCTCAATGATCAGGCTGGGTCAGGCCAAAGCCAAGATCCAGGAATTTCTTCCAGGTCTCCCACAACGGTAGCAGGGTCCCAATCACTTGGACCATCTTTTGCTGCTTTTCCTAGGTGCATTATCAGGGAGTTGGATCAGAAGTGGTGCAGCAGGGACACAAACTGACACCCATATAGGATACTGGACATCACAGGTAGTGGTTTTACCTGCTACAAATACTACACAGGCCCCTAAACCTATTTATTTACTTTTATCTACTTGAAAGACATTGTGATACAGAGAGAGATTCCATCCATTGATTCATTCCCGGAATGCCTGTAACATCAAAGGCTAGGCCAGGCTTAAGCCAGGAGCCAGGAACTCCATTAGGGTCTCCCACGTGGGTGCCAGGGGCCCAGGCACTTGAATCATCCTCCCAAGACACATTAGCAGGGAACTAAATCAGAAGCGGATCAGTTGGAACTCAAACTGGCACTCTGATGTGGGATGGGGCAGGCTTTGTAAGAGGCCTTATAAAAGTAGTTAACCTATTTTGCACAACACCTGCCTGTGTGACAAACCTATTAAAAGGTGACATGTCCCCCAAGTAAACCCAGTTGTCTTGTTCTGTTTTATTTCCCTCCATAACCTTTATTTTCATACTTTACTGGCATATCATTGTTAATTTTGTGTCTTTATTACTATATAAAAGTAAGATATGATTTTTATCTTTTTTGATGACTACTAATACCCACAACATGTAAAGGTATTTGGTAGATGTAGAAAATATTTGTAGAATGAATAAAAATTTATTTTTGTTATATTTATGATTTCATTATTTTTATATTTAAATATTTAATTCACCCTAATTTTTTCCAGCCTATACTATGATTTGCAAATCAGCTTTATAATTCTACATGTTTAAACAATTGTCCCAACACTATATACTGATACTGAATAATCTATGTTGTTCCAGTGAATCTAAAATTACTCTTTTGAAGATATTTCTGTATATGCTGGTATTCCTTTTTGTACATATTAAATGCACATTCATTCAATGCATACAATAATCATTAAGTAAAATGTATTTTATATACAAGATACTGAGATTCCTGGTGAACGATTAAAGTTGACTCACATGCCGGGAAGCATCACAACTAAATCACACCCCAATTTTCATGCTAGAATTTCCATCCTGTTGATTCCTCCCCAAATTCTATATCCATTTTGCAGTACTGGATAGAAGCTTCCAGGGTTTTGTATAGACAACACAGGCCCTCTGCAACTGCAAGCTGTGAGCTGCCTTTGGAATATGATTGCACCTGACTGTGGAGTCACTGGGTGTGGCTGACTTGGAAGCCACAGAAGCTCAGAAAGAAGGGTCCTTGCTTCCTTCACAGGACCACAAAATCCACACTCTGCTCCTCATGGGCTAGAAAATTCATCTCTGAATGGAACGTTTTCTGGGTGAGTGAAAAACCAAATTCTCAAGGATAAAATTCAGTAAATTCAAGTACTCACTGTCAAAAATTTATGATTTATTAAGAAAAACTAATAGGAGAAATTCTCCAAGCTTTGAGGTTTTTCCCAAGAAAAAAAGATGTCCTCGTAACACCTTTCCCGTATGTGACAGATTCCTGTGCTGAATGGCTCATGTTCATAACAGCAGTCATGATTCATGAGTGGCATCAGGTACCTCATGGGAAATTTACAAAATGCAATATTATAGTTCACTCAAAAAATAATAATGATAATGATTTTCCCAAATATGTAAAAAATCAGAATTCGGAGAGGCAAAATAATTTGCTATAAAGGTTAATATGGTAAACTTAATGGTGGTAAGGGGTGTCCAGATAACTGAAAAAAAAATGGTTTCTGAGTTTGTCAAGAAGATATCCACCTTCCAGCTCTGATCTCATCTCATCCAAATCTGATGCTGAGCACTGGCTTGGAAATTCGCGTTTGGTACTATTTATGAAGTAGTACTTAGAGCACAGTTTCTGAGTACTCCTGTGACTTAAGCCTGACCTCCTCTCTTGCTTTGACTTATTTGATCCTAACAGTTTAAGCTAGATCCTGACTTTAGGCCAGCTCCTTCTATGTCCTACCTGCTGGGTGAAAAACATCAGACAGGTGTTTCTGGGACAGGGTCTCTCATCATTCTGTCCTTGTTCTCCTCTAGCCTCTTTTAAAATATGGGTTTGTTGTCTTATTTATTTGAGTGATAGACACACACACACACACACATAAAAAGAGAAAGAGAGAGACAGGGAAGAAAAGAAACAGCAAGAGAGCTCCCATTAAATGGCTCATTCCTCATGTGCTCACAACAGCCATAGCTGGGCAGTTCAATCCAGGTCTCCCACATGGGTGGCAGGGACCCAGTTACTTGAGCCAACAACCACTGCGTCTCAGGATGTGCTTCAGCAAGAGACTGGAGCCAGAGGCTAGAGCCAGAGTCAAACCCAGTTCCCTAATGTAGATCATCAGCATCTTAACCAGTGATTTAACTTCTCTAGGATACATATCCAACCCTTCAGACTCTTCCGAACACAGCAGTTATTCTTCTACTTAAATCTATCTAAAAGCTTGTATCTCATTCAGTGTTGAAGGTGATCTTTGACCTGATCCTACAGAACTTGTGTTGTTTCCTTCAATTCTATGGATTCATTTATTACTTTTCTCCTCTTTCTGTTCAGACACATCAGACTCATTACTCTTTCTCAAATTCTATAACTAAACTGCTCCCTTAGCATTTTTTTGCATTTTGTTTTTTTGTTTGTTTGTTTAAACTTTCATTTAGTAAATATGAATTTCCAAAGTACAGTTTATGGATTACAATGGCTTTTCCCACCCATAACTTCCCTCCCACCTGCAACCCTCCCATCTCCTGTTCCCTCTCCCATTCCATTCACATCAAGATTCATTTTCGATTCTCTTTATATACAGAAGATCAGTTTAGCATATATTAAGTAAAGATTTCATCAGTTTGCACCCACACAGAACATAAAGTGTAAAATACTGTTTCAGTACTAGTTATAGCATTAATTCACATTGAACAACACATTAAGGACAGAGATCCTACATGAGGAGTAAGTGCACAGTGACTCCTATTGTTGACTTAACAAATTAACACTCTTGTTTATGGCATCAGTAATCTCCCTAGGCTCTAGTCATGAGTTTCCAAGGCTGTGGAAGCCTTTTGAGTTCGCTGACTTCGATCTTATTTAGACAAGGCCATAGTCAAAGTGGAAGTTCTCTCCTCCCTTCAGAGAAAGGTACCTCCTTTTTTGATGACCTGTTCTTTCTGTTGGGATCTAACTCACAGAGGTCTTTCATTTAGGTTTTTTGTATGTTTGTTTGTTTGTTTGTTTTTTGCCAGAGTGTCTTGGCTTTCCATGCCTGAAATACTCTCATGGGCTCTTCAGCCAGATCCAAATGCCTTAAGGGCTGATTCTGAGGCCAGAGTGCTGTTTAGGACATCCGCCATTCTATGAGTCTGCTATGTATCCCGCTTCCCATGTTGGATCATTCTCTTTTTTTTATTCTATCGGTTAGTATTTTCAGACACTAGTCTTGTTTATGTGATCCCCTTCACTCTTAGACTGATCAATATGAACAATTGTGAACGGAAATTGATCACTTGGACTAGTGAGATGACACATGTACATGCCACCTTGATGGGATCGAATTGGAATCCCATGGTACATTTCTAACTCCACCATTTGGGGCAAGTCAGATTGAGCATGTCCCAAATTGTACATCTCTTCCCTTTCTTATTCCCACTCTTATATTTAACAGGGATCACTTTTCAGTTAAATTTAAACCCCTAAGAATAATTGTGTGTTAATTACAGAGTTCAACCAATAGTGTTAAGTAGAACAAAAAAAAATACTAAAAGGGATAAAGTATTAAATTGTACATCAACAGTCAGGACAAGGGCTCATCAAGTCACTGGTTCTCATAGTGTCCATTTCTTGCTGATTCTTCCTCTTTCAAATGTTAGCTTCTCAATGAGGTTTTCTCTTAATAAATTGTTTAAAATTAATATCCCCTCAAAATCCCCACACTCCTGACTTCTTTTATTTCTTCATAGCATGTCAACATCTCATCACACACACACACACACACTCTTAATTATTTCCCCTCCTTCCACACTAGACTATAAATCTGACAAAAGCAGAGATTTTTTTCTGTTCCATTGACTACTATACGTGGTGCCTGGCATGTATTCAATACTCAATAATACTCAGTAATAGTACTTAATAATAAAAATTGCTGAATAATTAAAAGAACAAAATGGCAGGCAGGAGAGGAAACTTAAGTATAAAATAAAAATCTGGCAGATCTCTTAAGTTGTATAGATAAGTATCTAATTAAAACAGGTCTAGGTGGCCAGATTTTGAGTTGAAACCTTGATGTATTTATAATATTTTAAATGTTATTCTGTAGTTAACTTTTAGAAAAGTTACTTCTATTTCTTTGTCAGAATAGGAAACTCCGATTTCCTTGCCACAAGGAAATTACTCCAGCTTAGGGCAAAAGAACTCTGAAAATGAGAAGCACCCAAAATTGAGAGTCCCAGACATATAAGTTACACATTTTGGTGAAGTGGGAAGAGTACTGACTTTGAAGCCAAGGAGTTCAGAATTCACATATTAGTGCTACCCACTAATGTGGGTAACCAAATTATTCACATTTTTCTAACTTCAATATCCTTATCGCCAAAATGACAATCCCATCACCTTGACAGGATTAGTGCAATAATGAAGGTCAACAAGGAAATGCTCAGAAAACACAAATTGTCTCAATAGTAATGATAATGTTAATATCATCTCAAATCCCTTAGTCAAATTTCTGTAATCTAAAAGTTTTTGCAAGACTATTTAATGGGACAATTGACCTGACCTATGTCTGTTTAGTGGTAATATCTAGTCTAGCCTGGCAGGAGGTTGTTCTTAAGCTTTGTTCAAACAGCCTGTTACAAATATTGATGAGAAGCAAGATCCCTACCTTACACTTTACACAAAAATCCACTCAACGTGGATTAAATACCTAAATCTACGACCTGACACCATCAAATTATTAGAGAACATCAGAGAAACCCTGCGAGATATTGGCACAGGCAAAGACTTCTTGGAAAAGACCCTGGAGGCAAGGCAGTCAAAGCCAAAATTAAGATTTGGGATTGCATCAAATTGAGAACTTTCTGTACTGCAAAAGAAACAGTCAGGAAAGTGAAGAGGCAACCAACAGAATGGGAAAAAATATTTGCAAACTATGCAACAGATAAAGGATTAATAACCAGAATCTACAAAGAGATCAAGAAACTCCACAGGAACAACCAACCAATCTACTAAAGAGATGGGCTAAGGAACTCAATAGACATTTAAAAGAGGAAATCCAAATGGCCAACAGACACATGAAAAAATGTTCAGGATCACTAGCAATCAGGCAAATGCAAATCAAAACCACAATGAGGTTTCACCTCACCCTGTTTAGAATGGCTTACATACAGAAATCTACCAAGAACAGATGCTGGCAAGGATGTGAGGAAAAAGGGACACTAACCCATGGGAAGTGGGATTCACAGCAGACACATAGAATGACAGATGTCCTAAACAGCACTCTGGCTTCATAATCAGCTCTTAAGGCATTCGGATCTGGCTGAAGAGCCCATGAGAGTATTTCAGGCATGGAAAGCCAAGACACTCTGGCAAAAAAATACATGACCTAAATGAAAGATCTCTGTGAGTGAGATCCCAGTGGAAAGAAGGGGACATCAAAGAAGGAGGTACCTATCTCTGAAGGAAGGAGAGAACTTCCACTTTGTCTATGGCCTTGTCTAAATAAGAACAGAGTTGGCGAACCCAAGAGGCTTCCATAGCCTTGGCAGCTCATGACAAGAGCCTCAGGTGATTACTGACATCATAAATAAGAGTGTCAATTGTTAAATCAACAACAGGATTCACTGTGCACTTACTCCCCATGTAGGATCTCTGTCCTTAATGTGTTGTACTATGTGAATTAATGGTATAACTAGTACTCAAACAGTACTTTACATTTAGTGTTTCTGTTTGGGTTCAAACTGTTGAAACCTTCACTTAGAATATACTAAATTTATCTTCTGTATATAAAAATAATTGAAAATGAATCTTGATGTGACTGGGATGGGAGAGGGAGTGGGAGATGGGACAGTTGTGGGTGAGATGGAGGTTACGGGGTGGGGGGGCAGGGAAAGCCACTATAATCCAAAAGTTGTACTTTGGAAATTTATATTTATTCAATAAAAGTTAAAAAAAAGAAAAGCAGGAAAAACAAATATTGATGAGTCGATGTCAAGGATAGTTCTATGATTGGTGATGATAGTTTGTAGCCTAAGTTTCCTGGAAATAATTGTGATACATGATATTTCCATTCTTTAATCTCAAAATAAGAAAATGAGAATTCCCAAACTTAACCACAGATGTGTGATTCTGAATCTGTGTTTCTTTAACCAAATGTAGTCAAATTTTAAGTAAAATGATTACCTAGCTCATAATTTGATACATAGGGACAGTGTGTTGTCATTACACAAAATTCTTAATTCTAAAATAGATATAGCATTCAGTGGTTAATAGTCTCCCATTTTACTGAATGTGATGTATTGTCTGTAGTGTTTCTCCCAGAGACCAAGCTAAAATATCTAAATCTCATGGGGTTGGGTGGAGTCAGAATTAGTGTCTAAGTAGAAGGGATTTTAACCTAAACTTGTTGACAAGTGAATTGAGACACCACCTAGAGGATAGTTCTGGGGCTTCAGGGCCAATCTTTACATTTTCTGCTGGAAGTTAGTAATGTCGTCAAAGTCTCCTTATGCTTGTCCCTCCATATGGCCAACCACTTTGTTCATTATTTGTTATATCCTACATACAAATGCAGCATGGTTTTGACCTTCAAAGATCAAGAATCTAGGACTCAGAGAGAAATAAAAACTGGATAATGTCAAATCTTATCACTGCCTAAGACTCATTAGGTAATAAGTTCTATTATTTCCTAGATGCACTGATCACCTAATTTGCAATATAAAAAATACGACAGCCAGACTGCAGAACACAGGGAAAGTAGTCCTGTAAGATAAGAGCATTCATAAGTCAGCTCAGACAACATAACCTCTTGAATGAACATTGTTGAAGTATATGTGACACAGGAGGTCAGGGGCTAGATTCTTTGGTGGGAAATGCACACTGTTCATGTGAGTGTTAGTGAATTCCAGGATATCATCTGTGCTTAAAACTTCAATACTCAGCCACCCTTCTTACCCTCAGAATTGCACCTATGAAATATACTCTTTTTATATAAATCCCCAATTGAGGGAGATGTCAACTACTTGAGCTAGGCCTATTGAGACATGCGTTTGTAAGGGAAAGTCTCATGATAAATAAATATCCACGTCCAGGATGGCCCCCCCGGCAGCTGAGGTGTAAGGAGATACCAGTGCCGCAGAACACAAGAGCAGGTCCAAGGAAACCAGAAAATCAGACCACACGAAAGCAAACACAGGTTTGAGATAGAAAATTCTTTGCTTATCCAAAGTTCTTTAAGCAATGAAAAGAGTTTAAAGAAATGTCTCTTGGGACATCTCTCCAACACTGACATCCTATATGGATGCCAGTTCATATCCAAGCTGGTCCACATCCCATCCAACTTCTTGCTCATGGCTGGGAAAAGCAGTGGGAGATGCTTGGGCTTCTGCCACACATATGGGAGACCTGGATGAAGCTCCTGGCTTCAGCCTGTCCCAGCCCTGGACATTGTAGTCATCTGGGAAGAGAACCAGCCAATGGAAAATTCACATTTGCTCTCTCCCTCTCCCCCTCTGTAACTTTGACTTTCAAAATAAATAACAAATACTAAAAAAAAAAAAAAGTTCCCTTCCCTGCTGTTGGAAGTAGGTGGGGTATCCTGGGAAGCTTGTCATACCAAGTTGAGATTCCTCCCCTTAGTTCTCCGAGAAGGAGCTGGTAACATTCTCCCTGCCTGAACTGACTTCTTTTCTCCTTCCTTCCTACATCACCTCCTTCACTGAGAAGAATAAACATGCATGCACCCTCATTCTCGTGGCCTCCTGTTACAGCTTACATACTTTTCCAATATAGTATGCTGACCCAGCGAAGGGGACTGTCTTGTGCCCATTCCTGGCCATTATTATATTAAGTAGACCTTAATGGAAGGAACCTAGTCATAATTTTACAGGCCCAAAGTATCTCTTTAGAAAGAATAGGCTGCCTACAAGGAAACATTTCCTAAAGCTAGTGGAGTGTGGCAGCTGGTATTGTCTATTTGCATAAATGTAGTTAGGACACAGAGTATTTTTCCCACCCAGTTCCATTTACTAATGAGTAATCATTTCAAACTGAAGGAACATACTTTATTATTGGTAATTTGATTATGTCTTGGCTGTGTGGGTGTGTGGACACTGTGTACCTGATATTAAGATTAGAATATCAGTATCGAGAGCTAATTTAATTTTGACGTCTCTTTTTTTCTTTACTTTTTCTTTTCTGTAATGTGCCAACAAATTCAAAGTTAATTCTAATTCTAAAATTATCCAAGGTACACAACAGATTTGTTTGCAAGAAATACAGACAGGAGATCACCTAAGTCTACAGTGTGTTTTGTGACGGCACTGATTGGACAAATGTCATGATAGCCTGTTACTATTATTAAAATCTAGCTCTGTATGTTAGATTCTATTCAGTCAATTCTGTTTTTCTTTCAAGTTGAAGCAGTAGCTAAATTTCTCAGATATTTAGCTAGCAAGAATTTCTCTGTGCCAGGGTAAAGACTGAATAGAATATATCTGCAGAGTGAGGGATCTGTCTTGTATGTACCAGTACATGGTATGGGTCACAGGGGCTCCATATACACTGTTGAAAGGAAGGAAGGAAGAAATTGAGGGGCTGGGGAGAGAGGACAGAAATAATAGTTACGGAAGATTTATATATGTTAAGTATGTTATGTTTTATTAAATCATACTTAACCCTCACTATACATTTTGAGGTGGCTATTAAAGACAAAGAAATGAAGTCATAGAATCGTTACATAACTTCCACAAAGTCTAGCACACATCCATAACATGTGATCTAACACAGAGAGAGCAGAGATTAATGGTGAGTCAGTTAACATGTTTCTTTGAGCATGTTTCTTCATATGTAAAATGGAATTGATGATAACTTTATCCTACAGATATCCTGAGAAACAAACTAGGTGATTTATAAGGCACTGAGCATATAACCTAGCATAAAGCAATGCTCAATATTCAGTATTATAGAGTTCTAATGTTTCGGAGCCCTGTGGGATGTTATTTTTAGGACTGTTGTGGCTGGCCAACATAAATCTTTTTAGTACAGGTGCCAGGTTTGAATGAAGAGTGATGCCCTGACATAAAATCTGGCAGGAGGGGTGACTAAGAATGGCTTCTGGCATCTGTTCTTGTGGGTTCAAGAGGAAGAGAAGCAGACTTCCGACAGCCATAAATCACAGCCTAAATGTATCCAACAGGGCGAGATCCATAATTGCTTCCTTTATTGCTCACGATTGCTCAATGTGGCTTGGAAAGGGCCCCAGATCATATAAGGGACATCCAATGTTCAATATTATTAGCCTTGGAGCTTTTTATTTTTAATAAAAGAAAAAAATGAAGCCCCACTCCTGTAGTCTTAAGAAGTTACAAATCCCTGTCTCTGTCTAAAATGAAAGCAGTTTACAGCATCACCAAAATGTGATGCTATCTCATGGTCACAGAGCTCTAGTCACTTGCCCCAAACACTTACGGGACACCTAGACTACACAGCATGCCCGTTGAGGTCTGTGTCCCCACCTGCAACTCCAGCTTAGGATGAAGACACAGTGATATAAACTCTATTTTGTCCCTCTCACCCAGCACCAGGTTGACCAATCCAGCATTCAGTCATGATTTTGAAAAGGTAATAGTCAAAACTTTTTCACTTAATGGAAGAGAGGTTGGTCTTCATGACTAGTATGGGATTAAATTCCCCAAAAACCAGAGATAACAGCTGGACTATATTCTGCTTCTGCTTCCTCTCCGCTCCACTCTGTGTGCTTTCCATGCAACACCATCCTAGCCTGGCCTTATAGCTGTTTAAGCATCAGAACATCAACAATAGTAATGAGAATAATCTACATTAAATACACTCCAGGGACTCTTCTAAACCCTTTATATGTAGGAACTAACTTTTTAAAGAAAGTAACATGGCAGATAGTGCATCCATTTTCCAGATCATTCAATATGGGACATGTACATCTTAACTGGCACCATTATCAACCAAGCTAAATATCTGCCCCTCCATGAGGTTTTTGTTTGTTTGTTTGTTTGTTTGTTTTTGACAGGCAGAGTTAGACAGTGAGAGAAAGAGAGAAAAGGTCTTCCTTTCTGTTGGGTCACTCCCCAAATGGCCGCTACAGCCGGTGCACTGCGTCAATCCGAAGCCAGGAGCCAGATGCTTCCTCCTGGTCTCCCATGCGGGCACAGGGCCCAAGCAGTTGGGCCATCCTCCACTGCCTTCCCAGGCCACAGCAGAGAGCTGGACTGGGAGAGGAGCAATCGAGACAGCATCCGGCACCCCAACCGGGACTAGAATCTGGTGTGCCGGCACCACAGGCAGAGGATTAGCCAAATGAGCCACGGTGCCGGACTCCATGAGCTTTTTGAAGTATCCTCATATTTATTTTATTTCTCTTCTCTGCCCCAACTCTTTATTTTCCTTTTGCTTCACTGGAAATTCTCTCAAGCTTATGCTCCAAGCTTTCTACTTAGATTTTCATGACTCCTGTAGTATTTTAAATGCATAATGGTTTCATTATTCTTTAAGTCTTTATTACAGATATTTGTTTTTATTTTTTGAGTTTGTGATATCTTTTTCCACCATAAAATGGAAGAAAAAATTAGATCTTTATGTCAAACAAGGTTACATTTCTTAGAAAAGCCTCTGGTAATCTGTTCCCTGGAAGGCAAAGTTCCAGTTGCCAGAATTTCAGGAGCCAAATATCTCGCGGTTCCACTAATATGAGTCCAAAAGATAGAAGCAGATGCTGGGAGGCAAAGGGAAGTGGGGAGTGGCTGTTCAAGGAGTACAAAGTCCCGGCCCGAAGGCAGATCTGCTACAGGACATAGCACTGTACCTATAGTTATCACATGGTATTAGTCTGTACTTAAAAATGTCTAGAGAGAATAAACATAATTTTCTGTTCTTATCTCACACATAAACAAAAAATACAAGATAATCTGGGAGGGGGGCAGCCCTGTGGCTCAGTTTGTTAAGCCTCAGCCTGCAGTGCTGGCATCCCACAGGGGCACCAGTTCGTGTCCCACCTGTTTCCAGTAGAGCTCCTTGCTAATGGTTTGGTAGACAGAGTATGGCCCAAGTGCTTGGGGTTTGTATCCGTGTGGGAGAGCCAGAAGAAGTTTCTTGCTCCTGGCTTCAGCCTGGTCTAGCTCCCCTGGCTGTCGTTGTGGCCACTTGGAGAGTAAACCAACATCTCTCTCTCTCTCTCTTCCTCCCTCTCCCCCACCTTCTGTAAAAAAAAAAAAAATCTGCCTTTAAGATAAATAAAATCTTTTTAAAAAAAATAATTTTTGGAGTTAATGGATATATTAAGGTACTTTCACAAAGTATATGGAAAATGAAATTAAATTCATTTTCGTGCAAATGTTTTTTAAATCCATGCATACATTTTTGTAATTCATTGTCCATGAACTTTTAAAAGACCCTTCCTATATTATAAACATGTGCATTTTTTGTTTATCAAGTATACTTCAATAAAGCTTTTGAAATGTTATACAAGTAAAATAATGCTGAATCACGCCAAGAACTCCATGAAGGTTTCCCAGGGCAGGGATTGTTGAAGTTAGAGCAAGCAAATAAGTGTCCTTCTGAGATCTTGATGGTCTTTAACATAATCATATAGCATTTAGGGAGCACTAAAGTACCCTAAACAACAAAGTTGTAAGAGATTTTGTTGAGTAAAATTATTTTTATAATTTCCAACTCAGTGGATAGAAATGGTCTAATGCTATGTCAGTGAACGTGACCACCGTCATGTCACCGAGCCTTCCAACCACACACATACATTGTAAAAGCTCCCTGACGCCTCTGGTTTTTCCAGAGGCAATGTGGCTACAGCAGTCCATCTCCTGACCCGCTGACCCGTCTTCTCAAATTGCCCTGCTGATGAACATTCTCTTTACTGAAGGACCTGAAGACAGATGTTTCTCAACTGCTCAGGGCCCTTTGCTGTGACACGGACGCATGGATTCACTACAGAAACCCAAGGACTGTGCTTGCTGTCTTAAAAAGTAGAACTCACCACACTGATTGCCATGGCTACATGTGTTGATTAAATGAAAAGCATAATGTGTGATCACACTGTCCTGGAATTCCTTCTTTCAGAAGCATGCGCTAAGCACATGGGATTGCCAGGAACTCAGGCCCCAAAGGTACGAAAACTAAAGAGAAGGCCAAGGACTCACGGTCTCCTGTCGAATTTGCTGCAGTGAAGTGGGACATCCAGGCACCTAATGGAAATCCTTTCTTGGGGCCAGCATTGTGGCATAGTGGGTAAAGCCACCAACTGCTATGCCAGCATTCCCAATGAGCTCATTTAGTGTCCTGGCTTTTCCACTTCCTATCCAGCTCCCTGCCAATGGTCTGAGAACAGCAGCAGAAGATGGCCCAAATGTTTTGGCCTTTCCCACCCACATGAGAGACCTGAACGAAGCTCCTGGGTTTTTCCTGGCCTACCTCTGGCCATTGTGCTCATTTGGGGAGTGAACTAGGTGCTGAACTAGGTGCTGGACTCTCTCTCTCTCTCTCTCTCTCTCCCTCCCTCCCTTCCTCCCTCCCTCCCTCCCTGCTTCCTTCCCTTCTGTGCCTCTCTGTAACTCTTTCCAATAAAAAATGAATCTATGGAAGAAAATCCTCTCACATATGGCCTATATGATTCTGTAGAGTGACATAATAAGGTGCCTAGGTAAAAAAATAAAATAAAAATAAAAAAGGAAGGAGATGTGACTCTGAGAGTGACTGTGTGACTCTTTAAAGAGAGGTTCAATTCTTTCCTGTTCAATTTCCCAACCTCCACATGAGCAACTAGAGTTAGACATCTACCAGCAGTGTTAATTCAGCTACCTTTAGGATTAAAGTTTGATTTTGATTGTTTGTGAACTTAATATATTTTTTTGACAGGCAGAGAGAGAGAGACAGAGAGAAAGTTCTTCCTTTTTGTGTTGGTTCACACCCTAATGGCCACTGCAGCCGGTGCACTGCGCTGATCCGAAGCCAGGAGCTTCTCCTGGTCTCCCAAGTTGGTGCAGGGCCCAAGCACTTGGGCCATCCTCCACTGCACTCCTGGGCCACAGCAGAGAGCTGGCCTGGAAGGGGAGCAACCGGGACAGAATCCGGTACCCTGACAGGGACTAGAACCCGGGGTGCCGGCGCTGCAGGTGGAGGATTAGCCTATTGAGCCACAGTGCCGGCCATTGTGAACTTAATATTAAAACTATGTAAAATAAGAGATTGTTTTTATCAAAATCATAGAAAGTCCCTAATCTTCTTGTTCTGACTTGAGATAAAAATGTATATTTGCAATGACTGATCCTTTTTCTTTAGATATTCCAGTTAGAAGAGGCCCTGTCCTTATGATCCTCATGTCCTCTTGCTTGCTCTATGAGCCCTTGTTTTAATCTGTATCTCATTCCAGGTAGCTTGAGGGAATTAGTGGGCAGTTTTGTGACTCTACACCCTGGTGTGGCTGCATTCTCATTCTCTTCTGATCAGCTGGTTCAGGCAGCAAGTGTCGCCTGCCCTTTTGAGACTCTGATATGAGAATCACTTCTGGCTCCAATTTTTTAAACTCCCCTCACATAGGATTTTCAAAAGATACTGGATATATATACATACACATAAATACATATACATAAATATACACATGTGTGTATATATATATACACATACATACATACACACACATACATATTCATCCACATATGTCTGATGCCCACTCTCAGCTTGATTCAGAAGGATTCATGATTGCCATAACCGGCTCCCCATGCTCCCCATAACTACAAATAAAGACACAGAGTTACTAAGGGGAAAAAAAAGTTGAGAAACAAAAGGAAAACAAATTAGCAAAACCCACAGGTCCACAGCACTGCATTATTTCACTGAGATGTGATTTCTGGCCTGAGTGGCCTCCCACTGGATCTGAAAATTCAAGAAGTTCTGAATTTGAAGGTGGCTCAGTCACTCCAATTCTCTCTTAGTTATGTTCTTACAGCAAATTGAATGAACAGCCTTTCTGTTTTTCTTTCTTGCATGCTGTATTCCCTTTAGAAGCTAATCACTTCAGGGACAACAGACACACACCCTCAGTCTCCACCTTCTGTAGCCCAGTCTGTACCATCATTGGGTCACCTTAGGGTACAGCACTGGCCAGAGATACAGGGCAGCAATAGCAGAATAAAGTCATTTCCGGTATACCTCATCTGATGATGATCAACCACTCCCCCTGGGCAACAAAGAAAAGCTATGCCTGTCTTCCTTTCTCTTCCAAAAGCAGGGGAATCCGATGGACTGTGGTTATATTTTGCTTATGATCATTCCTCAGGGCATTGTGTAGATAACAGCCTGAGGTTTGAAGTTTGTGAGCTAAGAGTGGAAAGAATAGGATTTAAAGCCAGTACTACTTTTAGAAAATTAAAAATACTGAAACTTTCTTATCAGTAGCAGAACAATGACAAGAAACTCACTTTGCTCCCACTTCACAGTGTTTGTGAACATCAAATGGATGTTAGCTAGGAAAGTCCTATGCCAGTCTCAAGGTGCCCAACAGATGCTAGAGACAGTCATGGGGATATAGGATGAGGACCAGGAGATTTATGTTAGATGGTTTGGACTCAAATCTTGAATGTCCCATTGTAATGGCTCCTGGAAGGCCAGAGCCACTTTCTTAATTTGTAATATAGTAAATAATATATCTAGTATAGGCACTACTGCTGTGATGTAGTGGGCTAGGCCTCTGCCTACAGTGCCAGTATGACATACAGGCAACGGTTCACATCCTGGCTGCTCCTCTTCTGATCCAGCGCTCTCCTTATGGCCTGGGAAAGATGGACCAAGTGCTTTGGCCCCTGCACCCACATGAGAAACCCGGAGGAAGCTCCTGGTTTCGGATCAGCTCAGGTCTGGCCATTTTGGCAATTTGGGGAGTGAACCAGCAGATAGAAGATCTCTTTGCCTCATCCTCTCTCCCTCTTTAACTCTTCCTCTTGAATAAATAAATATCTAGTATAGTGATTTCTGAACATGAATGAACTTTGGAAATATCTAGAGAGCTTCCTAAAATGCTGATAGCAGTCTGTAACCCCATGCATATATGAGAACTTCTGAGTGTAGGATGCAGACATCATTTTTTCATCATTCAGTGCCATTAATATAAGAAATTAGGTATTCTCAAATTCCTGACCAGCATTCTAATTCCTCTCCTGCAATTTGAGAGGGTGAGATCAAACTTATGGCCTCAGTTGATTTTATCACTCATAAAACATGAACAACAGTATCCATGTCACCTCATTGGACTACTGTGACAGTATGAATGGTCAGTAAGGCATGCTATTACATGCTATGTGTTGAGACTCCTGAGTTATGAAGAGAGCCAAAAGGAAAGAAACTGTGGTTGGTTTGAGACAAAGCATGCCTGTTGCCAGGAAATAAACACACAGGTGACTGGATCTTTGGACAAAGTGGATCTCACCAGCTCCGTGGCAGATCATAGAAGGTATATTCTTTCACCTACAGACCTAAGAGCATTCACAGAAACTTCTAGTGAGACCAATTGTTGTAGGCAGGCATATAGAGTAAAATTCATTAGGTTTGTGAGCTGGAAAACTCGCCTTCATCACACCCCTGTGTGACCTCATGCCCCTACATGGCCACACCTGTGTGCCCACCTGCCAATCAGGTTAATTAACCACTCCCCTTTGAAAGTGGATTAAAAGCCTAGGACAAGGTGTGCTCTGCCTGTTTCTTTCCTTTCTGGCCTTTTGTCAGTGTGCAGCTCTGCACCTCCAGGACACGTGGCCTTTGGTTCACCGGCCCCAAGCTTCCTGGCCTAGATGTTCCTCTAAGTGGCTGGCGCCTGGTACACGGTATGAACCCAGATTCCTCTCTGCTTTTAGATAGGGCCTTCACTTTCCTATGCATTTCTCTCATTGAATAAAAAGTTTAAAACATGCCATGCTGCCTCGTTCATTTATGCGGGTATTCAGAATTCTTCTCTGAATATTAGACAAGGACCCACACAGGATTATTAACATTGGGATTTTATTAATAAGCACATGGTGATAGTGTATGGCACCCCAAATTCCAGTATCATTTTAGGGGGCTATATTCCAATTTCAAAATGAAAACTAGATTTTGTTTTTTCTCCAATAAAATGGTCCAGTTCCTCTAACTCCCACAGATTTCAATGCCAAGAAATACAATAAAATAAAGAATAAGGGGAGGGCTCAGATTGCAGAATGGCAGGCTCTTTGTTGGGGAAGGCTGCTAGGAAATTTGCAGGCCTCTACCCTCCCTTCGGTTTGCTAATTGATTTAATGGGAGATCTCGATAGATGTTTTCAGCTCTGCCAGCCCTTTCCGGCTGATTCATATCATGCAAGGATAAACTGATACTTGCTCCTCCTGGTTTTGCTCTTTAATAGCTTTGAAAGGAAAGCATGTAACTTTCAGAGGAAAACAGTTATTCACCAGCTCAGCCATGACTCACGTTCAGTCCTATTTTAAGAAAATCCCCATTTCTTAGAGGGATAGCAGGTGTAGAGATAACGTTGATGGGGAGGAGTCATTTATGCGTCCACCATGATTCCTGCCCTTCAGTCTTATCCAGGGCACAAGTTCAGCTGGCCCATTCAGAGGCCAGGCTGGGCAGCTCCCTCCCAGCTCCCCACACCAGTTAGGAAGCCACAGGGATCAATCTCAGGGTCTCTCAATTTCAGCACTACTGACATGTGAGGCCAGATGACTTGCTTTTCTGGGAGTTTTTCTATGCATCATGGGATGTTTGAAGTATCTCTGGCCTCTGCACTCTAAATACCAGTAGCAACCAATCTCTCCCCTAAAAACTGTGACAACCAAAATTGTTATAGCACATTGCCAAATGTCCCCTGGGGGCAAATCACTCCTCTTTCCTGGTGAGACTCGCTGGTCCAATAGGACCAGGGAGCAGATGGTCACTTGGACCTTGTGTCACACTAACAAAGTTATCTCCTTTCTCAGACCCTCAGCATCCCATCTTGAATACAATTACAAGAGCAGACATTATAATTCATTTGGCAACATCAGTGAGCTGAAATGCATAATGAAGGGGGCAGCGATGATCATGGCGGCAACAAAGATGACTATCAGTGTGTTTTCAGGAGCTTCTACCTGCAGAGAGTTCCCTGCAAGACAGGTGATTCAGTCACAAAGATGTCTTTTTTTGGTGATTGCCCAAAACCATTGCCTCCAAAAGCCCATGCGTCTTGCTTGTTACACTGTGCATGACACAGTTAATACATCAGTAGCACCAGCGTGGGTGAACAAGCGTGCCTATGTTTATGGGTATAAATGAGAGACCTGATGTGTGTAATGACTGAGGAGAGGCACAAATTGCATCTATTTGTATAGCATCTGGCTATGTGGCATCAATATGGATGTGTGTGAGATCTGTGGTTTTGATCAAAACGTGAGGGCTCATCTGCTGTGATGTGTAAATATGTATGTATTGTGCTTTTGTATGAATAATACCCAATACCTGTGCATGGAATGTGAGTAGTGTGGGGAAGTTCTAGGCACACAAGTAGATTTCCTAATATTATATCTGTGGGTACAGCAAAACACCATGCAACTTGGGGTGTGATGAATGGAGGTCACTGATGTGTATGGGTGATGGGGATGTGTACTCTTGTTCTGAGGCACTTAGGGGATATCCATAGTGGACAGTAAGCTGACACCAGTTTATGTAAATCGGGTGTACTTTCATTTATGGTGCATTCTAGTAGGTGTTGTGAGTGCATCTCGATTTACTTGAATGGAATGGCAGTGAAATGTTTCCCCGGTCCCAAAGTCTCCTTCATGAGTTGCTTACCAGACCATCCCCAGAGAAACCGCCAGTCTGTATCAACACTTAGATTCGCCATTTCTCTGTGAAAAGCCTCAGCGACAAAATGAACAAACTGAGCTAACGTACTAACGGGAATTGTATCTTCTAATTGTGTTCTGTCAGAAGCTTCCAAATGGGTCAAATCAGTTAATGGAACAAAAATAGAAACATCTGGGTGCTTTGATGGACTAGCTTTTTGGCCACCTCCCATTCTATTGCTGATGAAGCAAGAACCCTCAGCAACAAGACGGTTGGAGAGATCATCTTGAGAACAATGCTAAGTATTAACTGATTTCTGATTAAATTCTCTACCTACCATTCTCAAGAAGCTACTATATCCAACAAATAAATTTTGGAACTTTTTTCTATATGGTGTGCCTGAGGAATCAATGATAATTAAGACAAGCCCCTTTTCCAAAAGTGTTTAAATAACAGACATAAATGGATAATAGAATATTTTCTACTTTGAGAATACTAGACCATACTAGTGTCATACTAGACCACTGATGGGATGATTAATCTTTCCTAGCTCTGATCAGGGGTGAAAGTGAACAGGAGAAAGTCAGATAATTGATTTCACGCTCACAGAGCAGGTGATGGTCCATTCTATTGGCAAAATGAGAAGGGAATTCCAAAGGAAGAGTATGAGCATGTGTCCCTCCCAGTAATGGGCAAATGACGCAGAAAGGTGGGTGTACCTCCCTCAGTAGGAGGTTGGATGACAAGTACCAAAACACAGGTACATGGAAGTAGCAGGTTCGAGTACACCACAGTAAGGTGGGGAAACTACACTTCACAATAACCTATTCCATATTTCAAGAAGAACTAGAAGACAGGAGTCAAGGCTCTAAACACAGAGAAATGAGGAGGGGACAGAAATGCTAATTATTGTTATTTGGTCAGTATATCCTGTATAAATGCCTTAATCTAATAATTATTACATGTTCGACAAAAAGTGTATAAACTCTGTGGAATATAGAAAATATTATTAAGAGAAAGAAAGAAAAGAAGGGGGAGAGGGGAGAGGGGAGGGGAGAGGAGGGGAGGGGAGAGGAGAGGAGAGGAGAGGGGAGGGGAGGGGAGGGGAGGGGAGGGGAGGGGAGGGGAGGGGAGGGGAGATTTAAAGTGCTGTAGGCCAGAGAATGCACCAGCTGACTGCGGAGAATCTCATGCATTGGCTGGGAATTTGCATTCCATCCTCTAGAGGAGACCACTGAGTAGCTCCTACAAAGAATTCAAGCAAATAGGATTCTGGACTCTCTCACCTCCAAACTTACATGACAGAAAGCACAGCAGGAACTCCTGTTTGAGGACATTTTACTGTCCCCTCACACCTTGTATGTCAAAGGGAGTTGCATAAATCCCCTGTCATTTATCTTTGTGTCATTTGCATTTGTGGATAAACCACTTCTAATCTATGTCCAAATACCTTGTTTAAATCTATGTTTAGAACATTGACAAACAGTGTCTGGAAACGTTCGTTTCAAAGGCAATTTGTAAATATAGCCACAAAGTTGTCGGTGTTGCTAAGGAGTCATATTTAACTTTTGGCTAACTCCAAATTTCCTGTTTAAAAGTGTGAAGGAGATAAAATACTTCTTAGGGGATTTTTTTTCAATAATAGACTGAAAAATTAGATAATCCTGATTGGGTGGAAAATATAATCACTGTATAAAGTCACATATTTCTGTAGCTATTTTTTCTTGTGTTTCATCTTCTCACATTTGGAGGATGGAAAGGAGAAATGCTGAGGACAGTGCTCAGATGAGGGGCGATGTTCTCGCAAGATGTGAAAGGCAGCAAGGCCTGAGCTGAGACACACATCCCCCAAGGAGCTCTGAGGCTCTAGGGCTGCCTTAGAGAAGCCCTGAGGTTGGAGGCAGGAGCCCAGGCTTTGCCCCAATCTTTGCAGGAATCTGTCCAGCTGCTGTCAAGCTTTGGTGTGATGAGCTCACCTGGAGGGCTGCTTAGACCACCGGGCCCTACCCAAGATTTCTGATGAATCTGTCTGGGGTTGGACTGGAAATCTGCGTGCTAACAAGGCTCCAGGAGCTGCCGACGCTCTGTCTGTGGGGGAGAGCACATCTTGAGAACTACTAGCTCCTGGATTTCTAACCTTCTAAGCCCCTTAAGGAGTGAATAGCATTGACTCAAAGTGAAACGTAAATTTTAAAACATGTACAAAACTTCTTGCAGTGTAAGTAAACATCTACCTAAGGCCACCTGAGGTTACACAGGGTAACTTCGAAGAAGCCATACAACCTCACCAGCTACCTAAGCTCCCTTTGATCAGAAAAAAGAAACCGTTAAACCATCGCGAAAGAACTTTCTGTCATCTTATGTTTAATTTGGTCTAAAATCTGCAAGCTATTTCCTAACAGTGAAAGGATTTTTTTTCCAAAGGAATATTTAGAAAGGAGAATTTTGTTTTGTACAAGAAATATATTCAATCCAGGTACCACTGACACATCTAAAATAATGAAAAACGTGTATTTACATAAGTAGTTATTTCTGTCAAAGTTAGCCACGTATACTCACCACTTGTATTATTTAATATTTGCATTTTTCAGAGAGAGCTTCATCTGAGATTAAGCTAATATTATTTTTCAATGGTAAATCTTTAGAATATGATGTAGACAGAGCTAATATACTAAAAGGTTGAGAATAATGAACTAATTCCTTCTCTTCTAAAATAAGAGAAATAATAAATACCTCAATGACAATTGTGGTCAGAAGATTTTTGGGTAATTAAGTATTAACTTATCAAAATATACAAATTAACCTTGCTATAAAAAGACGAATTCTATGGGGCTGGCACTGAGGCACAGTGAGTTATACCACCTACTACATATGGGTGCCAGTTTGTGCCCCTGCTGCTCTACTTCTGATACAGCTCCCTGCTAATGTGCCTGGGAAAGCAGCAGGGGTTGGCCCAAGACCTGGATGAAGCTCCTGGCTCCTGGCTTCAGCGTGGCACAGCCCTGGACGTTGCGGCCATTTAGGGAGTGAAGCAGCAGAGAGAGCTCTCTCTGTCACTCTCTTCTCTCTCTGTAATATTTATTTTCAAATAAATAAATATATCTTTTGAAAAATAAACTGAAAAATAAAAAAGGAATTCTAGCCATCTTTGCAATGACTATTATCAGTTGCCAGAATGTCAGTACTGTGTTTTTCAGCCCATTCACTGGGGATTTGAATGAAGGCCTAAATTTTGTCAATATCTGTAAAAGTTTTAAATGCTCGGTTGACAGACACATATTCCAAAAATGCAACTACAAAAGCCATCGCTGTGACCTTGCTTGTGATAAAAACTAGACATAAATAAAATTGTCTTTTAGCAGGAAATTGAAAATTAATTATAGTTCACTTACACAATGGAGAACTCAGTTTTGGAACATAAAATTATATCTTTTGATAGTGCTGTGGAACATCCCAAAGATAAAAGCAGATAGTGAAAGCTATGGAAAAATGAGGGCGATATATAAAAGAAACTGAAAACAGAAAGGAGGAGTGCCAGTAATGAAATGTCTACATCTATCCTACATATACACCTAAACCTACAGCTATATCTGTAACCACACCTATATCTTTACCACACCTACAGGTACATCAGTGTCTATGCCTACATCTACAATGAAGACTACAGCTGAAGCTGTATCTACAATTACATCTTCACTGAAACTTACATCTATGCACACATCCCCACTACATCTTACCTCTACGTCTATACCTACATCTACAGATATATTCATAAATGTATCTATTAATATATATGCATACATATATCCACAAATATATTTATATTTATATCTCAGTTATGACTACATCACATTTTTTGTTTATGGAGTACATGAGAATTGTCAACCATGTTTGACTTGGGTAGTGAACAGTGTTCTGGGATAAGGTAGGGTCCAGGGGAGTATAAGGCACTGGCTGACTGTGTATCATAGTTTTTCAATCCATATACACATACACACAAATCTCCGAAAGAGAGAGAATATGAGAGTGACACTATACACCGCAAGTCAAATTTATCCATAAGTCCTCTCCTACACTTCTGATGGTTTCTGTGCCTTTCTTCCAGGTCAGCCCTTGATTGATTTTTATCTCAGATTGCTTTATTGATACTTGGGTTCCAAAATCCCTCTGTTTGGATTTTAACTTTTATGTCGAAGTCTCTAGCTCAAGCCTGTTTGAAATGTTCTAAGTTTTTACGCATTTTACGCAAATACCAATAGGTCATATTTTATAGAGATGAGGAAATTGGGGACAGGGAGATTAAGTAACTTCCCAAAGTCACACCATTAGAAACTGATGGAAGCAAGATTTGAATTAGGTCAGCTTTAATCCAAAACCTATATTCTTCAGATTCCTCATTATGTCTATCTTTAGACCTATTGGGATCCTTATGGCTCATCATGATTTGAGAATGTATGATTAAGGAAATTCAGGAGAAATGTAGCTACACTACCTGTGTGTTTCCTATTGTAAAATGTTTGTCCCTCCTCACTCTACTATTCTGTAAGATTTCTGTCAGTTCCACCATCTCCAGCCATTTCCAAATTGGTTCTTTCTTCTCTATCTTAAGTCTGGCGTCAGAGTAAAGTGCATATCTATGCATTTTTCATCAATCTGGCAAGTTTCTTAAAACCTTGGTATGAATAAATCACCACCCTATAATTCATTATGAATAGCATCAGCTGGGGGTATGATTCTTCTGCTACTGAAGAGTCAGCATGTTTTACAATTTTCACCAGGAGGGTTTGATTTTTCCTCTCCCTCCTTTCTCCTGAAAGCAATTTTAAAGTGTTCCTCATATATGTATGTGTTAATGTCATTATTCTTTATGCTCCTCCGCCGTTCATCTCCAAGCCGCCACTATTCAGCTCTGTTATGGATGAATGTGATTGATCATCTCAGCTCTTGTACTCAAGTGAAATGAGAGAGAAGTCAGCCACATGGCAGTCATACAAATAGACATCCAGAGTGAGGAGCCCTGGGACTGGCGAGTAGGTCAGAATTCTGAATTTTTTTTATTTTTGTTTTTCTTTTTTGTATTGTGCCTCCTGTAAAGGATGAGTAAGTGACAAGCTGCTTTAAAATTCCCAGGCTGGTGATAGTAACAAGTATCTCCCACCATATCAGTGGACACTGTATTTATTTCTATTTTTTGTAATTCTACTTCAATCCTTAGAGTCACTCTATGAGAAAATTTTGCTCTTCATTTTTCTGAGAATACCAGGTTACCAATGCTAACACATCTTCTTCAATACCATATATTGTTCTAATAATCTAGCGGTTTTTATTTTACTTTCCATGTGAATTTATACATTTCTTGAGTCCTATTTAATAATAGTACAGGTATATGGGGCACATTATGACATATGAAGTCATTTATGCAGCAATTAGTGATCAAATCATAGTAATTAGCATTTCTATCTCATCACCTCCATATGTTCGGAGTCATGGAACATCTCTCCTTTAGTCCTTCATAAATTGCACAGTAGTTCATCATGAACTCTAGTCACCCCATTGTGTTGAGGAACACTGGAATGCATTCCTTCTATTGAATTGTCACATACTATTAAATGGCCCACTTGATACTCCAATTTGAATGAGCTTGCACCATGCTTTTCACAGGTCTGTCTCTAAACGGCCCTGAACATGGAGAGAAGTTAAATAAAATAAAACACAATGAATTCAGATTTGAAAGGAATGTAAAGCAAGGTGCTTACACTTGTGTTTACATATCTTGCCTAGGTCTCTGCAGAGAATTACCTTCATGACAAGTTTCTGAATTGATCTCTCCCTCTTTGCCCTTTGGAGGAATGTCTGGAAAGCTATACAGATTCTCCTACATTTAATTATATTAAAATGTTTAATCACCATTAAACACCATTAACTCCACGGTTGATATTTGATACCAGAAAACGTCACTCCAGCTGGTGTCACCAAATTTCAGCATTTGTGACAATATGACTCAATTTATGCTGCTGGAATTTTCAAGTCGCCCTCATGTTTGGTAATTCTGGTGCCACTTTTGTCTCCAAAGTCAGTCGTGCCTTCCTTAAGTATGCCCTGGCAGTACCTCTGGGCCTCTGGGGGCCAGGCCTGATTAAACAGCCCCTGGGCCTTTCTGCCTTGCTTGGAACCTTGCTTCATAGTTCACATGGCCCCACCTCATGGGAGGAAAGGAGTTTGTTTTGATGTTGTTTTTCCCTCTGTTTCCCATAACAACTGAACTTCAGAGGTAGTATCAACTAGGCTCCATGGAGGTAACTATGTTCCCTGAGCTCTTTCTCCAGCCAGCCCGGATCCTGCCCAGAGGCACTCTCTGTAGCACGTGGCAGGGGCTTTGCTATGAGATACGGTCTACAGAACCCCACAAAAACAGCCATGGTTCCTTGAGATCAAAAGCAGGGCTAGGAGAGCAGATAGATCAAACTCCATAAATCCTAGAAATAACAAAACAGCCAAGACTAGGGACAAGCAAGGGCTGGAAGAGGAACAACAGCCATGCTGTTGATGTCTCATGAGAACAGAATGTGGGTCCACAGGTAGATTCCAAATTGGCAGCCATCATGTTGGCTTTAATCCCAATAGCCAAAAGATCAGATGACTAAGCTCAGAAGCAGCATGGTAGGAGCTACACAAAGGCACGATACTAAGAACTATAAAGAAATTGAGAGTCATCAGTGCAATAATTTGGATGAATAGACATGAAAGAGCCAAGCTGGAGAATCAAGCTGTACAGCAAGCAGATGGGGAACTCAAGGCTGAGTCTCCTTCTGCCAATAGGTGGGTAACTAGAACAAGTCAGGGAGAAAGTATCAGGGCACAGCTATGGCATGATTCTTAATAGATTCACAAGAATGAATGAATGACTCCCATGGCCTTAAAAAGCCCAGAGAAGGCTGGGTGATCCCAGAGATGCTGGTGAAGCAACAACTCTGCACTAATAATTTCCAAATCTACAGAATATCAACAAAGCAAGGAATCCATCTCTTGGAATGTCTCTATGAAATAACATAGGTACTATATGTATATTTCATTGTAACCATGAAAGAACTGTAAAGTCATCCCATTCTTATTCACTAAATTGGATTACTGAGCACCTGCTCTATAGGACACACTGTGAGTGGCCTGCCCCTATTATCATGTAGAACTTTCATTCCTTCCACATTACCCTTGTTCTAGCTTGAGCCATCACTGTTTCCAAATATTATTGACAAATTCCGTGCTCTCCTGAGAATTGTTTACAGCTTGGGGAACAAGATACGGTAAGAACTTTCCTTTTCATGTTCTCTTCACATTTTCATCTCAACACCAGAGCATTATCTCCAATTCAAAAATCTCTGCACTAATTTAGTTTTTATAGAAAGTGTCGGTTCCAGAGACCTTCAGGCAACCATAACCACGAAGTTCACCCAGCAGTTCTCAATGACGTCATATTGAATAACATAGCACAGACAGTGGGAAGAGAGATAAAGAGAGTGGTGAGAGGTAACTTGATAAATGTATGAACACTCTGAGAAATTCTGCAACGTAGAAAGGATGCGTTTAATGCTATTTAAACAAGAAAATGAGACAGGATGAAATTAGCTAAAACTTTAGCAGTAAACCCATAATGGCAACAAATATGGATTGATAATAGTGATAATTAAGGAAGAAAGAAAGGGACTTCTGCTTAGATATGGCAGTTATATAAATCTTATTCTTCATTGGCTCATTATTTAACAACTAACACTTACATTATTAACAACTTCCATAGCAATTAAATACTTATGTTTTATAGAAAAATCAATATTTGCATATAATTTAGTTTACTTCAACAGACACTCACAAGTAATTTAATTACGTGACATAAGATGTAAAACCTAAATTGGAAGAAAGTCAAGGCTTAAAGAGGAGAACAAACTCCTCAGAATTCCCTTGGGGAGACATGACAGCTTATAACCCCATGACCCATCAATACATGGTGACTGCATCCTGCTAGAAATGTCTTTGAAACTGTTTCATGCTTTTTTAAATTACATACTAAATGAAGCCAGTTTCTCATCTGTAGAATACCCTCACATACAGTAGGTTGCAGACCCTCCCCATGTCTCCACCCTCATTCCACCTGGAGCACTAAATCAATGTTTTGTAAATGACTGGCTTACGTTTGCTTCTGTCTTGCTATGTCATGCACACCAAATGGTGAGCTGAGCACAGATGAGCAATTAGACTGTATGTTTTGTTTTCAACGTCAAAGCCTATTCCAGAGTCTGATAAATAGTAGTTGCTTATTAAATATTCTAGAAAGAAAACCAATGGTCATTCCCAGGGGATATGTTGTGTGTGTGTGTGTGTGTGTGTGTGCATGTGTTCTCCATAAACTAAGCGTTGTGGAATAAAGTTTCTAACGTTGCTTACAGGGATGGCTAAATAAGAGATACGGAAAAAAGACATTTTTCAAGAACATAGACCGATTTTTATTTATGTAACAAACAGGACAGCTAAACACTGCCTATGAGACATGCCTCAATGTAGGGAACACATCAGTTGCACCTGCTGAGCCCACATGTGGAGCCTATTCTAGCACTTCTCAGTGATATCACACTTAACACTGGAGCAGACACAGGGTGAGAAGAGGGATATGTATGTATGTATGTACATATAGACCCCTCATTGCATACTCACACAACACCTATTACTTCCACCACAGAATGCCTGCATGCTTGCCAAAGTATTGCCTTTGGCATCAGCTATCCATCATTGCTTGTTAGAGTCATTCTATTTCTTCTCCTTTCTGGAAGTCACTGCTTTATCTCATCAGTGTGTTCAGATTTGAACATCACACTCAACTCTTGGCCTTTATGAGAAGGAGGTCTCATCAGTATCCGTACCAGTTATATGTAGAATGATGTCTGCTTCCCAAAGCCAGAGCTTCTTCTGGCAGAAAGCACACTCACACATAGTGAACAACACTGAAAATAGTAACCGTACACATTGACCAGTGGGGTGCTGGGAACCATGCAAGTGTGCAAATACACCACCAGCACTTGTTAATCAAAGTAGCATTTTATTTAGTTTAGCTCAGGATCTTTCTACTAGAACTGATTATTAATTTGAGATAGAAAGCATGGAGAGTGGGTTAGGCTAACCCTTTATAATACTGAATATACCTTTTGCAGAGAATAAAACATTTTTTTTTGCTGAAGATTCAAGTTGTAGCATTGGGTATTGAAATATATTCTTACAGAAGCCATCATTTCTTTCTTATAAAATGTTTAAAACATGACTCATCTGAACAGAACAAGGTTAAACACATAAGTGTTACTTTATTTATCAAACAGAATTAAACAGATACGGTCTTAACTCTGGGTTCTTTTATTTAATATTTATATCATGCTGGACATGCCTCCCTTTCCTGACATATGAAATTGGATTAATGAGAGACATCTCATGATTTTGATTTAAGGATGTAGTGCAAAAGGAAAGACACAGCTCCTGGCATTACATACAACTCAACACATGTTAGATCTCATTTACCTATTCCCTGACATGCACCCAAAAGAAACTGGAGCAGATTATACTAAACAATGAAATATTCAGCTAATCAATAGGAAATGCAGTAGCAATGCAATGAAAATGGGGGAGGGGCACGTTAGCTATCAGCAATGATAGATGTGCTGTCACCAAGCACAAACTGCAGTACCAGGGAACCAGTGGAAAGGTACTTGGGATAGAAAAACTGGCTCCGCTATTGCCCCTAAGGTTGTAATGTCTGGGAGTCAACGGAGGCTTCTCATCAGGATTTTCATCAACACTGCTGGGAACTCAAAGCTCTTAGCAAATTATAGCACTTTCTTCCATTTGGACCACACAAATGCTTTGCAGGTTAGATGGGGTATACATTGCTCCTCATCTACATAGGTGAAGGACAATGTTAGCTGTAGTTAACCTAAAATTATGAGGCTCAGAGAGGTTAATTGCTTTTCCAAACTCACAAAGAGGGGAGGATTCAGATTCTGTCTCACATCTTAAGATCTCCGTTCACCTTACTTCTGCAGTTCTGAGCTGCTCTCAAGTCCACAATAACCACACTTGTCAAGGAACCATGACTTTCCCAGGAGTTAATAACAGTTCCTAGCTTCCTCCAGGATCTCCACTATTATCCTTTAAAAGTTTTCTACAAAAACTTCTTCAATTGCTGAGTATATTGGCTTCTTAACTTGCAATTAATTACTCACATGGACTCTGGTTTATTACGGAGAATCAACATAAGGCGGAGTTTCACTGTTAATTTATCTCATTCCTTCATTCTGTATTCTGGTTGATGGATCCACTTGGCATTATAAATCAAGAGCAAGTAATTAACAACTATACTTTCAACCCAATTCTCTTTCTTTTTTTCTTTCCTAACTACCTCTGCCTCCTTTGATCAGGTTTCTTTTCTTAATTAACTTATGCGCATGTCAGACTTTTTTTTGGGTCTGAGTAAATCTGGGAGATTTGAGAGTATGGGTGATGAGGCTGGCTTTACAGAAATGGAGTAAAAGAGGTCACCACCACCACCACCACCACAGCAACACAAGCCCCAGTGAAGAGCAATGCAGGACATCCACCACAGAAGAGTCTCCATTTTCTAAGCAACTACCCTCTATCTCGCATGCTCACCACCACTGGAGGAAGAAGAATCTGGGATCAGCCTCACTGCAGATTTGGGTTAACCAAGTTTTCTGAGAGTAAGTGTTCTACCCAGGATTCCATAGGCACAAAGTGACTCCAGAACTATTCACTGCCCCAAACAAGATGTGATTTTTAAGAGCACAAAAATCTTTACTGTTACTCTGACAAGTGATGTGATGTTTATTAGATAGAACCAAAAGGCAGGTGGAAAAATTTGGAATAGATTAGGAATTAAGGGAACTAACTTTCCTGTAGTGATGGCCTCCATGTTGGTTGGATGACAGTTCAGTGTAGAGGGTCCAATGAAGTGTGTGGGCCTCAGGTTTAAGAATGGGCAGACTGATAGCAAGAAGGGTGAATCGGACACAGTTGACAGAAGAGAGAAGCAGAGATGGAGGAGGTGGGCTCTTCCCCAAGCCCATGAGCACTGCTTGATCAATTCCTCAGGAGTTGACCACATGTGAGAGTAGGTGGTATACTACACAGAAGTTGGAACCAGAGGGATTTGACCAGCAAGATCTAGGCTGCAATTTAAACACCCCAAGCAACTAACTAAATTCAGAATGAATATTTCAGACCTAGCAGAAGACAGAAGAAACAAAATATCAGGGCAGGAGCCAAGGCATATGGTAGGGTTTTAGGAAAGTCATACAAATTCCCCCAGAAAAATTAGCTGTTAGGTCCACAGACATTTGGGTGGTCAAGCCCCATGCCACCGCCCAAGACCACAGTACTAGGGTAATACATTTCTGTAACTCACTTTGATCCTGCTCATTATTTTCCATGATGAATCCTTAAAAAGTTAGTTGACCTATCTGAGTCTTGGTTTTCTTATCTATAAATTTAGAATGATGGAACAAAACGTGCAATATAAGGTGAGTTGTGACAATATGAGTTAATGTGTTCTGACACATAACATGATATTTGTCATATAGTCAGTACCATACAAGCAATTTTATGGCCTTTCCTGCTTCAATCTCATTCTAAAACTGAGCATATTTGAAGTTGTACTCTGTAGGTTCACTATTTTTTTTCTCTCATTTGATAAATAACATAGCAGGTGCTAAGCTAAGGCTGGATCTTGGTGCTTTGTTTTATCCTTGGTCTCACTTCACCATTACCACTGCCTTAAGAATTAAATTGTACTCATACAAGGGGCTTTAAAAGTAATATGTCATTTGATTAAATCATCAATTGGCTTTCCTTGATCCATTTAGCATATCAAAAATATATAAGAAAATTTCTTATGCTAAGGGTAGATTATATAACAAAATCATTTATATCCCAAGATGTCCATGATGCTAGTCATTGTCTTCAATAATGCCCCATAATCAAAGTTCAAATCCACCCAATATTAGACACAGTTTTGATCAAAGCTGGAAAGGCATCAATATTGCATTCAAAAACAGATTAGTTCATGAAGAAGAATCATAGAACACTTTAGGTGGGTAAAGAACATCCAAACACCACAATAAAGGCATCATTCATTAACATAGCTGGCCGAACAACCCAACAATCATGCAAAGACGCAGTCCCCCAAGTTGACTAAGCACCTGAAAAGACATTTCTAAGAAGAAAAATAAAAGTCATACAAATTGCCAACAGGTGTACAAAAAATGTTCAACATCACTATCAGAAAATTGAAGGGAGGGAGGAGAAGAGGGTGAGAAGTATTTGCCTAAAATTATATATATATATGAAATCTATTTTCTTTATAATAAATCTATTTTCTTTACATAAATAATAATTATATTATGCTCCTGTTTGGAGACTCCATCCTACCTTGTAGTATCTAAAACAATAAATACACGGAGTGAACGCTAAATGTTAGGGTTAGGGTTATGGTTAGAGTTAAATAATAATAATAATAAATGGACATCAAGAACACACTGAAATATCACCTCATTGTACCTGTTAAGACGGCCATTGTGAAAAAAAAATGAATAATGAGAGAATGTGGATGCAATGTTAGCAGAAATACAAACTCATAAAGCCATTTTAGAATAATTGTATGGACTTTCATACAATAGTTAAAAATAGAACGATAGTATGATCTGGCAAATTCTGCTTCTGAGTAGCAAGTTGAAAACGCTATCTCTAAGAGATATCGCACTATTCATATTCATTCCAGCATTACTCACAACCAAAATATGTAAATGATGTAAGTGTCCATCAATGGTTGAATAGATAAAGAAATTGAAGTGTATACACACACACACACACATCCATATATGAAGCAGCATTGTATACATACATACCATGTTGTTGTGCTTGTACCATATATCCATATTTAGTAACATTCATCAGCCCTATAAACAGAGATGCTGTCATTTGCAACAACATAGATGAAACTGGAAGACAGTTCAGTAAATAAAATAATATAGTACAGGATAAGAAAAATACTGCAAGATCTCAATTGTATGCAGAATCAAAAAAGAAAATTGAATGAATAAAAAATAGAAGAATGGTTACCAGTAGCAGTCGGGGCGGGGGGAATAAGAAGAAGTAGGTCAAAGGGTGCAAATTTGCAATTAGGTAAGATTTTCAAGTTTAGAAATCTAATATACAGCCAGGAGGACTATGGTTAATAAAATTGTATGGTACATTTGGTAGATTAGGTTTTAGGTGCTCATATCACCACCACAAAAAAAAAAAAAAAAGGTAACTGTGGAACCTGATGGGTATGTTAATTTGGTGGTGAGAATCATTTCACTATGTATATATATGTACATCAACACATCATTTTGTACAGTTTTAATATGTACAATCACAAATAAGATTTTAAAAGAACATGACTCATTGGCTAAGCCACAGCACTGGTTAATGTTAGAGCTAGGATCCCAATCTCTTTTCTCTGTCCCTTGTGCCAGTCCTCTTTGGGAAGAGTTTAAGAAATGGTAGGTTGGAAAAAGAAAAGAGAATGGTAGAGCTAAAATAAATGTAGAAAAGCCAAGGAGCTATATTCTTAGCCCTGTGTGAGGAGGTTGCTGGGTGCGAGTGATGGAGCTGAGGGAACCAGATCCTCTCTCTTTGGCATGGAGTTTCTGAACCAGGATAAGTCTTAATATTCTGGTACTGCAGACAAAGGTTTGAAATCAATGTTCTGCCATACTGTACATGAACTCTAAGAATAAGTAAGTATGAATGTGGTATTCTCCTCAACAAAGTCATTCTTTGCCTCTGGAGCCTTAAGGCTATATAGAAGGTGGGACTTGACTCACCTGCTTCTACACCTGACAGAGTTGCTACTCTTTGTATGTGACTAACAATTTTCTGCTGAAACAGATGGAAAAATAGAACAGTAATCACAGGCTGAGTGCAAAGCCATGAACCTCATTTGCTGGATGTTATCCAATATGCAGTCAAATCTTAACTGATCAGAGGCCTGGGCAGGAGATGGTATTGAGCTAGAATTGCTCCATAAGGTGATTATTGATTACGCTCTAATAGCATCGTGGTATATTGACTATGAATCCAATTACAAGCAATTATGCCTTTTAAACTAATGTGTCCAATTGGAAGCATTTGAATTTGCAAAGGACTTTCAGAATGTTTGCATAATAAAGAATACACCTAAAGAGGGGGAGTTACTGAGTTTTGTTGAGGACCTTATTATCCTTTGCAAGATGTGTTGGCAGGAAGAGCCCCCAGAGTTTATAACAGATGTCAGGATCCAGGAAATTGCAGAATGGTGGCAGGTGGCCAAGTTCAGTAGACTGACAGATGCCAATCATGATCATCATCATAATCTCAACGACAGCTACTATTTTATTAGATGCTTTCTATGGGCCAGGCACTGAACTATACAAATAGCATGTGATGTAATTATCTTGACTAGAGGTTGATGGAGTTGGCCTGATTGCTAAACCCAGCATGCCCCTCTTTAAGTAAACCATGGCTGGAACACAGCTAAAGATTTTCAAATTTATATTATCTGCAGTGACTTTTCACCATCTAGTCAGAATTTGAGTTTTCCCAACTCATTGGATTTAGGAAACTGGGTTAAAAGACATTGTTTACCTGGGATACCTCCTATCACATTCCAAGTTTCCTCTCTCTAAATTCACTTAATCTGACAGGAATTTTCAGTACACTGTTTGACAAGTACTTTGATGTTTATGTTTCTGTTTAACAAAGAAAACACCATTCAATTTAAACCATTTGCCTAGAAATGCTTTTCAAATGGGATGTTTAGAAGGTAAGCACTGTTTACAAGCATGAAATAAAGGATAAATTCAATGGCCCAGCTACAAGGGGATGACAGAACAAGCTGTCTATTTGATGGAATAGTAAACAACCAATCAAATACATCATTGCGGTCTGCAGTTTATGATGTCATGCTAGCTGGAAAGGGAAGAATATAAAATTATGTCCCTGTAATTAAATTCAGTTGTCCACAATGATTCAGTGACGATCCAGGTACTCGGACCGAAAATGCACATAAGTGGTGAGTCAATAGATGTTCTCAACCATCAGGGAACTTACAGTCTGTGGGCAAGAAAGACCTGGAGCAAAATCATCCAAACTGTAATCATTGCAGCAAAGTGGAAGCAGAGAATTATAAAGTATCTAGATGTAGAAGAATCTGCACTGGTTATAGAGTATCTCAATGTAGTTTAATTAGAAGAATCCACACTGGGGCAAGGAGGAGCTTTTAACTTCTGGAGATGTATTGAAATCATCCAGCTGGGGCCGGCGCCGTGGCTCAATAGGCTAATCCTCCACCTTGCGGCGCCGGCACACCGGGTTCTAGTCCCGGTCGGGGTGCCGGATTCTGTCCCGGTTGCCCCTCTTCCAGGCCAGCTCTCTGCTATGGCCAGGGAGTGCAGTGGAGGATGGCCCAAGTGCTTGGGCCCTGCACTCCATGGGAGACCAGGAAAAGCACCTGGCTCCTGGCTCCTGCCATCGGATCAGCGCGGTGCGCCGGCTGCAGCGGCGGCCATTGGAGGGTGAACCAACGGCAAAGGAAGACCTTTCTCTCTCTGTCTCTCTCTCTCACTGTCCACTCTGCCTGTCAAAAATAAAAAAATAAAAAAAAAAGAAATCATCCGGCTGCATACATGGGAAGAGAATTTGAAACAAAGTATGAAACAAGACAAAGACCTGACCTAGCATTGAGAGAAAACCTAGTAGGTATTTGATAAGCAACCGGGAGATAGAGGGGTTAGGAATCTCATATGTAAGCAGAGGATAACCAAGAGTTGAAGTCAGAAGGTTGGGCAGACCCCACCCTATGTTTGTCGGACCTGGCCAAATTTACATTCTAACTCAGTCTCTATGATCGTAAGGGAACAAAATAAAAAACTTAATATTCATACACTACAAGTGACAAGATACAAAGATGACAGAATCAAACTACTTTCTTTGAGATTGAATGTGTCTATTTATCTACTGGCATCTCTCTTCATGTTTTCTATGCAATTATAATTTTTTAAAACAGAAATTCAAATAATAATCTCAAGTCAAGCAAAAAAATAAAAAATAAAGGAAATGTGTGAGGCCATCCCCCAGATTGGTAAGTTAGACTTCCTTACAACCTGCAGGCTGAAGCTCCCACAGCTCCCAAGTCTGTGATCCCTTTTGGGCTCCTCTCTACTCTAGGCTGTACCCAATGAACAGCTTTTGTCATTGATTAAATGCTGCAACTTGCCTGGGGCCATTAATCAATTTCACCAGCTGTTTATAGCTTTATTTACTACAAAGGAAGCAAGGTAATCCCTGCAAACTCAATAGATCTAAATTAACTGCATGTACAGGAGCCAGCTTAGAAAGAATTATTGCTCCCTGACTCAGGGGACAGAGAAAAAGAATGAACACAAGAACCTGTGACAGGGGCTCCGACTTGTTCTCTCTCATCCGGCAGGGTCACTTCACAAAGGACACTTACTTGATTGGGTCTCTATTAGCCAGGTCCCTCAGCATATGCTCAAGTAAAGGGCTCCCTTGTTTTGAATCAGCAGTACCTGCCATGAAATATCATTTTTTTCTCTCTCCTTCCTTCCTTTCACTTCTCTGTCTTGTCTCATATCTCACCTTCCATTCCCTTCCCTTTTGCAGGATGCATTTTTCTTAAGTGATAAAAGATTTCTCTACATCATGTATTTAATTATGATAATCTTGAATTTGTTGTATTTATTTAATAAAATTATATTTGGTCCAAATTTACGGGGAACCAACTGAATTTCTGGGAAAGACACTAACATTTATGTGCCAGGAATGCTATTGGTTTCTTTTATGCCATTGGATTGCTTTGTTTTTGTCTGGCAGAACAGCCTTGCAAGATAAATGCTAATGTTCATAGCAAAAGATGAGAAAACAGAGACTCAAAGAGATGAAATAAAGTGCCTAGTATAAAAAAATGGCTAAACAGTTACCTTTCTGGGCTTCACCTTGTTTTCCTAATGCATGCATCTTCTAAGTCATTGTGCTGTGTCATAGTATGTAGTAATTGCTACTAGGATACAAATAAATTCTTAAAAAGTCATCCCACGTCCTGTGTCCATCCAAACACTGCCTGTTCCCCTCCTATTCTCAGCCCATCCTCTTTCCCAATTCCCTCTCACCTCTTCCAGATTCCTAGTGTTACTGCCACACATTTTATACTTTAATACCCCTAAAGGGTTTGCAGTTCCTCACCCAAACCATGCCTTCCTATAGGCATGTAACAATCTCCTTCCTTCCCTGTCAAATGCCTAACAAGCCTGTTCCTGCAATCTTGTAGAAGGTTTATTAATTTCTGTCTCCCTTTGCTGTCATAGGAAGGGTTAGCCACCCTTATGCCCTTGTTTTGTTCCCCTCAGATTCCTAAACTCCAGCTATGCCCCCAGTTCTGTATGTATCCCAGAATGCCACAGAGTTGTTGCCCAGAATATGTGTTCAATTTGTTGACATGCACTGGATTAAAGCAAGAAAGACCCTACCCTTCAAATACATTAGAGTGAAAAGCTCACATACCAACAAAGGAGTTAGACAGATACAGATGCAAATAAACGTGTATATTAATAAATTTACTGTCTTTTCCTAACAAAGGCCCAGTCTTTTTGGAAGTGTCATGACATCAGGCAAAACAGCAACAGGAGGTTATTTATCACCAACTCCCTGTGGCTTTCCTTTCTCTCGCCTTCTGTGCATACTTTTTTTCTGGCAAGCTAAGCAGCAACAGATGGATTACATAGCACCCTTTCTATTCTCCAATTCTGAATCCAGTGCAAACTCCACTCACAATGTAATTACACAGAGTTGCCATTTCACACCATTCTCACCCAAACTAAAAATGCTCTCGCATTGCTTTTATGCCCCACCAGCCGCTGAGGTTGGAGATTCCCAGCTAATAGATGTGCTGGTGCCCTGTTGCCTGCACTAATCAATGGTTGACAGGCTGCCAGGGCTTACAGAGATGCTTGACTCTTTCACATAGATGCTTCCAAATTTGCCTCCCGTTCAGATGTGTGGACCTCCCAGGAATTTACTCTATGAATGGAGTTCATAAACGACAGACAGTAGTCCTGACATCTGGGCTGGGTAACAGATAGGAATGATGACTGTCAAACTCTTCTAGTTTTAGGGTATCTTCACTACTCATGTCTTTTCAATTCTTCTGCAAATGTGAACCTCATAATAAACGGGAAGGGAGAGGGTATCACTTAGAATTGTGATAAAAATAAAGGACTATGAAGTTAGCTATTCTAGGGTTCAAATACAAGCCCTGTTGTTTACTAAGCACTTGATTTGAGACATTATTGAACTTTCTGTATCTCAGTTTTCCTAATCTGTAAAATGTTTACCAGACATCTTCCTCACTGAGCATAGCTCATGACTACGTGAGGTACAGAACTTAACTGCATTTCACAAAGTTCCTTGCATGCAGTAGGGTGTCAACAATACAACACCGAGTGAACCTGTTGTGAAGACACAGTGAGTTCAGGAACACACAGTGCCTGCTAAGTGGTGATTGCTCAGAATCAGCGAATTCTTTTTCCTAAGCCCCAATGATTTTTGAGGTTGGACAATGAAAGCACCTTCCAGACAATTAGAATAGGCACCAAAAGGTACAAGCATTCCTGATCTTCAAACCACTATTAACACTGGAAGAAATCTATTCTAAGAAAATAGCCCTCCAAATAGGGCATGCTATGTGTTGGAAGGATTACTTTATAACAGCAAAAAATTCTAGTAGGAACAAAATAGCTCATTCAAACGACTGAGCTTCTACCTGAGGGAATAGTAGGCAGGTATTAGAAATAGTCTTTCAAAGGCTCTGCAGCAACATTAAAAAATCATTGTGCTGAAGCCCCAAAGTGAGACTATAATGGTGTAAAATTCTTTAGACATTTGAATAAGCCAGCAAATGAACACAGAAACATAAAAATCCTCATTTTAGGGTGACAAAATGGAGGGCAATTTGGGGGTCTATTTTTTTCTTCCTCTCTTCTGCTGTTATCCTATCTTTATCACAGAAAAGGAAACCACAAATGAACCCCTTCTGTTACTAAAGTTTTGACCAGAGCTTTAGCTTAGGCAATCAGACCCCCCATGCCTCTCCTGTAGAAAGTGGGGTCCGGGCCGGCGCCGTGGCTCAATAGGCTAATCCTCCACCTTGCGGCGCCGGCACACCGGGTTCGAGTCCCGGTTGGGGCGCCGGATTCTGTCCCGGTTGCCCCTCTTCCAGGCCAGCTCTCTGCTATGGCCAGGGAGTGCAGTGGAGGATGGCCCAGGTGCTTGGGCCCTGCACCCCATGGGAGACCAGGAAAAGCACCTGGCTCCTGGCTCCTGCCAGGATCAGCGCGGTGCGCCGGCTGCAGCGGCGGCCATTGGAGGGTGAACCAACGGCAAAAAGGAAGACCTTTCTCTCTCTGTCTCTCTCTCTCACTGTCCACTCTGCCTGAAAAAAAAAAAAAAAAAAAAGAAAGTGGGGTCCCTAGAGCCACGTAATGATCACAGTAATCTGAACTCTTAGAGCCTTTCAGAGACAAACTCTCTTCCTTTAAATAACACACAACAACCTCGTAAGGATAATGGTCCTCCCTCACTCTGCTCTCTTTCTCCTTCAGGAAATTTTGTCTCTAGAGTCATCATGGTAAAACACACATCTGATCACGGCACTCTCTAGACACAAAATACTTGATACGTGTCCTGCTCTCCTTGTGAGGAAGCCCAAATGTTGCCGCACAGCCTGAGGAGCAACCACCTCCAGCTTTCTCCTGCCCTCCTCTCCAGGCCTTTGCCAATGCAAGTCTTCTGTAGAGCCTTCTCTTCCCAAACTCCCCTGCTTGTAGGCCTCAAGAGTTAGCCCTCACCTTAGAAGTCAATTTAGGAGTCGGCACTGTGGCATAGTGGGTAAAGCCGCCGCCTGCAGTGCCAGCATCCCATATGGGCACCAGTTCAAATACCAGCTGCTCCACTTCTGATCCAGCTCTCTGCTATGGCCTTGGAAAGCAGTAGAAGACAGCCCAAGCCCTTGGACCCCTGCATCCTTGTGGAAGACCTGGAAGAAGCTCCTGGCTTCTGGCTTTGGATCGGTGCAGCTCCAGCTATTGCAGCCAACTGGGCAGTGGACCAGTGGATGGAAGTCCTCTCTCTCTTCTTGCCTCTCTTTCTCTCTGCGTAATTCTGACTTTCAAATAAATAAATAAATCTTAAAAGAAAGTTCAGCAGTTTCTCATCATTCCTCTACTTGGTGCAACATGAATGCCACAGATGTGCATGTCTGTTTGCCCATGCACATGTGTGTAAACACACATGCAAATGTTTTCTTTCTAAACATTCCTGCTACTACTTGTCCATGGTACCTAATATGCATATGGCCATTGCCTGCATAGTGGAGTATTATTTTCTGAAACATGAATCATATGGCAATTTTTAGGAAATGTAACTGGGGCACTCAGGAAGACCATCCAAGGACAAGGATGGCACTTTTAAACAACTTTATTAAAAAATTTGAATGTTCACAGAAAATTCTCATTTTCTTTTATTTTTTTTACAAATGTTTTCAACCCCATCCTTATAAAAACAATATATTCAAATGAGCTGTGGCAGATTGGCATTCAGTAATGAGGAGTAAAATGGGAGAGGGAAGATCATTCCACAGACCTATGATGAGACTTTCAGTGAGACCTCAGCCCTGGACTGTGAACTTCATAAGCGTTTGTTTTTTCTTCTTGCCTTGGGTGGGACAGGATGCCCACCATAGGCTGGGGTTGCCTATTTTGTTCCTCCAGGTCAGTGTGGCTCTCATAATACCCCAGCAGGTTGGGCTCTGGTCAACTAGTTTCTCCTAAAGATAGGCTTTGTCAAGAACAGAACACGCATCTTATCACAGTCCCTCTTCCTTTCTGCCTGGCAGAATCATGAAGGGGTTTTGCTCAAATATTTAGTAGAACTCCTGAACATGAAACTCACAAAAGAGTAGGCTCTCATAATAGCTGGGTCCCTTAGGGTTCTTAAGGCTCAGACTTGTCCCCACTGAGCCGTTAGCAATTCATCAATTTAATTTCAGGTTTCCCTCTCCCTGCACAGGTTTTCTCCTGATTCCTGCTCTAGTCACCCAAGACTCCCTGTCTGAACCCGTATCTCCAACCTTGGGGGCAGTGTTTTTCCCTGTGCTCCACCTCTTACAGATCCAAGAATTGTTGAATTTTCAGTCTGCACAACATGCCATCTTCTTTCATGCACAATCAGAAAACAGAAGTCTCTTTTTGGGGTTTTTATATATACAGTTTAATCCTAATAGGCCATCTGAAGTAGAAGTGATTAATCAACTGACAAAGAAGGGAGCCAAGGCTCAGAGAAGTCATAAAACACACCACAGGATGCACTGGAACTCAGATAACACCCAGCGTAGAGGATTGCAAGGCTGTGGTGCTTTGCAATATACCCCATGCCAGGTTGGCCTGTAACCTGAACAAATGCTCTTCCTTTACTGTCCTTTCTGGGTTCGATCAGTTCTGTTTTAGTATACGACTTTGGTTGTAAACTTCCTTAAGTCCTTTTCTGGAAAAATAGAATTTAATACATATCAATACTGACTGGAAGTTGTTCTTGACTTCAAGGAAACATAAACATTTATTTTCAAGACCATTTTATTCCAAATATCCCATTTCATTCCCATGACAGTCTTCACACATGAGTGAGCGTATTGCTTATGTCTCTCAGATCCTGGACAGGTCTCTGTGACTATAGAGTGAATGGGCCAAAAGCTTGGCTAGAGTCTAAGTAATGCTAAGTTGGAAGACTGATTCACTGAATTGTAGTGTAAAGGGTTTTAAAAATAATTTTCTTCTTCTTTGAGAGGCAAACAGAGAAAGAGAGTGCCCATCTATGGTTTCACATCCCTAAATGCCTGCAACAGCAAAGGGTGGTTCAAGGCTGAGGAAAGGAACTGGAAAATCCAGCCAGGTCTCCCATTGGGATGGCATGAATCCAACTACTTGAGTCATCACCGCTGCCTCCCAGGGTCTACAGTAGCAGGAAGCTGTGGTGAGGAGCCAGAGCCAAGGGACTGAACACAGGCACTGCAATGGGCGATGAATTTAAAGCTAAACTAAACATCTGCCCCTTAAGAGTGTTCTAACTGAAAATCACATGTCCAGTATCTCTCAAAGAATAAATGTATCTCCCAGCCAGAGTGAGAGTCCAGAGCAAATAGAGGATCTCCTTGACTATTGTTACCCCAGTGGCTAGAATAGTGCCTGCCTTGCCATGGGTGTTCAATAAAACATGTGTCAAGCATAGATGAATAAATGGCAAAATCACTCCAGAAAATCAGCAAATGTTAGAAAGACACATGCTTTCCAGTCCACTGGCGGTCATGCTATGATCTCTTAAGGATCCCTAAGAGAGACAGAATAATAAAGCCAAACTTTGACAGTTAAGATTTCTCACCTGACATAGTTAACACAAACGCTGACGCTGGGACTGAATTATAGGAAGAACTTGGTTATTAGTCATGCAGATGCCATGAGATACTTTTAGCTTTCCATAAATATTCATCTAAATAAGAACATGACATGTTAATATTCTCACAGAATACTCAACTACTCCAAGAATAAGTTCCCAAATCTCAGGAAATCCACAGACCATGGCGTATGAAGTATTTGGCTAGTCTAGTTACAGAGAAACAGAACTTATTGGTTAAAAAACAAAAACAAAAACTTAATACCTGTATTTATTTCCTTTTATTACCAGAGCAACCTTGGGGTTGCCTTGAAGATGAACGACTTTTTCATTGTCACCCAGTGATTTAGTGGCAGAGCAAACTCTGGAGTACAGTTATTATGGCTGTAAGTACAGTGCTCTTTCCCAAAAAACTACATGACCAGCTATTTGCCCAGCAGTTGATTAGTGAGGTGCTGTGACATCAAGTGAAGTACTAAAAATAGTAATATTTGGAGAGTAAGCCAATAAATGCAGCCTTATTGTCACCAGCTTCTAATTGGCTGGCACCTGGTCTCTGGCACTGACATGGTCAAATGCACGTTCTCGTACAGAGGATGGGAACTGTGTTTTCTTCCTGGTCGGGTAATGTGGCATCTATGTCTGAAACTCATTACATGTTCCAAGTGCAGAGAGCTGCAGGATTGCAGTTCCCCTGAGGCACTGCTTTTTCTTTGTGAAGAAAAAAGGAAGAGTAAGCAGAATTAGTGCATTTATTTTATAACCAATATATTTAGAATCATTTTGTTGATCAATGAGGGCTGAAATATACGTTAGTCTCCACTTTTATTTCATTTTCAGGCTTTGAAAGACGCATAATGACATGGATTTAGACTAAGAAAAACAAAATTCAGGGCAGAGATTAATTGGCCAAGTGTTTTGTGGTTTGATGGAAAAGGCAGATAATTTGATTCCCATGTTTCAGTAAAAGTAAGGCACAATAATACAGAGAAAATGGAAAATCCCAGCATGTGTTTTCTTCTTATATTTTTACACAGCACATAGCTAAAAGTAGTCGGTTAATTATCAAAGTCAGCATATATTTTTGTGTAAGAATAGAGTCATTTGAAGCCATAAAGTATTAATCGGGAGAAGTAACTACTTGCAGTATTTAGGTGTGATGTTATATACAAACTTCCCCTTTCCTTTTATCGTTGAGTGACAGGGGGCTATGTTGCAGCCTCAAAGATGAGGGGACTGGAAACCCAGACGTGTAGTTTTTCAGCCCAATTCTGCCCTACCAAGCTACATTATCTTGGGCACAGGCAATGGGACAAAACGATCTCTCAGGCCAGTTCCAGCTGTGCATCCATCAGTCTTCCCATTCATGTCTTCCTCTACATATTTTTATCAAATACCTACCCTGTGCCAGTCACAACAATACAAGTTTCAGAAATGAAAATGAATTTCTGTGGTCCCTGCTCACTGCCTAGAAACTGACCAACCACATGAAGTGCAGACAGGCAAACAGATAATGACTACATAGTGTGATGCAAAACAGATGGCTCAGGTGGTCCCTTGGATCTCTGGGGAGCATTCAAATCCCAGGAATAGACACCAGCCTCTGAGCTCTCTGAAGCTCAATGTCTCTAATGTATAAAATGGTGATGGTCACTCAACAGCTTTGGGAGTTCTTTGGAGATTACATGAGCTGATGTAAGGAGTTTATCCCAGTATATGGGGATAGTTCATTTCACTTCTGTCACTATTCTTACTCCTGATCAGCAACAGTGACAGAAGTGACAGTTCCTCTGAAGTAGCCCAGAGGAAGCAGCCCCTAAATGGGCCTGGGGAAGTCATGGAGGCTTAATTCACAAGCATTAAGAGGTCAGCAGGTAGACAAGAGTGAGGGAAATCAATACTGAAAGAGAAAACCGCCTACGTCACACGTGGTTATTTTAACTGATAACTGATGCTGTAACTAAGGGCTAGAGATTTTTTGTTGGGTGTGTGTCTTTGTTGCCACTCAGAGAATGAGTCACAGTTATAGAAGGGATAGTGAATGATCTGTCATGGGGCATAAGGTGAGGATAAGAGATGTAGAGATAACAAGCCGCAAACATGGAAGGATGTGATCTGAAGGAGCCCTACCATTCGCAGTAAAGAACTAGGCTTGCAGATATCTGGGGAGCATATTTTGAGCAGTGAGGTGACTCATTTTGGATTCTGGCCCTCTTTGCCCTCCTAGATTCATCTGCTGTAATGTTACTGTGACCATCCAATACATAACTGCCCTCTAGGCCAAAAATGGAAATTACAGCCATTGCTGACAGGTGAGAAAGGTGTGTGTGTGTCATGGTTGTGAGGGCACAAATGTGAGGACACAAATGCCTTTCCGAAGCAAACCTAGTACATTTCCTGAAACTCAGGAAGTGAAACTATCAGTTGGGGTTCAGTCAGAGAAACAACCCCAGAAGATTATGCACTGAGATACACAGTATTTGGGTTTATTGTAGAACTCTGACTTCATGCAATCTCAGGTGTGGATAATTCTATTGTTTTGGCATCTGATTCAGGAGCTTGAGTGCCACAGAGCAGGAAGAGCAGGTGATTGAGAAGTGGGCAAGAATGGGGACTTGTTTGAACCATGGGGGTGAGCTGCAGGTCTGGATGCTGCACCATCCAGAGGAGACGTCCACCTCCAGGGAGCTCTGTACACAGGGGCTGGAGTAGCTAAGGAAGAGGCAGAGGGAGATGAAGCAGCCAATGTCTCTGATGCTACCAGGCACCTTCAAAGTGAGCCAGCAGGTAAATGACAACCTGTGTGAGCTACTGGTTCACTTCCACCCGCTCAAGAAGTTGATCAACTGCCCCTGCTTGCCCAGCATCAGTTGCATGCCCAGGAAATCTCATGGTCCAGGGAACACTGAGAGGACTGATTACCTTCCCTCAAATCTTGCACAAGAGACTCTAGTGGCTTATCTGAAACACTCATATTGTCATCATCCAGTGGGCACACTACAAAAACATTGTAACTAAGGAGTAGCTCTTTTCTCTCTTTCATATTTATTTAAATCACAAGAGAAACTTTTTTATTAAACAGAAAATGCCCACTTACTCAGATACATAAAATAAGATTTAAAAATAGGAATGGCCATGGATTTTGTCCCTTACTCTATTTTCAGTCACTACTTAACCAATTCCTAGGTGGCCTTTCTACTTTTGAAGATTATTTATAACTTTCTCTTACAACCTGGGCTTTTAGATTGAAGAGCTCTGGGCCCAAGACTATTGATAGTATCTGACAGATACGAGCCACTTGGGCACTACAGCCCTGGTGGACATTCTTCCTGCTGTCTAAGCTTTGTTGATGGAAGGGTTGCCTCATGTGGAAACCTCATTCCATCACTGATACATTCAAATAAATGGATTGAGCTCCACTATTTGCGATGTGCATGTAAGTTGTGCTGCCTATTCACCTTAGTTGGGGAGGGGAGAGATTAGCTAGGCCAGAGCATATATATTTGAGGCATCTTTCTTCTACCATCATCAGTTATTTTCAAAAGGAAACAGTTGCCACATCCAATGAGAAGAATGACAATGTCTGCAATGCTAGAGCTATTGCAAAAATAAAAGTAATCAAAGAGTGATGAAGCATCCTGGACTAAAGATAACAGTTATGGGGGTAATTTTCACCCTAGGCCCATAGGGAAAGAGGAGACAGGGTAAATAATGAACCGACAGGGAGCTGTAGCTGTCCTATATCTGTGCGAGGGGCCCCTGACAGGAGCCTCAGACAGGAACACTCCACTACCAACTATAGCACAGGGAAATAAGCATCCTCAACTCTCTCACCTCACCATTGCCACTGCCTCCTGATGCTTCCCATTGGCTAAATCCCACCTGAAGTAGGAGGGAAAGGTGGAAACATCCCTTTGCCATCAGCTTCCCAGGGAACACAGCTTACCTTGCTGTTCAAGCCAATTCTTCCCCACTTCCAAGAATAAAGAATTCCTTATCTGCCAGTTATTAATCCCATTGATTAAGTCCTCAAAATCCTTCAGAGCCCAGTTAACATAATCTCATCTTTGCACAGTCTTAAATTTCACAATGCATTCTGATCAATATGCCCTTAAAGGGCCCATGGCTTTATTTTCGCAAAATATTTGTTCAAAAAAATGAAAATAAGCCATTATTCCTCATATCTGCATTCAGAATCTGTTTGGAGTAGTATAGCAAACGAAATAATGTAAAGTGACATTACAAAAAATTGTCCTAATTAAGCCTTTCAGGCATATGAGAGGCCAATGGGGCAGCGCAGAGTTGGCAGCTGTGGTTTCAGGAACTGAGACAGCTGTGATAGAGGACTGACTGTCCCCTGAGGGCGTGTAACCTTGGTCCAGTCGTTTTATCTCCTTCCATCTTGATTTCCTCAGCTGCTTTAGAAATAATCGAAGCAATTCTTTCATGCATTGTTATGAATTACAAATAAGAAAGTGTATACAAATGTCCTACACAAATTTCAAAGCCTAGTTAAGGATTTATTGATAGTTGATGGACATTTAACCTCTTGCAACTGGAGTCAGATTCTAGGAAGTCTAAAATCTGTATATTTAATGTATTTGGGGGAAGAAAAAAGCCATTATAAAAATTACCCTGTAATAGTACTTTAAAAATCACAAAAGGTATGAATCATTATCTCTGTTTTATTATAATACTATTGCATGTAGTTCTTTGCTTTTATAAATGCTTTAAAAATTTTGTTTGGCTCTCTGAAGGATTCTGGAAAGTAGAATAAAATTGTTATTCTCTTTTTCTCCACCAAAGGAAGAAAACCCAAGGGGTAGGTTGTTAACAAAAGCACTCAGACAAGAGTGAACATGCCAAGGGCCCAGCTCCACTTAGGATGTGATATTCAGTCTAGGAGATTGACCTGAAAGCTGATCTGTTCTAGAAGTCAATACCACTTTCACAGCATCCAGATTAAAATCCTGTTTCAATCCCCAGCTCTATCAGATCTATAAATTGGATAATTATTGTGTATTGTGTCTCTGATGAAATTATAGACAGCAACACATGAAGCACAGCTCATGGCATATTCAAGTGATGCTCCTCAAATGTCATGTAATTCAGAACTATTTTCCATGTAAAGATGGTAGACATTTCCTCATATAACCTGTACTGAATCTTCTGGGCTGTGGTAGACATTTTATTCTGTACACATACCCAAAGGCCTTCCTAAATTTATCCCTCCTATCTATTCATTGATAGTTTACTATATGCCAGGCACTATACTAAGCATTACAGAACCATGTTGTAAATTCACAAAACCCTCTGTATTACCATTCCCACTTTTAGAATATGGAAATTAAAGTATAAAGGCAAAAGGTGAGCATGTAGTCACTCAGTCACAGATATACTGACCAGCACCAAGGAGTTCAAATGAGCATGACCTGCTTGTCACATTTATTTTCTTGCCCAACACCAACCAGCTGGGAAGTGATGTGACTAGGATTCAATTTAGGTCTCTTTATGTCCAAGTCTTGTGCTCCTAACTGCTGTGCCACATTGGTTGATTGGTTTCCAGTGATTAATCCATTTGGGGGCGGGGGGCCGGCACTGTGGCATAGTGGGTAAAACTGCCACCTGCAGTGCAGGCATCCCATATGGGCACCGGTTCAAGTCCCGGCTGCTCCTCTTCCAATCCAGTTCTCTGCTATGGCCTGGGAAAGCAGTGGAAGATGGCCCAAGTCCTTGTGCCCCTGCACCCATGTGGGAGACCTGGAAGAAGCTCCTGGCTCCTGGCTCCTGGCTTCAGATCGGCATAGCTCCATAGCTCCGGCCCTTGTGGCCATCTGCAGAGTGAACCAGCAGATGGAAGACCTCAAGACCTCTCTGTCTGTCTGTCTGTCTCTCTCTCTCTCTCTCTCTCTTTCTCTGTAACTCTTTCAAATAAATAAAATAAATCTTTAAAAAAAATTGAGTATAAAAAGAAAATCCATTTGGGGACCCCAGGCAGGAGGAAGAAAAATCCAGAGTAGCATTTTCAAGCTACCATCACGCTGCAAGGCTAGCAGAATCGAAACTGGTCACTTTTCCAAACACTGAGATGTTACACAATTTGAAAAGGGATTGAGTTTTGCTGACCTACTCTTGTAGTTTTTCCTGACTGGTGTTAGGAGGGAGACTGGATTGACACTTCAGTTTGTTTTGCTTATTTGCCTGTTGCTTATACATTTTTTCTATACTCAGTCAGCAGGAGGCAGTATGATGTTGCCAAAGACTGTTAGCTAGGGCTTCAAAAGCCTGTGTCCAATTCCAGCATGAAGAGGAAGAGGGCAATAAAGATGGTGGTGATAATGATGGTAATGATGGTAACGGTGAGGATGGTGATGATAATGTCTCCCACTCCTGGATGTCATCGAATGTGACCTTCTCATAGAGACTTTCTCTAACCAACTATGGAAATAAATACCCTCTCCTTAACTCTTCATCCCACCTAATTTTTCTTTTTTTTTTTTTTTTTTTTTTTTTTTTTTTTTTTTTTTTGACAGGCAGAGTGGACAGTGAGAGAGAGACAGAGAGAGAAAGGTCTTCCTTTTGCCGTTGGTTCACCCTCCAATGGCCGCCGCTGCAGCCGGCGCACCGCGCTGATCCTGGCAGGAGCCAGGAGCCAGGTGCTTTTTCCTGGTCTCCCATGGGGTGCAGGGCCCAAGCACCTGGGCCATCCTCCACTGCACTCCCTGGCCATAGCAGAGAGCTGGCCTGGAAGAGGGGCAACCGGGACAGAATCCGGCGCCCCAACCGGGACTAGAACCCGGTGTGCCGGCGCCGCTAGGTGGAGGATTAGCCTATTGAGCCACGGCGCCGGCTCCCACCTAATTTTTCTTAATCATAGCATCACTATCAAACATTGTATCACACATGCATGCATTTGCTTTCTCAATGCATAATCTACCTCCCACTAGAATATTAGCTAAATGGAGGGAAGGACTTTTTCTATTTTATGTTCTGTATTACCAGCACTTAGCCTAGTACCTGGATCTAAAAAGATGACTATGGAATATCTTTTAGTATTTATCACCTGCCAAGTATTGTGCTAAACATCATAAGAGCATCGTCTGATAGAATAGAACAAACATATGGCAAACATTATTAAGCCATTTTTAAAATTAATAAAGTATAGGAAATTTAAATTTGTTCAAGGACATACAGCTATTGGATAAGTAGGACCAGAAGTCTAAACTGTAAATGACTTTTGTGTACTGTAATGCACTGATCAATGTCACACTGCCATTATGAGACTCAGCTTCATCACCTGTAAAATGAGGGATGTTGGTTGTGATTATTTCAAAGCTGCTAGTTGCTCTGACCCCACTGAATTTCCACTGCCCTCCACCAAATCTTAGTAATTACTGGAACATCAGTAGGTTGTGTTGTCTATAGAAGCCTTCAGGGATATTATGAGGTAAAAGCTGATCTCTGAATGGGATACAGGTACCATCCAAATGAGAAGAAAATAGATTTTCACTACAGGGGTATGAACTACTTGCAAGAATGTAGAATCTGTGGCTGGGATTACAGAGAGTAAAGTTCAGTGTGATTTCTAGTGAAACAAACCTTAAGGATTGATGGATATTTGTCTAATTGTCTATTACTGCATAACACATCACCAAAACTTAATGACTTCAAATACCAAATCAATATGTCAATAAATTATGTGGTTTTATTTAGTGGTTCTTCTGCTGATCTTCCCTGAACTCGCTCAAGTAGTTATAGTCAGTGGAGTTCAGTTGCAGATGAAATGGTCAAGTTGTCCTCATTTTCATGTCTGACATTTGGTTCTGGTAGTCAGCTAGGGCATCAGGCTTCTGCTCCTTGGAGCTCCTCACCCTCCAGGAAATTACACCAGATTCCTTTCATTGTGATCATGGGGAAAGTCCCAATGCACAAGCACTTAAAAACCCTTGCTTGTTTCAAAGTTACTGATGTGCTACTGTCCAAAGCAAGTCACAAGTACAAAGTCCATTCAGAAGGGGACTTAAACTCCTCTTGATGGAAGGAATGACAAGAAATTTGTGGGCATTTTTAATGTAACACAACCTCAAAATAAACCAAGTTACCAACTCCAAACATGCTCAACAAAGAATGACATGCAAAGCTACTTTCTTGCAGCTTTTCCTAGCTAATTTAATTATAGTGTCATCCCTTCCCGTGAGCTGTTTCTCACACCTGCCATCAAGAAATTCTACTGCATCTACTTCCAAAGTTCATCTAAAGCCCAACTACTTTCCCATACTCCAGCTGCTACCACCTTGTTTTTCACACCAACACCTCCTCTTTCTGGAGCTCAGGCCCTCTGGGGACCCTCTGAAAACTGTGGAACCCACTTCCAATTTGTCCCACCAAATTATGGGTTGGTTGGAGCATTTTTCCATTGACTCTCGTCACCCAGTGATTGATGAGTTCTCACACTCTCTGCTATTTGCAATTTGTGTCTGTACTTAACTAAGCAAGTCCCCTTGATGTAATATATATATATATACACACATGATGATATATATGATGTTTTATATATATATATATATATACACACCTTCAAGCAAAAAAAAAGATGTCATTCTCTAAGACTTTACTAACAAAATATCACAAAGTGGGTGACTTAAGACAATAGAAATACATGAACTTCATTTCTGGAAGCTATAATTCCACATTCAAGGTGTTAGCAGATTGATGCACCCTCAGATCTCTGTAGAAGAGAATCCTTTCCTCTTTTTCTTAACTGCTGGTATTTGCTGGCAGTCCTTGGTATTACTTGGTTGCTAGGTGCATGATGCCAATCTCTCCCCTGCATCATCATATGCCATTCCTCTCCCTTTGCAGCCCTGTAGTCTGCTTTTAATAACAATATTCATATTAGACCAGAGACCTCCCCCATTCCAATATGACTTCTTAATCAATTTCATCTGTAATAACCCCAATTGTTAAAAGGTTACTTTGTGAGATACTTGTGGATTAGGACATCAGGACATCTTCTTGAGGAATACAATTCAACTTATAACATATGGAAGCTATAAGTTTGTTGAAATATATCAATGATGCTGTAGGTTAACTTAGAGATAAGCACATGGTATGGGAAAGACATCAACAGATGTAGGTTCTTACCTGGAATCACAAGTTTAAGGACGATCTGTAATAAAATTGCATGAAGAATGGGGAAGGTAACCAAGGCCAATCTAAGAATAGGAGCCCTTGTCAAGCCCAAGGTAAGAATGAATGAACATCTTTAGATGGAGAACTCATTCGCATTGGGATTTTCTGTTTGATAGAAGGTCATGCCAGCAAATCTAAAGGTGGAGACTGACCACTTCTAAGATACTTAGGTGTCTCAGGGTACCGGTTCCCTCGAGTAGGGGACAGCCATGTCTTAATTTGCATTTCCTGCTGGCCAGTAGCCAGATCTAGAGAAAGCTCATGAATGAGGGAGGTCAAAACACAACATTTTAGCACCACCCTAATTAATCATTTTCAGACAGAAAGTGGTGACCCAAACGCTAGTGTCTGTGCTTTAACTCCCCTATGCAATATCCACATTAGAAGAACTCTTCAACCCTTAGAAATGTCCCTCCTAACACAGTCCTGTTGCAGAGCAGATGTTTGCAAATCATTTAGCCTGTCGGTGACAAATTAGTTTTTAATGGCATTTTCGTGTACTTGTTATAAATCATTGAACATCCAACAGACTGCCCCCTATCTTCACAGACCGGGCCTGCTGAGACTTCCAAACAGCAAGAATTTACAGTGCTGGGGATGAAGTTGCCAGCCAGCTGGAAATTCTAATCCTCCTGTCCCCTTCTCATTTGTCCTTAACTCCTTCCCATGCCCTTTTTGCTCAGTGTCCCTTCTCTATGCCCCCTCCATGCCATGTCTTCTCATCCTCAATGTATTTTGCCTTTTAACCACATACTCACTCTTCCTTCATTGTTCTTCAGAATTGCTCATTGTGCTTAACTCCTTCCTCATGCATACTTTTCCATACTGTTCTTTTTCCCATCCCAGTATTTCCTCAGCATTGAAATAAAAGCTATTTTCTTATTGTGAGCTGAGAGAGACCCACATGTTATTGCCAGTAATAAATTCATGGTCAGTTCTTCCTGGAAATGTGGGAAATTAGAGTTGGAATGGGTGTGGAGAGAGAGAACCAGAACAAACCTTTAAAGATAATAAGAACTCAATGACTGTTAAAGACCTTTTATTATGTAAGACAGTACGTGAATCATTAAAATTAACTGGAGAGAACATGTGAGTGCTTTGAATCATGGATATGCCGCTTGCTAACTGTGTGACTCTAAGAATTCCAGAAATCCTTGAGTTCAGCTGCAGAGTCTAAGACAATGTAAATAAAAGCTTCAGGGCATGTGTTGGCACAGTGGTTAAGACATCGCTTAGGATGCCAACATCCCATATCCAAGTGCCTGTGTTCAAGTCCAGGCTCTGCTTCCCAGTCCAACTTCCCACTATTGTGTGACCTGGGGGGCAAGTGGTGATGGTCAAACACTTAGGTCCCTGCCACACATTTGGGAGACCCAGATAGAGTTTCCAGTTCTTGGCTTCAGCCTGGGCAAGTCCTACCTGTTGCAGGCATTTGGAGAGTAAGCCAGTATATCCAAGATCTAAGTATGCCTGTCTCTGTCTCTCTGTGTCGCTCCCCCTCTTCGTGGAGGAACGACACAGGACCCTGCGCTGTTCTTTCCGTCTGCTCGGCCCTCCCCGGGTTTGCTGCTGGTTCTTCCCGGGTTGGCTACTATCCCTTCCACCTCCGTGGAAGGGCAGTTCCCCCTGGCCACATTCCCCACTTCCGCAGGGGAGCGGCACACCACCGGCCGGTTCTCTCGGGGGCTGCACGGGTTCCCTTAGATGTTCCCCATAGATGTTCCTGGTGCATGCCGTCTCTCTCCTCCTTTATAGTCCTCCTCCGCCAATCCCAACTCGGCTGAGTACGCTGCTCTCCAATCAGGAGCAAGTCCTACAGTTAATTGGTTGAACTGGAGGCAGCTGTGCGGAAGCTGTTTACTTCTCTCCCAGCGCCATATTGTGGGAGAGCAGATGCATAGAATAAGTCCTAATTCGAGCAACTTAGTCTAGTCCGGATTGCTCCCCACAGATCCCCCTTTCTTTTTATTTTTTAGCGTTGATACGCGCCTGTCTTCGGTGTCCCGCGGAACACACTCTGCTGTACTTGCTAGAGTTGCCACAGGCTCTTACAAGTCCTATCAATCAGGAAAACCGAATCCGGGTCCTCTCTTCGCCATTGTGAGGAGGTTTTTAGGCGCTGATGCGTGCCTGTGTTCGGTGCCCTGCAGCGCATGCTCTGCTCTGCTAGAACTGCCTGCAGGTGTTTACAAAACCTATCAGGCAAACCGAATCCAAGCCTTCTCATTGCCGTATTGTGGGGGAGACTTATTAGTGTTGGTTTGTGCCTATCTTCGGTGACCTGCAGCTCATACTCTGGTCGAGCTTTGCTGGCGCTTACCGCCTTAAATCAGGCAGACCGAATCCAAGCCTCCTAATTGGCATGTTGAGGGGAAGCCTTATTTTTCTCTATTTCTCTATCTCCGGGCATTTCTATTTCTCCCATTTTGCTTCTGTCTGCCAGCATTCCTATTTCTCTCACTTTACTTCTAAAACTTCTGTTTCTCTTATCCCTGCGGCTTCCCGGCACCTCGCCCCGCCGGCGGGTTCCCGGCTCTGCGCCGCTTCAGCCCGCGCGCCTCTCTCATCTGCGCAGCTTCCCGGCTTTGCGCGCTCCGCGGTCTCCACGCTTAACCCTTTCGCGTCTGAACCACGGCCTACGCCAGCGTTCCCTATCTATTCACGCCCCGTGCTCTCTCTGCACGCGGCGGCTTCCGCGAGTAACACAGCGTAGCTTGCGTCTCCGCCACTAGGATTCAATCTAAGTTCCCCGGGCTAGCCTGGCGAATTCAACCCAGCGTACGTCTCCGCCCCACGATTTGGCTTCCCGTCCTTTGCTCCCCGGGCTAATCAGACGGATCCCAATCTGGCTTACGTCTCAGCTTCTGGCTTCAACTTTTCGCCCCCTATTCCCGGGCTAACTTGAGAATCCCAAAGTGGCTTTCGTATCCGCCTCGGCCTGCCCCCCGCGGCTTCAATTTCCCTAACATTTTTCTCTACCCGGTATGTTTTCCCAAGCTTTCCTCCAACAATATTCCTCCCTCATTTCTCCTGGCCTCTCCCCACAGTCCGCGTCCGAGTCTGTTTGTTCTAGCTTTCACTTTCACTTTCGACCTTAGAGATTTCTCCCAGCTTCCCCCCGTAGTCCGTATCCGAGTCTATGCCTATGCTTTCAATAGCTTCTTCCGGCTCCTTTTTCGTCCGGCTTTTCCCTAGGCTGTTTGCTAATCTCTCTCTCCGGTAATTTCCCAGTTCTTCCCGTTTCTTCCCTCCTAAGTTTCCTATCCGAGTCAGGTTTCCTATCCGAGTCACGGCACCATTATGTCGCTCCCCCTCTTCGTGGAGGAACGACACAGGACCCTGCGCTGTTCTTTCCGTCTGCTCGGCCCTCCCCGGGTTTGCTGCTGGTTCTTCCCGGGTTGGCTACTATCCCTTCCACCTCCGTGGAAGGGCAGTTCCCCCTGGCCACATTCCCCACTTCCGCAGGGGAGCGGCACACCACCGGCCGGTTCTCTCGGGGGCTGCACGGGTTCCCTTAGATGTTCCCCATAGATGTTCCTGGTGCATGCCGTCTCTCTCCTCCTTTATAGTCCTCCTCCGCCAATCCCAACTCGGCTGAGTACGCTGCTCTCCAATCAGGAGCAAGTCCTACAGTTAATTGGTTGAACTGGAGGCAGCTGTGCGGAAGCTGTTTACTTCTCTCCCAGCGCCATATTGTGGGAGAGCAGATGCATAGAATAAGTCCTAATTCGAGCAACTTAGTCTAGTCCGGATTGCTCCCCACACTCTGCCCCTCAAGAAAATAAACAAATCTATTTAAATAAATAAAAGATGGTAGCACAGTGTAGGTCTTTCAGAAATAACTTTCCCTTTTTTAATATTTTGTTGAGAGCTACTAAAAAGAGAAATATAGGAACAAGATAAGCCAAAGTCAAATATGTTGAAAACCTAACAGTTATCAGCTGTGAATTTTCATTGAGTGCTGTTGAATGCTGGCCATGCACAAGATCTTAGATTCTGTTTAGGCTCTGTATGTATTCATCATTATCAGGTACCTACAACCCTATTCAAATTGAAAAAAAGATTTCAATTTGATGAAAATTTTATCTTGGTGTTGTCAAGTTAACCTAATTCCGATCCAAGCCTATTAATGTTGGCAGACGTTCTAGACCCTTCCACTCCTTAGTAGATGAAGGCTCTGAGACTTGAGCAATCTAACCTTCATTTTAGCTCCTGCTAAAATGCTCCCATTGATCACCCTATCTTCCAGCCCTCTTTGTTACTGGTATGGTTTGAATACAATATAGCTTCTGAACTCATGCATGTGTTTAATGCCTAAAGCCATGTTTATGTAATTCAATTATAATATCTAGGAGGAAGACCCAGTGGGAGGTCCTAAGGCCCCCAGAAGGTAGTTCTGGAAAGAAGTTTAGTTATAAAAGCTGAGTTGAGCCCACTGACTCTCTTCTTCCTGGTTTACCAAGTGGTCCTCCCTCCACACATCTTGTCACTGCCACCCTCTGGCCTCACTTGGTGGCTGAATGAATGGGACCCATCTCATCTTGGACTGTGACTCTCCAAAACTGGGAGCAAAAATACATCTTCCTCTCATAAGTAGCTTAGCTCAGGTATTTAGTTGTAATGACTAAAAATTGACTCATGCAGTCACCCAGGGTAGCTGGGGTCATTTCTACCTACACCATCAATGCCAGTCATTGTACTTACGGGGTCTACACTAAATTTCTCTCTCTTCCCTGCAACATCACTCTTTGTCACTTGCTAGGATTTTTCTCATCAATTTCAGGAAATAATTCTCAGGCTTTTCTTATCTTGAAAGAAATATCTTCTCTTTGCCATCAACTCCTATATAATGAGGGACTCTCCCGGCCCAATTCCTTCAACCTCAAAGCTCCTGCAGAGGCAGCACTCCCATGTCTTATATTCTGTACCTAAACAACCCACCTGTGTAAACTCTCCTCTCTAACATCAGCCATCTGCTATTCATACACACATGCCCTAGTGCAGCCAGTTCTTCCTCCTGACCTCTAGATTCTAGGATGCCCAACATGCTCTGAGACGCCCTATTGGATTGTCTGAACTGCAAATGCAATGTGCTACAGATAAATCCTTCACATCTCCTCCAAGAGTAGCTTCCCAATTTTTAAAAGTGGCACCATTATCCTTCCACACATCCAGCCTCTACAGCTGATTGATTTTTGAGGGCAGCATATATTGAAGATTCCTTATCCAGATCATGAAGTGTAATTCAAATTAGCTTCACCATATTCTACTCAGAGACCCCAAATGACCTTGTCAACCCCCAGACTAGAAAGAAGAAGGGGGCCAGGCTAGGCCACAGCTATTCAATCACATTTATTAATTTCAAGGTAAAAGTAGAATTTATAGCATTATAAAAGGAAAAAGTACTCCCTTTCCTAAGGCCATAGGAGACAGGCTTGAATGTCATTATTGGTTATTTCTCTGAGGAATTAACTGCTTGGATTCTTTCAAAGTTTAATTAAATTGTCACATAACACATAAAATAGCAAATAAAACAGGCTTTTCCTATGTCTTGGTGTTAATTTTATGTCATCAAAATTGTTTAGCTTGTTAGCTGCCTAACTCCAGCATCCCCAGTTACCAATTAAAGGTTCTATGTGAAGGCTTCCTCCCCATTTAAACACCAGCTCTGGCTGCACTGCTGTTCAACTTTTCATTTCCTTGGGGTTGCAGCTACTAATTTTTTAATAGGTTCTTGGTCATTTAAGTTTTATGTGGCATAGCTTTTGATAGAAAAAAATTTGAAAGTTTGGCTCAGGGAAGAAGTATCAACAAGCTGAAGCATGTTTGTGGAAAGGGACTTTGCATATTATCAGTCCTAAACTGCTCATTCTGTGGATGGAGAACGTGAGGCCCAGAGCAGTGACCTGAGCTGCCACTGCTCACATGATGAGTACATGGCAGGAGGGCAGATCCTAAGGATGAGGCTCTCATGCAAGTACAGAGGCACAGTTTGCTTGATGCCCTCTTCTTCCTTCAGCAACATTTCCTGGCTTAGGGTTTCATAATCTCTGATGCTGTTGGTACATTATGTTTCTTGTTAGGCTCCGTATGTGTGGACACACTGGTAGGTGGGAACTGGTATCCATCCCCTATTCTTCCTTTTTCTTCCCTCCCAATAATTCAGTTTTTGTAAGAATGAAACCTCCATTTCACTCCCACGATAGAGTAGAATTGGCATGAATACCCCTGGATTATCCAGCCCCCCCCCACCTGCTGCTCTGCCCGGTGGGAAAGGGGTGACCCATTTGAATAATGTGCCTCAGCACCTGATGTACACTAGGCCATTTGATGTGTAGTAGACCTCCTGAGCTGAGGGTGGGGCCACTGCATTGATAAGCCAACCCTGAGGTAAGTATGATGCTCACATTCTCAGCCCTTGACCACACCATGGACTGGATACGTGAACAAAAGCAGAGGCTGTAGTCTACAGACTAGACACATACCTTCTTAGTGAATTATACCTTCACCATGTGTGATTGGTCATTTTGGCTTGGAGGTGGGTATGAAGAGGGTCAGTTACTAGGTTCAAGATGCCTCCAAGATATTACTGTCTGAGAGCCTGAATATAGGTGCATAAGAATTGGCTGGGCCCAATAATAAGTGATGTTGCATATGATCTTCATGTACATTCCATAATTGATTAAATCCATTGGGAAGGAGGACTGAGTGGTTAGTAGCCACATATTTCCAAATTAAGTACTTTTCTGTTTCCGCCTCCCTAATACATCTTAGACACTGCTGAATTTTTTTTGAGTAGTCATTTTTCTTTTTCTTTTCAACTTTTATTTAACAAATATAAATTTTCAAAGTCCAACTTTTGAATTATAGCAGCTTTTCCCCCCATAACCTTCCTCCCACCCACAACCATCCCATCTCCCACTCCCTCTCCCATCCCATTCACATCAAGATTCATTTTCAATTCTCTTTATATACAGAAGATTAACTTAGTATATACTACATAAAGATTTCAACAGACTGCACCCACAAAGACACACAAAGTATAGAGTACTGTTTGAGTAGTAGTTTTACCATTAATTCTCATAGTACAACACATTAAGGGCAGAGGTCCTACATGGGAAGCAGGTGCACATGACTTCCATTGTTGATTTAACAATTGACATTCTTGTTTATTGTGTCAGTAATCACCCGAGGCTCTTGTCATGAGCTGCCAAGGCTATGGAAGCCTTTTGAGTTTTCCAACTTCGATCTTATTTAGACAAGGCCATATTCAAAGTGGAAGTTCTCTCCTCCCTTCAGAGAAGGGTACCTCCTTCTCTGATGGCCTGTTCTTTCCACTGGGATCTCACTCACAGAGATCTTTCATTTAGGTGTTTTTGTTTTTTTTTTGTTTGTTTGTTTGTTTTTTTGCCACAGTGTCTTGGCTTTCCTTGCCTGCAAAACTCTCAAGGGCTATGCCCCTAAGGCCAAAACTTGGAATCAAATCCAAACTATTTAGAATAATGAGGGGGGGCCGGCACTGCAGCTCACTAGGCTAATCTTCCGCCTTGTGGCGCCGGCACACCAGGTTCTAGTCCCAGTTGGGGTGCCGGATTCTGTCCCGGTTGCCCCTCTTCCAGGCCAGCTCTCTGCTGTGGCCAGGGAGTGCAGTGGAGGATGGCCCAGGTGCATGGGCCCTGCACCCCATGGGAGACCAGGATAAGTACCTGGCTTCTGCCATTGGATCAGCGCGGTGCGCTGGCCACAGCGCGCTGGCCATGGCGGCCATTGGAGGGTGAACCAATGGCAAAGGAAGTCCTTTCTGTCTCTTTCTCTCACTGTCCACTCTGCCTTCAAAAAAATAAAATAAAAAATAAAATAGAATAGAATAATGAGGGGGAAAAGTTCTTTACATGACACTCTCTGCCATCTCTCTCACCACCGTATCTCACCTCTCTTCCATACAGAACCACTGGAACTTCCTTCCAAAACTCTACAGTTCTGCACATCTTTGCTGAGACACTCCCTACATAGAGTCTTTGCCTCAATCTGCCCCCTTCACCCCCAGTGCACATCCAACAACTCTTGGGGACTAACTTATTTCACTAAATAATTGTTTCCAATTGCATCCATTTTGTAGTGAAAAACAGGATTTCATTCTTTTTTATGGCTGAGAAGCAATCCATCATTATACATATATATGTGTGTGTGTATGTATATGCACACACATACATCACATTTTCTTTATCCAGCCAATGGACAGCTGAATTGATTCCCTATCTTACCTACTGTGAATTGTGATGTTATAAACATGGAGGCACACAACATTCACAAGCAGGTTTCATTTCCTTTGGCTAAATTCCCAGGAGTGGAATGGCTGGGTCGTACAGCAGATCCATCTTCAGGCTTCTGAGGAATCTCCACACTGTCTTCCATGATGTATACACAGCAGCATGTTAGGATATATTTTTCTCCACGTCATCACCAGCATTTATTGTTTTTTGATTTTTGGATGATAGCCACTCATTTTTGTTTTTTGTTGTTATTGTTGTTGTTATTTTTAATTCTTATTTAAGAGGTAGCAACAGACAGAGACAGACAGAGAGAAAGGTCTTCCATCCACTGGTTCACTCCCCAAACGGCTGCAATGGCCAGAGCTGAGCTAATCTGAAGCCAGGAGCCAGGGGCTTCTTCCAGGTCTCCCATGCAGGTCCAGGGCCCATGTACTTGACCATCTTCCATTGCTTACTCAGGCCAAAAGCAGAGAGCTGAATCAGAAGAGGAGCAGCTGGGACAAAAACCAGCGCCCATAGGGATGCCAGTGCCACAGGTGGAGCCTTAGCCTACATACACCACAGCACTGACCCTGGATAATAGCCATTCCATCTGGAGTGAAATGATACTTCATTTTGGTTTTATTTGCATTTCCCCGAGGGCTAGTAATCCGGACCATTTTATCATGTATCTGTTGGCCATTTGTATTTCATACTCTTTTTAAAATTTGACATGTAGAGATATAGACGGTGAGAGAGAGAGACAGAGAGAAAGGTCTTCCTTCCGCTGGTTCACTCCCCAAATGGCTGCTATGGCAGGAGCTGCGCCGATCCAAAGCCAGGAGCCATGGTGCTTCTTCCTGGTCTTCCATGCAGGTGCAGGGTCCCAAGCACTTGTGCCATCCTCCACTGCCCTCCCAGGCCACAGCAGAGAGCTGGACTAGAAGAGGAGCAACCAGTACTAGAACCCGGCTCCCATATGGGATGCCAGCGCCACAGGTGGAGGATTAACCATGTGAGTCACAGCACTGGCCTGTATTTCATACTTTAAAAAATGCCTGTCCATGCCCCTTGACCATTTCTTAACTGGATTGTTTACTTTGTTGTTAAATTTCTCCATCTCCTTTTATATTCTGCATAGTAATCCTTTATCAGATGCATAGTTTGCAAATATCTTCTTCAAGTCTGCTGTTTGCCTCTTAAGATACTTTCTTGAGTGTCTCCTTTACTTTGCAAAAGATTCTTAGCTTGATGGAATTACATTTGTCTATATTTGTGTCTATTGCCTGCACTTCTGGAGTCTTTCCAGGAAGGCTGCCTATGTCAATGTCGTACAGAGTTTCCCCAAAGTTCCTCTCTAGTAATTTGATGGTATCAGGTCAAAGATTTAGGTCTGTCACCTATTTTGAGTTGATTTTTGTATAAGGTGTAATATAGGTAATCTTGTTTCATACTTCTGCATACAGAGATCCAATTTTCCCAACACCAATTGTTGAAGAGACAAATCCTTTTCTCCAGGGATTGATTTCAGATCATTTGTCAAAGATTAGCTGCTTGTAGATGTGTAGATTAATTTCTGGGATTTCTAGTCTGTTCCTTGGTCTACTTGTCTATTTTTGTGCCAAGTTTTTTGTAGTATGGCTTGAAATCTGGTATTATGATGCTTCTGGCTTGGTTTTTGTTGTTTAACACTGCTTTAAGCACTTGGAGTCTCTTGAGTTTTCTTATTAATTTTAGGATCATTTTTTCTAGATTTGAGAAGAATGTCCTTGTTTAGGATCACATTGAATTTGTAAATTGCTTTGGATACTATGAACATTTTGGTGATATTAATTCTTCTAATCAACAAACATGAAAGATTTTTCCATTTTTGTGTTTTTTTCCTATTATTTCTTTAACATTTTTTTAACTTTCATATTATAAAGGCCAAATTCAAGTGAATTGATTAGCAATTACTTCAGCTGGAGTCAATTTAATGAAAACCATTTATAGTGACTTGATTCCTATTTCAATTTTTCCCTTTTTAATTAGCACTATTTGTTAACTAACATTACATTAAAAACAAATAGCACTTCTTCCTCTCCACTTCTTTTTCCTGAAATCAGAGTTAAATTATAGACCGGACCTGCATGTCTCAGTTTGTCATTTTAATTTAGTCAACATTGTTTTGAAGTAGAGTGGGTTTGCCCCAGATTATGACAATGTTTTTTATCTTCCCTATTTTTGAGCAGAAAAAATAATGTCCTGGATTCACAGACTTGTGCATAGCATCATAAAGTCATTTCTTGATTCTATTCCATATTTAAGGTAAACTTGCTTTATGTGAAGCCTTATACTATTTCTCTAGAATTTGAAGATCTTGGCATAAGTTCCTGCTCCTATGGAGTTCACAATTAGAGAAGATGGAACTTAAATACATGCAATAAGGTGATGGACAAGATTCAGTAAGGCCAGTGGGACAAGGAAAGTCCAGTTTCCTTAGGGTAAGCAGGAGATTTTCAAAGAACTAAAATCCAGCCCAGGAGTAAGTAGCAACTGGCTAAGTGAAGAGAATTCACTGCAATCCAAACGTTGGAATACATTCAAATGCTAGTGAGGATGGCAGCTGGCGACTGGCACAAGAGGAGGCAGGGTGTAGGGAAATGGGGTCAAGAGAATGCTTTGCAGTATTTGGAAGATGTTGTCCAGAAAACATTGTGGACACTTCAAAGACTCATCAGGAAACTTCAGAAAAAATCGTACCAAGATGGAAAGACTGTCTTTTTCAACAGCTATTTTCAGCAACTTCTTAAATGATGATGCCAGTAACTAATACTGCAAACAGAGTTCTTGCTATGTGTCAAGCACTCTGCTAAGCACTTCCCATGCATTATCTGATTTAATATTCACAACAAATCTATAGGGTAAATACTCTTGTTCAAACAGTTATTTTTTATTTAAAACCCTTGGGACTAAATCAACAGGTAATGGGAGTGCTGTTAATTATTGAAAAAATAATCACATTACTGGCTGGCTGGGAGCAGAAAGAGGTGATATTGCAGGCAGCAGAGGAGCTCCTGCTCTTAAAGAGTTTCTGTGGACAAGTGAATTGGTGTTCAGACACACATCTATGGTTGTGTGCAGCACTTGCTAGGCAGGGGTGACAACTTATGTGCTTCAGTATGACATTTTCACAGGAGGAAAAAGCTCATAAAAGCTAGCTTAATTATTACCTTGCAAACTAGATCCAGTTAACGTGCCCCCAAGGATTTACTAAGCCTCACTTAGTGTCTAGGTCTTGGTTGCTTGTTCATTGAAAATCCATAACACTACCCTCTTATATGGCCTACCTTCTTAAATGTAGCTGGAGTGAGATCCACCCTTGACCTGTCTCCAGTGCTGCTGAAGTTATGGGAGCCATTGTGGCCCCCATGTTTGTGTTGGGCCTAACCAGATTCACAATGGCTGTGGCTTCTTTCATCACTTCCTACACAGATGTAGTAAAAAGCCACATTCATCCTCATTCACAGGTGTGTGTGTGTGTGTATATATATATATATATATATATATATATATATATATATATAAAGTGGACCACGTGGCTTCTGCAGCATTTTTTTTGCATTTAAAATTTACCTTTATGTGGGGAGCAACTCGGACTAGACTAAGTTACTGGAATTAAGACTTATTCTATGCATCTGCTCTCCCACAATATGGCGCTGGGAGAGGAGGAAACAGCTTCTACACAGCTGCCTCCAGTTCAACCAATAAACTGTAGGACCTACTCCTGATTGGAGGAGAGCAGCATACTCGGCGTGTGGGTAGCAGAGTTGGGATTGGTGGAAGAGGACTATAAAGGAGGAGAGAGACAGCATGCACCAGGAACATCTAAGGGGAACATCTATCTGAAGGAACACCTGTGCAGCCCCCGAGAGAGCCGGCCGGCGGTGTGCTGCTCCCCTGCGGAAGTGGGGAAAGTGGCAGGGGGAACCGCCCTTCCACAGAGGTGGAAGGGTTGGTAGCCAACCCAGGAAGAACCAGCAGCAAACCCAGGAAGGGCTGAGCAGACAAAAGAACAGCGCAGGGTCCTGTGTCGTTCCTCCACGAAGAGGGGGAGCGACATAATGGTGCCGTGACTCGGATATGAAGCCTAGGCAAGGTTTAGTGTCGTTCCTCCATGAAGAGGGGCAGCGACATAATGGTACCGTGACTCGGATTAGGAAACCTAGGAGGGAAGAAGTGGGAAGAAGTGGGAAAATACCGGAGAGAGAGACTAGCAAAGAGCCTAGGGAAAAGCCGGACGGAAAAGGTGCCGGAAGAAGCTATCAAAAGCCTAGGCATAGACTCAGATACGGACTACAGGGGGAAGCTGGGAGAAATCTCTAAGGTCGAAAGCGAAAGTGAAAGCTAGAACAAACAGACTCGGATACGGACTGTGGGGAGAAGCCAGGAGAAATGAGGGAGGAATATTGTTGGAAGAAAACTTAGGGAAACATACTGGGTAGAGAAATATGTTGGGGAAATTGAAGCTGCGGGGGCAGGCCGAGGTGGAAACGTAAGCTATGTTGGAATTCTTCAAGTCAGCCCGGGGAACAAAAGGCGAAAAGCTAAAACTAGAGGTGGACGTGTAAGCCAGGTTGGAATCCGTCAGATTAGCCCAGGGAGCAAAAGACGGGAAGCCAAACCGGGAGCGGAGACGTAAGCTATAGGTTGCATTTCGTCAGGTTAGCCTGGGGAACTTAGACTGAAAACTAAACCAACTGGTGGCGGAAACGTGAGCTAGGCTGTGTGATTCGCGGAAGCCGCTGCGTGCAGAGAGAGCACGGGGCGTGAATAGATAGGGAACGCGGGGCAGGCGTGAAGGCCGTGGTGCGGGCGCGAAGGGGCGCGGAGACCGCGGAGTGCGCGCGCAAAGCCGGGAAGCTGCGCAGATGAGAGAAGCGCGGGCTGAAGTGGCTCAGAGCTGGGAAGCTGCCGAGAAGCAGCCTCGGGGCGGGCGCCGGGAAGCCGCAGGGATAAGAGAAACAGAAGTTTAGAAGTAAAATGAGAGAAATAGGAATGCTGGTAGATAGAAGTAAAATAGGAGAAATAGGAATGCCCGGAGATAGAGAAATAGAGAAAAATAAGGCCTCCCCACAACACGGCAATGAGAGCTTGGATTCGGTCTGCCTGATTAGTAAGACGATAAGCACCTGCGGGTGGCTAGCAGCTTATGCACCGCAGGTCACCGAAGACAGGCAAGAATTAACATCAATAAGTCTCCCCACAATACGGCAATGAGAAGGCTCGGATTCGGTTTGCCTGATTGATATGGCTTATAAGCACCTGCAGGCAGTTCTAGCAGAGCAGAGCATGCGCTGCAGGGCACCGAACTCAGGCACGCATCAGCGCCTAAAAACCTCCTCACAACATGGCGCAGAGAGGACCCGGATTCGGTTTGCCTGATTGGTAGGGCTTGTAAGCACCCGTGGGCAACTCTAGCAAGCAGAGCAGAGTGTGTGCCGCGGGGCAGCGAAGACAGGCGCGTATCAACGCCAAAAAAATAAAAAGAAAGGGGGATCTGTGGGGAGCAACTCGGACTAGACTAAGTTACTGGAATTAAGACTTATTCTATGCATCTGCTCTCCCACAATATGGCGCTGGGAGAGGAGGAAACAGCTTCTACCCAGCTGCCTCTCACCAACTTGGTAAGCTGCAGGACCTGCTCCTGATTGGAGGAGAGCAGCGTACTCGGCGTGTGGGTAGCAGAGTTGGGATTGGCGGAAGAGGACTATAAAGGAGGAGAGAGACAACATGCACCAGGAACATCTAAGGGGAACATCTATCTGAAGGAACACCTGTGCAGCCCCCGAGAGAGCCGGCCGGTGGTGTGCCGCTCCCCTGCGGAAGTGGGGAAAGTGGCCAGGGGGAACTGCCCTTCCACGGAGGTGGAAGGGTCGGTAGCCAACCGGGAAGAACCAGCAGCAAACCCGGGGAGGGCCTAGCAGACAAAAGAACAGCGCAGGGTCCTGTGTCATTCCTCCACGAAGACGGGGAGCGACACCTTTACATGCAAGGATAGAAAATCACTATTTCCTTCCTCAAGGTCCTGCTAACTCTCCAGTTGTCAAGAATATTCTATAGGGAACTTGATCAGCTTGACATTCCTTAGGATTTCAAACTGGTACATTGCAATAAAGATTTTTGCTAATCAGACTGAGTGAGAGATGGCAAGTACTACAGGTATCCTAATGAGTTGTATGTGAGTTAAATCCAAGACTCCTCATACTACTCAATTCACCACCATGCTGGTGAAGTTCTAAGGCCCAATTTTGTGTGGTATACCAAGACATTCCCACCAATGAAAGATCAGGTTTATTTCAACTTGCAATTTCTATCAGTTAAAAAGCAGCATAGTATTTGGCATGTTTTTTTTTTTTCCTTTTTCCTTTGAAGGTAGCAAGTATTTCCCTTAGGAATCTTGTTCTGACACATTAATTAGGTAATTCAAAGGCTTCTACTTTTAATTGGGGCCCAGAATAAGAAAGAGAGCTCTGTAGCAGGTCCAGAAATGAGTGCAAACTTCTCTATCCCTTGAGCTTTATAACGAAGCAGATCCCATGGTGTTGTGGTATCCTTAGAAGATAATGACAGTGTGTGGAGTATCTGAGGAGCCACACTGGAAAGTCCCAGTGCAGATTCCTAGAATTCTGAAGCAATGCTACCACCTCTGCCAAGAGAATTACCCACCATTTGATAATCAGCTGCTGGCAGAGAATACACATGAACATGAAAAATCAAGTGCATATGCATCTGACCTGCCTGTTACAAACTGGGTGTCACATCTATAAATTTTCATAGATCAGTAGATCGTGATTAATTTGCGGTGTACAGTAATATTTAGAACCAGCTGAAACAGATCCATAGAGCATGAGAAAACTTCATCAAAGATGGCCCAGACAGCCATATAAGCTATGTGTTATATGACAACATTGATGTTTCTTCTTTGTGTCTTAGTGGCATATTGGTGGGATATTCCTATAACCAACTAAGAGACTTCACTATGACGTTACCTTGGGGTGGCCCTGAGAATTACAGAGAAGAGGAAGATGGGCAGATAAATGATCTTTGGGAGCTTTTCCACCTTGCATCTAGGGAGAAGCAGACCAAAGTATGGATACACATGGACTCCTAGGCTATGATGAATGGCTTGGTCAATTGGTCAGGTACTTTCTACGCATATGACTAGAAGATTGGGAAAATAATCTTGAAAAGATGTATGGAAATAGACAAGTAGGAATGTTTACAAAGATATGAATCTTTATCTTCCAAATTAATGCTCACCAGAGAACTTTCACAACACAAAGGCACTGAACAACCAAGTGGACAGAACAAAGTACTCCATGGATGAGGGCCAGCCTTTCTTCCTGGCTACAGCAGTATTTGTTCAATGGGTCCCTGACTGTAGTACATATGGCCACATGAATGGAATTTCTACAGAAACTTAACATCATGAGTTTTTTCAACCTATGATGATAGCCACTACCATTACTGGATGCCCAAGTGTCAGCAGAGACCAGCACAGTATCCCTAAATGTTGTAATCCTTCAGAGTGATTAGTAAGTCGCTATGTGTGGAATTGGCTATACCAGACGTGCTCCACCACGAGGGTGAGAAGTTGATACATCCTTCAAATAGTAATTTTCCTTCTTCAACTATAGTACCTCTTCCATCACGACCATTCAAGGTCATACATAATGCCTGGCCCACATCCAGTACTTCCTCAGAACAAGAGAGACATTTAAGTAAGTTAAATTTGACAATGAAATCATGACCATAGATTACTGGTCTAACCAAGTATCCCATTACTCAGAAGTTGGCATCCAGATGGAATCATAGCTGGAAGACTTGAACTATCAACTCAGATAGCAGACCTGGAAACAGTGATTTTAAACACTGACTTCCATGATATTTGAATAAATCACAGGTGAGCAAAAGTACAACTTGCATGCCTAATATTGTACTGAAAAACAGTGGTGCCAATTTCTGTTCTATTATCCATGGTGCTGTACCATTAAAGTGGTCATGTGTAGTCACTAGGATAGATATGGCATGGTGCACTAAGCTTAAAATATTTATTGTTGAACCCATTACAGAAAAAAAATTACATACTCCCATGCTAAACAATGGCCACTTTAGGGTTCAATAGATAGAATATATGGGTACAGTGATCATGCATTGGAAAGTAGAGTTGGCCCTGCCACCATCACTCCCAGTCATTCACCTGTGGAATTTGTGTCTTTTGGATTCTCACCCTTAGACTCCAATGGTTTGATGTCCCCTTCTAAGGAAACAACTGAATAGAAATGTGTGACTACAGCTTGACACTCTGGCTTCCCCATGCCAATAAACCAGCAGGAAATGAAAGTAGATATTGAACTTCTGATTCAGACTGACCCCGGTTTTCAGGATTTCTGCAATGAACAACTAGAAGAGCTCATATGGATACCAAGTGTTCACTGTGGTGTCCTTGATATTCTTGGACACTACATAAAATGATCATTTGGAGTCATGACTTGTCAAGGGATAGGCATGAGGGGCTCAGATCCTTCCGATGCCCATCTTGGTCACTAAGCAAGCAATCTAAAACAGGAAGGAAGATCCTGAATGTGTCCCAGGGAAGTGAGGTGATGAGTATCAGTTACAGCCCCAGGCTCTATGGCAGCACCAGGGACTGTGACCAGGGTTCCTAATCCTACTTAAGACTTCTGAGGAGATTGCTACTGGCCACAACCTTGAAGAAATACAAGACATTAATATAACATGTTTTGATAATCCAGGTGATGGCAAATGCATCTTGTGGCACAGTAGGTGGATTCATGGGTACTACCTTAGTTTCATTAACACCTCAGATTCCCTTAGGCCACCTGTACTCCAGGCTTAGGACACTAGCTCTTGCCATCCCATTCCTTTAATACTGCTGCCTGAGGGTTAGCTTTGGTGGCATGCTGACAGGCCTGCAGCTGTACCTCACATATCCAGGTCCAACCCAAGTGGACCCTCAGATGCTCTGATTATTCCTGCCACTTCTGACTTTGGATGCAAGACTTCACCAGAAGACACGGCCTGGTTTTTTCAGTAGCTACCTGGAGGGCTTAGGCAACAAGATCCAGAAGTGCAAATGAACTGAACCCTGTGGGTCAGTAAAAGACAGAAGACAGGAAGGAGCTGAGCGGCAACCACCCCTTTCTTCTCCTCTACTGCCAGCTCTGCGGTGAAGTGCTGCCGTTGTGCCAGCCATACAGCTGTGTTTTCCTGCAACATTGGCCAGCTTGGTAACCTGCCTCCTCCTGTTTGCTTTCCATTCCCCTCTGTCATCACCCTGGAATTACACTTCCCAATAAAGTCTAACATGCCATTTTTACTTGCTTTTGTTTTTTAACAAAACAAAATTATGACAATCTGTTTTAACATTAATCTTTTTCCACTTATGTTTATTACTTTTTAACTGACATAAAAATTGTATGCTATTATGTGATGCCATGTGATGTTTTGATACTTGGTCTGAACATGAATCTTGAGAAGGCTTACCCAAAGAGAATAAGCAGAAAGGTTATTCAAAATATTTCACTTCAAAGGCATCCAACATATTCTTCATTCCAAACTACTGGAACTGATTAAGCAGAAATAAATATGAGATCTGAGATCAGACAGACCTAATTTCAATGTTTGGTTCTGACATTTACTTGGCCTAACTAAGTCACTTACCTTCTCTGAACCTTGGTTTCCTATCTGAAAATCAAAAATAATCTCATTTCTTAATGGAGCCATTTTTAAAAGACAGAAATACAACATATGATGAATTGGTACATATCTTATCACACGGTAGGTCATCAAAAATGTATTACCTCTTGCAATTTTATGTCCTAACTCACATATTGTGAGAATTGAGTTACACTCATAACAGACCACTGTAGCTTCTTTCCGTTTAAGTTCTAGACATGGAAACCATACCATACATTAGAAGAGATCAGGGACCAATGGTAGCTTTGGGGGACAATACATTTCAGGAGAGGCATCCATATCCACACGGCAAAGGAGAAACTTTTCTGCACCCAGGTGTGCCATTTCATACCAGACGCCCGACCCATCTTAGAGTCCCTATGTCATTCATCAGAATTGTCTGGCCCAGGGATATCTTCCCAGTGTGGTTCTACCTCTGCTTTCCTTTAGGCAAAAGACAAATGAGAATGTTTAGTTCATAAGCACATTCAGAGTACAGAAAAAGTATCTTGGTATTTAAATTGGCAATCCTGCCCAAAGAACCTCTTTGGAATCTGAGGATCAAGCTCTCTGAATAAATTGTCATTTTCAACCTTCTGTGTAGGATATTCTTTTCTATTGAATTCAGGAATGTATCTACATAAATATGAATATCAACATGCAAATGCATGGAAATGAGGCCCAAATGGGACTAAATATAGGGTTGTAAAAGAAAATTAACTTGTATATGTGAGCATATAAATGCTGTATATGAAAAAGGCATTTAGTTATTGTTCTCCACATTCACAAAATCTACTCAGAAGGAAATTGCCTACAAGTGAAATCTTAATTAAACATGAGGAAGAACGACTTGATTTTCTCAGAGAAGTAACTGAAAATCTACAAGGAGCTCCTAAGGAAGAGTGTGGCATCTCTGCCCAGCCTGTTTTGGCCAGAAAGTAGAAACTATCAATATGCCTGGAGGCATTAAGATAGAAAAGATGACTTTGATTCACAAGATGTAAAAGCAGGGAGAGATCAGAGAATTTATGAATCCCAAGCCCATCCTATAACTTGCCCGGGGCCACACAGTGTTGTCCTCTTGAGTAGTTAACGAGCTGTAGTGAAACACCTGGGGCAGTCAAAGGCTCCCTGAGTCTGAGCTGAGACTAGCACAGGCCAAAGGCACAGAGGGCTTCCAGCCAGAAATGCCTCAGCTCCTTACCTTCAGGATGCCACTGTTCCCAGGCTAATGGAGCATTCAAGAAGAAGCTGACCAGGGGTAAAACAGGGTAGATATGCTGATTGGATCAAAGAGAATCAGGGGCCGGCGCCGCGGCTCACTAGGCTAATCCTCCGCCTAGCGGCGCCGGCACACCGGGTTCTAGTCCCGGTCGGGGCGCCGGATTCTGTCCCGGTTGCCCCTCTTCCAGGCCAGCCCTCTGCTGTGGCCAGGGAGTGCAGTGGAGGATGGCCCAGGTGCTTGGGCCCTGCACCCCATGGGAGACCAGGAAAAGCACCTGGCTCCTGGCTCCTGCCATCGGATCAGCGCGGTGCGCCGGCCGCAGCGCGCCGGCCGCGGCGGCCATTGGAGGGTGAACCAACGGCAAAGGAAGACCTTTCTCTCTGTCTCTCTCTCTCACTGTCCACTCTGCCTGTCAAAAAAATAAAAAAAATAAAATAAAATAAAATAATTAAAAAAAAAAAAAAAAGAGAATCAGAGGAGAGGGTGAACTCTGTGGGTCAGATAGGACTTTTGACAATTTTATCCCAGACTGTCCTTGTCAGACACTTGATCACTGTGTTCACCCAAGGCAGGGATGAATTCTGCCATGTGAGCAATGCTCCCTTCAGTTTGAACCCAGTTCTGAGCTCATCTCACTAGGACTTCACTGTTATTGCACTAAACCTGAAGCTAGCGCTATCCTGTGAGAGGGAGATCAGCGACATACTCAGAATGGAACTCCACAATGATGCTCCTTAGCTGCACTGCTGGGTAGCGAGTTATCTCTGGAGACAGAGCAAGGAGTTGTGTCTCACTCATCCAGGTAAGGTCCTCAGCACACCTATTGAGAGTTGTCTCTTGAACAAATGCCCCCATACAACCCACAAGTAACCCACAAGGCATTTACTGAACTTCACTGACATGAATACCAGCCAGAACCAGTATCTTCCAGCTGTAAACCAGTCAGCAGGCTTTATTAGACTTCCCATCACTGTGGAGCCATACTAATTCAATGCTGTCCCATCACAGCAGGGGAGTCACTTTTTTCCTCCTTTCTTTGTTCCCTTGCCTACCAACCAACTAAACTTTCCCAATAGCTTCTGAGTCCCTGGCCTTCCCATTGAAGAAGCAAAGGATGGCTAAACTCATCTGAATCTCAGGTGATGGCTGCCTTTTCTCTCCAGGATGGCAAAGCCCATCATTTAAAGAAACTGGTTGGGAATAGAAAGAACATAACCCAAGTAGGCAAAAGCAAATCTGGTTTTCACGAGGCCCTGTTCTTCCCTTTTGAGTGTCAAAGAGACCATGTTCGGATTCAAATTTGAAATTTTCTACAAGGCAGGCAGAAGAAAGGGACAGTGAATGTTCTCAGGTGTGCAGGAGAGGACTTGATCCAGGGTCATGTGCCAGGGTAATGTCTTCCAAAAGATTTCTCAGAATAGTTGCATTTAAGCCAGACAGCCAAAGAGGTTGAGGTACAGGAGGGTTCTGAATAACTCTACTGCTATTTACAAGCAACCAGGAGAGTATCTTGGCTGGTCATGGTCCAAACAAACAAGTCCAGCCTCAGTCCATATACTTTCCACACAGACACAAGAAGAGCAATAAAGAAAAAACTATGGGCCCTGTTCATATGGGAGTCAGGTCCCACTCCCTAGTCCAATGTTACTGGATTTTTACCTTGGGTTCCAACCAAGCCTATGTTTTCCCCCTCCCTTGCAAAGAGTGGTTGCCAGGAAGTGGGTGGGCAGAGGCCCCATCAGGAGCAGATGGCTGTGAGCCCACCTCCTCCACACTTGGCATTCAACATGAATAATTTTCTACATATAAAATAATAAAATAGTAGAAATAATAGTTAACAATTATTGAACAAAATTTAGGCATGCATCAAAAAATATCTAGTATATAATATCTATCTTATATGCACTATTTTTACCATCACAAAATCCCATGAGATCTCCATTATTAATATCTTTGCTTTATGGATAAGAAAATTAAGACACAGGGAGACACTAATATCTTTGATCCAGAGAAGTACGACCTGTTTTGGAAGCCCAAGAACGTGTCTATATGGGAAAACAAGTGTGCTCATGTTATCCAGTTTAAAGGGAAAAGAATTATAGTACAAACGATGACCTTGGAATCACCCTTGCTCCTCTCGTTCTTATTTTTCACTTTAAATTTATGAGAAAATGCTCTCCGCTCTCCCTTCAATACATTTTCATATTCTGACTGCTTTTCATTACCTTCACTGTCACTATTCTGTTCCAAGTCACCAGGTCCTCTCTCCAGACCTGCAGTGTCCTCCTAATTAGTGTTTCTACTTCTATTCTTGCTCTTCTTCATCCTGTTGTCAATGAGCAGTTAAAATCTACAGTGGCAGAGATTTTCAACAATACTACATAGTTGTTGACTAGATTCACCATGTTGTACAGTAGAACTATGAGAATTATCTCCCCTATCTTACTGAAACTTTATACTGGCTAGTTTGCATTCGTAACCCCCTAGTGATAGAATTTATCACTCCCGTTTTACAAGTAAGCCTCTGAGACCTGAACAAAGGCAAGGCTATACAACCTGTTATGCAAAAGATCTGGGATACAAACACAAATATAATTCCAGTGTCCTTGCTCTTTTCCCTGTGTAACATTGTCAGAAATATGAATTTCAATTAGTCTACATGAAAGAGACTAAACAATGGTACATTCATGCATATGTTTAAAACTGAGATTTAAATGACCACTTCTAGTGTCTCAAAATTTAGCACCAACTTTTCCCATTACATTTCCCAAGTTCAATTGCATTTACCCCATTTGACAGATGAGTAAATTTAAAAACATCATGGTATGATCATTTGTTTTCTTCAATCAGCAAGTCTTTTTTGGTTTTGCTTTTGGTATAATGTAGCAGCTCTAACCTAATTGGCTCCATATGTATCCATTAGGAGTGCTTTTGTCTGCAGATAATTGAAAACCCAACTTAGAGAGGCTCTGAGCAATAAAGAAGACATTAAATTATCTCTCAGAACCACAAGACCAGAGCTTTTCTTTGGAGGATTAACTGGGTTAGCAAAGGCTGAAACTCTTTCTAATCCTCCTGGTCAGCTGTCCTCAGGGCCTTGACCCTCTTTTTTTCTCCGTGTTTATTGGCTTATGTCAGAGAAGAGCTTCTACAACCCTCTCAGAGAAAAGGGTGGGTGTGCCAAGAGCTCTCACTTTCAACGTTCTGTCTTCTAATTTGGAAATGAAGTCCCTTGCAGGGCTTTCTCTTATGTCTCATTGAGTAGAATTAGGTTGCACAGTAAACCAAATACTGGCAACGAATATGAGATTTCCACAGAAGCTATAGACCAGTAAAGGTCGATTCCCCCAAGGTGCTGAAAAGGGACATTTTTTTCCCTAAATAACAACCACACAAATCCTTCTAGTCAGGCTATGACTAAAACTTTTAACTCCAAAATCCTTGTAAGTAATGATCAGAGCGTTAGCTCCTGCAATCCAAGCCAGACCATGACAAACCACCAGACAATCTGTAACTCAACTTTGATGGTAGCTGTCATTACTCACTAAGGTATACTTTGAAGCCCATGTTTTAGTAGAATGGAATGTTGGTGCCAATGTATTTTCCAAAGCCAAACCCTATCAACAGATCTCTTTCCCAATGAATGGGAAAGCTATCTTAAACATAGCTCTTGATCTAAATACCTTATCACAGAGATTTTCACATTTTCTCAGCATTCAAGCCCAGAAAGTTGAGACTCAATGAATTCACTCATTCATCCCCAGTGTCCTATCCTGTCTAGGTATTAGAGATATAATAGTGAAGAAAGCAGGCATATCCTATGTGCGTATAGCATACAGTCTAAATAGCAGGTGGTACAGATAAGGAAATAAGCACGTCAGTGGAGAATAACAGTGTCTTTATAGGAAGGAGAGGGGGTTCTGTGATAGCCCAGAAATAACGGTGGTTGGAAGGCGTAAAATGCTCACTTATGAGGCAATGTATAATCTGGGCTCTGAAACACGCCATGGAAATCAGCCCGGGGAACAGCAAGAGAATGGGAAGAGCACTTCAGGAGAATAGAAAAGACTTGGGATCAAGAGAGAACTGGAACTTCTAAGGAAGTGAAAATAACTGAGATTGGTTGCACTGTAAAGTACACAAGAGTCTGTGATTGGCAATGAATGGAGGCAGGAATTAGTGTCAGGGGTAATGAGAATAGCAAAATATAGGGCTAATAAGCAGACAAAAGCCAGATCATAAAGGATTTGGAGTCCCTGCAAAAAAAATGTTCAATAACTCAAATGCAAGGGTGGGCTATAAGAGGAGGAATAAAATGATCACGTTTGCATTTTCCCATATTGATTTGGCTGCTATGCAAAGAATAAATTGGAGAAGGCAAAGCTTGATGATATAGAGATCAATTAAAAGACTATTGCCGGCGCCGCAGCTCACTAGGCTAATCCTCCGCCTTGCGGCGTCGGCACACCGGGTTCTAGTCCCAGTCGGGGCGCCGGATTCTGTCCTGGTTGCCCCTCTTCCAGGCCAGCTCTCTGCTGTGGCCAGGGAGTGCAGTGGAGGATGGCCCAAGTGCTTGGACCCTGCACCCCATGGGAGACCAGGAGAAGCACCTGGCTCCTGCCATCGGATCAGCGCGGTGCACCGGCGGCGGCGGCCATTGGAGGGTGAACCAATGGCAAAGGAAGACCTTTCTCTCTGTCTCTCTCTCTCACTGTCCACTCTGCCTGTAAAAAAAAAAAAAGAAGAAGAAGAAGACTATTGAGGTGGACCAGGCTGGAGATAATGGAATAAAAGTATGCAATGAAAATGATATTACCTGACCCATTTTGTCACTGGCATGTTTGTTATTATCCTCCTTATTCACTCACTCACTCACTGGACCACAATTCATAGGGCCTCCACTCACATATATCTGGTATACTTGCTAGGGATGCACTAGCCTCCATCTCTGCCTTCAAGGGCTACAGTACAGAAAAAGAGATAACACTGGCAAACCAACCATTAAGTTGATGTTGTTATTAGAGTGGTAATATCAGGGTTTTTTTTTTTTAATCTTTTTTTGCTTATACAATTTGTCCTTCATCCTTTCTCCTAATGACGCATTTCCTGGGGGAAATCCACTTTATCTGATTTGATAGGGACTAAAAAAGCAAACAAATCTGTTCCCCTGACTGCAGACATGATTTAATTTTTGACATATAAATCTACCAGGGATAGCCAAGGTCTCATCATAATGCTTGGTTTATACAGGGGAACTTCATACAGTTCATGGAAAATGGAATTAAAAGTTTATTTCAGTGAAAGTGTGAAATTCATGCATTCTCATGTACATTCTGATTTAGGATTTTGATTTGAAAGTACCATGAATTTTTAGCATTGTCAAGAGTAATTTGTCTCTATACTCAAAAATCTTGCTGAGGTTGAAGCCGGGGTAAAGAGAGCCAAAAGGTGGAAGGAGAGTGCGAGACAGAGAGGGAGAGAGGGAAAGAGAGGGAGAGAGGGAAAGAGAAAGAGAGAGGGAAAGAGAAGGAGAGAAAGAGAGAGAGCAAGCATTGTTGCCACAATTTCAACATTTAGAACATTTTTATAACCATACAAGTTTGAGTTACATTTATTTCTGTTACTACTTACATTAAGAAGGATTTGACTATATAGATTCATGGGAATATGTAGAATGAAGAATATAAAGTTGCTTGTAGAAAAACAACAAGTTTCCCAGAAGACGTGGTCTTGAACTGAATCTTAAAGTGTGAGAGGACAGTGTAGTCCAGGTGGCAGGACAAGAAGAAAGCATTCCAGAGAGTGGGAACAGAATACACAACACTTGCAGGCAAAAAGAAGAGCAGATGGACAGGGAAGCCTAAGAATTTTTTAAAGACATATTCATTTATTTGAAAGGCAGAGTTACAGGTTGAGGGTGTAGAGAGAGAGAGAAAGAGAAAGAGAGAGAGAGAGAGAGAGAGAGAGAGAGAGAGAGAATGAATGAATTTCTATCTATTGGTTCACCCCTAATGGCCAAGGACTAGCCTACACAGAAACCAGGAGCCACATGGGTGGCAGGGACCCAAGCACTTGGGCCATCCTCTGCTGATTTTCACAGGTCATTAGCAGGGAGCTGGACCACAAGTGCCACAGCTGGGATCTGGAACCCACAGAGGATACCAGCATCGCAGGTGGTGGTTTTACTCACTATGCCACAAAGCCAGCCCCTGACTAAGTATTTTAAAAGAGAACATATGGATATACGCACAGTACATACAGGTAGGAGGTTCATGGGGAGATAGAGGAAGCCAGAGCCATTTGAAAGGAGAACTCAGCAATGTTTCCCCTTTATCCTGTGCAGACATCTCTCAAAACACACACACCCAAAAGTCAAAATACAAACACACACACCTGCATTAAGGAGTTCTTTCTTGACATGAGTATTAGGTTCATCTCAAGTTATTTGCCCTCCTATCCTGACACCTAAGATCTTTGTTTATGTCTGCAAGTCTCGTCCTTAGCATCCTCTGCGTTTTCAGGCTTCCTCACTTTCCCTCATTCCTCATCTTTGAAGTCTCAACACAAAATCGCCAACCGTGGACAGCCTTCCTTGATCTTCCAAGCCTCTGCCTCTGGGCTCCCACACTCTTGGCCTGAATGCTTTTTAAGCCTTTATTTCATTATGCCTCACATGAAGCTAAGTTTTGCAGATCTCCAGGATTATGAAGACTTTGAGAATGGGAATCTTGGCTCAGAGAGGCCTAACACAGCTCCTGGCCACTGGAGATGTTGAATAAGTGCTTTTAAAAATGGTGTAAGTGCAGACAATAAAATTTTAATTAGCTCACAGGATTTCCATTTGGGTCTGTTGCTGCACCAATGATGAAAATCCATATGGAGAAACATATCTGAATTGATTGATAGTTACAGATCTTTCAATTCCAAGGCTTTCAAATAAATCCAGAGGAAAGTGTGGGATTAACCTAGCTCATGGTATTTCAGCTTGACACTTTTTGGGCTCAGAGTCCACGAAGAAATTTAAATAATGGAGAAAACCCACCCATAAGGACTTTGGGGGCAAGAAGAAAAGAAGTTAAGGAGTCTGACAATCTCACTTCTGTTTTCTGGGACAGTTTGTAAAGTGCCAAAGAATCAGGTTAAAAGGAGGAAAAATCCACTCATCCTTCTCCAGGTTTTCAAATAATACATCAGGACCATCGGCAGCATCAAGACGATCATTTGAAAGATCAAGAGATTTTCATCTGTCATACAGATGCTTCAACGCTAAGCACATTCAGTCAATGGAGGTCTTTCTGCCAGTGTGGCTGTTCATTGCCCACTCAGCAGGAGGAGGACAGAGAGAAGGTTCCTCAGGTGTAAAGGAGGATGAAGATTCACTCCTCAGGACTGAGAGAGTTGGAGCTTTGCTGAGTCCCTTTTCTGCATGATGTAGCCTCCAGGTACAGAAGGGCTCCTTGCTGCCCCACCAGTCACTTAGAGGTGTGCAGAACATTGACAGCCTGAGTCATAGAGGACAAGCTGGAGAGGCTGAAAGCAAGCCTTATAAAATAGAATTCAGGCTTTCAAATAATGTCCATAAAGCTTTCATACAAATAGAGGCACTTACGTTAAATTTAAAGTAACTAGTCCACTGTACTCAGCATAGGATACCAGCTATATAAGTGTTCAAATATAATTGCTCCTCATTATTTCACAGATAGCAAAATCCTCACTCAAGTCTTTTAGGAAAAATTGAGATCTATTTGCATAAACCCATGCAATCTTCCTATATACTTTAAATTACCTCCAGATTAAGTATCAAACCTAATATAATGCAAATATTACATGTTATGGGTCAAGTAGGACTTGCACTGTTTAAACTCTAATATCCTAATATTAAAATTGATGGATTAAGGGCATAGAGTTCATCTAATTGTGAAATCTGGGAGGCAAGAAGGTGGGACATATTTAGGTCATTGGGGGCTTACCCTTGGAGGGTGGTTTCCATGAGAGGGTTAATGATTATTTGAGTTTAGGTCTGTCCTAATTCCCTGCTTCACTGTGTGATCATTCCTCCTCACTCATCATGACCAGCCTCTCATGCCAAGCCATGGAACCACCCAATCCTGAACTGTAATGTCTAGACTGTAAGCTAAAATAACTTTATCTTGCCCTAGAAGTTCTTCTAAGTTAAATAATGAAAAGCAGACTAATACATCCTGTAAATAATTATTATACTGAATTGTTTAGGGTATGACAAAAAGAAAACATCTGTGTGTGGTCAGTTCAGATAGAATTATATTTCCAAATATTTTACCCATTCTTGGTTCAACCAATGGATGTAAAACATGGAAATGAGGATAGCCGATTTATTGCAAGTAATTGTATGTTTTGTAGATATAGGCAGGAGATGTTCTCACAAATGAAAGAATCAACAAGTTTACCACAGTCTGTATTGTGGCTCATAGCCTTGCAGATCCTGAATAAAAATATTTCAGCCTACTCGGATATGATCCACTTGAGTGTTAGCCTGACATTGACTACATTAAGAGAAGAATAACAATATATTATCCCATGATAAAGATTCCAATTTAGCAACCAGGACATGTGTGTTTCTCATCCAAGATATTCTATTTCCCCAGTCTTGAGACACAGAAAAACCACCGTAACACTCAGAAGATTGTTTAGAATATCAATCAGGACTCTCTCAATTGCAAATGGCAGAACTCCTGATCCAAAGTGACTTAAGAAATTGCCAAGTCAGTCATTCTTCAAGGGAGTGTTCAGGCACAGCTTGAGCTCGGCAGGACCTGCTTATTTCCTCTCTATTTCCAAGCTCTGCCTCTTGCATGTGCACACCTTGCTCAGACAAGAATATGCTTGGGACACAAGAAGGCTTCAGCAGCTTCAAGTCTTGCATCTTCTCAAGTCAAATACTACAAATAAAAAATTCCTTTTCCAGAAGTTTGTCCAAATTTTTGTGCCTCTAATTATATCAGATGTCATCCTTCTAGCAGACAAGGTATCTGGGAAAAACCATACTCTGCTGTGCTTGAACCCAAATGATGTTGAGTCCCATCCAAATCACCGCCATAAAAGTGACAGTTACTAGAACTAAGGATGCTGAGTGACCAAACCAGCCAACCTGAAGTCATTGGTGGCACATGGAATTGGCAGTAGGGGAGAAGAAAGGTCCTGGAATTTTGTCTGTTATGTGACCAACCCCTTCATCCACTCTTGTTGACACACTCAGTGTATAGATGACTATTAGAATTTGCTGCCAACAAATTACGATTCTCGGTGATGTCAGAGAGATTGAACTCCACTTGGTTCTCCGGAAGATAGAAGTGGGTGCTCCACTGACTCTGGATCATACTTGGGGTGCTCAATTGGGTAAGGAAGATATTGGGGTGCCTTCCCCACATACATACAACATGGAACTAGACACATGGAAAATAAGCCTTAAGGAAGTAGTGGATCTTTCCTTTAATTAATATTTGCATGCCATGTGACAGACACCAAAAATGTAAGAAGCAAATAAGAAAACTACACTTAATCTTAGCCAAAAGGCCAAGAAGCAATGCAAATAAGAAAATTGGTTCCATAAAGTTGTATATAAGTTAAAACAGGACAGGTAATAAAAATAATTATATTTTTGGAAAGAGCCTTGAACAAATACATAGAGACTCCATTATTCTCTTTCTTCCTTTTGGTCTTGCATTTCCCTAAGCTAACTCTCATTCCTCCTGAGTTCAAACAAAGACATTTGCTTCTCTAGGTGATTATACACAAATACTGGAAAAAGGAGAATAAGACATCGCATAATTTAGGATGTGTGTTCGGTCCTTGACCAACAAGCCAAAAGACCCTGCTTCATATTAATGGGATGTCAGCCACCCTATATTTCATTCGTTCATTTAATTTCTTGTCTTCATGAAGCTTAGACTTCAACACACAAAAACCTGTCCCTCAAAATGAGAAAACAAAGCCATTCTAAAGACAAAAACCATGGTAACAATAGTGAATTGATTGATTTTTGTTTTTGTAAAGGAAGAAAAAAGGGGAGTGGGGTGTGGGGAATACTCCCATCTGCTGGTTCATTCCCCAATGCAGAAAACAGCCAGGATTGAGGCAGGCTGAAACTGGGAACCAGGAACTCAATAAGATCTCTCACGTGGGTAGCAGGGAACCAACTATTTGAGCCATCACCTCTGCTGCCCAAGGTATGCATTAGTAGGCAGCTGTAATCAGTAGCAGAGTTGGGACTTGAACCAGACACTCCAATATGGGGTGCAGGCATCCTATGTGGCATCTTAAGCACTGTACTAAATGCCAGCCCCTTGCACAATAATTTAAAGCAGTAAACACACATATACACACTCACACATACTTACTCATTAAAAAACTATGTAACTTTGGACACACTACATGCAGGCTCTGTGTGGAAGCTGAGATGAGTAGCACAATCTTGTTTACAACGGCACATGTTGTGAAGAGGGCAACAGACAACTCAGGGCTTTTTTCTCTCAAAGTGGCAGTGTTGCTACTGATGTGTTTCTAAAGATCCCTGCAATGTTCAGAAGGGTAGACAACAAGCTCAAGTTTCACTTAGAGGTTGGGGGCAAGGAGTGACATAGGCACATCCGTGTGGAATGTAATAGGAAGTGTTTGTGCATGGTCATAGGCTCTGTGTATCCAATCTCCTCAATTTATAAAATGCAAAGAGAATTAAGACTCACAGAAAGCCTGGTTCCATATTAAGGGTTGACCAGCCAATCAGTGCTTGGTAACAACTTACAGGAGGAATAAATGTCACTAGAAATAAGGGTAAATAAAATAACAGAAAATAAAATTCTGTGGCAAGAAGTTTTTATTACCAAAAAAATAAAAAAAAAAAAAGGTTGCGGTCAGAATTGTGGCATAACTGGTTAAGTCTCCGCCAGTGAAACTGGTATCACATATGGACACTGGTTAGAGACCTGGGTGCTCCACTTCCAATCCAGCTCCCTGCTAACACACATGGAAAAGCAGTGGAAGATGACCCAATTGCTTGCACCCCTGTACACATGTGGGAGACCTGGTGGAAGCTCCTGGCTCCTGGCTTCAGATCAGCCCAGCTCAGGCCACAGGAGCCATTTGGGGAATAAATCAGCGATTAGAAGATAGTGCTCGCTCACTCTCTCTGTTTCTCTCTCTCTCCTCTCTCTGCCTTTCAAATGGATAAAAATACATATTTTTAAGAAAGATTTCTTTATTGTTATTTGAGGGATGGAGGGGAGGAGAGATAGAGGAAAAGAGAACAAGACCAAGAGAGAGAGGAGAGCAGGATAGAGAGAGAAGCACCTGTCTTCTTCTGGCTCACACACCAAAATGCATTCAGCAGTCAGGGATAGGCCAGGCTGAAGTCACCAGCCCAGAACTCAGTCCAGGTCTCACATGTTAGGGGTAAGAACACAACTACTTGAACCATCCCTTGCAGTCTCTCAGGATATACATTAGCAGGAAACTGGAATCAGGAGTTGAGAACTTGAACCCAAGCACTCTGATATGAGATATGGGCACCACAAGTAGCATCTCAACCATTTTACCACCACTGAAAGCAGTTCGATAAGATATTTAGGGGACCATCCGGGACCTGAGCAATCCCCAAGGAACCCAAGACTATGGTCACTACATGCTCTTCCCAGGAGAATATAGTTGGGTCCCAACGAACTAATTGCTCAAAGTGACTTGGATGGGACGGGATTTTCAGTGACTCTGGCAGGGAATCTTAGCACTATACTAGTAGTTCTCTTTCTACATTTGCTCTATATGGGACACTCATTTTCTTTATTAAAAATTGCTTAGTAATTTCTAAGATATATCTAATGAATATGAACTTGAACGATACTGTTACACAACCTCTTGATTTAGACTGGTACCAGCCTTTTCTGTATAAGATGCATGCTCAGTGCTTTTACCTCATTGGCCAACTCATCCCCATGAGTTACTGCAAGAACAGGTATGAAATCACCCAATTTCCCAAAATGAAGCAAGGGAGGTCCCAAGAGGGAAGCACCAGATATATAACTTGACCCCTTCAAGGATGATTCAGTGGAGTGGATTTTCCTGTACCCAGGTCCCTTCCCCATGCTACTTTTCCCTGGCTTGCTTTTCTTCAGTCAAAAGCAGTAATGACACTAACCCTTCTCTCACACAGAATGCACTGGTGGAAAACCCACATGCCATCAGGGCTGACATTGTCTGAGTTATAGTCTTAATAATTAGCTGTGAGATTGTGCTTTACTAAAGCACATGAAACCAATGCCAGTGTGACCCTACTTGGCTGTCTTTCCTTGTGGCTTCAAGTGGCACTGCTGGTTATGGTGATTAATGAGTTAATAATGAAGATGAAGGTTTTTGGTGCTTGAGTACAGGGTAGCTGTCCACCAAAATAGATTAGCCTGGTCCATCGGGTGGGACCCTGAGGGGAAACGCTGCTTTATGCTCCTCTGGGGATCTTATTTAGCACCAACCTCCACATCATAAGGATATATTAAGGGGAAAGCAATTTTGGCTTACTCTGAAACGCTGACTGCTCCAGCTGCCTGATCGTTTCAAGTTTGCAGAGCTGGCCCTGCCTCAAGGGAGGAAGCACAGAATGGGAACCGAGGTCTGGATTCTCAGCCTGTTCTGGAGCTAATTTACGATGTGACCTCAGAGAAATCTCTTCCATTTGATCATCGGTTTCCTCATGGGTGAAAGTATAAGACAAGGTGATCAACAAGGCCCCTTCCACAATCCTGTTATTCAACCCACCAAGTAAACTGCTAGTAACCAAAGCACAACTTCCCCTGGAGGAGTACTTGCTGTTGAATTAGCATCAAAGCCTTCAGCCCAAGGCTGTGTTCCCAACACGCCCAACAGAAGAACCACCTGCCTTCAAGTATTAAAATCTCAGAGTTTCAAAAACATCCAGATAGAAAGGATCTCACTCCCCAGACAAGGACCCTGCAATCAGTGTTTTTAACAAATACCCCAGGTGATTCTCATGGTCTCCCATGAGCGAAAACCCTGAGACTTGGAGGTGTACATGTGGAAATCATACAGATCTCATACTCACTGCTGTCAAGTGTGAGTGCACAAGAGAATTTCATGGGAGCCCCTAAAAACCCTGCCACTGCAGTGCCATGTCCGGAAATTCACATTGAGGGGCAGCCTGGGCCTCAGCAGTTTAGAGATGTCCCAGATGGTACGGAATCACAGGGTTGAAAACTCCTGCCTTGAACCCAAACTATGAGATTCTCACATCCACAGAAATGACACCTCCCTTGCAATGTCACAGACGTCCAATGAACATCCGAGGAACTTCTTAGGATTACCCTGGGTCATCCGGCACCTGGCAGAGATTCAGAATACCAATTCTTGCTTTCCATGCACCTGCATGAGGGCAGTGACCAGAGTTTCTTCATACGAAATGGGGAATTGCTCCTTTGTTGTTACCAGGAAGATGAGGCCCACACAATGTTCAGTGAATGCTAATTAGACTAACGTTTGGAATCAATAGGAGTTTTAGGAAATCACATGAATATTATCACAACCTCAAGGTACTTGGCAAATAATTTCCTACAAGTGTATTCTATTATCTTTATTCCATTTTAAAAAGCAGAATTTATAGTAACATCAACCACCATCTTTGGAGTTTCAGCTATATTTTCAGCGCAAATCTAGAACAAATAATTACCACTGCTAACCCTCATACCATCTGCAGAAAGCAGGAATTTTGTGCCATGTTTCTCAGATGAGGAAACTCGAGTTCAGAGACTTAAATGACAGCACAGGACAGAGGTCCTTGAGCACATCCATCAGTCTGCAGGCCCCATGCCATACCAACCCTGTAATTTATTTTGTAGGCTGTTTTACTTCTGAGTAGTAGAGTCTCTCCCTCTGTCCATCATATAATTCCATATAATTTACATGAAAGCTCTGTCACTGGAGTACTGTTTCTGGGGAAATCGTCAGCCCATGTCAGCCTTTTGAAATGGCCAGAGTGGGAGCTGGGGCCTGTCTGAGGGAGGCAGCATTGCATTTAAGTCATCAGTCTAAGTCTATTAAAAGAGAAGCTTCCATTTTGAAAGAGACTTTGACATTTTTAAAATACCTATTTGTCACCAACAATATCCTTTCAAAGCTTTTAAAATCCTATAAAACTAAAAAAATCAGTCACTACACATGGGATCCTACTTTCTGTGTCACAGCTCAAGCAGTGACATTTTACCACCTAAAGATGTCTTTGTGCAAATATGTGTGTATGCACATACACACATGCACACATATGTGCGTGTGTATGCTCATGTGTGTTTGGTTTGGAATACATGGATGGAGAGGGTCATAGGAACTAGGATGTTCAGACGAGGCAGCAGGCGCTCAAACAATGAAGCAGACATATGACAGAAATCAAAGGAGCCTCATCCAACCTTTCTTTCATCATTAAAAGGGAGGAAAGAAGCACAGTCAGCCCGTGCAGCCCAACTCACCTCCCGTAACCATAACACGGGCTGGGAATTAGCCTCTGCCTCTGAAAATGGAAAGTGGCTAAGAACGTGACTCCTGCCTTGGTTACTTATAACTTTCAGCCAGGCATTTAATTTCTCTATGCCTCAGTTTCCTCCAAGGACTGTTAGAAGCAGTAAAGGAACTAATAAATGTAAAACAAAATGTATGAGAAACAATAGCATCATTGTTATTGTTATTCCTAACTCAAAAATATTATTGGTCTGTTCCACTTCACCATCTGGGGAAACAGATTAAAGACATATTTCCTTGAATAGTCAAATTACAAAATTGCCCACCCCCATGTCTATAGATTGACAGAATAGGCAGTCGTCCTCCTGGGGGGGTTTCCTTATCCACAAACTCCCTGTGAACGATGTTTATAGGTTCTACTAATCCATTCTGGGGATTGCTCTAGTTTCTACTAATCTACCCTGGCAGGTCTTTCTTCCTCCAGCCATATTTTACTCTCAAGTTTCTCTTACAAAATGTATCACAGTTTATTCTAAGCTTTTACATAGTCTATTCCCTAAATTCTCCCCAAAATATCTTTGTGTCACATGGGATCCATGTTTAAGGAATAAGAAAGAATAAAGCAAAGAATGGATCACATTGCTTTTGAGGTTGCTCAAGGGATTTACCAACTACTAACCTGATCTCAGGTTGCTGTATCCCAGCTGGTAGCCTTCCAAGTGGAGGAGACATACAACCAATACTAATGCAAATCTCCTTCCTCTGAGACCAGATGGCTACACTCTGGTGCTCAGACAGAAGGTCCCTTCCTTACATCATGCCCACAGCCACCACAACCTGCTTTCTTTTCCAACTCAGAATGAGTGAAAGCAAGAACACTCATCTTCAGGAAATTCCCTGCTCTATCTTCCTCCTACAGGACCAAGACTGCTCACCTGGGACAGACAGAGCAAACGCTGTCTTGCTATTTCTTCCTGGAAGTTCCAGTTGATCAGTCTAAGATAGCACTTGTTGAGGGAACCAAGGGTCCAGCATAAATCCACATTTAGAAGGAGAAATTCTTGAAGTTCCAATCAGGAGAAAGATATACTCAGTTTACATAAAAAAAAGCCAGATGCTCAGGTCAGCAGCACAATAGGTGGTGTCTGTTTTACTGATAAGTAAGCAAAGGGACTCAGCAGTAATTTTGCAGAAGCTAATTAATGTTCCCCAGCTTCAGGAAACACTGTCACTGATCCAAAAACATCCATATTCCAATGAAAGAAAGGATAAAAATCTTCTTCTTTGGATACTCAAAGGGATGTAGTAAAGGCAAAATTAAATGTGCTTTATGAACTTCAAGGATTTAAGGCTATGAAAACATTAGGCATAATTAGCATGCTTGAGCCACAATTCTCCCATCTGAAAAAAACAGGGTTAATAACAGCTATGAGAAAATTGTGAGAATCAAATAGGACTTGATGTGTGACAGTCCCACACAGAGGGTAGGCACTATTGAATCCTTCACTCTGGCAGACATTAGCCATGTACCAGCTAAGTAACTTCAACTCTTAACCTATATGACCTGAGATAAGGCATTTCTGGGTCTGATAGTCTACGAGGCTGCAGCACCCTCTAACCAACCACACCTGCATTGTCTCTCCTGAGTGTTCTTTTCTGTTACAAATTACCCAGTCTTCAAGGATTAGCTGGGTCCCAGGTCCTCCTTGAAGTTGTAACTGAACAGTTAGAGTCCCACCACTTAGGGCTTGTCCATCTGTGGTAGGTGTTACATGCCATCTAATTTTATTTTCCGGGTTTTAAGATGGTGTTGCTGATTTTAGGATCAACCCATGGTTTCCCCAGTGACAATCCAAATATTGCATCATTTTCTTTATCCAGAGAAGCAATAAGTTGTAACAGAAAGAGCATAGACATTTTCTTCAGAGAATCATGAGCTCACCTTTTGCTTCTACCACTTGTTAGTAATAATATTTGGAGCAACATTATATCTATGCATCAGTTTCTTCACAATTACTACATGTGGCATGAGAGGAGAACTTCAAAATTTATTCCAATATCCCTTTTCTCCAGCAGCAAGCAATGCAGTGAAGATACCATTGAATGAGAATCTATATTCACATAGATTTTCACAGACTGGAGAAAAGGATGAAAGGGAATCCTCCATAGCACCATGGCATCTGTCCCTCACTTAGATGCCTCAGCATACAGGACCCTGGACCAATTTTTTAAGGGAGCAGAAGACCATTTGGGAGGGTCGAAAATCATAAGATGCATAGCCTGACATTAAGAATTGGAAAAATCTTTCAAGAAACCTCAGTTTAAGACTTATTATGCCACCACAAGAGAAAGGAACAAGTGCTCATGGAGAAACTCGACAGAATGAAAGATGGAATATCAGGGGTGACCTGGATGGAACACAGAAATCGGGTGCTTGTAAGGGTGACTGTTTCATGCAGAGTAGGGGCTGAGACACAGAGCCCTCTAGTACCCCATACATAGCAGAGGACACTGCTTGGGACCAATGGCTAGGATCCCCATTTGAAATGAAGAAATACTAAGCATGCTTGCCTTGGCCTGAACATTCTAGATGTCAAAGCAATTACCAAGTTGTCTAAAACAGCCAGGCTGCTATGAGGAACCAAGTTGTCCTAACATTTTTGTAAGGTAATCCCTCAAGTTCTGAATGGATTTGAGTTATCTCTAGCTACCTGGTATCTGCAAGTAACTGTTTAGCAAATTAGTGCAGAGGGAGGTTTTAGGAAGAAGATAATGAATAGGCATTTTTCAAAGAATGAAATTTAAATAGTCAACAGACACATGAAAAAATCCTCAGGATCACTAGTCATCAATGATATGCAAATAAATACCTCAATGAGGTAGCTGTTATACAGATATAGAAAAATCAGTAAATACTAGCAAGAACATGGGGGGGAAAGTACCTTAATACACTGTTGGTGAGAATGTAAACTGGTAAAGTCATTGTGGAAGATAGTATGGAGAATCCTCAGAAATCTGAAAATAGATCTACCATGTGATCCAGCCATCTCACTCCTAGGAATTTACCCAAACAAAATTACATCAGCATGTGAAAGAATTGTCTATTTTATTGCAACTCAATTCACAATAGCTAAGTTATGGCCTCAACCCAGATGCCCATCAGCTGATGACTGGATAAAGAAAATGTTGTTTATATACACTACGGAATTCTACTCAGCCATAAAAAAGAATGAAATTCTGTTGTTTGCAACAAAATGGATTTAACTGGAAATTATTATACTTAGTGAAATTTGCCAGCCCCCAAAAGACAAATACTATATGTTTTCCCTGTGGTAACTAAGAGTACAAAAAGATGTAATATATATGAGTGATATTGACATTTTGAGATTTTTATTACTGTTTACAGCCCTTGTTTCTACTGTTTAGGAAGAATATTTTATTTTTGTTTTCTTCTTTTTCTTATTATTTATTGACTTCTTAGTGGAGGGTTAAGCTTAGGACTATCAAACTGAAAGTATGTCATTGTAAAAATTAAAAGAAAGAATAAGAAAGTAAGGAGGATGGGAGCATGGGCAGAAGGGAGGATAGGGTAGAAAATATCACTATGCTCCTAAATGTGTTTATATGAAATACATAAGATCTGTTCACCTTATATAAATGAAAATTTAACTACAAAAAAGGATGACAATGCCTCTTCTGCAATCACAGTAGATAGATCCTGAAGCAATTTTTCAAATAATATTATAAATTCCAATGTGTGCGTTCTACACAGATGGCAGAAGCTTATAGGGAGACAGTCTTATAAGCTGTTATAAGGATAAATGAAATACCAAATGTGAAAGCCCAGCATAAATGTTGATTCTTTCACTAGCACCTCCCTTATCTCCACAGTCCTCAGAATTATATCATATACGTTGGAAAGCCTCTAGCACTCTGTCTACAGTTGTAAGTGATGTGAAACTAGAAGGTGAAGAGGAGGTAAACGGTTGCCTCTGCTCAAAAGGACCTCAGAGATGACGCCATGCAACCATTCAGCTCTACAAAGGGGGAAACTGATGTCCAGAAGAACCAATGAGGCAGCCCATGGCTGCTTAAAGCGTGATTTAGTGCATGGATGGGCATTCACTCTACACCACCATGATTTAGTGCATGGATGGGCATTCACTCTACACCACCATTTGACTTCAACCTACTCTTCTCATATGTAACTCATGCGATCTTCAGCTTCTCATGCTGTGCACAGGACCAAGGACAAGAACTTAGATTTCAGCTGCTGATACACGCCTTCTCATAACATTAGGCTGCCCTCTCTGACCCATTCCTCAGGAGCAGTTTGGTGACTGGTGGGTTTAGAGAGGACTTCTGCAAACCATTAATCAGGAGATATGTTGTTTCAGGAGTGCAACACACTCCTCAAAGATCAGGAAACGGCAACGGTTTCTGTCGCATCAGCTTGGCTGGCTTGGAGTAGAGGCACCAGACTTTCCTTTCTGATATCTTCTGGTTAGGACAAGGATCTGAGAGTGCGAGGTCAGAAGGGAGGCCACAGGCATCCTTAAGCAGACACAGCCCCTCTTGCTGTGACTTATCTGCCAGAAGGGGATGTTACAAAGGCATAAGACCCTAATAAGTTGACTTAAGTTAATCAAAAGAGAGATTACCCTCAGAAGCCTGACCTATTGGATATGAGACGGTAAAAGAGGGCTTAGATCTTTCCTGAGTTCAGAGACTCCTCCCTGTCTACAAGGAACATCAGTTCTGCCCGTGGGCTTTAGTTCCTGGTCATCATCTTCCCTTCCAACTTCTGACTGCCTGGCCCAGGAACTGTGGATTTGATTGGCCAGTCTCACAATTGCAGAAGCCAATTCCTTGCAGCACCAATCTACTGCTCTTATACAGAAACAAACAGAAAGTACAATGGCAAGAAAGATAGGGTAATTGAGTTAAATAAGAACAAAAAAGGAATGAGTTAAATGCTCAATAAAATATTTGCTTGTGCAGACAAGATACAAAATATCTATGATAGATATGGATAGAGGGGAGGCAGTTATTTCTTCCTGATTGAACTCAATCCAAGAAGCCCATAAGTGGACACTTTTGGTACCACTCAATTGCCTTGAATCCCCTTGCCAGTACGTGTTGCCTACCCTTCAATTTCTGTGTGCTATGATCCTCTCCGTCTGCTACTGTGACCTTCTTCAGGGGATCATCCTTAGGCAATGGTAGCCAAAATACCTACAAGAAAAGGAACAAATGTCTAGGGGGCTGATTCTTACTGGGGATAATCTGTAATCAATGCTTAGATGGTGCTGGGCTGTAAACACCAAGATTCCTTGCCCCAGACTAAATTCTGAGGAGTTATTTATGCTCCAGGGCTCCCTGTGGGTCCAATTTAGGCTAAGACTTCATTGAAGTTACAGTCTTCCTTTCTTTCTCTTCACTATCTTGCCCTTCCATTCTCTTACTAGTTCCTTGTGGCTTTTCCGTAGAAAATTGCTTACACTCAGATCCTAGGCTTGGGGTCTGTTTCTGGAAGAATTCAATATCAAATGGGCCCTCCCCTCCCAGCACCCCTCTTATGTACACTGAGCATACTTTGCAAGTTCAGGAAATGTGTGTAACGTTTCAAAGCCGCTCTAGATATTTTGGACAAAATCATTAGTTCCAAAACTTTCTTCAGTAACAGAAACTACCTTTTAGATGAAGTAAAATCTTACTCAGAATCAAGTATATTAAACAGTTCCAAGTCACCTGCTTGGTTGACAGATGGAGATATCTGAAGCCCAGTTGCTTTTCATTCCCACTGTGCTACAATTGCTCCAAGGCACCTGTTGGGGACCTAAAGTGTTTTTGAAATACTACTGGCAAGCAAGCATCTTTGGTGACTTCCAGGTTACCTCCAAACCCAATTCCAATGCTCCATGTTGTTCTTCTTAATTTGATTTGTGCTGTTTTTAGAAGAAAAGCAAACAGGTCTCTTATCCTCTTAGTTTCAAGTGACCACTACTTTCTTTCCTCATATAATCCCAAGCCCTTGACAGCTTCCCATCTTACCATCTTGCCATGGTCCACTATTAATTTCAAGAGACCAAGCAAGTTGCAATCCCCTTTCATTTCAATTTAGGTCTCATTCATCACAATACCAAAAGCAACCACAAGTCTTAATAAATGCCCAATGGCATTGACAGTCTGAATTCAGCAGTAGTGAGTACCCCTATTCTGGGACAATTCTACCTTTCTGTAAACAAGAATCCATCATCCTTTATTTCTCCAAATAATCCCATTCAAAAAAAGTGCATTGAAAACTTCAAAGAAGATCAACTAATCCACCAGTTAATTGCTTTAGAAATATAGTTGGAGAGAGCTATAAATGAAATGATCAGACTCCTTGTCTTCAAGAGTAATAATGGGCTTGACACATAACTATTTACAAAATAATTCACACTTCTTATTTCATTTCCTTATTTATATAAGAAATATTTTTTTTGCCTCAAGACTTGAAAAACTCATATCTAAACCTCAAAATCCAAATGGGCATTCACAATGTTTAACCAGGTTTGCCTAGAACAGGCATCATGGAGAAGACATGGACCATAATGGACATCATGGAGACCATTTGTATTGGAATAGAAAGGGGTTGCTGAGTCATTCGGTTAACTCAAAAGCCTTGGATTTTTAAAAACCCTTCCCACTGCACTTGCCTGAAGGATAAGGCACAGTGTGCTTTTAAGAAATCTGTTGAAGATTGATGGTGAAAGTGATTGAGCACCTCTCTAGCACTTGTGTACATTGGTGGTGTTGCAAAAGGAACAGACCTATAACCTTTGGAATACAGCAGACACAGACACCAAGACTTAACAGTTTTAAAGTTATATCATTGCAGAATAAGAAGAAATATTAGAGCATCATTATAGGTGACCCTGTGCCTGGCTATGAGACTGCCTGCCTAGCCCATGTAGGAGGTTAAGAGGGCATGGCACACCAAGTCTCCCAGGAAAGACCCAGGTCGGAGGCTCAGCACACTGGGACCAACATGTGACCTGACTGCTGGCAGGCAGCAGAAGCCCCAGGCACATTTCTCCCTCCCCCACTTTCTGTTGAAGGGCATTGTAATTGTAAACTAGGTAAACAGCTCCAGGGTGAAACCCAGACTCATAAAGACCACCTGGAAGGCTACTTAGGCTACATGACCTTCAAGCTGATTGGAGAAGCATAGAGGCACCAGTATCTGCTTTGTTCTATAGAATTAGTGTTGCTACCCTGAACTAACTACTCTTCTTTGCCTGTCCTTTAAAAGATTGTGCCTGTTTGTTAATAATTGGACATGTTCATCCAAACTGTTTCCAGTGCTTCTTGTGCTTCTTATTGAAGAATGACGTTGCCCCACCATCTCAACAGTGTGTGGGTCTCGCAGGACAAGCCCACAGATCATCCCAATTACAAGGAAGCCTACAGTTGCTGTAGATAGACAGGAACACAGTGAGATGTGAGCCATGAGGAAGCCTGGGAGACCAGAAGGGAAGTCAGGCCATAAAACAACCTGGAACCTATCAAAGCCAGTGACCCTCTCTAGAGGCTTTTTTAACTCCCTCATGAGGAAGTATTATCATTCAATATTTGAATGACTTCTGTAAGAAGCTCTGACCTGAGATAAAGAGAGAAACAGCTTAGGGGATCAGATGAACCTGTGTTTTCCCATAGCATGCCAATATGCGACCTTGGCAAGGTGACTTAATATTTCTAAGCAGTCACTTCACATGAAAATGGAAGTAATGTCTAATAATATAGTGACAGCTAACTTTTCTAACATAATTTTCTGTTATCAGACAGGTGGTCAAAAATGTCAGTCTCAGGCCGGCACCGTGGCTCACTTGGTTAATCCTCCACCTGTGGTGCTGGAATCCCAAAGGGGGCCGGGTTCTAGTCCTGGTTGCTCCTCTCCCAGTCCAGCTCTCTGCTGTGGCTCAGGAGGGCAGTGGAGGATGGCCCAAGTGCTTGGGTCCCTGCACCTGCATGGGAGACCAGGAAGAGGAAACTGGCTCCTGGCTTTGGATCGACACAGTGCCGGATGTAGTGGACGTTTGGGGAGTGAACCAATGGAAGGAAGACCTTTCTTTATTTCTCTCTGTCTATAACTCTACCAGTCAAATAAATAAATTAAAAAAATGTCAGTCTCTGTGTTAGCTTGATCTGTTCGAACAAAATACCATGGATTGTGTGGCTTAAGCAATAGATATTTCCTCACAGTTCTGGGGATAGTTAGTACAGATTTTAAGTATCAGCTGATTTGGCTCCTGGTGATAATTGAGTCCTCAAATACTGAGGAGAGCAAAATCTCTTCCTCCACTTATGAAACCATTAATCCTTTCCTGGGGACCCATCCTTTATAACTTTATCTAAGCCTAATTAGCTCACAAGAGCCTCATCTTCATAAATCAACACTTTTTGGGGTTAGGATTTCAACATAGACTTGAGATGGGTACCGTGTATTCTACAGCAGTACCATTTTTTCCTCTCCTCCCTTCATATATAATGTGATTTACAAACATATATAAATGCATATAGATATTTTTATATGTATATATAAAATCTCTTATGTGAAAATACCAATTGCAAGGCATCTATTATCTTTATTTTATGGGAATAACAATCATGGATTCTACTGCATGATGCCTACTCCCTCTGATAGTGTATGACACACAAATTATAAAACAATTATATAAATCATTAAAGAATTATATTAACAAATTGTATAACACTCACAATTATATACTTAATTGCTCAAATTGTGTTTTGAGTTAGCTGCACATTATTGTCATCATCTTTTTGTGTGGATGTATTTGACCAAATGTTTTGAGTAACTTGGTCTGTACACTTGCACTTTTAAAATTATATTTATATATCTAAAAGACAGAGGGAGAGACATAGACAAACAGAGTTCCCTTCTACTGATTCACTTCCCAAATGCTCACAAAGGCCTGGAGCCAGGAGTTCAATCACAGTCTTCCTCTTGGGTGGCTCTACTAATTGAGCCATCACGTTGCCTCTTGGAATGCACTTTAGCCAGAACATAGAATCAGGAGCAGTGCCAGAACCCAAGCCCAGGCACTCCAATACAAAATATAGGCATCCCAATCACTGACTTAACCACTAAGCTGGACACTCACCCTTATACAGTTGTAATTTTTTTTAAATTTTTTTTTGACAGGCAAAGTGGACAGTGAGAGAGAGAGACAGAGAGAAAGGTCTTCCTTTGCTGTTGGTTTACCCTCCAATGGCCGCCACAGCCAGCACGCAGCAGCTGCCGCACCGCGCTGATCTGAAGGCAGGAGCCAGGTGCCTCTCCTGGTCTCCCATGGGGTGCAGAGCCCAAGCACTTGGGTCATGTTCCACTGCACTCCCGGGCCACAGCAGAGAGCTGGCCTAGAAGAGAAGCACCCAGGACAGAATCCGGCACCCCAACAGGGACTAGAACCTGGTGTGCCAGCACCGCTAGGCAGAGGATTAGCCTATTGAGCCACAGCGCTGGCTACAGTTGTAATTTTAAATCCAGTTCTACCACTAAGAGTCTGTGATGTTTTAGGCTAGTCAATTAAAAAGAGTCTCAGCTATGTGGTTGAAATAAAGATTCCACCAAATGATCTTCCATTTCCCTTCAGGCCCATTTCCAAAAACTGGTACAGGTAAGTGCAACAAGGGTCCTGGAGGAGAGAACCATCTGCCCTGGAGTAGAGATGTTTTCTGTAGGGTGATAATTTTTCAGCCTACTATTCCCATACCATCCAAATGAAAACTCACTCAGCCCACAAAGAAAGTCCAGCATTTTTAACAAGCAATGGGGAAGATAGTACATACACAGATCCATTACTTATACGAATATATTTACTTGTGTTGAAAAGGTCATGTTATTAAGATAAACTTATTTATGTTTGATCTGATCAATAAATCCAAAGAAAATTCCTCCTTCTATCCTTAAGCTGGCTTATTTTCATGACATTTTAATGCTTTCTGATCATTCCAAGTGACACCATCATCTCACTAGCTTACAGACCATAAATTCAGAGTTGTGTAGAGCAGCTGTGTGTTCTATGATTACAGCATAATGGACAAATGGCCCCACACTTCCTCCACCTACTCATCTCTCCCATGTAAATAGCACCAAATCTTTCCACCCATGATGCCTTGCATAAGCACACACTTAGAAGGTTCCCATTGCCTATTTAGTACAAAACAAAACTTCTTCCATTGAGGCTTGCAAGATCCTCCTTAAAATCCTAGAGCTCCAGCTTGTGCCAGGCACTATGTCAGTTGGAGAATAAATGGGTCAATGAAGTCCAGTCAGTCCCTACTTCAAGAAGCAAAATTCTCAGTGAGAATATGAAGAAGTAAACAAATCATTGGAGAATGCTCATACTGTGCTCTAAGGGCTGCCACAGGAAAAATATTTGATGGAAGGAGTGCTGTGGGGGACACAGGAACAGAATGACTCAACCTGATGGTGTCATTGGGGAGGCCATCAGCAAAGTCACTTCTATCTGACCGAGGAGGCAAAGTCACAGAGATGGATGGGAGCTGAGAATGTCCCACTATTTCCTGCCTTCATATATCTGTTCATGTGGCTCTCTGCCTGGAATTCATCTCCTCCCTTCTCCCAGACACATCTTTCCTAACACAAATCCAGTAACACATCTTTCCAACTTTCCCTTAAGTACCATAATGAGGCATGGCTCACAGCAGGCTAATGGTGGCTCTGTTAAGCTCTCATTTTCTGTTCTATTCTATTTACACATGTATATAGGCTCCCTGCTTCATTCATCTCCTTAGCTCCTACAGTCCTAGGTACAATGCATTCCATCTAGTAGGCAATCAATAAACAGCAGCTGAATTGAATTATATTCAGCATCAATCTTTGTTTAAAGACAGCAGGTGAGGTTCATTCTCTGACAAGGCATGGAGAAAAATTTACAACACAGACCATTTTCTAACCTCCAATGATCCAAAACTTGGGACTTTCCACTTTAATTTCCTCTCCATGAACCAGACTCCTGTGGACTACACTAATCCATAACCTTGAAATGTGTGCTCCCAGGTTTTGCTTTGTTCCTCCCATTGATTCTGTCACTTCCTTCACACATAAAGATCCTATACTTTTCTCCTGTCTTTTCAAGCTTAGTTCTGCTTCTTTCCCTGCATCATCCTCCTCTCGGTAAGTTCTGGATTGGTTTCACCTGTTCTTGTTCATTTTGCTGCGCTCTCTCCCCTCTTCTGGCATTACTCCCTACAAAAATGCCCATTTATCCAAACTGTATTTTTCCATCTCCCTTTCCCTTGGAAGCTAATCAGATGAAGTATTGGAACCTAACCCTCCATCAATGCTGTCACCAGAGTGTAGGCAATCCTTTGAAATTGCTTTCCTCAACACAAGCTGGTAGAATGCTCTCTAAAGAAGAGGACTTAAGGAAGTCCAAAGTCAATATGTAAGACACAAAAAAGAGCACTAGAGAAAAGTGAAGGCTCTGGTACCAACAGAGGCAGCAAGTATTAAACATAGCACAACTTCTAGAAAGATGAACATAAAACACTTATACGAAAGTGTTATTGAGCTCATTTCCTATTAGGTGATATATCATGTCCAACACTCAGCAAATTATTATAAGGCCTGCTAACAAAAGGCAAGAAATATTAGTGAAAAGAGTGAAAGCAAGCATCATCATGAGATGTAAATTAAACAGATATTGGAATTATCATGCAGGAAATTTAAAATAACCGATTAACATATTAAGGAATCTAGTGGGGGAAAAAGACAACAGGCAAAACCAGATAAGTGATGTAAACAGATTGACAGACTTTCTAAGTATGAAGCAAAATTGAATGCTTAAAATCAAAAATATTAATAAAAATTAAGAATTTAATTGGTGGATTCATCAACAGACAGGACATGAATGAAGCAAGAATCCGTGATCTTGAAGACAGGTCCCCAGAAGCTTCCCACAGTGAAATGAAAAGAAAGAACATGAATAAAAATAGGAGAACAGAACATCCAAGAAGTGTGGGACAATTTAAAATAATGTGATATATAACTGAAATACTAGAAGGGGAGCAGAAGTATTAAAGAAAGTTCATTGGAAAGAAGGCAAATTACATAGGTCTGAAACTTGTATCTACGCACACAAAAAAAGGAAAAGTGTCAGAGAATTTGAAAAAAAAGTAAAATCTTTATTTTTACGTATTTAATTGACCTAAAACTTAACTCTATGAAATGAAAGTAACAATAGATGGCTAATAATGTCATATACTTGTGAATATGTGAAATGAGTGGCAGCAATGCTACAAGGGATCTGAGACAATATATTGGGAATCTTCTCTAATCAGTGACCTGCGCACCATGCTTGAAGCAGGACAGTGCTACATAAACATAGACTCAGGTTATTTTAAAAGTATACAGTAAACTAACAAAATCATTTAAATGCTTAGAGGATTATAATCAATTTAGTACAAGAACAGATAAAATGAAATTATCAAAAATGCTATACACAAAACCAGAGTAAAGGACAGGCATTGTGGTGCAGTTGGTTAAGCCACTGCTTTGGATTCCCACATCCCATAGCAGAATAGCTTCAAGCAGAATAGCTTGAGCCTTGGCTCAAGTCCTGGCTCCTCCATTTCTGATCCAGCTTCCTGCTAATGTACCAGGGAAGGTAGTGGAAAATGGCTCAGTTATTTGGGTTCCTTCCACCAACATGTAGTTGCAGATGGAATTCCTGGCTCTTGGCTTTGGTCTGGTCCAGCTCTGGTTGATGCAGAGATTCGAGGAGCAAACAAGCAGATTAAAGTGCACTTTCTCTCTATGTGTATGATCTACCTTCTAAATAAATATTTTATAAAAGAAGAGGCCGGCACCACGGCTCACTGGGATGATCCTCTGCCTGTGGCGCCAGCACCCTGGGTTCTAGTCCCGGTTGGGGTGCCAGAATCTGTCCCGGTTGCTCCTCTTCCAGTCCAGCTCTCTGCTGTGGCCTGGGAGGGCAGTGGAGGATGGCCCAGGTACTTGGGCCCTGCACCCACATGGGATACCCAGAGGAGGCGCCTGGCTCCTGGCTTCAGATTGGTGCAGCGCGCCGGCTGTAGTGGCCATTTAGGGGGTGAGCCAACGGAAGGAAGACCTTTCTCTCTGTCTGTCTCTCTCTCACTGTCTAAATTATGCCTGTCAAAAAAAAAAAAAAAAAGAGAGAGAGAAGAAGAAAGGAAGAAATGAAAGAGGGGAATGAGGAAGAGGAGACAATAGTTACAATAATGATGATAACCTATTTAACAAAATTATCTAAGAGATAAAACTATTTTTAAGAAACAAAAGACAGATAGAAAGACCCCAAATAGCTAAAGCAGTCATAAACACCAAAAACAAAGCTAGAGACGTCACAATACCAATTTAAAGACATACTACAAGGCAGTTAGAATAAAACAGTCTGGCACTGGCACAGAAACAGATATGTAGATATATATGGAACGGAATAGAAACTCCACAAATAAATCCATCCATCTACAATCAACTTTGTCTTTGACAAAGGAGCAAAAATCAACTCCTGGAGCCAACACAGTCTCTTCAACAAACGGTGCCGGGAAAACAGGATCTTCACATGTGAAGTATAAAGAAACACCCCTACCTCACATCTTACACAAAAATCCACTCAAAATGGATCAGAGACCTAAATCTGTGATGTGATACCATCAAATTAATAAAGAATATGGGGAAAACCCTAGAAGACACTAGCATAGGAAAAGATTTCTTGGAAAAGACACCAGGAGCACAGGCAATCAAACCCAAAATTAACAAGTGGGGTTACACCAAACTGAGAAGCTTCTGCACTGCAAAAGAAGCAATCAGCAAAGTGAAGAAGCAACTGACAGAATGGGAGAAAATATTTGTAAACAATGCAAGTGACAAAGGTTTAACTTCCAGAATGTATAAAGAACTCAAGAGACTCAACAACAACAAAACAATCCAATTAAGAAATGGACAAAGGACCTGAATAGACATTTTAAATAGAGGAAATTCAAATGACCAATAGACACATGAAAAAGTACTTAGAATACTAGCCATCAGAGAAATGCAAATCAAAACTACAATGAGGTTTCATCTCACCCCAGTTAGAGTGACTCTCATACAGGAATCAAAAACAATAGATGCTGTTAAGGTATAGGGAGAAGGGAATCTTAATCCACTGTTGGTTAGAATGTAAACTGGTACAGCCTCTGTGGAAAATAGTATGAAGATATCTCAGATAGCTGAATACAGATGTACCATATGATCCAGCCATCCCACTCCTAGGAATTTATCCAAAGGAAAAGAAATCAGCATATGAAAGAGTGATCTGTACCTCCATGTTCATTTCAGGTCAATTTACAATAGCTAAGATATGGAATCAACCCAGATTTCCATCAACTGAAGACTGGATAAAGAAATTATAATATATATACACTAGAGAATACTACACAGTGGTAAAAAATAATGAAATCCTGTTATTTGCAACAAAATGGATTCAAACAGAAATCATTATACTTAGTGAAATAAGCTAGTCACAAACAGACAGGGGCCGGCACCATGGCTCACTTGGTTAATCCTCCGCCTGCGACACCAGCATCTCATATGGGCACTGGGTTCTAGTCCTGGTTGCTCCTCTTCTAGTCCAGCTCTCTGCTGTGGCCTGGGATGGCAGTGGAGGATGGCCCAAGAGCTTGGGCCCCTGAACCCGCATGGAAGACCCTGAAGAAGCACCTAGTTCCTGGCTTCAGATCGGCACAGCTCCTGCCATAGTGGCCATTTGGGGAGTGAACCAACAGAAGGAAGACTTCTCTCTCTCTCTCTCTCTCTCTCTCTCTCTAGAAATAAAAAAAAAAAAACAGACAAATACCATATGGTCTCTGATTTGTGGTAACTAACAGAGTACTGAAAAGATGGCCAGTGCCGCAGCTCACTGGGCTGATCCTCTGCCTGCGGCGCCGGCACCCCAGGTTCTAGTCCCAGTTGGGGTGCCAGATTCTGTCCTGGTTGCTCCTCTTCCAGTTCAGCTCTCTGCTGTGGCCTGGGAGGGCAGTGGAGGATGGCCCAGGTGCTTGGGCCCTGCACCCGCATGGGAGACCTGGGGGAGGCTCCTGGCTCCTGGCTTTGGATAGGTGCAGCGCACCAGCTATAGCAACCATTGGGGGGGGGGGTGAACCAACAGAAGGAAGACCTTTCTCTCTGTCTCTCTCATTGTCTAACTCTACTTGTTTAAAAAAAAAAAAAAAAAAAACAAGATAATCTATAGGAGTTAAACTAATCTTGATTATTGGGGAACAGTGATTTTCTTGTTGTTTGTTGTTGTTGTTGTTGTTGTTCTTTACTTATTTTTTCTTCATTCTAACTGATGAACTCTCTACTTAGTGTAGAGTTTATCTTATGAGTATAAAATTTAACTAAAAATTGATCTTTGTAAAAAATAAGAATGGGAAAGTAAAAGGGTAGGGGAAAAAATGTGGGAGTATGGGTAGAAGTGAGTTGAGGGAGGAAGAAGCATCATATCCCAAATTTGTATATATTAAATGCATGAAATTATATTCCACAAATAAATACAATGAAAAAGAAAATACAAAACAGATTGCCAGACTGGATGAAACAGCAACTACACCACAATTTCTTTATTCTCTCACTGATGTAATTGGGACTAATCTAATCTTGGAACTATTATGGACGTGTTCTGATCTGTTTCTATTTTGTTCGTGATTCTCTTTGACCTTCAGTTTAGGAAGTCTCTTGACACCCATCTTCACAATCACTAATTTTTTTCTTCATTTGTGTCCCATATATTGATGAGTCCAGATGAATTTCAGATACTTAAAACTTCATCAACATTTGGAATTAATTTTTAAAATTTTTTAACTATTCTACAGCTTTGAAGTGGTATATCTTGGAATTTTAAATTGTATATTCTCAGAGCTGACACTGTGGCATAGCGGGTAAAGCTGCTGTCTACAGTGCTGGCATCCCATATGGGTGCCAGTTCGAGTCCCTGCTGCTCCACTCCTGATCCAGCTCTCTGCTATGGCCTGGGAAAGCAGTGGAACATAGCCGAAGTCCTTGGGCCCCTGCACCTGTGTGGGAAGCCCAGAGAAAGCTTCTGGTTCCTGGCTTAGATCAGTACAGCTCCAGCCCTGAGGCCATCTGGGAAGTGAACCAGCAGATGGAAGACTGACCGACCAACCTCCCTCCCTCTCTTTCTCTCTCTTCCTCTGCCTCTCTGTAACTCTGCCGTTCAAATAATAATTAAATAAATCTTAAAAAAATACAAAACACCCACGAACTATAAAATTTAAAAATAAATGAATTACATATCCTCTGTGGCAAATTATGTTGAACCTCTTTTTATGTGCTTACTAGTAATTTCTATATCTTTTTAGTGCTGTACCTCTTAAAACCTTTACATATATTTTCTTTATTTGAGAGACAGAGATAGGGAGTTCCTATGTATTGGTTTGTTCCCCAAATTCCTTTAGTCACCCCCACCCACCCACCTACTCCCCAGGCAGGACTGAAGCCAGGAGTCTGGAATCCAATCCAGGTCTTCTACATGGGCAGTAGAAACCCAAGCACTTGAGTCATCACCATTGCCTCCCAGGGTCTGCAACATTATGAAGGTGGAATCAGGAGCTGTATCCCTAGTATCTTATATAGGTACTCTGATTTGGAATGTGAGTATCTCAACTGGCTTCTTAACCCCACTCCTGTAGACTGGTTACCTGTTTGCTGTCTGTCACTCCAATTAGTATGCAAGCTCCAAAAGCAGCTGAATTAATATTATTCACACCTGCACTCTAGTGTCTAGAACTGGGGTCTTATGGACTAAATCCATACCACTTCGCATTGCTACAGATTTATAAGATAATGATTGTTTTTAGGGTCAACATTTATAATCATAAATTTGATTAGAACACTAATGTTAAACTCCAATTAAGTGTCTTAGTTCATTCAGGTTAAAATAGTTATAGAGGCCAGTAAGTTCAAGACCAAGGCAACAGCAGACTGGGTGACCGAGGAGAGCTTGCTCTCTGCATTAAAAATGACACCTTTTTGATGCATTTGCAAATGCAGAAGGGATGACCAGTTGCTCAGGCCTCCCTAAAGACACGAATCTCATGCAAGGGAGCTTATTAGTGACGTAATAAGTTCCCAAAGGCCCTACATCTTAATACCATTGCAGAGGATTAGATTCTAAAGCAACAATTTGGGGGAATAACAAATATTCAGTTCAGAGGACCCCAGAAAGTCATTTTTTTCTTCTCATTAGAACTTTTTAATTTAAATAGGGTTATACATTCAGTTTTATCAATTAAAAATTTTAGAAAATAAGTATTTAGCATCCAGATCAAGACGCTGATTGGGATGCCCACATCTCATAAGAGAGAACTCAGGTTGGAGTTCTGGCTCCTCTTCTAGTTGCAGTTTCCCACAAATCTACACCCTAGTCGGCAGCAGAGGATGGCTCAAGTAGTTGGCTACCTGTCGCCAAAGTGAGAAATATCGATTGAATTCTTTGTTCTGGGCTTCAATTTGGCCCAGCCTCAGATGTTTAGGGCATTTGGGAAATGAACCAGCAGTTAGGAGCCTTGTGCATTTCTCTGTCTCATTTTATCACTGTCTTTCAAGTAAAATAAATAAAAATTTTAAATACTGGGACTTTTTAGACATCTATTTTCCATCTCATTGCGTATATTTGACCATATGAGAGAGAGAGAGAAAGGAAGAGAAAGCTGATCTCTTCTCTTTTCTAACTGACCCACTCCCACAATACTGGCCTTAATTAATCATGAGGGCAGTGCTCCCAAAACCTGGTGACTGTGTAAGGGGCCGGTGCTGTGGTGTAGCAGGTAAAGCCTCAGCCTCCAGTGTCAGTATCCCATATGGATGCCAGTAGAGTCCCAGCCACTCCACTTCCCATCTAGCTCTCTGCTGTGGCCTGGGAAATTAATAGAAGATGACCCAAGTTCTTGGGCTCCTGCACCAGCGTGGGAGACCTGGAAGAAGCTCCTGGCTCAGATCATCGCAGCTCCGGCCATTGTGGCCATCTGGAGAATGAACCAGCAGAAGGAAGACCTCTTTCTCTCTGTCCCCTTCCTCCCTCCCTCCCTCCTTTTCTCTCTCTCTGCGTAACTCCGAATTTCAAATAAATAAATGTTTAAAAGAAATACCCCATTTCTCAAAACTGTCACAATGACATTTAAATTTCAACATGAGTTTTGACGGAGATGTTCAAATCATAGGACATACCAAAATAAGTTTGTGGTGCCTGAATGATGAGATCCGTGTTCCAATAATGGGCAGCACACTACCTTTGTCATACACAGACAGAAAATAGATGCACACAGTGGGTTTTCCTGTAAGCAAAAATGCCATGTCATGTTCCAACATTGTGCTTTGAACATCCAGGCTACATTAGTAAAACCCAAGTATTTTGTGTGAATTTCCTACTCCAATCATAAAATAAAGAATCTTGCATGAAGATCAAGGAATTATGAAGAATAAATCCAAGAAAGAGGAACATACAATAGCCCTTTTCCAGCTACAAATGTGAAGTCAAGGCCAGGCTGACACTTTCTGTAGAAAGACCTTCCTCACTTCCCACAGTAGACACCTAATGCTCCTCCTATAGTTGGCACAGTCCTGTGTTTGAAATTCAGATGTATGTCAACGAGATCTCCTCACACGTCAATCTTCTCTATCAGAATGATTCATCAGGGCAGAAACAATGCCTCTTCCATCTCTGGGTTTCCAGAGCCACTGCAGGCCTTCTATGTGGAGACATGAGCAGATGGGTAAAGAGTGAGTGTGTGATAATTAGAGCTAAAAAAGACCGTCTTCATGGTGAAGGGGAAAACAAGCCCAGAAATCTGCTCCAATTAAGGAAAGCCACAGTATTTCATAGAAATTCAGTTTAGTATGCCTTGGCCTGGATTTGTAAGCCCTATAACCCTCTAGAGTCCATAACTATTGATACTTCCTTCCAACCTACCTACTTCATACTGTATCTCTCACTCCTTGCTCAGCAATGACTTCAGTTTTAAGATTATGATGGCAGAAGCAGAAAATTCAAGAAAAATACAAATGGGTAATAATTACAGGCATCCCTGGGTATCTATGGGGGATTGGTTTTGCAGGACCCCCTGCAGACACCAAAATCCTCAAATTCTCAAGCTCCTTATAGAAACAGGCATCATATTTGCATATAGCCTATGTACAACCTCTCATATAGTTTAAATCATCTTCATATCCCTTGTAATACATAATGCAATGTAATTTCATGTAAATAGTTGACATGCTATATTTTGTAGGAAATGAGAAAAAATGTCTATAATTGTTCAATACAAATTTTTTTCAGATATTTTTGATTTGTGATTGGTTGAATCCATGAATGCAGATATTTATTTCATATGCAGGAGGTCTTACTGCATATGAAAAATGTTTAACTGCTCTGATTTTAAAAATCTACTTGTATAACACTGAAATACAATTCCATCTTTCAAATTATCAAAGTCCTTTTAAGTTAATGCTCACAGCTACTAACGTTCAGTGAAATGGCATCTCTGATGTACTTGAATGTCAGTGCCAACTACAACCCTGTTAGATAGATGTGATTTCTATTTCATTTGCAGGAAAATGGGGCTCCAGAAAGATAGAGTGTCTGACTGTTTAAACTGTTCCACCCCTAATCCCAAATCCCCTTCATCCCTTAAGACTGTGTTCAGGCATTATCTCTTTCAGGAAGCCTTCTGGAATATAACATCCTAAGCTGGGCCTGGCGCAGTCCATAAGCCCCTGTGATCCCTCCATCTCTGAACCTGCACCTCATTTCATGTGCATTTGCCTGTGTCTCTCCCTAATGTTCTATGAGCACTGTGCAGGTACAGGTTTCTGCATTCAGTTTCTGTACCCCCTTCCACTCAACCATAGCTCCCTTCACACTTTGGTCTGAGCTAGCCTTAATGAATGTATGTGAAATTAAAAACAAGAAGAAAAGGAGCTCATTGCAAACCTCTGCCTTTCTAACCTCAGGACTCAGCTTCCTTCTGACACGCAATGCAGTCTTGCTGAATTAATTGAAGATTACCTGCTGATGGGTTTGGAAACACAGCCTTTGGGATAGACAGGTCAGGACCACTGCTCCTTTACCAACTGTGTGTGATGTACTCTACCTTTAAAAATCTTGCTCTCCTTTTGCAAGGTAGACAAAAGTCCATCCATAAGCCTTATACTCCCTAGGGAATGGGTGCCCTCTAGAAACCTCATTTGGTCTTCAGTTGCCAGGCAACTGGAGGTTCCCAAGGCACACCTGGATGTGACTGGTATCTGACTCTACTCTGGTTTCTTGATCCTCAGAGTCCAGGCTCCTGCGATGAAGACTCTCAAATGGATAATTGCTTGAGCATTTTCTACGCTCCAGGCAATAAGCTATTTAACAGCGTTCTTGCATTTAACCTCAAAGCAATTCTGCAAGGTAGACTTCAGATTCTATTTTCCAGCTGAGGAAATTGTGGTTCAGAAAGGTAAAAATTTTGGCTCAAGGTCACCCAGAAAGTAAGTATCAGAGTTGGAATTTTTTTTTTTTTTTTGACAGGCAGAGTGGACAGTGAGAGAGAGAGAGACAGAGAGAAAGGTCTTCCTTTTTGCCGTTGGTTCACCCTCCAATGGCCACCGCGGCTGGCGCACCGCGCTGATCTGATGGCAGGAGCCAGGTGCTTCTCCTGGTCTCCCATGGGGTGCAGGGCCCAAGCACTTGGGCCATCCTCCACTGCACTCCCGGGCCACAGCAGAGAGCTGGCCTGGAAGAGGGGCAACCGGGACAGAATCCGGCGCCCCGAACGGGACTAGAACCCCGTGTGCTAGCGCTGCAAGGCGGAGGATTAGCCTAGTGAGCCGCGGCGCAGGCCCAGAGTTGGAATTTAAACTGGTCTGCCAAGCTTCAGCTCCAACCCCCCAACCATGATGCTTTGTGCTGGTTGAATCCTTGGTTTCCCTTCATGCTCTGTGGCTGTGTCCTAAAGGCTCCTTCTGAGGATGCCAGGGCTCTGCAGTGGCAATGCTTTGGTCATGCCACTTCCACGTCCACTCACTCACACTGTCCTGCCACCAGACGACAGCAACCTCAGTGGCTCGGAACAGCTTGCCCCCTCCTACTCCACCCTCTGGCAACTTTTCTGGGCTTCTTTCTTCTCCAGATTCAGAACAATCAAATTTTTCCATTACACTAGGCAGCTACAGGTCACCACCTCTCTCAAATTGAAAATTATTATATATAGGCCACACACAGTTTATTTTTCTTCCACTGAGTGTGCATTTCAGAAAATAGAGATGTTTTGCCTCTCCGTCTTCTCGGGCAGCTGAAGTGGACAAGCAGGATCTCAGCTGTGCCTCTTGCTGCATTTTCTCCCAAGCAGCGTCCTTCCTCACAATGACTTTGATTTGGCTGAATTTAAAACCCCAGAAGGAAGTAAATACATGCCAGGCAGCAGGCAAGTCACAGGAAGAAAGGAAGGAGGCTTCCAGGCAGATGCGATATTCACACTGAATTTAATTGAATCCAACCAGTCCAGATGCCTTCAGGGAAAGGGGGGGGGGGCAGAAAGACAATGGAAGTTGCCTGAGCATATGGCGTGTGCCAGGCCAGTGCTGAGCGCTTCACAACTCCACGTGGGATACTTTCCTCCGTGCTCTAACATCTGAGGTACAAAAGGGGTTTTTTGGAAGCTGCATTCCTAGCAAATGGTGAACACCTATTAGAGAGAACTGGAATTCCTTCTGGAGTCACAGGGAGCCATCCGGTCACAGACACCATCACGTTCCACCTCAGACTAGGCTCCTGAAGCCCAAAGCAGCACCAGGAGAGCATAGGCAGCCCCTGACCGGCAGCAGGGATGAGAGGTGGGACATGCACTGGGGACCAGCCCCATTCATGCTGCCCCTCGGGCTCTGCCTCTGTGATTGAACCTGCCATGTACGTCACCGCAATATTGTCCACACGTGGCCAGATTCCGGGCCTGCTCCCTGACTACCTGCTCCGCACCTAGCTCCCCGGCAGAGGCCTGCCTCAGTTCTGCTGATAGTGAATCGGCAACTGTCGGCAGGAACTCTGAACACCATGGGCACTGGGAAAGACAGCACAGAGTCCTACGACGAGTCCTGAAAGCTGCAGGAAAAGCCAGGCCTGCCTTCCTTCTCAGGGACTGTAAACACTCCTTGAAATAAGGACTTGAGAGACAAATGCCAAGGTTCTAGGTGCAGGGTGCTGTTCTTGTACCACCAAGGGAACCCAGGACTCACAGGGCATCCTTCAGGGGTGGAGAACATTCAGCCTGCAGGCCACATAAGGCCCTCAAAACCATTTGGTCTGGCCCTGCCAAGGCAACAGCAGATGGGACTCAAAATTCAATAAATCTGTAGCAGACTAATTTTCAAGTTGATAATTTTGTATGACCCAGGAGTGATGTTATAAATATCCAAATGGCCCTTGGAAAAAAAAGGTTCCCTACCCATTAGCACAAGGTATCCTGCAGGGTGAAGAACACAAGCCCCCTTGGGCTACACAACCTATTCATCAACGTCAAAGTGTTTCTGAAAATCAAGCACAAATTCTGAATATCTTTACTTTTACCCAAAGGACCTCTTTTTAAATATCTGTCAGATGGATTAATAAGCCAGTAAATCTGACAAGTAAGAGTTCATTTCTGATATTCAGTAAGTTAACCAGCCACTCAGGCTGAGATGGGGGAGATTGGGAACAAAAGTAGTTTTGCAACTGCCTCCAGATTTAGCTTTTTCAGATACAGGGTTAACATTGCTTACTTTGTACTGAAAACCAGAAAGAATTGAAAGCTGAAAGATTTGATAACACATTTTGAGGCAAAATGTGGCCATCTAAACTTCTTAGATGTTAAAACCTCACCTGAATCAAATTCCATTGATAGCTTTATTAATCCCACTTCACTTGACCATTCATATGTCTCACTGCAAAATAAGGTTTGATTAAAGTGTGCTGCCTCAGATGCCACTTTGTGGGGAGCAGCTCGGACTGGACTGAGTTACTGGAATTAAGACTTATTCTATGCATCTGCTCTCCCACAGTATGGCGCTGGGAGAGAAGTAAACAGCTTCCGCACAGCTGCCTCCAGTTCAACCAATAAACTGTAGGACTTGCTCCTGATTGGAGAGCAGCGTACTCGGCGTGTGGGCAGCCGAGTTAGGATTGGCGGAGGAGGACTATAAAGGAGGAGAGAGACGGCATGCACCAGGAACATCTAAGGGGAACATCTAGCTGAAGGAACACCTGTGCAGCCCCTGAGAGAGCTGGCTGGCGGTGTGCCGCTCCCCTGCGGAAGTGGGGAATGTGGCCAGGGGGAACTGCCCTTCCACGGAGGTGGAAGGGATAGTAGCCAACCTGGGAAGAGCCAGCAGCAAACCCGGGGAGGGCCGAGCAGACGAAAGAACAGTGCAGGGTCCTGTGTCGTTCCTCCACGAAGAGGGGGAGCGACATAATGGTGCCGTGACTCGGATAGGAAACTTAGGAGGGAAGAAATGACTCGGATAGGAAACCTAGGACGGATATGAAACTTAGGAGGGAAGAAACGGGAAGAAATGGGAAAATACCGGAGAGAGAGACTAGCAAACAGCCTAGGGAAAAGCCGGACGAAAAGGGTGCCGGAAGAAGCTATTGAAAGCCTAGGCATAGACTCAGATACGGACTACGGGGGGAAGCTGGGAGAAATCTCTAAGGTTGAAAGCGAAAGTGAAAGCTAGAACAAACAGACTCGGATGCGGACTGTGGGGAGAGGCCAGGAGAAATGAGGGAGGAATATTGTTGGAAGAAAGCTTGGGGAAACATACCGGGTAGAGAAAAATGTTAGGGAAATTGAAGCCGCGGGGGGCAGGCCGAGGCGGAAACGAAAGCCACTTTGGGATTCTCAAGTTAGCCCGGGAATAGGGGGCGAAAAGTTGAAACCAGAAGCTGAAACGCAAGCCAGGTTGGGATCCGTCTGATTAGCCTGGGGAGCAAAGGACGTGAAGCCAAACCGTGGGGCGGAGACGTACGCTGGGTTGAATTCGCCAGGCTAGCCCGGGGAACTTGGATTGAATGCTAATGGCGGAGACGCAAGCTACGCTGTGTGACTCGCGGAAGCCGCCGCGTGCAGAGAGAGCACGGGGCGTGAATAGATAGGGAACGCGGGGCTGGCGCGAGGCCGTGGTTCAGACGCGAAAGGGTTAAGTGCGAGAATGCGGAGTGTGCGCGCAAAGCCAAGCCGCGCAGATGAGAGATGCGGGCTGAAGCGGCTCAGCCGGAAAGCCGCCGAGAAATAGCCTCGGGGCGGAGCCTGCCGGCAGGGCAAGGCACCGGGAAGCTGCGGGGATAAGAGAAACAGAAGTTTAGAAGTAAAGTGAGAGAAATAGGAATGCTAGAAGATAGAAGTAAAATGGGAGAAATAGGAATGCCCGGAGATAGAGAAATAGAGAAATAGAAAGGCCTCCCCTCAACATGGCAATGAGAGAGCTTGGATTCGGTCTGCCTGATTAAGTGAGGCGATGAGCACCTGGGCGGCTAGCAGCTTATGCGCCGCAGGTCACCAAAGACAGGCACGAATTAACATCAGTAAGGCCTCCCCACAATACAACAATTAGGAGGCTTGGATTCGGTCTGCCTGATTAAGGCGGTAAGCACCAGCAAGCAGCTCGACCAGAGTATGAGCTGCATGTCACCGAAGATAGGCACGAACCAACACTAATAAGTCTGCCCCACAATACGGCAATGAGAAAGCTTGGATTCGGTCTGCCTGATTAAGGCGGTAAGTGCCAGCAGGCGGCTCGACCAGAGTATGAGCCGCAGGTCACCAAACACAGGCACGCATCAGCGCCTAAAAACCTCCTCACAACATGGCGAAGAGAGGACCCGGATTCGGTTTGCCTGATTGATAGGACTTGTAAGAACCTGTGGCAACTCTAGCAAGTAGAGCAGAGTGTGTGCCGCGGGACACCGAAGACAGGCGTGTATCAACGCCAAAAAATAAAAAGAAAGGGGGATCTGTGGGGAGCAGCTCGGACTGGACTGAGTTACTGGAATTAAGACTTATTCTATGCATCTGCTCTCCCACAGTATGGCGCTGGGAGAGAAGTAAACAGCTTCCGCACAGCTGCCTCCAGTTCAACCAATAAACTGTAGGACTTGCTCCTGATTGGAGAGCAGCGTACTCGGCGTGTGGGCAGCCGAGTTAGGATTGGCGGAGGAGGACTATAAAGGAGGAGAGAGACGGCATGCACCAGGAACATCTAAGGGGAACATCTAGCTGAAGGAACACCTGTGCAGCCCCTGAGAGAGCTGGCTGGCGGTGTGCCGCTCCCCTGCGGAAGTGGGGAATGTGGCCAGGGGGAAATGCCCTTCCACGGAGGTGGAAGGGATAGTAGCCAACCCGGGAAGAACCAGCAGCAAACCCGGGGAGGGCCGAGCAGACGAAAGAACAGCGCAGGGTCCTGTGTCGTTCCTCCACGAAGAGGGGGAGCGACACCACTTGTTGAGACAAGATACTCAATAGATGCACAACGTTCTCTTTCTAAAATCCAGACAATGGAACAATTAAATCTAGCCTACCTGAACAACTCAGATAAGATTGTAGACCAGTAAGCTACAAGGTGATTCCCTAGACCTGCTGGGCTGAGGAGTTGACAAATTCATGAACAGACTATATGGCCTCTAGCACTTACTCCTCCTTCCCTTCCTATCTAACTCCTGGGATGGATGGGTTACTGTCAAGGTGCCTACCCCCAAACTGCTTCTTCCTGCAGGTTTAGAAGTGAACCTCTGATCTCACTGTGTCTGCAACGATGGAGAAAGCAAACATGTTCAAGGTGAGTCTGAAGTGCATGTCATCTCCCCCTTGGGATGATTTTCTAGTCCCTTTCCTTCAACTTCTTAAAATTCAGAGAACAAGAGCAAGGTCTAGTCTTCTTCAATACCCACTGCCAGACAGAGAGGAAAATGCTTCCAGGTAGTGTGAGCTCAGAATGACAAGAACCCCATAAATACCTCAAAAGCAAACTCAGAACCCAGAAGTCACATACCACCTCAAGTTGAAGATTCAGTGGAGCAAGAATTTAAAATAAGCACACAAGTCATCCACCTTCATGGTTGAAAAGCCAAAATCCCAAATCAGAATGTCTGGGTTGGAGTCCCAGCCCTAACTCCGACTCACGTTTTGGGGTTTCTGCCACCTACATGGGAGATCTGAATTGAATTCCCATCTCCCAGTTTCAGTCCAGCCTAACTTAAACTGTTCTAAGCATTTGGGGAAGTCATTGAGCAGGTAAGAGCTCACTCTCTCTGCTTCTCCAATGAATTAAAAAATAAGCATTATATATATATATATATATATATATATATATATAGTATACTTATTTCTTAAGTATACTCCAATGAATCAAGAAATAAGTATTATATATATGCTTACATAACTAAGCATATAAGGGAAGATATGAACTACAGAAAACAAGTACAAGGAATTTTTAAATGATAATAAATAGAAAGATAGAGTAGCTATTAAGTATACAATAGGGGGCCAGCGCTGTGGATTAGCAGGTAAAGCCGCCTCCTGCAGTGCTGGCATCCTGTATGAGCGCTGGTTCTAGTCCTGGCTGCTCCATTTTCAATCCAGCTCTCTGCTATGGCCTGGGAAAGCAGTAGGAAACAGCCTAAGTCCTTGGGCCCCTGTACCCACATGGAAGACCCAGAAGAAGCTCTTGGATGCTGGCTTCAGATCTGCTAAGCTCCGGCTGTTGCAGCCATCTGGGGAGTGAACCAGCAGATAGAAGACCTCCCTCTCTCTCTCTGTGAGTATAACTCTGACTTTCAAGTAAATAAATAAATCTTTAAAAAAAATACACAATATTTGAAGGAAAGAAATGCTTCAGGATAGATGGTTAAATAATAGGATGGAATCAGCTTCAGAAAGACTTTGTGAGTTACAATAACAAATTGAGGAACTTCTCAGGAAGCCATTAGGAAGGCATTTAAAGATAAAAAAACATCAAATATCAATGGATATCTATTTTTTTAAAGATTTTATTTATTTATTTGAGAGGTAGAGTTAAGTGAGAGGGAAAGACAGAGAGAAAGGTCTTCCTTCCGTTGGTTCACTCCCTGGATAGCTGCGATGGTCGGAGTTGCGCCAATCCGAAGCCAGGAGCCTGGAGCTTCTTCTTGGTCTCCCATGTGGGTGCAGGGGCTCAAGGACTTGGGCCATCTTCTACTGCTTTCCCAGGCCATAACGGTGAGCTGGATTGGAAGAGGGGTTGCCAGGACTCAAACCAGTGCCCATATGGGATTCAGGCACTGCAGATGGAGGATTAACCTACTGTATCAGGGCACCAGCACTTGGATATCTATTTTTCATACATGAGTTTACTTGGAGGATTGTCTGATATTTAGCCATCCTTGCCTTCTTAAACTTTATTTTATCATACTTTGTTTCTTGAAACTATATCAATGACAACTTTTTAATGATAGTATCCATTGAATTTTTCAAATCAGGATTTTACTTCCTTCATAAAATAGATAACTTTTCCTTTTTATTTTCTCTGGAGAATAGTGCAAATTATTTCTTCCTTAAAATCTCATCTGTAAAAGTATCTGATCCTAATGAACCTGTTATTTCATATATACCTGAGTTACCCTGACCAAATTCTTCCATGCTACCTCATAATTCACTAATGCTATTTCCAACTACATACCACACTACAGGATCTCCAACCCCTTTTTTTTTCTTCTTCCCTTTCCACTATCAGAGAATGTTCCAGATATTTAGGCACTGAGAGCCCCATCAGGAAACAGAGGACACATTCACAGTAGGAGACTCTGATGAGAGTTTAATAACAGGTCTACTTACAGGGTAAATAGAAGGCTGGGTACAGGAAGACCACAAATACCATGTAGTACTATGGTCAAGCAACAGTGGGGCTATAGCCAGCCACAGGCCTGAAGGGATTAGAGAAATAACTGATTGCTATAGTCCCAAGTCTTATGGGAAAGGCCTCCTTGGGCTTCTGTCTGAAGATGCAGCCCATCCTAGATGTGTCCCTACAACAAAAGAGTAAACACCTTGATCTCACTTTCTTTACTTTCATGTCTGAATGGCACCCCAACAACTGAATTCAACAAGAATCATTTTTACTAATCAATACAGGCCAGCTTCTTAGGGAAACAAGCAACTTAGAGAGAAAACTTAGAAACACCAAGAGGCATTATCAAACACATTGATCATGTTCCAAATCACAATCACTTCAATTTAAGTACCTTGCATGGTAGAAGTCATTTCTATAATGATCTGTTTATCACCCACTTGCTTTTTGTTTCTGGCAGCTCTAAAGAATAAGGACTGTTTTTTCTCACCTTATCAGAAACATCCAGTCCCAAATCTGTAATAGAATATATGCTCAGTGAATTGTAAAGACTTAAGACACAGTGTGACCTTGTGTGAGTCACTTACCTTTAGGTCCAGTTTCTTTTGCATATGTATTGAGAATTACTGTTCGGTGTGGATAACTTCTAAGTTGCTTGAGAATGCTGATTATCCTTGTGTCTTAAAATCCTTTCATTCTCTCTTGTCAATGAATTTTTGAAATGCCCTTTTTGTTACTCAAGGCCCTGGGTGTTCCGGCTGGCCCACAAAGACTTTAACAGAACTAGAGCCTTTGGGCAAAATTAACAAGTTAGTGCAGACCCTCTGCTGCCTAAATACCCTCATTACTGAATAACTCATTCATGCACTTGTTAATTCATGGCCCCTGTATCTCATCTGCCCTGCTGTGGCCTCTGTGGCCAAATTCACTGCTATTCAGAGAGCTGCAGCTGCCTCTGCTATGTGAATACAATGGCTTTTTGAGAAGCCAAGGATGCTCCAAGAGAAACAGACTTTCTGATTTATCTCATCTGATGCTTTATTAGAATACAAGAAATGTTTTGTATACACATTCATTTTAAAGGAAGGAACTGGCATTTATTAAACTCATGCTCTGTTAACTCCTGCAATCCCTGTAAGAATCATGCTGTGTTAGGAAAAGAGGGGATGTGTCCACACTGTAGGTGAGGCTCTGAGCAGGTAAGCCATGGTCAGTGTCTCCCAGGAAATAAATGAGTTGTAGGACAGCATAGGTGAGAGTTAAAGGAAGCCGATTCTTCCTATCCCAACTGAGCATTGTTTCCAGAAGTGTTTCATGAATCATTCTGGGCCAATTTTAATGTGTTGATCATGCCTATCCTAACCAAAGTCAGTTCAAAACCTTCTATTCTTACCGCTTGGTAGACGATAAAGCATATCTCAACAATTATTCAATTGAATGGCAATAATGATGACAGCTCATATGTACTGTAGCAGTTACTTTTACTGACTTGGTACTAAGAACTTTGCCTAAATCAACAACTTTGAATCCTATGATAGCCTGCTGCTACTGAGAGTAACATTATTTCTGTCTACCAATGAAGAAACTAAAATATGAAGTGAATGACATGGGTAAAACCACATGGCCAGTAATCAAGGAAGCTGAGCTCCAATACACACTCTGGTTCCAGAGCCCATATATTCTACCATCTTACTCTACCATCTCTGTCAACTACCATGTAAGGAACATGATACAGGATTGCATTAATAGCACTTGGTGGAAAAGAAAATCCCGGTTTGGAGGAAGAGGGCCTTGTTGATGAACAACATGCAATTTATTAATTAATATGCTGTTAATGAACCAATCTAATATACATGCAGAGTCAAGAGTCTTATTCAGATCTATCACTCCATTTCTACTTCTTTGGGCTCTCTTGGGAACTAAACAAATAAGAGCACACAGTAAAGAATAATTCTTCAATTACCACTGGTTTATTTGCATTTTTCATTCTTTTACTTTAAATATCTCAATTTTCTTTTACAAGTGGTAGACCTAGGACTCAAATCTAGCTTTTCTACCCCAGGAACAATGTTCTCCTGTACATGCATATACCTACTCCCAACAGACTGCCAACTGCTCTCAACTTTATGTGAATGAATTAATCAGCTACTCTACAGAATGAAATCTGAAGAATAGGATGTTGGAAGGGGGAAATAGGGCAGATAACCCAAATACAACCTTGATTGGAGACCTTGGGTATATCAAGCTAAACTGAAATCCCAGATGATATCAAGAAATGTAAATAAATATCACAAATAGTAGGAAGAACCTCAAGAAAAATCTCAAAGATTTCAATGCAAGAAATCTGGATAGCAATTTCATTGTGGCCACTGGAGAACCATGTCACTCTTCATCCTTCATCTCCTCAACGGATACATACAGGGCACTCACCCACACATGTCAACTTCTATGAGTCCAAGATGCATGCAACCTGTGAACTCTATACTCAGGTAACTTAAGGTTGAAGGCAGAGGAGAATGATAAGTCATAAGAAATTTGAAAACTGGTGTGAAAATATTGCAAGGTGTCCAAATGCTGCAAGCACTTAAGAATCCCTTGGGCTTCTTTTTAGAAATGTTGAATATCCAGAGACTATCCCAGATCATCAGTACCGTAAATCTGGATCCGCAACTTGGGACTCAGCATTTCTGCAATTGTCTCAAGCAATATTACTATACTACCAGTGTTGAAATGTACTGCCACAGTACAAATGATGGTCAGGAATCTTTCAAAGGAAACCTTAAGGGCTGAAATAATGTCTAATTCTATTTTAAATGAATTATTTGATCTTGTCTCTCTCAGCTCAAGTCTCTGATAAAGAGACACAAACTGAGGAATTTAGAATGGAAATCATTCATCACTCAATCTGAGAATCACTCCCTTGACAGCTCTGCTGTGCCCCTACGGGAGATAGCTGTGGAGGGCTGGAAGAATTCGATCTACAAGAATAATCCAGTCCTCTGTTCCTCAAATACAATGTACCAGAGGAATGAAGTGGCTAAAGAGATCCTCACAGGATTCATGACAGTCAGCTGTGATTCAGCAGCAGATTTCAACTTAAATACCACTACTCAGAAGCTTTTCCTGATTTACGAAATGAATTCACTACACAATACCTGGCTCTTCTCCTTTGTGACATTCGTTACATTTGCAAGTACTTGGTCAGCATCTTTCTGAAGAGTCCTCAGGGCCATGAGTGGGGGATCCACCAAGAACTTACTCTAATGCCTGATACAAAGTTGGTGCTCAATAAATATTGGTTGGCTAAATAAGTAGATTCATGGATGGATTTTGGAATAGAAGATCAGTAATATCTGTAGGACTCTTTTCTCCTTGTGGAATAACTAAGTTCTAGCATTTCACTGTTTTTATCCTTATCCTGTGATTAACATACCAGCTTATGCAAGCTTAGCTAGTAACAGACAGACTTGAATTCCTTCAGCAGCTTACCTAAAATCCTGGTGCCTCTATTTCACATTTCATAAATTAAAAATTATACCTATTTTATAGGGATTCTATATGAAAATAAACAAAATCCCAGATATATTGTCAGGCACTCAGTTGAAATGCAAATGAGAGATATTTCTTCCTCATCCTACATTTTTTTTAACCAAAGTATTTGGGTTTGAGACAATCATCATAGCATTCTCTCCTAATTGAGAAATATAAAATCAATGCAGATCAAAATATCAACTTAATTATTGATCAACATGGTTCAGAGGATATGACTCAGGTATGTAGTCTCATTATACTTTCCAATTAGATAGATCCATTTATCTGGTACTGGCATGGCTAAGACACTACAAGATCTCACACCCCGATTTCAATACACAGCATGAATTTTCACAAACATTTTGGGCTTGCAAAAAGATAATGATTTCCAACCCTTTTGACCTTAGGCTTGCCCATATGACTTTAGAGAGTGATGAATATTTACACAAAAGTAACAAGAAAAAACATCTAAGTGAAAGTTTAAAATAAAAATAGTGATTTGCCTTGTATTTTCATCTCTTTGCCATAAGACCATGGTCTGAGCTCAGGTTGTCATAACAAAATACCATAAACTGTATGGTTTAAGCAACACAAATGCATTTTCTCACAGTTTGGAGGCTGGAAGTTCAAGATCATGGTGCCTGCATGGTCAGGTTTTGGTGAGGTTGCCCTTTCATGTATTGTGACTCATTGGGCCTCAGATATATAGAAAGGGAGAGGGAGACACAGATTGAGACAGAAAGTTCTCTGGAGTCTCTTTTTAAAGGGTCATTAGTCCTTCACTAGAGCCCTATACCCATAACCTAATCTTAATTATCATCCAAATGCCCCATCTCCAAATACCATTACATTGACTGTTAAAGTCTCAACAAATGAATTTTGGAGAGACATCATTCATCCAACTATGTTCCAGAAAGAGGCTTTCTATAAGCCTGAGCACTGTGGAACAGAGATACAATTGACCTCCAATGTATAAATGTTTTGACATTTATAATCCATTAATGCTGTTGAGACATTTGTTATTGCCACATGCTCTAGCCTACCCTGACTAAAACACCATTCTCCTACCTACCTTGTATCTCCAGATGAACTTACTCCATGCCTGAGTGGAAAATTCACCCTTTCCATGGGCATACAAATTTTAAGGAGGGGAGAGCAGAGACAAAGTTGGACTTGCTTGATTTCTCTTCTCAAATTTGTCGATTATATTACTTCTGCTTCAGTCCTGGATTGTTCATTTAATAGTTTCCCCTCTTCAGGAGAGAAGTGAAAATCCACTTATTACTATGGAAATATATTCAGTGGCAAATAAAGTTAACCTATTTTCCTGTAAGCTTGAATAATGCAGGATATTGATGCAGAGCGGAAGAGTGATACAAGATTTTTAAATAGCCACACAAACACTGCAATTTTAGTATTCCAATATGGATTTCAGAGTTTGAGTGTTCTATGACATATCCTATCCTTAACATTGATTGCCAACACTCCTTTGTTGCTCACTCCTTGGTTGACACTAGCATAAGGTCTTTTCAAGGATGGTACCAAGTCTAATTCTGTTCATTTTCCTCCAACAGTATCCTACTCTTCCAGCCCAGATGAGCTCTTGGCATTAATAGGCTCTCAGGCAGCAACTGTTCATTACACCTTTGCAACTTGCATTGTGGCTCCCAACACCTGCCTTCCTCTCTGTACTTATTCAGAAAAATTCCAAGAACCCCAGGACCAGTGAGGAGGTGTTGTCCATTCCTTTTGGTACAGCACCTTGCATTTCTGACAGTCTTGAACCTATTCTCATCTTGCTCCCTCTTGTCTAGGGATCCACCAGCTCACTGTCATAGCTGTTGCTGCCAAAACCCTTCCCCGGGGAGTATACTTGGCTCTTTTCATCATTATCTCCAATCTTCTTGCCAAGAATAGAGGAAGGTAAATGATACTGCACACAGGAAATGAAGCCCAACTACACAAATCGTGCTGTACATTTTTAGACCTAGATGCAGAAAATAGATAAGTCAGAAAGGATCATTACATAACATTTGGCCCAATCTAACTTCCCACATTGAGAAAAAGAACATATGAAAGTATTTGTGGGACTAGGTAATGATACCCAATGAAGAAAGTCACGACTCTTGCAGAATTGTCCTTCAAACCACTGATACATTATAGTGTTGTGTATCTCATAAATAGTCTCACATTTTAAAGATATAAGTCCACAATTCATCTCCACAGTTAGCACATTGACCATCTCAATTAATGAACATTTATCTGAAGTGTCCCCAGTTTCCTCTGTGCTCTGAACACCTATTCCCATTTTCAAAACACCACCCGGTGTATAGACTGATGGAATGTTCAAGGTAGAATGAAACTTGTCTGACTCTAAGCCCTATTTTCAGAGGCTGTGAAAATTGGATGCAGAGATATGAGAAGACTTTAACATGAGAATACAATCTAAGAAAAAGACTTCCTGTTTCTAGGTATCAAGTTCTCAAACAGCATAAACAAAGCCGCATTCATCAACTATATGCATTAATTTTTTATCATATTCTCATCACATATACACCAGTCATAAGATGTTGTGAACTGTGAAAACATGATCTCTCTGTGTCACCCAGAGGTTTTTTAATCTTAGCTCTACAATTTGTTAGCTCTTTTTCTTTAGACAAATAACTTAAATGCTCTGCTTTTGAACTTTCTTTTCAGTGAAATGGTGAAAATGTCTGACTTCCATGTGGTCTGTGAGAATTCAAAGATATAGTTTAGGTGAAAGTGAGTAACACTGTCCCTGATACATACATTATAAATAAATGAATATTTTAGATTTTTATGTACCAAAAATATTTGGAACAAAGTTTATTTTAAACATTCCTTTGAAAAATTATTATGTGTCAATCAGAATTTAATACATTCATTCATCCACTCATCATGAATCCATCATCCATCCACTCATCCATGGCTTCTCCTATTCATTTAATAAATATATTTAGTAGATATATTATAGAAAACAAAGAAGATTCAAAATTATATAAGAAGTTATTGTAGATCTTATCCACCCATATCTAACTCATCAAGTTATACTTATACTTTTAAAAAAAAGCCAAATCTTAGATCTGGTGGGTTGAACAGCTGATCTTGGTTTTTCTACATTTGGCATAACCTCATCATGAGTGGACAACACTTTCCTATGTTGTGCTTTGCCAATGGTATACGGGCAGAATCAACAGTGTTCTAGTTTCAAGCCTAGACAATAAGAAACTTTTCATATTTCAGTGCACTTTCCTATTCAGGACTCAGATACACCAGGCCTAATTCTAAGGAGGTGAATGAGGGATATCTGAAACAGAGCTGCATAAACCAAGACCAGTTGGGCAAATAAATATCTAATAGAGCCATAGACACATGAGAGGGCCCAGCCAAGTTAATCTTAGATAAGTTATGACCTATCCAAACTGCACTCGTGAGAAATAACTAGCAATTACTGTGTTAACTACCAAGCAATGAGGTAGCTTGATCCCTGGGGTTAACTTGACTGAGCCATATGACACCCATACATTTGTTTAAACATCATTTCTAGGAGTGTCTGCGACAGTGCTTCTGGACAAAATTAACAGTTGAGTCAGTGGACTCAAAAAGCAGGTTTCCCTCCTCTCTCCTCCACCTCCTGAGTGTGAATGGATCCCATCCAATCTGGTGAAGGCCTGAACAGAATAGAAGACCGAGAAGGAAATAGTTCTTTTAATCTGCCTAATCATCTTTGAACTGAGACATTGGCTGCAGCCTTTGAACTTGGATTCAAATTGGAGCTTAAACCATCAACTCTCCTTGTTCTCAGGCCTTTGGACTTGCACTTCAACTAAAACTGTACCATTGGCTTGTATGGATCTTCAGCTTGCAAACTACAGATCTTGCACCTCACAGCCTCTATAACCACACAAGCCAACTCCTCATAGTAAATCTCTCTCAGATGGACAGACAGATGATAGACAGTTCTGTTTCCTGGAGAACAAAAGCTAATATATACCTCAGTTCAAGAGGTTCCTTGATACTTCAGTTAATGAAGGTGGCATTAACTAGCTTTCTGTATTCCACTCAAGCACCTCTGATAAACTTTAGATCTTCGTTTTCTCTTCCCCAAATGATTACAATTTCTCATTAATGATCTATGTGCCACTTTCCCTATCATCCCAATGTATCCTCCTTATTATTACAAAATTCATCATCTAGAATTTGCCTACTTTTCTCTTCTAAAAGTGCATGAATAATAATAATGGTAGCAACACTAATACAGTCCCATGAGATGAAAAGTATAACTAAATGTTGTACACACCCCAGATCATTTAATTTTCACACCAACCCATGAAGGGAATACTTTTATTACTTCCATTTTGAAAATAAGGAAACCAAGGCAGAGAGTAGTTAATTTGCCCAACACCAGTAGAACAACGATACAGCTCTGGTAGTCCAATCTTTGAGTCTGTGTCCTTAACTTCTACATTTAGAACATTTCTCTCACCTTTATCATTGGGAGAAAAGCCCCATGTTAGAACAGAAATCCTTCTGTTAGAAGAGAAAGCCTTTGGATTGTCACACTGAATAACTTCAAGGTTGTGGCTCACAGCCTAACTCACCCTGCCTGCCTCTTAAGTTCTTATGAGTCAATATTTTAATCTATTGCATATCTTATATATTTTTGAGAAATGACTTAAAATGAAGAAATATGCAGTACTATGTTTTCAACTTCACACCTTCTTTGCAGGCATCTGTCTCTGTGTGGACTATTCTTCCTTCTAGGTTGCCTTCCAGGTCCTCGTTTAAGCCTTCACCCATCTTACCTGTCCCTTAATCCAGTCTCCCGTATGCCTGAGAAGGGCCCTGGCGCCAGGCACTGCCTCTATAGGCCACAGAGGTTTGTAGTTGCTATGTTGCAGCACCACTCCTTAACTAGGATGATTTACTTCATACTTCTGTCTTGGGCAAATAGTTATGTATAGAATCTCGTGGAACCTTAATATAGTAACTGGATACGTGACTAAATGAATGAATCACTATGGTTAATTGGAGCAGAGAGTGTCAGAGATGTCAGAAGAGCCACAAGAACCACAAAGCAACATTGGCCTAATTATTGGGTGTAGACACAGCTCAGTGTCCTCAGAAGTACTCTCCTAGTAACTAGCTAAAGCCTAAGATTCCGTTGGTGGCTTAAAGTCAGGAGCAAGGCCCCCGAGAGGGGTTGCCCTGAAGCTGTGAGGAATATCAGTGAGGAAAAACCCGGTCAGCATGTCCCTGAAAGCAAGTCCAGAAGGGCTCAGAATCTGTTGAGAAGGGAATGGAGGTCGTTGGCACTAACAATTGACTATTGTTTTTCTGAGCTTTTTAGATAGAGTTGAAGCAAGCCCCTTCCCAGCTCCACACTCAATGGCTTTGCAATGACCTTCTCTCCCACAGACACATCCCTCCTCCACTCTTTCCCCAGGCTACCTAAACCATGAAACTGAGCCACAACATTTTTGTAATGTTTGATTTTGTGATGTTTTGATTTTGCTAGGAGGAGGTCACAGAAATAGTGCTGATTTAGAGCCAAAAGCCACGACCCAAACCTTGGCTTTGCATTTCCAAGCTGTGTGTCCCTGAGCAAGTTGCTTTAACTGCATATATTAAGTTCTTGCTGTGTGCCAGGCCCTCTACTTTCAGTATTTTAAGGGTTTCTAGCTCCCTCAGCTCTGAGACGGAGATAGTGCTGTAATAACTTACACATGAAGAGGCATGCCTAAGCCATCAGAGCAGCAGTGGACAGATGAAAACCCCAACACGGGTCTGCTCACGGCAGTTCTGTTTTTCCTAAGCAACTCAGTTGGTTCATCAGTAAAATGAAGGGGCTGGAATAGTTGTTTTTCCAGCTCTTTTGTTTTATGATAGGATATTCATTTGTGATGGGGGCAGATTTGACATCGCTTCAGAGACCCAGCAACTGCCAAATCATAATCAAATTGGCTGCTTGGCCTGGGGCCCAATGAACAATACTGTATGTGAGGCTCAGTTAGCTTGATGATGGCCACAGCACGTTTCATGCAATTTCTGCAACCCATGAGGGGCCGGCACTGTATCACCTCAGTCCTCATGCTCCATGCAATAAGGTAACTTTTCAAAACATATCCGCATGTTCCTTTCTGCTGCCATCAAGACCTGCATTCATGTGATGACCCAATTACCATGATTTATTTTAATTGAAAAGTCTACCCGCCACCCTTTGCCAGAGCATCCGGCCAGCTCCTGTTTCATTTCCTACTAGGATGTTCCCCACTAGCCCACATGACTGAACATGCCAGCAAAGCAGAGGAGCAAATGGTGAAAGGCCATAGAGCCACAGTCTGTCACTCAAAGATTCACAAATTTATATCTTAGCCTTTTCTCCTCAACAATATAAAAATTATTACATGTACTTCCCATGTTGTAAAACCAGTCATTTATACATGCAGCCCACTTTAAAAACCCTATATTGATATTTTCCTACAGTTTTAATTTAGTGAAAACATCAAGAAAATTAGAGTATCAAGTATCTCCTTTAATCTTAGAAACAGTGGGATTGGTCCAGGTTTCTGGCTCCTGCCCTGCCTGTACCTTCAGACAAACGAATTCATTTCTGTTGGTCTTGGTTTCCTCAGCTGTAAAACTGAAATAATACCACCTCCTTCACAGGATGAATTTTTCTTTTACCCTTCACAGAGTTACTTATTTTTTGGTAAGGATCAACTAAGAAGCTGTAACACCATATATTTACAAATTTTAAAAATACAGACAAAATTAAGAGATCATTGTTGTTATTAGGGAAACTGAAGGAAATAAAAAATGAAATTTTGGGAGAGGCAAGAAGAGAGGGAAGATGAAAGAGGAAAAGGGGAGGCTGGAAGAGTTTGTCAGACCACATTTTTTCATATTTCCCCAGTCGGTCTTCATTTGATTTCCCTGAAAATCTTATGGTTTTTCACTGATATTTACAGATAAAGAAATCAAGCACCCAAATTTGCAAAACTTGTCCCTCTTTAGAGTAAAATGGTCAAGATCTGAAGGCAGCATCTCCCATGCAGGACCCAGGCTGTTCTCTCTGCAATATAATCATGAGAATACTGCAGAAGAATCCCACCTGGTGTGCAGGGGTGCAGCCAGAGCCAGCAGGAGCACCATGAGATCCTGATGCTCCAGTGAGTGCGAATGTGCAAGAATCAGGATGTGCCAAACCTCTACCTTTAAATACGGGTAAGAATCAGGTGTGCTTATTGCGGTTTCTAGGAGGCAACAAAACAAAACAAAACAAAATGGTGTTTCATGGATCTACAACAAGAACGTGAGAACAGAAGGGAAGCAATCCAGCAGAATTCTTAGCCCTAAGGACGCACATGCTCCTCTGCATGGCGAGATTACCTTCAGTCACCGAGGACTCCACAACCTCACAGTGCAGCATCCTCCATAGAAGCATCCCTTCCAAAATGGAGATGACATAACTCCACTGACTGTAGCTTTGTGCACTGAGCCTCCTCTCTCATGGGTTCCAGGGACGCGGTCTGGCGACCCCTATAGTGAAAGATAAAACTTCTTATGACAACTCCTCCCATAGCAAGGCTATTGTGTGCTTGTGATGTTAACATGGATTGCCCATTGCATTGTAGGTACATAGCAAGGACGTTTGTTGTGTCACTTGCCGGAAGGCCTGTCTGTAAGACTTGCTATACTACCCTTTCTGTATAAATATTGATTGAATTTTCTTCTGATTAATGAAGTAATACATATTAATTGTAGACACCTTAGAATGCATCATTATAAACTCCTAATTCTGAACCAGATATTATGCCACGTACATTTTAGTATACATTATCTCATTTAAAATTCACAACAGTCCACAAGGTCACCTTTATTCTTATTTTGGGGCTAAAGCTTAAGTTATTTACTTCATTTTCTCAAGGTCATATATTTGAAAAGATAATTTAAATCCTAGTATAAACTCTAACCCGACAAAACAATGAAATACACAAATAAACTGGAGCCAGCATGCTTTAGTGTACTTTCTTGTTCTTATTCTACTTATGGAGAGCCATAATTGTTTTTTTTTTCTTATCAAATTGGGATTGCACTGTATATCCTGCACAATGGCGGCTATAATCTAGCATTCAGTGAATCTGCTACCATCTATTTAACTTTCTCCCTGTTACTGGACAGTTTGGCAGTTCTCTTCTTACTAACATAAGTTATGCTATGCAAAACATTCCTGATAATTTATGTTTGAACAATCTGTAATTTTTGCTAAGATAAACTCCCTTAAAAGTAGAATTATTTTTTAAAAGTATTTGGAATTGAGCCCATTTTCTCAATAGAGGCACTACTGTACATGACATAAAACAGCTGTGCCCAGAAAACGCTGTACATTTTGCCCAATTATTCTTTGCTGGCAGTAACATTGACTGACTCATTGAGCCTTTCACCCCAGGATCTAAAGCATCATCTAGCCTATGCCACACTCTATAAATGCTTGTCAAGTGAATGAATGAATGAATGAATGAAAGTGATTTTTGAGCCTTCTGTAGGCAGAGTTCTCTTATTCTTTGAGTTGCCAAGAAAATGAATATATGTATTCATGAATCAAATTCATATTCCCTAATATTTGACTCAAGAATGCATGGTCTTTAACTATTATCTGCATTCTCATATCAATGGTCACCCTCATAGAGATAGGGAAAATCACAAACTTCAGGCTCCAAAGCTCTGAAATGTAGCCATAGTTCTTCTGTCTTCCAACTTTAGGTGGCCCAGTTGTGTGTATGCAAGTTCTATGTGTAAAGTTGTACAGATACCACCTCAAAGAAACAAACATTTGGTAAGACTCAATGGTCTCTAGACACTCTGAGTCAAAGAGAAAGAGAATTAATTTGCCTTCCAGCCAGAAACCTTGAAGCCAGCCATTCTGCCTTAATTGGCTTGCCCAAGTGTGGAATTATTTAGGGAGATATGGCAACCAGCATCCTCTAGGGTGATGAATCTAAGAAATCACGTCTTTATTTCCCAAGGAAGTTTATGTATTCCAAGTAGGAAGCAGAGGTTTCCTTGCCTGGCCCAGCGTGGGAGACTTGGAGGAGGCTCCTGGCTCCTGGCTTCAGATCTACTCAGCTCTGGCCATTTCAGTCATTTGGGGAGTGAACCAGTGGAATGGAAGATCTCCCACCCACCTCTGCCTCTATTCTCTGTGTAACTCTGACTTTCAAATAAATAAAATAATTCTAAAAAAAAAAAAAGGTGTATGGTGTCATTTGAAGTCCTCAAGAGTAGCCATTGCTGGGTACATCTAAAGGGTGGTCTATGGACAGAGTCTGAGAAAAAGGGCAAGGGGATTGGCAGGTGCACCAAATTGTGGGAGGACTGTCTACCAGAAAGTAATTAAAAGGGAAAAATGTACCCTTGCTTTGTAAGCTCAAGAGTAAAAGAACACATAGAAAATTCATTCATTTGCTAAATATTTATATTCAGGTTTCTGAGGAATCTCCAGACTGACTTCCATAGTGGCTTAACCAGTTTGCATTCCCACCAACAGTAAGTTAGTGTCCCTTTTTCCCCACATCCTCGCCAGCATCTCTTGTTGGTGGATTTCTGAATGTGAGCCATTCTAACCAGGGTGAGGTGAAACCTCATTGTGGTTTTTATTTGCATTTCCCTGATTGCTAGTGATCTTGAACATTTTTTCATGTGTCTGTTGGCCATTTGGATTTTCTCTTTTGAAAAATGTCTATTCAGGCCTTTGGCCCATCTCTTAAGTGGGCTGTTTGTTTTGTTGTTGTGGAGTTTCTCGATCGCTTTGTAGATTCTGTTTATTAAACCTTTAATGGTTGCATAGTTTGCAAATATTTTTCCCATTCTGTTGGTTGCCTCTTCACTTTCCTGTTTATTTTGCTGTACAGAAACTTCTCAATTTGATGCAATCCCAATAGTTGATTTTGGCTTTGACTGCCTGTGCCTCCAGGGTTCTTTCCAGGAAGTCTTTGCTGGTGCCAATATCTTGCAGGGTTTCTCCCATGCTCTCTAATAATTTGATGGTGTCGGGTTGTAGATTTAGGTCTTTAATCCATGTTGAGTGGATTTTTGTGTAAGGTGTAAGGTAGGGGTCTTGCTTCACGCTTCTGCACATGGAAATCCAATTTTCCCAGCACCATTTATTGAATAGACTGTCCTTACTCCAGGAATTGGTTTTAGATCCTTGATCAAATATAAGTTGCCTGTAGATGTTTGTGTTGATTTCTGGTGTTTCTATTCTGTTCCATTGGTCTATCCATCTGTTTCTGTATCAGTACCATCCTGTTTTGATTACAACTGCCCTGTAGTATGTCCTGAAATCTGGTATTGTGATGCCTCTGGCTTTGTTTTTGTTGTACAAGATTGCTTTAGCTATTCGAGGTCTCCTGTGTTTCCATATGAATTGCAGCATCATTTTTTCCTGGTCTGAGAAGAATTTCTTTGGTATCTTGATTGGTATTGCATTGAATCTATAAATTGCTTTTGTGAGAATGGACTTTTTGATGATGTTGATTCTTCCAAACCATGAGCATGGAAGATATTTCCATTTTTGCATATCTTCTTCTAATTCTTTAAGATTTTATAATTCTCATCGTAGAGATCTTTGATGTCCTTGGTTAAGTTTACTCCAAGGTATTTGATTGTTTTGTGGGTATTGTGAATGGGATTGATCTTAGAAATTCTTTCTCAGCCGTGGCATTGCCTGTGTATACAGGCAATATATCCTGCTACATTGCCAAACTCTCCTATGAGTTCCAATAGTCTCTTAGTAGAGTTCTTTGGGTCCCCTAAATAAAGAATCATATTGTCTGCAAAGAGGGATAGTTTGAGTTCTTCCTTCCCAATTTGTATTCCTTTAATTTCTTTTTCTTGCCTGATGGCTCTGGCTAAGACTTCCAGAACTATGTTGAATAGCATTGGTGAGAGTGGGCATCCCTGTTTGGTAACAGATCTCAGTGGAAATGCTTCCAACTTTTCCCCATTCATTAGGATGCTGGCAATGAGTTTTTCATAAATTGCTTTGATTGTATTGAGGAAATTTCCTTCTATACCCAATTTTCTTAGAGTTTTCTACCATACAACCCAACAATCCCACTCCTTGGAATTTACCCAAAGGAAATTAAATTGGAAAACAAAAAAGCAGTCTGCACCTTAATGTTTATTGCAGCTCAATTCACAATAGCTAAGACCTGGAATCAACCTAAATGGCCATCAACAGTAGACAGAATAAAGAAATTATGGGATATGTACTCTATGGAATACTATACAGCAGTAAAAAAAAAAAACAATGAAATCTGGCCATTTGCAACAACATGGAGGAATCTGGAAAACATCATGCTGAGTGAAATAAGCCAGTCCCAAAGGGACAAATATCATATGTTCTCCCTGATCAGTGACAACTAACAGAGCACCAAAAAAGGAAACCTGTTGAAGTGAAATGGACACTATGGGAAACAGTGACTTGATCAGCCCTTGCCCTGACTGTTGATGAACAACTTAATACTTTATCCCTTTTAGTATTTTTTTGTTGTATTTAATACTGTAATTAATACACAATTATTCTTAAGTGTTGAAACTTAACTGAAAAATGATCCCTGTTAAATATAAAAGTGGGAATAAGAGAGGGAAGAGATGTACAATTTGGGACATGCTCAAGCTGACTTGCCCCAAATGGTAGAGTTAGAAATGTGCCAGGGGATTCCAATTCAATCCCATCAAGGTGGCATGTGCCAATGCCATCTCACTAGTCCCAGTGACCAATTTCTGTTCACAATTGATCATAATGATAGGACTAAGAGTCAAAGGGAATCACATAAACAAGACTAGTGTCTGCTAATACTAACTGATAGAATAAAAAAGGGAGAGAATGATCCAACATGGGAAGCAGGATACACAGCAGACTCATAGAAAGGCAGATGTCCTAAACAGCACTCTGGCCTCATAATCAGCCCTTAAGGCATTTGGATCTGGCTGAAAAGCCCATGAGAGTATTTTAGGCATGGAAAGCCAAGACACTCCGGCAAAAAAAAAAAAAAAAAAAAAAAAAAAATGACTTAAATGAAAGATCTCTGTGAGTGAGATCCCAGTGGAAAGAACAGGTCACCAAAGAAGGAGGTAAAAACTTCCACTTTGACTAGGACCTTGTCTAAGTATGATCAGAGTCGGCGAACTCAAAAGGCTTCACTGTGCACTTACTCCTCATGTAGGATCTCTGTCCTTAATGTGCTGTACATTGTGATTTAAAGCTATAACTAGTACTCAAACAGTATTTTACATTTTGTGTTCTGTGTGGGTGCAAACTGTTGAAATCTTTACTTAATATATGCTAAATTGATCTTCTGTATATAAAGAGAATTGAAAATGAATCTTGATGTGAATGGAATGGTAGAGGGAGCAGGAGATGGGAGGGTTGCAGGTGGGAGGGAAGTTGGGGGGGGGGGAGCCATTGTAATCCATAAGCTGTACTTTGGAAATTTATATATTCATTAAATAAAAGTTAATAAATAAATAAATATTTATTATGCATCTATGGCATGCAAGCAGTGTTCAGGATACTTGTAGTAGATTTTCATTGAGCAAAATTGACAAGGAATACCAGTGTTCACACAGGTTATATTCTGTTTGGAGAAGCAAGTCTAATAAATAAGTTACCTAGCATGTTACCATAGACACAGGAGCTAATTAGCAAGGAAGGATGCAGAAGTTAAGACAGGATAAAAAGTGAATATAGAAGCAGCTATGAGAAGTATAAATTCAAGGGTGAGATCAGATGGATTTGATCAGAGAGTTGAAGAAGCTGCACAGGGCAGAGGAGTAGATTTCCTTGTCACAGTCAGCAAGGGAAAGGAGATTTAACGTATGAACAGGCCATTAGGTGTGGTGAGAGCAGTGAAAGACATATTTGCAGAGAGAGCCATTTAACCCAAACAAAGGGTACCAGCAACACTTCCGGAATGAAGATCATTTGTCTAATTCTTAAGATCAAGTTAAAGATGCCCAAGCAGTTGTGACAAAAGGGCATATAGCAACCAGAGGGGGAGAGTGGGAGTAATAGCACAGAGGCTGGAGACAGGATGAGTTCAACAGGAAATTCATAGTAGTCAGAGTTATCAGAACCCAAAGTGGTTAGGGAGGAGAAGAAATAATAAGGAAATTTGGTTGTACAAAGAAAGAGCAATTGGGTCTGTTAGTTTCTCATCCCAGGAGCTCATCTTTCTTCTTGAAGAATTGAATAGCTGGGATTCTTGATGTGAATTTTGCTAACCCTAGAACATTATGCTCTGCCTTCACTTACTTTGTCCCCTGCTACCCCATGTACTAAGTGAGAGTCATCTAAGAACTGTAGGCAGCTCCTGGCACAGAGTAACTTTCCCTTGAGTATTTGTTATTAAATTCCTTCTAGAAGTAGTTGCTGAATTTGGGAAAGTTTGCACAGAGATGACGTTAGCAACGGTATTCTTGGTAAATGCATGGAGTATACAAGCTTATGCCTCCTTGGGAAACTGAGGATTTCAATGTGTTGTTTGGCAATTGTCAGGCAAGAGCAGGAAATGAGGCAAAATGATTGAAATCAGATTTTTGAAGCATCTTGACTGTCGTGCACAACAGCCTACACTTCATTCTGAGATACGGGATTTGTTATTTTGACAAACAGGCTAAGACCTGAGGATGCAATAACAATCAAGACAGAAGTAGTCCTCTCCTGGGACCAGCACTGTGGCACAGCAAATTAAGGCACCACCTGCAACACCAGCTAACCCACTGCACCACAACGCTGGCATCCTGTGTTGGCACTGGTTTGAGTTCCAGCTGCTCTACTGCAGATCAGGTTCCCTGTGCACCCGTGAAAGTAGCAGAGGATGCTCCAAGTGCTTGGAATCCTGTACCCATATGGGAGACTTGGATGGAGTTCCTGATTTCTGGCTTCATCCTGGCTCAGCACCAGCTATTCCAGCCATTTGGGAAGTGAACCAGCAGATGGAAGATGGATGGATGGATCTCTCTCTCTCTCTCTTCCACTGCCTTACAAATAAATAAATTTTTAAGAAAGAAAATAAGTAGTTCTTCTTCAATAATGTAAGGGAACTTCAAAAAGTTCATGGAAAAAGAATTAAAATATAAGTTGGTTTTTGCTGCAAAAAAATTAATTCTATGTATCATTTTTTATTACATGTTTTCAGTGAATGTTTTCATTACCTCTCATATGTGCTAACTTCAAAATTTTGGTTAAAACAAACTTATTTCTTAATTCCATTCCCCAAGAACTTTTTAAAACATACTGTTTACTTATTTGAAAGGCAGAGTTAGAAAGAGAGGAAGAGACACAGAGAGATATCTCCCATCTTCTGGTTTACTCCCCAAAAGATCACAACAGGAAGGGCAGGACCAGGCCAAGCCAGAAGCTTGGAACACTGTCCTCGTCTCCCACATGGGTGGCAGGGGTCCTAACATTTGGGCCATCTTCCAGTGCTTTTCCCAGGCACTTTAGCTGGAAGCTGGATCAGAAGTGGAGCAGCTATGACTCGAACCAATGGTCATATGGGATAGCAGTTACAGCTTAACCTGCTATGAGATGACATTGTCCCCTTCCATGAACTTTTGAAAATATCTTCTTATAATATAAAAGAAAAGAGAGACAATATGTCAGTGCATTGGGGTCTCTCATACTGCCTCCTCCATTAGATGGGACAACCTAAACTTTCCCGTTACTCCCAACCTGATGAAATACGAAAGCATTCCCCCACCACTGCCTTTCTTTTCCTGAGAGTAACTAATGCACTCAGAAACTGAACAGGCTATTCACGCAGGTGAGACTAAGGGATGAGCAGAGCAAGGAACATGAACAAGTCAGCTTTCTGGCTAAATGACCCTGAGGCAACGCATTGTCTTTAATCAACAAGAAGTCATCATCATTGGATGGCAAGAAAGATGGGGCATGGCTGTGGCCTCTGCACTGCTCTGGCTTACAGATCCTGGTGCAGGATTCTGCATCCAGGTTAGGACTACAAGCACACGTCACAAGGACTGACTGCTTGGCACCTCATACTGGAAACAGAATTGGCCCTATATTGGAAACAGTACCTTGAACTCTTAACAGACAAGTAAGTACACCAAACAAACACAAATACAAAATGCCCAGGAGCAAAACCCATATAAGTAAATGATCATTTTCTTCCCCAATGCTCTCTGAAAGCTCATTATATCTGAACTCTTAAACAAGATTTTATGCACTATATTTGTTCAGTTTGTAATTAAAGTGCTAGTTATCCCTAGTCTGAAGCCAAGGTGGGGTGGAGGGGGAGAGTAGAAACCGTGGCAAATTGTTCTCAAAATGGCATTCTTTCTAAATTAGTTGTAAAATTTGCATTGAGACCTATTCCCCATTAATGGAATGTATATTTTAAATTTGTGTTACTCTAACTTAATTAGCTCTTTGTTCTTAAAAAAAGTATTTAGGAAGGCAAAGGATGAAAAATGTACAATGTCTGTGTTCAATAACTGCTTAATGACCCCATTGCAGCCTTCACATTGAAACTACTCCAGCACTGTGAAGAATAGAATGCTGCTTTTCTGGACTGGAGGATCCACCAACAGAGTAATCTCTTGAATTTATCAGAGGGCAAAAGATGGCCCTCTTTTTGAATGCTATGAAATGATGAAATGGAGCAAGACAATACCTGCAGTTAAAAGAACATCCATCAGTTGAGATAAGTCTATCTCAACTGTTCACAACCAAAATCGACTTAAACAAAATTAAAACATATTATTCTTACAAAAGAAGGATGGAGAAAGGCAACATAGGACAGCAGTAATCTGTTAAATTTGTCAGGACCCTGTTTCTTCTACCTTGCTGTCCTATCACACTCAGCACACAACTTCTATCTCAGAGCCCAAGGTGGCTGCTCAAGGACCAGCCATCACATCTCCCAGCAAGAAAGAAACAAGTGAACACATGTTCCTGTTGGGAACATTCCTCCAACTCACACACAACACTTGTGCTGACATGGCATTGCCCACAGCATGCATGGGAGAGTGGGAAATACAATGCATACATATAAATATATATATTTATACATTTAAGAAGTGTTCAAATGATGAGAATAGCATTCAAGGAGCTCATTTGTGGAGAAACTAATGAGAAGCGTTTCATTCAGGTAAAATGTGCTGGTTCAAAGTGAATTGCATGAAAATAAATATGTAAGGTAAAATATCAATCTTGCTAGAGACAGATATCGGGAACAATTTCTCAGTTCTCACTCTACTGTCCTCAGGGAAACCAGTTGGAGCATTTGCTGGGTACAGAAAATCTTAGTGTTATGATACCCACTGGCCACTTTTATTAGATGTTGTGGAGTCCTTTAACCTTGTTTCTGTCCCCACTTTATAAGAGATTGCACAAAAACCGTTTGCACAGCTGTGCAGGGCTTGCTGGCTCCCGGCCTCTCCAGACTACCTAGCAAAAGCTTCTCTTGTTCAATAGGAAACAGTTCACACCATTTCACATTTCAGGAGGAATTTTCTTTAAAAAATTCACTTTGCTCAAATTAATAGATATGCTTGATATAACTACTCATGCTCCTTCAAATGACACTGCTGGGCTGCAGGTGGTTGAGGACAGAGTTACTGTCCTGGTGAGACACTAGGCATTTGCCAGAGAAGAGTCGGGTGTGGCAGAAATCCAGTTTGTGGGGAACCATGAAAAGACTGCTCACCTGTGCCACCTTGTTCAGCAGGAACAGCCCCTCTTCCAGCGGATTCAAGTTACATTTTTATAAAAATTAAAGTAGAGGGGTCATTGCTGTGGCATAGAGGGTTAAGCCTCCACCTGTGGCACCGGTTTGAGTCCTGGCTCCTCCTCTTCCACAGCTCAGTGCTAATGGCCTGAGAAAGCAGTGAAAGCAAAATGAGCCTCCAGTTTGATGAATGACATGGTATTAGCACGATAAATATAAAGAAATTCTAGTTTCACCATAGACAAAATAACTGCAGAGCATGAAAAGAAAACCACCAGTAAAATACCTATAGATTAATCCAGGACATCACATAACAAATACATACACAATATCAAATGTGAATAAAATTGTGGTAGATTGAATAATGTCTCACCAAAATTACATCTACCAATAACCTCATAATGTGAACTCATTTGGAAGCAAGATCTTTACTAAGGAAATCAGTTGAATGAAGGGGAACCTATTCTCAATTAAGATGAGCACTAACTCTGATGACTAGTGACTCAAGAGGAGGAGAAGAAACACAGACACACACACACACACACACACACACACACAGGGAGGAAGGCCACTTCAAGAGGGAGACAGACTGGAGTGACAGCCAACAGGCCAGGAAACACCAACGATGGCCACCGACCACTTGAAGCTAGGGAGACAAGGGACCTTTCTTTCCCCGGAGCCTTCAAAGGGATCCTGTCTCTAAGGACACTTAGATTTTGGACTTCTAGTTTTCAGAACTACAAAAGAATACATTTCTATTGTTTTCATCCACCTAGTCACTTGTTACAGCTTTCCAAGAGGGAAAAAATGTGCAGTCTTTTTGAAAAATAAATCTGGGTAAATGAGTACAATGCTTGTGGTGTTAGACAAAAAATGCCAAGAATGGCCTATCAGAGGAATTACTGTGTGGGCATGGAGTAAATTACACAAGACAGGAGCCTAAGGACATTACAGGAAAAATATCCACATCACAGGACAAAGCAGGTGTAAAAGCCCTGGAGGAAAACTCTCTGGCATGTTCCCAATCAACAAAGAGGTCAGTATAGTTGAGTGGACAGAGCGAAGCGGGGATTGGTAGGAAATAAAGTATGAGAAATGTGAGAAGCGGCCAGTGGACTATTATATTAGAATTTTGTAGTTTGGGCAAGGATTTGGATTTATGAGGTGATTTAAAGGTCTGAAAGAGCTGGGATTTTAAAGTTTTCTTTTATTTATTTAAAAGTAGAATTACAGAAAGAAGGGGAAAGAGAAAAGGAAAGAGAGGAGGCCATCTTTCCTCCTCTGGTTAACTCCCCAAGGCCTGAAATGGCCAGGGCTGGGCCAGGCCAAAGCCAGGAGCCAGGGACTCCAAACACGTCTCCCAACTGGGTGGCAGGGGCCCAAGTACTGAGCCATTCTCTGCTGCCTTCCTAGGTGCAATAGCAAGAAGCTGGATCAAAAGTGAAAGTAGAACTCGATGACATTCATTCTGATATGGACCCCCCAAGCATGGCTTCACTCTGGCCACAATACCTGCCCCAGGCTGAGTTTTAAAGTAGGCAGCACACTTAGCATATTTACTGAAGAGTAAGTTACATGATAAAATTAGAACATATACCAGGAATATATATGAATCAAAAAAGTTGGTGTGGCAACACTGGCATCTATCAAAAATTAGTAGAAAGAACTAGCAAAATCATGATAGGAACAACTCATCAAGGTCATGAAACAACTGTAAGCTTCTATGCACCAAAGAAATTAGTCTAAAAATAAATTTGAAGAAGATGACAGAAAAATAGGAAACCACAACAAAAACAGAAAAACACCGAATATGAGAGTTGGAAATATTCTCCAAACTGATGGATTCAAGAGACAAGAAATAAAGATTTTGAAGAACCATATTAAACTATTTTGATTCTGAGTGTACAGATGTATATCAGGATAAATAACAGATAACCCATACTCAACAGAGAGAATGAACTTTTCTGCACAAAACTATATGAAATATTTTAGAAGTCAAATATGTAGTAAAAACTGGTATAATATAAATCACGGTCTCCACATTTGGAATAAAATTAGAAGAAAAAATAGTCAGGAGATATTCATTGACTACTCTCCTCCATGTAATAATTAAGATGTAGTATTTAATAAGTACCAAATATAGATACTTCTCTAAGTGTTTTATATGTGTCAATTCATGACAACCTCGATAGTGTGCCATTTCAAAACAGGAAAACTGATTTCAGTGCTTTTTAAAAATAAGTTGTATGGCCAGCAGACTCATAGTATGGCAGATGTCCTAAACAGCACTCTGGCCTCAGAATCAGCCCTTAAGGCATTCAGATCTAGCTAAAAAGCCCATGAGAGTATTTCAGGCATGGAAAGCCAAGACACTCTGGAAAAAAAAAATGACCTAAATGAAAGATCTCCGTAAGTGAGATCCCAGCGGAAAGAATGGGCCATCAAAGAAGGAGGTGCTTTTCTCTGAAGGAAGGAGAGAACTTCCACTTTGTCTATGGCCTTGTCTAAATAAGATCGGAGTTGGCGAACTCAAAAGGCTTCCATAGCCTTGGCAGCTCATGACAAGATCCTCAGATGAATACTGACGTCATAAATAAGAGTGTCAATTGTTAATTCAACAACAGGAATCACTGTGCACTTACTCCCCAGGTAGGATCTCTGTCCTTAATGTGTTGTACTATGTGAATTAACGGTATAACTAGTACTCAAACAGTACTTTATACTTTGTGTTTTCTGTGTGGGTGCAGTCTGTTGAAATCTTTACTTAGTATGTACTAAATTGATCTTCTGTATATAGAGATAATTGAAAATAAATCTTTGTGAAGAATGGGATGGGAGAGGCAGTGGGAGATGGGATGGTCGCAAATGGGAGGGTGATTATGGGGGGAAAACGCTGCTATAATCCAGAAGTTGTACTTTGGAAATTTATATTTACTAAATAAAAGTTTAAAAAAATAAGTTGTATGGAAAAGTTAACATTCTGAATTTTTTGTTTCAAGCAGCACTCAGCCATTGTTTATTAGACATAAATTTTGCAAACTAATATTGGACACATTATGATTCAGTTGATTTTTTTCCTAGATAAACCCAACATAAGGAAAAGCACAAATACACATTTTAAGTACTGAAAAAACACTTATACAGTACTTGTATGCCTCTATGATATACTTTTTGTATCAACATTTTACAATTAAGGAAACAGAAATTATCACCATGTGATTAAGTAATTAGCCCAAAGTCACACAGTTTGCTCCAGGCTCTGGTTAGCTTTAAAACCAAGCAACCTGGAGCCAACACTGTGGTCTAGCAGGTAAGTCACCGCTTGCAGTGCTGGCCTCCCTATGGGCACAGGTTCAAGTCCCGGCTGCTCCACTTCTGATCCAGCTCTCTGCTTTGGCTTGGGAAAGCAGTGGAACATAGCTTAAGTCCTTGGGCCCCTGTATCCATGTAGGAGACCTGGAGGAAGGTCCTGGCTCCTGGCTTTGGATTGGAAGAGTTCTGGCCATTACAGCCATCTGGGGAGTGAACCAGCAAACGGAGGGCCTCTCTCTCTCTCTTTTCGCCTCTGCCTCTATGTAGCTCTTTCAAATAAATAAATAAATCATTTTAAAAAAACCCGAGGCAATTGTCTTTTTTAAGATTTATTTATTCATTTATTTTTTGACAGGCAGAGTGGATAGTGAGAGAGAGACAGAGAGAAAGGTCTTCCTTTTTGCCGTTGGTTCACCTTCCAATGGACGCCACGGCTGGCGCGCTGAGGCCGGCGCACTGCGCTGATCCGAAGGCAGGAGCCAGGTGCTTCTCCTGGTCTCCCATGGGGTGCAGGGCCCAAGCACTTGGGCCATCCTCCACTGCCTTCCTGGGACACAGCAGAGAGATGGCCTGGAAGAAGGGCAACCGGGAAAGAATCTGGAGCCCCAACCGGGACTAGAACCCGGTGTGCCAGCACCGCTAGGTGGAGGATTAGCCTATTGAGCCACAGCGCTGGCCAATTTATTTATTTATTTGACAAGCAGAGTTAGAGAGAAAGAGAGAGAAAGAGAGAGAAAGAGAGAGAAAGAGAGAGAGAATCTTCCATCCTCTGCTTTACTTCCCAAATGGCTACAATGGCTGGAGCTGGGCTATTCCAAAGGAGCCAGAAGCTTCTTTCAGGTCTCCCACATGGAGGCAGGGCCCAAGCATTTGGCCATCTTCCACTGCAGAGAGCTAGATGGGAAGTGGAGCATCCAGGACTCGAACCTGTGCCCATATGGGGAGCAGGCTCCCTAGGCAGAGGCTTAACTACTACGCCACAATGCCAGCCCCAGGCAATTGTCATCTAACTCCATGACCTTGACCAAAATACAATGCTGCCTCCTAATATAGCTATGTCAATTTGCATTTAATAAATGAAATTAAAATAACTTTGAAAGTCATACCACTAGTTGTTCTTTGACATTTTGCAATTAACTCTAATTTTATTCTTTAAGTAACTATATAAAGTTAAGGACTCACTAAAATTTTTAAAAAGTTGTATTCTGGGACAGGCCTTGTGGCACAATGCATTAAGCCGCTGCTTTCGACAATCATATCCCATATTTTAATGTTTGAGATTAAGACTTACTTCTGATCTGATCTGATTCCCTGCTGATGTGCCTTGGAGGTAGCAGATAATGACCCAAGTAGTTGGGTCCCCACAACTCACACAGGAGACCCACATGGACTCCCTTGCTCCTGGTTTCAGTTTGGTTCATTCCATGCTGTTACAGGTATTTGGGTGAATGAACCAACAGAAGGAAAATCTCTATCTCTCCATCTTTCTGTTACTCATTCTTTCAAATAAATAAAGAAAATGTAAAATTAAAGAAAAAACTCAAAATATTACTCAAAAAATAGGGAAACTGAGGAATAAGGAGCTTAAGTGAGTTACTGATGACACATGATTTACTGGGCAGAAATCTTGCGGGTTTTTTCCGTGTAGTCTTTTGATCAATTTAGCTAATGTACATTCAATTGCAGCCAAGGCCTGTGCTCACTTTCATCTTTATGCTGAAAAGAAGCAGGTAGGGTGATTAAGGGTGTAACTTCTGGAGCTAGATTGCTTAAATCTGATGTTGAATTTGAGACATCAAATGAATAATAAACATCTCTATGAATGAGCTGCCTCATCTGTAAAATGGATTTTATAATAGATCCTACCTCTGAAGGTATGTCATTGTAAAAATTTAAAGGAGGAATAAAAAAGGGAGGAAGAGGGACAGTGGGTGCATGGGAGGCAAGAGGGAGGACAGGGTGTAATGCATCACTATGCTCATGAATCTGTATATATGAACACATAAAATTTGTTCACCTTATACAAACTTTAAAAAATGAAAAAAGGACCTGTCTCAAATTTATTACAGAAAGTTAAATGACTAGATATATGCAATGCATTCTTAACCATGTGGGACCCATAATTACGTATTAGGTCTCAGTCTCTTATGCTTCCACAATCCACTTTATCACATTCTCCTCTAAGCAGTTTTTAAATTCTCATTCATTTCGACTGCTCTCCATTCCCACGATCTCCATCTTCCCCAGGTGCTCTTGTTAGGACCACAAATGCAGCCTGAGCCCTTACCTCTCATCTCTGTCTGACCTCTTTGCCTTATCCCCTCACTTCCATAAATGACCTCTCTATTCAATATCATTTAATTATTTGTAGTCATGGACCTCACATCAAAGATATTTGCTCACCCATCCTCTGCTGCTTTGTCCTTACTACCACTAACCTCTATGAATTATTTATCATTCTTCACACCAACTATTTCAACATCCTCATGACAACCCTCCTAGGGCTTCAGGCAGCTCTATTCCAATATACCACTAGTTCAATTTAATTTTATAAATAAGGATCTAATTTTCATAATATTAGCTCACTTAATATTTTATCGTAACTTGTTTCAATATTTATCTAATCTATTCAATAAGTCTGGAAAGACTTATTTTAGTGGAATGTAAATTTAGTCACATAATTTCTCTGCTTTCAAATATATCAGCCTTTCTGCATTAATAACAAATAAACCCGAGCCTCTTGCAATGGTGCACAGGGTTCCCTAGCAGCTTCCTGTGAGCCACAGAGAATTTTCTTTGAGTTTCTTAAAGGAGGGCATGCTGTTCATGGTCCCATTCTTTATAAATGGTCCTATTTCGTTTATTTTTCAGACTTTTTATGTCAAAGGGTCCACAAATCAGAAATTAATTAACAGACTTTAAATGTCTCAATGTGGGACTTGTACAACCTGGTCAATGGTGAGTTTGCGATTTTGCTGAGAATGAGGGGACAAATATTTAAGCTCTAGAGGACTAGTCAGAGTTATGAATTGCTTGTTTCAAAGTCAGACCTTGGGGATGCTGGTTTTGCTATTTGAGTTTGTCTATGACCTCACAATTTAGTATCTCAGGGGCCAGTGCTGTGGTGCAGTGGGTTAATGCCCTGACCTGAAGCGCTGGCATCCCATATGGGTGCCGGTTCTAGTCCCGGCTGCTCCAATTCCTATCCAGCTCTCTGCTAAGGCCTGGGAAAGCACTTGAACATGGCCCAAGTCCTTGGACCCCTGCATCCACCTGGGAGACCCAGAAGAAGCTCCTGGCTTCAAATCGGCGCAGCTCCGGCCATTGTAGCCAACTGGGGACTGAATAAACAGATAGAAGACCCCCCTCTCTCTCTCTCTGCCTCTCCTCTCTCTGTGTAACTCTGTCTCTCAAGTAAAAAATAAATAAATCTAAAAAAATTTAGTATCTCAGCTTGGAAAAAAGAATACTCCCACCAGTTTTTTTTCACAAACCATAATTAAAAAGTCAATCAATAAACAAATCAAAATGTCCTTTCCTTAGTAGCACCCATAAGTCTGAAAACATTAAAGAAATTTTTTAAAAGAGTAAAAAAAATAACAAAATAAAAATCAAACTTTTAACCTAGTGTTTGAAATAATGATAAATTTTAACAGCTCTATATTTTAAAAATAAATAAATTATACTTATATATATAAGGATTGTTCATCTAGAATAAAACCCAAAATATTGAAGTTGTGAGGATCATCCTACCCAAGTAACACAAGATAATTTGAAATTAACCTTATTTGTACTAGGGTGGACACAAGGCATGAGAAAGAGGCCATAGTTACATTTGGTGAGCCTCTACAGGTGCCAGACACCATATGGATCAGCCCTGCTATCTCCATGTATCATGGGAGGATACTGGTCTTCAGAGAAGTTAAGGCACTTGACTCAAGCTATACAGTTTGTAAATCAGTTGATATTGCAAAAAGTAAATGTAAAATGCATATAAAGTACTTCAAAAGCAGCAAGTTATATGTATTCAATAATATCAGATACTATTATAATATACTTTGATAGTTTGTAAAGTGCTTCTGTAGTCAAATCAGTTAAATTGAATTTTAAGATAACTTCAAAGAAGAACTATGGATAGATAAGCAAGGCACAATTAACCACTAATGAGAAGGGATATCAGAGGTTTGATGAGGTAGGAAGACAATTTAACTGTATATTATTTCAATAGTTTACTATCTGGGCATATGCACGTATATTTTTTATCCACATGTTCCTTACTCATTATAGATTACAATCAGAATGTGCTCATAGATTTGAGATTTAGCTCAATGAAAGGAATGATATCAAGAATGACATCTTGAATTATCATTCATCCTGGGGGAGGTAGTGGCCTGGGAACAAGTGTTACATAATGATTAATATTAAAGTAATTAATCATCTGCCCCTGGATATACCTCCAAATCCCACACCACTCATAAAACAGAGAAGAATCCAATCTTACATGCTCGTAGTTTCAAAAATCAGTTTGCCAGCACATTCATTCAAGTTAAAAATGGTTACATAGAACTACTTTGCAAATGTTTGTTTAATCTTAGTTCTCTGTACAGAGAAGTCTATTAAATTGTTTTTTTTTTATTTTTTTCAATTGTAAACCATTTTACAGTTTTCTACAAACTGCTATGGAATGATACACACTAATAATCAATGATCTCTTTTTAACCTTGGAGGTCAATCTCTATGTGTTAGTTGATTCATATGTGTTCAGACCAGCACTGAGCATAGTGGATAAAGCTACTACCTGTGGTGCAGGCATCCCATATGGGCACTTGTTCAAGTCCCAGATGCTCTACTTTCAATCCAGCTCATTGATATCACACCTGGGCAAGCACTGGAAGATGGCCCAAGTGCTTGCGCCCCCTCACCCAGGTGGATACCCCAATGAAGCTCCAGACTTCAGATCAGCCCAGCTCTGGCTTCTGTGGCTATTTGGTGAGTAAACCAGCAGATGGACGATCTCTGTCTCTCCTTATCTCTAACTCTGCCATTCAAATAAGTAAATAAATCCTTAAAAGATAAATAAGCAAATTTTATATGTGAAGTTGACTAGGCTAAGGGATACCCAGATAGCTGGTAAAGCATGGTTTTCAAGCACATCTGTGGGGGCATTTCAGGAAGAAACAGTCAGCTGAGGAAAAAAAAAGATCACTTTAACAAATGTGGGTGGAAATCATTTATTAGTCTGATTAGAACAAAAAACTGGAGGGAATCTGAATTTGCTTCTGCTTGAGCAAGGACACCCATTTTCTCCTGTTCTTGGACATGGGCATGCCTGATTCTTGACCCTTTCTACCCACACTGGGACCTATGCCATCAACCTCCGTGATTCTCAGCCCCAGGGACCCTGAGTTACACCACCAGCTTTCAGCTGCAAGATTGTGGCACTTCTCTAGTTCTATAATCACATGAGCCAATTCCCATCTTATGTGTATGTGCCTATATGTGTGTGCATTTACGTGTGTGAAGAACCCTCATATACTCTATTACTGCTCTCAGTTTAATAATGTAGAATGGATATGTAGGTAATTGCATGATATACTGAAGACCCCACAATAAGCAGAAAAAGTGAGAACAAAGCCAATCTCCTGACTCAAAGGTCCATCCTATAAACATTAACAGTGTTGCCCCACTGAATTAAAACAATTCCTCTTTCTAGCTATTACCACGTTAGAGTCTTTGAGTTCTAATATGTGTGAAAATGATTCAAATGTCCTAACAACCACCAAAATATCTACTCTGTTTTTGACTCCCAAATGTCTATCTGCCTGGGCTGCTGAGCACTGAACCTGTGAAGACATCAACTCAGAATACCTTGAGACAGTTCAGTATTATTCCTTCACCTTCAAGTGGCTCCTAGGGCCAACTTTCACATACTTTGGTTTCAAACGATAAAGAATGCTTATTTTGAAATCAGATTAATGCATACATATCCACCTGTCTCCGTTGTAATGCTGAAACTCGAAATTTTCACATCCAGTCTGACTTACTCCAAAACATATTGAGGTCCTTTTCTTTTTCCTCTCCCACAAAGCAGATTAAGCCTGGCCATGGGCCCAAATTGTATCATATTTTTTTCATTTAGAATTTTGCTTTATTCTTTCCTCCTTTGCTGTGAGAATGGTTCCTTCCCAGAGTGGTGCAGCTTGGGTGCCATATAAATTAAAATTTAATATGTGTTATTATGATCACTATTATTATCATTACTGTTATTAATAATGTTCTTTTGGCAACATTTGGAAACCATTCCAGCAGTGACATTTGGCTCAGAGGATAATGGATCCTTTTATGTACAGGCTTGTAGACTTGATGCCTGCTGTTTTCACTGTAGAGAGAGCAATTTCATGGCATCAGGAGGTCTGTAAGAGCTAGGAAACTCTACAACTCTTGGTTGCGTTTTCCTAAATGAACCAGAGCTCTTTGGGCAACCAAGATGGAAATGCCCTGCAATGGTCACTAAGAGAAACAATAAATTCGATGAACTCGTCATTCATTCATTCACTCAATAAAATTTTATTTTCCACTTGTGGATCATTTATTTCATTTGTTTTGAAAATAACATATGCCAAGCACCACTGTAAATGCAGGAGGTAGTATGATAGCAAATCAGTTACTCCCTTTCATTGTGGAGCTGAGAGGCTTGCAATGCAAGGTAAAATAGCCTCAAGACAGGTGTAATTAAAGACAGATACAAGACAGTTATGAGACCAGGATTTCTAGGCACTAGAGACAATGTCTTTGAGTAAATAATGATTGAGTAGAATCAGCCCTTAAGGCACTAGGATCTGGCTGAAGCGCCCATGAGAGTATTTCAGGCATGGAAAGCCAAGACACTCCGGCAAAAAACAAAAAAAAGGACCTAAATGAAAGGTCTCTGCGAGTGAGATCCCAGTAGAAAGAACGGGCCATCAAAGAAGGAGGTACCTCTCTCTGAAGGGAGGAGAGAACTTCCACTTTGACTAGGACCCTGTCTGAATAAGATCAGAGTCGGTGAACTCAAAAGGCTTCCATAGCCTTGGCAACTCATGACTAGAGCCTAGGGAGATTTCTGACGCCATAAACAAGAGTGGCAAATTGTTAAGTCAACAATAGGAGTCACTGTGTACTCACTCCTTATATGGGATCTCTGTCCTTAATGTGCTGTACAATGTGAATTAATGCTATAACTAGTACTCAAACAGTACTTTACACTTTGTGTTTCTGTGTGGGTGGAAACTGATGAAATCTTTACTTAATATGCACTAAATTGATCTTCTGTGTATAATGATAATTGAAAATGAATCTTGATGTGAAAGGAAGGAGAGAGGGAGCGGGAGAGGGGAGGGGTGCGGGTGGGAGGGAAGTTATGGGGGGGGGGCCATTGTAATCCATAAACTGTACTTTGGAAAATTATATTTACTAAATAAAAGTTTTAAAAAAAAGAATCTGAAGGATGAGTAGAAATTAACCAAACACATGAATGAAAGATTATTCCAGAAATATACGACATGTGTAAGAGCTCAGTGTATGAAATGGGAAAAGGTATTATCCCTGGTTCTACTAGAGAAGGTAGTGTTGAAGAGGCATCTGATGGAAGTGCTGCCATGGACTACCAGTGAGAATACAGAACACAAATCATGTAGGCACACTTCCTTGCTCACGTGAGACGACTTGTGAGATAAGCTGTAGTTGAAAGTTCAAGTTCCATATGTGAGAAACAGTGTGATTACATTTTTAGAAGGGAGAGATAATTTACAACTGCCAGCTATTGGGGACAATTCTGAAGCAAGTAGAACTTGAACTGAGATGGAAATCCAACTGTCAAAGTCAATGTTGGGTCCAGGCAGTGCTGGACTTGGCAACACCACCAAGAGAAGCATGAGCAACATAGTTTGGGTGTTTGGGACACAGTGCCATGCATTAGGAGGCTAAGGCATGAAGCCAGGAAGGGGAAATCACAGAATAGCATTTGGGAAGAAAGTGACCCAAAAAAGTAAGATACGTTGGCCTTCTAAGTTGTGGTTCAGAGGAGGCTCATCGCAGGTCAGCTGGATGGAATCCATGGCACCTGGGAAAGGGGAGCATTTTCAAAGTGGAAGGAAGAAGGCAATGTAGAAAAAGCCCTACGGCCAGCCAAAGTGGCTCAAGCCCTTTTGTCCTGGTGTTGCATTCTCAGACATGAAAGAGCAAAGAGCCAAGAAAGATCCAACCAACCAGAACAAATTTTCCTTGTCCTGGCTCAAGGCCAAGCTTGCTTTTGGCAGGCAGAGTTTGGCTAACTACTTGCATCAAATTTTCAGACTTTCAGCTTTGTGTCCTTTACTGCTTTGCCTTTATATATATATATATATATATATATATATATATATATATATATTTGTTTTTAACAAACACAACTTGCTTGGCCAAGAATAACTTGGTTTTTCCAACCCTCAGGGCATGAGTAAGGCACAAAGCAGCAGCTCTGGAAGGAGAGGTTTCTGAGGTCCAATATGTAAATGACCACATTTTTCATAAGCCTGAGGGCTCTTAGAATCATAACTCCCAGTAGTTAAATACCCTCCAGAAAGTATCAGAATGAGGAATTAATTTTTTAACTTTGTGTGCTTAACCTAATTTACGGAGAAAGAATATGCTTAAACAATTTCTGATTCAGACTCTCTCCTCAGTTACCTTGGAGTTTAAACAAAATTGTTCTCTCCCATTTTCCTGGCAACTAGGAATCCCAAGAAGATTGACCTAGTACATGTTAAAGCTTCTATGACTGCATTCATTCAGGAGAATGAATGTTCTTCTTATTGTTCATTTTGGCAGCATTTGAAATGCTTTCAAAACAGTTTAAGGTATATGACCTCATTTATTACCACCATTCTATAGCTAGGAAGATGTTTCTAAACATACTACCGGTGAGGGAAATGAAGTTGTGTAACCAAGCAAATTTCCCAAGTTCAGGAGCACAGAGCAAGTTTAAAGTCATCTCTGTCGGATCCCAAGCCCTGTGTTCTTTTTGCTTCATTATGAAGACTTCCTCTCAACTTTGAGCCCTGGAAACTGCATCCTTATTGACAGTCATAGACTACTTAGGTGGGAGAACCAGGCAGAGACAGACATTCAGAGGTACATCAGGTATATCAAGTTACTCACCTGCTCCTTCACTCAATGCAAAGAGCTCTTTGTGATGAAAATTTCTGGAACATCAGACAACATATAGACAAATTCTAGGCTCATTTTTGGTAATTAAAAGGATTTGGCTATAGACAATCATTCATTCAAAAAATCGCTTTTTAGATACTTATCTATCATTATTTCAAGAAATAGCCTAACTTAACCGCATCACTCTCTACTCACCCAGTTCTCCAATGATATATTTAGTAGTTTCAGATTTACTTCTGCATATTAACATGGAAACATAAATTTGGGCTTCAGATAAACACACATGTGGCACCACGCCAAATGTGAAATTCAAATTGATGAAGCAGTTCACTCTCCAGGTATCTGTCTTGCTGTCAGTAAGATAGACCTCATGTGAGTATCTGCTTCTTTCTAACTTTTATTTAATGAATATATAAATTTCCAAAGTACAGCTAATGGATCACAATGGCTTTCCCCCCTATAACTTCCCTCCCACCCGAAACCCTCCCCTCTCCCGCTCCCTCTCCCATTCCATTCACATCAAGCTTCATTTTCAATTATCCTTATATACAGAAGATCAATTTAGTATATATTAAGTAAAGATTTCAACAGTTTGCACCCACACAGAAACACAAAGTGTAAAGTACTGTTTGAGTACTAGTTATAGCATTAATTCACGTTGTACAGCACATTAAGCACAGAGATCCTACATGAGGAGTAAGTGCACAGTGACTCCTGTTGTTGACTTAACAAATTGACACTCTAGTTTATAGTGTCAGTAATCACCCTAGGCTCTAGACATGAGTTGCCAAGGCTATGGAAGCCCCCTGAGTTCACCGACTCTGATCATATTTAGACAAGGTTGTAGTCAAAGTGGAAATTCTCTCCTCCCTTCAGAGAAAGGTACCTCCTTCTTTGATGGCCCTGTTCTTTCCACTGGGATCTCACTCACAGAGATCTTTATTTAGGTTTTTGTTGTTGTTGTTGTTGTTGTTGTTGTTTTGTTTTGTTTTCCCAGAGTGTCTTGGCTTACCATGCCTGAAATACTTTCATGGGCTTTTCAGCTGGATCCAAATGCCTTAAGGGCTAATTCTGAGGCCAGAGTGCTGTTTAGGACATCTGCCATTCCATGAGTCTGCTGTGTATCCCGCTTCCCATGTTGGATCACTCTCTCCCTTTTTTTTATTTTGTCAGTCAGTATTTTCAGACACTAGTCTTGTTTATGTGATCCCTTTGACTCTTAGTCCTATCATTATGATCAATACTATTGGTTGAATTCTGTAATTAATACACAGTTATTCTTTACACAGTTATTCTTAAGTGTTGAAACTTAACTGAAAAGTGATCCCTGTTAAATATAAGAGTTGGAATAAGAGAGGGAAAAGATGTACAATTTGGGACATGCCCAATCGGACTTGCCCCAAATGGTAGAGTTAGAAACATACCAGGGGATTCCAATTCAATCCCATCAAGGTGGCATGTACCAATGCCATCTCACTAGTCCCAGTGATCAACTGCTGTTCACAATTCATCATAATGATAGGAGTATCTGTTTACATTGGCTCCCCATTCATTCCGAGACTCATCAAATTCCCTTTCTTTTGATCTCTTATTTTATTTATATATATATATATATATATATTTGTCCAATGTGTACAAATATCAAAGCTATAACCTTGAATTCCACTCTCTATAAATGCAAACAGCATACGGTGACATATGAATCCTCATATTAAAAACAGATGAACGTGTATAATGGAGCATGTCTGTTTCCAGCACTGTTGCTGACTAAATGATCTGACACGTGCTCTCATAGAGGCCATCTTGAAGAAGACACATCCCTTAAGGAAAAACTTTCTCACAAAATGTAGGGAATATTTTCTCATCTAATTTGCAGAAAGGATAAAAAGAACGGGAGCTAAAGTGGCCTGTAGATGAAGCTGGTGTTGCCTGCTGGCAGGTGCCAGTCGCTGAATGCTCTCCACAGGGGAGCTAGGGGACAAAGTTGAGGAGGGCGATAAAGCCACTGGGCCCTGAATTGAGACAAGACTTTGTCAGCTTGTGAACTCTGCTCACAAACCCTGGAATCCAGAGGAAAAGGGTTCACTTTACAGGAAATTTTCTTCAATGTTAGCCTTGCATATTTTAATAATTAAGATCAAATATGTGGGCTGGTGCCATGGCTCAATAGGCTAATCCTCCGCCTTGGGGCGCCAGCACACAGGGTTCTAGTCCTGGTCGAGGCACCGGATTCTGTCCCGGTTGCCCCTCTTCCAGGCCAGCTCTCTGCTGTGGCCCGGGAGTGCAGTGGAGGATGGCCCAAGTGCTTGGGCCCTGCACCCCATGGGAGACCAGGAGGAAGCACCTGGCTCCTGACTTTGGATCAGCGCCATGCACTCTCTTACTGTCCACTCTGCCTGTCAAAAAAAAAAATCAAATATGTGGGGCCAGCACCATGGCTCACTCAGTTAATCCTCCGCCTGTGGTGCCAGCATCCTTGAGCCTGCATGGGAGACCCAGAAGAAGCTCCTGGCTCCTGGCTTTGAACCAGCCCAGCTCTGGCAGCTGCAGCCATTTGGGGAGGGAACCAGAAGATGGAAGACTTCTCTCTCTTCTCTGCCTCTCTCTGTAACTCTGCCTTTTAAATAAATAAATAAATCTTTAAAAAAGCAAAAAGTCAATAAAACAAACTGGTTCTTTAAAAAAAATGATCAACTCAGCAAACTAAGAAAAAGAAACATTATTCAAGTACATAAATTCAGAGATGAAAATGAAGATATTATAATTGACATCATAGAATACAAAGGATTATTAGATATTAACAATTACATGAAAAATTTGATAACCTAAAAGAAATAGACAAATTCATGGAAACATTCCTTGACTTTAATAAAACTACATGGGGCCAGAGCTGCAGTATGGCAGGTAAAGCCGCCACCTGCAGTGCCGACATCCCACATGGGCACCAGTTTGAAACCTGGCTGCTCTACGTCCAATCCAGCTCTCTGCTTGGCCTGGGAAAGCAATGGAAGATGGTCCAAGTCGTTGGGGCCCTGCATCCATGTGGGAGACCTAGAGGAAGCTCATAGCTCCTGGCTTCAGATCAGCACAGCTCTGGCCATTGCAGCCAATTGGGGAGTGAACCAGCGGTTGGAAGACCTCTTTCTCTCTCTGCCTCTCTTACTTTCAAATAAATAAATAAATATTTTTTAAAAAATTAAATAAAATAAACTACCATGCCACAGCAATAATATTAACATAGCAAACACATAGACCAACAGAAAGAGACCCTAAAAGCACCTACAGTCAACTGATCTTTGAAAATTATGCCAAGAACATCCACTGGGGGAAAAACAGCCTTTGGTGCTGGGAACATATGATATTGCAATGCAAAAAAAGAAAGAAAGAAACTAGACTCTTATTTCTCACCACATACAAAAAAAAAATCAACTCAAAATTGACTATATGACTAAATGTAAAACCTGAAACTTTGAATCCACAGGAGAAAACAGAGGAAATGCTTCAACACATTGCAGTGGCAAACATTTTTGGAAAAGATCCCAAAAGCACAGGAAAGAAAAGCAAAAATAGACAAATGTGATTTCATCAAACTATAAAAGTTCTGCCCAACAAATGAAACAACAGAACGAAGAATAACCTACAAAATAGGAGAAAGTATTTGCAAGCTGCTCATCTGTCGAGGTTATTACCCTCAAAGAACTCAATAGCAATATACAAATAATTGATTGTAGACATAAATAGATATTTCTCAAAGGAAGACACAAAAGTGGTCAACTGGTACACAAGACATGTGGAACATCATTGGTCATCACTGAAATGGAAACCAAACCCACAAGAAGATATCCTCTCACTCCAGTTAGATGGTCTGTTACCAGAAATGTAAAAGATCACAAATGTTGGTGAGCATGTGGATAAAAGGCAACCCTTGTATACTTGGTGGAATGGAAATCAGTCAGTCATCATGGAAAACAGTATGGTATTGCCTCAAAAAGCTAAAAATGTAGCTACTACAGAATCCATCAATCCCACTACTAGGCATTTATCCAAAGCAGTCTGTCTTCCTAAGAGATATCTTCAATATTACTTCATTTGATCTATGTATCACATTCTTGTGCTAATGCCATGTTGTCTTGATTACCACTGTTTTATGGTATGTTTCGAAATAGAAACATGTGAGGCCCTCTACTTCACTGTTTCTCTTTAGGTTTCAGTCTTTTCTGGGTCACTTGTAATTCGATATGAATGTTATAATCCGCTAATCAATTTCTACAAAAATTTCAATATGTCACTGAATCTTCAAATTATGTGGCAGAGAATTGCCATCTTAACAAAGTCAAGTCTTCCTATCAATGAACATGTTTTTCCTTTGAATCCCATCTTTGACTTCTTTAAGCAATGTATTGAAGTACTCACAGTATAAGTTGCTAATTTTATTTTTTATTATGAATGAAATTGTCCTCTCTATTTTTGGATAGTTCATTGTAAGGGTACAAAAGTGCAATTGATTTTTGTGTATTGATCTTGTATCCTGCAACCTTGCTGAACTCATTTATTAGTTCTAATAGTTTTTTATGTATTCTTTAGCACTTTCTATGTACAAAATCATGTCATTTGTGAAAAGAGATAGTTTTACTTCTTCCTTTCCAGTCTTAATGTCTTTTCTTTCTGTTTCTTGGCTGTTTGTCATTACTAGAACCTAAAGAATAATAGGAGTAGACATCCTTGTATTGTTTCTGATATCCAGGGGAAAGAATCCAATCTTGCATTATTTAGCATGATGTTAGCAGTAGATTGTTTGTAGATTCCTTTTTCTAACATATTGTAGAAGTTCCCTTATAGTTCTGGTTTCCCAGGTGGTTTTATAAGGCATTTGTTTTGGTTTTTGCACATTTTGAAAAAAAATCTGCTTTTTATTCTCTTTTTTTATTTAACTTTTCCCTTCTCTCCCTTTCTTGTTTTAGCAAAAAGGAAAAACATGTGCTAAATAGTTCCTTGGCTAACAATCATCTATATTTTAGACATTCTACTATAGATCAAGGTGGCACTGGAGAATGGTTCGTGGGAAGCTTTAATGTTTAAATAAAGGCAGATAAGAAAAGGTGATTACAAGTATGTAGGAAAAGTGCAAACCTGGTCTGTAAGAAAGAGCTGATGATCCAGACTAGGAAAGCTAAGTACGTCATCAAGATAAGAGGTGAGAAATAGAAATGTATCTCATGACAGAATAACTATCATCAGAAAGATAAAAAAACATGTTAGTAAACAGAGAAATAGAAACACTTATACACTACTGATAGTAATACAAATCAATACAGATATTGTGAAATAATGGAGATGCCTCAAAAAACTTAAGATGTACCATATTGTCTAGTTATCCCATTCCTGGGTTTATGTCCAAATGAAATCAGCATATCAAACAGATACCTGCTTCCTCATGTTTATTGCAGCACTGTTCACAATGTGATCATTTTGCAAGACTAAGGTGTGACAAACAAGTGGCTCATTCTCAGGAGGTGTGGAGATAAACCCAAAGGGAACCGAGAAGGAGATGGAAATTAATTTACTCTTTGAGAGTAGGTCTTTTCTTCTTTAAAACTTATTAAGGTTTATAAAACATACTATAAAAATTACAAATCTAGTAGACCTGCTGAACAAATAAATTGGTCCATAAACTTATGAAATTGGCTTTCTGTGTATCACAAACAAAAGAAATGAATGTTAGTAAAAACAAAAAACTGATGTGAAAGACCTGTTCTCCATGACAGCAGTTTAAACCACTGCCCACAACATGGCATCTCATGTCACAGTGTGGGTTCAAGACCTGATTGTCCTGTTGCAATTCAGCTTCCTGCTAATGTGTCTGGGAAGGCAGTGGTTGGAACTCTGCAAGCCATATGGAAGACCCAGGTAAAGTTCTTGGCTCTTTGTTTCCGCCTGGCCCAGAACTGACTGTTGTAGCCAATTTGAGAGTGACCCAATGGATGGATGATCTCTCTTTGTGTCTGTCTCTGTATCTGTCTCTCTCTCTGATATTTTGCCTTTCAAACAAATGTTTTCTTAAGAAAGTAAAGGAAGAGGTGTTCTTCAGGATACTTAAATAAAATGAGTTTTGCTTTAAAATTGTATAGCCTTTGGCATAAGGTTTGTTGAAGGCTAGACGACAGCCTGACATTGAGAAAACGAAAAACAGGATAAAAAGCTGGAGACTCAGAGCACCAGGCTAAGGGATGGGGATTCTGGAGGGAAGGTGTAGATGACAAAACTATCTAGCATTCTGAGATCAAAAAGCCAGATACAAAATAATTGCAGACATGAAAGTCAAAAAGGCAAGATTTCACAGAATGACTACAGTTTCCATCATTATGTCAAATATTTAACAAGAACCATCCAGACTCAGGAGAGTTAGTTCAGTAGCTGTTCACATGCAAACCTTTGTATCTGTGTGCACTCCCATGTTCTGTGCTTAACTCTGATGCAGTCAGAACCTAGGACAGAGCTCTGGGTCCCATCCATTGGTTAATTCATTCATCAACTAGTCACAGTAAATCCACCCTGTTCCAGTCACTGTTCTGGGCACAGGGAATGCCGTAGTGAACAAAAAAATTGAAAAGTCCTTCATGGGGCTTACACATTAGAAAGGAAAGAGAGAGAGTAAAAAAATAAATATAAAATATAAAGCATCAGATATTCAGAGAAATGTCAACAGGAAAGGGATACTGAGCATTGGAAAAGCAATTTGAACAGAGATGTATTTGCTGGGAACATGGTTCTGGAGCAAAGAACTGAAGGGTGAGAGTGTTGAGCCATGAACACATGAAAGAAAAATATTCCAGGGTGAGGCAGGTCTTGTTCTATTTATTGCACAGTATCTTCTTGTTCAACTACATAGTCATCACCAGAGCTTATAAACAAGACCATACTCCCAACCTGATAAGCAATATTATGGAAAGGAAAATATTCTAGGTTTTCAATACACTTTAGTCCTACCTTCACAGTTGACTAGCCAAATCATCCTATGAATGTATAAAAATAAGATGTAATGTTCAATGTTTGAGCCCAAAATACAAGGCGGCTCAATGCTCTCAGTTTCTTTTTCATAAGCCTCTAATGTGGCCTCTTTTCTCACAAATGCAGGTTCTCAGATAGGTAAACAATCATCCCTCAGTATTTGCAGGAAATGGTCCAAGGTCCCCTGCAGATATCAAAAGCTGAAGATGCTCAATTCCTTTATTGAAAATTCTTAGCATTTGCAGTGCACCTGCACGCACCCTCCTGTGTACTTTAAGTCATCTCTAGATTGTAGTAAAACCTCATAGAATGTGAATGCTATGTAATACTTGCTACATTGTATTGTTTGGGGGAATAATGACAAGTACATACTCAGTACAGACATGATTATTTTAGTATCTTTCACCCACAGCTGATTGAATCTATAGACCTGGAAACTGCTAATTTGGAGAGCTGATTGTACCAAGGCACTATGGAAATACCAAAACACACTGATTCCTACCAAAATCATTTCCTGTTTCCAAAATCATCCAAGTTTTATTGAATTATGCTTGGTTAGGAGAAAGATATATATCTTTTCTCATAATATATATATATATATGAAGAAGTGTGTTCTGTGAGAGGAAGAGAAGTCATTAGAGGGCATCCCATTTAGGAATTTAAAGGGGAAAAATAACATTTATTACAGTGTGAGACAGTTGTGCTAAGTGTCCCTAAGCTTTGCTTTTCTGCTGGGTGCCCATTAGCTTCAGATTTACTGTGGGAAGAAGATGTACTGGCCCCAAATCAGCAAAGATAAGAGACTTCCTGGCGAGAAATGAACAAGAAAGACAGGAAGCAACAAAGAGGGCCAGAGAAAGATTAGGGGAAAATGCTGCTCCAGCAGCAGTAAATAAATCATTTGCTAAAAAGGATATTTGGCAAAATTGCCTCCCAGTGTATACTCCCAATGGGTGTGTTTGATCAGAAATGCAGAGCACCATGGAAAGAGTACAGAGGTGGGGACCATGTGTGCTCACAGCACCTGGAGGGGCTGCAAATGAGGGGCCACATTGCCACTCTTTCTCCTGATAACATGTCAAGAATTACAAGTCATTTTTCAGCATGTTCCACACCTTCATGAAAGATGACCAATCATCAAGGCTAAATATGAGATTTAAAAAGGTAGTTGAAAATTTGAAACTTGGGACTTGGAACCTAAGTTTCCAGCGCCTGTATTTGTGTTCTGTTTCCTGTATCTATTAAACTGTGTCATCTTATTCACACCACTTCTCTCTCTGAATTGCTTTCCTCACCTACAAACTGGGGGGAGACATAGCTATTTATAAAGATTATTGTAACTGTTAAATAGTGCACTACATACATTTTATAAAATATAAGGCTCTTTTCCCCAAAAAATGTTTCTGTTTCCCGATCACTGTATAATTTACAAAGTACATTAGTAACACTCACAATATCTTCATGTTATAAGTCTGAACATACTGATTTCGCTTTCATGGATGAGGACCTGGTTACATATGACTACTAATAAACACTGTGGATGATTCCAGTTGACCCATGCAGGTTGTGTCAATCTGCCACTAAGCCAAACACTTTATTTGGTGGACTTGGAATCAAGGGAAAAAGAGTTTTACAAAGTGAAATCACTTGTGCTTATGACTGATTCTACAGTCCTGACTGTCCACTCCAGACAAAAGATGCAGTTACAGCTTCAGTTCTTCACACATGAACAACACTCAGCTCATATCAGGCACTCCAAATTCGATGCAGGAGTGTCAGGCGGTGGTTTACCCTGCAACACCACAACTCTTCTTCTCAGGTCCTTCCAGTCAAGCTTTTTCTTTTCCCTCCTTACAAATTCGTTTTCTGACATCTGTGTTTCTATCTCCCAGTTCTCACTTTTACTTTCTCATCTGTAAAATGGGAATAATAGAGATGTTACCTGTTGGGAATATTAGGATTTTATGAGGTTTAAAATAAATAATTTGTGTGATGAGTTTACTACAATGGCTGGTAAACTGTGAGTGAGATCCCAGTGGAAAGAAGGGGCCGTCAAAGAAGGAGGTACCGTTCTCTGAAGGGAGGAGAGAACTTCCACTTTGACTAGGACCTTGTCTAAATAAGATCATAGTTGGCAAACTCAAAAGGCTTCCACTTTGATTATGGCCTTGTCTAAATAAGGTCGGAGTTGGTGAACTCAAAAGACTTCCATAGCCTTGGCAACTCATGACAAGAGCCTAGGATGATTACTGACGCCATAAACAAGAGTGTCAATTGTTAAATCTGTGCAGTTACTCCCAATGTAGGATCTCTGTCTCAATGTGTTGTACTATGTGAATTAATGGCATAACTAGTACTCAAACAATACTTACACTTTGTGTTTCTGTGTGGGTGCAAACTGTTGAAATCTTTACTTAGTATATACTAAATTGATCTTCTGTATATAAAGATAATTGAAAATGAATCTCGATGTGAATGGAATGGGAGAGGGAGCAGGAGATGGGATGGTTGTGGGTAGGAGGGAGGTTATGGGAGGAAAAAAGCCACTGTAATCCAAAAGCTATACTTTGGAAATTTATATTTATTAAATAAAAGTTAAAAAAAGAGCTCAAGAAAAATTGCCTTGTTAGGGTTAAATGTGATGGAAATAACAACAATGCAAGCTGATGGAAAATGACTTAGATAATAGTAAAATCTAGCTCTGAATATATGTCTTATTCTATGATCCATGTTGATCATTTTTCTAAGCTGGAAGAAAAGGCAATTATATTGAATTCCACCTGCCCTTTAAAACTAATAGGTAGTTCTGAAGAACTAATTCTACCATTCCAGGTGTAGTGCCATGCACAGAGCAAGGCAGAGAGCAGCTATCATAGTTACATTTACAATAAAGGGAAGCAATGGACCATATGAGACAAGTGGTACAATATTTCCATTTTACAGATGACATCTTTGCTAGGTTGTACACAAAGCCAGGTCTACAGGAATGTCAGAGAGAGATGTCTGGACACTTGAAGGTTCAGAAACAAGCTTTGTAAGGAGGTGGCAAAGCAAGTCTGAACTAAATTCACTGACAGGAATCAGGTCCAATAACTCAGGAGAACTGTTCAAAGGCTAAAATGCTATTATAAAAGGTCTCCAAGATGAGGATCTGGAGGAAGTGGCCAGTGACTTAATAATAGAAGATAGCGTATGGACCATAAACAATTTTCTAGGTGTATTATGTTTTGATATAATTTAACTCTGACAGTATCTCTTCACAGTATGTATTTTTTAAAGATTTACTTATTTGTTTGAAATTCAGAGTTACACAGAGAGAGGAGAGAGAGGAGAGGCAGAGAGAGACAGAGAGAGGGAGGTCTTCCATCCCGTGGTTCACTCCCCAACTGGCTGCAACAGCCAGAGCTGCTCCAATCCAAAGCCAGGAGCTTCTTCCAGGTCTCCCATACAGGTGCAGGGGCCCAAGGACTTGGGCCACCTTCTACTGCTTTCCCAGGCCATAGCAGAGAGCTGGATTGGAAGTGGAGCAGCTGGGTCTCGAGTCAGCACCCATATGGGATTTCGGCACTGCAGGTCAGGGCATCAACCCGCTGCACCATAGCACTGGCTCCCACAGTATGTATCATCATCTCTATTTACCATCCAAAGATACTGAGGTCCAAAAAAGCTGAAAACTTTTTGCTAAATTATCAGCACAGGAAAGTTGTTTCTATTTCATGCCAAAGTAAGTGATCTCATGGTGGCAATTTGGTACAGTGGTTAAGATGCTATTTTGGAAAAAAATTTTTTTTTAAAAGCAGGTGGTGGTGGGCTGACACTGTGCCACAGTGGCTTAAGCTGCTGCCTGTAGTGCCAGCATCCCATATGGGCACCGGTTAGAGTTCAGGATGCTCCATTTCTAATCCAGTTTCCTCCTAATACACCCGGAAAATAGCCAAATATGGCCCACGTTCTCGGGCCTCTGCACCCACCAAGGAGACCTGGATGAAACTCCTGTCTCCTGTCTTCAGCATGGCCCAGCCCTGGCTGATTCAGCCATTTGGGAAGTTCACCAGTGGATGGAAGATTCTCTTTCTGTAATTCTGCCTTCAAATAAATAAATCTAAAAAAAAAAAAAAAGATGCTGTTTGGGACGTTAATGTATACCCTGGGAAGAAGCAGTACTAGCTCAAGTATTCAGATTCCTACCATCCATGTGGAAAACCCAGAGCTCCTAGCCTCTGGTTTCAGCCCAGGCCACGCTCAGCTGTTGCAGGTATTTGGGGAGGGAACGAGTAAATAAGCAGTCTCTCCCTCCTTCTCTTTCTCCCTTTCAAATAAATAAACAAAAAATTATTTTTAAAGGATGTATTCCAGGCCGGCGCCATGGCTCAGTAGGCTAATCCTCCACCTTGCGGTGCCAGCACACCGGGTTCTAGTCCTGGTCGGGGCGCCGGATTCTGTCCCGGTTGCCCCTCTTCCAGGCCAGCTCTCTGCTGTGGCCAGGGAGTGCAGTGGAGGATGGCCCAAGTGCTTGGGCCCTGCACCCCATGGGAGACCAGGAGAAGCACCTGGCTCCTGCCATCGGATCAGCGCAGTGCACTGGCCGCAGAGCGCCAACCGCGGTGGCCATTGGAGGGTGAACCAACAGCAAAGGAAGACCTTTCTCTCTGTCTCTCTCTCTCACTGTCCACTCTGCCTGTCAAAAAAAAAAAGAAGTATTCCTTTCAATGCATTGAGTTTGTAAATTCTCTAATTCATAGACCTAGACCCAGTCCTTAGTTCAGAGAGAGCTGTAGGGTCAGGTGTATGCTCTCAGATGGGGCACAGAATAGCTACAGCTATGGGGAAGAGCTGAAATCAAAATCCTGTCTAGGTCTAGGATTCCCTTCTGACGTGACTGATCATCTTCCTTCCATTTTGGCAGCTGCCTAGACTTCTTCCTCGAGAAAGATCACTTCTGTGAATATCACTACATGTGTGCTTGTCTTACCCCTAAAGCAGCGTAGTCGTTGTCCTTCAGCCCATTTCCTCTCCCACCTTGGTTCTCTGCCCTGCTCTTCTGTGGAAGTCAAGTCCTGGTCCCACCTGAGTGCTTCCCTTTAAAGACGTGCCATTGGTCTGTGTTTCATCAAACAAAACCATCCAAGCATAATACCAGAGTGATGCACTATCAGGGAAATGTTCCCATGGCAATTGTGTCAGGTAATTCATCACCAAGAGGGAGGTGCAGTGGCTAGATAACCTGCCTCAGAAGGGGAGGTTGCAGTGCAAGTCATACAAGTAGTAAAACATCTACTCTACCTGCTGGATAAAGAAAATTCACATTGAAGTGGATTTTCTCAGACACTACTAATAACATGCAGAAAAATAGCTAGATATTTATACATACATTGTCTATGTGGTCTGATGAATATGATTAAAGTAAATGCATGTGTTAAAATAAAGCAAACTATTACAAACCAAAATCTTTACTTAGTGTTGTTGAAAGTGAGGAAGACAGAATAGTGTGAGGAATTAATCTCATTTATATCTTGTAATAACCTCATAAACTCAGTATCATTTTACTCACTTTATAGATGGTAACAGTGAGGCAGAATCTGTGAAATGTGATCAAACTCCCAAAGATACTGAGTGACTCAAAAGTACCTTTAAAGGAGTCTGCCACATCAATTTTTCCCACTTTATAATTTGTCCCTGGAAGTTAAACCATAAAGTTAAATTATTCAGTTATATTTGGGGGAAAGTTACTTACTTAAATATTCTCTACTTCAACTTTGCAAACACACAGCTTAATACAGAGGAACCTGAGATACAGAAACAGCTGATCTACTCAAGGTCTTGTTCCATGGCATCACTGGGAACTGAATTCATAGGATGTTGCACCTAGCATAACATTCTGTTCAGATACCAACTTCAGGACCAAAGCTGCTTTCTGACAGCTGAAACCCTGGCAAGGACTAAAAAGAATCACCTTATCCAAAACCAAGTTCCTTTCTTGGCAGTAGCCATCATACAATGACAGTTGAACGTGTAGCTACAAAGTCCTGAACCCTGTGCCTCAAATCTCAGCTCTAAAATCTCCCATAAGATCCACTGAACTCTGGTTGCAATAGTATCACAGATTAACCTCTCACCACTCTACGTGCTATTCATTATAGAAATTATTCTTGAGAGCTCTTCTCAATAGACTTTCTGCATCCAAATCTGTCTCAAGAGTCTTGTCCCAGTGAGTTTTATCAAAGACAGTTGTTGCTTGGAGTAGCTCTATGAAACAGATTCTAAAATGAGATTCAGGAGCAAATCATTCACTAGCTGGTAGGCAGCAAAGATCCCATGCCTGGTGGTAGGTAGAGCAAGATAACTGCATTCTGTACCAGTGCAATTTTTTAACATTTTATTGATATAAAAAGAACAGATTTCAAGTGTTTCATAGATACAATTCTAAGAAGATAAGCATAATTTCCTCCCTTCCTCTCTCCTTTCCTCAAGCCATCCTTCCTTTTTTGAATTTTTACAAAAACATAATTTAAATTTGGTTTATTCTACAGTGAAATTGGGAAGTAGGATGATTGTAAAAAGGAGTGAAATATCTTGCACAATTGCTCAGGTGTTTAGGAGTTTCCAGAGGCCATAGCAATTCTAAGGATTTGGATAATTGATCACTATTGCTGAGGCCTATTTGTTGATGCACTGGAACAAGATAATGAGTTGAGGATGACTAATCACCAATTTTTAAAAGTGGAGAAGCTAGAGGACCATCTTGATGTCATTTTAAGGTATTTTCACCTCCTCAAGACAGAGAATTTATTTCCAAGGGTAGAGGAGCTCCACAGAGGGTTGAATTCTCAAACCCAAAAAGTTTGCTATGTCAAGGTCAGGTCCTAACTGGGAAGGGAGTGGGACTTGGAGACAAGATTTAAATCTCAGTTGACGATCTTGAAAGTCTTGAATTCCTAAGATTCTGTTTAACTCTCAGGGCCTGCAAACGGACTCGCTGCATCCTGCAAGCATCTCCTCGTTATTGAATGGGGTGCAGAGGCCTCCGATAGGCAACAGGATGAGTCCCTTCAAGGTCCACTCCCACTTCTTCTCAGTCTGCAGATCAATAGCAAGTCAAGTCCACATAGGGAAAGGATGGAGGGATAAAACAGTAAAGATAACACATGTTGAAGGAATAGCAAGGCCATGAGTATGTACATTTAGGACTGGATTCTGAAGCTGTTGGATCAAGTTGGGAGGGGTGACCATAGAGTTGTATAAGAAAATGTTCATACGTATGTTAAATATTATAGCACAAGATATCAATAACCTGTGAAGGAAATCGTACCTACACACTAAGACAACATTTTAAGATGATGAAATAAGTGTTGAAACTAACTGTAAGACTGATGGAAGGAATACTGTGGTAGTTGGATCCTGAGATAGACCAAAATATTCAATGGAGTGAGACTATTTGAATTTACATGTCCTCTTGAACAAGACACTCACCAACTAGCCCTTGTTCTATCGTTCAGTGGAGGATATGCTACTGATCAAAATGATAAGTAATATATAAATGAGGGCCAGTCATTATGACAGAGTTGGTAAAGCTACCACCTGTGACACCAGCATCCTATATGGGTACTAGTTTGTGTTCTAACTGCTCCACTTCTGACTAAGTTCCTTCTAATTGTCAGGAAAGGCAGCATAAGATGATTCAAGTACTCAGACCCTTGCCACTCATGTTAGAGACCTTTATGAGGCCCCCAGCTTTGGTCTGGCTCAGCCCTACCATTGTGGCTACTTAGGGAGTGAATCAGCAGATGGAAGACCTCTCTCCCTGTATCTCTCTCTAACTCTGTCTTTCAAAAATAAATAAATATACTGATGAGAAGGAAATAAGCATCCCTAACATTTCTATGGCCTAACACTGACAATAGGAGATACAATTCCAAATTCTGTCACACTGGGTATGCAAGTGATAGAGTCTGGGTAGAACAGATGTCAAATGGTGATGTTTAGTCATTAAGGAGTAAGGTGGGCACCATTGTTGTTGAGAGAAGCAATGTCAGAATGACAGCGAGGGGACTCTCACCTGAAGATAGCTACAGAGATGGTTAAAGATTAGCATTGCTCTACAACTCTAAGGAATTGAATTTTGTAAACACTATTTAATGAGTTTGGAAGAATCTCTCTAGAACTTCCATGTAAGAGGCCAGTCTGCCATTCATCTTCACTCCAGGATTGTGAGATCTATAGCAAAGAATCAACTCTGTCCAATAAGATTTCTAACCTATGAAGCTGTGAGATAAAGGAATCTTGTCAGGCCCAGTGTTGTGGTGCAGTGGGTAAAGTGACTGCCTGCAATGCTGACATCCCATATGGGTGCTGGTTCATGTCCCAGCTACCCTACTTCCAATCCAATTCCCTGATAATGCACCTTGGAAAGCAGCAGAGTATGGCCCAAGTCCTTGGGCCCCTGCATCCGCATGGGAGACCTGGAAAAAGTTCCTGGCTTTAGTCTGGCCCAGTCCCAGCCATTGAGGCCTTCTGGGGAGTAAACTAGCAAATGGAAAATCTCTGTTTCTTTCTCTCTGTAACTCTTTCAAATAAAATTTTAAAAATGGATGTTGTTTACATACTAGGTATGTGATAATTTGGTATGTGGATAAATACAACTAAAGCAATGTACAAATATACATAGATCCAGGAATCACAGGTAGAAGTAGAACAGCCTTTTCTACCACCATTCTCAGTGATGCTTCATGTTTCCTATCTCCCAAATGCTAGGCACTGTAATTCTAGAGAGTCAAGTTCTCACATGAAAAAACAAAAAACAAACATTTGCTTCAAGAATACAGCAAGACTCCCAGTAGATTTTAAGCTACAACTGCAGCCAGAATAACTTCAAGTTCCATGTGCTGAAAATCCAGCAGATGAGGAAGAGTCACTTGTCTTACAAGATTTACTATCCCTACAAGACACTGGACTTGTCAAACAGAGGGGAATATGGCATCCACATCATCAAAAATCATGGTAACATAAAGGATCAGGGATGAGGTCTGGGTCAGAGCACTGTTAGTCCCTTAGACAAGCAGATGTGCTAACTGAAGGTGAAAGACTAGCATCACCAACAGACATGGAAAGTAATGAGTATCAGTTACAACTGCAAGACCAGCTGCATCAGGTAGGCCCTGTTAGGGTACTATGCTGTGTCCTGTTAACCTTTTCATAACTTTCCCAAGTCAAAGATAGCGCAAGAACCCACAAGGAAATGTTCCCAGATAAGGTGAGTAAACTACACAAAGAAATTAGTGCTGCAAAAGATAGACTATAGCGGATGCTATGGAGCAATTTCCAAATCTCACCCACCCACCACTGCAATTAGGACCACGATACCCACCCCCCAGCTGAAGGAGCTTTGCCTCCAGTGTCTTCAACTGAATGTCTCTTCAAGTACTGCCCTCAGCCAGAAGGAGCTGCCTCATCTTCCCCAAGGATAACTTGATATCAGAAACTGGCCCCTTGGATCCCAGACATTGCCAAGGACAATTCTACCTCAAAAACTCCCCAGGGATTGGCAGCTGCAACTGTCTCATGTTCCACTTCTTTGCCCAATCCTGCCTTCCTTGCTCCTTCGGAGAAGCTGTTCCTAAGAGCATTCTCCCACCACCCTTCCTCACACAAAGCTCATTGTAGTTGTACACCCAACCTGCAATATTACGCGTTTTGATGAAAGAAGCCATACGTTAAATTTAATTCCAAACTGTATAACCTTGGAGAAATTACTGAACTTGCCCCCCATACAAATGGGTGTGAACAACCCATTCAAATGAATGTGTAAACTTACTTTCAGCTATTATCCTTGTCATTCATCATTGCTGTCCATGAATGAAACGCAGAAGCTCCAGTGGAATGTATCTGAGTGCCCCTTACCCATAATGCTCAGGACTAGAAATATTTCAAATTTGGGTTTCATTTTTCTGATTTTAAAATACTTGTGTAGACTTTATTGAACACTCTTAATCCAAAAATCCAAAATGTTTTAAAATCCAAAGCTTCTTGAGCATGTCAGCAGGCAAAAAGTCTCAGATTTTGGATTTGGGGATTAGAGACTGTCATGGTGTTTGGATCCTCTGAAACGGCCTTGCAGCACTAACAGAGAAACTGAAACGGTAATGTGAGCTCAAGGTCCCACCATTTCATCTCAAGAAAACTGAAATGGGAGAGTGAAGCAAGAATGAGATCATGCTTGATTTTGGATGAAGTAGAATTTGCATCTTCCTGCTTCTGCTGATAAATTCTAATCATTTTAACCCAAATTATTTCATATCTTCATAAAAATGACTTCACCATTTTTCAAAAGATCATAGATAAAGGAAGTCATCTTTGGCCACCAGTCCTATGTCCTTGGGAAGCTAAAGCTGTGGGGTTAAACTGCCCTGACTCAGTGCATCTCAAGCACTTGAACCCTCCTCTTGCAGCTGTTCCCCTAGGTCCCAGGTGATCTATTCTTCACCCGCTCTTCTTCCCCCACCTACTGCAGCATTTTTTTGCAGACAGAACAAGTGGTTCCAACATTGCAATAATTAAAGAGTAGTCACTAAGAAAAAGCAAACAAATTAAATCCAAAGGCATGTGGGATGTGGCATGTTAGAAGACCGTTTCTAGTTGTCAGACAAGAACTTATTCTTTAAGTTACAAGAGTGGGTTTGCCTTGCTTCTCTCACTACGTATAGGCCTGAGGGAGGGTTTTCAGCAAAGGCTCGATTTACCCTCTGGAAAGAAATCTCTTAGTTGCATGCTGGCTGTAAACACAAAATGACTTCATCAACTTGATCATGCTGCACGGCTATGAGGTAAGTACAAGTGCAGAAATATTGCTGTGCTAGGGAGAGGTCATACGCAGCCCAACTCCGCAAGAGAGGTCCTTTTGTGCAGTAGAAAGGACACTCGCAAAACAGTTCTCAAAGCTGGGTTTGTCACGATGGAGAACAAAACTCCAGGGTTCAGAATGAGGATGACTCCAAGCTTGAAACCTGACTTCATTCCCCACAAAATATTTTCTTTTACTTATTCACTTAACTATTTGCTGCATCTACCACTTATGATATTTTCCTGAAAAAAGCTAACAAAAAGATTCTAAATCATGGTTTATAAACTGTGTTTTTCATATTATGAGAGCAATCAAATCAATAATTGCTAATAATATTTTATGCTTATGCTGGCTTTAACTCACTAGATACATGATTAATTATTTTTAAAACAAAAATGAAAAGCAAATAAAATATTTGATTCAGAAGAAATAGAGGGATAGTCAGTAATCAATTAATAATAAGGAAGAATATCCAGGGGCCGACGCTGTGGTGTAGAGGGTCAAGCTGCTGCCTGCAGTGCGGGCATCCCATGTGGGTACCAGTTGGAGACCTGGCTGCTCCGCTTCTGATCCGGCTCTCTGCTGTGGCCTGGGAAAGCAGTGGAGGATACCCAAGTTCTTGGGCCCCTGCACCCGTGTGGGAGACTAGGAAGAGGCTCCTGGCTCCTGGCTTCAGATCAGTGCAGCTCTGGCCATTGCAGCCAATTGGGGGAATGAACCAGCAGATGGACGAGTTCTCTCTCTCTCTGCCTCTCTTCCTCTCTCTGTAACTCTTTCAAATAAATAAATCTTAAAAAAAAAAAAAATCCAGCTGATGCTGACTGAAATTCTAATAGCCCAGGCATTCTTAACATGTCCTCCTCTAAAATGAAAATGGATGTTTGAGTGCTGAAAAAAAAATTAATATCCAGTTACAAGTAACCAGAAGCCAATTGGAAACAGCATTCACACCTGTTAGAAACCACCACCACCGCCAGCTTCCAGGTGACAAGATATTGAATGACAGGGTGACAAGAAACCAGAACCCTCAAGAAAGCCCTTCCTTTGCACATGTTTTCTTGAGCAAGAAGAAACTTTTTCAGTGCCAAGTTAATGCATTCCCTCTGTGCCTCTCCAGTAGCACACTCGGTGTTAACAATGGTAGAGGTAACTATGGCTGAGAAGTATAATTACTACAACTACGTAAACAGTAACAAGACCCCTATTTTATGTTAGTAACTCCATGAAGAAAAACTGCCTACTCATTTTCAGCAGAGTGCCTATAACATGTAACTGTGTTTAGTGGTTTATATTTCCTCTCCATCATCATTCTAAATTCTGCCAGAAACTGTAGAATTGAACAAAAGCAAAACTACACCTTCAACAACTTATACAGATTCTAACAGAGTAAATTCTTAATAATAATTTATTTTCAAAGTGTATATTATAATAGTAATTATTGATAACTAATAATAAAGAGCTCTATGCTAGGCCTTGGAATAAGAGATTTTAGGTTATTTGAACCTTGTAACAAATCCATATGAGGGGGGCTGGTGCTGTGGTGCAGTGGGTTAATGCCCTGGCCTGAAGCACCAGCATCCCATATGGGTGCCGGTTCGAGACTCGGCTGCTCCACTTCCTGTCCAGCTCTCTGCTATGGCCCAGGATAGCAGTAGGGGATGGCGCAAGTCCTTGGGCCCCTACACCCACGTGGGAGACCCAGAAGAAGCTCCTGGCTCCTGGCTTCGAATCGGTGCAGCTTCGGCCATTGCTGCCATCTGGGGAGTGAACAATCGATGGAAGACCTCTTTCTCTCTGCGTAACTCTTTCAGATAAATAAATAAATAATTAAAAAATCCATATGAGGTTAGTAAAAAGCACTAACCACTCTGCTCTACAAATAAAAATGATGCAACAACAACAACAAAAACACAAAACAACAACCAAAAAACACACAAACTCTCACAACTCAAAAACGATGGAGCAGGTATTTGGATGTATGCAGGTTAATTTGTTGAAAACACAGATCTGGCAGCAGACATTTGGCACAGTAGTTAAGGTGTCTCTTGGGACTCCCGCATCCCAAATTGGAGTGCCTGGGTTTGATTCCAAACTCCTCTTCTGACCCCAGCTTCTATGTAATGCCCATTATGTGAAGCAGCAAGTGATGGTTCAAGTAGCTGGGTATGAGCCACTATGTGGGAGACTCAGAATGTGTTCCCCCCTCCAAGATTTTCAGCTTAGCAAGCCTTGGCTACTGTGGTTTACTTCCTAACTGCCTACAGAGTGAATCTCTGACAGCCAGGGTGGCCAAGTGATGAGCTTCCGGGCACAGGAAATCAGGAATTGAAGGACTACCCTTCCAGGTTTGACTATGCCTTTAGAAAGAGCAGGGTTACAGTATGTATTCCTCCCCCTCCCCCAATCACTCTGTCTTCTCATGTCACAGGCAGAGTAAGGGATTCAGTAAGTTGCAATCTGCTCAGAGATGAGTAGCTCTTCCCAGGTCCTGCAGCTGGCCATGGGGAACTGCTTTCACTGAGACTGTCATTCCTGTTTGCTAAGTTCCAGCCCAAGTCCTCCCAGGCATTGGAAACTGTTTGCTACGTCCCCTTTCAGAGATCTTTCAGCCCCAGATCGTGTGAGATGTTTTATCTTGGTGCCCTCCATCCAATCCTCAGCTACTTCTCCTTGGTCTTTGCATTAACTCAATGGTTCATATTTGCTAGGCATCCACCCAACATCTCCCTTTCCATTTTATGTCAGCTTCCTAACCTTCTCACAGACATACAAGGGTGCTTCAAAAGTTCATGGGAAAATGGAGTTAAAAGCCAAATGTCTATCACTACAAAATAATTCTGAAGTTCATGCATAGTTTCTTCATAATATACTTATTCCAAAAATTGTTTGAAGACCTTTATAGTTGCCTTGGTACCATCTAAATGCTGATAGCTTATTAAAAGATTTATTTGAAAGGCAGAATTACAGAGAGGCAGTGGCTGGGGTGGGGGGGTGCAGAAAGAGTCTTCCATCCACTGGTTCACTCCCAAAATGGCAGCAATGGCTGGAGCTGGGCTGATCCAAAGCAAGGAGCTTTCTCCAGGTATCCAATGCAAGTGCAGGGGCCCAAGGACTTAGCCCATCTTCCACTGCTTTCCTAGGACATAACAGAGAGCTGGATCAGAAGTGGAGCAGCCAGGACTTGAACCAGCACCCATATGGGATGCCAGCATTACAAGCAGTGGCTTACACACTTCACCACAGTGCTGGCCCTGACACAATGTATTTATTTATTTGAAAGGCAGAGTTAGAGAGAGACCAAGAGGTCTTCTGTCTTCTGGTTCAGTTCCCAAATGGCTGCAGCAGCCACAGATGGGCCGGTCTGGAGCCAGGAGCTTCATCCGGGCCTCCCACATAGATTCAGGGACCCAAGGACTTAGGACATCTTCTGCTGTTTTTCCAGGACCATTAACTGGGACCTGGATGGGAAGTGAAGCAGCCGGGCCTCAAACCAATGCCCATATGGATGCAGGCACTGCAGGTGGCAGCTTTAACAACTATGCCACAGTGCTGGTCTCCTCACTAGCTTCTTTTTTTTTTAACTTTTATTTAATGAATATGAATTTCCAAAGTACAGCTTGTGGATTACAATGGTTCCCCCCCCATAACTTCCCTCCCACCCTCAACCAACCGTCTCCTTTCCCGCTCCCTCTCCCCTTCCATTCACATCAAGATTCATTTTCAATTATCTTTATATACAGAAGATCAGTTTAGCATATATTAAGTAAAGATTTAAACAGTTTGCACCCACATAGAAACACAAAGTGAAAAATACTGTTTGAGTACTAGCTAGTTAGTCATTCTTGCAACATCACCTCTCCCCTAAGCTACAAACCTCTACGTGTTGGGGCTTCATCCGCATGTCCTCCATATACATCTAACTTTAGCATGCTCAAATCAGCAATGAGCTTCTACCTGGCCCACTTCTCCTCTATCATCTGCTATTTTAAAGGTCCCTTTTTGAGACACCCTTGACCTTTACCCCAGGAACAGGACAAGACAGGACACAGGGAGTCCATCTGGGAAACTCCTGCCACGGAGACCTGCTTATAAGATACTGGTTGCAGAGGTGAAAGGCAAACTTCCCAAATGCAAAAGTAGTCCTAGAATCCCAAGTGGGCTGCACTTGCGATACAAGCAATTGGCTGCCCATTCAAGTTCAGTCCCACCTGTGTAGTTCACTCTCACTTGGTTCTTTAGGTGAGAGTTCTCTAACCATGCGTATCACCTTCAAGTAGGTTGACCCTTCCAGTCAGTGGTCTCAGCAAACCACTAAGGTCTCGTATTTGCAAGGTTCTTTCACATTACAAAATAAACAGCAGCAACCCTGGCAGATTTTTCTCGTCTTAGACCCTGTGCCTGTTCCAGGCCCATCAGTGGTACCCTTTGTTGGCATGGATTTTCCAGGTTTCAGACATGAATAATGAACTCAACATTCACTTAGAGTGTGTCTTTGCATAAGAAAAAATGTATTCCAGGGTAGATCGATGTCTTTCTTCCTGAGCTGACTCCTTCTTGGGTCACCCCATCCATCAGGTGAGTGGCAGTTGCTAGCACAGATGTTAACAACACAAACACTTACAGAAAAATTATCTCACTGCTGCACATTGGATGTGAGAGAAACTGCCAAAAGTACCTTGTCCTTGCCGAGTCTAATCTCTTCTCCCTTCTCAACTTCCTTTATTTGATGAACAGAAGGTGATTTTTCTTTTGTTAAGGATTGACTTAATTTGAAAGCTAGAGAGAGAGAGAGAGAGAGAGAGAGAGAAAGATCTTCCATCCACTAGTGCACCCCCTAGATGGCTGTAACAGCCAGGGCTGAGCCAGGTCTAAGGCAGCAGGTTCATCCAGATCTTCCAAGTGTGTGGCAGGGGCCAAAATACTGGGGCCACCTTTCACAGCTTTTCCAAGCACCATAGCAGGGACCTGCATTCAAAGTGGAGCAGCTGGGACACAAACTGGCATCCATATGGGATCCTTGCATTGCTTTACTTGCTATACCACGATGTCAGCCCCAATGCTTTCCTTCTAGTGTCATTTCACCCTCGACAGTCCTCCAATCTAGAATCTGTTCACTTGCTCCCCTCTGCCAAGACAAGAAGTTGTTTCTATTGTCTCGGGCATGGGAAGGTGGCTAACATAAAACATATCAATGCCCTCACGGAAGGACATTTCAATATTGGAGGAGAAATCACATTACTCCCTTTGTTGGGGTCACCAGCTCTGAATGCATGGGACAGTGGGGCCAACAGGGGACTGTGGACATGTCCTGGTGATGTCGTCTGCCTCCTCAGATCCACCCATGCCTGAAGATGATACATTTCCTGAATGTCCCCATTAACTCAGTCAATACATTCTTTCCCCTCAATGCCTTCTGTGCCTGAACTACAGAGACCAGGTTATTACTGATGTCTCTTTGCACCCTAACAAGTATGATTCTCTACATTGAATAGATCTCAATGTACTGATTCCTCACTTATCTGTTTAAGCAGTTTGTATTAATAGGAAACAATAGATGACCACAGAAGGCATGAATATGTGAAATTTGCAAGGAATTATGAACAGAGTGCCTGGTCCTATATAGTACTCATGTAGATGTGGTCTACTACATGGGATGAGAGCTCAGTGGGTAACCCAACACCCTTAGTTTCAACCCACTATGTCACAGTCTTGCTATGTGTTGTTTTGTGCATGCAAACTCAGCCTCAATTTCCTCCTCCGTAAAATGGGGGCAATTAAAATAACAAATGACCCAGGCATTCTAAGAACCAAGAGAGCTAATCTTTGAAAAGCACTTAACAGTTCTTTGCACACAGTTAGTGATAATAGTTACTATTTTTTTTTGAATTTTTTTTTAAACTTTTATTTAATGCATATAAATTTCCAAAGTACGACTCATGGGTTACAATGGCTTCCCCCCCATACCGTCCCTCCCACCAACAACCCTCCCCTTTCCCACTCCCTCTCCCCTTCCATTCACATCAAGATTCATTTTCGATTATCTTAATATACAGAAGATCAGCTTAGTATACATTAAGTATGGATTTCAACAGTTTGCTCCCACACAGAAACGTAAAGTGAAAAATAATAGATGATTTTTTTAAATGATGATGAAATCAGAGCAGATAATAGTTACTATTAATTAGCTCTAAGAGATAACTGCAAATTTTTTCGATTCCCTTATGTCTTTTTCAATTAGGTGTTCCAGAGATACTCCTATATGGATGCTTTTAAGGAAAAAAATATACTTATCTAAACACACATATACATACACACATAAATGCATGCAATTACATAATTCCAGTTTTTCTCTTATGAGGTATTATTACTGTCTTCATTGATTCTCAAAATAACTTTAAGGTATAAGCAAATATATTGCTCTTGACTGAAAAATCCAGAAACAGGCTCAGTAAAATCAGATTTCTAGCCATTCTCACAGCTTATTGGCAGTGAGGAGCAACCCTGGCAAACTCCCAGATTTTCTAACAAGCAACCCAGGCTGTTCTTTCCACGAGTCCCAGACAACTCAATCATTCAAGTTTACCATATAAAAAAAGAAAAAAATCAAAATCAAAAACCATCCTTCCTTTTTATGAAACGTGAGAATTAAATGTGCAAACCTCTTCATGCTGAGATGTGCTACCGATTAAAGAAGTAACTTTTCCTTCATAATTCACCCCCAGAAGTGGTGGTGAAATAATCTATTATTATCTAGAGAAAGGAAAGGAAGTAATTTATAGCCAATCATGAATGCTTATTCATTGAGCCCTGTGACGTTGCTCACATCAGCACAGCCAAAATAAATCTGCTGTAGATCCTAAGCAGACTTGAGCCCTGCATCAGGAGACAAATCAGCAGGGCTGGCATGAAAGGGTCTGTCCGGATAGAGAAATTATTAATCAGCATCCATTCTCCCCTTGCCCTTCGCCCAACACCCAGACCAAAGCCGCATCAGTCCAGTAATGAAGTAACAAGACTGCACATTTTATAAGCAGCAGTTAGAGTGCCACAGCCATTCCAAACACATTAATTACTCCTAAAAGGCCTCAGGTTGTCTTTCTGTTAATTTTCCAGTGGATAAATCCGCCACTATACGACAAGTCGAGTAAAACTTCATTAATTGAGACTGCCCAGGGGAAAACAGTCCAAGTTAGTAAGAAGTGCAAATTTCCCATCTATAAGCATGGAAATGTGCTGCTCTTACTTCCAAGAACACAAGGTAATTGGAAGTAGACTAGAAAAGCTTCATTTGAATCCACATGCATATTTGAAATCAAAAGGAGAAATTAACTTTACATAAAAATTATTTACCATAGTTTTTTTAGATCTAATTTAAGAAAATATAATTTTCTGTTCATATTATGCACAGCAATTATTTGCAAATGAAATTGTAAATAATTTGGGAGTCTTTTGAAAATATTTTAATGTTTCTTTTCCACAAGCATTGCTACAGTTTTTGATGTTATATATTCTGTTTAACAACTCTTGTGTCTTAAGTAATCTTTAGGAGGCTCTAAATTAGTTCTTATCTATTTAGCAAAAATAAGACTTTACATCTTAAATAGAAAACCTGTGTTCAACCAAATAAGTAACATACCCTCTATTTCAACAGGATTGAAATTTGAGTTGTTTCTCTCCACCTTGTTTTGCTCTAGTTCCTGAAAATACTCCTTTCATTAAGTCCTCTAGGTCCTGCCATGGTTGCTTCTTCTACAGGCTTATTATATTTACTGTCCACATGCCCAAAAAGATCCCATCCTTCTCTTTTACTTGCATAGCAAAGAAAACTAACTCCTTTTAAGAATAGTGGTGACTGTTTTCTTTTCCTTCAAACGTCCTTCATCCAAACATATCCCATCTTATAAAGTAGCAGGCAAAAGCCTTTATTCTCCGGCTCTCCATAATTGGCAGCCTCTCTATTCAGAACACAATGGAAACGTCAGGGAGTATCTGGTCTTTTTCTCCAAGACTGTGAAATCCTAGGGAAATGTCAATGGCAAGTCTCAATGGACCAGTCTCATGGAGTCTCACGGAGCATGGGCTTAGGAGGGGGACTGGCAGGGCAGACCACTTACACCTGAGGAAACCCTTCGATGCAGGTTACTACACAAGCATTTCTACCATTTTGCAGAGGAAAATCTGAGAATTGCAATAGTAACCTGATTACTCAAGATGTCACAGCTAAGGCAGGACTGAGCTGATTTGCACACCCATGTCTATCCAAATCTAAACCTCAGATTGAACTCATTGACTGTCCACCAGAAACTCAACATCAGTTCCCATTGGAAGTCTTTCTGCAGCAGAGCAAACGACCTCTGTTGCTGGAGAAGAAGAGCCGAGATGACAGTGGCTCTCTCTCCATGGTGAAGATCCAGCCAGGATTAGGGATTAAGTTCCTGGGGCAGGAGAAAGATAAGGTACCAGAGCCTGAGTAGATGTAGGCCCAAGGTTAAACATAAAGGTCATTAAAATGACCTGAAGTCAGCTTTCTGTTTTTTATTTTTCTTTTGGTGAAACATCAAGCAAAACATATGGAGATTTTGTTGAACATTCCATGATAGGGATCCAATCTTTCAATAAGAAGGAATGAGAAGACACAGTGGCATATGACAGAGAATGTAGTTTGGAATAAACACATTTTTATTTCAGAACATGTATAAGCTACTTTCTAGATGAGAATTCTTTGCCATTTGACTATTTAGTAAAACCTTGAAGTAATTATATGGATTCTGTGCAATGATTTTGGGTAGAAAGATGTCTCTGTCTATCCTTAAATTGATGCTCAATATAAATGAATAAATTATTCCTCTCTTCCTCCTTTGTTTCTCCTTGCATCTAAAAAGTAAAAATAAATAAGGCCGGCGCCACAGCTCAATAGGCTAATCCTCCACCTAGCGGCGCCGGCACACTGGGTTCTAGTCCCGGTCGGGGCGCTGGATTCTGTCCTTGTTGCCCCTCTTCCAGGCCAGCTCTCTGCTATGGACCAGGTGTGCAGTGGAGGATGGCCCAAGTGCTTGGGCCCTGCACCCCATGGGAGACCGGGATAAGCACCTGGCTCCTGCCTTCGGATCAGCGCATTGCGCCGGCTGCAGCGCGCTGGCCGTGGCGGCCATTGGAGGGTGAACCAACGGCAAATGGAAGACCTTTCTCTCTGTCTCTCTCTCTCACTATCCACTCTGCCTGTCAAAAAAAAAAAAAAAGTAAAAATAATAAATAAACAAAGCTGGATTGAGTTCCTGGCTCCTGGCTTTAGCCTGATCAAGCCCTAGCCAGTGTGGGCATTTTGGGAGTGAACCAGAAGATGGGACTCATCTCTCTGGCTCTAAAATAGATAAATATTTTTAAATAATAAATAAAATGAAAGGTCATGCAAGTATCAATATATCCAGCTTGGTAGGGAGACCAGCTCGCTTTTGTGGAAAGATCCTTTGTTAGGGCTCTTAACTATCCCTATCCTTTGGGAACCATCCTTTTAGGAAAGATAGAAAAAACAAATCCCACCATAAGGGACTGTGCATATGCAGTATCTCAGGTGTACCTGGAAGACAATTTCCTGCCTCTGTGACTTGAACAAATGATGTTAATAAATTATGTTCACTTTTAGAACTTTAATTTTATTTATTCTACAAATGAATATTAGGCATATTCTGTGTGATAATTCTAAGGACATAGCAACAGATAAAAAGGTGCATGGCCCCATGAAATCGCATTCTAGTGGAGAAGCCATGAGGAAGAAGAAAGCAATCAAATACAATAATGTGAGACAGTGATTCAAGCCAGCAAAGAAATAACTAGGATGCTGTGAAATAGAGGAAACAGATGGGAGTGGGGATGCTTAAGGGTTCTCTGATCTTAATACCCCACAACTATTATGCTTTGCACTGGCATTGGACTTCAGGATCTGGATGCCCTGTGAAATCTCCTGCCTGCGAAAGCATCCTGAAAGCCGTAGATTCTAGAGCACAGGACCCATGTCTGGCCTGGGCAGTGGCAAGCAGAAACTATCATGGAAAGAACTCAGGGTTTGGTGGCAGAAGTCCAGGGACTCATTTTGCTGTATCATTCCCCATAAGGCAGGATATGAAGCACACGATTGTGCCCTCAGAGCCTAAATTCTCTTGTCTATGCAGCAAATATTTTTGAAATTCTAGGTTTATTCAAAGCTTTTTTGTGGCATTTCCATCATTTGTCTTCCACCACTCAGGTAGCTAGAGCCACACTTTTCAAATTTCTTGCTGAGGAATCTCAAAGGATCTGATTACAAAGTAAATCCTGATTCTGCAGTGGAAGGCTTGGAATATTTCTGAGAGCAACAGCTGCTGTCCTGAATAACCTACCTCGATTAGAAATGAACTACTCTCCACGTGTGTTACCTCACTAAAGCAACAATGCCACAGATAGAAAAGAAACAACCACAAAAAAAGGAACACAATCCCTCCCTGCTGAGTGGAGTCTCAGTGCCTGAAAAGCAAGTTTTCCCACCCTCCACCCTAGCTGGGTTGGGGAAGGAAAAAGGAGAGAATGGAGACAATGCTATGGCCCAGGGGGTAAAGGCACCACTGAGGATTCCGACAACACATATCAGAGTGCAGGGGATCAAGTCTCACCTCCACTTCTGATCTAGTTTCCTACTAATGCACCTAGGAGACAGCAGATTATGGCTCAAGTACTTGGGTTGCAGCTTCCCATGTGGGAAAACTGGATGGAGTTCTAGGCCCCTGAAGCAGTCCTGGCCATTGGGAGCATTTGGGGTATGAAGCAGCACATGGAAGATATCTCTGTGTCTCCCCTCTCCTCTGTGTCATTTTGCCTTTCAAACATTTTTATCTATATATAAAGGAAACAGATTTCAAGTATTTCATATATATAGTTTTAAGAACATAATGACACTTCCCACCCTCCCTCCTTTTTATTTTGGTTTTCATGCCATACTTTCAATTTTCTTTATAAACCTAAGTTTAAGCCTCCACAAATAAAAGAATTCAACAAGCCGTAAATAGAAAAACCACTATTTCTCATGAGTATTGACAAGTTCTATAAACAACAATCATATCTCAAAACATTAATTTAGCTCATATGCATCACATTTTTTGTACTTTTCATATTAGTTACCACAAATCAGGGAAAATATATGGTATTTGTCTTTTGGGGACTGGCTTATTTCACTATGCATAATAGTTTCCACTTGCATTCATATTGTTGCCAAAGAGGATTTCATCCTTCTTTAGGCCTGAGTAGTATTCCATAGTGTACACATACCATAATTTCCTTATCTACTCATCAGTTGAACATCTTGATTGAATATATGTCTTAGCTTTTGAGTTCAACTGCTACAAACATGGGGGTACAGATAACTTTTTCATATACTGATTTCATTTCCTTTGGGTAAATTCCTAGGAGTAGAATGGTTGGGTCAAATGGAAAATCTATTTTCAGATTTCTGGGGAATCTCCATACTGTCTTCCACAATGGCTGTACTAGTTTACATTCCCACCAACAGTGGATTAGGGTATCATTTCCCCACGGGTGCTATTTCCCCACATCCTTGCCAGCGTTTGTTGTTTGATTTCTGTATGAAAGCCATTCTAACTGGATGGAGGTAAAACCTCACTATGGCTTTGATTTGCATTTCCCTGACAGTGACCCTGAGCATCTCATGTGTCTTGGCAATTTGTATTTCATCCTTTGAAAAATGCCTGTTCATATCCTTAGACCATTACATGACATGATAGCTTATTTTGTTGTTTAGTTTCTTGAACTCCTTATATCTTATATATCCTGGTTGTAAATCCTTTATCAGTTATATAATTTGCAAATATTTTCTCCCATTCTGCCAGTTGTCTTTACTTATTGTTTCCTTTGCAGAACAGAAGCTTCTTAGCTTGATATAATCCCATAGTATATATTTGCCTTTATTACTTGTGCTTCTGGGATCTTAGCCAAGAAGTTTTTGCCTATGCCAATGTCTTGCTGAGATTCCCTTCTGTGTTCCTCTAGAAATCTGAAGGCTTCAGATCTTAGGATTAGATGCCTATACATTGTGAGTTGATTTTTGCATACCATGTTAAGATAGGGGTCCTTTCTCTCTGTCTGACAGTCAAAAAAAATAGGGGTCTTGTTTCATACTTCCACATGTGGAGATACAGTTTTCCCAACATCGTTTGTTGAAGAGACCGTCCTTCCTCCAGAATGTTACTTTAGTTTGTTTCTCAAAGAGTCATTGATTGTAGATATGTGGATTAATTTCTGGGGTTTCTGTTCGTTCCACTGGTTGGCATGTCCTGGTGCCAGCGCCAAGCTGTTTTGATTATAACTGCCTTGTAATATATCTTGCAGTTGGGTATTTTTATTGTTTAGGATTACAGCTTTTTTTGTTGCTTAGGATTGCATTAACTATTTAAGGTCTCTTGTGATTCCATTTGAATTTCAGAGTCATTTTCAAGATCTGAGAGAAACATCTTTGCTATTTTGATTGGGATTTCCTTTAGTCTGCAGACTGCTGTAAATAGTATGGAAATGTTGATGATATTCTTACAATCCATGAACATGGAAAGTGTTTCCATTTTTTCTGTGTGTCTTCTATTTTGTTCCTTAATGATTTCGAATTTTTTGACAGGCAGAGTGGACAGAGAGACAGGTCTTCCTTTTGCCATTGGTTCACCCTCCAATGGCCGCTGCGCTGTGCCGATCCAATGGCAGGAGCCAGGTGCTTCTCCTGGTCTCCCATGTGGTGCAGGGCCAAAGCACTTGGGCCATCCTCCACTGCACTCCCTGGCCACAGCAGAGAGCTGGACTGGAAGAGGAACAACCGGGACAGAATCCGCGCCCCGAATGGGACTAGAAACCGGTGTGCAGGGGCCACTAGGAGGAGGATTAGCCTAGTGAGCCGTGGCGCCAGTGATCTAATTTTCATTGTAGAGAACTTTCACATCCTTGTTTAATTTTACCCCAAGATTTTTATATTTTTGTAGCTATTGTTAAGGGACTGATCTTACAAGTTCTCTCTCAGCCATGGCATTGTGCATACAAAGGCTATCGATTTTTTCATGTTGATTTTATATCCTGCAGCTTTGCCAAACTCTTATGAGTTCCAATAATCTCTCAGTGGAGTCTGATTTCTCTAAGTATAGGATCATAACAACATAATTTGACTTCCTCATTTTCCATTTGTATCCCTTCGATGTCTTTTTCTCTTCTACTGTCTCTAAAACTTTCAAGATTTATTGAATAGTAAAAGTGGGCATCGTTGTCTGGTTCCAGATCCTAGAAGAAATGCTTCCTGCTTTTCCACATTCAATATGATGATGGCTTTGGGTTTGTCATATATTGCCTTGATTGTGTTGAGGTATGTTTCTTCTATACCCAATTTGCTTAAGGCTTTCATCATTAAAGGACATTGTATTTTATCAAATGCTTTCTCCATATATACTAATTGCGAAGTTTTTATTCTTCTGTTTTTAATGTGATATATCACATTGATAGATTTACTAACGTTGAACCATTCCTGCAGAACAGTGATAAATCACACTTAGTCTGGGTGAATGATCTGATGTGTTCATGGATTCAATTAGCTGGTACTTTTTTCAGGATGCTTGCGTCTATGTTCTTTTTTTTAATATTTTTTTAAAGATTTATTTTACTTGAAAGTCAGTTACGCATCGCCGGTGCCGTGGCTCACTTGGCTAATCCTCCGCCTGCGGCACCAGCAGTTCTAGTCCCGGTTCTAGTCCCGGTTGGGGTGCCAGATTCTGTCCAGGTTGTTCCTCTTTCAGTCCAGCTCTCTGATGTGGCTCAGGAAGGCAGTGGAGGAAGGCCCAAGTGCTTGGGCCCTGCACCCGAATGGGAGACCAGGAGGAAGCGCCTGGCTCCTGGCTTCAGATCGGTGCAGTGCGCCAGCCACAGTGCACCGGCTGTAGCGGCCATTTGGGGGATGAACCAACGGAAAAGGAAGACCTTTCTCTCTAACTCTGCCTGTCAAAAAATAAAATTTAAAAAAAAGTCAGTTAAACAGAGGAGAGGAGAGGCAGAGAGAGAAAGAAAGAGGTCTTCCATCTGCTGGTTCACTCCCCAGATGGCCGCAATGGCTGGGGCTGTGCCAATCCAAAGCCAGGAGATTCTTCTTTGTCTCCCACATGGACACAAGGAGCCCAAGGACTTGGGCCAACATCCACTGCTTTCCCAAGCCATAGCAGAGAGCCGAGTTGGAAGTGAGCAGCCAGGTCTCAAACTGGCACCCATATGGGATGCCAGCACCACAGGTGGTGGCTTCACCCACTATGCCACAGCACCAGCCTCTGCAACTATGTTCATCAGAGATATAGGTCTATAGTTCTCTTTGTTGTATGTTTTTTTCTGTTTTTAGAATTAACGTGATACTGGCCTCATAGTAGTAGTTCTGGACAATTCTCCCTCTTTTAGTTGTTTTAAATAGTTTAAGAATTGGATTTAGTTCTTTAAGTTTGGTAGCATTCAGGTTATAAGCCGTTCGGTCTTGAGATTTTCTTTCTTGGGAAGCTCTTTATTGATTCAATCTACAATTTGGTTATTAGTCTATTTATGTTTTGTTTTCATGGGTAAATTTTGCTAGATTTTATGTGTCCAGAAATCTGTTTCATCTAAATTTTCTAATTTTTTGGCATATAACTATTTGTAGTAATTCCAGACAATGCCTTTTCTTTCTATGGTATCCATTATTAGATCTTTTTCATGTCTGATTTTATTAATTTAAGCTTTTTTTGGATAGTTGGGCCAATGATATATCGACCTTTTTTCTACAAAAAAAAAAAAAAGCTTCTCATTTCACTGATCTTTTGTATCTTTTGTATTTTTGTTTCAATTTATTTATTTTGTGATTTTAATTATTTTCCTCCTACTGATTTGAAGTTTGGTTTGTTCTTGGTTTTCTGGATTCTTGAAATGCATCATTACATCATTTATTTGATACTTTTCCAATTTCTTGATCTAGGCACTAATCGCTGTAAACTGTTAACATAGCCTTGCTGTATCTTTAGGTTTTGATATGTTGTGTTGTCATCTTTATTTTTTAAAGATTTATTTATTTTAAAGTCAGTTACACAGAGAAAGGAGGAGAGGCAGAGAGAGAGACGTCTTCCATCTGCTTGTTCACTCCCCAACTGGCCGCAACGGCCGGAGCTATGCCAGTCTGAAGCCAGGAGCCAGGGGCTTCCTCCCAGTCTCCCACACAAGCACCAGTGGTCCAAAGACCCAGGCCATCCTCTACTGCTTTCCTAGGCCATAGCAGAGAGCTGAATCAGAAGTAGAGCAGCCAGGACTCAAACTGGTGCCATTATGGGAGACATGCACTGCAGGCAACGGCTTCACCTGCTATGCCACGGTGCTGGCCCCCATCTTCATTTCTAGAATTTTTTTGCTTCCCTTTTTATTTATTCCATGAACCACCATTCAGGAGCATGTTGTTCAGTCTCCATTTGCTTCCATACTTTCTAGAGTTTCTTAAACTGTGAATTTCCAGCTTCATTCCATTGTGCTCAGAAGAGATAGTGATTTCAATGTTTTTGAATTTATTATTTTTTATGGTCTAGCATATGGTCGTTCCTAGAGAGATTCATGCACTGTAGCTGTAGGATGAAATGTTCTGTAGATATCAATTAAATCCATGCAGTGTAGATCAACTGTTGTTTCTTTGTTGATTTTTTGTCTAGTTGATCTGTCCATTGATGAAAATACAGTGAAGTATCCCATTATTATTTTATTAGAATCTATGTCTCCCTTTAAATCCATTAACATTTGTTTTAAACAGGTGCCCTAACATTGGGTAAATATACATTTACTATAGTCACATCTTGCTCTTGAACAGATCCCTTAATTGTTACATAATGTCTTTTTAACAGTGTGTCAGTTTTCTCTAATTTTAGGATGGATACACTCACTCTTTTTTGCTGTTAGCATGGAATATATTTTCCCATCCTTTCAGTTTCAGTCTGTGTGTATTTTTTGTTGGTGAGATGTGTTTCATAGAGGCAGCAAATAGATTTTTTTTTCACTCCAGTCAGTCTGTGTCTTTTAATGGGAGTATTTAGGTGATTTACATTCAAGGTTAGCATTGATAAAGACTTGATCCTGCAATTTTTTGATAAATATTCCTATTGTTTTAGATTTTCTTTGTAGTTTTACTAGATTTTCTGCCTTCATTCTTTCATGCTATCTATCTGTTTCTGTGTGTAACACAACCTTAAGTACCATTTGTAAGGCTGGAATAGTGAAATTATTTTAATTTGTTTGGGAATGTCTTTATTTCACCTTCATTTATAAATGAGAGCTTTGCTGGGTACATCATTCTGAGTTGACTTCTTTTTCTCTTAGGATTTGGACTGTCTCTTTACTCTCTCCTAGTCAGTAGGGTTTCTGATGGAAGAAATCAACTACCAATCTAGAGATCACTTGAAGGTAATCTGGTGTTTCTCTACAACACAATTTAGCAACTTTTACTTTTGAAAGTTTGACTTATAATGAATATGTTGTGGTGAAGATTTTTTTCCTATAATATCTACTAGTTCTATGTGCTTCATCTGCAAATTGAGGCTGACAAGTCCTATCTCCTAGGTTGGTTTTGCACATTATATGCAGCCATGTCATGACAAGATTTGAAGATGGAAAATATTATACAAGTATACACATTACTCTATACATCTTACTGCAGATCTATAATCTAAGATCAGAGAACCTATGCTTGTTCTTCCCATTCTTATAGAGGAACCAGTATCCTCTTCCTTCAACTCTTCAAAGTAGAATTTTCTGTGTACACAGTCTCTGAGAGCTGATTTTGCAAAGGAAGTACTTTTAGCCCCACATGTCCAGAACACCCTTGGGTCACACAACCCCTGTCTCTGCCAACTCCTCTCCCTCCCACAGCCAAGACTGCTTAAACGTCAGTCCTATTTTTCTTCCCAGTGGACAACAAAAATGCTGTCCTCAGGGTACTCTTAATAAATTTTCAGTGAACAAGATATGTGAGGAATTAATTATAAACACTCTATAGTTTACCTCTCCAGAATGAAAGGGCATCAAAAAGAAAAGGATTCAAAAAGCAACAACAGGCTTATTTCAAATGGGACTTGATTCATTAAGAGCTCTCCTGACGCAGTTCCCTAACGGTTGTAATGTTTGAAATCAAAGCCTTGAAGAACAGTATTATCAAGTATTATTCAGTATTGCTGAATTCAGTGGAGCTAGGAACCCTAAGGTTAACGAATTCTCTCCAAGTCACTGACTGACGACGAAGCATGGAAAGGCCTGGACTCTTGTCCACTCCAACAGCTCGCATCTGGATGTCACTGACATGAAAGTCAGGAGAGAAGACACAAAATTCTTTTCATTCTGGCAAGGAAACAAGGACGTCCCATGTTCTCTCACAACCCCAAATATCTTCTAAACACCTTTCCATCACTCTAGCTTTCTTTCACTCATTCATTTATAATTTTGCTTTTAAATTAATATACATCTACTATTTTCCAAGGGGTATAAGCAAATAAAGCACAGATATGCCTCTAAACTGATGTGCAGAGAGACTATAGAATCCTAGAAATGTCATGCTAGATATCATTCATTTTAAATTGTTGTCAAAAGACACCAGAATATGTGTGGCATCCACTCTGATAGAAAAGCAAAGCACTGGGCTGGCACTGTGGCACAGCGGGTTAAAGCCCTGGTCTGAAGCACTGTCATCCCCTATGTGTGCTGGTTCTAGTCCCAGCTGCTGCTCCTCCGATCCAGCTCTCTGCTATGGCCTGGGAAAGCACTAGAAGATGGCCCAAGTCCTTGGGCACCCGCACCGATGTGGGAGACCTGGAAGAATCTTCTGGCTCCTGACTTCAGATCAGTGCAGCACCAGCTATTGTGGCCATCTGGAAAGTGAACCAGAGGATGGAAGACCTCTCTCTCTCTTTCTGCCTCTCCTCTCTCTGTGTAACTAACTTTCCAGTAAATAAATAAATAATTTAAAAAAAGCAAAGCACTTGTTTTATATAAAACAGGACAGGCTATGCTGAAACAATAAGTATAAGCTACATCTCAGTGGGTTAACATAAAAGTTTGTGCCTTACTCGTGCCATGGTCTTATGAGGGTCAGGTAGCTCTTAGTTGTACTGTTTTAAGTGGTGACATGGGGTCACAGTGCCTTCCATATTTTACCTATACCACCTGTAACACATGGTTTCCAAGAAGACCAGAGAGAGGAAAAGGGAAGGCCATTGCATTCTGCAAGGTGTCTTAAGGGCCAAGCTTCCAAGTTGTTTACATCACATCTGTCTATACCTAGCTGTATGGCTCGTACATAACACAGGGATGGCTGGGAAATACAAAGGAGCATATAGCTATGTAGAGCACACTATGGACTTGCCAGACCTATGCTACCAGCGTCTGATCCAAACCCTTCCTTTGCACTTTGAATTCTTTAACTTCAGTCCCAACCCTGGCAACCATGAGTGACCTATCTCTATACAGAAAGCTTTGGTAAAAACACCAGACACCCACATTTGACATTCTATTTCCAAAAGGGAGCGGAACAGAGTGGTTAAGAGCTAGCCTGAAATGATGTCTTATCTCCTCCACTGGTTAACTACATAATATTGGGTCAGACTCTTGACTTCTGTGAGCACCAGTTTTATCTTCTATAAATTGGTGGTGATGGTACTTCCTTATAAGGCTTTTAAAAAGAAAGAAAAAGAAATAGTATAAGTATACAGCCCTACAGGAAGTTTGATGCAGGATGTTAGCAATGTTTATGATTACCCATGACATTTTCCTTCTATGTTAGATTTATCTCATGCACCTTGTCTCACCTTACCAGGTCAATTTTGGTGAAAAAATGGTATATACTACTGCGGGCATGGCTCAGCAGTGTGGCAGTAAGCTCTTCTTCCCAGGCCCACAGTTTACTGGGGAAGTTAGAGACGTCCTGCTGTATATTTGTTCATCCAGGGATCCAAGACTGAAAGTGTAGTGGTCAAGTCCGAGAGCATCATCTTCCTATGTAAGACATGACAAAAGCTAACAAAAATCAGGAAAAATATTGCAATCAGAATCCTTCTGTCATCTATCACATCCTTCATTGATTTTTTTAAATTATTTCCAAATTTGAGGAATAAAGTTTAGAGCTGGGGACCAGCATTGTGGAATAGCAGGTAAAGCCACCTCCAGCAAGGCCAGCATCCCACATGGGTGCCAGTTCAACATCTGGCTGCTCTACTTCAATCCACCTCCCTCCTCATGTGCCTGGGAAAGCAGCAGAACATAGCCCAAGTGATTGGGCCCCTGCACCCATGTGGGAGACCTGGATGAAACTCCTAGCTTCAGATTGGCCCAGCCCTGGCTGTTGCAGTATTTGGGGAGTGAACCAGCAGATGGAAGCTTTCTCTCTGCATATGTGTGTGTGTGTGTGTGTGTGTGTGCGTGTGTGTCTAATTCTGCATTTCAAATAAATATTTGAAAAAATAAAGTTAGAGGTAGAAGTAATTTTACTTCAAAACCCCATTTTATAGATAAGAACTATAAAGTCCAGAAAAAGGATTGATCTATTCAGTGAGATTGAGCCAGATTATGGTTTAAAAACAAAAGTCAACTCTGATTACGAAAGGGATTAACCTCAAAAGTGATCAAGTGGTTGCAATCTCTTATATGAAGTCCCTGACCCCAACTCTTTGCAGATATTTTGTGTTCTGTCTCACAGAATAACCTTCCCAGGGAAGTCCTATTTTCCTCATTTTTCAAACAGAGCAGAGGAACCAAACACATGAGCAAATCATTTGAAATGTTCTTGACTTTCTAAAAGGAAAAGTGGTGTTCAAATTTTCTAGTTTGTATCATTTGGATTATAGTTTATGAAGTATACGGAAGTACAGACTTAGTCAACTCACTCAAAACTGAAGCAAAATATGCACACATGTCCTCCAGGGATTTTTATGAAGGAAGAGACATGAGACGGGGATACAATGGCCAGAAGAGATGGCAAACACTTTCCATGAACAAAAATGTGCAAATATTTAATGGCTGGGTTTTGCTGGTTGCAATTAGTACATTTTCTGTGTGGACGAGTATCATGTCAGAACCTTATTCTATTCATGCAAAACATGCTACCCGGAGGTGTCTTAGGTCTTAGACAGTTTCCCACAAGGAGAGTAAAGACTTAATTTTCTGTTTGGTGGGTAGTGTGAGCATGAGCTTAGAATTGTTATTAACTTAATAAGCAGTGCCAGGAGAGTGGGATGACTTGTGCAATGTAGATGTATCACAAATCTGGGTAATAGCAAGGCATGCTATCCTGTATTTGTAGTTCAAACCAGCCAACCCTTCTTTGTCCTTGGGTATAACATGCTTGTTTTTAGAGAGAAATTAAACTATACTTTAATATATTGTATATATGTATTAAATATATTATATATAGCTGGCTTTGAAAAAATGGTTTGGAGAAATTGGTGCTAAAAATAATATTGGTGCTAAAAGTAATGTGAAAATCTAGGTTAACTTTTCAGCCATGGAAAATTATTTTCCGAGAATCTTGGAGTTAATACACTGATAAATAACTTTAAAGGAATGACAAGTGGACTATATTATAGTATTAAGATAGGTCTTACAACTATAAGAGTAAACATAATAGAATTATACCAGATAATATATTTTAATGAGAAGGTAGTGAATTTGCTTTGGTCAGTGATGTTAAGCCACCTTTATTTTTTTATGTTGCAATCCCTTGAAATGCTTCTTCTAATGGTGATGTAATTAAATTTGGTTTTCTGGATGTATGAGACAATGTAGTTCTCTGCTTCAGGCCTAAATTTAAAGCAGTGGCCTAGGAAACAGGGCTTTTAATTGCAAAGGAGCAAAAGGTTTGTAAGCTTATGTGAGTAGAAAAAATTGTTGGCAGTGGCATTTGGTTAAGCAACGGATTACTACTGTTAGTATTTTATGCTGAAGTTGTTTTGGGATAATCTGTACAATTTGATAATTGAGTTTACTCCGTTGATGAGTGACAACTGCTGTTATTTGCATTACTCTTGGTGCTAAGTTTTTGTTAGTGTCTTTGTTGGTAGATAAAAGAAAAGGCAATAAAAGAGCAAATTATACTATTAAAGAGAATCCTATTCTAGGTTAAGTAGACACTGTCTTTAATAAAATGTTGGATAAAAAAACTTGACTGCTTCCTACATAAAGTAATGGTAGGGCGAGGCTCGGAGACACGACATATCATTTCCTTCAGAAGAAAGCTGAATTCTCTGGGTCAATAGTCTTGAATCAACAAAGCTTCCCCATGAAGAAACTGAGGCCCAGACAGCCTAAACAGCTGGAATCCAGGCCCCCTGAGCTCTGTATTCTTTCCTTTCTTAAGCTGATACACAGAAACCTTTCTGTGCTGATATATATTTTCCCTTGCCTTTAGTAAACCTAAGCTAGAATATGCACTCCAAGAGCTAATAGTGTACTAACAGTTTACAGACATATGCAAAGACACACTACATGTGCATTTATAAGTATGCATACATTGATAGATGTATCATAGTGCTCTTACACACACACACTTGAAAAGTTTGAAGTGAAATGGACACTATGAGAAACAGTGACTTGATCAGCCCTTGTCCTGACTGTTCATGTACAATGTAATACTTTATCCATTTTAGTATTTGTTTTGTTTTGTTCTAGTACTATTGGTTGAACTCTAATTCACACACAATTATTCTTAGGTGTTTAAATTTTAACTGAAAAGTGATCCCTGTTAAATATAAGAGTGGGAATAAGAGAGGGAGGAGATGTACAGTTTGGGACATTCTCAATCAGACTTGCCCCAGATGGAGGAGTTAGAAACATGCCAGAGGATTCCGTTACAATCACATCAAGGTTGCATGTACCAATGCTATCTCACTAGTCCAAGTGATCAATTTCAATTCTCAATGGATCACACTGATGGGTCTAAGAGTCAAAGGGATCACACAAACAAGACTAGTGTCTGCTAATACTAACTGATAGAATAAAAAAGGGAGAGAATGAGAAGCGGGATACACAGCAGACTCATAGAATGGCAGATGTCCTAAATAGCACTCTGGCCTCAGAATCAGCCCTTAAGGCAGTTGGGTCTGGCTGAAGAGCCCATAAGAGTATTTTAGGCATGGAAAGCCAAGACACTCTGGGGAAAAAAAAAAGACGACAAACTAAATGAAAGATCTCTGTGAGTGAGATCTCAGTGGAAAGAACAGGGCCATCAAAGGAGGTGGTACCTTTCTCTGAAGGGAGGAGAGAACTTCCACTTTGACTATGACCCTGTCGGAATAAGATCGAAGTTGGCAAACTCAAAAGGCTTCCATAGCCTTGGCAACTCATGACAAGAGCCTAGGGTGATTACTAACGCCATAAACAAGAGTGTCAAATTGTTAAGTCAACAAGAGTCACTGTGTACTTACTTCTCATGTGGGATCTCTGTCCTTAATGTGTTGTCCAATGTGAAGTAATGCTATAACTAGTACTGAAACAGTATTTTACACTTTGTGTTTCTGTGTGGGTGCAAACTGATGAAATCTTAGTATATACTAAATTGATCTTCTGTGTATAAAGATAATTGAAAATGAATCTTGATGTGAATGGAATGGGAGAGGGAGCGGGAGATGGGAGAGGTGGGAGTGGGAGGGTAATTATGGGGGGGAAGCCATTGTAATCCATAAACTGTGCTTTGGAAATTTATATTTACTAAAAAAAGAAAGAAAGAAAGAAAAAGTTTAAATACAAAGAATTAAATTGTTATTTTGGGTACAAAAGAAATATACACATAGTTCTAGAATACATATTTTCATGAACTAGGAGAACCCCCTTTGGGTGAGAGAGAGAGAGAGAGTGTGTGTGTGTGTGTGTGTGAGAGAGAGAGAGAGAGAGAGAGAGAGAGAGAAACAGTGAAGTAATGTGTTCTCCATTGAAATACATGCAGACTCTCAGCCACAGGAACCTCATGCAGATAAACCCCCAATAAACAAACATGCACTCATCATAGGTATGTTCATAGCAATGTTACTCATAATAACTACAAATGAAAAACTGTGCAAATACCCATTAACTTCACATTCTGTACATAAGTTATGAAATATCTACCCAGTGGACGCTCAGTAGCAATAGTAGTGAGCAAATTATAACCACACATAGCAATGTGGATGAATCTCACCAAGACACCAAGGATCTCAAACTGAGCAATGCCACTCACATAAAATATGGGTGCATGGAGACTCAATCTTTCCACAGGGAAGATAGTATGGCAATTATCCACAGGGTAGGGAGTTCAGGGAATGAGGGGACGAGAGGATTACAAGGGCAAGCAGGCCCCTTGTTAATTAATGCTTTGTTTCTTTATCTGGTGGAGCAGGTTTTGAGGTGGTTTTGGTTTATGAACATGTTTTAAGTTGTGCAATTTCTGTGTGACTATTATACATCACTTAGAAATTTTCAGTTTTCAAAAAAAATGCAGTAAATGATGACTCTGTCCACTTTATTTCCTTAATATTCTTGGATTTGCCTTCCCTGTCTCGGACACAGCCAGAGGTTGGATTGCTAGGATGTGCCACAGTATGCTGGGTTAACAAAGCAAATAGACATGTGTATTCCCATTACAAATCAGCAGGCTGATAAACAAGTGTATTATTGAATGTGAATGTGTTTTTCTGGTTATTTTACTTCTCACTCCTTCAGCATAATGACCCTGGGTCTTAAGATTCTACTCCACAGAAGACCCATAAGGTTCTGATTCGCTGCAACCAGGATGAATCTTTTCAATGAATGAAAATGAGGCAAGCTTTTATGGGCCTATTACCAGAGGGCATCCAGTGGTATTTTTATTCTCCATATTTGACCTTAAAAATGTTTTGTAGTTTGCCAAGGATATAATTTTCACCCAGTCAGGCTGCAGGGGCAGGTAATTAAGTGGTGTTTAATGACATTTGTTCCTTAAAGGAGGCCTGATTAAATGTACCATGTAATTTTTTACCAAATCAAGCAATTCACCCAATTTTCAAATGTGCTTAATAAGCCAGGCCCAAGTCATTACAGTCTGCCAGCTGTGTGACTGATGTGGTCTGGCTGCAAGGCTTTAAAACTTGCTAATAATTCCCTACCTCCCATCTGGAATATTCTTCCCCGCTGCTCCTTATCTCTGCTAGTCTGACTTGTTCTAGAGTGTCAATCTCAAATCCAACCTACTTTTTAGAATTTGGTCCACCTGGAATTTTCTCCATTGTATCCCAGGTCACTTTTCCAGAGACTCCTGATGTATTCCCCTTATCTGTGACCTTGTGTCTGACAAAGATTCATTGCTTGGCCTTTAACCAAACTTCTAGAATCTTCTCCTAAGCCCATCTCTGCACTTCCTTGTAAAATCCAATTTCAGCAATGAACCCAGGTGAGTCAATATAGCAAGAACCGCCCACTCATGAGCATCTGATCACCTCCAATGTCAGAACAGGGTTTCCATCTTCCAACATCTTCCATGGCCCCCCAGGTGACACTCTCCTGAGCTTGTCTTTAGTCAGGTTCCATGATAGGTGGATTTCTCATTCATCCCATTCACTCGGGTGCGAGTCGTTTTCCATCCCTGAGCTCCACTCTGCTCCTTGGTTCCAACTTCCCACTTGCCCTTGCTGTGTTGGGAGTTTAGCCCAATCTTTCTCCCCTACAGCAAAACCCCAACACTGTGGCCTCTACACCTATTATTATGGTTCTAAATGAAGTCTTTACTGTGTTTTACTGGTATTCTGGAATAAGGTTTTCTTCAAACTAAACATTCAAATTCTTTGCTTCCCTTTCATGTCTGTGTCTCTAATATCCCCGGTTCAATTACAAATAATGTGAGTTCAAAACCATTTTCTGTGTTTCTGTATGTAATATAACCTTTTAAAAATCATTTGTAAGGCTGGACAAGTGGTAACAAATTCCTTCAATTTCTGGTTGGTATGAAAGGCCTTTATTTCACCTTCATTCAAAACTCAGAACTTTTTGGGGTACAGTATTCTGGGCTGACAGTTTGTTTTCTTCTTGTTTTAAAGATTTGTTTATTTAAAAGTCAGAGTTAGAGAGAGGGTGAGACAGAGAGGTCTTGCATCTGCTGGTTCACTCCCAAAGTGGTCACAATGGCTCGGGCTGGGCCAGGCAGAAGCCAGAAGCCTCTTCCAGGTCTCTCATTTGGATATCAAGGTTCCCAGCATGTGGCCCATACTCTGCTTTTTCCAGACCATTAGCAGAGAGCTAGATTGGAGATGGAGCAGACAGGATACTAATCAAAGCCATATGGGATGCCAGGATTGTAGGTGGTGGTTTTACCCACCATGCCACAATACCAGACCTAACAGTTTTTCTTTTAAGACTTGGACAGTGTCTCTCCATTATCTCCTACCTTGTAAGTTTCAATGTTAAGAGGAAAGTTTATTGCAATTGGTGCCTACATCAAGAAATTGTAATGGCATCAAATAAATGAGCTATCAATGAATCTCAAGGACCTAGATCAACAACAATTCAAACCTAAAGTAGTAGGAGGAAAGAAATAATTAAAATTACAGATTAAACAAAACTGAAGTCAAAAAAGGGAAATACCAGTGAAATGAAGAGCTGGGGTTTTTTTTGAAAAGCTAAGCAAAATTGATATACTACTGGCCCAACTAAACAAAAACAGAAAACAATAAAAGGAGGGAGAAGACCCAAATAAATAAATTCAGAGATGAAAAAAGTATATGTATCAACAGATACCACAAAAATAAAAGGAATCATCTGGAATTATTACAAAGAACTATATGCCAACAAATTGGAAAATCCAGAAAAAATTGTTAGATTGCTAAACACAAATAATCTACTAAAACTGAGTCATGAATAGACAGAAAACCTAAACAGACCAATAGCCAAGGCAGAGATTAAATCAGTAATAAAGACGCTCCAAAAATAACAAAATAAAACCCAGGACTTCACTCCTGATTTCCACGAGATTTTTTTTTTAAGATTTTATTTATTTATTTGAGAGGTAGAGTTACAGACAGTGAAAGGGAGAGACATAAAGAAAGGTCTTCCTTCCATTGGTTCACCCCCCAGATGGCTACAATGGCCAGAGCTGTGCCAATATGAAGCCAGGAGCCAGGTGCTTCTTCCTGCTCTCCCATGCAGGAATAGGGGCCCAAGCACTTGGGCCAATTTCAACTGCTTTTCCAGGCCATAGCAGAGAGCTGGATTGGAAAAGGGGCAGCCAGAACTAGAACCGGCACCCATATGGGATGTTGGCACCACAGGCAGAGGATTAACCTACTGTGCCACAGCACCAGCCCCTCCACCAGACTTTTAAAGAAGAACTAATTCCACTTCTTCACAAGCTATTCAAAACATTTGAAAGAGATAGACTCCTCTCAAACTCCTTCTATGAGGTCAGCATCACCTTAATTCTAAAACCAGAAAAAGATACAATGAAAGAAAGAGAACTACAGGCCAATAACACTGATGAATGTAGACACAAAAATCTCAACAAACTACTAGCTAATCAAATCCAATAATACATCAAAAAGATTGCTGACCCAGACCAAGTGGGATTTATCCCTGGTATGCAGGGATGGTTCAACATTAGCAAGTTAATAAATGTGATACATAACATTAACAAACTGTAGAACAGATACCATATTATCATCTCAATAGATGCAGGAAAGTATATGATAAAATTCAACATCTTGGCTGGCACTGCAGCTCACTTGGCTAATCCTCTGCCTGTGGCGCCGCTACCCCAGGTTCTAGTCCTGGTTGGGGTGCTGGATTCTTTCTCAGTTGCTCCTCTTCCTGTCCAGCTCTCTGCTGTGGCCCAGGAAGGCAGTGGAAGATGGCCTAAGTGCTTGGGCCCTGCAACTGCATGGGAGACCACGAGGTAGCACCTGGCTCCTGGCTTTAGATCGTCACAGCGCACAGCTGTAGTGGCCATTTGGGGGTGAACCAACAGAAGGAAGACCTTTCTGTCTCTCTCACTGCCTAACTGCCTGTTAAAAAAAATCAACATCTTTGCATGATAAAAGGCTTCAGCAAATCGTGTATACAAAGAACATTCCTCAACACAATCAAGGAAAATTATAACAAACCCATAGCCAGCATCATATTGAATGGGGAAAAACTGGAAGTATTTCCACTAAGATACAGGACCAGACAAGGCTGTCCACTTTCAATACTGCTATTCAATATAGTCCTGGAAGTTTTAGCCTGAGACAGACAAGAAAAACAAAAGGGAAACAAATTGGAAAGGCTGAAGTGAAATTATCCCTATTTGCAGATGAAATGATTCTAGGGGAATCAAAAGACCCCACTAAGAGATGATTGGAACTCATAAAAGAGTTTGGTAGACTTGCAGGATACAAAACTCAACACACAAAAATCAGTAGCTTTGTATACACAGATAATGCCATAACTGACAAAAAACTTGTAAGATCAATCCAATTCATGATAGCTATAAAAATTTCAATATCTTGGAATACATTTATAGAAGGAGGTGAAATATCTCTATGATGAAAATTAAAAGATATTAAAGAATTAGCAGACACAAAAGATTGAAAAAATCATGTTCATGGATCCGAATATCAAAGTATTCATACTATCAAAAACAATTTACAGATACAATTCAATCACAATCAAAATACCAAGGCCATTTTCTCATATCTAGAAAAAATTATGCTAAAATTAATATGTAAACACAAGAGACTGCAAATAGCTAAAACAATTATAAACAACAAAAACAAAGCCAGAGGCATCAGAATACCAGATCTCAAGACATATCACAGGGCAGTTATAATCAAAACAGCCTGGTACTGGCACACAGATAGGCACAGACCAATGGAATAGAATATAACCCCCAGAAATCATCCACACATCTTCAACAGACCAATCTTTGACAAAGAATCTAAAATCGGTCCCTGGAGAAAGGAGAGTCTCTTCAACAAATGGTGCTGAGAAAATTGGATCTCCATGTGCAGAAGAATGAAATAAGACCCCTACCTTACACCTTGTAGAAACATTAACTCAAAATTGATCAATGATCCCAATCTACGACCTGATACCAACAAATTACTAGAGGAGAACATTAATGTAAGTGAAGACTTCTTGGAAAAAAAGCCAGAAGCGCAGGCAATAAAATGAAACAGACAAATGGGATGACATCAAGCTAAGAAGTTTCTACACTGCAAAGGAAATACTCAGCAAAGTAAAGAAGCAACTCACAAAATGGGGATAAAATATTTGCAAATCATGCAACTGATAAGGAATATCCAGAATTTACAAAGAGCTCAAGAAACTCAACAACACAACACAGAACAATCCAGTTAAGAAGTGATCAAAGCAATTGTACAGGCATTTTGCAAAAGAAATTCAAATGGCCAATAGACACATAAAAATGTTCAGGATCACTAGCTATCATGGAAATGCAAATCAAAACCACAATGAGGTTTCACCTCATCCCTGTTAGAATTGATCTCTTACTGAAATCAATAAAAAATAAATTCTGGTGACAATATAAGGGAGAAAGGTACCCTAATTCACTGTTGGTAAGAATATAAACTAGTACGGCCATTGTGAAAGACATTATGGAGATACCCGAGTAATCCAAAAACAGATTTACAATATGACCTAGCAACCCAATTTTTACGAATTTACCCAAAGGAAATGAAATCAGCATATGAGAGTTATCTGTACCCCATATTTATTGAAGCTCAATTTATAATAGCTAAAATTGGTAATCAACCCATCTGTATATCAACCAATGATTGGAAAAAGAAAATGTGGTATATACACCATGGAATACTACTCAGCCAGAAAAGGAATTAAATCCTGTGTGTGTGTGTGTGTGTGTGTGTGTGTGTGTGTGTGTGTTTAACAAAATGGATGCAACATGAAACCATTTTACTTAGTGAAGTAAGCCAGTCCCAAAAAGACAATGTTTTCCCTGATCTGTGGAAACAGAGTATAAAAAAGAAAAGTAATGTGTATGAACAAAATTGACATTTTGAGATTGGACGACTGTTTATAGCCCCTGTCACTACTGTTGAGGAACAGTGTTTTATTCTTACTATTTGTGGAATTCTTTACTTAGTGTAGGTCTGTAGGGTTAATCTTATGATTGTAAAATAAACTGAATGTAGATCACCATAAAAATGGAAAGAATAAAAGGGGAAGGAGGAGGGGGGATAGGGCAGGAAGTATCACTATGCTCCTGAATCTGTATACATGAAATACATGAAATTTGTTGACCTTAAAAAATTTTTCAAAGAAACCATTTTTATACTTGTAGGCCTCTGAGTTTTACACAGTCCTAAGTACACAGAACACCCCAAATGGGGAGATCAGGGCAAGCACTTTGGGAAGATATGCAGATGTCATGATCCTGCATTTAGTGGCTGCATGACCTTGAAGAATTCACTATTAATTTTCTTCTCTAAAACCCAAGGTTCTCACCTTTAAAAGAAAAAAAAAACTGCTATTATTTCTGTGACCCAAATAGGGATTAAAAAAGTAAATATAGCATTTCAGAAACTAATTTACATAGTAATACTAGAACGCTTGTTAGAAAGGTAATATCCTGGGCTCCCTACTCTTTACTCTCAGAAATTCTACTTAGTTCTAGAAAGATTCTCAGAAATCTGCATTTTATTATTTGAGAGGCAAAGAGACAGAGATAGACAGACATAGAACTCTCATCTACCGCTTCACTCCCCTAAAGCCCAAAATAGCCAGGAGAGCTAGCAGCAATTCAACCCAGAATTCCCATATGGTTGGCTAACTACTTGAGCCATCCTCGGCTGCCTCCCAATATGAACATTAGTAGGAAACTTGAGGTGGAAGTAGGACTGGGACTCAAACCCAGGTACTCTGATATGTGATGTGGAATTCAGGCATCTTTTCGTTTAGGTCAAACACCAGTGCCAGAAATCTGCATTCCAGTAAGCACCCTCAAACCCACCAGTGATGTCAGGGGAAGTGTTCCAAAGTATCATTCTTTGCATACCACTGAGGTTCAATGTAATATTAACAATAACACTTGCCACGTTAATTATAAAGTCAAACTAGGTGTAGATTTAAAGTGGCCCACTAGGCTTCAGGGACAGTGTCCACAGTTGTTCAAGAGCTGCTGAGCACTGACCACTTGTGTTACTTCCTTCCACTGCCCCAGATCACAGTGGACACCATGAGTATTAGAGACATGAGAAGTCCCGCTGGCTTGCAGGAGTTCTTCAATTCCCTGGCAGATATCAAGATTCACATGGACGGGTCCACCTCACTGTGGATGTCAGAGTATTTGAAGCAGTCCCTGTCCACATGTGCAGACTGTGTCACACTCAAGGTTGCTGGAATCACTTCAGGTCTTAGGAAAAAGAGAAGGCCGGCTTGCCATGAGTGAAGGAAGTTTGGGCAAGTTTGGCCCTGCCAGTGTGGATGTCACCACAGGGTGTGAGCTAAATAGAAGGAAAGTGCTGATTTTTGGATCTGAAGAGAAAGAAGAAAGAGAAGCAGGATGGAGGCTGAGGGGGAAATACTGAATTGAAAAAAATCCAACTCGTCCTGTGACTGAGTCCTTCCAACCAGTGTGCAATGGTAGGTGATGGGATAGACTGGGGAATCTAGAGGAGTGTGTCAGGATTCCCACAGAAAACTTGAGTTCTGGTGTGATCTGGAATTAAAATCATGCGTGGCTAAATGTGGTGAAGTGGGAACAGATATATTGGAGGAATGGATCACTTAAGGACTGTGTGTTCTACAGATGCAGCTGCTTCCAATAGGATTAAAAACCCATCCTGGAGAATTGCACTTCAATAAAAACTTTAGGGGACAGCACTTGGCTTAGTGGTTATGAGGCCGGCATCCCCCAACTGAGTGCCTGAGTACACCACTCCAGTTACAGCTTCCTGACAACACAGAGCTCTAGAGGCAGCAGGTGATGGCTCAGCACTTGGGACCCTACCACGCACAGGGGAAACCTGAATTGAATTCCCAGCTCCTGGCTTCAAACCAGCCCAGCCCCAACTCTTATACATATTTGGGGAATGCACCAGCAGATCAGAATTCTGTTTATCTCTCTTTCTATCTCTTGGTTTCTCTTCCTTTCAAACAGTTTGGAGGAGGAAATGAAAAAAAAAAATAAAAGCTTGTAAGGTTTTTTATAGCTCTTCCATTTGCCATCCAATTTTAGAATAAATTAAGAGTTTTTTTTTTTTTAATAAATGAGATGGTGATCACCATGCCACCTTCGTTTCCTAACAAAAGTTGATCATTGATTCTGTGGCTGAGGAAGATCTTCAAAAATTCATGGAAATTATGGATCATGAAAAAGCTATGCATTGATTTCCATTTTTTCCTCAACAAAACAATCTTTTCATTTAATTTTCCATGAGCTTTTTGCATTCCCTTGCCCTTGCAAGTACAAAAGTCTCTGATTCCAAACTCAGGGATTCGAAAGACTTGTCCAGGGGCTGGCACTGTGGCATAGCAGGTAGAGCCTCCGCCTGCAGCAGTGCCAGCATCCCATATGGGTGTGGCTCATGTCTCGGCTGCTCTGCTTCCAATCCAGCTCTCTGCTGTGGACTGGGAAAGAAATGGAAGTCCTTGGGCCTCTGCATCTGCGTGGGAGACCAGGAAGAAGCTCCTGGCTCCTGGTTTCAGATAGGTGCAGCCAACTAGGGAGTGAGCCAGCGGATGGAAAGCTAGCTAGCTAGCTAGCTCGCTCGCTCTCTCTCGCTCTCTCTCTCCCCTTTTTCCCCTCTCCCCCCTCTCTCTCTCTCCACCTCTTCTTCTCTATGTAACTCTGACTTTCAAGTAAATAAATAAATCTTTAAAAAAAGATTTCTCCAGCCCCTCCATTCATATCCTGTTCCTATAACATTTTCATCCCAGAGTCACAGAGCTCTCCTCACAATGACATCACCCACAAAACAAACAGAGAACTAAAGCTGCACAGCTTCTTGTCCCAAGATTGCCAGTCTGGTAGGAGAGAATCCAGGAGCATTAGAGTAATGAATGTCTCTCCCCACAGAAGAGAGCATCAAGAAAAAGAAACGAATGTTACCTCCAACATTTAGCATGTGTGATTTGTGAATGTTCTCCCATATTTTATTTTTTGAAACTTAACCATCAGCCTGATGGAATCTTTGAGTGATAACTAAGCATGAAGGTGGAGACTTCATGAATGGGATTAGTGCTCATGTAAAGTTCTGAAAAGACCAGAGTTTTCTCCCTTTCACCAAGCAAGGACACCACTATAAACTTCTATGAAGCAGAATGCAGGTCGCCATCAGTCACTGAATCTTCTGGAACCTTGATCTTGGGCATCCAGCCTCTATGACTGTGAGAAATAAAGATCAGTTCTTTATAAGCCACCCAGTCTAGGGTATTTTGCAGCAGTTCAAATAGGTAGGGCAGTGTGCCAAGACACGCTGCATAGTTACCATATCACTTAATATTCAAGACAGTCTCTTAGGGGTGAGCAAAATGAAACACAGTAGCAGTAAGCATCCAATAGGAGATCAATTAATAGTCTTTTTTACCTTTATATCCACTTCTTAAATAGAGTTACACTGATCTCAACTTCATCCCTCCTACTTCTCTTATTTGAGTCAAAATAGTCATTTGCCACCCACAGGAACATTCTCCTGTCCCACTACTACCACTTGTTTAGTAGTGCCGAGAGGCTAGCAGAGATGTTCACAGTAGCAGGGCTGTCCCCAAGGAGCTGGTTCTCCATGTTAGAGTGGCTTTCAGCATCAGTGCTCTGTCAAATGAACGCCAAGCCAGATTAATCTACTTAAACCCAAAATGCAGATCAAAAGCATGTTGCGTGTTAGAAACGGAAGTTTTCATGTGACAGCGTATCTCCTCTTGAAGACTGATCCTGATGCATGTGGTGGAATATTGCTGTGTATATAGTTACATGCTTTGTGTGTAGCTATGCTCCTCTGACCTCAGAGGTAGGCATGTGACATTTGCTTAACCAATCAGAGGGTACCATCTGATGGATATTATGAATGACAAAAATGATGGACACATGCTCAAACCAATCAGAACACTCTTGGGAATTTTTGCCTAAGCTACTGGGCAGTACGCTGCCCCCTCCTCCCAGAACACTGACCGCACAATCAATTCACCCTGAAGCCATGGATGTCTGTTTTTCCCTGATTCACAAAGTAAGCAAAGTGAAGAGACAGAGGGACACACCACTGGAGACAGATTTGAATAGCTGATTGGAGTTCACACCTCATGTCTACCCAAACCCTAAAGTCCCTTTTCTACTTTGTCCTTGTGGTTGGAGCTTTTCCAGTGTCAACAGAATGAGCATGATAAAAGCCAGGCTTCCATACCTCTCTGCAACTCACACCCATGAACCAGCACATGGGTGTGACCAAACTCTGGCCTGTCCTTGGTCGTGATTCCTGCTTCATTTAAGTCAACTCCTTAGGATACTATGTGTAAGCCTTACATGCATCTGTCCCCCTTGGGCTTGTTGGAGGCCTGGGGGATGCAGAGAAATAAGGAGTTCCTTAGGGTCGAATGTCTTAGAAGCCATGCTACTAGAGTGTACAAGGCCTTCACCCCAAGGCCCTGAAAGGCCATCGCCTGCTGTTATCACAACTCAGACTCACAGCGCTCCTGAGGCCTGCTCCCAGTTGTCCTGTTCTCTATAATCCATTTCTCTCCTTTTCATCCACCCTAAGTTACACATCCTCCTTCAAGCACCACCCCTTATCTTTCTTCTGTGTCAAGTAGCACATGAGGCAGTAACTAAAAATCTAAAAAATTTTAATGTTCCTCTGCTCAACGAAGGATGAAGAAACTTCCTCTCACCTAAACCTGGCAAAGTAGAGTCACTGTGACCTAGAAGGCCTTCTGCTGCCCCTTCAACTAGACCCCAGCCAAGCCCCTACTCTGCAGGAGCCATCTGAGCCCTCCACTCTCTTTATTCTTCCCACCCTTAGATGGGGGCAGGAGCTAAGAAATCTTTATTCAGGCCAACACAGGAATATAGTTAACAGTGGACACTCAAGTCACCCTAACCCACTGGGAGCTTAGAGTTCCCACTTACCAGCTGGTAACGTAGAACTAGTTACTGACTGTTCTAAGCCTCAGTGAGCTAATTAGCAAATGGAAAGAATAACGCATTCTCTCTGGAAGGCCGGTTGTGAGGAGCAGATATTTGAACCCTGGCATCATCACTGAAACGGGCCATGGAATGCAGTGAGGGCTTTAGCTTGTTGGCCTCAGGTACCTACTCTCCTCCTACAGGCTGGTGGTCTGCACTAGGTTTGCAACAGAAAGCACAGGGCTTTTAAGATGGTGCTGCCATGTTAGTTTCGTAATATAACATTTTTGGATGTTCTTAAGAATGTGTCACCCCTGAAGTATGTGTATAATTGAACATCATCCAGAATAAATAGGATTGTCTCAAAAAAAAAAAATAGTGCTGCCTCTCTTGTAGAACAAACAAGAGCTGAACAAGAAGAGCTTCTGGTCCAAGGAAAACAACCAAATAAAATTTTTCATTCCATTCATGCTATTCCTTTTATTCCTTGCTCTCTCCAGACTTCTTTTCCACAAAATATGCTTTAATAACCACTTCCCTGCTGAAAAATTATCTCAAAGTGTTGATTCTGAGCTGGCCAGGACCACTGTGGTCACTCAGCAAGATGCCTTCAAAGGAGTCCCAATGCTGTGTTCCTGCTCTGCTCCTCCACATGTGACGGACTGCTCGCGACTGCTCCATCTGACAAAGATGCCGCTTGCAGAAAGAGCTTCCTCACATGGCTGGAACCCAACAGTGCCCTGCTTCCCATTTCCCACAGCTGGCTCTGTCCTCCCAGGGACTCTGAGATATCAAGTCTCACTCTTGCATGCAGAGTGCCTCCCTGGGCTGGACAGGTGTCTCACCGTGGTTCTCACTTCTAAGTTTCCTACAACTTGCACAATCTCACCAACATTCTCCTGTGATGTCCTAGACTAACAATAACACCTGCTAGCACCACTTGAGGATGCACTGGGTCCTGAACACAGTGCTGAGCCTTTAATGTGTATTGTCTCATTTAATCCTTAGTGCCACTGAAGAGGTAAAGCACATAACTGTCTATGTCAGTTAAATGAGAAAATCAAGGCCCATCTCTGAACTAACCATAAATCCAAGGGCAGCTGAAGGCCATTCTGGCTCAAGGTTGATCTCAGAACTTTCCATCAGGCCTTTCCTTCAAGGTCAAGCTGGACTGTGCATTGAGTCGAGGCCAGTAGCTTTGGTCTCCTGAAAGACACAGGGAGGTCCACTAATCGCTTTCCACCTGCTCCTGGGGATACTGGTAATCATGACAATTTGATCTGGGCTATGTCTGTGAATGTCTCCTCACCCCACCTTCCAAGCCCAGAATGTGTAAGACATGGATCTCTCTCTACTGCAATTCCAAGCTGGGAATCCCTAGACCAATAGAAAGGCACATAAGCAATGAGCTGGGAACAAGGGAAGAAATAGCAGTCAGATGATAAGACCTCACCAAAAGGCCACGCGGACCCCAATAAAAGAACTGAGCTACCAGTCTGGTGGCTTATCATGGTCCCACGACCTTGAAGAAGGATGGTCACTTTCCTAACTGTGTGGGGAGCCCAGCTTCCTGACCTGCACACTGGGAGAACTGAATACATACTGATACTGTCCTGAACAAGAGATCCTCAAACCTTCTCCCGGGTACTTCCTTGGCACTACCAATCCAGCACGTCCCCACCCCAGATTATGCCATCTCCCTCTCTGCAGCCAATATTGCCAGCACACCCCTGAACACTGAAATCAATAAGCCAGGAACCCCCTTCCTCACGTTCCTCTAGGGCCTGGGCCACTGTTTCCACAGGTTCAACTTCCCCACGGATGACATGGCCGCACACTTGGGCTGACCCACCTAATGCTACCAGCACTGATGAACTGTTGACCTCACCCTCTGGTAGTCTCTTCCTACAGCCAGAACGATGCTTCCCTCTTACAAGTAGGACCTCTTCCTCATTTATTGTAAAGTCTTTCCCTAACTCCTCATCCCCTACTGTGGAGGGGGCACCACAGGGCCAGAGCTGAGGCCCCTCTTTACCCCTACAGGCTCTCCCCTACCCAGGTGTGCATGCCCCTGGCTACCACAGGCTATCCACACACAGTGCCATCCATGGACAGTAAGACAAGGAAATATGTAAAGTGTTGTTTTCAGCACTGCATTGAGTGTTATACAGAATTACTCTGTTTAATCTTCACAGCTACTCAAGAAAGTCACCTGTACTTTGGGCCCATTGGGTATAGTCAGCCTCATTTGCAGATCACACAAAATTTTCAATTTAAAGAATAGCCTGCTGGGGCCAGTGCTGTGGCACAGTGGATTAAAGCACTGGCCGGAAGTGCCGACATCCCATGTGGGCGCCGTTTCTACTCCCGGCTGCTCTACTTCTGATTCACCTCTCTGCTATGGCCTGGGAAAGCAGAAGAAGATGGCCCAAGTGCTTGGGCCCCTGCACCCACCTGGGAGACCCAGAAGAAGATCCTGGCTCCTGACTTCGGATCGGCACAGCTCCAGCCATTGCAGCCATCTGGGGAGTGAACCAGCAGATGGAAGACCTCTCTCTCTACCTCTCTATCTTTCAAATAAATAAATCTTTTTTTTTTTTTTTAAAGAATATGGCTGGCGCCACAGCTCAATAGGCTAATCCTCTGCCTGTGGTGCCAGCACACCAGGTTCTAATCCTGGTCGGGGTGCTGGATTCTGTCCCAGTTTCCCCTCTTCCAGTCCAGCTCTCTGCTGTGGCCCGGGAGTGCAGTGGAGGATGGCCCAGGTGCTTGGGCCCTGCACCCGCATGGAAGACCAGGAGAGGCACCTGGCTCCTGGCTTCAGATCAGTGTGGTGCGCTGGCCGCTGCGCGCCAGCCGCAGCAGTCATTAGAGGGTGAACCAATGGTAAAGGAAGACCTTTCTCTCTCTCTCTCTCTCACTGTCCACTCGGCCTGTCAAAAAAAAAAAAATAGCCTGCTATGGATTTATTGAATTTCAAGTCCCACCTATAGTTGCCTCAGCAAGGCAAGACCAAATTATTATAGTCTGGGAGCCAGACTGGTGGATGAAAGATATCTTTTTCTCTTTCTCTTTCTCTCTCTCATTCTGCTTTTTCAAATAAACAAAAATAAAATCTTTAAGAAAAAACAAAAGGTGCATTGGGGAGCCATGGAGACAGTTTGAGGGGGAAAGTAACATAGTAAAGAGCATGCTTTCTTAGTAAATGTCATCAGTGAGGGGCAGAATAGTGAGTGAAAGCCAAAGACTGGAACCCAGGAAGGAGACAACACCACCTTCCCAGCAAGTGCAATAGCAAAGTGAATCAGAAGTAATACAGCAAGACTGGCCATACACAGACAGATTAAAAAACAGCTCTGATCAAAAGACTGGGATTGCATTCCTGACTCTTGTCATCCATGGGTCTCCAGGTAAGTCATTTGATCTTTCTGTTCAGGAATAATGCTAGGTCCACTCAAATGCTGTTTGTCACACAGCATAAAATTCACCATTTTAAAGCTCTTTTAAAGTATACAATGACATTTAGTGCATTTTCTATTTTGTGCAATTATACTCTTTAATTCAAGAACATTTACATAATCCCAAAAATGAAATCTTGGATCTGTTAAGTCACTTTCCATTCCTTCTCCTTGTACCCCCATCTTTGAGACACCACTAATCTGAATTCTGTCTCTGGATTCACCTATTCTGGAAATTTCATTTAAATGTAATCATTCAATAAGTGATTTTTATGTGTGGTTTGTTTCAGTTAACACGAAGCTTTGGGTGTCTACATTTTAACATGTATCAGTACTTCATTCCTATTAATGCCTGAATAATATTCCATTGTATGTGCAGATCTCACTTGGTTTATCCATTCATCAACTGATGGGCCATTGGATTGCTTTCGCTTGAGAGCTATTATAAATAACACTATTGTGAATTAGGTTTTGGGCTTAGAGCATCCACAGGAAATAAACTCCTTACCATCTAGCCTGGGAGAGAGGCATTAAATAAACAAGCAGAAAAATAGACAAGAGACTTGCAGATGGTAACAAGTCCTTGTGCCATGAAAATAGGTCAATGACTGAGCTGAGCAACCAGTCTAGGAAGGAAATGACACCTCAAGGCAGGAAAAGCTTGTGTCTTTGAAGAGAAGTCCATCTGTGGTGGGATGAGAGAATAAGAGGCCCCATACAAAGATCTAGAAGAAAGGCACTCTAAGAAGAAGGAGCAGCAGGTGTAAAGGCCCTGAGGGAGGTGAACTGTCCATAATCAGGGAACAAAGAGGATAAAAGTGGCCGTGTCAGAGAGGTAGGCAGAGGACAGGTGTGAATGCGAGGATTCTCTCTGCAGAGAGGGAGAAATGTCATGACCTCCCTGTCTGTGGCCCCACCTCCACGTCACTGTATTGGGTACCAACCCACAGTCACCCTGTGCTGGGGGAAATGGGCTGGAAATGCATCCTCAGGCAGCTACACACAAAGACTTCATCAGAACTTTTGGCCAAAAAAAAATCACAAGGAACATAACCTCTAACATAAATATCATTTCTCTTCATTCTTTCCCATGCTTCCAGAGACAGACAAATTTACCTCTAAATCACCCTGCTGAGTCAGCCTTCATTACCAGTCTTCGGAAGCTGCGTCCGGGCCAGCTGGGACGCAGGCTGCCTTCAGGCATGCTCTGGCTTCCCTGCTCAGACAGCGCCAAGGCCAGCGGAAGCTTGATTTCCCCACAGATCTCAGCAGCAGCCCCATCACCTTGATTGCTTCTGATCAGGGCAAACTGAGAAAAGTGAATCAGGGACATCTGTTCTCTTTCTGTCACTTCAAGCTAGCAGAAACCTGCTGTCAGCGTGGTCACTCCAACACAAAAGTACATCCCAAAGACACAAAACACAGCGGCAAAATTACGAACTCGAGCTTCGCCCCACCTCCTGTTAGGAAGGGAACTGCGTGGGGTGAGGTGAGGGGCAGGAACACGGGTTTGCTGGGGGAAGGCTGGCTGATGGAGTAGGCATCTTGCACCCAAGTTTTGAGCCACAACTCTGCTCCCAATTCCAGCGTCCAGCTGGCTGACATGGTTGGGTCTCTGTTATACATGTGGGAGACCTGGATTGCATTTCAGGCCCCCATGCATTTGGGGAGTATACCATCACATGAAAGGGAGGTGTGTGTGTGTCCCTCTCTCTCCCTTTGCCTCTCAAACGAAATAAATTAATGTTAAAAGTTTTTAAAAACTGACAGCTAATTACTTCTTTAGTAATTAAAAAAGGAAAAAAGGAAACCACATGCTGACTTCAGTCTAAAAGAGATATCCATGTACAAGTTACAAACATCTATGAAAAGCAGTGTTGACTAATCCAGCATCCTAATTTTGTGGGTTAATTAGAGGTCTGAGTTCAAGGTCTATCTTTGCCCCTTGTCATCCATCACACCATTGACAAGCACTTTTGTTCAAATCCATGAGCTTTATTCAGTTTACTTCATGTAGGGTTAATCTTATGAGTATAAAGTTAAGAGTTCAACAGATAGTATAAAAAAAAAAAAAAAACACTGTTACAGTCAAGACAAGGGATGTTCAAAATTATCCTATCTCAAATTGTCAATTTCACTTCTATAGGTTACCTTTATAAGTACTTTATTAGTTACCACAGATCATGGAGAACATATGGCATTTATCTTTTTGAGACTGGCTTATTTCATTAAGCATAATGGTTTCCAGTTCAATCTATATTTTTTTTTTGCAAACATGATTTCATTTTTATGGTGGTGTGGTATTCCATAGTGTACATTTAGCATAATTTCATTATCCAATCTTCAGTTAATGGACATCTGGTTTGATTCCATCTTATAAATATATCTTTGTAAAAAAATAAAAATGAGGGGCCAGTGCTGTGGTGTAGTGGGTTAAGCTCCCGCCTGCCTGCCAACATCCCATATGGGCCCTATCTCAAGTCCTAGTTGCTCCACTTCTGATCCAGATCCCTGCTAATGGTGTCTGGAAAAGCAGTGGAAGATGCTCCAAGTCCTTTGGGCCCTGCACCCATGTGGGAGACCCAGTAGAAGCTCCTGGAACCTGGCTTCAGACTGGCCCAGCTCCAGCTGTTGCAGTCATTTGGGAAATGAACCAGCGGATGGAAGATCTGTGTGTCTGCCTCTCCCTCTCTGCAGCTCTGCATTTCAAGTAAAATAAATAAATCTTTTTTTAAAAAAAATAAGAATTGGAACAGGAGATGGAGAAGGTAGAAGGGTGGAAGTGTTGGCAGGCGAGAGGGTAGGGGGGGAAAAATCACTATGTCCTTAAATTGATATATATGAAATGCACGAAGTTTGTGTACCTTAAATAAAAGGTTTCTAGGTGTAAAAAAAAAACAGTCCATGCACTTTTAATCAGAAACTACCACGTGCCATCATCTCTCACTGGGGCTGATGCAGAAGGGGCTCCCTTAAGTACACTCTGAACCTCCCCATCTGTTCCAAGTGGCTACCAGCATAGCCGTAAGAGCTCTCCTGCCTCTGCTCTCCACAGATCCCACTTCAAACATCAGATCAGACCTTGCAGCCACTTTCATTTTGTCCACCAAGTCATGTTCTGTGCTTTTGCATAGCTTGTCCTTCTCCCTGGAACTCTCAGCCCCTACCCTACCCCAAGGGCCTGACAGAGTTTACTTCTCTCCTTCCATCCTATCTCAGCTTTAGAAAGTCTTCTGTGACCACCCTGTCTGAACTAGGTGACCCTTCTTCAGAGTCTCATGTCTGCCCATACCAAGCACAACTCCCAGCTCGTGGGAAATTTTACATAGTGAGCTCTGGAAACAGGATCCCTCATTCACTATAAGTTCTCAATGTCTAGGAAATTATCAAGTGAAGAGTAGGTGTCAGACCATTACTAGATGGATGGACAGAAATATGGAGGAACGGATGGGTGATGGGTGGAAGGCAGGCATGGTGATAGTCTCCAAATATTCAAGGGTGAAATCCAGGAAAGCCTGTGACTGCCAGAAGCTTCCAGACAAATAGGCAACAAGCGGCAACCACAAACAGTCAATGTCACCAACTGGAAATGTGAGTGGGAGGAGGAAGTTATCTAGCCCAGGCGAGGAGCCCAGGGAGGCTTCTAGGAGGAGTCCATACCTGATCAGAGTCAACTGAATGATGTGAGGGAAAGAACAAGGTAAGTAGTGGGGTGTGGGGCAAGGATAGTTCATGCAAGGGCAAGAACTAAAGATAGAGAGCCCCAGCATGCAGTGTCTGTGGAAAGTTATTTCTTTAGAAATAGAACTTGCTGTATGTGGAGCATGTTGGGAGATGAGCGTGAAGTGGGGAGTCTGCAGAGGTCAGGACTGGACACACATTGGGTAGTCATCTGTTACAGTGGAGGCCAAATCCAGAAAGGAGAGGAGAGGACCCACCTAGCACACTGCTCAAGACAGACTGCTCAGAGGAGGAACAGCCACATTTGACAAGAGACAGAACAGAGTAAGGAGAAAGAGAACAGAAGCAGGAGAAAGAGGCGGCCAGTCAGGAAAGGAGAATGGGGAAGTTGGACAGAGTGGGAGCCAAGGGCAAAGGCAGCTGCAGTGTGATGCAGCTGGGGCCTGGCTGGCCACGGCACCCACAGCAAGGGTGGCATGACCCGGATGAACAGCATCAGTGAATCTCAGAGGTCATGGGGGACAAAAGCCAGCGCTAGACCACAAGGCACCAAGGGAGGGACCAGAGAGGAGGACATGGGAAACAGAACCAGAGAGAATTAACCACTCATTTACAAACCACCAGTGAGATGAACAAGAGCAAGGGGGAAAAGCTCAAAAGCCTGCACAATTCAGGGGCAACAGAACCAGAAATGGGTAACCATCTTTGACTAAAAGGAAATATACCAAGAGTAGGAAAAGGTCAAAGATACCTGAGAGAAAGTGATGGTGAGCCACGTTGAGAACCGCAGCAGACCTGGGGTCACATGCAGGCAAAGGGCTGGCCTTATGCAGGAGGAAAATGAGTAGGCTCCCAAGGGGAAAGGTGTTCAGGTGTGGAATGTGGGCGAGTTTCCAGGTGGGTCCACAGGAGAGGATCCCTGGGTATTAAGCTCCCTGAACAATGGTGAGCCCCTTTGAAATGTGCACGATGCCCACAATTCCAGCTTGAAATAAGCTCAGGATGTGGGCACACTGTGACGCTTGACGCTCTCCTTCACTGTGACCATTTGAAATGCAGGTGCATGCAGCTCAAACATGCCTGCAGGAATTCTAACATTTTAAACGGATTCAAGGGAATGAGGAGGATTTCATGAAGGCAGACTATTCTACTTTATTTTTTAAGACAAAAAAATGCATTAGATGCGTGAAGGTGAGTATTGAGAGGGCCTCATTAATCTCAAAATTTAAGATTCAGCAGTACTGGACTTAGGTCAGATTTCATGAAGTGGGCACATTTGAAAGCCAAAACTGTTCAAATATCAGCAGTTACATAATTCAGCCCAATAAGCCATCTGATATCCTAGTGCTTTACTCGCCCAAAACCTTCATCCAGGATCTGCCCGTTTCAAACGTCCTTCTCCCTGACGTACTTCCTTCCCTCCCTAAAGTGCTCAGCTAACTCATACCTATGTTCCCTGAAACGTAACATGCACACATCACTTCCTCCTGGAGATTCCGCTGAACATTGTATTGCCATGGACTGCTGCATAACCATATATTACAAACTTGGCGGCATGAACCAATATATAGTTATCTCACAGTTTCCATGGGTGAGGACTTACCTGGATTTCTGCACAGCTGCAGTCAAGGTGTTGGCCCTATGGGGGTTCTCATCATATGGGTAATCAGGGGAGGATCTGTTTCCAAGCTCATGTGGCTGCAGGAAGAAACCATTTCCTAACAGCTGTTGAACTAAAGGCCTCACTTTCTTGCTGGCTGCTAGTTCAAGGCCACCCTCAATTATTTACCCTGGGAACCTCGCTATAGAACATCCTGCAACATGGCCACTTGCATCATCAAAGCTAGCAAGGGAAAAATCAACTAGCAAGATGGACATCACACTCAGATGTATGATAAATACACAAGTGACATCAGCCACCTTTGCTGTCTCCTGCAGGTTCTTTTGGGAAGGCACTTAAGCAAGGGCATGAGTACAGAAGGGGATAATTAGGAGCCATCCTCAGTCCATCCATCACAGCCAACAGTGTGTGTTCCCTGTGCTCCCAGCACAACTGTCACTTTATCGTTGTTACCTAAGAATGATGATTTTCTGTTGATGTATCTTTCTCTCCTACTAAGGGTGACTATTTTTCAGGAAGACATTGTATCTCACTCATTGCATTACCATCATCAGCACAGCGTCTGGCACACAGCAGATACTCGAAACACACTTGACAAATTAACTAATTGAGGGCATGCTTACTCTGCAGGCAAGTTACTGGACATTCCAGAGCAAAAAGTCTATTGTGAACAGCATCCGTTTTCAGTAGGGACTGGAAAGGGTAAACCTAATTATTCTATTCCACAGTTAAATTACAAAATTAAAATTGGATGAGTGAAATAATTAAAGGAAATTTCAATGCACTAATGAGCAGATATACCAAATGAGATTGCAGGACAGCACATCAAAGCCTGGATTCTTTTCCGCATTTGAGGTGTGTGTTTTCATTTCAGAATTAAACCACTCAGGAAGGTGCCACTCTACAGATGGGAGTTGAGGAGTTGGTCTTTCTGTATCTTGATCATTAAAACCATGAAGAGTAAAAGTGAGGATAAGCAAGGATAGAAAAGAACACAGCAAGAGAGGCAAGAAGAAGGTAAAGAGAGGTGAAAGTATTCAATTGAAGACATTTAGTTCACAGAAGACAAGGATTCTACAGTAAAATAGATAGAGCTATGGAGGAAAGGAAATAGCAATGCTCAAACCTAGCTTCCAAAGCAAAATAACTAAACCAAGAAGGTTAAATTCACATCACTGACTGGCACCCGGGCCCCCTACAGAAATACTTGCTTATGCAATACTTATAATACAGCTGGCACAGTGATAAGAGCCACGGGTATGGTGGTAAGAATGCAGACAAGATCCCTCTACTTGCAGAATCTACAAACCACCAATGCAGAAGACTGACCTACAATAATGGGTAAATAACTACTGTAACTTCAATCCAGTTCAGGAAATTGATGCAGTGATGGTGATAAAGTCCATTCTTTCTATTAGCTAGTACTAATAAGCTAGTTATTTGGCCTTTGTGACCATCAATGTTGGGAACAATGAGTTATGGCAAACAAAACCTATCTGCCAAATTAGCACAAGGATTAAAAGGGTGGATGAAAATATTACTGACACAGCACATGGTCTTTCAATGTCATTGCTATTATTGTTCAATTAAATTATCCAATTGAATATCCAATTTAAGTGCCCACTTCTGTGCTAGATGGACTATTAGCAGGTATCTGGTTTACGTGAGGGTCAAGCTCTGAGACTAGCCATTTCAATAGCATTGCTGTGAGACGTAGACACTTCTCTCTATGAAGAAAAACATTCTTTTTTCCATTGTACAAGCCCTGGGGGCTGTTAAATTAAATAGTTCTCATGCTAATAGTCAACCATAATATTACTTTCCCCTAGCCATTCATGCTAAAATTACTAACAACTGTATTGATTCAGAAACCCAAATGGATACAAAGCTAAATCAACAAAGCAGTATGTCAACATAGCATTGTGAACCAAATGGGAAAAAAATTGCCAGAAGACTTGGTTTTTAGTAACAAATTGCTATTGACTCACTGGGTGACCTTGGAACACTCTTTTCCCTCTTTAGGTCAAAGTTTGTCTCTCTTTAAATTGAATAAATTAGAATCCATGCTTGGATAGTTTCCTCATCTTAATGGAAGGTTTATAGAAACTCAAGAATTTCTATCAGGACATAGAGAGCTAAGAGAGAGGGAAATCACTAGTTCTATTTATTAAATAATTCTGGTCCTTGGCTTGCAGATATGTGGTGAGATGGCTATTTCCAAGCCTGATAAACTTAGCTATGCCCACGTGACTTGTTTTGGTCCATGAAATGTGAGAAGTGGCATGTGTCACTTCCAGTCATAAGGTTCAAGGAGTGACCTGTGCACAATCATCTCACTCTTTGTCTGTGACATCTCAAAGAAATACCTGAGACCGCAGCTGCTTCATCACTCTGGGCCTTGGATGACTGTTGCAAGCAGAGCCTTTCCCTGCAGGCCTGTGCCTATGCACTGAGAATGCAATACGGGTGCTCCTACAGCACAACCTGGCCTCTCCTAACGGAGCTACGCTGAGGGAAGACAGGGTAATCCACCACAAAAGCAAAGCATTATGACGACGACGAGAACTAATGGAATTAGTTCTGAATTCACTGCAGGCCCCATCTCAGAAGGTTGATGGTCCCTGGAACATCTCTAGAACATACATGCAGATTCTCATTCCCCAGCAATCTCCAGACCTGGAATGCTGTGATATGGTTGATGTGCTCAAGTCTAGGAAGGCTTGGTTTATCGACAAAGGGATCTAAAATATGTGTGTCTCTAAGGTAGACAGTGTGTATGTTCTCCTGGCCATGCCAGGCAAGGCATACCTGCATCATCTTCAAATGCCTAGAACCTAGAGGGACACCAAGTCCATCCAGAGAGGGTGGCTGGCCTGCTACCTAAATCTAGACGCCTATGAATCTGAGATCCCAACACACCTGGGAAAGCCCAACAAAAGCTGTATTCCTGGAGATCATCCTAAATAACAAACAATAACAAAGGGGTGACTTTGCACAAAAGGAGAATGATTGTGAGCAAGGTATTCATCTTCCTCTGAAAGAGGCTGGTGCCGTGAGCCTGGAGGGAATGAGCTTAATAAATGGTGGTTATGGAATGTGGGTTAGCTCCAGGAGGAGCGTGTGTCGGAGAGAGTATGAGACTGCAGAGTAAGTGAATGATGAGGCCGTGTCGTCTGCTGCCCCTGAAGATCACCAGAAAGGAGAAGGAAAGTCTTTCTCAAAGTCAGATGTTGGGGAACAACTCAAACCCAGTCAAGTGGGATTGGAGCTGAGGTCTCAGAGCAGGGGAGCAATGAATTACATTTCCTATTCTCAACAGAGGTCAGGTGAACAGCAAAGCTGAGAGCGGTCAAAATATCACCTTTTTTTAACATAAAACTCTAAATTGGTGGGCATGGCTTACAGTATAGCCACATGAGCTTGTTAAATGAGCTGCAGAATGGCGCTGACATTTCCCCCTGGTTCTGATCGACAGTGATGTGGGCAGCTTTCTGCCCCACACAGAGAGTGAGTATCCTGGAAGTGTCCTCAGCCAGCAAATTACACTCTGATGGGAAAGTGAGGTCCAGGCTGAGCTGTCAATCCCCCAAGCACAGAGATCCCTGCTGCGCCTGGCAGAGTAAGAAGAGAACAGGGTGTCACATCCAGTGAGATCCCCAACATGGAAGTTTGGAGGAGCAGGGAACCCTCCTAGTACCAGACTCTTCCTGGTTTCCTCCATGCAGTGACATCACTGTGCTAATACTTGTATGCTTATTATTTCATTTGGTCATTTTACAAACCTGGGTAGGCAACATTAAGACCATTAATACTTATGAAATTTATATTAAAATCTTTCTATAAAAAAGACCATTAATACACAACTCACAGGTGAGGAAACAGAGCTGCGAGAGGTTGTTGGCTGGCAAGAGTAGCACCCAAGGCTTCTGACGCCGCTTTCTCATTTCCCCTTTAAAAAAAAAAAAATCATGAGTCCAGCAAACTGTAGCCCCTAACCTAGGGAGACTCTTACAAAAATTGACCACAGTTTAGGCATTCTTATTTAAATTCTTTTTTACCCTTCAAAGTAATACCAGTCATAAGACCCCACAATAATGTTGGAGAACAGTATACTCAGAGACACACAAAACAGAACAAGAGGAAAGACTCTGATGTCCACACTTCTGACCGCTTCCTCTTGCAGCTCAAGGTGCTGCTGGTGAGAAAGGGGAGGGATTTGCTCTGGGCCCCCCACCTGGTGAGACACAGGGTGGGATTTGGACCTTGCAGCTGTGAGTCTGTCCTTCAACACTGCTTTCCTTTGCCAAAATACGGGCACCCATGCATATATGCTCAAAGCCGTGTCCATCTCAGCACTGCTACTGGGGCAGATCTGAGCCATAGCTCTATACACCCTTCACCTGGGTGACCATGGGCAGGTCACTTGTGCCCTCTGAGTCTTGGTGGTCTCCTTATCCCAAGGCACAAAATGCTCAGGGACTTTCTGGGGGTCTTGAGAGAGAAGGATGTAAGAGTGAGTTATGCAAATAACTAAACAGCTGCAAGAGAAATCTGTGGAGTTTGGCTGCATCTGCATAGTGGAGTGTGTCCAGGGAAGGTGGCTGGAATTGATTGTGTGTCATTAGATCATCTCCCATGCTCTGGTCCAGCCTGGGGTGGCTGTGCCTTGCCAAGGCTTAAGGCTTGAAACATTCCTTTCAGCTCCTTTTCTTTTTCTGCCTAAGTTGTGACTAGCATGCCGCAAGCATTAAGTCCAGGTGCAGAGCTCTAGAGAACACCTCATTCATGAACCCAAGGTGAAGGCCCCAGGGCCAGGTACATGGAGAGACAAGGCAGCGCTGAGCGATGGGTGATCTGCACACCACAGTCCAGCATGCTTTTCAAACACCTTTAAAGACTTGTCACGAAGGGAGACTTTCCATTTTAAGTCAATAAACCCCCTCAAGGAAGGAAATACAGCAGAACCGACAAACAGCTCATAATTGAAACATTTTGGTCTGGAGTTTCCCCCACCCAGATTCAGTGACAATGCAGGAAGAGGAAAAGAAAATGTTTCCAAGGGATGTGTGTTTCCTGTGGGGAAAGAGCCTGCATTGCTAACACTTTTCTGGTGCCTCTCTGAGTGCCTGACAATGTCCTAGATTCAAGCGGCAGATTTCTCACTGTGGGGAGAAGAGGATGTGAGAAAGAGATGGAGGTGCCTGCAAGACTCACAGCCTGAGTGACTAGCAGGAGAAACCCACCAGTTCCTACATATTCACGAATCCCTGTCAGAGGCTGTGCCCTCATCCCAGAGTTAGCCCATGCACCTGAGAACAAGACCCGACTCTCAGCACACACCACCGTGGAATGGGATGCACCATCAGCAAGTGAGTGAGTCATTTCACACAGCAAGTATTATGGCAAGAAGGAAGTCAGAGGGCCGGCGCTGTAGCATAGTGGGTAAAGCTGCCACCTGTAGTGCCGGCATCCCATTCACATGCTGGTTCAAGTCCTGGCTGCCCCACTTCCAATCCAGCTCTCCGCTATGGCCTGGAAAAGCGGAAGATGGCCCAACTCCTTGGGCTGCTGCACCCATGTAGGAGACCTGGAAGAGGCTCCTGGCTTTGGATCTGCTCAGCTCCAACCATTGCGGTCAACTGGGGAGCGAACCAGCATATGGAGAATGATGAGCTTCACTTTGGAGCTGCAGCCACCATATGGCACCTGTGAGTCAGGAAAACAGCAATGTGCTGTCAGACAATTGGAATTGGACTCTGGCGCTCATGCTCGCTCGCTCTGACTCTCCTTCTCTGTGTAACCCTGACTTTCAAATAAATAAATAAATAAATCTTAAAAAAAAAGGATGTCAGGTAATTATGATTAAGGTACCTGGGAGTGGGGGTGGGGGTGAGGGTGAGTGAAGAGGCATCAAGGTTGTGATCTGAGCTGAGCACCAAAGTAGTGAAAGCAGCCGCCATTCAACCATCAGAGGGAAGAGACCTCCACCCAAAGGGAGGAGCAACTGAAGTGAGAGGTTTTGTGCTGAATGAATGAGGAGGTGGCCAGAGGGTAGGACATGTCAGAGAGGTGAGCATGGATAGCCCAGGTAATAGATCGGGCAACGAGACCCATTCTGGACTGGGACTCTGGGAGGAGCTTGCCTTGGTCAGCACCGATTCCAGAATCGAGCCTCGTTATTCTTTAGGATAGAGACAGGGAGCCTACGACTCATAACCGAGGATGCAGGAGCTGAAGACAAGTGTTACATCTGTGTTCTCAGCCCTGGCTGCATGTTGGTCTCACCAGAGCCGCTTTCAGAATGCTGATACTCCAGTGCCACCCTCAAAAATCTCACCTAATTGGTCAGGGGCACAGGCTGGGGTTGTGAAAATCTCCCTTGATCTGGGGCACAGCTAAGACTGTGTGCCTGCACAAAAGGATGAAGAGGAGAAGGTTCATAAAAGACAGATTCCTAGTAATAAACACTTCTCACCCCAGAGCTCCTACTCCCTGTAGCGATGAGGTGCTGTGTTAAAAAAAAAAAAATCTGCCTTCCTAACACACACACACTGATCCTTGCACTTTGGACGCCTAACCTGCCCTCCTGCCTGGGAGGCTGAGCAAGGGTGTCACCCAGCATGGGGACACAGGCCTCCATCTCTGATGTGGCATGCCTATATCTGGCCATGCCACCAAGAGGGGATCTAATAACTGGACCTCCAGAATCCCACAGGCCAATCAGATACTGAGGTCAAAGCCTCAGTGCTGATTCCCACGTGGAAAGAGGCAGCTACAGATTCATCCTGCTCTCCCTATTCTCGAATCACACAGCTCCAACCTCCTGACCTTGGCCTTCATTTCCTGCAGGGATCTAATTACTTATCTGTTTGGCCAACTCCTATGTTTCAAGCCACTTTGAAAGCACTTTATCGTCGTCGTCTTGGTTCTTCACTCCTCAAAGCAACGCATCGCAAGCTATGGAGGGCATCATGTGTGTGTTGGATAAAACAGCAATGCACCCTCTCACTAAGCTGGCCAACTTAGACACGGAAGCACCTCAGAAGTGGGTCTAGCCTTGCACCTGGCAGGTGGGGACTGAGGCCCAGATATGGTAATGGTAAGTGACCTCTGCATCAAGCTTTTCCATTTGCGTGTTCACATCCACTTTCTGATTTATTGTTCATCCCCCACCCTGTGTATGGCTCTTCCCATTACCCTATTTATGGTTGCAAACAAGGAGACCTGAGGATCCCAGAAGAGAAACACCTTTCCCAGTGCCACCGGCTTGGTAGGAAAGGGAGCCAGAGTCCAGTTCCAACGGTCTCACAACACATTGCTGTTTTCCTGACTCACAGGTGCCGTGTGGTGGCTGCAGCTCCAAAGTGAAGTTCATCATTCTCAAAGCTAGATTTTTTCTTCATATTTAGGCCCAATCAATTCCGTTAACAATCTAAACCAGGTCCTTGGGCTTCTAACAAAAAATAAAAACAAGTGAATGTCTCATCACAAACAGTTTCCTATGGAGATTTCAAGGGACTATTTGGAACTAAAAGCAAACAAGCAAGCCTTGGAGAATCACACTGGGAAAAAACAAATGAAGTCCACTGCTTGCTCCCTGTGTTTCCCTCTGTGTCAGCAGTTCACCACTCCCTGACGTGTGTGCAGGGCAGAGCTCGTTAACCAGGCTGCGAATGAGCCTCCTGGCAGGGGCCAGAATTTATTTCTCTTCAGGTTCATGTCTCCTGCAGACTGAGGTTTTCCGAACATACTATATTGTGCACTAAAAAAACATACACAAGACAATGATGTGTATTGTGAGGGTTTTTTTTTTGGCCTCATGCTAATGTTGAGAAAACCAATCTGGCTCCCTGCCACTGCCCTCCGTGGCTGTGAAATCACAAATCAGGCATAATAATAGTGTGTTCCTTAAGGACTCATCCAGGCATTCCAGCCAGCCTCCTGGACCAGTAATGAAATTTGCATTGTGCTTACAGGACTGTTTTATAGATATAAATGGACTTTTGTACACAGACAACCGAGCAGCAGCTCCTCCGCCTCGATGCCTTTGGGGCTGCCCATTCTCTTCCTGGGTCCAAGGGAAAGGCCAGCCACAGGCCTGACGACCGTAACAGAAGGCAGGGATTGAAGCAGCTGACAGCAATGCTCATTCCAGTGGGACGTTCGCCTGGATCCAAGCCTCCTCTTCTGTTCTGTCTGCCGGTCCCTTTCCCACAGCCTCCAGCTTGGAGCCCTGGGTTCGCTTCACTGCTGCTCCCCACAGGACTTCAGCAAGTGCCTCAGTGCCCCCCTCCGCCCCCCGCCCAGGGCACAGCCAAGGAGTCATCAGCGCACCACCTGCGATAAGGTACTCAGATGTGTTAGTCCACAGGAAGTTCAAAATGCAGCTGCACTCCCTGTGTTGGAGGCCTGAAGGTTCCAGTACAGCTGACTTCACACCTCTGAGCCTCACAGGCCAGTGGCCTTGCTGCGAGCTCCCTATCCGCTGCCACCAGGAGAGTGTGAGCTCCTTTCTCAGCCAGGCCAGCTTCCCCTCGCCCAGCCCTCACCTTTACAGGTCTCCCCTCCCTGTCAGAGGAGGAACTCTTCACACAAGCCAATTGCCTCCTCCCAGGGGAGCCAAGGGTACCCCATCCTCTAGCTCCTGCACAGCCTGTCTCCCACAAGGGCAAACTCTGTGTGGTAGGAGGTATCTGTGCTCCTCCCTCGGGCTCTGCACACAGTGCACAGCGAATAACCTGCTGTCTCCTGTGTCCACTGTCAGGCGCTCTGTGGCTTTGGCCATCATGTATTGTTTAGGGCAGGTGATCTCTCCCTCACCCATGGGGTGAATAAGAGGCAATCAAAACATCCCTTTCCAAAGGAAAAAACACATAATTCCATCACAAGGGCACTGATGGATGGAGGAAGAGGGTGTGATTATCATGAGCTGCACTCATCAGGTTAGAGTGTACTTGACTTGAGTCCAGTTCAGGCTTAAGAACCATATGTGTAGGGAAAGCCGTCAGCACAAGGGAGCATGCTCCACACATGCAATGCACGGCTCCAGAAGCGGCCAGGGGTACACTCCGACCGGTCTGTTTGGACCTGCAGTGAGTGGGTGGGACAAGCAGACAAGTGAGTAGGAGCTACAGTAGGGGCTCACAGTGCTCTGCCCACCCCTCTGGCCCCTTCCCCGGATTTCTGAGACACTTTGCTCTCAAGGACTCACATTTGAAACTACTGCCCTTCTGCCAACGGAGCCATCTCACATGGACAAACAGAGCTGAAAGTCCTTTGCCAGCTGACTACTGGGCGGGTATGAAAGCTCCCTGTCAGGGCTGGTGCTGTGGCAGAGGGTAGGGCCACCATCTGCAGAGCCAGCATCCCATGTGGGCGCCAGTTGGGGTCCTGTACAGCTCTCTGCTGTGGCTTGACAGGGCCGTGGAGGATGGCCCCCATCCTTGTGCCCCCGCACCCATGTGAGAAACCTACAAGAACCTCAGCTCCAGTGTTCACAGCCATTTGGGGAGTGAACCAGTGGTTGGAGGACCTCTCTTCTCTCTCTGCTTCTGCCTCTGTGACTCTGCCTTTCAAGTAAATAAATCTAAAAAAAAAAAAAAAAAAAAAAAAAAAAAAAAAAAAAAAAAAAAAGAAAAAGAAAGCTGCCTGTCTCAAGGTGGGGCCAGGTCCAACTCCAGAGCTTCCCACAGTGTCCAGCACAGCTCAGCCCTTCAGCTGGGACTGGCCCAAAGCTGCTGACCCTGCTTCTATCTGGGCTCCCTTGAAAGCACCCCTTTTATTAATCAATTCTCATCTCAGGGAACCCACAGGAGCTGAACTCACTCAGCATCCGAAGAGCTGGGCCTCAGAGTGAACAGATCATAAGTAGAACCTCAGACCACAGGAATAGAGACAGAAATCTGGCAAGGTACCTGAAACAGGACGGAGGGACTCCAGACAGAGCATGTAGCATTGTGACCTGAGGGGCCAGTGCATCCTCCCAGAGACCCTCACTGCTGCCAGCGACCCTGAGGGAGGAAACAGGCTGCGATGGAAGAGAACTACCTACAGGAGCAGGTATGAGCTGAACTCACTCACATGTATTTCCTGGAATGGCCTTGGAAAAGATGCGAGATGCATGCATGCCAGTGTTTGAGCAATTCCCATGAGGAAGAAGCTTACAAAGTCCTCCAGGTTCCCTGATTATCGGATGACTCTGTGGGAGGAGCTGAAGGTGGGTTTGGGCCCAGTTTAAGGACAAGCGTGGCCCTCAGAAGCTGATGAGTCACTGGTCACTGGTGTGGACCACACTCTTTAGAGATATTATTGAGGGTATGGCAGCATCTCTTAGGGAGGATGTGGAAATTGATAACTTGTAAGGTCTGTTCCAGCTAAAGTCTCATAAATCATAGTTTCTCACTCTACTCCCAGGCTCCACAGATTTCCAGAACAAATAGGTCCACACTTCCAGATCAATTTATTTCCCTTAGGTTTTCTTCAGGACTTAAAAAAATTGATTAAAAAAATCTCCAAAATGAAGAAAGCCATAAAAAAGTAGACCCAACTTTTGTATCTTTCAGATTTTCTAATACTAACAATTGAATAAGAGGTGAAAACACCAAATTAGTATTTTACTAGCACATATCATTAGAAAAATAATTTTTAAAGATTCTTCTTCCCAAAACAGGTAAGTTGGCAACGTTGACAGTTTTGCCGCACAAATTTTTACACAGGTAAATATTTCGTTACATTACTAGTCTTGGTCCATATGAAAGTATTTGAGAAACTTTGCTCTGATAATCGTGTCCACCAGAGCCCTCCTGCGCTATGTCACAATGTAAAGGATGAACTTGGGCAATAAGTTGATAAAAGGTGCTCTCTCTCAAACGCTCATGAACTGAATGCTGCTTTCCGGAAACAGCAGAGTCAGGACTGTTAGGACCCTATTGTTTCCTGCAACTTACAAATCAACATTTCACACCCATCATTGTACCACACTTTCCTGGCAACCATCGGTATTGGCAGGTGGGGCTGCATCATTTTGTGTTTAGTTGTAGCTGGGGTTCAGGTTGGGTATGATGTACACCCAGGTGTGCAGGGTGGGTGTTGGGAAATCCTTCCCTTGTGTAGTTCCTTCCACTCATTTGCTGGGGTGCATTTGTCCTGAGAAGTGACTTCACAGCAAGGACACAGCCTTGCTGACGGTGAAGGGAGATGGCAGTGAAGCTCCCTGAGAAGCATGTCCTGGAGAGCAAGCAGGTTCACAGTGCTCCAGGCAGAGGCAAGAGGGAGTAATCAGGCGAGCTTTGCAGAGGAAGGTCACATCAAGAGAGCAACCCCACCACCTAAGTTTTCTAGGAAGAAAGGGAAGCAGGTGGGAAGTGCTGAGGGCAAGAGGGCCTAGGTTTCACAAATGCAGATTGTTCTACAACCACACAAGATGAGAAGAGCTGGGAGGAAAGCCAGAGGGAGAAGCAAGCTCACACCAGACCTTGCCGATTCCTCACCCCTGCACCTGTCCCTCCCCCATCTTGTGTCTCCAAAAACAGGGCCAACCACTGCATATCTCAACTAGAAACTGGACCATCTCCCTGGGGTTCTTTGTGTAGCCCCTCAGCCACCGCCTGTCACCAGGTCCTGCCATTTTCACTTCCAGACCCTCACTCCAGGTTACACTGACATCATCTTATGACCCTGGGAGCCTTCTAAGGCTCACCCTCCTCCAGTCCACTTCCATAAAGCAGCCAAAGTGGAATTTAATGACACATCTGATTGATTTACCTCCCACGTGAAACCCTTCAGTAGCTTCTCATTTAAAATACAATCCAGGCCCCCAGGATACTACATGGTTGGCCCGTTGCTGTTTCTACTCCTCCTCCATCATCTTCTCTCCTCCTGGATCTCTGTAGCTCCGCCCACCTCCACCTGGCTCCCAGATGGGCTCTGTTGCCTCCATGTCAGCTTGGTCCTGGTCCAGACCTTCCTCCCTCCTCAGTCCTCCTGTTGCTTCCTGTCAGCAAATGTGCCACTATCGCAGAGACAATTCTGTCTCTAAACTAGCTTAGCAATGTAGAAATATCACTCCCTGTCCATCATGCTCAGACCACCAGTAACTTCATCTCCAGAGAAAGTGAAGGAGGACATCATAATTTACTTCTCCTCAACTCAAGTATAAGCTTCAGGGAGGCAGGAACCACATCCAGTTTCATGCATCCATGTATTCCAGGGCCAAGCACAAGGATTAGTGAATTATAGGGACGTTAAATGTTTTTTAGAAATAACAAAATAGGACACTCAAGAAAGACATGAGTGCTAAAGAGTTTATATGGTTTGTGATTGTTAGGAGACTTGATGAAGGATTTTAAGCAGAATATGGTCAGCTTTGTATTCAGAGAAGGAGGGTAGAGGTGGCCTGGCCAGGCATGGGAACAAGTTGGGGTGGGAGCAATCAACTGCATTACACCGAGCAGCCATCTTTGAGATCTCAAATGGATAGTGGCATTGGGGCATAGAGTGGGGAGGATTGGCAGGACTCACTGGCCAGTTGGGTGCAATAGGTCCAATGGGAGTGGAGTCAGGGCATGAGTCAGATCTGGACAGGCTGCAGGTCAACCACAGTCTGAGGAAGTGTTCAGGATGTCTCATTGCCCTGGAGCTTCGAATTAACTGGGTGGCTTCAAACAGCAGAAATGGATCCACTCATTGTGCTGCAAATTAGAAGTCTGAAGAAGTGCTAGGCGGCTGCTTCCTCCTCAAGGCTTTGAGGAAGTGTCCTAGTCAGGGCTCTCCAGAGAAATGGGATCAGAGGAAAAGAGAGAAGGATACAAGGAGAGATTTAGTGTAAGGAATTGACTCGCATGCTTGTAGGGCTGAGAAAGGCCATGCTCGGCTCTCTGCAATCTGGAGGGCAGGAGAGCTGGTGGCACAGTTCCAGTCCAAGCCCGCACCTCAGGTGCCAGGACAGTGGAGGCTGTAAGGCCCAGTCCAAGGGCAGGGAAGCTTATGGTCTAGCTCAAGCAGTCAGGCAAAGGGGATGATTCTTCCTTCCTCCACCATTTGACCTTTCCAGACTCTTCATGGGTTGGATTCAACCACTAATCTCATCTAGACACACCTTTCAAATTCTAAGGGCATCAACAAACTGTAGACCAACGCAGAACTGTGGCCAAGAGGCTAGTTAAGATCCTTAATGCCCACAATCCCCACAGCTCACACAATCATATAAGAACTACTTTTGAATCCTAGTTGATATGCAGAATAAATCTGACATGAAATGATATACCAACCCAAATTGAGTCTCTAGCTCCTGGCTTCAGTCCCAGCCTAGCCCTGGCTTATTGCAGGTATTTGGGGAGTGAACCAGAAGATGAGAGAACTTTCTCTCTCATTGTCTCCTTGTCTTTCAAATACCAATTCTTTTTAATTAAGGTATGGCAATTGGTCTTGCAGTTCGGGTGCTGGCTGAAACATTCACATCCCCTATTGTAATCCCTGGGTGTGCATCTCAGCTCTGCTCCCAGTTCCAGCTTCTCCTAATACAAACCCTGGAAGGCAGTAAGTGATGGCTCAGGTGGTTGGTTCCCTGCTACCCTTGTGGTTGGCCTGGATTCAGTTCCTGGCTCCCTGCTTCAGCCTAACTCAGCTGCAGCTACTGTAGGCATTTGAGAAATAAGCTGTCAGGTAAAAGTACACTCTCTCTCAAATAAATGCTTTAAATTTTTAATTTTAAAAAAGGGGCTGGTGCTGTAGCGTAGCAGGTTAAAGCCCTGGCCTGGGGCTCTGGCATCCCACACAGGTGCCGGTTCTAGTCCCAGCTGCTCCACTTCCCATCCAGCTCTCTGCTGTGGCCTGGGAAAGCAGAAGATGGCCCAAGTCCCTGCACCTCTGCACCTGTGTGGGAGACCCAGAGGAAGCTCCTGGCTCCTGGCTTCAGATTGGCGTAGCTCAGGCTATTGCGGCCAGTTGGGGAGTGGGCCAGCAGAAGGAAGACCTCTCTCTCTCTCTCTGCCTCTCCTCCTTCTCTCTCTGTTAACTCTAACTTTCAAATAAATAAATAAATCTTTAAAAAGATTTTAAAAAGGACATTGTCAGCCAGCACTGCAGCTCAATAGGCTAACCCTCCACCTTTGGCACCGGCACACTGGTTTCTAGTCCCAGTTGGGGCACCAGATTCTGTCCCGGTCGCTCCTCTTCCTGTCCAGCTCTCTGCTGTGTCCCGGGAGTACAGTGGAGGATGGCCCAAGTGCTTGTGCCCTGTACCCGCGTGGGAGACCAGGAGAAGCACCTGGCTCCTAGCTTCAGATCAGCGTGGTGTGCTGGCCGCAGCATGACGGCCGCAGCGGCCACTGGGGGGTGAACCAATGGAAAAGGAAGACCTTTCTCTCTGTCCACTCTGCCCGTCAAAAAAAAAAAAAAAAAAAAAAAGACATTGTAACATGGAACTATACCAAGATCTAAATATAAAAATCCATAGAACTGGAGCTTAAGTCCATCCTGTATTCTTAAAAGCCTAGGACTTTTTCCTACAGGATCCAGAGTGAACATCCATTTGTTGAAATGTTCAGGGTTAGGCTGACACTGTGGACATCCTTAGCAACAGATGGATTCAAACCAAACAGAGCTCTGCACTGTCTGAAAGATCTGTGCTGAGCCCGTCTCTTTTCCTTTTCACTTCCTTAAACCACTTGATTTAAATACCCAGCTTTTGTATTAACTCACCAGAATAATTGACATCTCAATGTCTTCCTCTCTTTGTCACCCGTTGCTAAATATACATTCTCATCTGCACAGTTTTCAGATTGACTGCTCTTGACAGACAACACAGATTTCAACATTTACACAGAAGTTGTCTGTCAAAAAAAAAAAAAAGAAATGGAAAAGAATGTCCTATTTTAGGATGTCTCTGCTTAAAATGCAGCAAAGAGAGGAGGGAGAAATCTCTCAGTGCATAACAGCAATTTATGCTGGGATGCAGACTGGTTGGAGATGTTGCTAAGCAACGCCTGGCAGTTTGTCAGGGGCAAAGAGAGACAGAGGCAAAAAGGCACCAAGGCCTGGCCCCTGCAGGACATGCAGAGATAACACTTCCCCACCTCCACTCCCCCACAGCTCAGGCAACCTGAAGGGGAGCATGCATTTCCATGGCCTGGAAGCAAGAGATTCCACACCAGAAGCACAGTTTGGAAGACAGCTGGGGGCGTTTTATCTGCCATAGTTTGTGCAGTAGAAAGAGCCCAAGCTTGGAAGTCCAACAAAGCGTGTGTCTCCAGCTGTGAAACAGTGGTTGTGGTTGTAGCCACACCACAACGCAGCGGTGAGAATTCTGCTGTGCTATGCTACATTGCCTCCCTTGCTACATTCACATCACACTGAAATTTCCTGTTCCTTGTCTGCCTGTTCCAAAAGGGGTCATGTGCTCCAAGCACAAGGAACCACATCTTCTCCCTCCACGGCTCCCCAGTGACGAGCACACTGCCTGGCACACAGCAGGGGTCCCTTAGACAAGTTTATTTGCCCTAGTCTGAACCAAGGTCCCTTAGTATCTCACAAGACCTGTCATGCCCGAGCTTTACCTATGTGTCTTCCCTCTTCTCAGCTGTCCTTGTACCTTCACAACCCACCCTCCCAGCCCCAAATGCCATCTTTTTATCAGCATACCTCTCCCAACTCCCTGAATGGGCCAGGATCTCTGAACCATGGTTCCCTCTCCCCTGTCACTTTTGGTTAATCCCTACTCATTCTCTAAAACTCAACAGAAGCACACAAAAAGCCTCTCCATGTGCGGTTTTACCTAAGCAACCAACTTCAAAGTGGCAACTTGATGGTAGGGAGCAGAGGTAACAGTAGCAACGCTGGATGTCCATGCCAAAGCCTACAAGGGAGCACTGTGCGGGGCCTCCACTAGTCCCAGTCTTGGGGTAGTTACTGATGTTTGGCTCACCAAGACCACACAGAGACCAAGTGCAGAGATATCTAACATGAAAAACCTGTTCTGACTCCAAATAACCTCTACAAACCTCTAAATTACAAAGTGCCTATAACACATAATGCAAGTCGTCCCTACACTAATTCAAACAGATAATAATCCTTTATTGAATGCATTCTTTAGTTTCCATGGAAGGTGCCAAAATACCGCCTATGAGGGGGCTTCAAAAGGTTTACGGAAAGATGTAATTGGAAATATTGCAAATCGACGGCCTTCAAGCCCTTTCATATTGATTTACTCAGACTGCTCAGCCATTTGCAGTTTCTTTCAATGAGAAGTACCATGCTCATCACTGGACATTCAAAGACAAGGGCCACTGCCCTCGGGTTACTCGCAGTCCAACATCCCATCAGGCAGGTCTGCTTCACGTATGCGGTCGGTCTTTCTCCCTTCCTGGATCTCCGCACCTTCTGGAAATCTCCAGGACTTCAACCCTGGGCCACAAGAAACGTTTATCATCTTGTTGACACAACTCACACTCTGTAAGATTCCTTACTCTAATTTACTGCAATTTCCTTCCCCATAGCAGAGAAGAGAGTAGTAATTTGGAGCACCCCCGCAGGTCTGCACTCCTGAGTTTCAGGCATTGCTTGCTTAATCCTTGCACGGATCTGTGAGGCAAGGATCATTTCACTGCTTTCGTACATAGGAGTAGAACTGGGCTCAGAGAGTAACCTGCACACAGCTAGTCACTGGCAAAGCCAGCACTGGAGCAGGGACTTTCTCCGTATTCCTCGAAGACCACGCACAACGGACTTGCAAAGATGGTCAAGAACTGTGGACATACAGGTGGAAGGGGGTTTCTGGTGGCACCTGGGAAACACGGAGCACCTGGCACAGCCAATGCCAAGCAAGAAACATCTCAAATTCTTTGTCCGATGCTCAGCCTCATGAGTTCAGCAGCAATTCCGTACTTCCTCTGTTGAAAGCCAGACATAATTTTCCAGAGGTGGGCGTAGGAAAATGTTCTTATTTTATGATATTCTCCAAAGTTGCCCCTATCTATCTCCACACACACACGCACTACAGAAACTACCCAGCTCTGGGGTTAGCATTACGGCGCAATGGGTAAAAGCTGCTTCCTGCATCCCATATGAAGCTCCTGACTCCTGGCTTCAACCAGGCCTAGAACTGGCCATTGCAGTTATCTGGGGAGTGAACCAGCAGATAGAAGATCTCTGTGTGTGTATGTGTATGTATTTCTTTCCTTTAACTCTTTCAAAATAAACCTAAAAAAATAAACACTCAGTTCTGACTGCATTTACTACACTCTACTCCCAATTGTTTATGAATCGACCTCCCCCTGCCTAACGGTGAGCAAGTCAGACACAGACATTATATTGACTGCTTCTCAGGAAAGCCACCTCCTAGCATGAAGCTTAGTCTACAACAGGTGCCAAGACCATGCTCCACCCAAGTGAAGCACCAAATCATAAAATGTGGTTAAAACAAACCAGTCTTCATTTACATCCAAATAACAACTAGGAGTCCTTTGAGGAGGATGCCTGACCACTTGAACGTAAATTCCCTTTGGAAATGCATGGCGTGTTTGGCGTGTTGCAAATAAAGCTTTATTAAGCCCAGAGTGACTCAGGGTGCATTTCTGAATGCATCCCACTCAAAGCAAAGAGGGGGCACTCCTGCCAGATTTAGGGCTTGAGCTATGGCCACTAATTGGGCTGTTCTTAATTACAGCCATTCTTCATGCTTGGGAGTGGGAAGGGGAGACAGGGAGAGCGAGGGCTTTATTTTTAACAACTGCACTTTCTGTGAGAAGCACAGCCCCCATTTACAGCAACAAATGGAATGTGTGCCAAGGAGATGGAGCTGAACTGTTAAGTACAAATAATTAGGCCCTTGGTTCCTGGAGTTGGGGAAAGTAGTGCTCTGTGCGGCACAGGGGTGGGGAACGTTCCATTCATTTAGAGTTTTTCATCATTTAAAATGATAATTAGTGAGAGATAATATGGCTCAGTAGCCAATTTCGCCTGTGATTATTTGCTTGAATATGGTAATTGTGTGGTTTTGTTTTGCTCTCCCTTCAACAAGCTTCCTAAAGTCCTTGTGATGGTTTAGGGGGCTGGGGGACACGTTATTATCTCTCAGAGTAACCATGGAAATAGATAATTAGACATTATTCAGGGTAGAACGGCCCAGGTTGTGGGAAGTCTCTATGGTACAATGCATTTAACTATGCAAGGATTCAGAATCAGCAGGGCAGGGTTTTCCCACAGATTCCAGTGGGACTGTGAAGGAGCCTGAGCTTAGGCAAGAGGAGCCCTGTTTTCTGTCCCCAGCTCTGCCCTCCCTACAACTGCAGAAGGGGAGCCAGGTAATTCCGAATCTGCCACACTGCATGCTTGCGTTTGCAAGGCTTTGTACTTCATTTCTTCATTGCCAGAGGCAGATCCCTGTCAGAGCTTCACATCAGAACACTCTAATACAACAAAAGTAGGCAGAGGGCAATCCTCTTGGGGTTGAGATAGAAATGTTTTCTGCATATCATGGGTGGGGATCCCATTGGCTCCCTGCTTCTGGGGAGCGTCTATGTGATGTCATCTCCTTGGCAGTCTGCAAAGAAACATCTAGAAGAATGGAAAATAGGAAGGCATCACAGGTGAGGGGAGCTACACCGAGAGGAGGTAGACTAAGAGGGCAGCTGTGGTCCCTGGTGAATCCAGATAGACACACTAAGATTTCCCCCAAGTGTAACACCAGGAAGTGCGGTATGTGAGGCAGGAAAGGGGTACAGTGTCAGAAGCTTAGCCCCCTTTGTGGTAAGTCCCAGACTTCTGAGCAAGGCACAGAGCACTACAGGGGATCTAAGTGTGTCCTGGCTTCCCACCTTCCCCACCTGGCCACCTCGTTCTATACCTAGCTCTTCTCTTCCATGCGTCTCTCAGAACTAAGTATGTGACAGGTATCTCCTATGTGCCAAGGACTGCACTATGTTCTGCTGCATACTGCATAGAGCATTTCTTTCATTTCCCACTATCAGCTTTTTTTATATGAGATCACATTTTTAAGTGAAAAAAAAAAGTACAGTTTGTACTCCTTCAGTGGAACACAGGTAATAAACTAAAGGAAGGAAGTCCTTTTCAATTCAGGTATAAAGAGCAGAGTGGGCACGTAGGCTTTCTAAGGAGCATGTGGTCCTTGCCTGGTGAACCCAGCACTGTTGGCATGGAAGCAACACATCTCTCAAGTTCTCAACTGCCTTCAGGTCAGGAGAATGGAGATAGTGAGTAATCCATAGAGGGGAACACATAATCACATCCTTATGATGCTCCAGCGACAGAATGGTTCTCAACCCACATCAGTCTCCAACTATGTCTTGCATTCACCCCCTTAGTGTGGTTGCATGCACTTTCCCCCTTCCTGAGTTCTCTTGCTGCCCCTCAGTCTAACCCATCATCTGATGAAATCCTATATATTCATCACATTGTACCTCATTTGTCATTCTCCAAGGAAATTTTCTTACACTGCCAAAACTACGTCCCAGCCCTCTTTATAAATGTCTCCCTAGATCTCTCCACTTTTATCTGACACCTATCTTTTCTGTAAGCTCCTTGAAAGCAGAACAGCTGTTTCCGCTTCCTGCTGAATCCCCAGCATCTCGTTCAGAACCTAACCCACCAGGTATCTCAACAGCCACCCCTGAATAATTGATGCAGGCACCACTGTCTGTCCCCTCCAACAGCAGCAGGTTCTGCCAAGCCAGACAAGATGCATTTCCTAGCTCAGGACTCAACATGTGTTCTACAGAACACTAGCTCATGGGACTGTTGATAGGTTCAATATCAAGATGGAAAAAATGTATTTACTGATCCTGCATTAGATAAGTACAGAAAAGCAGGTTTTAACAGAACTGTTCCAATTTCATTACTTCTAAGAGCACTTAAAATACTCATGTATTGGTGATGGCTCTCAAGATGGGACTACACTGAGCAAAACATCCCATCTCGTCTCCTCCATAAGCCCTGGGTTATTTGCCCTGTGTGTTAACCCTGTGTCAAATCACCAACCTCCATGCACTGAGGGCATTGGGAAACATGCATTCAGTAATGCTGAAGGAAAAGAATGGTGGGGAAAAAATTACGGTGGTACAAGTGTGCTTCATAGAGCAAAAGCATATAATTTGGGAGACTACTTTAAAAATATTTTAAAATATATTAATTTTGTGATTTTGCTGAAACACACAACCATGTGACTACACGGCTAGAGACCTGCTTTGAAATCATACCCAAGCTGTTTGATCATCTCTGGTGTTCTCTGTGAGACAACACAAGAGTGTCTCTTCTCAAATTACTCATTTAAGATGCTTTTGAGGTAGCAACCATGTATTTTTCAGCACTCCATATCTGTGACTCTCTCAGAAGAGCAACAGCCTAGCATGGAGTAACTACTCAATGGCTGACTTATGAAAAGAATTAAGGCAGGCAGGCAGGCCTGGTTTATTTTCAAAGCACAATAATCTTTAGTGTTTCCTCATCCCAGGAAGTTTGCTTGACTGAAGCATGGAAGATCTATGAAGACTCTCTTTTTAAGTTAACCATAGCACAGCGTAAAAGTCAGAAGTTAGTCTCCAAAATGCCATCATGTACAAGACGACTCTGTTTCTCTTCTTGCACCTGTGAAATCCATTCTTTCTCCTGCAACTTCAGTAACTCTGCCTCTTCTGAGTCCTGCCATGCTTGGGGTCAAGGTAGGAGAGTCTCCACACTGGTAGACTCTCATGGAAGCCTGAAGCAATTCTGTCAAATGTCAGTTGTGTCTGTGGATAATCTGGCTCACCAGAGGACTAATAGGTAAAATATGGACTCAAGTCCTTGTACATTTAAATCACCTGGGGACCTCATCGCCCATCTCTAGGACCCACCCCACAGCAATTAAAGATCCTTATGGTTATAATATGCAGGCAGGATGGAGAACTACTGGGCTAGCAACAATCAATGCTGCCTCCAAGACCTGCTCTTAATTCACTGTGGGTTCATGATTTGGTTCATTACATTGTCTGAGCGTCAATTTTCTTACCTGGATAAGAAAAGGATGAACAGTAGCATTTATAACACCATTTTAAGAACAAATTGTTGGCCGGCGCCGCGGCTCACTAGGCTAATCCTCCGCCTAGCGGCGCCGGCACACCGGGTTCTAGTCCCGGTTGGGGCGCCGGATTCTGTCCCGGTTGCCCCTCTTCCAGGCCAGCCCTCTGCTGTGGCCAGGGAGTGCAGTGGAGGATGGCCCAGGTGCTTGGGCCCTGTACCCCATGGGAGACCAGGAAAAGCACCTGGCTCCTGGCTCCTGCCATCGGATCAGCGCGGTGCGCCGGCCGCAGCGCGCCGGCCGCGGCGGCCATTGGAGGGTGAACCAACGGCCAAGGAAGACCTTTCTCTCTGTCTCTCTCTCTCACTGTCCACTCTGCCTGTCAAAAAAAAATAAAAAATAAAAAAAAAAAGAACAAATTGTTAAGATTCCATCATTTGGCAAGTATGTGTGTGTTTTTAAGTAGTTTATGCATATACTTATATATTTCCATTCTTTATGTAATAAAAGCATTTGTAGTCACTACAAAGACAAAACTCAGTGGAGACTACAAAGGTTGTGATCCCTGCCCTCAAGTAGTTTATAAAAAAGTTTTAAATCCATCAGTCACCTAAGATTAAAAGGCAAAGAAGGACATGTTGGGTGGATGGATAGATGGACAGATAGTTACAAAGACAGATACAATATTTTCCTTATTAAATAGTCCATAAATTATTAGGGGCTATTCACATCTCTTTAAATACAAGCACCATGATGATACAAATTAAGGTGGGAGGTGAGTAACAGAGAGGATATACTGTCATGTGAGTTACAGGAAAACAGAAAAATCAGAATTTTACTTTTATAATATTTATTCTGTAAATATTGTGAAGACAAATCACTTAGAAGTAGATTAATTATAATTGTTGGTTCAACAGCATTGTCAATTGTCCATGTCTTTGTTTCATTGATAATTGAGTCATGCAGAGACCTTCTAAATAGCTATCATGCAAACCATGAATAAGAACATGTGTTGATCAGATTTTCCTTATCCAATTCCCTTGTCTCCACTTCCTAAGAGATAATGATTACTTCAAATTTTGTGGTTTTTGTACTTTTGTTTAAATAGTACATAGCTTTGGTTTTATCTTAGCTTTATTAAAAATTGATCTTACTGCAGGTCATTCATAGGTCTTGTTTTTTTTTTAACCAAATTTTGTTTTTAAGATTGACCATGATCTGTTCACTTTCACTGTTGTATAATATTCCATTCTGTGACTACACCAGCATGTCTTATCTACTCCTCTTCAGTGATAATTTGGATGATTGGTAATTGTGTGGGATTACAAAAAGATAGAAGTGCTGCTACGAACATCATTGGACATGTCTTCTACTGTACATGTGTAAGTGTTTCTCATCAGTGTATATCTAGGAATATAAACTACTAGACTGTAGGATAAGTGAATGTTTAGTTTTACAAGATAGTGGGTAATTCTTTTCCAACTTAAATAGGCTGAGTCAAAGTCAATAAAATGTAAGGAATGTTAAAATAAGGATATAATTCTTTATTCAACAAACAGTTATGGTGAACATACCAGATACTGTGCTTGATGCAAAGGATAAACCGTGCAGCAGCAGAGAATATTCCTGCACCTTGTGGGATACCCACAAGAAAGGGAGAAATGGCAACAGAACATCATGCGTATATGGAGAAGGAACTATTAGGGTGCAGCCTGAGCAGGGAGGAGGGGCCTCGAATTCCCCCTTGGAGTCAAAGATGAGTATTAGAGTAAAGGGACAGGCCGGCGCCGTGGCTCAATAGGCTAATCCTCCACCTTGCGGTGCCTGCACACCGGGTGCTAGTCCCAGTCGGGGCGCTGGATTCTGTCCCGGTTGCTCCTCTTCCAGGCCAGCTCTCTGCTGTGGCCCGGGAGTGCAGTGGAGGATGGCCCAAGTGCTTGTGCCCTGCACCTGCATGGGAGACCAGGAGAAGCACCTGGCTCCTGGCTTCAGATCAGCGCAATACGCTGGCCGCAGCATGCCAGCCGCAGCGGCCATTGGAGGGTGAACCAACGGCAAAAGGAAGACCTTTCTCTCTCTCTCTCTCACTGTCCACTCTGCCTGTCAAAAATAAAAAAAGAAAGAAGGGACAGTAGGAGTCAGCTAGTTCAATCCCTGCACTTTCTTGGCAGAGACATAAGTAGCTAAGAGTGAAACTTGATGGAAGTGTAGCTGCAAAGGGTCAAAAGAACATTGTCCATAACAGAAAAACAAAAACACCATAATCAGACAGTTGTGACTTTTACATTGAATTCTTCATACAAAGAGTTTGGCATTGTGTCAGACATGTCGTGAACAACTAAACTGGGTAACAATTATTCCAGTCATCTGAGATGGGGCCTCAGTCTTGGCTCAGGCAATTGAGGGACAAATGTCCCTTTCACCAAGGCGTAAGGTGGGGAGCAGAGGTTCAAGGGAAGGGGAGTCATAGCTGCTCAGTCGCGTGACGACAGAGGTGCTCATCTACAGAAGGCTACTGGGTAAAAGCCTAAAATTCAGAGGTAGAGAAGTTGGTGTCATGGGCTGGAGCTCCAGGGAAGACGCAATCACCCAGGCTCAATACGTCTAAATGAGAAGAGAGAAAGCTTAGCACTGTGGAATATTAACATTCAGATAGGAGGAAGTACAGCCCCAAATACCTGAGAAGGGGAAGGAGTCACATCAAGAGACGGAGATGCATCAGAGAAGCCAAGCCTGGGGGACACAGCAGCCATGCTAAGAGGAAATCCAGGAAGGACCCAGAGGAATAATCAACAGAGACAACTCTGACAAATGCTGTGTCAGTGGAAGGCTGAGGGCTGGAGCCTACGCATGCCAGATTTCAGAGAGACCATTAGGTGAAGAAAAGAAAGAGCAGATACAAACAGGTAAGAGGAAAGGAAGTAACTAGGGGAAGCGTCAGTTCAAATCAGTGAGCTATTTTAAAAGGTGTAAAAACTTAAACATTAATTGACTGAAGGAAAGAACCAAGTGGAAAGAGAATTTGAAAACACAAGAGCAACCCATAATTGACAAAATAAAAGCCTTGTGAGTAGAGAGAATGTAAGTTCTCCTCCTGTTAGCTGGGAGTTGGATGAGCTTTGCTTTGGAGCTAATTGACAGTTTCCCTTAGCCCTCAGCCTCCTCAGACAACGAGGCTATTCTAGATAATCAAATATTATCTCTCAGTCTTTCAGATCCAATATTTGTAACTTTTACTAATACAGTATTCTCCCATTGGATCCTAGAATCTAGAATGAGAAATAGTTATCTGCTGTCTAACCATCTCATTTTATTAATGAGAAAACTATGACCCTAGAAATTATTTCCACCTAATAAGGTGATAATAAATATCATAATAAATTATGAGGGAAATAGAAATGACATCCAAGGCTTCTGAATCCTGTTTCAATAGCATCTATTCAATGCATACTGAGCACATAAAACAGATAAATCTCTGTCCTTGTGGCCACTACAAGATTTTTTCCACTGAACCAAACTGTCCTTGCATATTTATTTTTATGTCTCTTCAAAAAAACCTACAGGTTTCCTTGTCTTCAAACACTAGCATCAATTCTCATCAAATTATGGCACTGAAGTCTTTCAGTTTGCTTTTGCTTAAGTCACATCAGCTTGGTAACATTCACAATACTCATGCTGGACAGCGAAAGAGGGCGCTGTTTCTTAGGACGTCATCAGAGCCCTCACTCTGCCATTGTTCTGCAATGCCTCAGCTGTATTCCTGTGGATCTCTGCTCCCCATCCACCAACACGCAATTGTTATTACTATATGAAAAGCAAAAGGTATAATGTATTGGAATTTCTTGGCAGATAGTAGATATCCAATAAGTATTGCTGAGAGAAAAGTTTCAAAATTTCAGATACAAAATGCATTCAACCAAAAGGAATCAAAAAGAGAGCTCAGAGATATTTTTGCCCAGCAAAACTGTTTAGTGGGGACTCCACAACCCGGGGAAGCTTTGAGACCCATCCATAGTCAGTTGATCAGTCAACTCATCCATGGTCACTTGACCGGTCAACAGCTGCATTGCATCTCCACCCTCCATCTGTTGTGGTGAAATGAGAAGGCCATAACAAGATGGCCGCTGGCAAGCAAGCATCTGTTACCCAGCAATGGCTTCGGAAACCACCTGGGAAACCACCTAGCAACAGAATCTGCCTGGCAACAGGCTGTGATTGGTTAAGGCATAAACCACCCCTTGACCGGATTGGCTGCCTCGGCTATATAAGCTGCTGTACCAATTGAAATAAACAAGTCTGAGGGCTGCTTGCACCCAGCCTGCTTTCACCCAACTCCTGGTGTCTGTGTGGTGACTCCACGCCTCTTGCCCCCACCATGCTCCTCCTCTTAGAATGAATCCAAGGCAACAATCTGTCAGTTCTAAGCCAAAACCTTCTACCTGATGCCATGAAGGGCAGTCTGAGCAATCTGGGCTGTGTTCTGCACACAGTGACTACCTACCAAAGGTTTTCCAGGAATGACAACCAATCACCCATCAGAGTTTGACACCAAGTGAATGACAACTGGCAGATACCAGGACTAGGGGGAGAGCTTTTGTCCTGTAGGTGGGAGACTTCTTTCATCTGATGAGCTCTATTTCTAAATTTAATAAACCATAAAAACTTTGATTTCCAACAGATACCTTAAAATAATCAGAGTCCACAAAAATGCCAACAGATGCACAAATTCGGTTTCCACATGCCTGCCCCAGTGCCAGCAGGATACAGAGTCCCTGAAAGCACTTGGGATGCATCGAACTGATCAGAAAACATCAGTGAAAGCATATTTCATCTGCAGACATAATTTTTTTGGTACAGAGTGACTTTCACTCCTGACTTTAAAAAAAAGTACAAGAAAAAAAAGAGGAAAAATATAAAAAGCAAAGTCTTCATATCAAAGTTTTATTGATTTTTTTTTCATTTACAAAAACCCAACCATGCCTGTCTATTAAAAATAGAATGTGTAAGGCCCTGAACTTATGTCCCACCAAGAACCCAAACTTTCTGTCAACTTCAAGGAGACCTTCATGGTTAGAACAAAAGCTGAAAAGGCCAGACAAGGGGAGGAAATCAAATCCCCAACATGGGTCTTCAAAAACATTGCTCCTTATTCTATTCCTACATTCCACAAAATTTTGAGCTGAAATATCACACAGGAGGTATCAAAGGGCTTAGTAAGAAATGCCATGTTGTGAGGGAAAGTAGGACAGTCAACAGACACTTGAGTAACTATTATGTCATAGGTTTCACTGGCAGTAGAGAAGTACGGCCTTTCAAATTAGCTGGACCCCAATCTATTGCTTTCTATCCTCTGCCCTACAGTCCAACCATCCAAACAGCAATGGGCAGCCCAAATGCAAACACAATGTTGACCTCAGTATCCCAAATCTTTGTCTATGTTTTCACTCTCCATCATTCAGCTTCAATGTTTAAGATTGCTCTTGGTTAATAAAAATGGTTAAATGCCTACTTCCTCCATGAGTGGAAACTAACTCCACAGTGCTTACTCTTTGTACCTCCAGCACCTTTCAGATCGCTTGAAAGAGTAAGTGAATGCTAGATGCTTTAAGAACGCAATGCACATGAAGACAAATGCATCAAGCATATATGCTGCCAACAACAAATATTCTAGAAGGGAGGTAATAACTGCCAAAAATTAATAGTACTTTCTAAATGAAGTGCTAAATGTGATGAGAAGCACTCAGAGAAAGCCCTTCCTGGCAAAGGTTAGAGAGTAGTGACTGCTGAAGGATAAGAGTGGACTTCCTGGAGGAAGTGGCATATGAGCTAGATGTTAAAGAATTCTGAGGACATAACTTGACCAAGCAGGTGCTTGTAAGGAATAAAGATAACTTAAGCAAAGCACAGGATCCCCAATGGGAGTTCCATAAATGGCAGCTAAGAGTAATTTAGCTATCCTCAGGTAAATATCATGGTGGTTATTGCTTTCATTTTGGCTTTTATATTTTAATTCTCCTAACACTGGAGTCTCTGTCCATGAGTTTGAAATTGCCGTAGCTTTCTGACCACAGAGTGATCATATTAACAGCTTTTACACAGAGGGTATTGGGGTCCTGCTTGTTCAGCTTGGAGCTTGGCATTTACTCACAGAACCCAACTGAATTGGCACAGCCATGGCTCTCATCCATATCTTGCTCCTATGGCCAGGAATCAGCTGAGATTTTTCATTGCTACATTAGGCATGCTACAGGGTGACAGAGGGGAGTGTGTGAGGGGAACATCCTCCTTTCAATCTAAACAGAAAACCAAGCCATACCATGAGCTTTTGTCTAGATGCCAATTGATTAGTAAACAGTTACAGAGCTCCTACCCTTCAGATACCATATAACAGACATTCCTCCTATCGCAGCCCACATGTATTGCAAAATGCCTGTATCAGCCTCAAGTCTGAACTTAGTTGCAGTGAACACGGAAACAATTCTACAGTCTCCCAGCTTGATTGCCTCCACCTATAGATCCGTCATTACATGACGCCAGCATGGTACTTCTGAAGCATGGCTCTCACGCACTCTACTGCTTCAAAGCCCTCAGTAGCATCCCAACCTCTTCCATAGTGGTTTTCAAACCAGGCACCAACAAGTCTAAAGGATTCTTCAGTCCATTAACGCCTTCCATAAGAAGGTAGAAAGAAGGCTAGCACAGGGACATGGAAGCTGGAATGGAGGTTTACAGTTTTAACAGCAATGACTCATTGATAAAAGTGTATAAAGACTTAAATATCTACAGGAGTACATGTAGGAGTACAATAAATATGATAAAATTATTGCATTACAATATGATTTTGTAAAGCAAAAATATTTGACCTATATGTATATTCTAGAAAGTTAGAAATGGTAGCTAGTATGTATTGACCCTTTGATGTATGCTATGTACTGGTCTAAATCCCTTATGTGCTTCATGCTGTTAAGTCTCACACCACAGCTTGAGAAAGCTTCACTATCAAAACTCAATTTTTTGGCAGGGAAGGTGAGGGCAGCACACTGGCACAGAGGGTTAAGCTGCCACCTGCAATGCCAGCATCCCGTGAGAGCTAGTTTGAGTCCTGATTACTCCACTTCAATCCATCTCTCTGCCAATGCACCTAAATAAAACAGAAGATGACCCAAGTGCTTGGGCCCCTGCCACCCATGTGAGAGGTCTAGGTTTAGGTGCAAGCTCCCGGCTTCAATCTGCCCCAGCCCCAGCCACTGTGGCCACCTGGGGAGTGAACCAGCAGATGGAAAATCTCCCTTTAACTCAAACTTTCAAATACATAAGTCCTCTCTAAAAAAATAAATAACTTTTTTCACAGAAATAGAGCTGAGGCACAGAGCGGTCAATAACAGTTCTAATCCTCACCCAACTACGATTCATTGTAAGGAAGATACACTTCATATTTTTCTGATTTCATGTTTCTAAATGAAAAATCCAGCAGACTCTTTCTATATAACTTAAAATGACAACTTTTCAAAGTAAATTGCTTTCTGTTGTCTTACTAATTTTTTTCACTTATGTGACTTTTAAATATCAGTTATCAATTACCTCTTTTTTTTTTTTTTTTTTTTTTTTTTTGACAGGCAGAGTTAGAGAGAGACAGAGAAAGGTCTTCCTTCCATTGGTTCACCCCCCAAATGGCCCCTACGGCCGGTGCGCTGTGTCTATCCGAAGCCAGGAGCTTCGTCCTGGTCTCCCATGTGGGTGCAGGACCCAAGCACTTGGGCCATCCTCCACTGCCGTCTAGGGCCACAGCAGAGAGCTGGACTGGAAGAGGGGCAACGGGACAGAATCCGGCGCCCCAACCAGGACTAGAACCCGGTGTGTCCGTGCCGCAGGCGGAGGATTAGCCTAGTGAGCCTTGGTGCCGGTCTATCAATTACTTCTTAACTATAAATTAATCCTTCAATGGCAGCTCTGGAAAAAAGTGAGAGAGCAAGCGAGCGAGTGAGCAAGATGAACTCTGTAAATATTTTCCCACTTTTAACTTTGCCATCAGAGGGCGTAGGAGAGGCGCTATAAGAGGAAAGGTGCTCTTTGCAGCTCCGGGGTTGCTGAGGGTAAGTTAATTGGAAAAGGGGGAAACGAAAGAGCTGGCAGAGTCTGTTCCCAGCAATGTGGTTTCCCTCTCATGAGTGGGAGTATTTGGATCCGCCTTTCATACCATGGATTAAGCCACAGAATGAGGCGGTAAAGGGGATGTAGTTTTGTTGTCTTTTTTCTGTTTTTTGGGAAGGAAAAAAGACCAGCATCCCCCAGACTCTTGCAAATAGGAAACTTTCAGGTTTGTAAGATGATAAAGTCACAATCAAGAAATGTTACCATTCACTATTTAGTTCTTTTTCGGGGAGTTCAAAAAATGGAAATGGTATTGTGTATGCTCCAGGCAAAACATCCTGTGCCCTCTGCTTGCTGGATCTCCTATCAGCTGAAAAAGATTCTGAGATTCAGTCTTTTAGTTTTGTCTATTTGTTTGTTTTTCAAATAAAAATTTTTAAAGAACACTTAGGAGTAATTATTAAGAGACTACTTTTAAGGAAGAGAAATTGAAGAGGTATTCAAAATACTGTTATATGGAAAGCTTATAAAGCAAATTATTTCTAATTGTCAAAGTAATTCAAAAAGTTAAGGGATATAATTTGGATATTACATGGAGAAAATTGTTCCAAGAGATCATGCAATTTGCTCAATGATACAAAATTAGAAAATCACATAGCCAGGATTAAAATCCCAGGTTTGAGTAACTCCATGCACACACTCATGCTCGGACCCCGGGACTTCTCTTATCAACTTTTCATGAGCACCAGATCATAACCTCGGGTTTTCCTGACCCCCTAACACTTTCTCCACTATAAGAGGCAGAAGAATGGGAGTTACAAAGGGAGCCGGAACCAAGCTCACTAGTTACCATGCACTGCAGATTATAACCCACTCTAAGTTAGGAATTTTGCTCAGAAGTGATGGAATTGTAAGGCTTATTGCTTCAACAAGTTGCAATACAGGGAAATTATTGACTCCAGCAACCAGCAAGTCCTGGGACAAAGCTGGCCTCAGGCATAGCTCTCTGTAAGAGCTCAGATAATGACAGCAGTAGTCTATCTTTCTGTCCAAATATGTTCATCCTGAGTTCTCTTGGGAAACTGGCTTTATTCTACCACATTGTAGTCAAGCCTTCTCCACATGGCAGGAAAACCAGCCAACAACTACCAGCCCCAGGCCAACATGTTTACAACTTTCAACTAAAAAGAAAACGTGACAACTCATTAAATGTCAACCGGAAAAGTCCAAATAAGGTCTCCCATGGCCTGAAAAAAAGCAATAAAGTCAACCAATCATCTAGAGGAGTGAAGCATTACCAAAATCACGTGGCAGGGGAAGGGGTATTACCAAACAATGCAACACTGACCAGAAGTTGTCACTACTGTATATAACATGATAGGACCTCAAAAGTTCATGGAAAATTGAATTACATAATGTTTATTATGAGGCAAAAGTTTTGAAACCCATGCATAATTTTAATATACATTTTCCATGAATTATTTTTGAAAACCCCTACATGCATAAAAGCCAACTTTAGGACATCATTCCAACATCCCAAAGATAAAATATTTTGAATTGTAAAACACAGGACATTTAATAGACAAAAGCATTAAAATCACAATGTTACTATTGTGCTATAGAATGAACATTACACATATTTCATCAAATGAAAAATTCAAAATATAAGCTAATAACTCATGGAGAGATTTATCATTTCTACAGCAGACTGAGCCTTGCCAATCATGATGCCTTGATTAGCACATGAGTTCTGACGTTATAAAATATACATGGAATCAATGGATCACAATGTTTTGTTTTTGTCTAATCCCCAAAGCATTTTAATATCTGCAGAAGACTGTCTTCAGTGCTGAATGTTTCTCTTGAAAGTTGGCATCTAAAAGCATACCCTGTGCCCTGATAGACATCTCCACTTGCTAAACTAATACTTCCAATAGCATGTTCATATTCCTACTGTGGGGAGCAACTTGGACTAGACTAAGTTACTGGAATTAAGACTTATTCTATGCATCTGCTCTCCCACAATATGGCGCTGGGAGAGAAGAAAACAGCTTCTACACAGCTGCCTCCAGTTCAGCCAATAAACTGTAGGACTTGCTCCTGATTGGAGGAGAGCAGCGTACTCGGCGTGTGGGCAGCCGAGTTGGGATTGGCAGAGGAGGACTATAAAGGAGGAGAGAGAGACGGCATGCACCAGGAACATCTAAGGGGAACATCTAAGGGGAACACCTGTGCAGCCCCCGAGAGAGCCGGCCGGCGGTGTGCCGCTCCCCTGCGGAAGTGGGGAATGTGGCCAGGGGGAACTGCCCTTCCACGGAGGTGGAAGGGTCGGTAGCCAACCCGGGAAGAACCAGCAGCAAACCCGGGGAGGGCCGAGCAGATGAAAGAACAGCGCAGGGTCCTGTGTTGCTCCTCCACGAAGAGGGGGAGCGACGTAATGGTGCCGTGACTCGGATATGAAGCCTAGGCAGGGTTTAGTGTCGTTCCTCCATGAAGAGGGGGAGCGACATAATGGTGCCGTGACTCGGATAGGAAACCTAGGACGGATATGAAACTTAGGAGGGAAGAAACGGGAAGAACTGGGAAAATGTCGGAGAGAGAGACTAGCAAACAGCCTAGGGAAAATATCGGAGAGAGAGACTAGCAAACAGCCTAGGGAAAAGTCGGACGAAAAAGGTGCCGGAAGAAGCTATTGAAAGCCTAGGCATAGACTCAGATACGGACTACAGGGGAAAGCTGGGAGAAATCTCTAAGGTCGAAAGCGAAAGTGAAAGCTAGAACAAACAGACTCGGATGCGGACTGTGGGGAGAGGCCGGGAGAAATGAGGGAGGAGTATTGTTGGAGGAAAGCTTGGGGAAATATACCGGGTAGAGAAAAATGTTAGGGAAATTGAAGCCGCAGGGGGCAGGCCGAGGCGGAAACGAAAGCCACTTTGGGATTCTCAAGTTAGCCCGGGAATAGGGGGCGAAAAGTTGAAACCAGAAGCGGAAACATAAGCCAGATTGGGATCTGTCTGATTAGCCTGGGGAGCAAAGGACGGGAAGCCAAATCATGGGGCGGAGACGTGAGCTGGGTTGAATTCGCCAGGTTAGCCCGGGGAACTTGGATTGAATGCTAGTGGCGGAGACTTAAGCTACGCTGTGTGACTCGCGGAGGCTGCCGCGCGCAGACAGAGCGTGCGGGGCTCAAGTAGATAGGGAACGCTGGGCTAGTGCGAAGCCGCGCAGATGAGAGAGGCGCGGGCTGAAGCGGCTCAGCCGGGAAGCCGCTGAGAAGCAGCCTCGGGCCGGGCGCTGGGAGGCCGTGGGGATAAGAGAAGCAGAAGTTTAGAAGTAAAATGAGAGCGGGAAGCCGCAGGGATAAGAGAAACAGAAGTTTAGAAGTAAAATGAGAGAAATGGGAATGCTGGAAGATAGAAGTGAAATGGGAGAAATAGGAATGCCCGGAGATGGAGAAGTGGAGAAGTGGAAAGGCCTCCCCACAACATGGCAATGAGAGAGCTTGGATTTGGTCTGCCTGATTAGGGCGGTAAGCACCAGTAGGCAGCTCGACCAGAGTATGAGCTGCAGGTCACCGAAGACAGGCACGAATCAACACCAATAAGCCTCCCCACAATATGGCGCTGAGAAGGCTTGGATTCGGTTTGCCTGATTGCTAGGTTTTGTAAGCACCTGCAGGCAGAGCAGAGCATGTGCTGCAGGGCACCGAAGACAGGCACACTTCAGCGCCTAAAAACCTCACAACATGGCGAAGAGAGGACCCGGATTCAGTTTGCCTGATTGATAGGACTTGTAAGAACCTGTGGCAACTCTAGCAAGTAGAGCAGAGTGTGTGCCGCGGGGCACCGAAGACAGGCGCGTATCAACGCCAAAAAATAAAAAGAAAGGGGGATCTGTGGGGAGCAACTCGGACTAGACTAAGTTACTGGAATTAAGACTTATTCTATGCATCTGCTCTCCCACAATATGGCGCTGGGAGAGAAGAAAACAGCTTCTACACAGCTGCCTCCAGTTCAGCCAATAAACTGTAGGACTTGCTCCTGATTGGAGGAGAGCAGCGTACTCGGCGTGTGGGCAGCCGAGTTGGGATTGGCAGAGGAGGACTATAAAGGAGGAGAGAGAGACGGCATGCACCAGGAACATCTAAGGGGAACATCTAAGGGGAACATCTAAGGGGAACATCTAAGGGGAACACCTGTGCAGCCCCTGAGAGAGCCGGCCGGCGGTGTGCCGCTCCCCTGTGGAAGTGGGGAATGTGGCCAGGGGGAACTGCCCTTCCACGGAGGTGGAAGGGTCGGTAGCCAACCCGGGAAGAACCAGCAGCAAACCCGGGGAGGGCCGAGCAGATGAAAGAACAGCGCAGGGTCCTGTGTTGCTCCTCCACGAAGAGGGGGAGCGACACCTACATTCTGTTAAGTAAATATTATCCCAAATAGATAAAACTGAGAACTGTTGTAAACAGGAACTATTAAGCTTTTCCTAAAACCATGGTTTCTTAGTTTAGATTATTCTAAAAGAAAAGCTTAAAACACAAATCTGAAAAAAAACAGCTCAAAAGTTAAAACAGGAAGCAGGAGAAAGGGATGGTGAGACAGGGATAGAGGAAAAGCCAATAAATGTATGTTGCTGAGCTGGTTACCAGCCTAGTCACCTGGGGACCGATTTCCACAGGGATCTTCTGCTGAACTACTGAATGCTTCTGATTTGCTACTGCAAGTAACACCTCTAATCTCCAATGCTTGACGGTTGAGAATCCAGGAGTGTTGACTCTGCCCCACATCTGGGCACCCTCCCATAGGCCAAGGGATCTGTTGCAGGTTAGGATGACATTGTGACTAGAAGAGTCAGGAGATACCGCGAGATACAAAGCAAAACATAGGACGTTCAGCAGGCATGGAATTTCCACCAAGACCATTGAGATTAATGTTGAGGCAAGAATACGTGACTTAGGTGGGAAAACATCTATTTACAGGTTATCTCTAACTTTAGAATAGAAACCTCATCAAATGAAATATCTTTTAGTATCACACAACATTTGGAAAATACTGTATGACCACATGCCACAAAGGACTGACATTCCTGTAACAGCACAAGCAGGACAGTGAAAGGAGCAAGAACAGTGCCAAAAATACAGTGAAATAAACATTTTCAGACCTTAACAAATAACTGGCAATAATTCAAGAGGTATTATTCAGTTACAATTGAATTTTGGAACAGGGAGCTTTGTGATGTTTTAACTTGCCTGTTTCCATCTCTGTCTTTCAGCTCCAGAGAAGCCTTGGAAATCTGCTGCCCCATGACCTCAGTAACTGAAAACAAGAGCCTATCAAACCCAGAAAGGATCAACTTGGATTAGGTTCATCAACAAGTCCAATTCCAGTATTAAGCTGTGTGGCCTATCTGGTAATTCCCTGCTTGGCCTATCTGGTAAGTCCCTGCAAAAGCCCCCTTCATACGGCTGCTCATTTGGCCTAACTCAGTATTCACTTAGAAAAATTCTATCCTCAAAGTGTTCATGAAAAACAATCTGTAATATTTCAGCAGCCTGTGGCAGTGATACCAGTTTTTGTGGAGCAGATGGGGTCAGGAGGTAGAGGCTAGCCAAAAAACATGAAAGGACAGTCTGGTCACTGAGGTGTTCGTGAGGAAACCTGAGAAACTTCAACATATTTCTGGGCATGCAGAAGGCTATGTGCATATGCAGGAAGGTGCACGTGGCTAAGACAGACTGGGAAGGTCCCTAATCTCCAACTTCTGATTGACCTTGGAGCTCTGTGCAAACAGGAAACACAGGCGAAGGCAGAGTTCCAGTACTCAAAGTGCTCCACAACAGGTGCACAGGAGGCTTCTCTGCCCAAGAAAGCCAAGGAAATCTGCACCCACTCCTTAGCTAACTGCTAAGCTAGCTGGAAACAGAATTCGGCAACTTCATGTGAAAAGGGACAGACTTCAGATTTTGCCCAGAAAAGTCACTTCATAGACAAACAATGGAAATAAACATCAGCTATAAGTTCTAGGAATAGGAAACTCTGATCTCCAGATGATACATTATAAAAACCTACAGTTTAACAATAAGACACATTACAACACTTGCAAAGACATGGAATAATACAGCCCTACACACAGGAAAGAAAGCAAACAATAGTAACTGCCACTGAGGAAGCACAGGTATGGGATATACTAGATAAAGACTTTAAAGCAGGTATTACAAATATGATCCAAAAACTAAAGGAACATTTGAGACCAATGTCTGACCAAATAGAAAATATCAAGTAAGGGATAGGATTTATAATAATTACAAGAAAGTTTGGAGTTAAAAGTGAAATAACTTTTTAAATGATGAGAATAGCTTTACCAGAGATTATGGAAGAATCCACAAACTTGGAAATGAGTAAACTGACATCATCAGGAAACTAAAGGAAAAAATGAACAGTCCCTGGGAGGGAAACTGTCAAGATATCAACCTATGAACAACAGGAAGATGAGCATGAGAGGGAGCCCAAAGAATACGTGAGGAAATAATGGTTGAAAACTTCTCCAATTTGGTGAAGAACATCAAGTTACACATTACAGAAGCTCAATGAACTCCAACTAAAATAAATTCAAAAGGTACACACCAACATATATCACAATCAAATTATCAATAAAATCCAAATAGAAAAGCTTGAAAACTATGAGAAAAAAAATCCATCGTGCATATGGGACTCTCAGACTAACAGATAGCTCCTATTCAGAAAATGTGGAGACCGCAAAGCAGAAAGCAGTGGGATGACATCTTCGAATTGCCGAAAGAAAAAGGTTGTCAACCAATAATTTTATATCCAGCAAAATTATCCTTCAATGGTGAGGGAGCTATTAGGATACATCCATGGAAACAAAAACAAAGAAAGTGTCTCAAAGCAGGTCTGGCCCTATAATAAATACTAAAGAGAGCCCTTTGGGTTGAAAGAAAAGGACTCCACACAATAACTCAAAAAGATTAAGGATAAAAAGCTCAGTTAAAATATTTCCAGAAATATAGAAGATAGTATATATGTTTGTATGTTTGTGATTCTCTTTTCTCATGATTTAATTACATAAACCTTTCATATTTATATAATTATATCATAATTATATAAAGCAATAATTTCAAAATGGTATGAGGAGTGTGTAGTGCAAATATTTGTTATAGCACAAAAGGGAAGGAGAGAATGGACCAATATTGGAGTACAAGTTTTATATAGTATTGAGAATAAGTTGATATTAATCTGAGCTAGAAGGCTTCAAGATACTGACTGTAATCCTCAGAGAAACTACCAATAACTCAAAAATATAATAATGAATATAATTAGAATGTTACACTATAAAGTATTTAGCATAAAAAAGTAAGAAACGCAAGAAAAGGGGGACAAAAAGGGCCCAAATATTACAGAATATACATTTCAAATTCTGGCATAGATTCTAACTTGGTGGTAATGAAATCAAATTTTAAGAAATAAAATGCTTCACTCAAAAGCCAGAAATTAGCAGAATGGATTCAAAAAAACATGATTCAGCTCTATGTTATCTACAAGAAACACTAGCTGAAAGGGAACTGGTAGGGAAAAGCATACCATGCAAACAGTAACACAAAGACCTAAGGCAGCAACACTGGTGTACACTCAACTTTAAGACAAACTAGAAGGGCTGGTGCTGTGGCGTAGTGAGTAGAGCCGCTGCCTGCAGTGCCAGAATACCATGTGGACACCAGTTTGAGTTCTGGCTGCTCCACTTCCAATCCAGCTCTCTGCTATGGCCTGGGAAAGCATTAGAAGATGACCTAAGTCCTTGGGCCCCTGTACCCACGTGGGAGACATGGAACAAGCTTCTGGCTTCAGATAGGCACAGCTCCAGACATTGCAGCCAACTAGGGAGTGAACCAGCGGACGGAAGACTCCCTCTCCACCTCTCTCTCCCTTTCTGTCTCTGCCTCTTCTTCTCTATGTGTAACTCTTTCAAATAAATAAATAAATATTAAAAAAAGACAAACTAGAGAATGGTGAATGGCTGAAGTGATAGGACAATTACTCTGATCTGATAATGATCATATACATGTATCTGATGATACATCTGATAATGATACATGTACATATTGTTCATGTATTTAAAAGTTACACTCCACTTCATAATTTTGCACAATCACTATGTGTCCATTAAAATATATTTTAAAAGTTTAAGAGACAAAGAAGAAAAATTCACAACGATGAAAAAGTCTGGAGCTGGCACAGGGGCACAATAGGTTAAGCCTCCATGAGCACAGTGCCGGCATCCCCTGTGGATGCTGGTTGAAGACCCAGCTGCTCCACTTCTTATCCAGCTCACTGCCAAGGTCCTGGGAAGGCAGCAGAAGATGACCCAAGTGTTTGGGCCACCACACCCATGTGGGAGACCCAGGAGAAGCTCCTTGCTTTTTCAATCCCAGCTCACAGCTATTCGGGGAGTGAACCAGAGAGTGGAAGACCTCTCTCTGCCTCTCCACTTTCTGTAACTCTGCCTCTCAAATAAATAAGTATTTAACAAATAAAATGATTAAAATGTCAATTAACTAGAAAGAGGACACAAAATATAATTAAAAATATATGTATATCTAAGAAGAGATCCCTAAAATATATGAAGCAATCCTTTATAGAATTGAAGAAATAGACCAAACAATGGTATAATAGGTGGAGACTTAAAAAAATACCCATTTAGATAATGAATAGGACTAGGCAGAAAAATCAACCAGGAGACAGAAGATATGAACAACACTATAAACCAAGCAGACCTAACAGATATCTATAGAACACTACCCGATAAGAGCAGTACTCACATTGTTCAAGTCCACATGAAGCATGTTCCAGAGATACAATATATTGGATCATAAAACAAATTCATGTTTTTAAAAATTTTATTTGAGAAGGCAAGTCATGGAAAGAGGTAGAAAGAAGAGACATATGTTCCTATACTGCTTCATTCTCCAAATGCCTGCAGGGACTGACCAGGCCAGGCTAAAGCAGGAGTTGGGAAATCCAGATCTCCCACATGAGTGACAGGAACCCAACTTCTTGAGCCACCTCTGCTACCTCCCAGGGTGCACATTAGCAGGAAGCTAGAATCTGGACTGCAGACAGGAATTGAATGTAGGCACTTGGGTGTGCGATGTGTGCATCCTAAAGGACATCAAGCACCTACCCAGGCCCTCACCGTTCTCAGTCACATGAAGTATGTTTTTAGACCACAGTGGAATTAAATTAGAAATAAAAACAGAAGGAAATTGATAAATTCACAAATTTGTGGAAATAAAACATACTCTATTAGTAGGGCAAAGAAGAAATTATCAGGTGAATTAGTCAAGTAACTACAAGCCTTTACTTTCATCTCTAAGATGTTAATGTCAACACCCAACACGTAAACTATTTCACTATTTGAATGAAAATATCACAACTTGTTCTGAAGATTTTGGTTATCACTTTGCAAAACAAAAATGGCTTTCCTATGCATTTTCTCCTGTGATAATTCACAAAGCCAGAATTCAAAGAAGTAACATTTCCAAGATCACATTGCTATTAATTTATTGTTATAGATTGAATATAGATTTTCTTCCAAAACTAATCCCTAATGTGACAATATTTTGTGATAGGATCTTTAAGCAGGGCATGAAAGTTAATGAAGTCATGGGGTAGGCTCTGATCTGACAGGATTATTGTTTTTATAAGAGGAGGAAATGCAAGAGACCATCTGCCACTTAATCCCCCTGGGAGGATGGCAGATGATGGCCCAAGTACTTGGGTCCATGCCACCCACAGGGTGTTTTTATTTCATTTTCTCTGAGACAATTTTACAGAAGATCACTCAGTGTAAGAGGAATAGCATGAAACCACAATCACAGGTCCCTGGATCACAGGGATCACAGCCAAGTCTCACCAACACTTCCTGTGTGGCCAGCGAAGAAGCCAGAGGACAGCAAACAAAATACAGCACAAAATATGAAACCAAAGCTCAAGTAATAACCAAAAGACAGTATCTTGTGGTTGCCTCTGCAGAGGTTTAAAATTCCCTGACATTATAACGGAATCCACTGAGAGAGACAATAGACAGGTTAATAGGAGAAAAGATACAGATTCATCAATGTACAGGGATTGCGGTACACTAGGTTAGGCCACCACTGGGGACAGCTGCACCCATGTCAGAGTGCCCAGGACCAAGTTCCACCTTGCTTTCTGTTAAGGCACACCCTGACACGCAGCAGATGATGGCTCACACACTTGGGCCCTTACCACCCACATCAGAGAACTGGATGAAGTTCCAGGCTCCTGACTTTGGCCTGACCCCACCCAGGGCGTCGTGAGCGTTTAGGAAGTGAACCAGCAAAGATCAATCACTCTCTCTCCCTCTCTGCCTTTCAAATAAGTGTATCTAAATACATAATCTCCATGGCCCAGCACTTTATTTTGAACTCAGCAAAGTGGGAGACGCTTTCTTTCTCTTAAATATAGGAGAAAATATGTTAATTATATAGATCTTTAGTCCCTCTGATACCCATCATGGCTTTGGGAACTGGCATCCTGAGCAGATGTGTAGGGGTAAGTTGTAGGAGAAAATTAGAAACTGCAGCAAGAGAGACTGGATTATGAATCCAGTCCTAACACACACCAGTCACACAAGTCTGAGTTAACTCATGCTAGCATCTAATACACCAGTTTTCTTATTTGAAAACTGAGAAAATGATTTCAAACTTTATTAAGAATTGGCTGAGTTAATATAAATGGCCAATAAATGATCTAGCCGTATAGTAAACAAATAAAATTGAGTATCTTCAGAAATTAGAATGGATAAAGAATAATAGAATTGTGGGTAAGGGGTGGGTGTTTAGTATAGTGATTAAGATGTTGCTTGGAAAGCCTGCATCCCATGTAAGAGTGCCCGATTTGAGTTTCAGCACCAATTCCAATCCAGCTTCCTACCCACATGCATCTGGGGAGGCAGGAAGTGGTGGTTCAAATTGTCGAGTCACTGCCACCTAAGTGGAAGACAGATTGAGTTCAAGGCTCCTGACTTTGGAGTGGCCTACCCTTGGGGAATGAATAGATGAAAAATCTCTTGACTTTCATTAAACAAACATTGTTAAAGTTGGATAGAAACAGGCACATGCTCTGCTGAGAAGTGTGCAAGTTTGCATGGAGTTTCTGGGAAACAAAACATCTACAAAAGATTAGCCTAGGAATTCTAGTTGCATTGATCTTAAGGAAATCATTTTCTAAGTACAAGGAAGTATGTATAAAACTATTTGCTGCATAGTTTCTTACAGTATAAGAATTGAAAATAACATACTATGAAGAAATTCATGATATACTAATGAGCAAAAAATGCTTTGTTAGTAATGTGTGATTCTGTTTCCAAAATTTTGCATTTTCTAACAAATACACATACATAAGCTAGTGCTACATGATTATGGATATATTGCAGAAAAAAGTCTCAGGTTTCCAGAAAGCTATACACCTAACTTCTAACAGTAGATATCTTTAGGCAATGGTCTTTGCAAGAAAAATTTTAAATTACTCTTGTTTTCAAATGCATGTTTAGATTTTATAACTTTCATGAACCTGTGTATGAATTCAGAAAACATTTTAAAGAAAAAACAAAAATCACATTTAAAAATAACTGAAACAAAAGTTAGTTTCTGCTATAATTATTTAAATTAATATAGAAAAAACTGACTCATCTTTGGGTCAAAGTTATGTACTTAACCTTATTATCTCCATTCACGGATTTGAATTAACTTCATTAGATTGAAGACAATATGTATTTGAATTATCCTAGAATCCTGGCATACATTCCTGAACCTAGTGCACAGTGCTGTGTAAGTGTGGGGGAAATAGAAAGTGAGCCAACATCCGCATGCAGAAAGAGTACTTCCCAGGCAAAGTGCAAGCTGACGAAATTGCCGCTGCCCTTAGAGCTATTCTGGATGCTTTGTTTACCAATCTCATTTGATCTCACAACTTATGATTTTACTACGTCCTCCTTACAGAGAGTAAATGTGGCTCCAAGAGGTTAAGCAAGTTGCAGCAGCAGGTCATACCGGCAACCAGCAAATAAGGAGAGAGGGCTGCGCCTGACCCCATCTCACTGTCAACAGCTTATTCTTCTGCCCTGCAGCGTGGTCGGTGATGCTATGCAAGGGATTTCATTGGAGGGGGTTAAGAGTCAGACTGGTCATTCAAATTCTGCAGTCCTCTTAGTCTCATGCCATAGAGATAAGTGCCAATGATTCAGTAGTTCACTCATTAGGAAACCAGACGTCGTGTCTCCCAGGTAATGAGGTGGAGCGACGGTGCTCCTTGGCCAAAGAAATTGTATGAATTTTCATCCATTCTCTTGAATTATCCTTTTCACCTCTCAGAAGACTTAGCAATCAAAAAGATGGTGCAAAGACAGGCAGTGGGGATTGGAAAGGTCAGTGATACTAAAGTGCACAGAATCTTCCTTCATTAATGTCCTAATTGTTTTTATCACCCAGTTTTCACTCAGACATCAAACTCCATCTCTGCCCACTTCTCCTCTCAGGTCACAGATGTTTAATATTCCTGACTGAGACATAATGAACCTTTTTATGTCACTGTAATACTTAGACTCTTGAAAACACGATTACCTTCATCCATTGTGAAATGCAGGCATGACTAGATGGGATTCCATTAGGCAGATATTACCAAGCCAAGCTAAATGGGAAATTAAGCCAGGTGGCAGAGTTCAGTGGTGATAAACTACACTGCCAATCTGTGCTTGGTAGTAAAACTCTACTGAAAAACATAGAAGATTGGGATGTTAAGGACTCTGAAAGGTTATGATCTCCCAATTTTTGAAAGCCTGCTTTCCCAAATGAACATTTCTCTTGATGTGCTGGTTTAAGACTTTCCCAAGAATCATCTCCATCTATGTTCCTCTAAATTGTAGTTTCCATCTTGACTGGCTCACTTGGCAAAAGTAAGTTCAAGCACTGATGCTTGAGCAATTACTCATAAAACATCATTAACAAGTGCAAAGTGCACTCTTATGTAAACACGCATGAGGATGTCCCTACCATTGCCTTTTTTTTTTTTTTTTTTTTTTTTGACAGACAGAGAGAAAGGTCTTCCTTTGCCGTTGGTTCACCATCCAATGGCCGCCGGGGTCGGCGCGCTGCAGCAGGCGCACCGCGCTGATCCGAAGGCAGGAGTCAGGTGCTTCTCCTGGTCTCCCATGGGGTGCAGGGCCCAAGCACTTGGGCCATCCTCCACTGCACTCCCTGGCCACAGCAGAGAGCTGGCCTGGAAGAGGGGCAACCGGGACAGAATCTGGTGCCCCAGCCAGGACTAGAACCCAGTGTGCCAGCGCCACAAGGCGGAGGATTAGCCTATTGAGCCGCGGCGCCAGCCACCGTTGATTTTCTTATTTCTCAAAGTAATTTAGCTGTTGCATGCTCATGAAAGAGAAAAAAACACTAACATCAAAGCATGTTAAGAGATCATTCTAACAAGGACTGATAAGAAGAGTAGGTCATAATCTTGTGCAATTCATCAAAATTTTCATTTTCCATCCTTCTTTCCAGATATAGTACATCAATTTCTAACCAAGAGCTCACTTTTGATTTTTAGTCTCCCAATTTTTTTATCCTATCAACAGCTTAAGACATGAGACACTCTAGAAACAAGAATTAGAATAATATCCAGCATGCAAGGATTCCAAGACGGTTGAATATGGAAAAGACATGTTGATTTTGCCCAAGGGAAGTTAATAGAAGAAAAGTGGAGGAAATGCATTCCCAGGGGACAGTTGGAGAAAAGTTTGCAGTGGAAATTTTACAGGAAGAAGAGGAGTGCCGTGGAGCAGCACAGATGATACAAACATAAGCAGCGAGCAGGGACACTACCCAGGACTCCTGCAGATGGAGACTGGAAGAGATGACAGCTTCTGAGAGCAAGGCAAGAAAAGACCATGGAAGCCCCCATTGCTGGTTATATTGCCTGAAGGAGAACCTTATAGACCACACTGACTTTGAGTCTGGCCTGGAGTGGGGCCCTGTGAGAAAAAAAGCACATTTCTTTCACCCCATCACACAAAAAGGTATTTTGTTCCTGATGGCATCATGTGCCCATCTTGATGCCAGTAGATGCTGAGGTACCTCTCACACATGAGACTAGGGAATTTTATCAGAAGGAAAAATCTGTGTTCCCATTGACTTTGAGTCTGGCCTGGAGGGTTGGCCGTGGGTTGGGTACCCACTTAGACTGTGAGATGTTCCCATTCCCCCATCCAATCACAGGCCCTGGGACTCAAACTACCATGGAAGATCATCCCCCATGCAGCTGGCTCTGAGAATGTAGCTTCTCTCCCCATAGACAGAATAGGTATGCAGGGTTGAGAGTGGATCCTCTGTACCCCTTGACTATGAGAGCCTTGCAAGCTACCACTGTGGTAATTCTGCGATTGCAAGATAGGGTGTGGATCTAGCTGGGTTTCTGGGAAATCCCTGCATCTGGCCTGAGAGACTCAGAGCACACCAACTACCTGGGGTGGGTCATTGCAGAGGGTTCTGTGATGACACTGAGAACCATACAAATCCTTTCTGTGGTTCATGTGCCTGAATGAGTGGTTATTATAGCCACTGTGGGCTAAACTTGACATCAATCACCTTGGAAGAGGGGAGGTAAGGCCGAACCCAACTAGGTGTCATCCTGGACTCTGGCCTCACACTTGAGCACTAACCAGAGCTCCCTGACCCCACCCAGCACATGCCTGTGGGTAGCCACTGAAAGAGAAGACACTCCACTAAGCCAAAAAGGCAGAGTTCAAAGATAAAAGCCATCAGAGGAGAAAAATCAACAACTGTTTACATAAATGAAGACAAGAAACAACAGAAGACTCCAATAGGAACATAACACTTCACTATTAGAATGTGGAGATGAAAAAAATTGATGAAATGCCTAAAAAGGAATTCAAAAGTTGATCATAAGATTACTCAGAAGCACAGAGAAACAAATTCATGAGATAAATCCATACAGGATATGGATGAAAAAAATTTGCCAAGAGATATGGAAGAGAAATCAAATTGAAATATTATTAGAAAAAAAGGAATTCAGTGTGTCAAGTAGAAAGTACAATGGCTGATCTCAACAATAGACATGGTGAGGCAGAAGAAAGGATATCCAAGCTAGAAGATAAGTCCTTGGAAAGATCTCAGTCATCCAAAAAGAAGAAAAAAACTTAGAAAAACTGAAAATACTGTTTGAGATTTACACATCTTAGGAGGTCCTGGAGGCATGGAGAGAGAGAATGGATTAGAAGGTCTATTCAGTGAAGTAGCAGTAAACTTCCTGTATTTGGAGAAAGAAAGGGACATCCAAGTACAGGAAGAATATAGAACTCCTAATAGACATGACCAGAGAAACATCTTCACTGTGACACACTATGGACAAACTTTCAATAGTAAAACCTAAAAGATAGTAAAATGTGCATGAGAGAAATGTCAGATTACCTTCAGATGATCCCAACTAGACTCATGGCTGATTTTTCATCAGAAACCTTAGAAGCTAGAGAGACAGGAGAGACAGAGACCAGGTCTTATGAGAAAAAAACAAAACTGGCAACCCAGAATACCATACCAGCATTAATTTATAAATAAAGGTGAATAAAGACATTCCAAAATGAACAGAAATTGAAGGAATTTGTCACCACTTGTCCACCCTTACAGATGATTAAGGATGTGCTATAAACAGAAACAGAGAATAGTCATCATTATGAAAAAAAAATGTGAAGGCAGAAAACCTTCCAGTACAAGTACAAATGAAATCCCAACAGTAAGTTTATGGAAAAAAATGGAACAAGTCATTACTTATCAATAATTCAAAATTACTTATTAAACATTCAAAACCTTGAATGTAAGTGGCCTAAATTCTCCAAATAAAAGATACAGATTTGCTGAATGGATTAAAAAACAAGACCCATCCATTTGCAGCCTATAAGAAACGCATCTCAAAGATACACATAGACTGAAAGTGAAAGGATGGAAAAGGATATCCCATGCTAACAGAAAGTGAAAATGATCAGGCACAGCCATTCTAATATCAGAAAAAATAGATTTTTTAGTATGAATTTATTATATTTATTAATATTAAAGTATGATATTGAAATATTTATATCAAATTTCAATGTGATATACTTTTAATTTTAAAATTAGAAGTGGACAAATGGTCTATAACTTCTAAATATTAAGTAGAAAAATATTTCAGATCTTAACAAATAGGTGTCATTGGCAAGAGTGATCTCACTTTGTGCTGCTGATTGCCCTATTTGTGGTATCTTGGTAAAATGGGCTCTAATTTGTTTCCTGGATATCTTCCTTGTTTATCTTTGAACTAAGAAAAAGTTGCCAGGGTAAAAAATATAGCTTATATTCTTTTTTTTTAACTTTTATTTAATGAATATAAATTTCCAAAGTACGATTTATGGATTACAATGGCTTCCCCCACATACCGTCCCTCCCACCCACTACCCTCCCCTTTCCCACTCCCTCTCCCCTTCCGTTCACATCAAGATTTATTTTCGATTATCTTAATATACAGAAGATCAGCTTAGTATATATTAAGTAAGGATTTCAACAGTTTGCTCCCACACAGAAACATAAAGTGAAAAATAATAGATGATTTTTTAAATGATGATGAAATCAGATCAGACCTATTGTCATGTTTAATCCCAGTGTGAGTCAAGTTGGGAGTTGATAATTTTTTTTTTTTTTACAGAGGATCAGTTTAGTATACATTAAGTAAAGATTTCAACAGTTTGCACCCCCATAAAAACACAAAGTGAAATATATTGTTTGAGTACTCATTATAGCATTAAATCTCAATACACAGCACATTAAGGACAGAGATCCTACATGAGGAGTAAGTGCACAGTGACTCCTGTTGTTGACTTTACAAATTGACACTCCTGTCTATGGCATCAGTAGTCTCCCTATGCTCCAGTCATGAGTTTCCAAGGCTATGGAAGCCCTCTGAGTTCTCTGATTCTTATCTTGTTTAGACAAGGTCATAGTCAAAGTGGAGGTTCTCTCCTCCCTTCAGAGAAAGGTACCTCCTTCTTTGAAGACCTGTTCTTTCCACTGGGATCTCACTCGCAGAGATCTTTTGCCAGAGTGTCTTGGCTTTCCATGCCTGAAATACTCTCATGGGCTTTTCAGCCAGATCCGAATGCCTTTAGGGCTGATTCTGAGGCCAGAGTGCTATTTAGGACATCTGCCATTCTATGAGTCTGCTGAGTATCTCACTTCCCATGTTGGATCACTCTCCCCTTTATTTATTCCATCGGTTAGTGTTAGCAGGTACTAGACTTGTTTATGTGCTCCCTTTGACTCTTAGTCCTTTCATTATGATCAATTGTGAACTGAAATTGATCACTTGAATAGTGAGATGGCATTGGTACATGCCACCTTGATGGGATTTCTTAACACAAAAAATTGCTAAGAGACAAAGAGCATTAGAAAATGATTAAGGGATCAAGTCAACAGGAAGATTTGACTATAATAAATATATATGTACCCAATGCCAGGGTACCTGGCTATTTAAAACAAATGTTAATGGATCTAAAGGGAGACATAGACTCCAATACAATAGTAATGAGGGACTTCAACACTCAATTTTCATCAATGGACAGATCAACTAGACAAAAAAGTCAAAGAAATAACAGAGCTAATCTACGCCATGGACTACATGGACCTAACTGCTATCTATGGAACATTTCATCCCACAGTTGAAAATGCATTCTTCTCATTTGTGCATGGAAATTTCTCTAGGAAAGACCTTATGCTATGACAATAAGCAAGTTTCAAACATTTTTAAAAATTGAAATCATGAAGCCAGCACTGTGGTGCAGTGGGTTAAAGCCCAGGCCTGAAGTGCTGGCATCCCAGATGGGCATCGGTTCTAGTCCCAGCTGCCCCTCTTCCAATCCAGCTGTCTGCTATGGCCTGGGAAAGCAGTGGAAGATGACCCAAGTGCTTGGGCTCCTGCGCCCACATGGGAGACCTGGAAGAGGCTCCTGGCCCTGTCTTCAGATTGGCGCAGCTCTGGCCATTGTGGCCATCTGGTGAATGAACCAGCAGATGAAGACCTCTCTCTGTAGCTCTGTCTTTCAAATAAATAAATCTTTTTAAAAAATTGATATTATACCGTGTATCTTATCTGAAAAAAATGGAATGATGCTGAAAATTAACAATTTAAGAAATTCTAGAAAATATGCAATCACCTGGAGATTGAACAACATGTTTCTGAATGTTCACAGTGGTTCATAGAAGAAATTAAAAGGGAAACTTAAAAATTCCTGGAAACAAATGAAGATGACAACACAATATATCAAAACCTATGGAATACTGCAAAAGCAGTATTGTTAACAGGGAAGTTTATAGCAATTAGTGCCTACATCAATAAATTGGAAAAGCATCAAATAAAAGGATCTATCAGTTCATCTCAAGGTCCTAGAAAAAGAAAAATCAGATCAACCACATCCAAAATTAATAGGAGGAAATAAAAATTAGAGAACTTAAAACCAAAAAAGATACAAAATATCAGTTAGATGAAGAACTGCATTTTAGATAAAAATAAAATTTATACACCATTGGCCCAACTAACTAGAAAAAAAAAGGAAGACCTAAATCAATGAAATCAGAAATGAAAAAAGAGATGTTAACAGATACCACAGAAATAAAAATAATCACCAGGAATAACTACAAAGAGCTATATTCCAACAAATTGGAAAATTTAGAACAGGATAGATTTCTGCATTCATACAACCTGCCAAAATTGAATCAGGAAGACACAGAAAATAGACCAATAACCAAGACGTAGGTTGAATCAATAATAAGCACCCTCCCAAAAAAGAAAACCCAGGACTGGATGGCTTCACTGCTGAATTCTACCAGATTTTAAAAGAACTAATCCCAATTCTTCTCAAACTACTCAAACAATTGAAAGGGAGTAAATCCTCCAGAACTCCTTCCATGAGGTATCACTGGGATTAAACATGACAATAGGTCTGATCTGATTTCATCATCATTTAAAAAATCATCTATTATTTTTCACTTTATGTTTGTGTGGGAGCAAACTGTTGAAATCTTTACTTAATGTATGCTAAACTGATCTGTATATAAAGAGAATAGAAAATGAATCCTCATGTGAATGGAAGGGGAGAGGGAGTGGGAAAGGAGAGGGATGCAGGTGGGAGAGACGATATGGGGGGAAGCCATTGTAATCCATAAGCCGTACTTTGGAAATTTATATTCATTAAATAAAAGTTAAAAAAGATATGACAGAAAAAGAACAATAGACCAATATCCTTGATGAACATGGATTCAAAAATCCTCAACAAAATACTAACCAATCAAATCCAACAATACATAAGCATGATCATTCATCCAAACCAAGAGGGATATATTCCTGGTATGCAGGGATGATTCAACATTCACAAGTCGGTAAATATGATACATCACATTAACAAGCAAATTGAAGAAAAAAAAACATTATTTCAAGAAGAAAAGAAAGCATTCAATAAAAATACAGCATCTTTTCATGATAAAAACCTTCAGCAAATTGGATATAGAAGAAACATTCCTCAACACAAGGCAATATGTCACAAACCCACAACCAGCATCATATGGAATAGGGAAGAGTTGAAAGCACTGCCACTCAGATTCAGAACCAAATGAGGATGCATGCCTTCACCATTTTTATTCAATATAATTTTGGAACTTTTAGCCAGAGCCATTAGGCAAGAAAAGGAAATCAAAAGGATACAATTAGAAAGAAGGAAGTCAAATTACCCCTGTTTGCAGATAACATGATTCTATATATAAGAATGAAAAGACTCCACTAAAAGACTATTGGAACTCGTAAAAGTTTGGTAAAGTTGTAAGATATAAAATCAACACAAAAAAATAAATAGCCTTTGTATACACAGATAATGCCATGATTGATAAAGAACTTGTAAGATCAGTCTCATTGCTACAATAAAAAAGCAAGATGTACATAAGTTGTAATACATTTAATGAAGTGGTAAAAAATTGCCATAATAAAAATTTCAGAATAAGTAGGAACACCAGAAATAATTGAAAAATCATCCATGTTTGTTGGCTGGAAGAATTTCAAAATGTCTGTACTACTGAAAGCAATTTACATATTCAACACATTCACAATAAACATTCTGGTGACATTCTACTCAGATCTAGAAAAAAATAATGCAAATCAATAAATGTAAAGATAATATTGAAGAATAAAAGCTGTATGATTATCTCAATGAATGCAGAGAAAGCATCTATTGAGATAATCAATAGAGACCCTGAATAGCTAAAGCAATTTTAAACAACAAAAGCAAAGCTGGAGACATCACAGTACCGTAACTCAAGACATACTATAGGGCAGTTATAACTAAAACAATCTGATATTGGCACAAAAATAGACATGTAAACCAATGGAATACAGTAAAAAATCCAGAAATTAATCCATACATATAAACCTAATAAACATTGACAAGGGACCTGAAATCAATCCCTATAGAAAGGATAACATCTTCAATAAATGGTGCTGAGAAAACTGGATCTATACAAAGTATTAAGCAAGACCCATACCTTACACTTTATACATATATGAACCCAAAATGATTCAAGGATCAAAGTCTACACACTCATATCATCAAATTACTAGAGGAAATCACTGGGTCATTGGGGAAACTCTGCAAAACTTTGGCATATGCAAATACTTCTTGGAAAAGAAAGCAGAAGCACAGGCAATAAAGACAAAAATAGCCAAGTGAGATTACATCAATCTAAGAAGCTTCTGCATCGTGAAGGAAACATTCAGCAAAGTGAAGAGGCAACCAAAAGAATGAGAGAAAATATTTGCAATCTAAGCAACTGATAAAGGATTAGTATCCAGGATCTATAAAGAGCTCAAGACACTCAACAACAAACAATCCTATTAAGAAATGGGCAAAGACATAAACAGGCAATTTTCAAAGGATGAAATACAAATGGCCAAAAGGCATCAAAAAAAAATGCTCAGGACCACTAGACACCAGGGAAATATAAATAAAAGCCATTATGAGGTATCACCCCACTCCAGTTAGGATGATCAACATCCAAAAAATCAAAAAGAATAAATGCTGGTGAGGATCTGTGGGGAAAGATCCCTGACACAATATTGGTAGAGATGTAAAATAGTTCAACCATTATACACAGCAGTTTGGAGATCCCTCAGAAATGAAAAAAATTATCTACCATATGATCCAGCATCCCACTCCTGGGAATTTACCCCAAAAAATAAAATCAGTGTGTGAAAGATATTTGTATCCCATGTTTATTGCAGCTCAATTCACAATAGCTAAGATATAGCATTAACCCAGATTTCCATCAACTGATGACTGGATAAGGAAGATATTGTATACATACATTATGAGATACTACTAGGCCATAAAAAAGAATGGAGTCTTATCTGTTGTAACGAAATAGATGCAACAAGAGACTATTAGTCTTAGTGAAATAAACCAGTCTCAAAAAGGCAAATATCCTATGTTTTCTGTTATATGGCAGTTAATATATAATAAAAATGTATTGGAATGAAATAGTCACTTAGAGATATGATTGTTGTTTTAAGCCTTTGTACTCCTGTGTAACTGTGGTCTTCCTTCTTACTTGTGGAATATTATGTTCAGTAGTGGAGTGGATAAAGCCTATGAAATTAAAATGTATTAAAGTTATGGCTTTGCAAAGACTGATGGAGAGAGGGAAAGAGGGGTATGGGGTATACAGAAGAGTGAGGGAAGTGTGATTGTCTTCTTGGAACTGTACCTTTGGGATGTATCACCTATGTTCTTTTATATTTGTAAAATTTTTAAATATATACAGCACTAACTGGAGTACAAGTAAATGTAACAGCAACAGAGATAGGAAGCATAGCAACTTAGGGTAGCAGGTGAATCATTCTTATGATTATCAAAATCATCACCAGTCTCTCATTTGTCAAGATAATTACTAAAAACAATACTTTGTCATCTTCATAATCTTGTATTGGAGTGTCATGTTCATTTGGGAGCATCATGATGTCTTCCTTGTTCTTGTTTCCTCAGTTTCTGTGTTTGTTATTTGGCATTGTGTAGATATTCTTTGTTTTTGTTTTGTTTTGTTTTTTCCCCCCTCCTCGCTGTCATGGCTTTTCTCATTATACTATGACTCTAGATTAAATGGACTGTATGCTTTGGTGAGTCTCTAGAGGCTTGTGGTAGGTGTGACGAGAGCACTCTGTACAGTTCTTCAGGGTTAAGGCTGTGCCAAAGGTGACACACCCAGGTTTGGCATGGTAAATCTTCTCTCCCTCTTTTCAGAAGGGAAGTAATTTTGCTCAGCTGAGCTCTTTTCCTTGATGGCAATCAGTGCCTGAGCACTAGCCCCAGTGATTATATTTGTCTGCTCTGTCCCAAGGACCCCACAAAGGATCTGTGTAGTCCTCACTATGAGCGAGATCCCAGCGGAAAGAACAGGCCAAAGGAGGAGGTACCTTTCTCTGAGGAGAGGAGAGAACTTCCACTTTTGACTATGGCTTTGTCTAAATAAGATAGGAGTTGGTGAACTCTAGAGGTTTCCATAGCCTTGGCAGCTCATGACAAGAGCCTAGGGTGATTACTGACGCCATAAACAAGAGTGTTAAATTGTTAAGTCAACAACAGCAGTCACTGTGCACTTACTCCCCAGGTAGGATCTCTGTCCTTAACGTGTTGTACTATGTGAATTAACTGTATAACTAGTACTCAAACAGTACTTTATACTTTGTGTTTTGTGTGGGGGCAAACTGTTGAAATCTTTACTTAGTATATACTAAATTGATCTTCTGTATATAAAGATAATTGAAAATGAATATTGATGTGAATGGGATGGGAGAGGGAGTGAGAGATGGGATGGTTGTGGGTGGGAGAGAGGTTATGGGGGGGGAAGCCACTATAATCCAAGTGTTGTACTTTGGAAATTTATATTTATTAAATAAAAGTTAAAAAAAATAAAGGGTAGATGAAAATTTCAAAATAAACACATAGTACTGTTTGGACAAATATCAAAGACATAGCATCAATTAGATCTCCATGACCTTCAAACAAACTATTATCCCAGGCATCATCACTGTGGTGTAGAAGGTTAAGCTACCATCTGCATTGGCATCTCATATGGGCACTGGTTTGAGCCTTGGCTGCTCCACTTCTGATTCAGCTCCCTACCAATGCACTTGGGAAAGCAGCAGAAGATGGCCTATGTCCCTGGGCCCCTGCTACCCTTGTGGGAAACCTGGATGAAGCTCCTGGCTTCGCCTGACCCAGTCCTACCATTGGACCATTTGAGGAGTCTGAACCAGTTAATGGAAGATCTTTCTCCTTCTCTCTGCCTTTCAAATAAATTTTAAAAATTACCAAATGTGACCAATTTCACTGCTGTAGTATTTTTTAATCTTTCTGTTCTCCATCCCTGTAAAATCAGCACCCCAGCAGCTCACAGCTGGACTGCTCTACAGATCCCTCAGATATCTACAGGCTTTCCCGTTGCTGTCTCAGTAACTCAATACTCATGTCACTCCCTGTGACATTCCAAGTCCTCCATGCTTCCTCTGACAAGTGGGAAGCTGACTCCTTCTGGCTCTGAAGTTTCTACTGCTGTGCACATACAGAGCTACAGCCAGGGAGGATGGAGTTCCATCTGAAGGGAAGCTGGGCTACACTCCCTGAAGACACGGTCTTCAATAAAGTAGCAGAAGGTGCATGCTCAGAGACATGGAAGGGGCCACTAGATTGCCATAGTTCACTGATTATTTTCTTCCATCATATATCATAAAATAGTCCATGTTCTATAGTAGTGTGTGCATTTGCAATTGACTCTGCTTTATGTATATTTTTATTTTTTTATTTGACAGAGTGGACAGTGAGAGAGAGAGAAAGGTCTTCCTTTTGCCGTTGGTTCACCCTCCAATGGCCGCCGCAGCCAGCGCATCGCGCTGATCCGAAGCCAGGAGCCAGTTGCTTTTCCTGGTCTCCCATGGGGTGCAGGGCTCAAGGACCTGGGCCATCCTACACTGCACTCCCGGGCCATAGCAGAGAGTGGGCCTGGAAGAGGGGCAACCGGGACAGAATCCGGCACCCCGACTGGGACTAGAACCCGGTGTGCCGGTACCGCAGGCAGAGGATTAGCCTAGTCAGCTGTGGCGCCGGCCGTATATTTATTTTAAGTCATTCTACTGAATTGTATTTCTTTACTCATTTTTAGTAATTCGCCATGAATCTGTCAGATATGTATCATTTAAACTCATGATAATTTCACCTCCTACTTCCAAATTTCAGAATGTCTTTTCTCTGACCAGCACATCTAGTATACTGGTGAGCTGCAGTAGTGATGCATGTACATTCTTGTCTTTTTCCTGAATTTAGCAGGAAGTTTCCAGCACTTCCTCATATATGCTGAGAATGCCTTTAGAACAAAAGATCATTCATCAAGTTAGGAAAATATGAATTCATATTTTATTGAGCTTTTTTGAATCAAGAGTGGATATTCAATTTTGCCTGATGCCTCTTCAGCATCTATGAAGATTATCATAAGATTGCTTTCCTTAGATGTATAAACACAATGATTTAGACATATTGCATTATAATGGAGCACTCCTGAATTATTAAAATAAATGCCACATATTCGTGCTGAGCTTTCCTTAATGTGATATTGACTTGCTTGTTAATATTTTATTTAGTATTTTGTATTATCACCATAAATGTGGTTTTCTGTAGTTTCATTTCTATGCAATATTTTTTATGTTTTGGAATCAGTGCTATGTTCATGATAAAAAAAAAAAAACTTAGACGTTTTCCTTTTTTATTAATACTATGGAAACATTTGGATAGCATTGAAACTACCTGCTCTTTAAATCTTTGAAAAAGTCCCCTGTGAAATCCTCTAGACTTGCAGTTTTATTTGTGGAAAATGTTGTCTTCCAACAATATTGTGTGTCTTCTATACAAATTTGTTTTTTCTTTTATGTCAACTTTGAGAATGTGTGTTTTTCTGAAAAGTAAAATCTTTCCCAAGGTTTTCGTTGTATTTGCACAGAATTGGGCAACACATGCTTCTATCATTCTAATTTCTTCTCTTTCTGTTATGCCTACTCCTTTAAAATGTTGTGTACTGGGGCCTGCATTGTGGCACAGTAGTTAAGCTATTGAATGCTTGCATCTCATGGGTGCCAGCTGCTCTACTTCCAGTCCATCCCCCTGCTAATGACCCTGGGAAAGTATCAGAAGATGCCACAAGTACTGGGGCCCCTGTATGTGGGAGACCCAGATGAAACTCCTGGCTTTGGTCAGGCTCAGTCCCAACCTTTGAGGCCATTTTAGGGGTGAACCAGCAGATGCAAGATCTCTACTGTCTCTCCCTCTCCCTCAATAATGCTGCCTTTAAATCAAGTGAAATAAATATTTTAAATGTTTTATATTTCCACTTAATATTACCACCATTTATGCTGAAATATTCTTCCCTATCATTGTTTTAATCTTTTGGATGGTTTTTCTTCTTTTTCAACTCATTAATTTCTGCTTCTATACTTATTAGTATTTTTCTTCTGCTTTCCTCTTTTTGGCATGATTGCTGGTGTTATTAGCTCTAATTTTTGCTTTTTAAAAAACTATTCATTTTACTTATCTGGAAAACTCAGCAATGCAGAAAGAAACAGAGGGCAAGAGAGAATTTCCTCCTACTCTTTCACTCCTCAAATGTCTGCAACTGCCAAGGCTGGACCAAGCCAGGCCACAACCAGGAGCCTAGAACTCCATCCAAATGGGTAGGCTCCCAAGAACTTGGGCCATCGTCCATTGCCCCCTGCCCAGCATGCCTTAGTTGACGAAGCAGTATAGCCAAGACTTGAGCCAGCACTGATATGGGATGCAGCTATCCAAGCAGCAACTGAACCCACTAGGCTACAATACCTATTCCTAATTTCTTACTTTTCATGTTTAATTTATATTCTTAGTCCTTCTTGTTTGTTGGGATAAGTATTGAAGACCATGAATTTTCTTCTGAATTAGTTTTCACTGCGCTCTTTAAGCACAGGCTTATCTGTCCTATTAACTTCTCAAATTACAGTTCCAAAAGTGTAAATTGGGCCTATCCAGTTCAGATAAGGCACCTGGAAAAATAGCAAAATATGGCCCCACTTACATGGGTCCCTGACACCCACTTAAGTCACCTGGATGGAGTTTCAGGCTCCTGACTTCTACGTGGTCCAGGCCCAGCCACTGTGACCATCTGGGGAGTGAATCAACAGATAAAAGATCTGTCTCTCCCTGTTACTCTGCCTTTCAAGTGAACTAAGTCTTTAAAAAAGGGCTAACCAGATTACATAAGTAGCACACTAAAAAGTAGTGCCGGTTTTAAAAGCTTTTGAATTTCTCAGTCGTATTCCTTAATTTCAAATTACATCTATTTTCGGAATTATTAGTTATCGAAATTCAAATTGGTATATAGAAGCATCTTAGAAGCCAAAGATAAGTGATAAGTAGTCCTCAAGCTGTCAGAAACAGTCATTCATACACAACAGAAATTAAAAACTTCGATGACCAAAGTTTATAGAGAACAAGATAGATAAAATATGTAAAAATAGGATAATTGAAGAGAAAAAGATTGGGAGAACCAGGATGCTTCAACAGAAAAAACAGAAGAGAGATGAAAATAAGAACAAAATAAATTACAAATTTTTCCATCAGCAGAAGTAGCCCAGGGATCAGTACCAGCTTCACTGTGTGGAAGTAACTGCCTTAATTCTGCCAGCACTTGTGATGGACCATACAAATGCATACTATTTTCATTCATAAGTCTCACTGTAAATATTTTCCTCCTATATCAAGTATTTCATAAAATATTTTCTCCAAAGTCATCATTTTAATATAACTAAAGAATCAAACATACAATGGACAAACAATGTGCTTCTGAAACAAGTGCTTAAAGAAAGGTTATGACCAAACTGCTGAGACGGTGACCAGCCTGCCCAAGGACCAGGGCCTTTGAACTTGGAGTTGTAAACCCTGCACCGTTAAGCACTCCAGCAAACGAGCCAGACGCTAAGCACTGCTTCATTATTGTAGAGTCTGCGTTGGACGAAACAGATATTGATCTGTGGTGAACAGTCTGTCTACCCACCTAACAGAAAATCCTATGAGAAATGCTTAACGTTTTCTGCCTGTGGACAACTATATGTAATTTTATTCAAAGTGAAATGAAACATTTGGACTTCTGCACCTGCCCTTGCCTGTCATTCATGGTCAGTCCCAAGAAAACACTGCTATTAGAACAAAGGGCTCTGCGTGCTTTTTAAAAACACTTTAAATTGCCACAGTGTGTGCCGTGGACCCCACGCCCCCTTAATTCTATTGAAAATAAAGTATCTCCACAGCATGGGGGAGGTTGACAGCTTTGGTATTCTGCCACATTAAATGTTTTTAGTTTGGGTTGTAGATGTGTTATTTCATACACATGCCAATTTGGACTTTCCTTTAAAGATTTTAAGGCTGATTAAATGGACTAGCCGTTATAAAGCCAGTCAACACTTTACTGTGATCATCTAAGGGACTCTGTCACAGACTTTTGAAAGTTAGAAAGCTAACACAAACAAAATCTATAAAAAGCGTATTCAAAAGGCTGATAAAGCTTCAGTGCACCACTTGAACTGCAATTTGAAAAGGCACGCTGGAGTGTTTCCATAAGCAGACAAGAAATTACAGGCTCCCGGACTGGATGTTACTGAAGGGTACATTTTTTATCATGTTTAAATTTATATATTAAGGAGATGAGAGGAAATGCAATTAAAAATTAATGGAAGCAAAATTAAAACATGAGAAAAAGCAATAGAAATTATTCTGACATTCAGAAGAAATCATAACAGAAACAATGTTCAGAGCACACCAAATGTGGTCTATCATTAACGGAAGCGCGATCGTCCTCACAGCAGTCACACACTTAGATGGTCTGATATTTCAACCCATGCAGATGAGTGGATCATCTGAACGTGGGGAAGAGATTCAAAAAATCTAGCTAACCTAAAACAAACCACAGTCATGTGAAACTCAAAATACACTAGTGGGAGAGGACATGATTGACAAGTTGGTGAGTGTCAGCAACTCAAAGATGATTTAATATTTAGTCACTTTACGAGGAAATTTGGAATGCCCTGAAATCTTACAGCTCATATGAGATACACCTGCTAGTGCTTTCCCGAAATTATCAATCCTAAATATTTACATGATATGACCAACAATGGCTTTATTCACTGAAAATAACTTATCTGAACTCTAAGTAAAAGCTTTCGAGTCCCCCAGGCTAGAAGAAAGGCTAAATAAGCTTTCCTTTTCTCACTAGAAATTCTAAATTTGGTGCCATGTGAGCAAGCAGGCAGGGAGACAGAGAGGGAAGGATGGAAAGAAGGTAGGAGGAAGTATGATTATCTTCTTTGGAATTATATCTATGAAATACATGAAATGTGTTCTATTAATACTGGTGATTTAAAAAGACTATGAATCAAACATCTTAGAGAAAACAAGCTATACAGGTGTGCCTGGAAGTCAGTTTAAGAGTCAATATACTTTTCTGGATTTTTAATGTTGTTTTAAGTTTTGTAGATTTTTCAACATATACAAGAGTGCTTCAAAAAGTTCATGGGAAATGGAAAACAGGAACTGTGGCATGTGGGTTAAGACACCGTTTGAGTTGCCTGAATCATATCTCAATGCCTGGTTGAAGCCCTGGGTACTCTGTGATACATAGAATGAAATATTATGAAATGAAAATTAGCTTCCTGCTAATTTACATCCTGCAGGCAGAAGACGGGTCAAGTGCTTCAGTCTCTGCCACCCACACGGAAGACCCAGATCAAGCTTTCTCTCAGTTTGCCTTTGAAATAAACTTTAACATTTTGAATGGAATTAAAGGTTTATTTTAAGTCAAAAATTATTTGAAATCCATGCATAGCTTGGGGTGGGGGAGTCGTCTTCCAAAATTTCCAGAAAATTCATGCTAAGAAAAAAAATGCAGGAATTAAAAGGATTTTGGCACAAAAGTCTTGTAATTTTTCATAGATGTTTTGAAGTGACCTCATGATTTATATTTATTTTCTCATTCTAAATATTTTTTTTTTTTTTACTAATTTCCTGCCACAGTCCTATACTTTTCCTTAAAGATAGCCCCCAAAGTTGGACAATCTTCAGGTCCCACAAAACCTGTCCCTGCCCCTGGGTGATGAAGGCCCTGTTTGCTCTGATGCCCCTACCCAGTGATGTCTTCCCCTGTCACCCTTCTGAAATCCCACACAATACTCTTTACCCTCTTGTCCTGCTTTGTGTTTCTTTTATAATTGAGCTGAAAACTTAAAGAAGGGTAGCTCCAAGCATGCAGAGACATTTTCCTGCTTAATTCTGTGTTTCTGCTGCCCCAAGCACTCCAGGGCATATATTAAGACATTTAATACTTACGTGCACACACAGAAGTGAGGAGATTGAGGCAGGCCTGGATGCACATACCTGTGCTGACTCACACATGCACCCGACTGTAAGAAGGACACTAAGGACCTGGGTTCAGATCTAGGTCCTGCTTTTACCAACAGACACCTGGATCAGATCAATAGTGTTTCCAAGTTCCTCTTTCCTCACAGGTGACATGGAAACAGCCATGATACCTATGTACTCATAAGCAGTTTCTCAGCCAAGGTAAAATGCTAATGGATTACTAATATGAGGCCTAGCAGTCCCAAGACAATGGCACAAGTCCTTTGTATAACAAAGCATTCCAATGAGGGAGGGACCACCACACCCAAATGTGAGATACAGTTGTGCAGGGTCATTGTCTGCTCCAGGGACATGGGACTTTAGTATTTCATTCTATGTATCTTCTATCCATAGCTCTCCTATCCCAGCTTCCCACACTCTCTATAAACACACTTTGATCATAGGAAACCCAGCTAACCCAAGCCAATTTCTTTTTTTTTTTTTAAACCAAATGCCTACTATGACAGCTGACATCCATCCTGAAGATCACATTTCAGTTCTGTTCACATGTCACAGAATTGCTCTAAGTGATAGCATGCTCACAAATCCCCTTCTCCCACACTCCTTATCCCTTGTCCCTTCAGCAACTGCCCAGATCTTGTTCATGCTGGGGACTGGATGCCTGAGGATTGCAAGTGTGCAGGAGGGAAATGGTTTTCTTCAGTGGGGATTTTGAAAGCTGTCCTGGATGGAGACACTTTGCTTACCATGGCAGTCCCCAAGCCATTTATGGAGTCATAAATATCACTCCTGTGCCTTATGTGTTCCAAGATTCCTCACATTCATGTGGCATTTAATAAAATTTCAGAAACTTCAAAAGAAATGTCTTATGCATAAAAACAACAGTTTAATTCAAGGACCAAAGACAGCATCAATGAAAACATGAGTTTTCAGTAAAAATGTTGAGCCATTATACTTAATGCATTATAAAAAGCCTCTCCCATCATTCCACTATGTAGAATCTCCTACCTGCTCAACTAATTTGCAGTTGTTGGCCTTTGTATGTTAAAACAAAGGCTAGATGTAGATCAATGGAAAAAAAACAAAGACAAGCTGACTTTTCTGAGCTGTTTAACAAGAAAATATCATGATAGTCTAATGCAAGGACCACCAGAAGGAAGACGAAGAACTGCTCAGTTGAACCCAGCCCTAATTGTTGACCTATGTAATTATTGGGAAATGAAATATTTCTTATTTAAAGTCATTATATTAGGGGTGGTTTATTACACAGCAAAATCCTACACCCTCAAAGTTGTGTAATCGTAAGACAACTGTGAAAAGCCAGCCATAATTGTTAGAAAGTTCTGCCTTCTATCAACCTTCAACCTAACCCCAGATCATATAGCTGGTTTGAACAGACTATCTCTTGTTTTAATGCCCTTTCCTTCTCTGTAAAGGTGAACTTGATCTTTGAAAGTCTCTGCTGTTGCCCTCCATGTCACTTCTCTCGCTATCCAGGCAATCATTTCCTTTCTTGTGTGTCTCCGCTCTACATTGTAACTGAATTATCATACAGTCTTACTCATCTTAGTGTCTGTAGTACCTGCTGCAGTGGCATGCATATAGCACACTCAAATATTTTCCATGTGGATGAAGGAATAGCACAGTGGTTCACAGATGAGCTTGCTACTACCAAAGTCCTCATCTCTAATTCCCCTCCACCACTTACTAGCTATGTGACTTCAGGAAACAGTCCTGACTGTGTAGAACAGAAACCCAACTGGTAGAGTAAATGGTTTATTTTCTCTCATTAGAATAACTCGAGTAAACAATCCAGGGCTGTGTTGCTGGACTCATGGTAACGAAGAGCTGAGGCTGCCATCATTCTCCCTCACTCCTGGCCTGTTGTTTCAATTCTCAAGGATGCTTCATGGCCCAAGAAGTCTGAAAAGGCTCAAGCAATCACATCTTTGTCACAAGCAAGAAAAATAACAGGATAGACAGCAAGAAAAAAATAATTGAGCCAAAATTATTTTTTAAAGAGGTCTTTCCAGCGGCAAGCATTTGGTACATCAGTCAAGACATTTCTTGAAACACTGACATGCTGTACCAAAATGCTTGGTTTCAAGTCCAAGCTCCACTTCCAATTCCAGCTTTGGCTAATGCATACCCCATGAAGCATCAGGTTATGGCTGAATGTGCTGAGTACCTGCCACCATTTGGGAGCTCCCAAATTGAGTTCCCAGCTCCTGGTCCAACTCCACATGTTGTGAAGTGAGCTAGCAGGTAAGCTATCTCTGTGTCTCTCTTCCTCTCACCCTTTAAAATAAGAAGTAAAACTTTACAGTAAGAATTCTCCCCAGAAGTCTCAGCTAACAACTTCTGTATAGCTCCTACTGGTCATTCTTGTTAGCAAAACAGAATGGAAAATGCAAATTATTGAGTGTATTATCATACCCTGTAATTCTATACTACTGTTGAAGAGAAGAAAACAGTTACTGAGTAGAAACCTGTGAATCATTGCAGTATTTAATAAAAGCTAATTCAACTTTGAGCATAAATTTCCCCATGTAAACAATTAAGATACACATTTTCAAGGTAGTGGTCAGTTTTTGTGAGTACACATGTGAAGAATGAGAGTATGCCCCAAAGCAGATATTCAACACATGGTAGCAGTTCTTACCACTAACTTCAGTGAAAACATTTTATCTGCCACCTCTCCACTTGACCATATTTTAAGTGTGTTAGAAGGTCTGAATTTTCTTTTCCCAACACTGAGCACCATGCCAAGGACTTAGGAAACCTTCAACAAATACTTCTTCAATAAGGTCAAGCGAAAGTTTAACAAAGTATTGGAAATACATAAAAAGCAAAGATCTGCTATACTCTCACCTTCAGACACAAATGTACGTCTGGAGAACCGTGTCTGTGTATTTGGTGAGAGTCTTCGCATAGAGTGAGCCTGAGCAAGTGACTTCTGTAAGCACAGTAGGCTCTCAAATGGCCACGCAGCAGATAAACACAGGGTATGCAGCTATGGAAGTTTAGTGACATCTGGTGCATAGAGTCCTGAGAAACTCAGAATGCTGACTAAAAGGGTGGAAAACATGAGAAGGGGTGAGGGCCATCGCGGTTTATCTCCATTTTCCTACTAAACACCCACCCCCCCAGGGCCGGCGCTGTGGCATATCGGATAAAGCCACTGCCTACAGTGCTAGCATCCCACATGGGTGCCAGTTTGAGTCCCAGCTGTTCCATTTCCAATTCAGCTCTCTGCTATGGCCTGGCAAAGCAGTGGAAGATGGCCCAAGTCTTTGGGCCCCTGTACCTAGATGGGAGGACCCAGAAGAAGCTCCTGGCTCCTGGCTTCAGATTGGCCCATCTCTGGCTATTGCAGCCAATTGGGAAGTAAATCAGTGGATGGAAGACATCTCTCTCCTTCCCCCTTCCCTCCCCCCACCATGTAACTGACTTTCAAATAAATAAATAAATCTATTTAAAAAACTCATCCCCTACCCCTTTCTTTCCCCCTTTTGAAACAGGTAGGCTTGTTGGCCTTTCTCAGCCACCAGTGGTCACAAACTGTGGAGGACCTACGATAGCCAACAAGAGGGGATGGTATCCCATTGGTAACAAAAGCATTCAAGCCAATGACCATGGCTCACCAGGCTGTCATCAATATAGCCCATACCATATTCCCCAGTCCTGGGCACTCTGCTAGCTTATAAGACATGTACTTAAAAGCACTTTTAGAAATAGGTGCTATTTTCCTCATTGTAAGGATGAGAACATTGAATCTCAGTGAAGTTATATGAAATGTTTAGGATCACTTAGTTAAAACAGAGAGAAAAGTAACACAGATTAAGTAAAAAAATAAGAATTGTCCCTGTAGCCTGGAAGTTTATGGACAGTATGAACTTTATGCAAAGCTAGATTCAGGATTCAACCATTGTATCAAGATTCTTTTCTCATCGCTCAGTACTCCTCAACTCTGCATGAATTCGTTCTCAGAGGATCTCCATCTCCAAAATAGCAAGATGGCCAGTAGAACCAAATATATGTGGCCGTGAGAACACCTGACACCATAGGAAGGCAAGAGCTCTTTCTTGACTGCACTGATCACGTCACAGGGAGAAATTTGATTGTTCCAGTTTGTGTCATGTGCACAACCCTGACCTAATCACTATGGCCAGAGAATAGGTGCATCAGGCTCCCGGGACCAAGAAGCACCTCAGTGGATTTAATACCGTATGGGTTTGGCAGAATTAAGGTGGCATGGGAATGTGGTTGTTCTCCAGAGACAAAGTAAAGCCTAACCTGATTCATACAAATCGGAGTCAGGAAGCAGAGTCAGTCCTTTACTGTGGTTTACCTTCCTCCATCATTCAGACTCTTCTTAGCACAACATTCCAGCTTCAGAGTAATGAAAGACTGAAAAGCTACATTGAGTTTAAAATTAACTCATTTTGTGGATTGATACTTTTGCTGGTCGCTGTGCTGCTTCTCTTACGCCTCACTTCTGTGAGAAGAGGTCACCACTATGTCCATTTTGCCATTGTGGAAAATGAGGTTCAGAGATGTTAAGACACCTGCCCCAGGTCAACAGGTAGCCTATGAGGGAGCTAGAATTCGTCTCTACTGACAGCTGACTTTGCAGGTGCACAACCACCTCATTCCCAAGGGGTAACACTTACCAAGTCTGCTTACTACTAGGTATTGAAGGAGTGTAGATGTGATCTGCACGTTCTACCATTGTTTAAATCTATTCTAGGCAGAGCTGGAGGCATACCAGGGAACTTATCACCACTGCTGGTTCGAAGGCGAATTCCCAAAGCCACTTCAGCCCACCATGAAGGATTTTGGTTTGCACCAAAAATTGCTGCAGTCACTGTAGATCCAGCTACATCTGACAAGTGCAGCCCAGCCTGCTTGGGTTAATCCCAAGCAATTTGAGACCTTCACTGGCCTCTTGTTATAAAAGTCAAATCTTAAACCTTATACTCACTATAAAAACAGAAGGTGCTGTATATAGAAAAGTTGTTTTGAAGGAATATTTGCAAAATATGCTAACTTCTGTATCTGTATTTGGAAAAGATAAATTCTTGTTGAAAAGACAAAGACACACACACACACACACACCCTTGTTCTCCCAGCCTTTGTTAGGGCTATGTTCAGGTTCAATGAGTGTCAGAAATAGGACTTGCCAACTATTCATCTCACACTGCCCTGTGGTCAAGTGATTTTAATCATGGTCCCAAGCCTCATATCTTCCCTGTGTTTTTACCATTTACATTTTAACTTTGCAGCTCCTCCTGCCAATGGGTATGGTTTGTCCCTACCTCTTAGATCTAGGCTGGCCTTGTTATTTGCCTTGACTGATAGAAGGTGATGAAAGTCATATTCTCCCAGTTTGGAGTCTGAGCCCAGAAGCCCAGCCTGATAGGCAGAAAGAGGTCATGTGGGAAGGATAGCTGTGCCCAGGGCAAGGCCAACCCAGTGCAGCTCTAAGCTAGACAAAGCTAGCCGAGCTGTGCACATGAGCCATAACCACGTAGACGTGTGCATCCAGTTCCAGCACAGCTGGACTCTACCCCCCAACAGCAAGTACTGCATTAAGATGTGGAGTTTGGGAAATGTTTGCTTTGCATCAATGTTGCTCCCCCTCTTCGTGGAGGAACGACACAAGACCCTGCACTGTTCTTTTGTCTGCTCGGCCCTTCCGGGGTTTGCTGCTGGTTCTTCCCGGGTTGGCTACCGACCCTTCCACCTCCGTGGAAGGGCAGTTCCCCCTGCCACTTTCCCCACTTCCGCGGGGGAGCGGCACACTGCCGGCAGGCTCTCTCGGGGGCTGCACAGGTGTTCCTTCAGATAGATGTTCCTGGTGCATGTTGTCTCTCTCCTCCTTTATAGTCCTCTTCCACCAATCCCAACTCTGCTACCCACACGCCGAGTACGCTGCTCTCCTCCAATCAGGAGCAGCTCGTCAAGTTGGTGAGAGGCAGCTGTGTAGAAGCTGTTTACTCCTCTCCCAGCGCCATATTGTGGGAGAACAGATGCATAGAATAAGTCTTAATTCCAGTAACTTAGTCTAGTCTGAGTTGCTCCCCACACATCAACAGCTAACAGATACAACCTCACAGACCTCTTGGGGCCTTTCAGATACCAACTCCAGCCCAGATCAGGGACGGTATCTCCACAACCCCTTGAACCTATTTGAACATACGGTCAATTTCATCCCTCATCACGGACTATACCAAGCCCTCAACCACTTACTTTCTCTCCCAGTTTCCAAAAAATGAAGTGCTGGCAGAGAATTCAGCTGGTTCTAACCGAGTTATGAAGTTACAAGCCTTAGCTGTTGTAAGCCACCAGCAGCCACATGTACAGAAGTATACATTCAGGCAGCAAATGCTTTACCATCGACTTGAAGACACCACCTAGTCAAAAAGCAATCAACAAGCAATTGTCCCACTCTGCTCTGTGCACATTTCAGCAATGGTTCAGATGAAATAACTACTATCCAGTCCGTCTTGGCATTCAACTTGGCATTCCTTGATGGAAGGATAAGTGTGGAACCTCCAGGAATCCAACAACTGAATTCTCCCTAGAGCAGAGCAATTTTCCCAAAGAGAAGCACAACACAGAGCTGCTGGCTGGAGAATTAAATGGAGTGGTTCAGATAAAACAGGGTCAAGCACTTCAGCAGGCGGTTGGCATACACTGAGGGTCAGTAACTTTATTAGAGGAATGATTTAAGTTGTGCATCATACGGTATAGGCATTAGCTGTCTGTATGAAGTGTTACAGAGAGGGTTGTACTGTCAGGTGATCCACTCCCCCGCTCACTGACCACACACACCCGGGCTCAAGTGCCTCAAACTCCTTTGTCTCCGTTTGACACCTTGAAGTGAGACTTGCAGTCAGAGCATGTCCACAAAGAGGATTTTCCCCCTCAGCCAGCCAGCAATGATCACATGTCATTAGGCACTGCACACACTGGTATCTCAGACAGCTAGGCAGGGCCCCAGCTGACAGTGCCTCTATGCCCAGTGCAGGATCTTCTCCATGGAGGGTGAAGGAGAGAACCTGCAGGCCACAAAGCACAGCACACTTGGAGGAAAGGAGCCACAGCCAGAGTGAACAAACCTAGATAGCACTTGGCAAACTCTCCGGTAGCACAGGCTCAAACAAGCGCACAAGCAGCTGTGCCGAGCAATGCTGACCTCATTCACCTGCTAAGCCCCGACTCTGCACTGGTGTGTGTCTTCTATATTGGCTCTCAGCTGTTATTTTCCACCTTTCTCTCTGTGTGCTTCTCATTTACTTTTGTCACAGTCCATGGTGTTTTCCCATTACCTTGCTTCACAGGGCCGCTGTGGGTGTTCTAACCCATGACCTCCAGCGACCCCAACTGAATAAGGCCACGGGAGCAAGCTGAAGACCACAGCTGCCTGCTAATGCTGCAGTGCCCAGCACCTGTGCCTTCCCAGGAGGAGCCAACTGCTCCTTTGAGTTTTACCATCAGGCACAACAGGGTTGGGTCTCGGCTGTGCCAGTCACTTGGTTGTGTGGTCTTGGACAACTGATCAACCTCTGTAATTTGTTTCCTCACCTGAGCAATGGGACAATAATGCCTGAATCATTAAGAATTATAACTATTTTATAAACACTTCTTAGATGAGTTGTATCATCCTAAATATTTTAAATGTTTTAGCTGTTTAGTTCTTACAACATCTGCCTTTTTCAGATGGAGAAACTGAGGCTCCTTGCCTTACCCATAATAGCACACAGCTAGCAGTGACAAGTGAAACAGAGGTGGTGATAGAGACCGCTCGACGAACCATTTATCATATACTACCATTCTTCCATAACGTGTTCACGGAGTAAGGGTATCCAAAGGCATAAACCTGCATCTAGCACATAACCCTAGAAATAGTAGTTGTGATTCAATTCAAGCTCTCTCTCCATGAATGAGTGATGTTGAAACAGAAGACAGAAGATTGTGATGGCCCAGGGAGCTACTTTCTAGAGCAGTGTTTCTCAACCAGGCATGATTTTGCCCCCATAAGACATCTGGCAATGCCCAGGGACAGTTTCATTATCACACAAGTTGGGTGGAAGTCCTCTTGGCATGTGGAGGGTTCTATTAAACATCCTGCAATGCACAAGACAGTCACATTGCACACACACACACACACACACACTTTATCTGACCCCAAGTGCCAATCATGCCAAGGCTGAGAAACCCTATCCTCAAACACTAGTGTGTGCTAACTGCCCCATGTCCAGCCTCACACAGACCAGCCACATAAACACTTACAGAACCAAGGCATCTAAAAATGAATGGATGTCTTTCCTCAGCTCTAAGATGCTGTCAATTGAATGAGCCATCAAGTAAAAAAGTGGTAGTTCAGAGGTGAAATAAATTGCCACTCCAACTACAAGATGCACCCCAGTGTCAGAAATGTTAACTTGCAGAGGAGAGGGAGAGGGAGCGGGGAGGGAAGAAACGCGCACCTTAAAAGTGAGTGAACAGGGAATATTCCTTATGTTTTAAAGGCCTCAAGTTAAAGAAGGGGTTATCTTTCCGTTATAGAGGGCCACCAAAATAAGATACCATTAAGGCCTCGTTCAGTCCTCAGAGAGGCAATACAGTAAAATATCAGGATGGGGAGAAGCGGTTATGTGCTATCAAGTCGTTAGTAGATTGCGAAGTTAGAAGAATACTGACCAATGTCTCATTTCAGCACACTAGATGCCTTGGATCGATTAGTGATGTCTGTAGAGACATGGGAAGGGGAGCACCGTCACGCATGACCCACCTACTAATATCACTACAGTCAAAAAGAGATCAGTGGAATTCAAATCACACTGGATAGATTAGAGCCTCAGTTCACCCACAGAAAAGATGCTTCCTTGGGCAGATCAGTTTACTTCTCTGAAACTCTAGATAGTCTTCCATAAAATGTATATAATACATTATATACAATATATATATTGTATATAATACATTATAATGTGTCTCATGGTTATTTTTGGTCAGCAGTTCTGGGTGTGATGAAAATAATATTGCCATGAGATTGAAGTGAGATAATCTGTTCTGGTTCTCCTGAATCTGAAGTTCCCATATAATATCTAGGAGCTATTCTTTATTTTTCAAAGATTTTATTTGAAAGTGAGAGCGAGAGAGAGATCCTTCATCCACTGGTTCATTCCCCAGCACTGAGCCAGGCCAAATCCAGGACCCAGGAGCTTCATCCAGGTCCCTCACATGGGTAGCACAGGCCCCAATACTGAGCCATCCTCCACTGCTTTTCCCAGGCCATAAGCAGGGAGCCGCACCAGAAGTGGAACAACCAGGATGGGAACCTGTGTCCACGTGAGATGCCAGCATTGCAGGCGGTGTCTTTATCCACTACACAAAGGCAGTCACTATCTTCTATCCTTTAACATGCATGCTGGGGATCATTCTTGATACTCCCTGACAGACCACTAATTAATTAGCTCCGTATGTCATATAACCCTTTGTGAGGTAGGTCTACACTGTTGAGGTTATATTATTCAGAGGAGGGGCCATCCTCTGGGCTCATCTCTGGTTTCTTTAAAATCTAGATAAGAGAGAACTGGGCATACTTTTTATATTAGGAAATAGAATGTAGAATAAATTACTTGCCTAATTAATACCATTTCCTGACTCCTATCAGAACCTTCAGGGAACAGATAATCTGTTCACAGTTAAGAAGGATACACACACACACACACACATACACACAAATCATAGCTGGTCTCCCAGTGGAGAGCCATGCCTCCCAACATGCACACTCTTGCATAATCCCCACCTCTGAGTCTGGGCTCAGTCTGACTTTCACAAATAGAATGTGGAAGAAGGGATACCACATGACTTCTGAGCCAAGGCTGGAATAAATAGTGCCACTGCTTCCTCTATATCTTAGAACATTCATTCATAGGGGGGAAAAAAAAGTCCTTAAAAGCAGTTAGATGACCTTAAGACTGAAATAATGTGAGGAAGCCCAAAGAGAGACCTAGCCAGCCCCAACGTGTTCCATTTATTTCAACCAAGGTACCAGACACAAGTGAAGAAACCGTCTATGACAGTTGAAACCAACTTCAGGTACCATCTTTCAACCATATGAAAGATCAAGGAAGAATCACTTAGCTAAGACCCATTTACCTCCAGAACCATGAGAGATTAAAAAAAAAAAAAAAAAAAAAAAAGCACTGGGGTGTGGGGAGCAATCCGGACTGGACTGAGTTACTGGAATTAAGACTTATTCTATGCATCTGCTCTCCCACAATATGGCGCTGGGAGAGAAGTAAACAGCTTCCGCACAGCTGCCTCCAGTTCAACTAATAAACTGTAGGACTTGCTCCTGATTGGAGGAGAGCAGCGTACTCGGCGTGTGGGCAGCCGAGTTGGGATTGGCGGAGGAGGACTATAAAGGAGGAGAGAGACGGCATGCACCAGGAACATCTAAGGGGAACACCTAAGGGGAACACCTGTGCAGCCCCCGAAAGAGCCGGCCGGCGGTGTGCCGCTCCCCTGCGGAAGTGGGGAATGTGGCCAGGGGGAACTGCCCTTCCACGGAGGTGGAAGGGATAGTAGCCAACCCGGGAAGAACCAGCAGCAAACCCGGGGAGGGCCGAGCAGACGAAAGAACAGCGCAGGGTCCTGTATTGCTCCTCCACGAAGAGGGGGAGCGACATAATGGTGCCGTGACTCGGATATGAAGCCTAGGCAGGGTTTTGTGTCGTTCCTCCACGAAGAGGGGGAGCGACACTGGGGCCTGCATTGTGCCGTAGCAGGTAAAGCCGCTGCCCCCAGTGTCGGCATCCCACGTGGGCACGGCGCAAGTTTGAGTCCTGGCTGCTCCACTTCCTATCCAGCTCTCTGCTATGGCCTGGGAAAGCAGAAGATGGCCCAAGTCCCTGGACCCCTGCACCCACGTGGGAGACCCGGAGGAAGCTCCTTCCTGGATTCTCCACTTCCAAACCAGCTCCTTGCTAACTGCCTGGGAAAAGCAGAAGATGGCTCAAGTGTCTGGGCCTCCGCCACACACGTGGGAGACCTAGATGAAACTCCTAGCTCCGGGCTTTGGCCTGGCCACTGCAGCCAACTAGGGAGTAAACCAGCAGATGGAAGATTATCTCTATGTCAGTCTTTTCTTTCTCTGTAATTTATTCAAAATAAGTCAATCTTTTTAAAAATTATCATTTGAAGTCACAATATTTGGGCTAGTTTGCTGCTCAGTATTAAGTATCTGAAACCAGAACTATTCCAGGTATTGTATATAGGAGAAATACTTCCCTGATTAGCTATACTTGTCTTTTTTCCCCTAAAGCAGAAACAGTGTGGAGAGAGGAGTGAGGTATAGGTAGACTGTCACACTTCTGGTTGATCATAATTAATGATAACGACACTGAGCTCAAACCTCTTATTGGCTACAAAGACCTCAGATACCCTCCAATCTTGACTAAATGCTTGTATTCCACCAAAGCTCATGTTAAATCTTGTGCCTGGTATGATGACAATTGGAGGTGGAGTCTTTGGGGGCTGATTAGGCCATGAAAGTAGAGCCCTCATGCCATTAGTGTCCTTATAAAATGAGGCCTGGAGAGCTGCCTTGCCCCTCCCACCGTGTGAGGACACAGAAACCAAAGAGCAGGCCTTCGCCAGACAGTGAATCTGGATATCGGATATCCTAGCCTACAGTACTATGAGAAATAAATTCTTGTTGTTTATAAGCTACCTACTTTATGGCACTTTTTATAGCAGTGCAAATTCACTAAAAGCTGGAGGCCAGACACTAAGCTGAGCCTGGCAGCTTCAACAGTCTCCAAACACTCACATTTTTATAACCCTTGCAAAAAAAAAAAAAAAAAAAAAAAAAGGTAGAGCCTCCACCCGCCTCTGCTGTACCTGGGAGAACCCCTTTGGCATTCACAGCTCAGCTACAGGGGAGTCCAGGAGAGAGAGATTTGGGCTTTCCCAACTGAGCAATAAAAGACACAGAGGAGAGGGGGAATAGATGTTCAGGACAGATGATGATCAAGCAGAATCTTGCTACAACAGAGGCACATGCACACTCCCTGGTTATAAAACACAAGGGGAGAAAGAGCAAAAGAGCTTGTGGGCATCAAGTGTGAGTATGCAGGAAGTCACTACTAAAAAGATGGACAGGCTGGACACAAGTGGCATAGGGAGTTACTATACATTGGAGGAAAGGGTTACTCCAAATAGAGGGGAAAGCAAGTGTGGACATATGGAAGCATGTTTAGTGTACACATTAGTTTATAGGATTCACATGACAAAGTACCACACTTTGGATGGCTTTAACAACAGAAGTGTTTATTGTTTCACCAATACAGAGGTTAGAAGTCCAAAGGCAAGGTGCCAGCAGGACTGGTTCCCTCTGAGGGCTTGGGTGAAAGCTGTGTTCCCTCATTCTCTCCTCACTTCTGGTGGTTTCCTGACAGTCCTTGCTGTTCCTTACCTGGTAGATGCATCACCCAGAGCCCCACTTTGTCTTCAGTCACCTCCATAGGTGTGAGTCTAGGTCCAAATTTCCCCTTCTGACAAAGGTGCAAGTCCTATTGGATTGGGGGTTGCCCTAATGCTCGTTTCACTTGCTCTCTTTATGATTGTGAGGTAGGACTTCAACACATCTTTGGATGGAAGAGAGGGTACATTTCAACTTAAAACAGTAGATGATCAGAGTAGCTGGACTACAATACCCATGTGAAGATTAACAGGAGATGAAGCTAGAGAGGTAAATCACCACCTGGTACTGAAAGTCATTATAAGTCCTGCTGAGGACGTTAGAGTTGATGGTCAGGGAAACATGGCTGTACTTGGCTTTAGAACAGACAACAATGCATGCAGCAAAAATCGGAGTGATTCAGGAGACCAAGGCAGGATATCAGGGAAGAGCCTGCTTCAAAAGTCAAGGTGAACTTCAGAGTGCATAAAAATTAATTTGACATGGTTCATAAACCTAAATGTGAAAGGTAAAGCAATGATGCTTCTAGAAGAAAACATAGGAGAATATTCTCATGACCCCTGGGCAGAGATTTCTTAAACATGCCACCGAAAGCACTAGCCATAAAAGCAAAGATTGATAAATGGGACTGCATTAAAGTGTGAACTGCTCATTAAAAGATACCATTAAGGAAGTGATAAAACACGTCATGGCCTGGGAAAAGATACGTGTAGCACACATATCTGCAAAAAGGACTAATATATAGAACACAGAAACAACTCCTACAAATCAAAGACTGGTGGATCAATTTAAAAATGGACCTGAGGAAATCCCCACAAGTCTAATGGTGATAACAAGCATTGGTGAAAATGAAAAATGATTAGGACTCTCCTGTGACATGGGTAGGTGTGTAAGTTGGTTCATAAACTACCTGGCACTATCAACTAAAGGTAGGCATGGATCATCCATGAGCTGGAAATTCCACCGTTCGCTTTGTCCAAGAAAAACAAAGACTTACACCCATCAAAAGATAGGAATAAAACTGTTTAGAGCATTAGTCATAACAACCAAAAGCTGGACATGACCAGATATCCATGGGTAAGTCAGCTGAGAGAGGTGACAGATGATAGCTAGATAGATGTACACACACACACACACACACACTTCTTGGTGGAATACTTCTTAGGAAAAAGATCAACTGCTGAACACAAGTTGGATTTGTTGCACAGTTGTAATGGTGAGAAAAAAAAAGGCTAAAATACAGGGGTACATATTGGATGCCTCCATGTACAAGTTCAAGAACAGGTGGAAGGCACCTTGATGGCAGTGGTTAGGACCATTGTACCTGTGGCTATCTATTAAGGAGGCATGAGGAGCCTACTGGGGAGCTGGTCTCCTCCCTTCATGATCTAGAGGGGACACAGGGGGAGACAAATGGGGAAATTCACCGAAGGGACACTGGGGGCTCGTGCACTTCACTGTGTGCAGATAATTTCACCATGAAAGTCAACGATGGCCTGAGTGACCCTGAAAGAAAGCCTAGGAGTGTCAGAAGCAAGACAGGTGTCTGGGCAGTGACAGCTACTGGAGGACAGAATGAGGGTGGTTGGAAACCAACCAGACAGGGAGCAGGAAAGGAGAGGGAGAGATACCTCTGGGTGTCTTTTAGTCCTGATGACAGAAATACTGGAGCAGGAGTGGACCACGAGGAATGCTGGGAGAGTAAGGAACAGATCTGTCAGGGGCTCCAGGGTGAGTTGGAGTCTGCTCTGGAGAAGTGACCAATGGAATGGATCGCAGAGAATGAAGAGCAGCGTGGGCAAGGCCAGGAAGTGGGCAGCATACAATCACCATGGTCATCGCCAAGGGCAGGCTATTCCCCCACCCAACTCCCTTGCCCTGTTAAAACCTGAGTTCTTGTGAGGAGTCCACACACACACACACACACACACACACACACACAGTGTCTGTTTGGCAGGGGTAACAGGAAGGCAGAAAGACCTCAGCCCAGCAAAGCAGCTAGCCTAGTCAAATCTTCCTTTTAGATAGGAAAAGAGGGGGCAGGGCAAGTGGCGATTGTATCAGAAATGCACGCTGATGCATTCTTCCAGGAGCCTGGCTCCCAGAGACTGAAGCCCACTTTATCACAACTGTCAAAACAGACTCAGGCAGTACATAATTTATAACCCTGGGGTGGCAGGCAGGAGGAAGAAGCCTAAAAGATTGGTTTATTTTTCTTATTAATATTTATTGGCTAAGAAACAGCTCTGCCCCCACTAGACCAGAATATGGGCTTAATTCAAGACAGACACATTTGATTTGCGTGTTTGAGCCTCCAAGGCTGGTCTTGGGGGCTGACAGGAGCAGAGACAAGCTGGCGACGCCTCGGTCCTTCCCCCCATCACCTGTGCCATGGTGGGGACCAAGAACAGAGGTGGGGGGAGATCGCAGCCTGGCTGACAGAGCTGGGAGCTTGTCCATGCTGAGGACATGTTCAGAGTCCACAACAGGCAGGAAATGAAAGCCCCTCTCTGCACACTGGGAGGAGAAAGTGCAGCCTGAGCCAGCTCAGGGCTCAGAGGAAAGGGGCAGAACGGCCAAGCTGAACACTGAAGAGCTGGAGAGGGACGTAAGCAAAGAAGGAACAGTGTCAGGCAGAGGGCACAGCATGAGCGAAGGCCAGCATGCATGCAGTGGTGCACCCTCTTCCAGGAACTGACTCTTTAGGAAGAGTACATAAATGCACAAGCATAAATGTGCACACATCTCTTCAAAGAAACTGACCAGAGAGCCTGCTGCCTGTGCTCACCCTTGCTGGAGAGCTCAGTGTTGAGTCAGGAGTGAAGAGGGTTTGAGCCACTGTCTCTGCAGAGGCACCCCCACGAATTGGGGTGGGTCAGAGTGGACTGTTTCCTGGCTTCCCACTGTCCTACATCGTGTGCTGACAAGCACTGTCTGGAACCAATGCAAAGGAGGGCCAACTGCCATGTTCTGTGCACACCTTGTGTCGTGTTCTGTGTCCATCTCACCAGAGGCAGACTAAGAGGCAGCAGGGACAGGTGTTCCTGCCGGGGCCAACCTCAGGTGAGGACAGAGCACCAGACAGGGCAGTGCTGGTCCTGCTGTGAGCCCTGGCCCGCCTTCAGTCTTCCAAGTCCAAATCCAGTGTTTCTTGCCCTGGCCTAACACTGCCTCTGCTGGTCCCCATCATAATCCCCGATTTATGGAGACAAGAGCGAGCTGAGAGGGATGAAGCCTGAAGAACAGAAAAGTAGAGAATGAGAAGCCAGGAAGTGGTGCTCCGGGATGAAGACGACCCAGGATCTATCTGGACTCCGTCCTGCCTGGCTATTGAATCGAGACAAACAACGAAACTTCTGTGAGCTGTTGTTGCAGGCGGTGGAAGAGAGAATCATATGGACTGCATCAAGCACCCGAGGGCAATCATTGCAGCTGAGCCCTCCTGATACGCCAAGCACCCACCACCCTTGTTTTATGTATCACCTAGACCATCCTGCAGAGCAAGTTCCATTGCACCCATTTTTCAGACAAGACAATTAAGGCCCAGAGCAGATACTACAACTTGCCTGTTGCTGGGTACCATGGGTTTGCAAGAACTCTGTAGCGTCCCTGCTTGAAAGAAACAGAGGGTAGAATCAAGCTGCCAAAGGCGAGAAGCCTCCCAACCCCGGACTCGCCCGGTCAACATTCCACCCGTGTATGTGCTCCTCTGCCACTTACACAACTTTCCTTTGCTTTTTTCATGTTTTCTTTGCCCCAAGCCCAGAGGACTAGAGGCACAGCTTCTGTTTTTAGGTGTGGTTTTTGAGAAGAGCTTTTAGGCCATGGTTTTAAGTGTCTTTTCTGGGAAAACTCACTCCCAGAGAAAATGCTTTCTTCCAAGCGAGAGAATCACAAGGCAGTAATGGGTTCTGATCTCATCAGCTTCCAGGGTTGGCCCCACGGGCGCCCCTCACCCCCCAAGTCTTACGAAGACCTGGTACCAGCCCAGCCCCACGACACTGTGCTGTGGCCCCCAGTCAATAGGGCGGTTATTGCTGCCTCATTCTCCCAGGGGAAACCCACACCACAGGACCTGAAGGGTGAGTGGAAGGCAGGATTCAGGGCAGGCCTGGGGGCCACCAAAGGAGACTTGGGGGTGTGTGGGGGTGGGGAGGCAGGTGGGAGCACCTCCAGCCTGTGTGAGATAAGGAGAGACCTCCTCTCCTCTGGCTCCCCCTGACCACAACTGAAGAAAACTCACCGGAGACTCCTCTTGGGTGCCACACTTGGGAGGGTGATGACAGCAGCCCAGGTGTGAAGTTTGTTCTTCCTGGATGAGGCAGGACACACAGTGTCCAGCAACTCCAGCTACTCCCTGCTCAGTCTCCCCTCTGTGTCTCCACCTCGCCTCTCTGGGATTCATATTCTCTAGGACAGTGTGCACCTGTGGGCTGCAGCCAGTGTCCTTTTATTGGGCCTCAGATGGCTGAATGAGTGTCAGGTGCAACCCCAAACATTCAGGTTAGCTGACACCTGACAGGTGTCTTGTGCCTGAAACACCAGAAAGTGCTTTTACAGAAGTGGGATAACTTAAGGAATCACCACCCGGTGATATGGTGATCATTCACTCATTCGTTTTCTATGTGTTGAGCCCCTGCTCTGAGCCAGGAACTGGGTTAGGATGTAGTGGCCCATGGAACCCCAGGGAGTTCATAGACTTGTGGGAGAAACACTTCGCAAATCAGCTCCAGCACATGAAGGCACAACCCAAGAATGGGACTGACTGCATTTAAATTTCCCCAGCAAGAGACAAGAACTAGGGTGTGCAGCTTTTATTTGGAAGTGACTCTAGGAAACAGGGGAGAGAGAATAAGACAAGAGCTCCTGGGAGAAAGGCCAAGAGAGGCACACGGACACATCTGTGAGATTGCTGCTGATGACGGCAGGGCTTGGTGCAGCTGGGACATCGGAGAAGCGGAAAGAAACCCATCCGTAGGTGGGAGACTAGCCTTGGCCACTCCACCCTACAGGTGTGGGGATCCCCAAGGGAGATGACCGCACCTGCACTTCTCCAGGTGAGCGCTCTGCAGTGATGAAGCTCCCAGGAAAAGAGAAGCAGCAGCACCTGCCAGCACTGGGCACCATGCAGGAGGCGTGTCCACACACTATAATCTATCCACCAGGACTCAGCTGACATCAGAAGTGGACGAGGCCATGTGATGTGGGTCCCAAAGGCCCAGGCAGAGGGCAGTGAGGGAAGTGACCCAGCTGCAGACAGGAGGATGTGCCTGGGAAAGGGGCCATTGAGAGAGGTCTGAAGAAGACATAGGGTGTGGACAAAGAGGAGTCACATGGTGGCAGTGGCTGGGGAGGGGACTTGAGATAAGTTGGGCAGATGGCAGACAGTTGTCATGTGGACATCTGACCATCTCAACACGTGCAGAACACCTGCCCCAGTCTGCATCTGACACCAGGAACTGGCCTGCCCATCCCCCTCAGAGTAAGAAGCATTCATATGTCTCCAACACCACCCACCCCACACCCTGGGGTGATTCAGAAAAGAGGGACACCTGAACTCATCCTGGGAGGGAGGGTGGCTTTGCCGTGGGAGCTGCCATTCCCACCCCCCGACCGAAGAGCCCCAGGCTGATTCTGCCCACCAGGAGGCACTGCCCTTTGATAGCTTCCTCTTTTATTGAAGCCTCACAGAGTGTATTTTGTGATTTACAGCCAAGAGCCACAACACACTCTGTCCAGGGCTTCACAGATTGGGATGAGAATTTGAATTTTGCCCAAAGAGAAACAGGGGGCCCTGGAGCTCTGTGCAGAGTGATGGGAGCAGGTGTCTTCAGACAGGTTGTAGGGCCCTGCAGGAAGCTGTGGAAGTTGTAAATGGAAAATGGACATAAAGGAAGGAAAATAATGAGAATTGTTGATGACTTAGGAGATGAGGGAATGAGGGTTCAAAAATGAACCCTTGTAGTGTGGCATGCCTGGCACTGGAGGGTGTGGTAGGACAGGGCCCAGACAGCCAGTGAGAGAGAGGCAGCCATCATCAGGTTGCAGGGCATGCTGGGGGGAGGGGCGGACACCCTGAGTCTGCACATCTGTGTGAGGATGGAATTCCAGTTCTCTCAGAGCTCAGGACAGGAACTCTAATCTCCCCTCCCTTGCCTTTCCCTCTCTCCCTCCTTTCCTACTCCGTGTATTCCCCATATAATACGATCATCGCTGTGTTTGACAACAGCTTTGAATGACACCACCCGCCCCAGGTCCATGTTGACTTTTCCAGAGGCTATGCGTTGACCAGTGGGCAGCCTCTGTGATGAAGGACGGAGCTGTGGACGCTGCCTCTGCACAGCCAGCTAACAGGAGACCCAATGGGAGCGTGGCAAGGACCAGGGGACAACCCAGAGGGCTCCACAGAGGCGTGCATGTGCCCCAGGGAGGGCACTGTTGGAGCCTCTCCCCAGGGCAGGCCATGTGAAGTGAGACAGGAGGGAGACCCCAGTGCCCCGAATGTGTAGGCTCACTCTCCACCGTGTTCCAGTGGCCTACATGGTCCTGGCTCGCTCCACATGATTTCATCCACAGACTCCTGGGTGCTCAGGTATAAATGACAGCAGTGTGCTGATCTCAAGTCCAAAGTAAATCATTTTCTTGCTTCATGTTGGTCACCAGAGTAGAAAACTACAGAGGGTAAAATACAAAACTCTATTTCTACACCCTACAGGCAGGTTCAACCTGAGCTTGAGCAAGGGAAAAGGCAGTTTCTGTGTGTAAGACGCCAAAGCAAATGAAAGTGATAAATCCAGAGCCATGACACAAGGCGACTAAGAATCCCCAACAGAGGCACACTGTGAAGAAAGACATACATCACACACACACACACCCCATACAGGATAGACACATGCACTCTGTATACTACACTCAACACATAAACACCACATACACACCCTATACACCACAAACCACATACATACACGTCACACTACACACATTACACACACCATAAAACACACACACATAAACACCACATACACACCCTATACACCACAAACCACATACATACATGTCACACTACACACGTTACACACAGCATAAAATACACACACATAAACACCACATACACACCTTATATACCATTTACCACTTACACACCACATACTACATACATACACCTATACACCACATACCATACATACCACACACACACTACACATTACACACACCGTATACTATATACACACTATATATAACTACAGACCATACACACACCCTACACACCACACATAGGCTACATAAACATACCACACACACATTATACACCAAACACACACCACACACACCACACACATCCTTATCCCTGACATCACAGATGCTTCCCACGGGCAAAGGCGTCTGATGAAAATGGAGAGGGAGGGAGTTAGGTGTTGCTTTCAATTTTCTTGACTGTCTTGTTTTGTACAAGCTATTGAATAATATATGAGTCAATTTTCCAGTCTGTAAAATGGATATAATAGTGATTGCTTTGTGACTGCAGCAGACAATTAGAAAGCAAGTTTGAAACCCTACTGGAAAAGTGTAGCTCCTCTGTACATACCAAATGAGTCAGCAGCAGCATAATCATTAGTATGAGTATTGAAACTGATAACAGCAGTGATAATACTATTATGTAAGCAATTTTTAGCCAGTTTCTGTAAGAACTACAACCCCAGTTGAGGGGTCATGACAGCACAGTTCAAGATACTGTGGCTTGTCAGAGCCTAGGCCGCTGTGCACAAACGCACAGGTTGCACACCACACAGCTCTAGACACCACTGCGTTTGTCATCACTTCAGGACATTTTCTCAGTAGATAGCAGGGAGCAGGCGGTATTTTCTTGTTCTCAAAAAGGTGCTGTTTGAGCCAGCAGAGGGGCTGCTCAGGAGTTAAATTTCATTCTTGCTCCAGCATAAAGAAAATCAAGCCTTCCAGGCCCTGCTTCCTCTCCTCATTCCCCCACTGCCCCACTGCTGTCTCCAAGCAGGGCCACCCCATGTGCAGCAGCCTGGATAGCCAGGATTGTTCATCTGGGTCTCTCTGCCTCTCTCTACTGCAGGTGGGGCAATATCAGGAGCCAGCAGGAGCCCTCAGATGGAGCCTGGACAGCCACACCCAACACCAACCCAGAGAGGGCTCAGCCGTCAAAGGAGGGCGGGTATGCAAAGGGAGCTGAGCTCGGCCCGCGCACCCTCACCCGGCCTTGCACTCTTGGGAGTGAGGGGTGGGGCAGCACCTCCCCCACAGAAAGGGCACTTTTTTCTAGTTCATTAAAGACCCCTGTAGCTAATCAGGACTCTGGTGGTGGGGCAGGGAGAAAAGGAGTACAGAGAGGGGAGCAGAATCCTTGTGTTTAAAAAGCATGACTTTGTGATTGGGAACCTTGTCACAATGGTTAGGCTCCTTGGATACAAATCCTAGCCCCACTCCCTACTAACTGTGTGACCTTGTCAGCTCCTGGCCTCTGTGACTCAGTTTTCTTCTCTGTAAAGTGGGGATGATGTCAGCTCCCCTTTCAGGATCATGGCGAAGCTCACACGGGTGGACATGGAGAATATGATCATCTTTGCATTGTGCATGGGTCCATAGCTGCTCGCTACCGTGAAAGAATGTGTGGGCCCTAACTCATGCTAACAAATAAGATACAGGCAGGGGTCGGGGGTGAGGGGAGGGAGGAGCAGCTTTATCAGCAAGGACGGGCCTCGGTGGCCATAGGAGCCAAGAGGCAAGGCCAGGAAGTCAGGTCAGCAGGAGCCAGAGCCTCTGGACAGAGCTGGCTCGGACAGATGCCAGGGAAAATGAGCTGACGATGCTGGTTATGTTAATTCCTGCACTCTGCACATTTGGAGCCTGAGCCCTTCTCTATCCAGAGAAGACAGAATGGAATCCAACTGCTTAGCAAGAGTCCCCACCCAGGTCCATCTGAGCCCCCTCCATCTGTTCTCAGCACAGCCCCAGTGCTCATTGGTCCCATGCGCAGTACCTGCTCCCCTTGTCCCATTTTCACCCTCGTCCTACCACAGGTGACCTTGTGTGCCACCCCAGTCTTAGCATGGTTTCAGAAGCAAACAGGAATGGGTTCAAATCCCTGGCTCTTGCCATGGTCCACTCTGGCAAGTTTCTTCCCATGGATGGGACAGAGTGGTCTTACCATCTGTGGTGGAAGGAAGAGACGAAAGACAGGGTGCTTTCCCTTGGTGGCCCTGTGCTTTGGGCAAACCCTTGAGCCTCAGTTTCCCACCTGGAAAACAAGGATAAAGACAGTCAGTGAGAAAATGAGGAGCGTCAGAACACTGCCTGGCAGTGAGTGCCCAGTCAACACTGCTGTCATTGTTATACTCACCCTATGCACACCCGACAAGCATGTATAAGGCTGAGATGTCAGCAGACAGATAACCACTGCACGTTGTTGTACTCACGCATCAACTGTGGCCCTCTCAACAGTGCTGCATGACAGGCCAGCCCCAAACCCAGTGGCTTATGACAGTGCAAGCTCTCATGCTCTACAGCCAGTGGGTTGGCAGAAGGGTAGCTGATCTGCACTGCACCTGGCTGGGCCACACTCCAGGCTGTAAGTCGGATCCAAGTCTGCTCCACATGGTGTTCTTCCTCCTTGGACCAGCAGCTGCCAAGCAAGCCCTTCTGACATGGATGACCAGAGCCCAGAGGGTGAGCCCAGCCACACTCCTCACATTTTAGAACTCCATGCAGGGCTCAGCACTAACGTGCCAGTGGCCTAAGAAATCCACATGCCCTTATCAGTAACCAGGCCTAGGGACTGCTCTCACTGTATCCACCTAGGTGTAAAGGCTGTGGATAAAGATTGTGGGGGTGTAAAATGAGGGCCCCTCTCCCCCAGGAACTTGGACTAAATTCTGGTACAGTGCAGGTGTGGGAGCAGAAGGATGAACTCCAAACTTGGTTTATGGAGATTTGTCTCGGTCATGAGGAGGATCGATTTGAGGAGGGAGGGGCTGGGAGCAGGACGATGTCCCATAGCAGACCCCTGGGGATGGGGAGGCCCAAGCCCGTGGGGTGACAGGGGGATGGAGAGCAGAGGGTGAACCCGAGGAGCACACTGCACTCCCTAATGCTGTGAACGAGTCCCAAGTGTTTCCAGTACATGAAGATAACTCCCCAAGGTCACCTGATAATGTTGGTAAGATAGATCGGGAGGGCAAAGTGGTTTTTCTAAGACTCCATTAGCAAGGATCAGATGACCAGATGGACGACTTTTCGCTTCACTTCTCACCAGTGTGGGTTCCCGAGCTCCCGAGGACGGCCGCACTGCAATGCAAATTATTAGTTGCCATTTGAGAAGTCTTAATTATCTGGATCCATTGGAAACCGTCTCAGGTATTTGAAACCAAGGGGTCGATAGTTCTGATCAATGCCAGGCCTTTAAGGCACTGAGTGTTCAATAGGAGCAGCCCCAGCTCCCGTTCAGAACAGCCATCGCTGAGGAGAGAATGGAAGACGCCAGAGGCCGGCCAGTGCGGTCACTGCCGAGGCCAGCGTGTGTAACCACACAATCAGGGCTGCAAAATGAGATTAAGATCTTTCACTGAAGCTGGTTGGGCAGCTTGATTCCCCAAGGAAACTTGTTCAACATCAAAGTGAGCCAAACCAGAGGGTTCTTTTCATTCTGAAGAGCCTTGACTGGGGACAGGAGAGCTGAGCCCTGCTCCCAACACAGTCACTGCACTGCTCGGACATTTCTGCATGCAGGGGCTCACTGAGCAACCCCGTGTGCACGTCTTCCTGTGACTTAGGGCGCCATCAGGCCTGGGCCTCCACTGCTCTCCCTGGCACAAAGTGACAACCCACCACCACCATAGCTTAGGCCAAATACCTGGGAACCATCTGGGATTCTTCCCAGTCCTGCAACGCCCACCCCAACAGGTCTCATAGGCTCCAAAATATGTTCAGAAGGAAGTCCTTATTCTCCATGGCTGTACCCCCACCCTGGTCTAGACCCCCAAGGTCTCTTGCCTGGATGACAGTGACAGCCTCTTCATTGATCTGCCTCCACTACCCCTCCTCACAAAAGACCTCTGCAAAGTGGCACAAGTAACCATCACTGAACATGAATCGAAGGAGGATTTCTGGGTGGACCTGTGTCTCCTAAAAAGACAGATTGTTGAAGTTTTAACTCCTGGTCCTTGTGAATGTGGTCTTACTACCTAGGTGTGATTGGGGCCGGAAACCCAGTGTACTGGGGGCACTTACAAGAAGAGGGGCCACAAACACACAGGGAGGACTGTGACTGGGTGGAGGAGACAGAGAGTGGCTCACCCAGGATTGCTGCAGCTGGAGTGTTCAGAGAACGTGACCCTGCTGACCCATGAGTGTGGGCTCCAGCCTGCATCCCCCCAGACACTGAATATCTATCAAACGAATACAGGGGGCAGGGAAAGTCCTGGCGGTCACCACCCATCGAAGGCGTCTAGGCCAGCATTGCCCATGCCAGGTCTTGCTGAAATCACTCAGGCACTGATGCGATAATGCGAGAAGGGCACTACACCTCTGGGGTCTTCTTCCCCAAAAGCCACAGCCTCAGGTGAAGCATGAGGAAGCAGTCAATAAACCCAAACTGAGGAACAGCCTACAAAAACGCCTGCTTGCTGCTCTTCAAAGCCTCGGGTCATGAAAGGCAAGGGTGACCAGAAGCTGTCATGAGTTAGCGGAGTCGAAGCAGACAGAGTGACTGGAACAAAAAAGCGACATTATGCACAAACTAGCAAAACTGAATAGTCTGTAGCTTACTGAAGAGTGTTAGTTTCCAGCTTTGATGGACAGGTCATGTCCACGTAAGATGTTGACATGATAGGAAGGTGTGGAAGGGTTGATGGGAGCTCTGTGCTGTCTTTACAGCTTTTCTGGAGACCTAAAATTATTTTAAGCTAACTTTAAAAAGGCAGACACAAATCTTCCCCTTGCACTCAGAATGAAATCCAAACCCATAAGCACAGCCTACCAAATCCGCCGTGGCCTCCCCCTCCACCCCATGTGGTTTCACTTGCCCACCCTTAATGCCACAGGACCTCTAAACCACCTGTTCCTTCTTCTGGCCAGTTTTTAAAGGAATACTACCCTTATCTTCCCTTCCTCCATCTCTCAAACATTCTATGAGGGCAGGAATGTGGTGTAATGATTAAGACACCTGCATCCCATATTGGAGTGTCTGGGCCCAGTTCCCACATTTGATTCCAATTCCCACTTCCTGCTAATGCACACCCTGGGAGGCAGTGGTGATGGCTTAAGCACTTGGGTCCCTGTTACCCATATGTGAGATCCAGATTGAGTGCCTGGCTCCTGGATTCAACTTGACCCAAACCTGACTTTGTGGGCAATTGGAGAGAGCTCCAGAAAACCAGAGCTGTCTCTGTGTGACAGCATCTCTCTCTCTCTCTCTCTCTCTCTCTCGCGCGCGCGCGCTTGCAACTAAAAAAAAAAAAAATTAAGTTCTGTGTACCATCAGCTTTTTAAGTGTCCACTTCACACTAATTGCTGGTTTTTCCATGCTTGTTGACTTATCAATTGTGTATCTTACTTCCCTAGACTGTCAACTCAGTAATACCAGGGAGAGCCTTTCTGGTCCACTTCTGTCTCATCATCAATGATAGTGTCCAGCATACAGAAGGGCACAAGAAATAACCATGAAGTGACTGAGCTCATGAATGAGGCTGGGGAAGTTACAGAATTGCTCCAAGACCACTTTCTCCTCTGTAGAAAAATAACTCTAGGACTTGCTTTATGACTGACTGCTCCATAGCACATGAAAACTACCAACATGGAATCGGGCACACCGGGATATGCTCCTTCACCAGCCCAGACAGCAGGCAGATGTCTTCAGACAATGGAGAGAGCAGGACTAGTCACCATGGAGCAAAGTAGGAGTCAGGAGCTGAGAACAGGGCGAGCCAGGATCTTGTGCAAACTGCACTGAACCTGTCTGGTGGGAAAGGACCAAGGTGCCAAACATAATGTAAGAGACCCCAACAGGAAGCTGGAGCTGCCCAAAGCCAGGAGAGCACACAGCAGCTGGCGTTGGGCTATGAATCACTTATTTGTTAACCACACCATGGGTGTTGGGGGTCTAGCCACCACGTCCTCATCTCAGGCAGCAGGAAGGAGAATTGGAGAAGGTGAAAGGCCATTCCCGAGCCTGGCGAAATCCTCTGCAGGACTACTTCAGGAAGCTCATCCAACTTCCACATCTATCTCACTGGCTGACCTCAGCCACGTGGCCAAACCCAGCTGCAGGGGCTGGAGAATGGAATGTCTCAGCAGACAGTGCCCCCATAACACAGTGGGAGCTTTATTGATTTGGTTTTGGGGAGAAAAGAGAAGGGTGTGTGACCTGCAGGCTTGGATTCCTATGGCTCATGCCCAGGAAGCTCTCACCAGGGTCCATCCTGCCCTTGGCAAGGGTCCCAAAGCAAGGAAGAAATGCACCAGGCCTAGGCAGGGTCAGGATGGGGTGAGGGTGTGGTGAGCAGCACATTCACCCAGTGCCTAAAGCGGCTGACAGGGCAATGGCAGGACCCCAGAGGGTCTGAGATGCAGGTAGATGAGGGGACAAGGACCATGAGGCAGCCACATCATACTGGCTGGCTCATTATTTCAAAAGGGAGTAGAGAAACCGTGCTCAGGCCAAGCAGACAGAAGTCTTTAGGCCCAGGTCCCAGTCAGAGGAGCTGGGTTCAGTGACCCACAGCTGGAGGACGTGGATCTCATCAGGAATGGGCAATGACTCTAGGTCTCCACCAAGCACAGGGGCAGGATATTCAGTTCTGGTAAGTCCCATGCTAGGGGCAGACAGTAGTGTGGCTCTACACATTGTCTCCATTTCAATTGTTCTTTTTTAAAACTTTTATTTAATCATTTGTTTGTTTATTATTTGAAAGAGGGAAAGACGGAGATCTTCCATCCACTAGTTCACTCCCCAAATGCCTGCAACATCTACGGCTAGGCTGGGCTACAGGAAGAAGCTGAGAACTGAATCCCAGTCTCCCAGGTGGGTGTCAGAAATCCAAGCACTTAAGCCATCACCTGTTATCTCTCAGAGTGCAGATTACCAGGAATCTGGAATTGAGAGCAAAGCCAGAACTCAAAACCAAGCACTGCAATATGAGATGAAGGTGCCACCTGTGAGTTCTTTAAAAAAAAAAAAAAAATATTTATTTATTTATTCAAGAGGCATAGTTACAGAGATGGTTCACTCCCCAAATGGCCACTAGGGCCAGAGATGTGTCAATCCAAAGCCAGGAGCCAGGAGCCAGGAGCTTCTTCCACATGTCCCACAGCAGGGCAGGGATCCAAGCATTTGGGCCATCTTCCACTGCTTTCCAAGGCCATAACAGAGAGCTGGATCAGAAGAGGAGCATCCAGGAGTTGAACCGATTCCCATATGGGATGCAAGAGCTGCAGACAGAGGCTTAACCTATTATGCCACAGCGCTGTCCCCCACCATGAGTTCTTAACTACTCTGCCAATGCCCCCTCCCCTGCCTTCATTTAAAATCAGCTAGCCATAGCATTGGTGTGTGAAGTAAATGCCACAAAACACTACACTTATAAAGAGATCCAAGCACCAGAAACCTGGGCATCAGACACCTCCCAAAATGCTCACCCTGCTGGTCACCAGATCTTGCTGGCTAGCTTCTTGCATCCCTTAAAGCTCAGCTCCCTCCTCTGTCTCTGCTGGTCTACCATGTCTGGCTCTCATCTCTGTGTTTCTGAACCCTGATTGTCTCCTAGATGGAGCCCCTACTGCGTCTTCTTCACCAGCCAGGTGATTCTCCACCAACTGATGGGACTGCTTTCTCTGAAACAAGCAGCGCTGGCCTCACCTGGGAGAAATTAGAAACGCAGAACCTTGGGCCCACCCAGACATCAGAAATCTCCATCTTGTGGTTCACATCATCCCCAGGTGTTCCCTAAGGCCAGTAAACAGGCTTGAGAAGCCCAGTTCTAGTCCATGCTCCAGTAGGGCCACATCACCCCAGTGCCCTGGGGTGCAGCCCACAACCCTGTAAGACATGACCACCTGCATCTCCCATATCATCTCTCTCCACTTGCCCCAGCCTGTGGGTCTCCAGTGCTGGTCCTTTCCTTCATCTGTCATCAATGCATTCATTCCTCAAAGAGGCTTGGTTTCATGGAGCTTGAATCTACACAGGGAAGACCCTAACAGGAAAGGCAGGCACAATGTGAATTCATTAATTCTACAGATAATTAATCATACCTGTGCAGGTGCCTTGACATAGTTCAAGGTGATGAGAGCACACAACAAGGGACCCTTATCTAGAACATTCCTCTGCAGTGGGTGGCAGAGATGGAAGGGGGCAGGAGCTTCCAGATTGCACAGAGCGGGGAGGATTATCTGGCTTCCCAGGAGGCCCCAGAGACCACAGCAGGAATCAAGCCCAATGGAGAGACCAAGTATGCTCCATAGAGGAGTCTCCCCATCCTTGAAATGCCTTGAAATGACCAAGCTGAGCTTTCTAGAATGCCTCTCCCCAGGAAAGATCAATTCTCTATGATACTTGTGGAGCAGCCTCTGAGTGCCTTGGGAGTTATCCCTGGGTTTTCCCATAGTGCCTACAAAATAGCAGCCATTGCTCCCGTCACTGGGGTGAAAATATGGCTGTATGAATAAAATTGATTTACTGCCAGAGAAAGGGGCATTAATCCAGCTGCAAATTCTCTCTGCTGGGACACGAGGCGGTAAATTTCAGGCAGCCGGCAGCAGCTCCGATTCTGCATGAAATACGGTGCTTGTGTTGTGTTTGTGTGTTTTAATAAAGGGAACTCTTTTTCAGATTCTTAATTGACAATCACATTTCCCCATCTAAAAACCATAGCAGATGATGAGATCATAAAAACATGGAGCAAAGAAATGCCTTTTCCCTGCCCTTATTGACACTTCAAAACACAGAGTTAATTGAGTGAGACTCTTTGTCTGTAGTAAGGATATTCCTGTTTCTGAGTATCAAAAGGAAATTAAGTCAACCAGAATAATTTATTGAACACCTATTAACTGCAAGGTGTTTCTAAGAACAAGGAATAGTAGTGAACATCATTATTAATGGCAGTATTATTACCTCTATAATTTATTGAATGCCTACCATGGACACAGCCCTTGAAACAGCTCCGGGAGGCTGGCTAGTATTATCTAATTTTGTTGACAGTGAGATTTGTGCTCAGAGAGGGTAATGGCTCATCCATGGTTGAACAGCTAGATGGCAAGCTGTATTTTAACCCAACTGCCAGTGTTATTTCACCATATCACACAAACTAGACACAGATTTCTTCCTACTCTAGGAGGGGGCATGCAGTTGATCATGTTCCTGGGTGTAGCATTCCTCGGCTGGACCTGTACCCACCAGTCTCTGCCCCCATGGGTTCCAGGGAAGATTTGAACACCTCTACCCCAAATCCCCAACTTCTCCATGCAATGGTTTATGGGTGCCCACCTGACTGGGCTAAGGGATGCAAGGGTAGCCGGTGAAGCAGTGTCCTGAGTGTGTCCATGGGGGCATTTCTAGAAGACATTAGCAATGAATTGGTAGATGGAACAAAGAATTTCTGCACTCATCAATGCCATCACTCAAACTGATGAGGGCCTAGAAAGAAGAGAAAAGTGGGACAGGAATATCTCTCCCTCTCTGCCTCTACCCATCCCTGAGCTGGCACTTCCAACGTCTCCTGCCCTTGGACACTGGATCCCCTCGTTCTGGAGTCTTTGGACTCTGGGACTTACACAAGTGCCTTCCTTTGCCATACCTCCTGCTCCCCCTGCTTTCTGGGTGTGTCCACCTTGCTGACTCCTCTGCAGATCATGGCACATCACAGCCTCTAGGACCAGGGGAGTCACTGCCTGTAATAAACACATCCACGTTCAGGTGAGCTGGAGAACCTTGACTAAGAATACCCTTGAGTGGATTATCTGGACTGGGCTTTGTGGCAAGTTTCTGCCCAGAACAAAGTCAGTTAGTTTCAAAGGCATTTTCCTGGCCTTATTTGGCCCCCAGCCAGTTTCTCCCTTGCAGTAAACTTTCAGTTCTGGGATTACTCCTTTCATAAGTATCTGTTGAACAACTACTGTATAGCAGAGGACGCCCTCAGCATTGGGAGGCAGCCCTGTGCTCCTATACTGTAGGAAGAGGGAAGAGAGTGAACAGGTGATGGGAGTTCCTCATCCAGACTTACCACCTGTGGCTCCAGCACCAGCTCCAGCCCACCCAGCCTGTCAAGAGGACTTCCTGGGAAAGCCTGCCCCCGGGACATGTGGACACAGGGCAGTGTGCTGCAACTTGGCACCCAACACTCACACTGCTCACTCAGAAAAACTTGATTCCCAATGAAAGATTCTGGGAAGATCCTTAACCAAAAGCCAACAAAGCCATGCCTGGACATCTGGCCAACAATAAGCATGTGCTGTCCAACTCACTGGTAATAGATCAATGCGTTACACAGCCATAGACAACTGACACACAGGCATCCTATTACTTTGGACAAAATGCGTGAAAATGGATGCAACACAGGAATTCAAACAAAGGGCTTTGGGATCCTAAGGGAGGGAGAGCTGGTTGAGGAACTCAAAGAAGGTTGTATAGGTCTGGGCCAGATGTATCCCTTGTGTAAAACGAAACCCCCTTTCTGTCTCCGGATTCTCACCTGCACAAGCAGCTCATGACTCGACCAATGGGAGGGTCACTTGGATGATGCTCTGAGTGTTGTCTGTTGCTTTTCTGAGTCCAGAAGCCCTCCTTCTCCTCTACTAATCAGATCCCAATTTCCCCCAGGGTCACGAATGCCCCCTCTGCCTCCAATCTCAGCACACAAGCTTTTAGCAGAGATGACTGAACCACACAGGACTTCAACCTAAACCAAACATTACACTCACCATCCACCTAGCAGGAAATGGCCACAGGTGCCAGCCCAAGCTGGTGAGGTGACACGGGACTTCCACCAGGAATTCTGACCTGAAACCCTTCACTACCCCCGCAAGACTGGGAGTCCCTGGCTGCCCTATGACAATAAAAGGAGAAACTGGGGGACAGGGCGCCACAGAAGCAGCCAGGAAGCACCCAGAAAGAGAAAGCTGTGATCCTAACAACTCCAATGTGGCCACCCTTAAGCCAAACCTCACCTGCGGATTTCTCAGTTACAGGAACCAATTCCAGTCAAATTTCGGTCACTAGCAGACAACATTCATAATGGGCATATGTCAATTAAAAAGCTAGAGCAGTGTCTGGCATACAGTAGGTGCTCCACCAGTGCCAGCGATGGACCAAGCAGTGAAATTCCTCTAATCACTTCTCCATGTTTTCCTTCCCCATCTCGTCAGTGACAGTGCCTGGCAGAGCCTCATCCCTGAGCAGCCCTGGCGGCAGCAGTTAGGCTCTCAGAGGCTCCACAGACGACCAGGAGAGGATGCTGGTCAACCTCACTGCCCTGGGCCTGGCACTGGATGTGGCTGGAGACAGGCTGGGCATTCCTAAAACTTCCAGGTCACGTGGCTTCCATCAGAGGCTCATTCCTTAGCTGGGCTATGGCTTCCAGCTGTGGGAAGTCTGTCCAGGACTTGATTCAGGGGGTCTCCACCCCCTTTAACTGGGCTTCCCTGGTCCTAAATCAGGAGGGTTCCACTGTGATAGGCTTAAGCCCCCACCCTTCATCCCACACCTGCTTCTCCGGCATCTACAGCCTCTGTGGACGCTGATGCTCAGGACGCAGATCTCATCCTATGGAGAGGCACAATGGAAGGGAAGGAGACTGAGGGCAGGCAGGAGGACAGGCAGGGGAAGGGGCAGTCATGGAGCCTGGTGGGGAGGAGAAAGAGGTGAATGTTATCAGAGGCTTCAAATGTACAATTGGGTCACAGCCATGCCGTGTGTTCTGCCAGGAGGATCCCTTTGAAGCAGTGACAGCTGAGATCTGAGTAAGGAGGAGCCGGCCTTACCCAAAGTCTTGGAGCAGGAGGGTGATGAAGATCATTGAGCCCCTGGCTTTGCTTTCCTGCCTCTGTCTCATTCTTGCCGACTATAGTGGGATGGGCGCGAGGTTGAGTTTGCTTTTGGAGCCAGATACATCTGTGTCCAGAGACAGTGACTGTACAACCCCAAGCTCATCCTTAAACCACCCCACACTACTGCCTTCTTAATGGAATAGAGTAACTTTGCTCCATCAGGGGTGTGGTTAGTTTAACTGAGGCTTCTTGATAGATGTTGTGTCCAGAAAGCGACTCCATGAGCCACAAGCAATGTGGTAGATTCTCTCTGCTGCTGCTGTAAGAGAGTCCCTGGCCTCTCCTGCCCGGTTTTTTTAGATGAAGTTCAAGGTAAGGTCCTAGATGACAGGAAAGGGCTCTGTGCTCCTGGTAATGCCCACCCCCAAGAGCAGCTTTCAGCTCAGTAACTAAAGCACCCAGCTCAGCTTACAACTTCAGGGCAGGCATTGTGCTGCAGTGGGTTAAGCCACTGCTCGGGACACCTGCATTCCGTATTGAAGTATCTGGGATAGAGTCCTGTCTTGACTTTGGATCCAGTTTCCTGATAATGCATCTGGGAGGCAGCAGGTGATAGTTGAAGGACTTGGGTTCCTGTCACCCACATGTGAGACCCAGCTGGCTCCTGGCTTCAACCTGGATGGACAACCAGATGTGGTCCAGCCACATCTGTTGTAGGCATTCTTGAACTAGCAGATAGAAGCGCTCTCTCTCTCTCTCTCTCTCTCTCTCTCTCTCTCTGTATGTGTGTGTATGTATGTATAAAAAATAAACTTTTAATTAAAAGACCTCTCAACTTCATTTAAGGTGAAACACCCCCCAGTCCAGGTGTCTAGTTCTTGACTCTATCCAGGCTCCTACTCTTCCCTACCCCACCCCGGGGGCAGGAAGTGGGAGAAGGATCTGGGAAGTCCTATGGGTGAATCTCTGGGATAACACTTGTGTTTTGCTGCTCTGTGTCCCTCAGCGGACATTCATGGATCCATGGGAGGTGCCAATGAGAAGCTCCTTGCCATCCAGGCCCTGAACACAGGAGATGCCCCCATTCCTGGTGGACCTGGTGAGACCTCCCTCTCAGCCACCACCCAAGCTGCACAGCCCCTAATATCACTATGGGCTCTCACCCTGGGAGCCTGCTTTCTCAGCAGGGTCCCTTCAAAGACAGTTTGGACCCAGCTACATCTTGCAATGGCCTTGTGGGAAACTCACAAACACTTGCTGAGCAGATGTGGGAGAACTCCACTGCTCCCACTGGGTCTTTCTTCACACCCAGGCACTGTGGAGGAGAGGAGATAGAAGTTGCCAATACAACCAGTCCAGCTGGATTCTCTCCATGCCCCCAGGAAACACGTGGTAAGCTGCCCTGCAAGTGGTCCCCTTAGAGACCCTCTCACTAGATTTGGAGTGAAGGAAGCCCTCCTCTTCTCCCCTCTGCTCCGGTAAGGGACAGAAATGTCACAGAATCTCAATTCTCTCTCTAAATACACCCTCTGCTGTGGGGAGCAATCCGGGCTAGACTAAGTTACTGGAATTAAGACTTATTCTATGCATCTGCTCTCCCACAATATGGCGCTGGGAGAGAAGAAAACAGCTTCTGCACAGCTGCCTCTCACCAACTTGACAAGCTGCAGGAGCTGCTCCTGATTGGAGGAGAGCGGCGTACTCGGCGTGTGGGCAGCCGAGTTAGGATTGGCGGAGGAGGACTATAAAGGAGGAGAGAGACGGCATGCACCAGGAACATCTAAGGGGAACATCTAAGGGGAACACCTGTGCAGCCCCCAGAGAGCCGGCCGGCGGTGTGCCACTCCCCTGCGGAAGTGGGGAATGTGGCCAGGGGGAACTGCCCTTCCACGGAGGTGGAAGGGACAGTAGCCAACCCGGGAGGAACCAGCAGCAAACCCGGGGAGGGCCGAGCAGACAAAAGAACAGCGCAGGGTCCTGTGTTGCTCCTCCACGAAGAGGGGGAGCAACATAATGGTGCCGTGACTCGGATATGAAGCCTAGGCAGGACTTAGTGTCGTTCCTCCATGAAGAGGGGGAGCGACATAATGGTGCCGTGACTCGGATATGAAGCCTAGGCAGGACTTAGTGTCATTCCTCCATGAAGAGGGGGAGCGACATAATGGTGCCGTGACTCGGATAGGAAACCTAGGACGGATAGGAAACCTAGGAGGGAAGAAACGGGAAGAAATGGGAAAATTTCGGAGAGAGAGACTAGCAAACAGCCTAGGGAAAAGCCGGACGAAAAAGGTGCCGGAAGAAGCTATTGAAAGCCTAGGCATAGACTTGGATACGGACTACGGGGGGAAGCTGGGAGAAATCTCTAAGGTCGAAAGCGAAAGTGAAAGCTAGAACAAACAGACTCGGATGCGGACTGTGGGGAGAGGCCAGGAGAAATGAGGGAGGAATATTGTTGGAAGAAAGTTTGGGGAAACATACCAGGTAGAGAAAAATGTTAGGGAAATTGAAGCCGCGGGGGGCAGGCCGAGGCGGAAACGAAAGCCACTTTGGGATTCTCAAGTTAGCCCGGGAATAGGGGGCGAAAAGTTGAAACCAGAAGCGGAAACGTAAGCCGGATTGGGATCCGTCTGATTAGCCCGGGGAGCAAAGGACGGGAAGCCAAATCGTGGGGCGGAGACGTGAGCTGGGTTGAATTCGCCAGGCTAGCCCGGGGAACTTGGATTGAATGCTAATGGCGGAAACGTAAGCTACGCCAGCTACAGAGCGCGCGGGGCTCAAGTAGATAGGGAACGCTGGGCTAAGTGCGAGACCGCGGAGTGTGCGCGCAAAGCCGAGCCGCGCAGATGAGAGAGGCACGGGCTGAAGCGGCTCAGAGCCGGAAAGCTGCCGAGAAGCAGCCTCGGGGCAGGCGCCGGGAAGCCGCGGGGATAAGAGAAACAGAAGTTTAGAAGTAAAATGAGAGAAATGGGAATGTTGGCAGACAGAAGTAAAATGGGAGAAATAGGAATGCCCGGAGATAGAGAAATAGAGAAATAGAAAGGCCTCCCTACAATACTGCAATTAGAAGACTTGGATTCGGTCTGCCCGATTAGTGAGGCGACGAGCACCTGCGGCGGCTAGCAGCTTATGCACCGCAGGTCACCGAAGACAGGCACGAATTAACATCAATAAGGCCTCCCCACAACACTGCAATGTGAGAGCTTGGATTCGGTCTGCCTGATTAAGTGAAGCGATGAGCACCTGCGGGCGGCTAGCAGCTTATGCGCCGCAGGTCACCGAAGACAGGCACGAATTAACATCAGTAAGGCCTCCCCACAATACAGCAATTAGGAGGCTTGGATTCGGTCTGCCTGATTAAGGCGGTAAGCGCCAGCAGGCGGCTCGACCAAAGTATGAGCCGCAGGTCACCGAACACAGGCACGCATCAGCGCCTAAAAACCTCCTCACAACATGGCGAAGAGAGGACCCGGATTCGGTTTGCCTGATTGATAGGACTTGTAAGAACCTGTGGCAACTCTAGCAAGTAGAGCAGAGTGTGTGCCGCGGGACACCAAAGACAGGCGCGTATCAACGCCAAAAATAAAAAGAAAGGGGGATCTGTGGGGAGCAATCCGGGCTAGACTAAGTTACTGGAATTAAGACTTATTCTATGCATCTGCTCTCCCACAATATGGCGCTGGGAGAGAAGAAAACAGCTTCTGCACAGCTGCCTCTCACCAACTTGACAAGCTGCAGGAGCTGCTCCTGATTGGAGGAGAGCGGCGTACTCGGCGTGTGGGCAGCCGAGTTAGGATTGGCGGAGGAGGACTATAAAGGAGGAGAGAGACGGCATGCACCAGGAACATCTAAGGGGAACATCTAAGGGGAACACCTGTGCAGCCCCCAGAGAGCCGGCCGGCGGTGTGCCACTCCCCTGCGGAAGTGGGGAATGTGGCCAGGGGGAACTGCCCTTCCACGGAGGTGGAAGGGACAGTAGCCAACCCGGGAGGAACCAGCAGCCAACCCGGGGAGGGCCGAGCAGACGAAAGAACAGCGCAGGGTCCTGTGTCGTTCCTCCACGAAGAGAGGGAGCGACATAATGGTGCCGTGACTCGGATATGAAGCCTAGGCAGGACTTAGTGTCGTTCCTCCATGAAGAGGGGGAGCGACATAATGGTGCCGTGACTCGGATATGAAGCCTAGGCAGGACTTAGTGTCGTTCCTCCATGAAGAGGGGGAGCGACACTCTGCCTCTTAGCTTCTCTGGCTTTCCCACCTCTTGACCTCATTCATAAGTAGAGTCTTCACAGTGGTGATCAAGTGCAAATTTGGGTCTGTAAGGTGAGCCTTCATCCAACCTGATTCATTCTAAGGAAGACATAGATAGCCAGGTGCAGAAGGAGGAAGCCACATGAAGAGAGAAGATCAGAGCTGTGCATCTACAAGCCAAGGAGTGCACAAGATGGCCAGCAGCCACTATAAGCTAACGAGAGGTAAGAACGGATTTCCCCTCCACAGTTTTCAGAAGGAGCAAGGACCTGCGGGAGCCTGCATCTTGGACCTCTAGCCTCCAGAACTGTAACATGGTCAGTTTCTGCTGTTTTGAGCCACCCAGTTTTTGGCACCTGTTACAACAGCTTCAGGAAACTAACCAAGTAGCAGGTGGCAAAAACCATTTTAAGCAACCTCTCTCATGAGCCTCACACGTTTCATGCCTGATGTCTCCCTGGAACTCTGGAATGTTGACCAACGTGAATCCAGAACTCCGGGACAGAGAGGGTTCCATTTCCACATTTTGTTACCTATGAATCCAGCATATATTTGTATACGGAAAATTCAAAAAATCTAATGAAAAATGCAAACTCTGAAAAAAATATGCATGGATTCCATTTTTTTAAATAAAATTATCTATAAATTCCATATGTCCATGAATATTTTGAAGTACCTTCTCATACAAGACACTGAGCCTGGTGCTGGGGATACACAGTGGATAAGGAGCACAGTCCTGGCCTGCTGAGGCTCATGAGTTATCAGGTCTGACAGATTCTAAAGCATGGGCAGCAGTGAAGTGGGCCCTCCAAAGACCTGTGAGGTCAGGGGTCACTGACCCTCCAAAGGAGACCTGTAGGGTCAGTGGACTTATCCCTTCTCCAACATCCGGGGCAATGGAAAGCATGCAAGAGCATGGCTTTTATCTGTCCTACAGTCCAGAGTGTCCAGCAGCTAATGGTCATCCTCACACAGGTGGGAAAAACCTCCATAGCACCCTGGACCTGGGCTGGGAGTCGGCTGAGAGGAGAGCAGAGTGTGGTCTGCAGCTCCCCAGCACCTACTTTTATAGCTCAGGTGTTGTAATAAATCACCATAGACCACAGGACCTAAAGAGCAGATATTTCTCAAGTTCTAGAAGCTGGGAAGTCCAAGATCAGGATGCCAGCTGGGGTGGATTCTGGTCAGGGCCCTCTCTCTGGTTCACAGATGGCTGTGCTGTGCCCACACATGGTGGACAGCGGAGGGAAAGGACGTGAGATGTCTCCTGTCTCTTTTATAAGGGCACTAATTCCATCACAAGGTCTCCACCCTCAAGACCCAATGACCTCCCAGAGGCCTCATCTCCAGGCACCATCATACAGGGAATTAGGGTTCAGCCTATGGGTGTAGTGGGGAACAAGCATTGAGTCCACTGCACTCCCAAATCTGAGCAATCCAAGACAGCCCCTCTGGGTCTGCAGTCTCCACAGCTCACTGTGGTTTCCTAGGCCCCGCATGGCTCTTAGAGACAAGGCCAAAGTGCTCCTGCCGGGGTGTGGGAGGGGTATTCCCTGCACCCCATAGGCTCTGGAGAGTTGGGGAAGCAGCTAAGAAGGGACTGCACGTCCAGTGCAACCTTGTGTTAACTTCCAGCAGGACAGGAAATGGGAGACACACTCCATGTACCCCTGCCAGCCACCCCTCCTGAGGCTGGTTCCTCTCTGCTCACCCACCAAGGAGAATGCATACTTTGCTCTGCCAACACCTACCTCGAAAACCAAAAGAGTGACAGTTCCAGGCACAGGTGGCACCAGGCCTGGACACGTGCTTCAGACAAGCCTGGTGAGAGGGGAGACATACAGACCGTGGGCAGGAGGCAGGCTCCAGGACTAAGCAGGTGGAAAGGGGGAGTAGTCATAAGCACTGCTCATGGGCTTGCTGCACAGCAAGAATGATGCTAAACGCATCCAGAAGATGTTAACTAGAATCCTCATAATTCTCCAGGATGTCCAGGCATTATCCCTGAAAAAACTACCCAGCAGAGCTGGCAACGCATGAAGAGCACATACATTCACACATCTGGGTCAGGTCACAAGATCAGAAATGTGGGGGGAGGTGTCGAGCTTCAGAGTGTGGGGACTGGCAGGGCTGGGGCACAGGTGCACTGTCAGATCCAGGGTTTTGGTGGCAGGTGTGACGGAGCTGCCGGGACACATTGGGGAGAGTGGCCTGGCAGAGGGAACACTAATGAGGAAAGAACACTATTCCCAATTTACAAACGAGAAAGCTGAGACTCAAAGAAATTGAGTGATTTTTCCTGTGTCACACAGGCTAATAAACAGCAGAGCTGCTTGCGAAAAAGTTGAGTGCTCTGGTCCCTCCCAAGTCACAGCGGACTCTGGTATCAGAAGTGGTTGTCACAGCTCTGAAGGCTGGGACAGCCTATTCTTAGGGACACTGTGGCAGGTAGAGATGGCCCTCAGTGGGTGCGGGCCTGGGACCTGCCAGCTGTGCTTCTGGGGGTCAGGGTATCACTCGACATCTTTAGTTTCCTCTTCTGCAGAGGGAAGTAGATGCTGGAAGTGCCATTGTAACCCCGAGCAGCAAAGTCACTGATGACCTTTTCGCTAACAAGGAGAGCACGGGCATTTTGCAGATGTGAGAAAATGTGCATTGTCCATGGCGCACTGTGGGTGCCTAGAGCAGGCTGAGCAGCCATTAGTTCCCTTCCCAGGGCTGCCTTTTAACAGGTTCCTCAGTCTATCCCTTCCCTAAGCAGCTGGGACACTTTGCGGGGTCTGAGAACAGAGCCCAGGCTCAGAACCAACCTTTAGCAAAATCTGCCCCATGCCCAGCACCTCTAGGGCTGAGAGACAGAGAGAGAGAGAGAGAGAGAGAGAGAGAGAGAGAGAGAGAGAGACTCCCACCCACACCGTTCCCCTTCAGCGGCAAGCCCACAAGGATGGAATCAAAAAATCCATCAAGGAGGAAATTAGGACACTGAAGAAGGGAATTGAAAATGAAGCTGAGACTGACAAGAAAGTAGATGAAGTATGAAAAGGATCTCTCTGTTCTATGCATTTATACATGAGAACATCAGAAATCCCACATCCGAGGGAGGCTGCATTTCCATTTGCAGAAGTAACCGTAGGAGTAGAAGTCAGGGCCGGAGGTCGTGATGGCAACAATGATTTGGCAGCAAGGGCATCCCCAGCCCTTTCTACACACACACACACACACACACACACACATGGGGCACACTCAGCCAGGCCACTCCACAGCCCTCCACATTCCTCTTGCCTTCCCTTCCCTGTAGTGCATCCTCCCTGGAGCGGCCAAGGGGCTGCTTCCCAAACCCGGGGCTGTCAACTCTTCCTGCACTACAACCCACACGGGCTCCTCTCCACCAGCTCCGAGCTCGCTGTGCCCTGATCTCGGTCTCGCCCCAGCTGCCTGCCTATTCCAGGCCCCCATCTCCTCCCTCCTTCTTGCCTCTGCACCTTTACCCTTGTCAGCTTTCCTCCACTCACCCAACAAGCATTGAGCAAGTGCCTTCTGCACACCTCGTAGAGGAGCCAGTAACAGGACTGTGATGAGATCTGGAGACATCCAAAGCTCTGAAAAGGAGCTGAGCCTAGGGGAGAGACAGATACATACAGAGATCATTAGGAAGTCCTCTGCCCAGGAAGGCTGGTGTGTTTGGGAGGGAGCAGGGTGGGAGCCCAGGCTGGCTGAGGAGGGCAGCCATGCAGGGGGTGGCCAGTGGGAGGAATCAGAGCCCAAGCAGGTGTAGGACAGGGCTGGCATCTGCAGTGGACACAGATACTTTCTATACAGGACTGGTCAAACAAGTGAGTCTATGAAGGGGGAAGGGAAGACTTCCACACAGATAAGGGCTGTCTGTGATGAACTCGTGGTTCCCACACATGCAGAGAGCTACCAAAACCACCACAGCTGTAAACGTCCCACGAGAACGCCTGAGAGCACCGACACGGCATGAATAACACACGTGCCTGGCGCATGGATCTAACTCCAGATCTCGTCCTCTTCTAAGAGTGATCAGGGCCAAACGCGGAGCATGGAAATCAAGCCAGGCACGCCCGAGGTGGGAGACGCAGATGGTGCTGAATGAATGACAGGGCCTGACTGACCAGAGGACACAGAGGCAGCTGGAAGGAGAAGGAGCCCAAGCCAGAGCATGGCGAGAAGAGCCAGATTACAGCGCACGGAACACGCTGGGAGGCCTCCTGGGCAGACTGATGGGTGAGTGAGTGCATGGGCTGGAGGGGTCTTGAGAAAGCAGATCTTTACATATTTGCTCCCTGCTTGCAAAGGGAAAGACGTTTCACAGAGGAGCCAGTCAGGTGGGACAAGTGTGCCCAGCAACGGCACCCGGCGAAGCGGGCAGCACAGCATCCCCTCTGCGACACTCCCGCCAAAGGAAAGGGGACTGGGTGCAGCCTAGAGGAAACAGCAGCTGGAGGTGAAGGCTGCCCCACAAAAGGGTTGGCCTGAAACGTGCAAACGTGCCCAGGCCATCCAAGTCAGGGAAAGGAGCATCCTAAAGGCACCTGACAGCTGACGTAACAGCAGATCCTTTTGATAGAAAGGGAGCCACCGGGACAGTGGAGAGAACTGGGTGAGTGAGGACGGCTGGGCAGTGCTGCACCTGTGCCAGTAGCTGATGCTGATGGCTGCACAGAGGTTGTAGGAAGACTCCTGCACTCACAGGCCATGACAGCAGAGACTTCTGTAAGTGGGTCCTGCACTTCCAGCCTTCTGTAAGTTTGCAGATGTTGACATAGGAACAAGAAGATGTGCACTGATGTGGCTGAGTCTCCCCCTCCCCACTTCTGCTTTCCCTGGCCCTAGGATGCCCCTTTTCTCCTTCCTCAGTCTGGGACCCCCGCTTCTCTCACTGCATTCAGCCTGAGACCCCCATTTCTCTTCCTTCTCCCACAGCGGGCCCCTTTCATGCTCTGTATCTCTGTCATAAACTTTGTCTGGGGCTCTGTGTATCCCCAGGGAAGCCCCGTCCTCCCTGCCATCTGCAAAGCACTTCATGTCCTCGATGCATGGTGTGGTCCCCACGTCAGCCATAGCAGCATCTCCTGGGGACTGGTTACAAATGCAGAGAGCCTGGCCCCCATGTTCCCAGCTGAGTCCTCATAGCAACAAGTTCATCATCACAGCTGAAGAAACATCTCTGAGACCAGTGCAGAGCGGCAACTCAGATCTGGATCTTTCCCCCACGCCCAGGGCCCTGGCACCCCTTGGCCTGGATCTTTCCCCCATGCCCAGGGCCCTGGCACCCCTTGGCCTGCCCTTCCTTCTCAGCAATTCAGGGGGCTCCACTGTGGATCTATCCATGCCCCAGTCCCCTCCGCAGAGCTCCTGAGACTGGAAAGTCAGTATCACTACAGTCCCCACCTCTTACAAGGTCCCCAGGGGAACTGGAGAAATGAGAGGGGCCAGGAAGGAAACGATTGGCACGACTGTCACACTGAGGAGCTCAGTAATTGCCCGGCAAATGAAGCTTGCAGAGGGAGAGGCGGAGCTCTGCAGACTGGCTGAGCGAGGCAATTGGTGGGTCTCCCAGGAGGGCGGGAGTCTGCTCCCAACAGACAGACTCACACGAACACCCTTCCAAAAGTTCATGAAAAACAAATTAAAGGACAAGTTCATTTTGGTGCCAAAAAATTGATATTCATTCATGTGACGGATTCCTCCAAAGGTCAGTAAATATGCATTGAACAATTGCATGTGATTTGCGTGGATTTCAAGGGGGGTTTTCACCAGAAAACATTGCTCTTTTAATTTCATAGTTATGTGAACTTTTTCAAGAACCCTCCTGTGTGCATGTGTGTGCGTGTATCTATGTATGTGTAATGTGTCTATATATATGTGAGACTGTGTGTGTATGTGTGTACTTGTGTGCTGTGTGCATGTGTTTATGTGTGACATGTGTCTATCCATGTGGTGTGTGTGCATGTCTATCCATGTGGTGTGTGTGCATGTCTCTAGGTGTGTGAATTTGTGTCTATGTGCGTATGCAAGTGTGTGTGGTGTGTGTGTCTATGTGTGCATGTCTATGTGCACTGTGTATGCATGTGTGCCTATGTATGTGTAAGTATGTGTGTATGGTATGTATGTGTGTGACTATGTATGTGTATCTATGTATGTGGTGTGTGCCTATGTGTGTATATGTGTATGTGTCTATGTATGTGTAAGTAGGTGTCTTTGTGTGGAATGTATGTATGTGACTATGTATGTGTGTATGTGTGCATGTGTGTGGTGTGTGCCTGTGTGTATATATGTCTATGTCTATGTATGTGTAAGTATGTGTCTATATGTGTGTAGTATGCGTGTTCATGTCTATGTGTATGGTTTATGTGTGTCTGTGGGGAGCAACTGGGAGCAACTCGGACTAGACTGTTACTGGAATTAAGACTTATTCTATGCATCTGCTCTCCCACAATATGGCGCTGAGAGAGGAGGAAACAGCTTCTACACAGCTGCCTCCAGTTCAACCAATAAACAGCAGGACCTGCTCCTGATTGGAGGAGAGCAGCGTACTCGGCGTGTGGGTAGCAGAGTTGGGATTGGTGGAAGAGGACTATAAAGGAGGAGAGAGACAACATGCACCGGGAACATCTATCTGAAGGAACACCTGTGCAGCCCCTGAGAGAGCCGGCTGGCGGTGTGCCGCTCCCCCGCGGAAGTGGGGAAAGTGGCAGGGGGAACCGCCCTTCCACAGAGGTGGAAGGGTCGGTAGCCAACCCGGGAAGAACCAGCAGCAAACCCGGGGAGGGCCGAGCAGACAAAAGAACAGCGCAGGGTCCAGTGTCGTTCCTCCATGAAGAGGGGGAGCGACAGTGTCTATGTATATGTCTATATGTGTGTGTCTATGTGTGTGTGTGTGTGTGTGTGCATGTGTGTGGACAGTCTCCACTCCCTGTCAAGCAGCCCAGCAAAGACATGGCAGGTAAGGGCAAATCTGCTTAAGGATGGCCACCACCATACTTAATTAACTGGGTAGCACTAGGAAAGTTCTTTAAAAGGAGGAAATCCTGCCAGCAGAGACAACGTGGGTGACGCTGGAGGACGTTCTGCTGAGTGGAATAAGCTGGACAGAGAGAGACAAATACAGTGCAGTCTCACCAGAGTGTGATCTACAGAGGGGAGAAGGTGGCTGCCAGGAGCTGGGGCAGCTGGGGCTGGGAGGGTTTGGGTAGAAGGGCAGCAACCTGCAGTGAGAAGACTTCCACATCCTGGAGATCAAAGAAGCGACATGGGGACCATATGTAGTTGTGACATGTCGAGGACTTGAGGTTTGCTAACTGCAGAAGAGATCTTGCATCCTCTCACCAGGAAAGAAGGTAAAGACGTGAGGGGGTGGACACGCTGACGAGCGCAACACTGGCGAACAGGTCACGTCACAACACTGTGGCATCTACACTGAATAGCCACAACTTTTATTTGCCAATTGTACCTCAATGGAACAGGGGACATTTTTTAAATTAAAAGCAGATATATATACACCAGGGGAAGCATCAAATCCCAGCGAGACAGATTGTCAGCTGGCCGTGGTCAGCCCAGGGGCACCTCTCTGGCCTCTGTCTTCTCACCTGACAGGCAGAAAGGATGAAATGGAGGAAATAACCACAGAGCGGAAGTGAAGCAGAAGCAATTCAGTAAAAGGATGAGGATCTCAGAAGAGTCGTGCCTCCTCCAGGAAGCTTTCCTCGATTTCCCAGGGACGATGCACGGGCCCCTCCCTTCTGGGTTTGCCGCAACGACAGACAGAATCACCGCACCTGGGCCACCCCAATGGCACAGGGTCCTGCCAACCCCATGCACAGCACACACTGGGGCTCCCTCCCTGAGCCCCACCCTCGCCTCCAGCTCAGTCCAGCGTTTGCTCAGCTCCCCACTTCCCTCCAGGTCTCCTGAGCCTGCCCTTGGGCTTACTCTGGACTGATGACAACGCTGGCTTCTCCAGACCAGATCTGTGGCTCTCTCTGTCCCTGTGCTTTCTTCTCTCTTCTCCACCCAGCACATGAGCTTTCAGCTCCCCAGCTGTCAGGGAAAGCCCCTCCCCAGCCTGGGTGCCCCCACCCACCGGGAGCCACATTAATAAGCACCCAGCCCCACACCCCCCACCCGCTTTCCTAGGTCCAGGACACTGACAGGATCCACACTCCTCAGAGCATTCCTGTTTCCAGAAATTTTCAATGAAATGAGACCTGCTCTGTCTCTAGTAATGGGGCCACAGGATAAGAAACCCAAAGATGAAGCCAAACAGAATCACCACCCTGGGGAAGAGTTCAGAAAATCAAGCCAGCAAGCTGGGGGAGGCAGGTGCTGGGCCAGCATCACCCCACACACTCGTCTCCTGCTGCAGTGATCGCTGTCCAAAGCCCCTCTCTCTGCTCTGGGCTAGTGCTGGAGACCAGAGGAGCACAGGACACTCTTCTCAGGGATGGACAGGCGTGGAGCTGCCCCCTGGGACCTGGACACCCTTGCTCATCCCCAACCATTAAACCTGCTGACCGGCATTGCCCCAGAGCCCTACCCGGCACGGGGCGGAGCCCACAGAGGCAGTTGCCACCCTGGCAGGGATCCCGCCCAAGAGCAGAGTTGCCAGGGCCTCCCCTGCCCCCAGCTACTCCTCCTGGGGTCCCAGTCCAGCAGCCAAGTGGGTGTGGCTTCTTGCATGTCCCACAAGCTCCAGCTAGCCCACCCCTCCTTTAGGGTGACATCCTGATCTGCTTACCAGCCCCCCACATCCATGACACCCCAATTCCCTTGGCACAGTGCTTCTGAGGCTCCACTTCCTAGTCTGGGTGGACTCATGTGGGGGTGGACGCATGACCCAATTCTGGGAGCTCTTGAGGCTGGGATGAGACCCCTAACAGGTGGTTGTCCTGCCTTCCTTTGAACCCCTGGTCCCCACTCCCACTACTGCCTCCCGAGAGCCCATCTCCTAGCAGCAGCACAAACCAGGCCACTCCTCACTGCTTTCTCATCACCACCAAGAAAAAACCCTTGGACGGACCCTGCTTGCCCCTCTGGCCTCCCCTACCCCAGCTGCTCACTGCCCCAGCACTGTGCAAGCCATCCTTCCCTTCCCATAGCTGCCAAGCCCCTCCCCCTGTCCTGGCGGCCAAAGGGTACATTGCCTCTCACACTCAGGTCTCAGCTCCAAGGCACCTTCCATAAGAGCCCCGCCAGCTGGCTGCCCACTGGGTGTGGCCCTGGCTGCCTCCTTCACTTCCTGTTAAAGACTAGCGCATAGTCAGGCAGACAGAGGAAGGGGCTGAGCATCTGTCGGGCAACTAATGCACCTGCCTGCTGGCTCAGCTCAAAGGGAGGGCAAATAAAGATCAGAGGTGTCACTGGATCCCACATACATCTGGTTTATGCATGCTTAAGGTGTTCCCCACTGGGAGTCCCAGCTCCCAAGGGGAGGAGAAGGTGACACTTTTTATTTTTCTTCTTATTTCCTTGAGGTCCTAGTACAAAGCCAGATCCAAACAGGTGTGCACTGATGGCTAAGTTTGCAAGGGGCCCAAGGAACTCATATAACCATTGGCCCAAGTCTTCATGACAGAGAGGAAGAGAAGCAAGACTCCAAGGAGAACAATGACTCAGGTCCCCAGTGACTGAGCACCGAAGCCCCCATAAAACATAAGGATGTAAAATATGAAGAGGAAGGAGTAGTCCCCTTTGCAGACAGTGTCATTGACTTCTGGACCTATGTCCCAAGCCAGGAGACAGGAGACACGGGCCAACCTTGTCAACCTAACCTATCTACACCACATGGCACACCACCCCAGAATACAGTAGTATAAGACAGCCTCAGTCCACTCCCGCTACTGAGTCCTACTCAGTCCCTGGTCCAGGACTTTAAACTGGAACACAGAGAGCCACAAAGTGCAGGGCCCGTGGAGGTGCTATCTGTGGGCTGACCAGGTAGTGACCTTGCTCGATGTGGTGCAGCTGGCTCAGCCAAGACCCTGCACACAGCCACGAGCTTGCCCAGGGAACCTCAGTTCTCCTCCAGTGTCCTGACTTTCCTCATGGCATCTCCTCCTCCAGGCTTCTATCATCAGCTGATAGCCTGACTTCCTTAAAGCATGGTCACCATAGCCCACGAGGCAAAGCCCAGACACATTGTCACTTTGAAAGCCTTTGTTTGCTTCGTGATTACTAAGCTCCTGTTTGCCACAGCGAGCCACATGGCCAAACCCCGAGTCAGCATAAGATGGGAGGGGGGCACCAGAAAGTGTGTTTGTTGGGGACACTTGCACCCATTTGCCACGATCAACCTCCTCAGAAATGCCAGACCTGTCACCTCCCCAGTGCCTGGCTCTGGGTCTCCTGAGGGGGTGGCAGAGGTTGCCTAGATGTGGTCCAGAGCATGGAGAGGTTCTGCATTGGCTGAACACTGTAAGCTACACTGTCACTGAGGAACAGTATAAACGCTGGGAACAATCTTAACATATCCCTAATGCAAGCTTGGAAGAAAATTAGAAAAATTCCCAGAAGCCAAAAATCAAAGCAAAAAAGGAAGCCAAAGAGATAGGCCATGCTGAAGTCAACTGTTTCCTGGAGACACTTGCTGCACCCTGGAGAGGTGAGCCTCCTCCATGTTGGTGGCCACATACCAAGGAGGAGCACAGACACAGGTGTGGGGAGTCTGACGAGACTCCTACGTGAGGTTACCCTGTAAGTGTGAAGGACAGAAAGAGACCTGCATGGGCAGAAGGGGAATCTGCACCCCAATTCAGCACTAAGTGGAGAGACAATGCTCCCCTGGAGTTCACGGCCATCAGCCAGCACTCACCACCTGCAGACCAGACTTACTCTTCATGGGATTCAAAAGACCCTGTACTCACTTGCTCATGCCTCCCAAGGAAATACCATAGGCTATATGGCTTAACAATAAAAGTTTACTTTCTCACAGTTCTGGTTTGTGGATTTTTCAAGATCAAGGTCCAGGCAAGGTTGGTGGCTGGTGAGGGCTCTCTTCCTGGTTTGCAGATGACCTTCTTTCTGGGCATGCATTCAAAGAGTTAGAGACAGGGAGAGAGAGAGAGAGAGAGAGAGAGAGAGAGAGAGGCTATTCTATGTATAAGGACATCAGTTCTATTGGATTAGTGCCCTACCCTTTTGACTTTAATTTTCACTTAATTTTAATGACCTATCTAAAGCCACATTATAGTTCCAACCTGTGGATCAATGTCCAGTTTGTAATAGGCCCCATGTTTAGAATTTATTTCAAAGTCAAATGAGAATCATTTCTAGAGGAACAACTTCATTTTAATATTTGAAGAATTCCTGCAAACAGATATCCAAGGAATCTGAGTTCATAATATTAAAATTTAAAATACTGAAGAAAATAAATCACTATGAATGTGGAATTAGAAGCACAAATAATTAGATTCCATCTAAAATGAGCATATTTGTTGTTTAAAAGAATAAAAAAGGAAGCTGTCTGCATTATAGAGGAATAGGAGGTGATAAATATGAACAAGCAAACTGGAAGTAGTACTCCATTTGTAGCAAAATGTACGCAACTAGAGGACATCATGTTGGGTGAAATAAGTCGGACCCAGAAGGACACTGCATGTTCTCCCTTATGTGTGGGAACTAAAATTTAAGAAAAAAAAAAAAGAAGAAAAAAAGAAAGGAATGTCTGTGTGTATCAATATTGCTGCAAATATAGTTTTATAAAACTTTTATACTTTTATGAAACTAGTGGTTAGGAATGTTACACTACTATAGTTTTAAAGATCTGTGATCACTTTAAAATTTATTGTATATGGGAGAAATGGTCGTTTTTCCATTCAATTATTTTCATTGTTTATAGTCATTGTCTATATCCTCACTAAAGTAGGGTCTTTTTTGCTTTTTACTTGTTAAACCTCTTTTTTTTAGAAAATTTTTATTTAATAAATATAAATTTTGAAAGTACTATGTGAATTAATGGTATAACTAGTACTCAAACAGTACTTTATACTTTGTGTTAATTAAAAATGAATCTTAATGAAGAATGGAATGGGAGAGGGAGTGGGAGATGGGAGGGTTGTGGGTGGGAGGGAGCTTATGAGGGGAAAAAGCCACTATAATCCAAAAGTTGTACTTTGGAAATTTATATTTATTAAATAAAAGTTTATAAAATTTTTTAAAAAAAGAAAGTACAACTTTTGGATTGTAGTAGTTTTTCCTCCATAAACACCCTCCCACCCACAAACCATCCCATCTCCTACTCCCTCTCCCATCCCATTCTTCATTAAGATTCATTTTTAATTATCTTCATATACAGAAGATCAACTTAGTATATACTAAGTAAAGATTTCAACAGTTTGCACCCACACAGATACACAAAGTATAAAGTACTGTTTGAGTACTAGTTATACCATTAATTCACATAGTACAACACATTAAGGACAGAGATCCTACAGGGGGAGCAAGTGCACAGTGACTCCTGTTGTCTGAGAAACTCTCATGGGGTTTTTAGCTAGATCCAAATGCCTTAAGGGCTGATTCCAAGGCCAGAATGCTGTTTAGGGCATTTGCCATTCTATGAGTCTGCCTTGTATCCTGCTTCCCATGTTCAGTGTAGTATTAAGCCTTATTACTGTAATGTTAATTTAATGTTAATGTTATCAGAAAAATGTTTTAAAAAATGGAGAAGGAAGGAGAGTGGGACAGAGGGAGGGAGGGAGGAAGGCAATAGCATTATGTTCTTAGAAGTCTATATACAAAGGGCCGGCGCCGTGGCTCACTAGGCTAATCCTCCGCCTAGCGGCGCCGGCACACCGGGTTCTAGTCCCGGTCGGGGCGCCGGATTCTGTCCCGGTTGCCCCTCTTCCAGGCCAGCCCTCTGCTGTGGCCCGGGAGTGCAGTGGAGGATGGCCCAGGTGCTTGGGCCCTGCACCCCATGGGAGACCAGGAGAAGCACCTGGCTCCTGGCTCCTGCCATGGGATCAGCGCGGTGCGCCGGCCGCGGCGGCCATTGGAGGGTGAACCAACAGCAAAAGGAAGACCTATCTCTCTGTCTCTCTCTCTCACTGTCCACTCTGCCAGTCAAAAAAAAAAAAAAAGTCTATATACAAAGTATATTGAATCTGATAAAATTTAAATTAAATTTTTTTGAAAAAGTAGTGCTTCCCTAAATAAAAATACAACATTATTTAAATTTAAAACTCAGTGAGTGAGTTAAAGAACAGATTGACCAGAAATGAAAAGAGAATTCATGAACAAGAAGATAATTCTAAGGAAATTTACTCTGAACACAGCACAGGAAGACCTGTCTGGTGCTTTGAAAGCAAGATTGAAAGCAAGGACACCAGTGTGAAAATCTTACAGTCATTTTACAAACATCCAGAACAGTGACAATGTGAAGAGGACATGTGTAAGGATTTTCCTGAATGATGGGAGGTCAGGAGTCAGGAAACACGACATGTCACAGGTAGGCACACCCTGATGAACCCGAAGAACACCAAGGACAAAGAGTCTCTACCCATCCAGAGGCAGTAGAGAGATGAGCTCCAAAGAACTGACCACAGAAAGAACGTGAGCGTCTCAGGAGCAACACTGGAAGCCAGAAGACAGTCAAGTCACGTCTCCAGATGAGAGAAAGATCCATGTGGAATTGTGACTCCAGCAAAACAATCTAAGAATGGACGGGCACAGTAAAGGCACGTCTGGACAAGTGCAAGCTGACAGCACCTGACCAGCAGCACCTCACTGCAGGCAGAAGAAAAATGATCTAGTGATAATTTATAGATAGTTCTAACCAAACTTTGTACAAAACAATCATCCAACAGCAGTCACTTATTCATTTCTTTATCCCACTTGGATTTCCTGAGCACGCCTTGGTCTTCAGGCTCGCAAAGAGAATGGGCTTCCACAGAAAATTTTATATTAGTGACCTCAGAATCCAAGGGAAATGTCCATTGCATTAATGCTTTTATGACAGAACGTGGAAAGTACCTCACTAGGAATAGACAGATGATAAGAAAACTATAACAGGGGCTGGCGCTGTGGCGCATTGGGTTAACACCCTGGCTTGAGGCACCGGCATCCCATGTGGGCACGGGTTCAAGACCCGGCTGCTCCACTTCCAAGGCTGCTGTGGCCTGGAAAGGCAGTGGAGGATCGCCTAAGTCCTTGGGCCCCTGCATCCGCGTGGAAGACCCAGAGGAGGCCCCTGGCTGCTGGCTTTGGACCGGCAGAGCTCCAGCTATTGCGGCCAGTTGGGGAGTGAACCATCGGATGGAGGACCTCTCTCTCTCTCTCTGCCTCTCCTCTCTCTGTGTGTGTGTAACTCTGACTTTCAAATAAATAAATAAATCTTTAAAAAAAGAAAACTACAAGTAGTCTGTTTTTGGATCTCCCCCACTGGGCAGGAGCAATGGGAAGGTGTAGGACCCAAGAGCTCTCACTCTTTTCTGTCATGGGAGAGAGGCTGGGGAGTGAGAGAGAAGAGGCCAGATTAAGTTGATGGGTTTTCTAGAAAAAGTTGCATCAATTCAGTCTACAGGAGGTAAGAAAGGCCACAAGGCAGCCTTGTGCGATGCTGAGAGCTCAGGCCAGTGGCCAGGGAAGGGCAGCGAACTCGGTGATGTGGAGCATTTATGACATCCACAGCTGCCCTCCTACATGCTGCTGGGAGTGGCCACGGATCAAAGATGGTGGGTACATCCTGACCCTTGAATCATTCTATAACATTAGAGGAGCTCCCCTGGGAATATAGTTTACGATGCATATGTAGACATTTACATATTTGTATTTACAAAATGTGACATGTCATAGTTTACGATAGGAAGAATATGAAAACAATAAAATTGTAGTTAAGGGAAATCATGGTACATCCACTCAGTGAAATAACACGCAGCCAATACCAATGGCTTATGCTGTGAGAGTAAACAACCTAGATATAAAACGCCAGGAGCCATATGACTGCCACTCAGTGAAGACATCCATGGGAAGAATAATGGTGAATGAGAAAATAGGCTCAAGGGCTGAAAATAGGCTCTAGGTTATTTTCATTAGGAGGGCTATCAATGATTCCTAATTCCTACTTCTGTGTATCTTTGAACTCTTTATACAGGTATGTATCATTTTCATAACAAAAACAAATTCTAAATCATGAAATCATGAGCTAACCATGTTTCACAGGATGCTTACCTTGCGCGAAGTGAGATGGTATCAAAAAGGCACAGAATGAGAACTTCTCGGGTTCTTTCTCCACCTGTGGAAGTGCTGAGCCTCCAGCTCTGGGCCATTTCTTCCTTCTGCTCAGGCCAGAGTTAAGTCCTGGGATTTTCATCCACTGAGCTCTCCCACCAAGCTCCCAAGAGCCTCTGGGCTTTGGGTTCTCTATGGAGGTCCAGGCATGCCTGGAGTCGGCTGGAGCCCAGACTCTCCACCTCCAGCACTCACGTGGTGGGCTGCAGGTGCCTCTCCTTCCGCATGACTCTCGCCTTCTCCTCACACCTGCCCTAGATGCCAGCAGGAGCACTAAGATCCCCTTCAGGGCCAAAGGCCTTGCTCCCCCAGCTGCTGGGAGTGCTTCCAACTGCTAGCCCTCCTCAGGATTTGCCTTGGCTTCGGAGCATCACCTTGCTCAAGCTTATGTTTCTTCCTGGTCAGCCTACATCCAGCAACTGGCCAATAACAGCAGCGTAAAATCACAGCCCCTACTGCAACAACCCCAGCTCCGAGCTCTTGATGGTATAGATTGAAAGCTTGTGTTGACTCCGTCTTGCTTCGCCTCTCGCACTGCCTGATCCTTCTTCCTCCAGTAGGGGGTGGCAGGGTGGTATTTTTTTTTTTTAAGTTTGCAGAAAATGGAATCAAAGGATATATTTATATTGGCACAAAGAAAACCTGAGACTCATCCATATAAAAGGTCTTCAAAGTATTCCTGGAAAATGTGTACTATGCAAAAAAGACTATTTATGGACTTAAAATTATTTTGTACCAAGACGATTCCATTTCCTGTGAACTTGGAAGCACTCTTGTCTTACTCCCATAGACCAGCTTCCTGAGCACTCTGTGGAAACTCCCACACATTCACTTCCATCTCTGTCTACTGCCCGGGTGGGCTGCCTGCAACTCCTGCTGAAATCCCCCCTTCAGGTGTCTCTGAGCTGCTAGCAGCAAGGGCCACTTTCTGCCTGCTCATTATCTCAGACTGTCCCCAGGTTCATCCTGGGGTCCTGCCCCAGCTAGGATGTCTGCCCTTTCAGCCTGTCCCTCCCCTTTCTTGAGTCATCTTATCCTTTCCTGAGGACAGACTTGGCAAGCCTTTATTATCTACCAGCATCCTGCTAGTTTCAGCCAACAGAAAACAGACATGGTGCCTGTCCCCAAGGAGTTTTCAGGTCAGCACCGGGAACAAACCTTAATGAAGTTGTCACATGAATTAATTATGCCAGCTTGAATCCCATGAAAATGCCAATATTAGGCCACTATAGCTCATAAAGCCAGCCCTCGCATTTGGTTCAAACTAAAAATTGTAAATGGAAAGAAAGCCCCAAATCTTACTTTCATTTATTAGCAGTAATTTTTCTCAGTGCTCAAACCAAAATTCCTAACCCCTTTTTTCTGGTTTCTTTTCTTTCCATCATTGGTGCCTTTGTCATTTTTGTTAAAAAAAAAAAGCTAATATCCCCCATAAGCCTGATTGAAAATTGATTCTCTCTCTTAGTTACTTATGTTCTGCTTGTTACAACTAACATTGAGATTGAAATTGAAAAGTGCATTGAAAAATTCAAGCCAGAGCTAAGCAAGAGAAAATCTAAATAAACAAGCCCACAGATGTGCTTGGCTGTTTCTCCAGATGTGCATTTTCGTGACATCTGACAACCAGAAATGGGTGGGCTTCCCCCTCCCCACTCCCCACCCCATAGAGAGACACCTCAATGATGATGGGCTGAAGCCATGGCTGATATAAGGAAGGAGACTCCATTGCAGCCATTCCAAGGCCAAAGTAAAGATGAGCGATGGGGAATTTCCCAGGGGACAGCCCTCTGTAGGCCTCGGTGGACAGCCACATGACCATTTTTGTAGGAACAGTCAGGATTCGTGCAAAAAAAGAAAACATGAAAACTGAATGGAGTGGAATGGAAGGGGGAGTATGGGAAAGAATGGGGCAGCATGGTGGTGGCAACTCATTTGCCATGGAAGTCTTTGTATTCCAGATAGTTGTTGTGTAGCCTTCTCTTCTTCTTCTTTCCTGGTGTTGGCACGAAATTCTAACAACCCTCCAAGGTGTAGAAATCTCAGAACTGAAGAGTCTGAGTTCACCCAGGGCATCGCAGACAACAACAATACAAACTAGACATTGAATTTCACAGGGCAAGACTGGGTCTTGGGGAAGCCTTTTGGACTGTAAGTAGATCAGGGAACGCAGGGTAGGCCTTTCAGGCCATCAGAGATTCAGTGGGGCTTTCCCTTCTCTTGTCTCATTAATACTTCCTATTTGGACAAGTAAAGTTCTCACCCTGCCTCTGAGACTGAAGTCACAGAACAGGAGATGTCAAGGGAACTGGGCCTGGAATTGTTGACCAGCTACTGCCCACATCCAGGGCCACTCTCACCAACTCCTTGGATGAACCCTGCATGGACACTATGGAAGCTAAGACTACAAATTATGCACACAGTGAAACACACACTCACATGTGATCCTGATGGTGGTCACCTCTCTTCTGAGATGCTAAAATTCTGTAAGATTTAATAACCAATGTGTCAGGAGTTATTGGAGGCAGAACACAATAGCCTTTCTCAGAATTAACTAGGAGTCTTCCTTTTTCCTTGCTGGGGTGGACAGACTTCTAGGATGGGCCCTAAGATTTCTATGTCCTGTCCAGATACCCAGGGCTTTTTGATAGCAAACCAAGGCCAGGCTATTTCCAGTTGGCTACACACTGTGCAATTGATTTTTTTAAACTTTTATTTAATGAATATAGATTTCCAAAGTACAGCTTATGGATTACATTGGCTCCCCCCCCCAATGACTTCCCTCCCACCCGCAACTCTCCCCTTTCCTGCTCTCTCTCCCCTTCCATTCTTATCAAGATTCATTTTCAACTTTCTTTATATACAGAAGATCAATTTAGTATACATTAAGTAAAGATTTCAACAGTTTGCTCCCACATAGAAACACAAAGTGAAAAATACTGTTTGAGTACTCGTTATAGCATTAAATCACAATGTACAGCACATTAAGGACAGAGATCCTACATGAGAAGTAAGTGCACAGTGACTCCTGTTGTTGACTTTACAAATTGACACTCCTGTTTAGGGCATCAGTAATCTCCCTGTGCTCCAGTCATGAGTTTCCAAGGCTATGGAAGCCTTTTGAGTTTACCGACTCTTATCTTATTTAGACAAGGTCCTAGTCAAAGTGGAAGTTCTTTCCTCCCTTCAGAGAAAGGTACCTCCTTCTTTGAAGACCTGTTCTTTCCACTGGGATCTCACTCACAGAGATCTTTCATTTAGGTCCTTTTTTTTTCCAGACACACTGTGCAGTTGTATTATGTGATTGTTCTGGACTCTTGTTGCTTGCTCTGAAATGCTAGTCACAGGTTTGAATTGACCTGCTGGCAGTCATACTTTTAACAATGTCTTTGTGAAGATCCTACTTACTGGCAGAAATGTCAGAATTGATTGAGTGTCCATATATTGGTGGGTCATCATTATTCGTACACTCAGTTTTCTGAGTGCTCCCCCTAGGCAAGGCCCTGTCTGGGGCATGGGAATTACTTCAGTGATCCAGGAAGATGAGGTCCTGGTCTCTCAGGAGCACACAATCCAGAGCAAGAGAGAGACAAGTATGTCCTCCAGGAATGCAGGGCATTAAATGCTAGAGGAGGACAAGTACCATGGACTCCAGGGCTCGAATCAGGCTGGGCAACATGGGAGAGGGCTTCACCCAGGAGACTGAGGAGGAGGAGAGCGAGGAGGGGCTGTGCGGAAGGGTGTTCAGAAGAGGGAACAGCATGCCAGAGACCAAAGAGGCAGAGCTCTCGGTGTCCACGGAACCACAATGTGTGGGTCATTACGCCTGTTGTGCCTGAGTCAAGGCTCCTTCAGAGCAAGCTCAGGAGCCTTGGCTGCGACCAGGCCGAGAAGACACAATCACCTGTGAGACTCACATTTGGCTACGTCCACTCTACGTATTCTAGTGGTAGGGGCTGAACATCCCTAATTCCAAAATCAGGTATCTAGAGGGCTCCAAAATCTGAAAGCTTTTTGAGCATGGACAACTCTACCGGTAGATAATTGCACTCCTGACCCTATGGGACAGGTTACAGGAAAAATTCAGGCAACAAAAAACACTGTTACAAATTACCTTCAGGCTATATGTAAGATAGTTTATTCTGGTTTTAGACTTGGGTCCCAGCACCATGCTATCTCATTATGCACTTAGAAATATTCGAAGATGCAAAAAAATTCAAAGTTGAAAATACTTCTTGTTCCAAGCATTTCAGATAAAGGAGACTCCAGCTCTATTATAAGGAGGAAGATACTTGAAGACAGCAGTGTTTTAAGCTTTGCAGACCACATGCCCTCTGTCCCAACCACTAACTTGTAGTTAAAAGTAGTCATAGACAGTACCTAGAAAAATGGGCATGGCTGAGTGGTCAATAAAATTTCATTCACAAACACAAGCTGTGGACTGCTTTATGGGGCAGACCTTGGTTTATCAACCTCTTCTCTGGAAGCGTGGGCTCCATTTGTCACAATGCATGAAGATTACGTACCAGAATGCTGCAAGCTGCTCCCATAATTCTACAATGATTTTTCAAGCATGATGATGGCGATTACTCAATTGCCATTCCATCCTGCCCTGTTGCCTTTTGTTATCACAGATATGACCAGCACCCCTGGACAGACAATCTTAGAATGCAGGAGCTAGAATGGATATATGAATTGCACAGTCTCATGGATTTCCTAGATAAGGCGATGGGGGACTCTGAGAGGTTTAGCAGCATCCCCGAGACCACAGAACTGGCACAGAACACACACAATTGCTTTCACTGGTGCAATGCTTGCCTTGTGTCAGGACCTGGGCTGGGCGTTTTACACCATTTTCAACTGCCGTCCATGGTACAGCCTCTCCTGCAAATGGGTCTCAGACAAGGATCTTAAAAGAACCCTACATTCCCATACTCTATTGATCAGTGGAAATGGGGATTCCACATGTGGGCTTGTGTGGAGAAGAGCAAAAGGTCAGGCAAAGAGAAGCAGCCAGTTTGAAGGCCACTGGAAGTGGCCAGCACCCCTGGGCCTGCTCTGACCTTTCCTGGCTGCATGACCCCAGCAGGTCACTTAACCTGTCCGAGCCTAATCTAGCTCTTCCTCTGTCCATGCGGGCTTGCTCTGAGAGCTTAAGAAGGCTCTGACTGTGCCTGACAGCCTGGTGCCGCTCACCCAGTGCACATGGAGCAGGGCTACACCTTTGCAGGACCTCCAGCACGTGTGATGTTCAGCGCTGTCCTCTATGGTGGCTGAATGAACAGCTGGAGCTTCTATGAATGGTTTGGTGCATTCCTGGGTCTTCAAGAGCTCAAAGCGCACCTTAGACAAGTGATTTGGGAAGTCCCTCCTTCGCCCACACAGAGCCCTCCTTCGTCCTCAGAGCCCACTCCCTAAATGTCAGCCAGGCTCAGACCCAGGCTGGGCACCGTGAATTTCCCACAGACACCTGTGTGATGTTGCTGTCACTCTTTTCTCTTGGGCTGGCCTGGAGCAGCCCTGAGGTGCTGGCAATGTGCTAAGAACCCTAAAAGCAGGGTCTCCTGTGGCCTCCACCATCCCTGAGGGTCAGTGTGATGGCTGATTGTAGGGGTCACCTTGACAGGAGTCAGGGCTTCCTAGCGAGCTGGCAAAGCGTGACTTCTGGGCCTCTGGGTGAGGTGTTGCTACAGGAGACTGGCATGTGGGCCCACGGACTGGGTGGGTAGGGAAAAGCAGCCTTGGTGTGGATGGGCAGTGCTGAACCTGCCGGGGGCATGCACAGAACACAAAGGCAGGGGAAGGGTGAGTCCTTGCTCTCTCTTTCAGGGCTACTCTGCTGCCCTTGGATGTTAGATCCCCAGGCACTGGAGCCTCTATGCCAATATTCACAGCAGTGCCCCTTCCGACCCCCAGGTTCTTGGGCCTCAACTTAGAGTTGCGCCATCAGCTTTCCTGAGGTTCTTGGGCTTGGACTGAGCCATACTCCTGGTTTTCATGGATCTTCAGCTTGCAGATGGCCTCTGAGGGACGTCTCAGGCTCTCTCACTGTGTGTGCTGGTCCCATCTCATCTCTCTCTCATCTATCTGTCTCCTAGTTGGTCTGTTTCTTTGCAGAACCCTGACTAATAGAGTCAGGTCAGAGAAGTTGAGGGCCTCGCCCAAGGCTGCAAACAACACTAACAGAGGCTGGCTCCATACCAGCTTAAGTACTTGGAAAACAGGGAGGCAGCAGGCATGGTTCTTGCCCCCAGTAGCTCTTAGGCTAATAACAGTGGAAACAGGCACAGAAGGAGTTTGTGTCATTACAATGACATAAGCAGGATTAAGGAGAGGCCCAGCTCCATCTGCAGGGACAGGAGAACCTTCCAGAGCAGGTAGCACCCAACCTCAACCCTATGGGTCCCAGGAGGGGCTGGAAAGCTTGGTGTTCGAATAATGGGTGCTCTAGGCTTGAATCCTTACCAGTTGAGTAGCCTTTGATGCATAATCTCCCTGTGCCTCAACTGCCTGAGCTGTACCATGGGCTCATAATACAACCTGCCTCCTAAAATACTACACGGAGTGAATGCGCTAGGAGGCAGGAAGCAGCCACTCACGGTCCCTGGAGAATGGTGGGCTGAACCCAGTGAAGCCGGGACAGGCCTGGGGCACCCTAGCAGGAGATGCACCCGGGCAAAGAGCCCCAAGGTTCATCTGTGGAGCAGACACTGGAGAAGGCCAGACCCTCTCAGGGGTGCATGTGCGACCTGTCCCTGTCGAGGACCACTGGGGACCTGCTGCACCATGGCCACGTCTGTGCCTGACCATGATCCTGCTGGCTGCAGGCAGCTGGACAGCTGCCACCTGAGAGCCATCCAGGGTTTCTCCCCAAGTGCGCACAGCCCAGCCTCTGCTCCCTCGTGCCAAGCAGCACAGACAGCATCTCTGTGAACCTCGAGGTCCTGCAGGCCCTGGCAGCCCCGCGCCCCTGCCACTCCCCGCCCACCACGCACACCGCCACAGGCCCAGTCATCCTTCTTCATTACAGACGGGTCCTCCCGCCACTGAGACCTTGTCCTGGACGCTTCTGACAGGCGCTGGACTCCGACTCCTGGGTCGATTCCACAGACGCCCCTGCTCTTTCTAATCAGAACAGTGCTGCATGACACCAAGTCCACTCTCCTTAGAACGCACGGGGCTCTCTGAGAGGTGCTCAGATGATGATTAATAGAGGCTTGGGCCCAGCCTAATCAAGCCCATACGTCTTCATAACCTGGGAACGGAGCAGCAGCGGCAGACAACGGGGCAGGAGCCTGGCCTGCACTGGGAGGAGGGGAGTCCATCCAGCGTTCCACCAAGAGCACACAATTGGGTCTTTGGTAAGGGGTGCCCAGTGCGAGCCCCCGGTGCAGGGAAAAACCTCGGGGGCACAGGGAGGCGGGGGTGTTGTGGGGGCATGGCAGCTGAGTGTGAATCTGGGCTCCCCCACCGGCAGCTGTGGGATCCTGACTTCCTCGTGGTAATGGTGATACTGAACCCCAAGAGTAATTGAGATCAAGGGAGATATTTCAAAGAAGCTCTTAGCACAGTGCCTGGGTTATAGTCAGAGGTGCACAAGTTCTGTCTAAGAGAGAAAAACACAAGTGTTGCTTCCATGGGTGGCAGGGCCTGCAGGGAACAGACCTGCGGAACCTGCCTGCCTTTCAGCCCTGCTCTCCTTCCCAGGATGCATCCAACCCATTCTGGGATCTTTCCCGTTTGCTCTCCCATCACCTTGCAAATAAACATAATTAGCCACGCTGTGACTCCTGAACAGACAAGCTCACCAGTGTGAAGTGAGTCACACAGTGAGGCCCCTCCCACACCAGGGTGTGCAAACCTAAGGGAGAGATTTGAGAGTAATTCGTGGTGGATTTGCAGTTGAAAATCAACGGTCATAAAACTATCACAGACAGTGTTTCTGCTGGAAAAATAACCGTGATTATTACGATAATCCCACCACGCAATTTTATTAAATCTTCCCCAAAAACCTTGGGAACGCTGAGGTGAGCCATGGCTGCTTGCTGTGTAAATGCAGCTCAAGGTTCCATACCCATTCCCCCTGCACCCACAGGCAGAACCCAGTCTGGGAGACCTCAGGGACTTGTGGGGGTCACCCACTACCACAAGGGTGTGTGGAACACAGGTCTACGGGCCCACACCCCAGCTGCTGCAGAACTTCCTGCCCAGCCACTGTGCAGGGCACCCAGCGTTTGGCTGCGTTGAATTTCTGCTTCCAGGAGAACCAGAAGCCATCTTCAGGGTCTCGTCCAGGAGTGCAGAGCAGCACTGAGGGCCCCAGATTCTTTGTTTCTGAGTAGATCCCAGCCTGGCCTGGCCCACTGCTGTTTCCGAGAGCTCCAGTTCTCTCCGGGGACCGCTTCACTTAGCCGCAGGGAGACCCAAATCGGGAAAACCCTCTAAGCTCTTTTTACAGATTCTAGGGGTTCCAACTGTGACGTGAGAACAAGAGGTGCATTTGTGCCTCAGTGTGTGGTTGAGACAGGTCTGGAACTTTTCCCAGGAGGCCATGGTGCAGTCCAGCCTGATTTTACAGGGGAGGGAAGAGGGGCTTGGAGCAAGGAGACTCGACCAAAGTCACACTTCCTGTTGGTAACCCTCACATCAGACTGTGCCAATCCACACCCCTCTCTCACACACACAGGCTCACCCTGTGTAAGCTCCTTGCTGAGTGCACAGACTGGCAGCCATCTAACCAGCATCCAGACCCTCTGCTCAGTGGCTCCCAAAATACTCTGGACCACCACCAGCAGCACCCGGGACTTTTTTGGAAATGCAAATTCTCAGGTCCCTTCCCAGACCAAGGAATCTGGAACCCTGGGCCCAGTGCCTAGCCATCTGCATTATAACAAGCCCTCTAGTACATCTGATACAGCCAGCATTAAGTAGCCACTCCTGACCAGCATGTGGGCTGACCCTCCGCACACCCCTTGTGCCGCTGGACGTCAGGTGCAGCTGGGGATTTCACAGCCGTGGAACCTAGGGTTCATACCCAGTGTGGGTAGCATCACAGCCTAGGTGCCCAGCAGCCTGTCTCTAGTGGGACCATTTGGGGCTGCACCTCCCTCGAGGTCCCTGGGGCACTGGCCCTCACATGCAGCACAGTGCCCCGTTCTCCCTGATCCCACACACAGCACATACGTGCTCCCTGCAGCCACGCCCCTGCAAGGTCCCTGAGACGCAGACTGCACTGATGCATGCGCCTGCCTCCCCAAGGGAAAGGGGAGGGCAGCTCCACCCTCCGTGGATGCGAGCGTACAAGGAGTGCTTTCCAGGGGGCTGTCCATGCAACATAGCCTTTGCCCCTGGCCTTTCTTCTTCCCCTGCTTGAGCCACACACACAAAGGCGAAGGCCAGCTTCATGGTGGAAGCCACCTGCTGAGCACTGCAGAGCACAAAAGTCATAGAAGCTGGTCCCTGAGCAGACGGAGCGGCTGTACCATGGAGTGCACTCTGCAGGTGGCACCAAGGGCCTGTGGCAGGATCTCAGCTCTGCCACTCAGGGACTTGCAGTGTTGGGCAAGGTCTTTCCACCCTCGGGGACCATGGAGGTAAGCACCTCTTTCAGACAGGGCTTTGGGGAATGGCATTGGATGAGGGAATACCAGACTGTGGCCCAGGCCAGGCTTATGGTCAGGGACCACTCATGCTAGCTGTTAGAATGTCACTGCAGGGTCAGCACCTTCAGAGGAAAACAAGCCAATTTGTTTAAACCTATTTTTCAGGTTTGTAATACAATGCAGTTTTACCTTTTTTGACACTTATTCAAAGTACCAAAGTTCTGGCACTTGCATTGTGGTGAAGCAGGTCGGGCCACCACACGTGACACTGCCATCCCATAAAAGCACTGATTCAAGTCTTGGCTGATCCATTTCAGATCCAGCTCCCTGCTAATGCGCCTGGGAAGGCAGTAGAACACGGCCTAACTACTTGGGCTCCTGCCACTCACATGGAAGAATTGGAATCTTCCAGGCTGAACATGCCCCTGGACAGGCCGGGCCGTTGTCTCTGCTGTGGTGCCAAGAGGGAGAAGCCCAGGTTGGAAGCTTGCATGGAGGTTCTGTGATTTAAGCCCAGGCCTCTGCTTCCAATCTGGGCCAGAGAAGAGTCCTTAGCCTCACAGCCTGTAGTCCCTCACCTTCTCAGTCAGAATTCCCGGCTCAGCCCAGGGTGCCAGGAGCCTTTAAATACCATGGACAGTCAAGCTGAGGGCCTGGTACCACACGCAGCACCTGTCGCCTCTCCCCGAGCCTGGCTGCCTGGGCTCAGTCCTGCTCCCACACTTCCTTGCTTTGTGACCTGGGGCACCATCACACCCTCTCTGTACCTTGTTTTTCCTCCTGTAATATCACAGTAAACCGTTGCATCTGACTTGGAAGACCAAAGGTCTGGTGAATCCAGCCTGAAAAACACTCAGACCAAGATTCAGCACAATCTTTTCTTTTTTTTTTTTTTTTTTTTTTTTTTTTTTTTTTTTTGACAGGCAGAGTGGACAGTGAGAGAGAGAGACAGAGAGAAAGGGCTTCCTTTGCCGTTGGTTCACCCTCCAATGGCCGCCGCGGCCGGCGCACCAAGCTGATCCGATGGCAGGAGCCAGGTGCTTCTCCTGGTCTCCCATGGGGTGCAGGGCCCAAGCACTTGGGCCTTCCTCCACTGCACTCCCTGGCCACAGCAGAGAGCTGGCCTGGAAGAGGGGCAACCGGGACAGAATCCGGCGCCTCGGCAGGGACTAGAACCCGGTATGCCGGCGCCGCAAGGCGGAGGATTAGCCTAGTGAGCCACAGCGCCGGCCAATCTTTTTTTTTTTTTAAGATTTATTTTATTTATTTGAAAGACAGAGTTACAGAGAGGTAGAGACAGAGAGAAAGGTCTTCCATCTGCTGGTTCACTCCCCAGATGGCTGCAACGGCCAGAACTGTGCTGATCTGAAGTGACCGGGAGGTTCTGGTCACTTTCAGAGGAGAGGTTGGAGCTGCTGTCCAGGGCCCGAGGTGCAGAGCAAAGTGGGTAGAAGTAAGTTCTGGGTTAAACTAAGGGAGCATTTGTATTCCCCTGCTGCTTATCTCTCCTGGCCCTCTCCGTCCATCCACACGGTGCAGTGAGCACATACCGTATGCCAAGTGCAGTGCCAGTGGCTAAAGAAGTAGACATTGCCAAGACACAGTCCCTGCTCTCCAGCTGCCCTTGGTGCGGCAGAGGAAGACAGCACCCAGCAAGCCTTCTCCTCAGGGTCCCCCCCAGCAGCTGTGTCACCCCCAGGTTTTAACACTTCCCACGTGGTCTTGCAGACCTGTCCATTAGCAATGCACTGCCCAGGGGAGGTGCTGAGCCCCGTCTGAGTGTGTAAGCAGAGGCAGAAGCTTTGCCAGAGCTATCACTGGAGGAAGAGTGACCTCTTCTAATGTAAGTGGCCACAGGATGACCCATCCTGGGGCAGGGGGGGCTGCAGCCCCAGCTGGGCCCTCACACATCCTGGTGACTCGGCCTGCCAACCGCCAAGCATCCTTGGCCTCCATAGGCCCACAGAACTCCTCCCCACACCTTGCTCTGCGACCCCTCATTCCCATCTTCACTGGGCCCTAGTGGCCGCCATATTGTTTGTGGCTGGAGTCCCATTCAGTGGGGAGGGGAGCACTCGGAGACTCATAACTCAGAGCGGTTCCCCCTCACCACCTACCCATCCTTCCTCCTGCTCTCCCATGCTAGGTACCAAGGACATCCATTTCCACTGGCTTGTCACTAGGCATTCTGCCAACCTCCCAGGGTCCAGCCCACCAGGGCCACTGGGAGGAGGAGCCGTGCTTTAAACACCCTCCCTGCCTGCAGGTGCCCATCCACCACGTTAACCATTGCCAACCACACTTTCCTTAGGGCGCGTGCTCTCCATGACTGATGGCGACAACCGCTAAGGAGCCCTGGACCGAGGATTTCACATCTGCTGTGGGGTGGGCAAAGCAGTGGTCCTCTGTGTAGTTCCCGAAGGAGCTGCCGGCCAGGCACTGCCAGCCGCAGAGAGGAGCCGAGGGGAGGGAGCGCTTGGTGAGCCAGCGGCCCCGGCGACTCCAGGTGCTTCCCTCCCTGCTTCACCTGCAGCTGCCCTAGAGCTGAATTAATAGCTCAGAGGCAGGAGTGGCGTCCTTCGTATTTTTTCTGTTTCTTTTAAATGACTTTATTTTGTGTAGGTTTCTTCCATTGCTCCTTTCTATATGCTTTAATATTGGAAGACTTCTCAAATCCTTTCTGAAGGCAGGCAGACTATAAATGATGAATGAATAAACACATAAATAAGTGAGGAAGACACAGCCGACTTTTCCAAGTACGTTTTCGTTCCTTTCTGGGTGTCTGTCATTCAGGGCAAATGCCCGTCTCACTCTCTGGCCACAATCACGCACCCTCTTGAAGCCTTTGTCCACCCAGTGTGAGAGAAGCACCTACTAGGTGCCGGTGCACCGGGCCCTGGGTTACCCCGGTGTCCAGAAGCAGGGTGGCAGCCTTGTGGAATAGTGGCAGGGAGGCTGTCCCTGGGAGGCAGTGACTTCCTCTCAAAGAGTGTGTATGGGGCATGGGGACACAGCCATTCCTAACTGGCATCCTAGTGAGTCCTTTCTGGTGACAAAATTGGGGGTGGCAGAGACATTGGGAATCCCAAGTCAGTGTTTCACTGCCCCACCCACCCAACACCCATATAGACTCTCATGGCCAAGGGGACCTGATGAAGACCAGCATGACCCCAGTGGGGTCTGGGCCACTACCCCAGGGCTGGACTAGGTTGGACCTGACAGGTGCTGTGGGGAGGCAGTTACAAGGGACCCTGGTGTGTCTCTTCCCAACTGAGTTTCAAGTGGGTTTGGTGGAGTGAGAGGGACTACAGGGGCAGGAGTTCCCCCCGCAGGCAGGCAGGGTGAATGAGTGAGTAGAATGGGGAGACAATGGCTCTACACCCTTCCTTCCCTTCTCATAGAAAAGTAGGGAGAGAGACCACACGGATGCCACCCACTCCCAGAGGCGGACTCATCCTGTCTCTGTGGAGGGGAGGGAGTCCTGAGCTCCCTCTGGGGCCCGTTCAGTTTGGAAACAGTACACTGTCAATCCAAAGCTGAGCTGTAAGGACTCCTTTAACAGGGAACCTCATGACAGAATCTTCCAGAAAGCTAGTCGGCCCATATCTGTGGTCACCAAGGCTGAGTCATGGAGCCTTGGAGGCAGGAGGGACCCCCAAGGTTGGCTGTCCAGTAGTTTCTCTACTCAGTTCCTTGCAGTCGGGGTGGGGGGCCAGGAGGGTGTTCTGGGTCAGCCCCCTTGGCCTTAACCAAAGCAGCTCCAGTTTCACCAGTTCTGCATGGTTATTGGTGAGATTGTATTAGGAGAAAGGGTGAGGAAACTTGGCCTTGTACATGCAGCACAGGAGGCGGGAATCCCATCCCTGGCTGGGGAGCAGCTAGCACCCGTTTAAACTGCTGGGTGGTAGTGAGCTGCTAATGAAACCCCCAGCTTTCTGGTCCAAGAACAAGGCCAACAGAGGACTTAGAAGTCCTTCAGTGGAGCTCAGAATGGACGCTCTGTTGCTTTCAGCAGAGGCTGCTGGTGGTCATGCAATGTTCTTCCTCTCCTCCTTCCTAAGGAGGCAAAGTTTCATGCAGATTGTGCACTCTGTTAAAATACTGCACTGTCCCTCATTGCCAGGACTGGTTGCTAAGTGTTGGTCAAGACCATATAAACCGGCCAGTGCCACGGCTCACTAGGCTAATCCTCCACCTGCGGCGCCAGCACACCGGGTTCTAGTCCCGGTCAGGGTCCCGGATTCTGTCCTGGTTGCTCCTCTTCCAGGCCAGCTCTCTGGTGTGGCCCGGGAGTGCAGTGGAGGATGGCCCAAGAGCTTGGGCCCTGCACCCCATGGGAGATCAGGAGAAGTACCTGGCTCCTGGCTTTGGATCAGCACGGTGCAAAGGAAGACCTTTCTCTCTCTGTCTCTCTCTCTGCCTGTAAAAAAAAAAAAAAAAAAAAAAAAAAGACTATATAAACCAACATGTGTCAGACTTCCAGAAGAGGTTGTGCAAGAGGATCTGACCTAGCTAGAAGGGGCCTCACTTTTGTCCTTTATATTGCTAGCAAGGGATGTAGAGGCAATGGCTAGAACTCCAGCAGCTGTTTTGGCCTATAAAGTGACTCTCAAGATGAAGGCATACATTTTGGATGGTGGAGAGGAAGACCAGGAGCGTGAAGCCCTGTGATGTCACGGCCATGGCTCTACATTATTTGCTTTGTTTGTGAGCGTCCTTTATGTAAAGGAGAAACAAACTTCTTTCTGTCTAACTCATTATGATTTGTGAGTTTCTGTGAAATAGCGTTAGGTCTACTTAGTTAAAAGAGCACATGACTTACATTGATATGTGGCTGCAAGGACAAAGCTGACACTTTCGCCTTCCCAAGACCCCACGTCTGGAGCTTGAGACAGCTCCACGCTCCCGGCAGATGCCAGACTTCCAATCACTGCCTCTGTCCGGTCCTGACTAAAGATGAAAGAGAAGACAGAGAATTCCAGCCCACAGAGCCTCCTAACAGCTGAGGAAATTCAGAGACCCCCTCCCTGGGAATTTAAGGAGGGGACAAGTGTCGTGCCATGAGACAGCATCCCTCCCTCCGGGGAAGGACTCATCAGCCACACGACAAGGCCGACGGCCGCAGGGCTGCTCAGCACGCGGAACTGGAACATCTCTCTCCTGGTGACAGCACCTGGGGGCGTTAGCTCTTCCTGGAACCACACAGGACAAGTGTCATCTTCCCCAGCAGCCCGGGACACCTCCACACCAAGGGGCAGCCTGCGCTGTAGGGCTGTCCGATAGAATGTGACACAGCCAGTTAAAACCGAATTTCAGATAAGCCGTAAATGTTTCTTTCCTGTGAATGTGTACCAAATATTGCCAAGGCTGTACTCCTACTTAAGGACTTATTTGCTGCCTATCTGAAATCCAAATTGAACTGGGCTGCCTATGTTTTTATTAGCTACACCCGGCAACCCTAGCTTAGGGGCTCGATATGTGCAGACTTCCGGATGGGCTGCATGTGTTTTGGAGAAAGGGTGCGATGAAAAGAAAATGTAGAGGTGCTTATCTGTGACTTCCACCTGCAATGCTCTCCTCCCTCCATGCAGCCGAGCTCTGAGCCAGTTCTAATCCGGCCTTGCTCAGAAGTCCGTGGCCTCCACCAAAACCCTGCTGTCAATGGTAGCTCATAGCAATCCAGAGTGGCATCTATGCCCCGCGTCTGAGCTCCATTACCTAAGTGCTCCGCCACATCAGCCTCTGCCTCAGGGCTGGGAGAAAGCCCAGGGCTGAGCCCACAGTAGCAGCGGTGGGGGTAAAAGTTCCATTCTCTCAACTCAGTGATTGGATGGAGGGCTGGCATGTGACCCAAATCTGCCCAATAGGAGTAGATCCTAGAGTTTGGCAGAGGTAACAGTCTCCAGCTACAGTGATTGGTGGGAAGGCTGGCATGTGACCCAAGTCTGTCCAATAGGGATGGACTTTGAGTCCTGGCTGGGCGGGACACTGCATTCTTGAGGTCCTGAGGGGATGGCCAGTTCTGGAATGGCTCCTTCCCAAGGGAAGAGACCCAAGATACAAGTTGAACTTATTTTCTGGACATTTCTGCTTACCAGCATCAGTAATTCCCCTTTGGCTGAACACCATCTTGTTCCCTTATCCCAGCACTTGCAGACAGAAGACTCCAGCTTCTTAGAGAGCTCAAGAACTGGTGTTGAGAGTCCAGGAGGCCTGTCCCATCCCAGCATGAGGTGTGGGGAGTCCAGGGCATGCAGTGGCCCCCAAAGCCTGGGGTTCCCCTCACTCCTTATTGCAGCTAAACAGATAATGACATGATGATGGTGATGATGGTGATGATGACGACGACGATGATGACAATGACGGCAGTGAACATGTAAGGAGCCCTCTTGTGTGTCAGGTTCAATGCCAAGCATCCTTCACTGTTGTCTCTGGCAATGCCCCCACCAACTGTGAATTCTCTGCTGTTCACATCCTCGCTCTGAAGATGAGGACACAGAAGTCCACACAGGTGACCTCAGTGCCAAAGCCAATGTGGCTAGACTGGAGGCGAGGCTGGGTTTGAGCCTGGATGGTCCAGTTGCAGGGCCTGTGCTCGCCATCACAAGGGGGCCCCCTGCAGGTGCCACGGGTCTCCAGGGCAGTAACAAGGCATCGCCGGGAAGATGGCTGCTCTGTAGGTCCAGGAGATTGGTCGGATCCTCCCCCTACCCTGGTATGCACACATCCCACTGGCTTTGGAGGGGGAAGCCAAGGACTGGCAGGAGACCAGGGTGATGGGTTCCTGGTGCTGTGGGGTGACCAGGGAAGTGGAAGGCACGCAGAGGGTGCCTCTAGAGATCGGCTCTCCCCTCCTCCTCCCGGATGTTGGTCTGAGCCTGTTTGTCATGAGGGCCTGGCTGTTTTCAGCTGAGCCTTCTTCCCTACAATTTTGGGTGCGTTTACTGCCATTCTGATCAAACCAAGGAGACAGCTTTTGTGTGGTGAAAATGGCCCAGAAAAGAGAGTGGCACCTTATAGAGAGAGGATGGGGTGGGGTGTGGGGAGCAAGTGAGACTAGACTGTTACTGGAATTAAGACTTATTCTGTGCATCTGCTCTCCCACAATATGGTGCTGAGAGAGAGAGACCAAACAACTTAAACACAGCTGCCTCCAGTTCGACCAATAAACTGCAGGAGCTGATCCTGATCCTGATTGGAGGAGAGCAGTGTGCTCGGCGTGTGGGCAGCAGAGTTGGGATTGGTGGAAGAGGACTATAAAGGAGGAGAGAGACAACATGCACCAGGAACATCTGAGGAACATCTGAGCAGCCCCTGAGAGAGCCGGCCGGTGGTGTGCCGCCCCTCGGCGGAAGCGGGGAAAGCGGCGGGGGGTGCCGCCCCTCTGCGGAGGCGGGGGCCTGCAGCTAACCCGGGACAGCGTCGTTCCTCCGCGAGTGAGGGAACAACAGCAAACCCGGGGAGGGCCGAGCAGACAAAAGAACAGCGCAGGGTCCTGTGTCGTTCCTCCGTGAGAGGGGGAGCGACAGTGGGGCACCTGCTCTGGTCCCCTCAGAGTAGGCCAAGCCTGTTTCTGTAACCCCTGTGTTTACAAAATGACTCACAACCAGGTGCTGGCTCTAAAGACAGCAAATCACTGGGGAGTCCAGACCCCTGCTTTCCCACTTCCTGCTTCTCTGCCTCCCACGCCCTGCTTTTTCCCACCCCCCTGCAGCTTGAGGATGAGACACTTGGCCAACAAGGTCACTGGGTCCAGAGTGGCCAGTTTGGGTGCTGGCTGCTCTGTGGCTCTACGTCTAGTGCCCCAGGCATGGCAGATGTCCTACAGCTTAGCCAGTGACAACCCGGGGCTGGGAGGCCACTCCATATGCATAGGTGCTGGGGGCCCTCAGACGGTGGGTAGAGCACCCGCTCTCGGAGACAGCATTGTCTCTGGTGTCTTCGGGGAGTGCAGGGGCACAGTGAGCCAGGTCACCAGCCACTGGAGCAGCACCCCAACACCCAGAAAGTCCTGCAGCCACAGGTGCACTGGACATGGCTGCCTTAAAGGCAGCAGCAGAGTGCAGAGGTGGAGGGGAGCACAGCCTGCGCCCACGGTGCTAGGGCAGGCTGTGGGAAGAGGGGCAGCTTTTTGCTGTAGACTCTTGCTCAGGGGGCGGAGTTTCTCCTATCACCTAAGCCTCGTGGCTGGGTCCCTCCTCTCTCAGCAGCATGGACTGCCTGTGACCGTCTTCTGGGCTTGCTGCTGGTGGGGCATCCTTTCACCTGTCCAATTGCCATTGAGCAGCTGCGTGGGGTCCTGCCCCATCTCCTTCACAGTGAGCGAGACGCCAGCGGTGCCTTTGGCTGAGTGGTCCAGAGTTAGGGGCCTGGATTGCCACCTTTTCTAACTAATTCGACTCCCCTGTGCCAAACAACCGAGTACAGGACAAAGCCTCACTGCCTGGGCTATGGGCTATGGGCTCCAATGCCACTGCTGATGCAGCCAGCAGTTCCTAGAAGTGCTCCAGTTGGCTGGGTGCGCAGCACTGGAGGATTCGGGGAGCAGGGCTGAGCCTGGCAAATGAGCCATGGAAAGCTGACGGGCTGCTAGCAAGAGAAGCCAGACATCTCGATGCTGGTACACAGTTATTTAGCAAGAGTGGACATAAACTGCCCCGCTGTGTAAGCCAAAGGAGACAGGCGCCCAGCTGAGCAGGAGCAGGGAAGCAGGCACACCCTCGGTGCTCCTTCCTGAAGAATCTGTGATTTGACCTCAATTACTCAAGTGTAATAGCTTTTGTAGGAAACCACATCCGAGGGGACTACATCCGCAGTAACCAGGTAGAGCCAGTCAGTTAACATGGGGGAATGCGAGGGCGGGCGGAAGAGCTCACCCGTCAGGCCAGAGTGCTCTGGGGTCTGATGGGCACAGCCGCGTTTGTCACCATGAACTGGCTGTCATGAACAGCGCGTCCCTCACGCCCCAGCGTGCCGGCCCAGCACCGCACAGACAGGGGCCCGCAGCTGTCGTGAGCAGCAGTAGCCCAGGCTGGCTGCTCTTTGCTCCCCGTTCCTGCAGGTTCTGATCTCGCCTCTGCCATCATGATCTTCCGACGGCTTCAGACAGCGTAAACGCTCAGAATCGGTTCCCGCCCATCGAGGCAGATGCAGTGCTCTTTGCTGTTTTCCGTCGTGCAGGGATGAATTCTCCCGGGATGGGCACTGATCTCCCTGACAGCTGCGGGCTGCTTCCTGGGTGCATGGGTTTGGAAGTCAGGGGTGGCGAAGGAATTAGCACATCGCAGTGTTTTCTTTGAAGAGATGATCCTGGATTTTGTTCAGCTGAAATACCACACTCGACAAGAAACCTAAACATTTGTCTGGTGTCTGGTTTTTAGGAAATGGGTGCGTTTGTGATCCTTGTGTCCCTTCTCCCTCCTGTGGATCTGAGCCACTCAGGGCGGGGCATGCCTTTCCTGCCCACATCTCTGCACCAGGCACAGGCCAGGCCTAGGCAGAGCACACAGCAGGTGCTCAAACATTGGGTGATACAGTGAGTGTGCCAGGTTGAGCGCTTGCCTTGTAATTTTCCTCTTGTCTGAGCTCCAGCGCATCCTCACCAACTTGTCGCCTCTGAGAATCCCTCAGCAAGCTCAGGAAGGAAGGGTCTACTTCCTCCAGATGCAAGAGCCGAGGCTCAGAGAGCCGAGAGCCCCGGCTGCTCACTGCCAATCTGATGGGGATGAAGAGGTGGAAACGCAGCCTGGCTGGGGAACCAATCCACTAGTAGGACTCCAGGGGCGAGGACACAGCCTGAAAACCCAAGGGGCCAGAACTGGGAGAACAGGCAAGCAGCTCAGGTCCAGCCCTGGGCTGCAGCTGGTCACACAGCTGAGGTCGGGTCCCACAGGCAAGAAAGCCAGGAGAAGAGGGCCCCAGGCAAGTGAGGTCTCAGGAACCAAAGGTAGGGCAATGGACAGCAAAGGAAGCTGAGGCCACCTCCAAAGGGAACAGCCAGGCCGTGACTCACATGACATGGAGTGGCAACAGTGGCAGCAGGAATGCTGAGTACAGAGCGGGGCAGCTGAGCAGGTCTAGGCTGCGCATGCTGGCGTGGGAAGTGTGGGTGATGTGGGCAGGGCGAGTCCTCATTTTGCCAGTGGAGGTCACTGCTTTGGAGAGGACACACCTTTAAAGAGACCAGTCTGTGCCAAGGTTCAACAGCAGAGGTGGGTCTAACGGTGTGGCTCAGGGGGCCACTGCCCCCACAGAGCCACGCTCAGCATGGGGGAGTATTGCAGTGTGGATGTGTGCCTGGGAGCATGGCACCAGGTCCCTTCCACAAGAGAGGATCATGGGAAACAGCTGCCTGCGAGGGAAAGAGGGGCTCCCTGCATGCCACAGGGATGCACGCACCTGCCCCAGGTAGCAGCTTCCTCACGGTGCCGTCAGCAAAGCTCCCCTTCCCAGCCCCGGCATGGATACTGGATCTGGAAAGCCCTCACTCCCGAGTAGCCATGGACATGTAGTAACACTTGGGAAAAGCCCCAGTAGCGTGACGCACAGGGACAAAGGTACCGTTATACTTCTCCATTCCTAGCTCTCTATGCCCCACTGCACCAGCCCCACCCAACAGAGCAGGCTGGGGAGTTTCTTGCCCTCGTGTCTGTGCTCTGCTGGGAGGTCATCTGTGCCGTGGCTCCTTCCTCACCAGCCCTTCCCCAGCTCCGGGGGCTGGGCATTTTGGAAGGGATTCAGAGCAGGGTTAAGTATCACCAGCATCCATCTCTCCCCCTTGTGAAATGCTCTCACTGTCTTCAGAAACACAGCAAACAATTCTTTCATCAATGAAGGCTTATGTGTTCCAAAATGTGTCTAGACTGCATCGCTGTTAGTGGCTGTAGCCTCCCACAAGGCTGTGCAACAGCAAATGAGCTGAGAGCTAGGAGCCAGCCTGGGCCAGGCTCAGGCCTCACCTCCACACTGCACAGGCTGAGATTTGGGGAAATGTTCCCTTCCTCAAGGCAAGGCTGCACACACACACACACACACACACACACAAACACACACAGCTACCTTGCATAGCAGGGGAGCAGGGAGTGCTTGCTTGAGCAGGCCTTAAAGGTGCTAATCACTGTGAATGTCCTTCTCCTTACTATAATCCTGCAATCCGCACCCCAGGACTCCCACTTCTCTCTGCCAGGTATTCAGTGGGGGCGGGCAAGTGCCTCGGTGCAGAAACATCCACACATGCGAGTGCCAGGGTCTCAGGAGCTCAAAGGCAGGTGCGTCCCTGAGACATGGGAGGGAAGCCTCCAGGCTGGAGAGTGTAGCTGGGAAGGCTCAGACTGCAGTGGAAGAGAACAGTGTGGAGCTGTGTGCGGCATGGCTGTTGGGGCACGGTGAGCCCCTGGTGGCCAGAATCCAGGTACAGCAGCGGCAGCTGGAGAGGCAGGCTACCGCCAGACAGGGAGCCTCACCCTTACCCTGGAGCCAATCAGGCAGCATAAAGGAGTGTCATCTAGAGGGTCCATGTGGTGAGGGAGACGATAGACACTGATTGAAAATCAATCTAGTGCAGGGTGAGGGGCACATTATAGAGGGGTTCCAGCTGGAATTGAGACCCCAGGAAGCATCAAGACAAGTGCTCTGCAGTGCTGCCTCTCAGTGACGATGTGGTCTCCTGCCCCAGCAGGTGGCAAGGGGCCTGGGCAGGATGGTCGAAGGCTTGTGACCAGGGGTTAGCACGAGGGGGATGGGGTGGCCCCACCATTCTATACTGGGAGTGTGTGTGTTTGAGGGAGGGGCAACAGCTGATCTATATCAAGCATTTATTGTCTCAGCCTTCATTTTCAGAGCTGGGCACACAGGGCACTAAATCTCAACAACTCCTGTGAGGTGGTCGCTACCATCCCACTGTGCAGGTGAGGACAAGGCACAGGGATGGGAGGTGACTTGCCCTGGTGGGAGCCAGTCTGCAAAAGGACCTCTGTGGTCCCGGCCTCCTGGTTCATACCTTATGTAGGGACCACCCACATTGCAGTGGCAGAGTGATGTTCTGTCACTTTGGAAATCAGGGAACAAAACGCTGCGGCTTCCGTCTTGTGCTTTCCTTCCTTGTAGCTTCCCCCTGTCTGGGAAAGTGAGCTGTCACTAGAGAGTGACCACCATGTGGATGGAATGGAGAGCCCTGGGCAATGGGCGTGTGAGTGCGCCTGCATGCGGGGCTCACCAGCCCCAGACGTCTGACTGCAGCCTTGTAAGACTGTGTAGCACAATGGGTCTCCTGTTCCTGACAGAAGACCCACACGCCAGCACGCATGTGTGTCCTCTCAGCTGCTGACTTCTAGAACAGCTTGTCACACATCAACCGATAGCACACCAGGGGCAGCTCTCCAGCGGCTGCACTTGACCTGTGTTGTAGGATCTCCACGAGCCACGGTGAGGAACCATTCTGAGCCATTTGGAGCATGCTGACTGGGGACTGTGGACATGCACATGTAGGTGTTGTCTAAAGACAGGTGGAGACGCAGAACCAGGCATCAGCAAAGGTGTCAGACACGAGCGGCCAGTGTAGGGTGTAGGACTGACAGGAAGTGAACACACTGTAAATTGCCACTGAGCAAGAACACGGGGAATGGAGCTATTAGGTTCTGTGCACAGCATCACTTTGCCAGGGCTTGGATGTTTCGTCTGGCTTGGGTCACCCTGGAGAGCAGGTTTCTGAGTACCAGTAAGGAGAAACTCTTTGATGTGGCAGCAACTGTAATTTTCACAACACTGTGGAAGGCAACACTTTAAAAAGACGGATTTAAGGACAAATATAAATACACTGAAAAACCCATCAGCTGTTATTTTTAAAATCATAGAAGTTAGAGTCTTTGGAGCCAAACACTACAAGGGTCATTTCCACCTTCTCTGCTTGGAGAACTGTTGACAGCAGGAAACACGGAAAGGAGCAACATGCTCGTCTGAGATGGGCTAAAATTAGCCAGACAAAAGGAAGGCTGCATTTCAAATCCAAAGGCTTCTTTTGGTCAGCTGTCCTCTACTCTGAATAATTCCCTCTGGTACTTCTCTCCCCTAGAGCTATGGGTGCGTGATCCTATGTCGCTGTGATCAGGGACAAAGAGCACTCACAACGGATGATGTTGGAAGCACAAAATCCTGAACCGTAGTCTCCGTCCTGCAGGGCCACTATGTCCTGGACACTGCTTCCCCCAGAATTCTGCTGCTGAAACCCAGCATCCCATGTGAGTGACAGCACTGAGTAGGGCCTGCAGGGAGAGACTAGGTCCCGAGTGCTCCTCTCCCACCAGAACCCCCTCTGCACTTCCACGCTGTGAAGGCACACAAAAGGCACCATCTCTGAAGCCAGAACAAGCCCTCACCTGATGCTAAATCTGCAGGTGCCTTCACCCTGGACTCCAGCTCCACAACCGTGAGCACTGACTTTGCTTATACATTAGTCTAGGGTATTTCGTTAGAGCAGCTCGAATGGAGATTAGCACCCAGAAGGGAGGTGCCGCTGCAACAACACCTAAACTCGGAGAGTGGCTTTGGGAGCAGATGATGGGCAGAGGCTGGGAGAGTTCTGAGGTATGCTGGTGATCCTGGCGAGGGGTCGGAAGAGAAGGGCTGTCTTCTCGCAGACTGCCTCAGTGGGACGAATGCAATGCTGATAGAAAAACGGATGGTAGAGCCATTGTGATGAGGTCTCAGATGGAAGTGAGGGCACATTATCAGAAACTGGAGCAAAGGGGATCCTTGCTATAAAGTGGTAAAGAACTCGGCTGCCTTGTGTTCATATCCTGGTGTTGTGGAATGCAGAACTTGCAACCAGTGAGATAGGACATTCAGCAGCTGAAATCTCTAAGCCAAGTGTTGACGGTGCAGTATGGCTTCCCTTCTGCTTATAATAAAATTCAAGAGATAAATGAATTAAAGATGGAATTTATAATTAGAAGGGAAGAAAGACCTTAAAAGATGTGTAAAAATCTTAGCCTGGACTTGTAGTAAAGAATGAGAAAATGTGTTCGAGAGAGAAAAGCAAAGGTGTGACTAAGTGACCATTAGATAAGGATATTAGTATATATGGGCAAAAGTCTGGGGATGATAGAATGGCCCTAAAGCTATTTCAGAGACCTCCAGGGTTGCCACACTCACCACAGGCTCAGAATGCTAGGGCCTTGATTTTCAGGCACAGTCCCCAGCATTCTGGCACAGGGCTCCATGGCAGCCCCACTGTGGCTGAAGTGGGCCTGCGTGTGCTTGGGCCTCTACTTCACAAAGCAGCATCCACGTGGTGCCGTCTCCACTGGGGTGCAAAATGCATGAGCTGTGAGGTCCAGCATCGCTAGTTCTACTTAGATTTCAAAGGCTAAGCCAGAAAGCTTTGGGGTGGAGAGGGAAGGGGTGAGTACAGAACACCCACTATGAGAACACTTAGTGGAGCCAGGAGTGTCAGGCCACGTTGTCTGCTAGGGAAATGCTCAATGGAGCTCCTGGTGTGCAACTCCAGCCTGGGAAAGTCACAGGCACAAGACCTCAGCCCATGAGAGCTGCCATATGGACTGCACCCAGCAAAGACACGGGGCAGGGCCCATCTGGAACCTTGAAGGACCACCCCCCACCCCAGTGTATCCAGGATGTGGGATTTCAAGTCACAGACTATAGATGCTCCTCAACTTGTACGTGGGTTACATCCTGATAAACTCACGGTAAGCTGAAAATATCTTCAGTTGAAAATGCATTTAATACACTTGACCAACTGAACAGACTAGCTTAGCCATCCCACGTACTGCAGAGCTGTTTACCCAGTGGCCCGAAGGCTGACTGGAGATGAGCACCAGTCCAAGCGCAGATCAAAACTACAATTCGAAGTATGGTTTCCACTGGTTGTGTAACACCTTCACACCATCATGAAGTCTAAAATTACACTGAATCACTGTACCCTGGGGACTGTACTTATTCTGGAAATGTAAGATTTAACATTTGCTTTTTGGGCATGATGGCTTCTTCTTTCCCTTCCTATTTCGTTCTTTCGGAATGGTCACACTTACCCTAGTATCCTATGTCTATCCCATCAATGTATGAGAGTTCTTGGGAAAATTGAATTAAAAGATAAGTGTACCTTGGTGCAAAGCATTTCCAAGTAGACAGTTTTCTCATGGCAGGTAGTTTCCATGACCTTTTTGAGGCCCCTTTTTAATTTGGAAGAGTGTTTGATTTCACAGGTTCACAGGACAGAGAAATGTAAGGATACAGGCTACCTTGAGACTCACATCTGATTTAGATGAGACTCTAGGGGCTGGAACAAATTAATACCCATGGGCCTATTGGGATGGGATTCATGAATTTTGCATGTGAGAAGGGCATGAATCTTAAAGAGGCCGGGGGTGAAATGCTATGGTTTACCTACTCCCATCTCCAAATTCTTACATAGGAACCTAATACTCAGTTGGCAGTATTAAGAGGTGGGGCCCTTGGGAAGTGGCTAGGTCCTGAGAGCTCTACTCTCGTGAAATGTGGTAGTGCTCTCCCTTTTAAGAGGAGCTCCTCTGTCCCCTTCAGCCATGTGAGGTCACACAGAAGGTGCCATCGATGAGGCACGGACAGCCTCACCACACTCCGCCAGTGTCTTGTTCTTGGCTCCCCATCCTCCAGAATGTGAGCAGTACCCTTCTGTAGTCCACAATGACCAAGCATAAGGCACTTTGTTATACAGTCCAAAAGGACTAAGACTAGGGCTGCAAAGAAAGCCAATGGCTAATACAATGTGATTAGGCACATGTGTGTATTATAGGGGTTTCTGGACTGTTAAGATTTTAGTTACTGTAGATTCAGAGGAAGAGGGAGGAGGCCTGTAATGGCAGGGGCTGGGCCAAGGCCAAAGCTGGAAGCTGGGAACACAATCTAGGTCTCCCAGGTGAATGGCAGTAGCCCAGCTCTTGAGGGTTTGGGAATTGCACCCAGGGACTCTGAAATGGGGATGCCAGTGTCCTGGCTAGACTCTTGGTTGTCATCTTTAAATTGCTGTGCCATGAATGGACTGTTTGTGTACAGAGTGATTTCCCTCAGCTTTTGGGCAGCTCAGCAGGACTGGGTAGCTCTGGGTCACCTCCACTTAACTCCCGTGAGTAGTAAATATATCATTCTATCTACCAAGTCCTGAGAAAGGTGGGAGACATGGGGTTAGAGGAAGCCATTCAGTGAGGTTCAGGGTTTAAAAGGAAGTGGGAAGATCCAGTCCCCAACCTGCGGCAGGCTACACGCAGTTCTCAGTGATGAACACATGTGAGTGCGGCTGAGAGTCGGGAGGTTCATGTCTACCTGGTGGCGATGGCACCCCTGTGAAGTTGGTAGGGAACTCTGACCTCCATCCCCACCTGGCTCCCTCCTGGTTGGGATGGGGTCAGAAAGGCAGAGGGGAAGGTCAGGATTCCGCCCCGCAAGGAGGCCCATGCCCCACACCATGCCAGCAGAGTCCAGGGGTTTAACAGCAGAGACCTTATGAGAGCTGGCACTCCCAAACCTGGCCAGGAGCAATTAGGAGACCCCTTTTCCTTTCGCTTCCCCTTGTTAACAGAGGCCAAGAGAATCCTGGACCCTTTCTCTGTACCCGGCAGTGAAAGGCAGCACATTCCTTCTCTCACCAAAGTCAACTCAAACAGATTTAATTCAGATCAAGAGCCAGGTAACATGAATCTCAGAATGCTCATGTCTCAGCTGGAAATCCTGCGTAAGACAATGGATGGCAATGCCAGGCTGACACAAAAGTTAGAGTAACCTGGTAATTTTCCACCATGGGAATTTAGGGCTAGAGATGCAGGTAGGAGCCAAACCGTTAGTGGTGATAAGCTGAGGAATCTGCCAGTTGAACTGGATGCTGAGGGGAGAACCTAATAATGTTGACCAATACGTAACATGTACAACAATTGGCTGTACTACTCAGCTGGCAGTAGAGCAGCCTGTAGGCTGAGAAAGCATCAGGACACCCATGAGACAGGAAGACCTGCTGACATGGTGCATATACACTCCACGGTCTCCTGTCCCGCCCACCCACCTCTGCGCCTCTGCACCCACTCATGGTGTGTGTTCATGACGCTGAGGTCAGTGCCTGTGTGGAATGTCCTCACTGGCTCACGGACATGCCTCCAACAACTCTTCTCTCCTCCACTCTCCAGTTTTTCCTATCAACTCCACAACCCTCAATAACTCCTTAAAGAGCCCCATAGAGTTGACTGAGCTAATCTCTCCTGTCATTCTTTCTTGAATCTGCCCCATGCCTTCCATCCAGAAATGAACCAGGTCCACCACTGACCTCTGCAGTCATCACCTGCAAGAGGATGGTGTCCCCTTTCCTCACAAGCCTTTCTTCAGACTCCTTCCAGAGTGTTCCTCTCGGATTTCTTCTCCCCGTCCCATGTTGGTTCCTCTGTAGCTCAGCGACCTCTATATCCGTTGTGACATTCTACATATTTGTTATGACCACCCCTCACAGTATAGCTTTCAAGTTAAAGGAGGGGCCGGTGCTGTGGCACAGGTTAATCTTCTGCCTATGGCACCAACATCCCATGCGGGCACTGGTTCTAGTCCCGGCTGCTCCTGAGCCAGCTCTCTGCTATGGCCTGGGAAAGCAGGAGAAGATGGCCCAAAGTGCTTGGGGGCCCCTGCACATGGCTCCTGGCTTCAGATGGCTCAGCTCTAGCTGTTATAGCCATCTGGGGAGTGAACCAGCTGATGCAAGACCTTTCTCTCTGTCTCTCCCTCTCACTATCTGTAACTTTACCTCTCAAATAAATAAAATATTAAAAAAATAAAGTTAGAGGACATTTATATTCTGGTGGCTTTCTTCAGCTGAAATCTCCCTCCTCCTGGTCTGCATCTCGAACTGAACACATAACCTGTGTCTCATATAACCTTCCCACTTTGCAAAGAGGGTATTTCCCCAGTGGCTCTAGAACAAAATCTCTGCATCCCCTAACTTTTCATTTTCTGCATTTCACAACTGGTGCACTAAGTCTTCTCGGGTCTACTTTACAAGTCTTGCTTGTTCTCAGTACCCTGGACCATGCTCACGTCTCTGTATCTTCATTATACGGCTTCAACTGACTCTTGCCACTGTGCTCACTACAGTGATCCTGGCACAACCAGAGGACCTTCTCACACCTCATCCTGCAAAGCTTAAAGGAAAGCTCAAAGCTGCTCCTACAGGCTCTGGCCTCCAGGCAGCTCCCGATCTCATGTTATTGTTGTTAGACTCTTGCTCACTCCATTACTTCTACACTGGCATCCAATTCTTCCTCGAGTACCTAAGGAGGGAAGGGTGCTCCCACCTCAGGATCTTTGGAAAACATCTCACTACTTCTCTTGGTCTCTGTTAAAACAACACCTTACTATACCTCAGTCACCCAAATTAAAGTCTAACCCTCCAATACTGTGCTCTAGTGGCCTGCGGAGCGCTGTCCCCATCTCACTTCTGGACAGTGTCAACTGTTCCTGATGGCCTGCCTCCCCACCACTTGAATGTATGTCTCTCCAGGTTGGACTTCCTTTGTTTTGTTCTCTGCCTTCTATCATGCAGCAAAATGCCCAGGAGGCTCTCAATGCATGATTTTAATGAATTAAGTAATGCAGGAAGTGAGACAGGAGGTCAAAACTACAGTAAGAATGAGATCAAGTAGAATCTAAGATGACTGGATGGGATTTTACTTGTAGGCTTACAATTTTATCAGTGACTCAGCAGGTGGAAAGGATGCAAACAAAAACAGAGTTCAAATTCTTTTCCATTTACCACACTCTGGCTTTTTTCTAAAGTTTCTGTTCATTTAAAATTAATTCCAAACAGAAGTGTTCTCTGAGTTGTCCCTCAACTGCCCACACACAGCCTTCGTGAGCCTGGTGCTCCTGCTCACCGCTGTTTTAACATGCCGGTTTATAGTCCATGCATTTCTGGGATAGGGAAACATGTATTCAGCTGTTTTTAAGATCTACCATAAGAAGATAGGCAAAAGCTAAACTATTCAGTGTTATTCTATGGTTAACACAATGTTCCAGACGTGGTTCACTGTAAAAAGTAAATGCCTTGAGGAAATGTCTCTTTAAGGTAAGAAAGTGACAAAACAATGGGTAGGACTGTTCTTGACATTCCAAGAGTGGGAAATACGGGTGAGCTTCCAGCCAAAGAAATGAAACACATCCTCCTGAGGCAAACTGAATTTAGTTCACAACGTGTGATTTAGAGTAAATGAGGAAAAGAGAACAAACAGAACAATACCGTCTGCAGGGATTACGACCTTTATGTGCCGTGACAAATTACAGGGAGGCATGAAAAATCAGGCTGCTATCCCATATCATTTTGCTTCTTGAAGAAAACCTCTATAATTAATCCTTTAGGTGACAGCATATTCTGCTTTACACTTTTGTGTTTATTGGAGATGGACAAATGAGAAAAGGTGTAGAAGAACCTTGATTTCTTGCAGTGAGTTGCACCTGTAGTTGGTTCTCAAGTGTATAACACTAAAAAGTTGTGCTGACATAAACAGATTTTTTTTCTCACTTTCTAGTGGAGTGGAAGACCTCTGATGGGCACAGTGGGCAGTTTTTATTAATTATTACACAAATCATTGTCTTTTGTTATTAGGAGACAATAAAATTTTTTTTTTCAAAAACAGGATTTCCAAATTGAAATACATACCATTTTATAAAAACATTTCACAGAACACAAATTTGGTTGGAAAAAAAATTAAACTAAGATGATTTTCAAGGTCCCAAGTAGATTCTTTACTGACTAGGCACGCTGGTGAGGTGACTATTCTTAAGAAGTCCATAAACAGAGGGCACATTCCTGAAAGAGAGGAAAATGAAATATATTTGTATATACCAAGGAACTAATAATAATTATAGGATGTGTTAGGAGTGGTAGGATCTAGGCAGAGGAATCAGGTAAGTAGAAATCTAATGAACATATTTTATATGGAAAATAATGCAAAATAGAATTATTAAAAGTAAAGACAACATATTTGTGTTCTGCAGACAGAAAAATTATTAATTCCACTTAGCATCAAGATCAAAATACTAAGTAATATGGGAATTTTTGGGTTAGATCTCAGAATGGCAATGCCTTGTCTTCTGTGAAACTTCTAATGTTTAGACATGAAGCGAGCTCCTATGGGTCCATGCTGGCGCAGTCCTTGCATTCTTGTCATCTGATAAGCAACTGATATATTCTTAACATTTTTTAATTGACAGACCCCAGAAATGCTGATATGCTTATACATAACAAAATTTTGTTTCTTCAAAATCTGTGTGGTGATCAAAGGAAAAACCTAATCACAGTGGTGAAAGCAGCCATTGCCAGTTCACTTTTCTTGCCTCTGTCTACATCTGCCTCACCCTAAGGGATCGCTCATCCATTCAACACAGCTGCAAGCAACCTGGTGCCTGTCATGGCTCCCGGGAGCTAGCCCCTTCCTACCAGATGTGTCTCCCTGCACCTGTCTTCTGGCACCCTGTTTTCTAGCTACTGCATAGATGTTCCCAGCACACAGTGGTTTCCAGAACTTGGCCAGTCTATTAGGTCTACGTTTTCCTTCTCCCTGCCTGCTTGTAAGATTTTGGCTTTGTAGACCCCTTCCAGGTTTCATCTCCCCCCGTCATTCCCAGACCAAGTCCACCACTTTTCCCTGTGTGAACTCTGCCTTTACCAGCCTTTCATGACTGCAGAGTCATCTCTGTCCCCTGCATGAAGCATCAGGGTTGCTAGGATCAATAAGATGCAAATGAAGTTAAGGCTAACACTTAAAAAAGTTGAACTTCAAATAAAGCAAATCTACTGATCTTTAAGTAACCAATGAACATGTTTTGAATAGCTTGTGAGCCAGTGCTTAAAAGGTTTCTAAGATAGAGCAGCCTCGTTTGTGACCCCGGGATAGAGGACAACCACATGTGAGCAGCAGTTCAGGATTAGTTATCTGCCAACTGAGTGCTATGAGCAGGACTCGCAGGCCGAGAAAAGAGGGACTCTCGGGTGAAGGAGCTGGGGAAGAAAACTGTTGGCACAGAAAAGTGCTCTGTTTCTTCCAAAGAGGAGAGGGCCCCTCAGAACAAAAGCTGTCTGTCTACTCAGGGTATCCCAGTGCTTAGCATGAAGCCTGCATGTGACAGGCCAGCCCCTGTTACCTGCTAACATAAATAGGTTCTGCCAGTGAGAAGCCACCAGCACAAGTCAGAGTAAGAGTCGGAAACTTTGTGTTCTCCCTGGTAAAGACACAGAGATGAGCAGCTGGAAGTGTCTGTGCTGGACCTGACACACCCTGTGTCCCCTGGGCATCAAGCCAACCACGTGCCAACACTGTGCAGTGTACAGAATACCATTTCAATGCCACTTTCCAGCAGGTAACTCATCTGTGTGACATGTTAACTGCATTTAGAATTTAAGCTTCCGTCAGAAAAGCGTATTAAGATACACCATGACTTCCATGGGGAACAAGAGTTAACATCTATAGAAATGTAATGACTTGGTAAATCTGCTCTAAGAAATTCATTGTGTGCGCAAGCAGGCACACACACACATATATGCGCAAAAACAGAAAAATAAGCCTGTTTTTTTCTTAGCACTGTCTTTAATGAGGAAAAAATACTGGAAACAAACTACATGTTTGTCAGCAGTTGTTTACATAATGGATCATTCACACAAATATTATTCAGCTAATAAAATATAGCCTTATATTAAAAATAATAGAAAATAAACTCCAACATATATTATTCAGTCTGAAGTGAAACAAGTAGGAGAGAAAACAGCATAAAGTTTTGTACATAAGAATAGTCTTGATAGGGGTGTGTGTGCGCCTAAGCACAGATTATCTCTGCAAAGATACATCGAAAGTTCTAGGAACCGACGGGTATCTGGAGGTACCGTACACTTGGGAAGTTTTAGATTTTGTGCAAGCACACTACTGCCTACGAAACAAAGACGGATTCTGGCTGTCCAGCTTTGCATTCCCCACAGAAACAGCTGCTGGTTAAGGCAGCATGGATCTCAGCTCCGCTGAGAAAACAAACTGCGCAGTGTCAGTGTTTCGAGAATGATTTCATTATTTCACTCGTTGTTCCTCACCTAATACCTCGTTAGCTCTTCCTGTATCTTTGTACCAGGCTAAGATGTACTCTAAGATTTTGGGGTACAAGTCAAAAAAGACATGGTTTTTGCCTTTAAAGGACCTAAAGTCTTGAACTTGAGGAGAAAACATTTGAACAAGCAGAGCAGAGACCTAGCTTCAGGTTAGCACTGCACGTCCTGCAGACGTGGCAGTGGTGTCTGCTCACTTACCCACCTCTGGGTTTGCAGGGTCCTACCTAGTTCAGGAACTGGGAACTGCATTAAGTGAGCACAGTGCACACAGTTAAGTGGCACAGCTCAAACACAAACACTTGAAGACAGACTCTGGCAGATCAAGACCTAAATAGTGGTTTTTGATGGGTTAGGACAAAGTAAGAATATCTGAAAGTGAGATCAAATCAGTGATACCTTTCCTTCACAGATCCCTAGATTTTTAAAAATGTTTGAATGATTTTCCAAAATACATTGTACATTTATTTTAGAAAAGTAATAATTTATTTCACGAAGTGCATAAGCACAAAAAACCATATTTAAACAAAACTGAGATAATTAAAGTCAGCAATTTAATGTTTATTTGTGTAGCTTTGTGTGTGTGTGTGCATACACATATGGAAAGCATTAAGTATGGGAAACTACTTCTTCTATGTAATAATTCTGAAAACTTTTTCATGTTGACTATTTTTATTTAAGAAAGTAACTCACATATTTAAATATTGTGATGACATGAGCCTCCAACTGCTGCAACTCTAATAAAGTTGACTGAGTCTGATTTGTTTACATTCAAGAAGCTCTTTTTCTGACCTGAAGACTTAATCTGCCACCTTCACCAGAACCGGCAGCAGGGAACCAGTGTGGGAAAACTTCCCGGTGACTTCGATGCCTTCATCTTGCCCGGTGAGCAAGCTTCCGGGTATAAACAGGCACTCACCTTCCTTCCAGGTGTGCACCAGTTCCTCCCACATTCCAAGACGACAGATGTCTCCTAGCAAAAGAAAAGATCATTTTACTCAAAATGGAAGGCGATCCCTCAAGAAACAAAAATTAAACATTTTATATAATCTACACTTAAAACAAAACTTAAGCAAAATGATTAAATAACTTTATTAAATATTTGTCAGTTTTAAGAAGTGCCCTCAATTACTAACCAAATAATGTATTACAAATAACTAGTTATGAGGTTTTACATTTGTTTAATAGGGAATAATTGGCCCCAATTAAACTGACTAAACTAAGGCTTTTTAGATTACTAAAACAAATTAAACTTTTTAAAATGAGAATTTAGGTGATCTTAAAACTTTTCTAAAATGGATAATGAAACTTGCTAAGTTGTAATCTCCCTAGCTTTATTATTTATATTAAGATAAATTAATTGAGATTAAAATCTTATTTGATTTATTTACCTTTGAAAATGAAGACCGTTTAAGGGTTACACATCCTCAGCCTTGGCGAGTGCGACCTCAATTAGTCAAGTCAGAATGTCTTTAAAAGCTTTGTGCTTATTGCTTCCAGCATGGAGCGAGGTGTTCATTAAGGTACCAAAATTCTCATAAAAAATCCAAAGTTGCACTAGTGAAAAAATGCTCAACAAGATGAAAACTGATCACATCTTTTTCAGAAAATCCAGTAGTTATTTTTAAAACCAGTTTTTAACCAAGATTTGGTTTTGCGTAGTTTTAACGTGCCACTCAAGCAGCTTGATAACATTTGGACTCTTTAAACAGCATTTAAATCTACGGTGAGTATATAATGGTACATTTAATTTTATACCATTTTTAAAATAAGTTGTACAATGTTTAGTGTGACCCTGTTATGACAAGCATTGTTAAATGAATTCTTTCCCTGTTTACAACTATTTATGAAAGCCTTTTTAAATAAGAAAAACATGAAATTGTTAGCTCACACACACGAGATTTCTTTCAAAAGTTTATTTAGTATCAAGCAAGATAGGACTTTGCTTAACACTACAGAACATTTCAAGACTTTAGTTACAAAAGAATACCACATTATTTGCACTTGTAATTGGCTTCCCTTTTTACGCATGTTGGCAAGAGAAAAAAAAAGAACTAGCATATTGCTGAAAGATAAAATAACTAAATTCTATGGAAACCTTTAAAATAAAAGGTGAGGCTTATGTTAAAAGAATGGATTAACATATTTAGTAAACCTATTTTTTTGTTTAACACTAGTTAATCAAAGTTATTTTTTCTCCTTTTGATGACCTATTTTTTCATATACAGAGTGGAAATAACAAAATTTTACATGTCTTTTTTTTTCTGCCCAGGTTGATGTTTCAACAAAGTAGTTTTAAGTTCCATCCATTCAGATTTTAAGCATTTTGATTTATTTAAAAAGGGATTGTTCATAGAAAAAAATTACTTTGAACAGTATACAGGACTGGTGGAGATTGGCTATTTCACAACATCAGACAGTACAATCAGTATCTGCCATATGGCTGGTCTCTGTAGACTCCCTTCGCTGTCCTCGCTGAAGGTGCCTTGTGTCTTGAGTTAGTCCACTCCTCTTGCCCTAAAATTAGTAAGAGGAATCACAATTACATCATTGCCATGGCTGTCACTGGCTTCATATTTTAGAATATAACAATATTGAACCAATGGTAGATGTTGTATTTAAATATATATGCATCCCTGATATATTAAAAAAAAAAAAACAAACAAGAAATTAAAAAAAATTTACAAACACAATGGAACATGCCGGCCTCACTAATGAAACCTACCAACACGGGAAAAAAGGCAATTTTTGTATCTTGAATGGTAATCATCTTTGCAAGAACTTTGGTTACTCTTAATAAAAGTTCAAAAGCTCACTCAACCAACTGGACCGCCTTTCGGTAAATATTAACAGAAGGGAGACAAATCACTTAGATTGTTCCTTATCGCAAAAACAAAGAAAAACATGGATAAAAATCTGTGAGGATAAAAGGATTAAGCGCAAAAGGGGGAATGGGCAAAGTGAGAAAAAGATATATTGTCTCACTCTTCATAGGCCCTTTTATAGAAATTTGCACTGGGTAAAAATTCACATCAAGAACACTTCAGGAATATGAAATAAACTAAATGATACAACGTGAAATTTCAGTCATTATAACTAAACCCGTACTGGACAATGGTATTGGTAACAAAGGATATCCCATCTTTATCTTCTGACATTAAACAGCTGTTCAGCTTCAGGACTTCCAACGAGTTACCTACAGGTCTCTGACAGCAAACAGTTAACATCCCTGCTGCAACATACAGCAATTTAAAAGCCATGTGTCCACAGAGACCAATTTAAAAAGCTGTGAAGGAAAAATGCTTAAAATGACCTCTTTTTTTTGATACAAACATGCAATCAACGTCATTCCCTCAAGCTAACTTGCATCAATTTAAGTAGATAGCTTTCAGTAAGCCAATGTATTTCTCTTAAGTGTTTGTTACGAATAACCAAAAAAGAAAAAAGAAAAAAAAAAGAAAAACCAAGATATGGTCATCATGTGTTCAGGCAGGTGATATAACAAAATACACTTCAAAAGGAACCCTGGAAAATGGTTTTTCAGTTATGTTCAGAGAAATGTCATAACATCCATTAACCACAGTCCTGACTCACTTGTACTGCGTACTACACACTCATCATAGCTTTGCAACTGATTGAAGCTTCGTGTTCTCTGATCTCTTTGCCCTGCAGCAAAGGTGCTTCTTACCATCATTATGTTGCTGCTGCCAACTCTTTTAATTAAATCTGTCATCCTTCGGCATATTCAGACTTTGGACATGGGCTCTCCAGCATCTCTATCAGGTCCCACTGAATTATGAGGGGTCTGGTTGCCTCCCTGAAGCCCCACAGACCCCTGCATCTCCTCGCTGGCTCAGTGCTTTTTTAAACCTTTATGGGATGACTCGCTGTGTAATTTTTTTCAGAAGATTTGAGATTGAGAATGAGTTAAAACATAAAGAAGTAGGAGAATCACTTAAGAGCTGCAGTCTCAATGGTTTCATTTCCTTTTACTGTCAAGAAGCAAAGACACTTCAAAAAGACCCATGCTATCAAGTATATGCAGTTTGCCAAACTGTCCATGAATGAGAAAAATCAGCACATGGCAATCAACCCAAACAGAAAATCTAATTCAGTATCTTAACCCATGCAATTTTCTGCAAATCTTTAGTACTCTCTAAATATTAAATAGTAAAGAAGCCTCTGGAAATAGCCAAGATATGCACAAATGAATGCAGAGAAAGCTGCTATTTCACAGGCAAAGTGACTTTTTAAATTTTTCCTCCAATTAAGACCTTCAAGGTCTTTCTGTGGCCACTCCCCCTCTCCATATGAGGTTGCTGTGACCAGTCACTCACCATAGGAATCGTAGGTCTCCTCACTGAGCCCGTGTCCATAATCATAGTAATCAGCACCACTGTATTGAATAAAAGGAAACATAGGACAAAATGATCTGGCTGTGAGTTTAAAATGTATTCTGAAACTTAAAGACAACTAACAAAAAGCAGGGCTAAAAACAAATCTCTACTAAGATGACAGAGCCTTAAGACAAAAGCCTTACACTTCATGGTTATCAAAAGCCTCTCTCCTTAATTCCCCCATTTTAATACATAATTATATCTGAATCTTCAAACAACACTTTAAGGAACTCATGGTAAGACCCTAAATTGCATGTGAGAATATAAAGACAGAACTTGTTCTGGGAGTGTGTGTGTACACAATGCTAGAATGCATGCCAGTGACTGGGGCGGGATTGTGCCAGGTACTACGGGAGTGGAGGAGGCAGCAAACATCACTCCTTCCCAACAGATGGAAAGTCAACCACAGTGACTTCTGTTGTTCCTTTAACAAGTAACACTCTTACTTATGGATGGGAGAGGGAGTAGGAAGTGGGATTTGAGTCAGGGTGAGAGGGTGAGTATGGGGGAAAGAACCACTATATTCCTAAAGTAGTACCTGTGAAAAATGCATTCGTTAAAAAAAAAGAAAGTTAACCACAGGGACTTTATTTCTGCTTAAGCCCATTCCCACCAGAGAAGTTGGCGCTGTGTGAACTGTGAGCCCTGGACAACACGTCAAGAACAAGCGTAGAGATGCACACGGTTCTGCAGCACTACTGCACTGCCATCAGGAAGTGGTGGACCACACCAACACTGCCCCAGTGACCAAGTGCAGCAGGAGGGCTGACAGATGATCTGTTTAAAAGTCAGAGGGCAGAGAAGCTTTTCAAAGCATTGGCAATCTATACTCCAACATCCTTGAGACAGAAGGCAGGAGAAAGCATGTTACTACTGCAACTTTGCAGATAGTGTAAAACAGGCTACATATACACAATATATCTTAAGTATGCATAATTTTTATGGGATCAGACCTATGGAAAAACCTAGGCTATCAAACCATAAGCATCTTGAGTATTTGAAGACGAGCTTCTACTTGCCCTCTCAGGCTTTCCTCTTTCCCACTCTACTTAATTTTGTAAGGAAATAACAGTCCTGAAATTATCTTAGCCTGTTGTGGAAATAAAACATCCCAGCATTCCAACTCCATACAATCAATCAAAATGGGAAATGACCAAGCTCAGCTATGTAACACCTTGGGGAGTCACAAGAATAAAATCCATGTGGCAACTGCCTACCATACGCTAGCTGCTGAGATGGCTCCTAGAGTTATCACAATAGCTCCAGCCCAAGGTAACTGTAACTGTCATACCCATTTTGTAGATAAGGATATTACACATAATAAAGCCTAAGTCTGCTTAAAATCTCATTGAGAACAGGAGAGCTGAATCTATCTGACTGCAAAGGTCGCACGTGTTAGCTACACCCACACCTGGTTCTCACCCTTGTTTGCTTTCTCAGGTATATGACACCAGAGACCAATCATCAGATGCAATGACCACGGTACAGTAAGCAATTCCTTTGATAAAAACATAAGCAATGGAGCTGTGCTCCTTTTTGTGTCACATGTATGGGGATGAGTCTTCACATTTGCTACCAGACATGCTCCTCTCCCCTCCTCTGAGCTATTTCCTATGTTTTTAGCTTAACTGTCACTTCCAGAGAGAACTCTCACAATTGCCCAGGGTTAGGCCAGTTTCCCCTACAGTATGTTTTCACTATTTCTCACCCTCTTGGCCTTAACAGACGCTTCCATTACATGTGTTGACTGACTGGGTATATGGAGAAGGGTACCTCCATCACTCTGGTGTGTCACGAGTAGCTTCCTGAGAATGTCCTGCTGAGGAGCACTCTAAAAGACCAGGAGGATGAAGGTGGAGAAGGGCTGAAAAGGGATGGGCAGAAGCAGTGGCAATAAGGGCCTTCCATCAGAAGGAGCAGCAGACGCAAGCATGGAGGCAGGAAACAGGCTGAAAAATCTGAGTAGCTGCAAGTAGTTCTTCATATAGAATAGTAAGTATTGATAAAATACTTGGGCCAGAATTTCCTCTCTATGCAGAATATAAGCTACACTTTGTTATCCTGGTTTAATCGAGTTGATTGAAAAGAGTATAAAATACTGGTTATGATATGAGCTCTCTGTAAAACATAAGCTCTCTGAAATGTGCTGTTAGTCTCACTGGCCCTTTTAAATGCTTCCCAGGAACAAAACAGTCACTTCTAGAGCTGACTGATATGACATGGCAGTGTGTAATCTTTCCAGAGGCACATATACAGCTACAGAGTCTTAAAAAATGGTCTTCAAACTCAGGGCTGGATTCCTAGAGAATCTGGAAGACAAAAAGGAGGTGTAAGAGGAAAGGAGCTACTGTGAGCCCATCGCTGCCGCATCAGCAGCACCTCATGTGTGTGACCTCACGTGCTGTGAAAACATCTCCATGCTGCCGCGGCAGTATGGCTCAGACAGGTTATACCACGTGCCCAGGGTCACACACTTCTAAGTGGTGGCACCTACTCATACCAAAGATGTGACCTGCTCACCATGGCAGGTACCTGCGAGGGAGGGTCCTGCTTTACTCTCACATATGTTGCTGATCTTCCAGAATGCCTCTGGGTTGGTCCTTGTGGAGCACCTATACCCCGTCTCATGCTAAGAAACAAGCCAGGGTCCAAGCGGAACTCACTGCCACATGATTACAGTGACCTCTAACTGCCTTACTTCTCTTTGGCCTCAATTCTCCCCCCCCCCCCCCTTTCTGTAGGTCAATCTTTCCCTCAAGGCATAATATACATTTAAGATGAGAAGAAAAGAAGGACTTGCTGAAAAAAGGAGAAATTTTCATATTCAAAACAGACCATATATCCAACATAAAAACAGTGAAACAAATATGGTTTTCCTACTTAAGATATTGTAGCTTCAAAGATAGAATGCTATTAAAGTAGAATGGTTTCCTTGTCTTGAGAACAATCAGACTCAAACCTTTGATATACATAACAGTGTCAACAGTCCACACATCTTCTAAACAAGAGCCTTTGCCTGCAGTGCATCTTGATAGAGTCACTATTCTGGCTGGATCCTGCTGTTCCTCTGTCTGGCCAAGGGCTGATCCACATGCTGCGTGGAGTTCCTTGAAGCTCTAACATACACACAATGGCTCATTCATAGAATCTGGCCTTAAACTAGTCAAAATAACTTCTCTTTTTGCTAAAAATAAATTGGCTAACACTTCTTTTAAATTTTATTTATTTATTTATTTATTTATTTATTTTTTGACAGGCAGAGTGGACAGTGAGAGAGACAGAGAGAAAGGTCTTCCTTTTGCCGTTGGTTCACCCTCCAATGGCCGCCGCGGCTGGCGCGCTGCGGCCGGCGCACCGCGCTGATCCGATGGCAGGAGCCAGGAGCCAGGTGCTGTTCCTGGTCTCCCATGGGGTGCAGGGCCCAAGCACCTGGGCCATCCTCCACTGCACTCCCTGGCCACAGCAGAGGGCTGGCCTGGAAGAGGGGCAACTGGGACAGAATCCAGCGCCCCGACCAGGACTAGAACCCGGTGTGCCGGCGCCGCTAGGCGGAGGATTAGCCTAGTGAGCCATGGCGCCGGCCTTGGCTAACACTTCTTAAAAACTCAGTACTAAATTAAATTAACCTCAGTCTTCTTTCAAAGGTCACAAGTAACAACATAATGGTTCCTTGGAAAAAACCTTGAGGTTCTTGAGTTTTTTTTTTTTTTTAAAGATTTGATTTATTATTTGAAAGGCAGAGTTACAGAGACAGACAGAGAGAGAGAGAGACAGACAGACAGACAGACAGAGAGGGTTTTCATCCACTGGTTCATTTACTAAATGGCTGCAATGGTAGGGGTGAAACTGGGAGCTTCATCTGGGTCTCCCATGCGGGTGCATCGGCCCTACCACTTGGGCCACTGTCTACTGCTTTTCCAGGCCATAAGCAGAGAGTTGGATCAGAAGAGGAGTAGCTGGGACACAAACTGGTGCCCACATGGGATTCTGGCACCACAGGCGGAAGGTTAGCTTACTACGCCACAGCTCAGGCACCGAGTTCTTGAGAATTTTATCTCTGTCACAAGGATAAAGTGAGAGTGACCACCTCATACAACTGAAAAGGAATTTCTTTGAGATGGTTCTCGATTGTTTAAGTTGAAATCAGAAAGGACAGCTAAAGGACTGATACACAGAAGAGTCTAACAATTGCTTTCTGACCAAACTAAGCCTCCTTTATTAAATGAAGTAAGCAGTAATAAACATCAGTACAGATTGGGAATTTGTCTGTGAAGCACAGCTACGGATAAAAAAATGGAGGTGAAGAATGCTTTCCAATGAACAAAAAGATAACAGGTAGCATAATTTGGTCCAGCAATGGTTTGGTGATATGACAGTCTCAGTTTTGACAAGTGAAAACTTTAAACTGACATTTGCTATCAGTTCACCCAGTTTCTGATTATTTATTGCAAGACTGTCATCAAGCTGAGGAGCTGGGCACAGCTGAGCCCCATTCTCATACCTGTCAGTTCCATCTGAATTGCTTTTGCAGCATTTCATTTCGTGCACCTCAAATGTCTATTAGCCAAAGATGTGTCCTACTTCCCAAGGATAAACTAAAAACTCAACATACAGGGAAGAGGGAAAAACATTAAAATCTCTTCATTTATAGACAGAAATTAAAATGTTAATAATAAAAATTAAAATATTTATAGTCTGAATATTCCTGACCTCCACTAAAAGGGAACACGTGGAAGCCCCTCCCTCAGTAGCTCCAGAGTGGGCCTCTCTCTCTGACAGAGAATCTGACTCTCCATCTCCAGATCACGAGGTTAGTCTTCCTCTCCAGCAAGCCTACACTCCACACATCCCACCCATCCTCATTCCCCACCCAACTCCGCAACTCTTTCACTGTGCACTACGGAATTCATGAAATTCAACAGAATTTCATATCTAGCAAAATCCCTGTATATTCTCAAACTCTTTGAAACCTTCTTGTCCAACAGAAAGTTGATTCACTGTAGTGACAAACCTTTTCCCTCAGCTCTCTCCAATGTTTTCATTATCTACCAAGCTAAGGGACCACTGGGCCTAGAAGGGTCACTGTACTCTTTCCTCTACCCTTAAGACAGACACATCACTTCACTTTCAGATCTTTATGTTTCACTTTTCTGGACCAACACCTGGCTGCGAGTCTCCCAACAGCACCAATGTGCTGAGTCTTAGTGATTTCTGTACATAAGTAGATAATCATTTAAACAAGCAGGCCTCTCAATCACTGAGTCTCAGTTTTCTCAGAGTCCACTGATCTTGCCTCCTTTGACCATTCAGTTTCCATGCACGCTAGGATCTTACATATTCAGTGTCATGTTCCAAACATTCTGACTACTATTTCCTCTCTTTACGTTGCTGGTAATACACTGATTATTCTTCCAAATCCATTGCAATCATCCCCTCTACTACTTTTATACTCTTCATCCTTCACTAAATTCAAGGATCAATTCTCGTTCCTCATGTTATGTGACCGATCAGTAATTAATGCAACTGACCTCCTTCCTCTTCCCTGATATTCTTTTCTGTTCTTGGCCTCCAGGATGTTCTGCTTCCTGGTTTCATTCCTGTCTCACTGACTACTTATCAGTCACCCAGTCATCTTTCTTCTTAAAACTGGAACAGTCCACAGTTCAGAGCCTGGTACTTTTTTCTGCTTTATCTAACAGGTCCCTTGGCACAAACGTTTATCTCAAATCTTTACTTGAAATGTAATCTAAATAGAAAATTCTCCCAAATTTATAGCTCTAGACCAGGTATTTCTGCAAGGGTCATTTTACACCTATGTGTCTGCTCAACATTTCAACTTCTAATAGTCATCTCAAATCTAAGGCCAAAATTACATGGAACTTCTCATCTCATTACCTAAGTCTTTCTACATCTCAGATGATACTAACTTTATTTTGTTTTTTAAGGACAGAAAGCTGAGAGCCATTCTTTTCACCAGCTATAATATTTGCCTGGAACAATTTTACCTACAAACATCTTCATGGCTAACTTTACCTTCCTCAAGACTGCTCAAACGATGCCATATCCAAGACATCTTCTGAGATGAAAACTGCAATCCCCTACCCTGGCACACCTGATCCACTTTATCTTGCTCTATTTTCTTTTTTCCACACAATTTGTCACCTTCTAAATACACCCTAATCTATTCATTATGCTCACTGTTAACTTTCTCTCATGAAAACGTTAAGTCCTACAAGGGAGGCATTTGTGTCTGTTTTATTCACTCACACATACACACACACACACACACACACACACCACACATTAAATACTCTGACTGAATAGATTACAACAAAATTATCAAAAACAAAAACAAACCAATCTGTGTGTTCAGGCAGTTTAGAAAAGACAAAGTGTTAGTAATGAGTAAACTTGAACAAGAGGCATTTCCCTGACCCACCTCAATTCTAAATGTATAAGGATTCAAAGAAACAAAGAAGATGTGAACTCTTGCCTCTTAGTAGCTCGTACAAATACATCTCCATAGAACAGGGAGTAAGTAGAGACCCTGGTATCAGAGTCTAATTTTGTTGGTGGTAGGAAGAAGGTAAGAAGGAGGAGGCTATTCAATGAAGGTGACACATGAGTGGTTGAGGGACTTTGAGGAAGAGGAGAGAGACTGTGATGCGCCTGAACTCCTGAAGAAGGGGAATTACTAGTAATCCTACTATATTCAGGGTGCTGCTGGCAAATATATAATTACAGAATATATCTATACTCACTATTATAAATAATTAAAACTATAGTTACACATTTTAAGTATACATGATCTCATTTATGACAATGCTGTGAAGCAGGTATTATTCTATTTCCTTTATATACAAAACAAATGAAGCTCTCAAAGCTTACTGAGGTATCCAAAGATGATCAAGTAAAAACCAAAGCTGTAAGTCAACTCTGTCTCACATAACAGCTGATTTTTGCCCAGACACCAGGGCACCTGTTTCTGAAATGCTAAAAGCCAGGAGTTTACCCTTTTGACAAGAAATCTATACAAGTATGTTTATACACAGATTTTTTTTTTTCTTTCCTTATGTCTTCTCTCTTTATCCCAAATTGACAACCTGTGACAATCACATCTTTTTGGCACTTGGTATACCTTTTCAATGTGAATTATAATCCACATTTTTTACTTTGATTTGTCCCATTTTTAAAAAGTATTCTCTCCTCCCCAAGCCCCTTTTAAAAATATTTATTTATTTATTTGGAAGGCAGAGACAGAGAGACATAGATCTTTCATCTCTCGTAACATCTCCCAGATGGACATGGGCCAAGTCAGAGTCAGGAGCCTGGAATTCCATTCTGGGTCTTCAATATGGGCAGCAGGCATCCAAGCACTGGGGCCTTGTTAGGCACATTAGCAGGAATCTGGATTGGAACTGGAGTAGCCAGGCCTCAAACTGGAAGCAGCAGCTTAACCCTGGCCACAATGCCTGCCCCACTACTTTCCTTCATCTGCTTTGTTTTCCCTTTCTGGAAACCTCAGTGTAGTTACTTTTGAAGTTTGGGCTCCATCTTTCTTATCTCCTAGATTTCCTATCATGCAGTTCTTCCCCTTTAGTACTATTCATTGGCCTGCTTAGCCATCTATTAATTCCTTAATTCCCAATTCTAACTTGTTTGGCCTTTATGGATGCCTTCCATTCTTATTCACTTGAAGATTTATTACTTACTTTATAATCATCCTCTATTTGATGTGCGCTGTCACTCATGGTGTCGGGTTCTCAGTTTACTGAGTCGAAGTTTCTTACATGGCTTGTAAATCATGGGTGTGTGTTAATTCCTGCTTTCAAGATTCTCAAAGTTTGCTTGTCTGTGAATGTTATCACTTATTTAAAATAGTTTCCTCAATCGGACTTGCCCCAAATGGTGGAGTTAGAAATGTGCCAGGGGATTCTAATACAATCCCATCAAGGCTGCATATACCAATGCCATCTCACTAGTCCAAGTGATCAATTTCAGTTCACAATTGATCATACTGATAGGTCTAAGAGTCAAAGGGATCACACAAACAAGACTAGTGTCTGCTAATACTAACTGATAGAATAAAAAAGGGAGAGAATAATCCAGCATGGGAAACGGGATACACAGCAGACTCATAGAATGGCAGATGTCCTAAACAGCACTCTGGCCTCAGAATCTCAGAATCAGCCCTTAAGGCATTTGGATCTGGCTGAAGAGTCTATGAGAGTATTTTAGACATGAAAAGCCAAGACACTCTGGAAAAAACAACAACAACAACAACCACCACCACCTAAATGAAAGATCTCTGCGAGTGAGATCCCAGTAGAAAGAATGGGCCATCAAAGAAGGAGGTACCTTTCTCTGAAGGGAGGAGCGAACTTCCACTTTGACTATGACCTTGTCGAAATAAGATCGAAGTCAATGAACTCAAAAGGCTTCCATGGCCTTGGCAACTCATGACAAGAGCCTAAGGAGATTACTGATACCATAAACAAGAGTGTCAAATTGTTAAGTCAACAATAGGAGTCACTGTGTACTTACTCCTTATGTGGGATCTCTGTCCTTAATGTGTTGTCCAATGTGAATTAATGCTATAACTAGTACTGAAACAGTATTGTACACTTTATGTTCTGTGTGGGTGCAAACTGATGAAATCTTTACTTAATATACACTAAATAGATCTTCTGTATATAAAGAGAATTGAAAATGAATCTTGATGCGAATGGAATGGGAGAGGGAGTCGGAGATGGGAAGGTTGCGGGTGGGAGGGAAGTTATGGGGGGCGGGAAGACATTGTAATCCATAAACTGTACTTTGGAAATTTATATTTACTAAATAAAAGTGAAAAAAAAATAAAATAGTTTCCTGATGTTGATAACAGAAAAAGGGCACACTCTACGTTTGGGGGTTCCTAATTCCCCCAGAGGGAGGTTTTACCAGAGGCTTAGTCCTGTGTTGTGATGCCTTTAATCTGGGAATAAACAGTACTGCTTTGTACTTCCGAGCTCCACTGAGTCAGGAGCAAGACCAGACCAGCCTAGTTGCTCCCAAGGCAGTTTTTCTATCAATTATGAGAACACCCTGAGCCCCTTAGTACTCCTTGGTCACAGCAATTGATTTGGGATTATATCTTTCACAGAACACTCTAACACTCTTCTCCTGAATGGGGGTTTGTTGTTTTGTTTTCATAGAACTGGTTTCATTTCCTTCTTTCTCAGTAAATCTTTTCAAACTCATTTCTGCTACTATGTGAGATTTTAAGGAGGGATTGTATGGAACAGGTATATATTCTTAGTCCATCTCCTTGATTTTATTTTTGTTTATGTTTTTAAAGTCCTCTAATTTATAACACATTTAGACAATCTTTAGTTCTCAAAATCTGTGCTTGAAGAAGACATTATTTAATTTTACAGGTAAGAAAAAAGATAAAATGAGAACCATATCTAATGCACATTTGTTATGTACAGTACTTATCCTTAATATATGATGGTATTCCAAAAACAAAAAGGTGATTGGAAGACTAATATGAACATGGGCACTGAAAACTCTGTCCATGCATCAGTGAAGAGTGTCTAACAGTACTGTCTGTTTACTATTGGTGAAATGACTTTCTTTGGAGGAGAGGAAGAACAGTAAATCCCTTCAGACGTCATTACTAAGTTCTGCACTACTGCATTAATACTGAAGAGCTAATTTCCATGATTATTTCATCCTGTTCCTTTAAAATCTTATCATTAGTCACTGTGATAAAAATATTTTATCCAACATTGACTAAATGCTTATCATGATAGGAAAAGCTGAAGAACGAGACATGTACAACCCAGGTAATTGCTTACTGACTGACTGTCCCAGTCTACCATTTCCATTCTACTTAGGGGGTTTAATTCTTAAAAACACCATTAAGAAACTTTATATTCAGGGCCTGCACTGTGGTGCAGTAGGTTAAGCCACTTCCTGCAATGCTGGCGTACCATACCAGAGCACAGGCTCAAGTCCTTGCTGCTGTACTTCCAATCCACGTCATTGCTAATATTCCTGGGAAAGCTGTGGAAGATAGCCCAAGTACATGAGCCTGACACCTGTATAGGAGACCAGATGGAGTTCCTGGCTCCTGGCTTCAGTCTGGCCGGGCCCCAATTGTTGTGGTCATTTGGGCAGTGAACGAGTAGGTGGAAGATCTTTTTCTCCCTGTCTCTGTCACTCTAATTTTCAAATAAATAAAAATAATTCTCAAAAGACCAAAAATTTTTATAGACAATATATGAAAGTATTTAAAATGAATTTTGGGGATAATATCTCATTTTCCCATGTCATGGATTCCTCAAGATTTAAAATCCTTTATGGTAAATGGCTAAAACATTTCGAATCTGTTTTCAATAAAAGTCTTACTTATCTAACAGTTATTTGATGAATCTAATACTTCATCAGAAGGATATTTAGTAAGTTTCAGAATGAGGATGTGTAAGTTGGACAGAAAAAGAGCTATAACAAGGTCCTGTCTTCTGACCATGGCTTTGTTGCTTTTTAGCCTTTCCTTGATTTTTGTGAATCAGAGTTGCTACTGGAGCTATTGTCATCCAACCTGGGAAAGGTATCATAGTAACTTTGCTTCATTCCTGTCTTCTATCTTTCATTAAATGTGTTTAAATTGAATACATGATTGCTAATATTTTGTCCCTCTTGGGAATTCTGAGTTAGTGCAAGTTTTGTTCTGTGAGGTGACCTGGCATTCAGAGTGCTTCCTATGTGAGCAGCAGGCAGCCACCATGACATTTCTGCCTCAAGGAACTTATGATGTGAGGATGATTCACTTGTTGGGAAGGATGCACAAGGTGTAGAATATTCTGGACATCTCACTTGACTTTGAATTGCTGCTGGATTCCACAGCATTCACACTGCATCTCCAAAATGGCCTGGAGAAGTGGTTTACCAAGTGTGGCCTGCAGACTCCCAGAGGGCCATCAAAGTAAAACTACTTTCCCAGTAATACTAAGATGTTACTTGTCTTTTTCACTGTGATGACATTTGCACCAAATGTTGTATGTTAAAAAGTGGTGGTTCTTTGTCAGAAATTAATGCAACAACACAAAGCTGTACTAGTTAAAAACAAAGTGATTTTCACTTAAGAAGACTCCTGTGTAGAAGTAAAACTTACTGATCTCCTTAAATCTCAACCGTTAAGTACACAGCCTTTTTTTTTCACTTTTATTTAGTAAATATAAATTTCCAAAGTACAGTTTATGGATTACAATGGCTCCCCGCCCCCCATAACTTCCCTCCCACCCGCAACCTTCCCATCTCCGACTCCCTCTCCCATTCCATTCGCATCAAGATTCATTTTCAATTCTCTTTATATACAGAAGATCTATTTAGTGTATATTAAGTAAAGATTTCATCAGTTTGCACCCACACAGAACATAAAGTGTACAATACTGTTTCAGTACTAGTTATAGCATTAATTCACATTGGACAACACATTAAGGACAGAGATCCCACATAAGGAGTAAGTACACAGTGACTCCTATTGTTGACTTAACAATTTGACACTCTTGTTTATGGTGTCAGTAATCTCCCTAGGCTCTTGTCATGAGTTGCCAAGGCCATGGAAGCCTTTTGAGTTCACTGACTTCGATCTTATTTCGACAAGGTCATAGTCAAAGTGGAAGTTCGCTCCTCCCTTCAGAGAAAGGTACCTCCTTCTTTGATGGCCCATTCTTTCTACTGGGATCTCACTCGCAGAGATCTTTCATTTAGGTGGTGGTTGTTGTTGTTGTTGTTGTTTTTTCCAGAGTGTCTTGGCTTTTCATGTCTAAAATACTCTCATAGGCTCTTCAGCCAGATCCAAATGCCTTAAGGGCTGATTCTGAGATTCTGAGGCCAGAGTGCTGTTTAGGACATCTGCCATTCTATGAGTCTGCTGTGTATCCCGCTTCCCAAGTACATAGCCTTGTATCATTTCATATGCTGAGAGGAAAAGTAGTCTCACAGCAATTCTTGGGCACAATGAAGTACACTGGTGACCTCAAGGAAAAACACCTGGTATTTGTTTACCTAGTTAGTTTACCTGATTGCTCTTTTCACATAATATCATTTTTACTTGAGAGAATGATGGGCAATACACAATGCTTATTCAGATTTGGGTATCTGATAGAAGTATTCTCAAAGAAGAATAAAAAGGACCTGCCATTTTCAAGACAACTGACAGTATTTGTTAACAATGATAAAAGTTCAGCCTTTAAGTAAAAGCTACAAGTTTGGAAAACTAGTATGTGCCAGTATAAGCTGATAGCAAGCCAATACTTCTTGTTTGAGATCAGTGATGATCACAAATGTGATTCTTTTAGATACTGTACAATGAAATGTGTCACATCTGAAAAAAATGTGCATGAGCTGATAAGCCAACATTTTTTAAATGAATACAAGCATGATGTCACAAAATCCATCAAGTATCAAGACAGACAAAGCTATTTTAACATAACAGAGCATGAAAATCTACAGATATTTCAGAGCCCACACTGCAGCTAACTTTTAAGAAACTGTCATCTGCCAAGTTATGGTATTGAAAGAATAGTCATTAATTATTTGAAAAGGCTATTTTTCCTTTTCTAACCACATATCTGTTGTTCAAACTACTGCAACCAAAAAATATATCACATTAGACGAATGCAGAGGAAGGTATGAAAATCCATAATGGCACAATTCTTACTATTTCTTTTGGAAAATGATAATTTTTTTCATAAAAGTAATCACATTAACAAGCAATGAGTTATTATTTTATATTAATACTTAAAATGTTTCTTTGAATTTCTTGTATGGTAAGTATTAACAGATATAAACCATATACACTAAAAAATTTTGTAGCATTCATTAGTTTAGAGTATAAAGGGGGCATAGAATCTTAAACTGTCAGAAATATCTGGCGTAGAATACAAGGCAAGAGTAAATCTTAAGAGGCAGCAGGGCAAGTATTATAAACGTTTACCTGTAGATTGGTTTATTTTAATCTGCAGAATTGTCTCTGTGTCTATGCAGTGATGGGGGAGACACCACTAACCAGCCAGCCACATAGACAGAGCCCAATATGTCACACGATACCATGGTTAAAAAATCCCTGTCTTGAGGGAGGCATTTGACCACGTGGCTAAGATGCCCATTTCCTCTATCAGAGTGCCTGGGTTCAATTCCAGTTCCAGCCTCCAGTTCTAACTTCCCATTAATGGAGACCCTGGGAGGCAGAAGGTGATGGCTCAGGTAAATAAGTTCCTACCATTGAAAAACAAGACGGAACAGATTTTGTTTTCTTCCCTGGGAGGCTGCAGGCAGCTCAAGAATGGAAGCTGTCTCTTACCTCCTTGAATACAGTAAGAAAAACCCAGAGAAAATGAAATTTCAAATACATCAGGGCTGCTGCTGTAGCGTAGCAGGTAAAGCTGCTGCCTGCAGTGCCAGCATCCCCTATGAGCTCCGGTTCAAGACCCGGCTGCTCCACTTCCGATCCAGCTCTCTGCTATGGCCTGGGAAAACAGTAGAAGATGGCCCAAGTACCCTCATGGGAGACCCAGAAGAAGCTCCTGGCTCTTGGCTTAGGGTTGGCACAGCTCCGGCTGTTGCAGCCAATTGGAGAGTAAACCAGCGATGGAGGACCTCTCTCTCTCTCTGCCTCTCCTCTCTGTGTAACTCTGACTTTCAAAGTAAAATAAGTAAATCTTTAAAAACAAAAGTGTATTAAGAGGAAAAGTAATTGGGTGAGAAAATGAGCTTAAAAAAAAAACAAATAATAGGAATACAAATATACATACAGGTTCTTCTCAATCATCAGTAACAGTTTTAGTGCTAGAATAACTTTAGCTCCTTAACTGGTATGAATTATTTACTACTGCAAACAATGTTAGAAAACAGAAAAATAAATTTAGGTTTGAATTTTTGTTTTAGAAAATAAAAATCATATATTTGCAAATGTTTGAATATTTAAATAAATTTAAAAGGATGGTTTAAACTGTAGGTTTAAACCTATGGTTTAATTAGAGGATGTCTCTCTCTGTCTAAATAAAGGCTCAGCTAACAAAAACTGAAGGCCTACACAGCAGACTCATAGAATGACAAATGCCCTAAACAGCACTCTGGCCTCAGAATCAGTCCTTAAGGCATTCTGATCTGGCTAAAAAGCCCATGAGAGCATTTTAGTCATGGAAAGCCAAGACACTGTGGCAAAAAATGACCTACATGAATGATTTCTGTGAGTGAGACCCCAGTGGAAAGAAGGGGCCATCAAAGAAGGAGGCACTTTTCTCTGAAGGAAGGAGAGAACTTCCACTTTGCTTAGGCCTTGTCTAAAAATCAATGGAGTTTGTGAACTCAAGAGGCTTCCATAGCCTTGCAGCTCATGACAAGAGCCTCGGGTAATTACTGATGTCATAAATAAGAGTGTCAATTGTTAAATCAACAACTGGAGTCACAACTTAATATGTTGTAGTATGAGAATTAATGGTAAAACTTGTCTTCAAACAACATTACATTATACTTTGTGTGTCTGTGTGAGTGCAAACTGTTGAAATCTTTACTTAGTATAGTGTTTGTCTTCTGTATATAAAGATAATTAAAAATGAATCTTAATGAAGAATGGGATGGGAGAGGGAGAAGGAGGTAGGACTGGAGTGGGAGTGGGAGGGCAGATATGGGGGGAAGAATTGCTATATTCCAAAAGCTGTATCTATGAAATTTGTATTTATTAAATAAAAGATTTCTAAAAAAAGAAAGAAACAAAAACAAAACAGGGGCTGGCGCCATGGCGCACTGGTTAATCCTCCGCCTGCGGCGCCAGTACCCCATATGGGTGCTGGTTCTAGTCCCGGTTGCTCCTCTTCCAGTCCAGCTCTCTGCTGTGACCTGGGAAGACAGTGGAGGATGGCCCAAGTGCTTGGGCCCCTACACCCGAATGGGAGACCAGGAGGAAGCACCTGGCTACTGGCTTCGGATGGGTGTCGCTCTGGCTGTTGCGGCCTTTTGGGGAGTGAACCAACGGAAGGAAGTCCTTTCTGTCTTTCTCTCTAACTCTGTCAGATAAATAAATAAAATCTTAAAAAACAACAACAACAAAAAAGAACAAAACAAAACAAAGGAACTGAAGGCCTGATTTTCTAAATTACAGACCTTTTAGAATTGATATTATTAACCTGACTGCTAGGAGACATTTCATTGTTCAGGAGAAGATCCATCACCAGGCTGAAGGAGGAGGGAAAATAAAGGCCAATTTACAAAATAATTTCACCATGCTTTTTTAAGCTATGAAGTAAGATTTGGTAAAAAGAGTAAATGTAAATAGGTATGAAAACATTCTTCATTCAAATGATTAACAGTTAACACAAACTGTAGTTCATCGTTGGGTATGGGTATACGGGAACTCTTTGTACCTTCCTCGTGAATCTATGAATCTAATACTGTAGTCCCCAAAACAGTCTTTTAGAAAATTAAAACTGAAAATTGATCTCCTATATTTCTCATAAAGTATAATTCTAAAATGATAAGAAAACAGACCCTTTCCTCCCTTACTAGTAATTTAAAACGCGATGAACTTGGTTATATTTAAAATATTTAATAGTAGCCTTATTTTGCAAATTGACACTATTAAAATCTGAGTTTTACTGTGGCAATAATATTAGCCTATAGCTCTCTATATATTCTACAACAAAAGTACAGTCATCTAATTTATTAAAAGTCTTATAACTATTCTAGAAGAAACCCATTTTACTGTTTTATTCCCACAGAGACTGAGATCCACTGAGACCCACAGGTGAAGCCCTGTTCTAGGGACTGTGCTACACTTCACTGCCCGGGTCTAATCAAACCTGATCCAGTGTCCTGGCCCTGCCACCTAGAAAATGCAGCAAGAGCCAGAGCCATTTACTGAATCTAATATTAACACCCTTGCTATCTGAGAATCTAATAAGACCCTTGCCATCTTCATCTACTGACTTATTCACTCAGGGATTCAACTGGTTTCAAAACATTTAAGAAACAAATTCATTAATTTCATAGAGCTTGTATGCATATTACAATGAGAGAGACAGACACAGTTTATATGTCACATGGAAAGGAGTCCTACTAAGAATACAAAGAGTGGCTCAGAGTTTGCAGGGATGGAATAAGGCTTTTATTTTTTACTCTGAAGAGAGAACCCTTCCAATATGGGTCATTTGAGGGAAGATTTGAAGGTACTGAAGGAATCATGCAAATACCGTAGGGCAGAGGGACTATCCAGTCACAAAGTCTTTCTGGGGGCACAATCACAGCATAGCTGAAGCCTAGAAAGACAGGCAGTGCAGGTGGAGCAGAGGGGACAACAAGGAGGGCGACAGAATCAAAGAGAATGCAACAAGCTAGGGTGGATCACGGAGGATCAGGGAGGCCACTGAAAAGCTTTGGCTTCTTGTTTCTTGCTTTGTATTTTTAAATTTTTTTAAAATCCTGAGATGGGAAAATCTGATATTTTAATGGTTTTTAGAAAAAAAAACAAAATTTTTATTTAATGAGAAAGGGTGGAGTATGGCAGAAATAGCTTTTGAGGGAAAAGAGATCAGAAGTGTGGTTCAGGACACACTGGGTTCAAGAGTCCTCATGGGAGAGAGTTGGAAGCAGTTGTAAAGAGAAATCTAGGGGTCAGTTTGAATTGGAGACCTAAACTGAGATTTATCATACAGAAGACACTTAAAACCATAAAACACGAGATCACTTAGGGCCTAATTGAAAGGACTGGGCCTTGAGGCACTACAAAACAAAGAAAAGAGGGTGACTTGGCAGGAGAGACTGAGAATGCACAGCCAGGGAAGTGGAAGCATGGAGGCTCCTCAGATAGCGAGGGTCTGTGGTGCTTCAAACAGAAGGAGGGAGCCCCTAATCATCTGGGATGGAAGACAACCAAGGACTGAGAAGTGACTTGGAGATTTGGCCACTTAGAGTCACGGAGAATACTGGAAAGAGTTGTTTGGTGACAAAAAGATCAAGTTCAAAGGAAACTGGGATGAAGTCAAGTAGAGACAGTGAAATGAGACCACTGCTGAACATTTCAGTTTAGGTTTTGTAGTTAGAATGTGTATATGTGATATCACCCAGCCTTATTAATAATTTCAGGTATTAATAATCTTAGTGGGTTCTTGACATCTATTCAGAGAAGAATTCTGAATACTGGCTGAAATAAACCAGACAACATGGTAAGTTTTTAAGTGTTCTATTCAGTGAGAGAAATGTATAGGAAAATGAGGGTCTTAATTAGGGCAGAAAGAAGCCTAGAAGCTAAGGTGGGTCCATACCAGAGAGAGAGCAGCCAGGAGCCACGTGGAACAAGCATACGATTATGGGCAGCCACAGGCAGCTTAGCGTGGGCAGCAAAGCAAAGGCAGAGAATGAGCCATGGGCACTCCAGGCCTTTTATATGATTTCCAAAGGGGAGTGGTCACATAGTCTTATGACAGACAGGTGGGCATTCAGGCGAGATCAGGTAGGGGCATGAGATCACACAGGAGGTATGGTGGAGGGGTGTGGACTCCAGCTTACAAATTTAATCAATTTGATCCTGTCTGCCTATATCATAGGTACATGTGTTTACATAGTTCCCCTACTGTATCAACACCTCTAGTGTATGCTTGAATCTGCATATGATATCTAACACAAATTTTTCCTGCTATAAATTTCATGGATACAATTGATCTTAGTAATTTCAGCACACTTTTTTTTTCTTTCTTTATTAAGTTGAGAACTTATATCTTTTCACTTAAAGAAATCACATTATGGCTTCCCTTTGCCATATCCTAATTGCCAGCACCACTACCCTTGAGCTTTGGGGTCTATGGTTAAGTATAATATGGGTTCCCTGAAAACAAGCAATGCAATACCTCTACAGTCCATGTGATACAGCTACTAAGTAACTAACAGGTGGGTAGTGTATACAGTGTGGAAACACTGGCCAAAATGATGATTCATATCCTGGGCTAGATAGAGTGGTATAGTGTGATCTTCCATCATGGAACTCAGAATGGCATTCAACTTTAATGAATTTTTTCTTTCTGGAATTTTCCATTACTTTGGAACTACAGTTAACTGAGGACAGGTGAATACTTAGAAAGTAAAACTTGGAGGCAGCATTGTGGAGTACTAGGTTAAGCCTCCACCTGTGGTGCCATCATCCCATATAAGTGCCGGTTCATGTTCTGGCTGCTCCTCTTCTGATCCAGCTCTCTGCTAATGGCTTGGGAAGGCAGTGGAAGATGGCCCAGGTGGCTTGGGTCCCTGCACCCATGTGAGGGGTCCAGAAGAAGCTCCTGGCTCCTGGCTTCAGATCAGCCCAGCTCCAGCTATTGCAGCCATTTGGGGAGTGAACCGGTTGATGGAAGAATTCTCTATCTCTCCCTTTGTCTGTAACTCTGCCTCTCACATAAATAAATCTTTAAAAAAATTTTTAAAAAAGCAAAACTGCAGATAAGGGGGGAGGACTGTGGTATATACACCTATGCAAACATGTAGACATGTACATATATATTAAATTCTTGCAGACAGTATTATCCCCACTTCAAAAAATAGAATAAAAACTGCTTTTTTTGTTCGGTTTTTATCAACTGGCGTTTTATTTTATGTTAATGTGATTTTTAATAAAGATTTATTTATTTGAGAGGTAGAGTTACAGACGGAGAGAAAGGCCTTCTATCTGCTGGTTCACTCCCCAATGGCAGAAACTGCTGGAACTGAGCTGATTCAAAGCCAGGAGCTTCATCCAGTCTCTCAAACAGGTGCAGGGACCCAACCATTTAGGCCATCTTCCACTGTTTTCCCGGGCCATAACCAGAGAGCAGCCAGGACATGAACTGGTGCCCATATGGGATGCCGGCTCCGCAGGCGGAGGCTTAGCCTACTATGCCACAGCGCTGGCCCCTTTTAATGTGATATTAATGCTAGGATAACAGATTCAATATAATTTATTAGATACAATTCTAATAACATAACGACATTTCTGTTCTCTCTGTTTTAATGATAGCATTTTTAATTTACATTAGAGTCAAGACCTTTATGATCCAGCAAAAAAAGGGTTCAACAAGTAAAAAGTTTTCAGTCTTTTTAGACCCAACTTACTCAAAGTCACAGAGCTGGTGAAGCCAGGATTCCAACAAATGTCTGCTCTTAACTTCTCTGAGACTAAGGTTTTATGTTCCCAAAATCAGCAACATCAGACCAAGCAGACATCAGGAGTCAGTCTCCTGAAATCCAGAGCACCACAGAAATCCCGGCCATGGGGCTCCTTTCTGAAGACAGCACAGTCAGCTCAGCTGGGACTCTGCAGGCACTTGCAGAATGTCCTCTTCCAGGCTTACCCTCCCCACTCGCATACTGTCACTGTAAATGCTGGAGGCTGGTATGCCCTCTTTCAGCTCCCACCACCTCTCAGAAACCAACTCTCGGCTGTCTGTTCCCTCAGAAAGTGTTTCTGTTCGTTGCTGAACAAATGCAGTTAACTTCTCCCCAAGTCTCATTTTCCAGTTTTTCTCTTATCTTCTGCAAAGTTACTGACTGGGCTAAGTTTGCGCTATGAAGCAGAGGCTGGACAGCATGTGCTCTAATTTCAACTCAAGTACACAAACTCAGACACAGAATGTTGGTTAAGTCAGACACTATCCCAAATGCCCCAATTCAGTAGTCTTCTACCATTTGGCTCATATAGTCAGAGCTGGGCCAGACTGAAGCCAGAAACTCCATCCTGGTTTCTCATGTGGGTGGCAGGGGTTCAGATACCTGGGCTATCTCCTGCTGCTTTCCCAGGTGCATTGCCATGCAGTTGGATCAAAAGCAGAGCAGCTGGGATACAAAGCTGCACACATGTGGGATGCTAGTACTGCAAGTGGCAACTCAATCCACTGCTTCACGGAACTGGCCCAGTGACTATTATTCTTAATCCTATTGCTGTAATGAAGTTTACAAAATTTCATTTCAGATGTAAGATTTTAACTATTAACACACATTTACCAGAGGACCAGAAATAATACATGCCTTTCATAGTTGAGCCTTCCCCTCTCTGTAGTGAAATGCTTTTACATTTTACCTCCACGACAAAGTGCAGGAACTTACTGGTACTTAACTGAATCAAAGGGAAGAAATCGACCTTGAGATGCCATAAGGGCCTTCAGGCTAAAGCATCTTAATCAGCTGAGAGAAATGATTATCTCGCTCTAATTTCAAAGACTTCCAGAAATGACACCTGAATAGCTTGTCACGGTAACACCCTCAAGCAAGCCTGTCAGAAAGTCCTTGTTTCATGTTTAAACCTGATCTCTCAAGAAACAGAATGCTTTCTCCCTCATTCTCTTCTCCACAGAGGCTGACAGCACCACCTCTGTGTAAGGCAACCCAGAAGGATACATCATGAGTGACAAAAAAGCATGTGCCCTAGACATTCTTGGCAAGCATAATTAAGAAGAGGCCCTACTGCAGCTACTGTGAGCTGGTACCACATGGGACACAGAGACATACAAAGACGTCATACAACGCTAATAGCAGGCACCACCTATCATATGCCTATTATGAAGAATTATGCTAGGTATTCTACAGACATTATGTTTATCTTAAAGACAAACTGAGAAATTAGTTATCTGTATTTTGTAAATTTATGTTAAAAACAAAAATGTAGATCTTTGTGAGATGATCTTAGTAGGAATTCAGGAAGTTCAAATAGTGTCTTTTTCAACATTTGTTCTCAGGTACTTATAGGGTACCTACTGTGTACAGGGCAAAATGAGTACTATGATGCTGAAAAACCATAATTCTGTAGGAACTCAAGAGGCTAGGTATCTGGAGTTTTGGGGAACATGAAAAAGTTTCCCAGAAGAAAAGCTTAAATTGACTAATCACAAGACAAAGATGAAAAATCTGAACAGAACAATATCGAATCTGACCTGGCATTAGGGATAGCAGCTGATCTGAGGCATAAAATGATTTATCTGAAGTCATGTGGCTAGAACACCATGGAGTCAGGATAGAAGTTTAGTCACTCTGACTTCCACACTCCCTGCTTTTCATTACTATCTAATTCAACTACCAATTATTACATTCTCAAAAAGTAAGAGATGTGTCTGGGTATTTTTTAGAAAATCATGCAATTCAGATTGACCAAAGGAGATGACTGGAATTAAGATATCTCATATTCAAAGTCTAAAAGAAAAAGCCAGATAACCTTCTGTGACACTGGAATCTTTCCCTCTTGGTTACATGGGTATACTACAGGTAAAAGTATATTGAACTAGTTCAGCTAGATGTGAATTCATGCTCTTTGCAGTCAAAAGAAAAAATCTAAAAGAAAAAAAAATTAATGTGTTAAAAGAGGAGAATCAATAGGCGTCTGCTGCCCATTTAACATGCAGTATTCCTTCTTTCTCACCAAGAGATCTCACAGAAGACCTGGGGTGGGATGCCAGTGTTAACAATTTAACAATCCCAAACAACTGAATTTCTTAGCTACTTTTGCATTTGAGGCAGTCAGTGAAGCCAACACCAGACTCCACTCCTGGAGTAAAACGTTCTTGGGAATTTCCTAACAGAGATCTAACTAACAGGAGTTCTTACTGCATCAGCTTGGTGGCTGGTACTGTCACAGCCCTGGGAATTGAGCTGAACCTTAGGATAGAAGCCAGGGCGAAGGACAGGAAGAACGAAAGCAGAAGACTGGATTCTTAGGAACTACAGAGTTGTCACATCAGCTAGGAGGCACATTATAAGGAAAAATCAACCTCTCCTTTGAACTGACGATCAAGTTACAGCATTATTAACCTGTCCTGAAGGGATGTTGTGTACCTTCTGTATCTCTGATACCGGAGCTAACAGCTCCTAAATCTCACTTTCATCAAAAAGTAGCTTAAAAGGTTGCAGGTGGTCCTACATAATTGAAAAATAAAACTATATATTTTTGTTAGATTCCAAGTAAGACAAATTTTTATTAACAAAAATCTCTCCTCACTACAAACTGTGCCAATCTTCTTCCTCCACAGCCGAGTCATGCACACTAGGCATCGTGGTGATGCCGGCTTGCTGAGTTTGCTTCACAGAGCTTGCACTGATGGGGATCCTGTGAAATCTAGGCAATGTTTGCCATATTTACATTCCTTGTATAACCATATTCTCACTTTAAGCAAATTTCTTCATACTACTATAATCAATTTAGAAGATGGCACAGAATTAATAGTTAAGAGGCTCTGGCGCCACACACAGAATAGAATCTAAGCTTCAGCATTTATACTGAAAGCTTAGGTAAAGTTAATTTCCATTTAGAATTATGAAATGACTATCTCTAGTTAGAAATATCTTGAGATCCACCTGAAATTAATACAACTATGTTAGCTTTTTAGTGAATACTATTTCCTTTTCTTGTATTTTCAAAGTGTACAGTTATCTTTTAAGAATTTTTCTTTTGGGCCCAGCGCTGTGGTTCAGTAGATTAATTCTCACCTGTGGCACCAACATAATATATGGGTGCTGGTTCTAGTCCTGGCTGTTCCTCTTCCAATCCAGCCCTCTGCTATGGCCTGGGAAAGCAGTAGAAGGTGGCTCAGATGCATGGGCCCCTGAACCAGCATGGGAGACCTGGAAGAGGCTCCTGGCTTAGGATCGGCACAGTTCTGGCTGTTGCAGCCATTTGGGGAGGGGATCACAGGATGGACGGCCTTTCTCTCTGTCTCTCCCTCTCACTGTCTGTGGCTCTATCTCTCAAATAAATAAATAAAATCTTTAAAATTTTTTTCTTTCAAACACAATATAGTTTTTTAATCTAGTGTGCTTTTTAATTTAGGTTTTTAATCTCCTAATTATTGATCCACTTTGATCAAAGTGCTTCATCATAGTATTTTTCTAATTTTCCAAATTGCTCTATTTTCTTGTTTTTCCTTTTTTGCCTTTTTAACTAGTGAAATGAATATTTTTCATATTTTATCTCCTTTACTGATTTTTAGTTATACTTCTTTAATTTTTTTACAGGTTGCTCTAGAAGTTACAGTATGTATCTTTAACTTATCATTTTATCTTCAATATTTAAATGGTTTGCCAACAGTGTAAATACTTCCAACAATATACTGTCAGTTACTACTATCTCTCTGGGCTTTTATACTACTGTTGTCATATTTTATTTTTATATATTCAATAAATATGTATAAATTCCACATTAAATTATTATTTTTGTTTTCAACAGTTAAATACAAATAATAAATGCAAAAGAATACTTTTTTAAAAAATTTTTTGACAGGTAGAGTGGACAGTGAGAGAGAGAGACAGAGAGTAAGGTCTTCCTTTGCTGTTGGTTCACCCTCCAATGGCTGCCGCGGCCAGCGCGCTGCGCTGATTCGATGGCAGGAGCCAGGTATTTTTGCTGGTCTCCCATGGGGTGCAGGGCCCAAGCACTTGGGCCATCCTCCACTGCACTCCCTGGCTACAGCAGAGAGTTGGCCTGGAAGAGGGGCAACCGGGACAGAATCCGGCGCCCTGACCAGGACTAGAACCCGGTGTGCCGGCGCTGCAAGGCGGAGGATTAGCCTAGTGAGCCACGGCGCCAGCTGCAAAAGAATACTTTTTAAAGGGCTTCTAGTGTTTTCTATATCTACTTTTTCAGTGTTCTTTTCTTTAGATAGAATGATTCTTTTTATTAGTATTAATCTATTTCACTCAGAATAATAAATCTTTTAGCATTTCTAATAGTGCCATTCTGCTGGATATAAACTTCCTTTTAACTTTTATTTTTACCTGAAAGCATGTTTATTTAACATGGCTCTGTGCAGATAAGTTTTTCTATATGAGATGCTGTGGCAACAGCTGTTGTTCATCAGTTTAAAGACAATGTCTCATTGCTCCAGATAAGAAGTCAGCTATATGTCTTATTCTTCCTCTGTACCTAACATTCTTTTCTTCTTTGGCTACTTTCAAGATTCATCTCTCACCTATCTGTGTGTCTCCTTTTTTTGTCTCTCATCAGTTCGTATATGTTGTGCTTTGTTGTGTTTTTCCTTATATTTACATTGCTTGGGATTATCTGAGCTTTGTGGATACATGTGAGGATGTTTTTCTTAATTTTGAAAATGTTTACCTACTATCTATTCAAGTATATCTTGTGTCCCATGTTTTCTCAGTTTCTCAGTTCTCACTCTGGGATTCTAATTACAAACATTAGACTGTTAGGTTTTTTTTTTTTTTTTTTTTTTTTTTTTTTTTTTTTTTTACAGGCAGAGTGGATAGTGAGAGAGAGAGACAGGGAGAAAGGTCTTCTTTTTGCCATTGGTTCACTCTCCCATGGCCGCCGCGGCAACAGGGACAGAATTTGGCACCCCAACTGGGACTAGAAACCGGTGTGCCAGTGCCGCAAGGTGGAGGATTAGCCTAGTGAGCCACGGCGCTGGCCAGACTGTTAGAGTTTCTAACAAATCTCAAGACTATTTCTTTTCCTCTGTGTTTCTGAGTAATTTTTATTAACTTGTCTTCATGTTCTCTTTTTATCTCTTTTAGGGTCGATAATTTGTTGATAAGCTCATGGAAAGAACTGTTCAACTCTGATATTCTAATCTTTTTCATTTCTAGCATTTTCACTTAACATTTATTCAGTTTCCACATGGGGCTGGCATGATGGCACAGTGGGTAAAGCTGTTGCCTGCAACGCTGGCATCCCATATGGGTGCCAGTTGAAATCCTGGCTGCTACACCATTCAATCCAGCTTCCTGCTAATGTGCCCAGAACAGCAGAAGATGGTCTAAGTACTTGGTCCCAGTGCCCATGAGAAAACTCAGATGAATGGCCAAGCTCTGGCTGTTGTGGCCATCTGGGAAGTGAACCAGCAGATGGAAGAAATGTGTCTCTCCCTCTCTCTCTGTTAACTCTGCCTTTCAAATAAATAAATAATTCTAAAAAAAGAAAGTTTCCATGTTTACTGAAATTCTCATTTGCTCGGGTATGATGCCCACTTTTTGCACAGTATCTTTTAACACATTTATCATATCTTTTTTTAAGATGTTCTTTAAGGATTCAAATACAAGGGCTAACTCTGGCTCTATTACTTTTTATTGACTATCATGTTTTCTTATTTCATTTTTTAACAGAGTGATGAATGGCTTTATGAAAAAGAACAGAGTGAGTAAGATACAATTCATACCTATATAATTATACCTCTCTTCTTTGGTCTGGGTATTAGTTACTGAATTTCTTTCCTATTTTGCTATACAAATTGCAACAGATGTAACAATATAACACAGATTATTTGTCTTGCAATTCTTTAGAGGTCTGACATGAGTATCATCGGGCTAACAGAGTGTTGGCAGGGTTATGTTATTTTCTGGAGACTCTAGAGAACAATCTGTTTCCTTGCTCTTTCCAGCTTCTTAAGGCCATTTGCATCTGGCCTGTGGTTGTGCTTTTCCCCATCTTCAAAGCCAATAGTATTTGCTCTCTGTGCTCTTCTTCCAAAGCCACATCTTCTCTAAACTCTTCTGCTTTCTCCTTTCACTTTTAAGGTCCCCTGTGACTGCAGTGGATGCACCTGGATTTCCCAGGATCAACTCCCCACTCAAGGTCTTTATTCAAAGTGAATGCACTGTTCCTCCTGCCTTGTATGGTAACACAGCCACAGGCTGTAGAAGTGAGGATGTGGACATCATTGACAGCCTTTAACTAGCACACAGTTGCCTATGGGTGGTCAATGTGTTTGCACGCACTAATCTTGCTCTGTAGCTTCTTCATTTTACATGTGCAAGCTTTTAATGACATTGGTATTAATTTTAGATAGAAGTTATTATAGTTTTGAAATGCTAATTTTTCTATTCCCAATTGTTCAAAAACATCTGATTCCAAAGGGACTTCTGAAGTTTTCTATTCAGAAGAATACGAATTTATAAATTAAAATGAATGGAAATTATAACTTTAAGGGTGACAGAGCACATGAGACACATTCCCATCAGACAGGTTTTGCACAAAGTGTTGCTTCCATAGATATCAATTTAGGCAAACTATGAAATTGCATTCAAGCTTTAAATTAGCTCCTAAATGACGCTGACTATGCCTAACAAATTTTAAAATGTCATGATTAGAGCTGAAACGGAGCAGGGCAGGTCTCCTTATCCTGTTTTGTTCACTGATATTTTGTAAGCTCCTCGGATAGTTTAGGGCAAATAGTAGGTACTTATAAATTGTTCTGTAGTATATTACAGAAATGCCAAAAATTTGAGAGGGAAACAAATATTTATTTGGCAGTGATATGTTCATCACTGTGCAAAGTGTATTATATATGTTTTCTCACTTATATAGTACTTAATAGTTAAGAAGAGTAGTTCCCAAACTTCACTGATTACCAAATAACTTCAGTGATTACCAAAATAACCTGGAGAGTTTAAAAATAACTTGAAGATACCTGGGCTACAAGACCCAGATTAAAAAAAGGTGATTTACTTGGGCACCATGTGTATACTTTTAAAGGCTGCATAGCGGGGCTGGCGCCATGGCTCACTTGGTTAATCCTCCGCCTGCAGCACCAGCATCCCATATAGGCGCCGGGTTCTAGTCCCAGTTGCTCCTCTTCCAGTCCAGCTCTCTGCTGTGGCCCGAGAGGGCAATGGAAGATGGCCCAAGTGCTTGGGCCCCTGCACCCTCATGGGAGACCAGGAAGAAGCACCTGGCTCTTGGCTTTGGACCGGTGCAGTGCCAGCCGTAGCCGCCATTTGGGTAGTGAACCAATGGAAGGAAGACCTTTCTCTCTGTCTCTCTCTTTTACTCTCTATAACTCTACCTGTCAAATAAAAAAAAAAAAAAAGAATTTAACAGAAAAAAAAAAGGCTGCATGGGTAACTCTTCTAGGCACCTACAGTTCAGGACAACTGTCCATTTTCAAATTAAAGTTTCAATGGTACCAGATTTATTATTGTATTTTAATAAAGAAGCCTACAGTAGACATGGACTTAGATGTTATCAATATATCTAAAAACACACAAAAGGATTACTTTTTTGACCATTTGTACTAAGTGACAGAGATATAAAGAGGAGTACAAAAGGCTCCTACCATTGAGGGGCTCTTAATAAAAAGGGGACAGATTATCAACAGTCTAGCATGTACTACTGGAAGACAAAGACAACTGTAGAGCACTTTGGTAAAACATAAGACTGACTTAGTACTTACTTATCAACTTATATGAGGTGAAGAGAATCCAGAAAGGTTTTTGGATAATATAACTACTGACCCAAGGAATCACAGCTCTGTTAAACTATAGCTCAAGGGTGGCTTTTGGATTTCACAAAATCCTAAAAACCACCATGTCTTTATAAAGCATAAGTGAACAGAATACTGATGAGCTATTTAGATTTTGATGTCATTAAATTTTTAAAAGGTTTATTTATTTTATTTAAATGGCAGAGTTACAGAGAGATGGAGAGAGAGAGAGAGAGAGAAAGAGAGAGAGAGAGAGTCTTCCATCCTCTGGTTCACTCCCCAAATGGCCGCAATGATGGGTACTGGGCCAATATGAAGCCAGGAGCCAGGAGTTTCTTCCAGGTATCCCATGTGGGTGAAGGGGCCAAAGGACTTGGGACATCTTCCTCTGCTTTCCCAGGCCATAGCAGAGAGCTGGATTGGAAGTGGAGCAGCCGGGACTTGAAGCAGCACCCATATGGGATGTGGGCACTGCAGGCCTCACCTACTACGCCATAGTGCTGGGCCTGACGTCATTAAATTTAATCTTACAAATTATGCCTTAGATTTTAATATGTAATTGAACAAACTATAAATTACTTGCTATAGAACAATTCAGTGTAAAGTCAGATTGCATGACAGGATGACTTGAAATGATATCAAAGATTATCAGCCAGAACAAGTGCTAAAGTGATGGCTGCCAATATTAGAAATGGTCTTATATTAATCCTTTAACTCATCCTCTAGCAATACTTCATATTTGGTGGGATTACAAATTGCCAGGGATAAATCCCATACATTATTCCTTCAGAAATTTCCTAGTTCTTCAAATTGCCACACATACTGTTATTCATACTTCTGTAAACAAATTTTCCTTGACTGTAAACTTCAAACAATCCATGAAGCAATCATTACCCTGGAGAAGCACAACTGGCTCCACTGGAGTTTACTGACACATGGTGTGTACACAACATTGCCTTTCCAAAATTCTAAACCTTAGATACTTAGCTTCAAGCTTTTAGGTAAAGGATTACAGAACTTCAACACGTAAAAAGTGTGAAGTAGTTATTATTATCTTTGCCATATTATAGATCAGGACCTTGGAGCAGAGGTTCAATAACTTGCCCGTGGTCACACTATTAGCAAGTGGCGGAGCTGTGATTCAAATCCAATTCCAGATAAGACATGTAAAATAGTGTTTATTTTCATTAACTATTTATTAATTCAGTCTTGAGATGTTATTTTCCTCTTATTAACATTCAAACATGTAGGGATTTTCTTTATCTAAAATGCCTTATCAGACTATATAAGGGGGCTTCAAAAGTTCTTGGAAATGTGTATTGTCTTTTAATTCAACTTGTCCACAAACTTTTGAAGTTCTCTTATATAACAATATGTACTGTTTACATTCAATGTCTAAGATTATACCCAGTGCTTTTTACTAATCCATTCACAAAGGCTGTACTGGATTAGGTAAACAACTACTTTCATTATGTAACAACATACATTCATCTTCCTGTGGTACACACTGAGCATCCCTAATCTGAAAATCTGAAACTTTTCGAGTACCAGCATGATGTTCCCTTCAGATCTGGAAGCATTTTGGATAAAGAATGCTCAACTAGTAAAGTCTAGGCAAACATTCTCAAATCTAAATAATTCTGAAATTTGAAACATTTCTGGTTCTAAACATTTGGATAAGGGCCACTCAACCTGTATAGCAATTTTTTAAAGGTTTATTTATTTGAAATGCAGAGGTTACAGGGAGTGGAAGAGAGAGAGGGAGGGGGAGGGAGAGAGGGGAGGGAGAGAGGGGAAGGAGGAGGGAGAGAGAGAGGGAGAGAGGGGGAGAGGGGGAGAGAGGGAGAGAGGGAGAGAGAGAGGGAGAGAGAGGGGGAGAGGGAGAGAGAGAGAGAGAGAGGGGGAGAGAGGGAGAGAGAGAGAGGGGGGGGAGAGGAGGAGAGGGAGAGAGGGAGAGAGAAAGGGAGAGAGGGAGAGAGGGGGAGAGAGGGAGAGAGAGAGAGAGGGGGAGAGAGGAGGAGAGGGAGAGAGGGAGAGAGGAGGAGAGGGGGAGAGAGGAGGAGAGGGGGAGAGAGGAGGAGAGGGAGAGAGGGGGAGAGGGGGAGAGGGAGAGAGGGAGAGAGGAGGAGAGGGGGAGAGGGAGAGAGAGGGAGAGGAAAGGGGGAGTAGTATGTAAAATATTTGCACATCAATTACTTAATTTTTACAATTTTGTAGGCCTTAAATTCCACAGACCCCAGACTTTTTCCCAAATCTTATTACCTATTTTATTGAGTATAAATTTAATTGAAAAACTAGGTTAAACAAAAAACTAGATTTATCATCTACCCCTTCTTTTCACCTGAACTCTGCCAGAAACTACTTACTCTTTTTAAAGAGCTCTTAAAATATATTTAGACTGTCAAATACTCATTGTTGGGGCAGACACTGTGGTATAGTAGGTTAAGCCTCCACCTGTGGCAAAGGCATCCCAGCTGCCCCACTTCTGATCCAGCTCTCTGATGATAGCCTGGGAAAGCAGTTGAAGATGGCCCAAGTACTTGGGCTGAAGCACTCACATAGCAGACCCAGAAGAAGCTCCTGGCTCCCCGCTTCGGATCAGCTCAGCTCTGGCCTCTGTGGCCATTTGGGGAGTGAAGCAACAGATGGAAGACCTCTTTCTCTGTCTCTCCCTCTGTCTGTAACTCTGCCTCTCAAATAAATAAATAAATCTTGAAAAAAAAATACTCATTGTTACATTGTTTATTGTGCAAATACTGGGTCATAGGTTATAGATAATCTTAAGGGTCTTGATGTACTTTTAAATTACTTCCAGAAAGGAACACATCCCTTCATGATGACAAGTATCACGGAAAATAGAAACCACACAATATCTGCATCACTTCAATTTTAAAAGTAACATTAAGCCAAATAAATGAGATCTGAATAAATTCTAAGAAATGCAAGCACTGACATTCTTTTTCATAAATCATCCTTCAAAAAATAACCTTAAACTCTGACCTCAAGTCAATGTTCTAACACATATTAGGACTCTAAGCAGCCTAAATAAATGAACTTTCCAGAACTCTATTTCACAAACTGGGCCTCAAAATGGCATGCATAATTTTATTCGGTTTGTTGTCTGTTGAGATTTTATTGACCACAGATTTCCTCAGACAAGACTAATAGCTTCTTGAGGTGTGGTATCTGGCACAGCACAGTGCTTGATGGCCTGGGTTAAAATGCAAGCCTTCACCTTCTCTGATCCGGGGAAGTTCCATAATCTCTTTATATCAATCTTCTCAACCATAAAAATAATAGTAATAACAGCAACTACTTTTATCAGTCATGAAACATTCAGAACAGTGTTCGATAGCCACTACTTTCTACTATAGAAAATTTATTGAAATATTACTGTTATGTTTGCTATTTCATTTAATCACATTCTTACAAATCAAATATTACTGTTGTCATTTCACAGATAAAGAAAACACACAAAAGAAGTTAAGCAACGTGGTCCAAGTCACGAAGCTCAAGTAGTAATGGAGTTAGGATTCAAATCCAGCTTTGATTATTTTTTTTTAAATTTATTTGACAGGTAGAGTTATAGACAGAGAAAGAGAGAGAGACAGAGAGAAAGGTCTTCCTTCTGTTAATTCACTCCTCAAATGGCTGCTATGGCCAGTGCTGCGCTGATCTGTAGTTGGGAGCCAAGTGCTTTTTCCTGGTCCCATGTGGGTACAGGGGCCCAAGCACTTGGGCTATCCTCTACTGCCCTCCCAGGCCACAGCAGAGAGCTGGATTGAAAGAGGAGCAACCGGGACTAGAACCCGGAGCCCAAATGGGATGCCGGCGCAGCAGGTGGAAGATTAACCAAGTGAGACAAGGTGCTGGCCCCTGAATATGTTTTATTATAGCCACTGCCTTTGCATTACATCACGCCACCTAATCTTAAGAGTCATATGTTATACACTTTAGATTATTCCCAATCACTAAGAGGCTATATATGCAAGATTTCCCAGAAAAATTCCTTTAAAAATTAAAAAAGAATACATTTGAAAAATGTATGCAACAAGGGGAATAAAAGATGCAGAGATTTACTGAATAGATTTTGATCTTACCAACCTTAAAACTCTACACTAAAGACTTAAAATTGGGGGTCAGATAATCAACACATCCAATTTTTACAAACCCTGTCACATAATCTACATTTTAGTAATGAACCTCTCTCCCTGGTATGCTCACTCTCTGCAGCATCTGTCACTGCTATGAATGGTTGATCATAAGCACTGCTGTAGTCTTCTCAATGCTATTAAGCAGATGGAAGTGCTAAATCCAAATGATGTAGTACATGTCCCTGGTGGACTGTGTTTTCATATACTACCATTATTCTACAGTTCCTCTGTGATAAATCTCATGTATTCTCAAGCACAGTAAAGAGTGAGTTGACAGTGTCAATTGATTTATTACCACAAATATGCCTTTGCCCACTACCATGCTTCCATATGCTTGTGGAGATGATACATGAAGATTTCAACTTCAACTTGAGTACAGAATTTCTAGTACTTTGTATATTTATCAGAAAAAATTAACCAGTTGTTTTCAAATTAAGGAAAAGCATCTGAGCTTTCTCTTGAAGAGAGGTGGATATGAGGCTTGACTTACTTACTGGCTATGTGACATTGGTCAAGTTCAAAAGTATCAGTTTCTTTATTTGTAAAATTAAGGACTGAGAATTTTAGAGGTTCATCAGAATTGAAATGATAGACCTGAGAACACCTAACAGAGTAATAGACACCACTCCTTCAAAATTTATTTATTTATTTATTTATTTTTTTTTTGACAGGCAGAGTGGACAGTGAGAGAGAGAGACAGAGAGAGAAAGGTCTTCCTTTGCCGTTGGTTCACCCTCCAATGGCCGCCGCTGCAGCCGGCGCACCGCGCTGATCCGATGGCAGGAGCCAGGATCCAGGTGCTTTTCCTGGTCTCCCATGGGGTGCAGGGCCCAAGCACCTGGGCCATCCTCCACTGCACTCCCTGGCCATAGCAGAGAGCTGGCCTGGAAGAGGGGCTACCGGGACAGAATCCGGTGCCCCGACCGGGACTAGAACCCGGTGTGCCGGCGCCGCAAGGTGGAGGATTAGCCTATTGAGCCACGGCGCCGGCTCTCAAAATTTATTAACATAACAAATCTAAATAATTTATTTTTTCTTAGCTTAATTTTAGGAATTAAGAATTCTTGATGAAACCACAAATACTTCTTAGATTATTCAATACAACCGAAGTTTAGTAGAACATGAAAACCGTGAAAAGTCCAAGTACGAGTCTCAGACGGATCTGATCAAACTTCCCAGACAAGCAACACTACACGACACTACCTGATCAGATTCCCCATTTCCCAGCATCGCCCAGGTGGCAGGGGGTGTCTGATCAGCTGCGCCTGTTTCAGCAAGACTTTTTTATGTCTGTTAGCCAGAATCACCTTTACTCTGCTAACTGTCCTTATCTACTGACTCCTACCCTTTCCCCGGGCTATAAATTCCCACTTGCCCATGCTACATTTGAAACTGAGCCCAATCTCTCCCTCACTATAAAAGCCCCATTGCATTGGGTTCTACATCTATAGCAATGGTCCTGATTAATGTCTGTATTGCCATGTTTTCAACAAGTATCATTGAATATTTTTTTGTTTTTTTCTTTATCAGGGTTGTAATTTTTCACCACTGTCCTCCCTTTTATTTATTTATACTTGTCTTACTACAGGGTCTTTGAGAATTTGGTCATTTACAAATCTACAGTATAATTTGTGTTGCGATGTTTTTTTTTTTTTTTTGTCAATGTCTACATGGTACCATGTTATAAGTATTTGTTGACAGTTTATAATGTTCAGCTTGTGCTGCAAGATTCCTTTAGTAGTTATGCAATAGTCACACACACACACACACACACACACACACAAAAGGTCCTTTTCCTTTGAAAAGCCTGACAAAAGTTTTACAAAGCATGGCTAACTTCTTCTTTTTTTGTTTTTTGACAGGCAGAGCGGACAGTGAGAGAGAGAGAGACAGAGAGAAAGGTCTTCCTTTGCCATTGGTTCACCCTCCAATGGCCGCCAAGGCCAGTGTGCTGCGGCCAGCGCACCGCGCTGATCCGATGGCAGGAGCCAGGTACTTATCCTGGTCTCCCATGGGGTGCAGGGCCCAAGCACTTGGGCCATCCTCCACTGCACTCCCTGGCCACAGCAGAGAGCTGGCCTGGAAGAGGTGTAACCGGGACAGAATCCGGTGCCCCGATCGGGACTAGAACCTGGTGTGCCGGCACCGCAAGGTGGAGGATTAGCCTAGTGAGCCGCGGCGCCTGCCATGGCTAACTTCTTAATCCAGACTAAATCATTACATCCTGCTTTTAAAAGTCTGAAACAATTGATCCTAATCCAACAGACCATTAATTTCTAAAAGATAAGTTCACTGATGCTAAAACTGCTACACTGTGAATTAAATAACAAGTCATCATCTCCAAAGTGATAATTTTAAATTATTTTCAGATTTCCATGGATCAGCTGCCAAGAAGACATTATTGGACACATAATGCTAAGCAGCCAACAGAAATAACAATAAACCAGAGAGCAGGCACATGGCAATACTCATTTCAGAGTCACTGCTTATCATGGATTTGACATTTGAAAACACACCAACAGAATACACAGTTTCTAACAACTTTCATTGCTTTGCCTATTTAGATCAAGGGGCTTAGTGCTGTTGTGTCACAAGTCAGTCATTTCATAATTAAGTTGGGCATTTCATAATTAAGACAAAAGTTAAGACTTAAGGACTTTTCAGCTGCGTATTCTTAGAAAAGCTACTAAACATCCCACTTCTCAGTTCCCTTACATATATAAAACCCTACCATCAGGGTCACTACGAAAACTGCAGATAAGATATATACAAAGAACACAGCTGGATGAGAGACCGCACAGATTCTACAAAGTTGACAACTGTTATTTTAAATTCATTTTTCAGCAATTTAAAATATTTTTATAAAGATCACAGAGATTTGGGAGGATGCAATTAAGTAAATACTTGGAAGTATGTCTAAACCACACAGTACCATGGGGAAACAGTATATCTATATTAAGCCCAGAGTAGCTACGTGTGTCTACAATACAGGTAACCATATACACCCATGTCTTTGAGACCATTTTTATTCTACTTACTTTATGATTGCTGGAGGACCCAAGTATTTCTCTGGAAAACTTGCATTTACCCAGAAGCACAAACTAAAATATTGTGACTATTTTCAATGAGACATCAAATCTCAACAACTCCTGCTTAATTTAAATGAAAAAGATATACTTCTTTTGGGTTTCCAGGAGCCAAGAATGATCTCGATAACTGTCAGGGTTCAAGTCATGTCTGGCCAAAGGCAGGGCAGAGAAGTGAGGCCATTTATCACCTGTTCTTTTTTATGCACAGTAGCTGTACAGAAGGTGTGTAGCCATAGGAATCAATGAGTATTTTTGAGCCAATATGTACTAGAATAATTCTAATATTATAAAGAATACTTTTTATTTCTCTTCACAGTAATTATGTTGACATCTTACTACCTATTAAAGGTGTAAAGTTAGATAAGCAATGCTTTGTCATAATATTAGAGTTATCAAGGTCATTATGACAATCAATGGAGACATATAGTTGAAATATACTGAATTTTCTGTCATTCTGTAGGGATTCTCTTTTATACTACAATTTTAATACAAAGTATTTTAAAATTGGGGGAAAATGTCTAATTTGTAAAATATCTGAGAGAAACTTTTTCTTGACAAAGGAGTATTATAAAATGATTAAGACTTAGGAAGTTTCTTAAAAGTCACTGCTGAAAGGAATCCTTTCACACAGGTGATGCCCAAAGGGCAGCCAAAACACTGCTGTTTTGTCCCTTTCTGGCTTTCAGGTGGGCTAGAGGTTCCCCTTACTGACTCCCGGTTTACTTTAACAGTCACATGGACCATCCACAGAGGGAGAAGTCCCTTGCAAGGCATCCCCTCTCTCTCTTGATACTTACTGCAAAATATTTATTCACACAGTCCTTCCAGAGTTACTAATACCTGCTTTTTGTAGTCATCCTTGTACGAAATGAGAAACAGCAGTAATTCAGAGGTGTAATTCAGAGAGAGGGTAGAAACTAGAATCTATTCAGTGTGCACTGACTACTTTATAAAAGTTATCTTATTCAGTCCTCCAGCAGACAGCACAGTGTGGAGGTACTGAGATACTGCCCTCCCACACAGCTTACAGGAACCTCATGCTCTCTTGTCTCATTCAACCTTCCCGTTGATCCTCCAAAGTAAAACCAATTATTACACAAACTGAGGCTTACAGAGATTAAATAACTTGCTCAAAATTCCATAGCCAATAAGTGGTAAGGCTGGAATTTGACCACAGATCTTTCAAGTAAAGACTGCAGCATGGTTTTCCAAGTATTTTGATAATATATCTGTATCAGAAAGAATGTTTTCAACTTATAATTGTAATGTACATTTATGCAATACATGTACTATAACATCATATCAAAATATTAACATAAAAATATAAAAAATGAATGTGAGTTGAACCTAATTCTCTCTTCATCTAGTGGATTTTCTTGTTTATTCCTGCATGAATGTGTCCGTAACCTGGAGACTATTATATTCCTCTGTTTGCCATGGACAGACATGGCCAGAAGCGTTTAACACAGAGCTGTCTTACAAAAAAGGAAAATGAGAGCCACATTTATAATTCAAAGCTTTCCAATAGCCACATTTATAAAGAAGTAAAAATAAACAAGAGAAATTAAAGAACATTTTCAGAATTGCTTTGACGCCTAAAAATAAAAGAGAGAGCAAATAAAGAGTTCATCGGTGATACCAAACTGTGCCTATAGCAGAGACGATTCCTGAGGTACGAAATTAATTTCGCAGAACCCAAAGCATCAAAAGGAAGTCATTTTGGACTGCAGATATCAGATGTTACATGGGATTTTCCACTGGTGAACACTGTGACTATTGTATGCTCCTGAAGAGCAGAAGCAATTAATGTTATTTGCTGATATAAAACTGGAAAAACAGTTTTTTTTTTTTAAGATTTATTTATTTATTTGAAAGAGTTACACAGAGAGAAGGAGAGACAGAGAGAGAGAGAGACAGAGAAAGGTCTTTCATTTGTTGATTCATTCCCCAATTGGCCGCAACAGCCAGAGCTGCGCCGATCTGAAGCCAGGAGACAGGGGCTTCTTCCAGGTCTCCCACGCGAGTGCAGGGGCCCAAGGACTTGGGACATCTTATACTGCTTTTTCCAGGCCATAGCCGAGAGCTGGATAGAAGTGGAGCAGCCAGGACTTGAACTGGTGCCCACATGGGATGCCGGCACTGCAGGCGGTGGCATTACCCGCTGCGCCACAGCACCAGTCCCCAAAGTTCTTAATTTCACTAGTCTTTGCCTACAACTTTGCTATGTAGCATAAATGAAATTCTATGTTTGGTTAAGATAGCCCGAGTTTGCTAAGTTTTAGTGCAGGTTGAAGCATAATTCCTAAGAAATCTGAAAGCATCTTGCATCTTAAAGTTTTAGATGTTTGGATAATAGACTTGGGAGACACAAACAGGAATCTGCTCAGTAACTGAAATGAAGACCACAGTAAAAGACTCGAAAGGCAGTGGAGGAGCGTTCAAAAGAGAACATGTGAAGGCCAAGGTGGATTTGTGAGGTTGGTCTGCCTGGTTAGTTTGGAGGAGCAATTTAATCTCTCTGAATCTGGATGCAAGAAAATGTTTTCAGACTCAAATAATATTGAAGGTGACACTGATGTGGTGGGACAATTCAGGTCAACTCTACAAAGCAGTGCCAAGCACTGAGTAAGCAGTAACTGAAGGTAGCAACGATGATATTCTTGTTAATACCTACTATTTGGTACTGGGGATGATTTGAAAAAGTGCTGTTCTAACTGGTTAATATTAGGTTCCTAATTCAGGGACATAAAGTGTTGTGCTTAAAACAGTGTTATAATAATTGCATGTCATTGTGCACCTCTCTCAGATTCAAATGTTGCAGCCTTATGACCTCAGTTCATGACAATGTTTGCAAATAGGACTTAAAAGATGTGATTTAAGTTGAAATTAAGCCCTTAGGATAGGTTCTAGTCCAATCTGACTGGTGTCCTTTTAAGAAGACAGTGAAGACAATGTGAAGGCAGTCACATGCAAGCCAGAGAGGGGATTCTCAAATGGGACACAACCTGCTGACATCCTGATCTTGATCCTCCAGCCTCCAGAACAATGAGAAAACAAATTGTTGTTGTTTAAGCCACCAGACTGCAGTATTTTGTTATAGTGGCCCTAAGAAACTAACGAGGTGCCTAAAACTACTTCTTCCTCCTACTCCTTAATATGACTATAGATGCTTCACTTCAATTTAAGTACAGCTGATTATTTGAGGCTTGAGAGAGCTATAGTGGACAAGATAGATGTTCATGGCCAGACAGGCTGAGGTTCGAAGTTTGGCTCCTGCGTTTGAGGGCTATATAATCTCATGCAGGTTATCTAATTTTTGTGAACCACCGTTTTGTTTTCCTTTAAAAGGAATGGATATTTAATATGTTATAAGGACTAAATGAGCAGAGTACCCAAAAACAGTGGCTTCTGTATTTACCAATGTCTGCAATTCTCTGTATTCCTTCAGATAAGACATGTTGTAGCACTGAACAGATCACTTTAAAGATCTAGACTGGCTGTAACACAAGATTTTCTTTTAATTGAGTCTTTCCTGACATTCAAAGGACTTGTAACTTACAATGTACCTCTTAACAGGTCTTAGAAACCCCTAGATGTACCATCTGCCAATCCAGCCTCTATAATGTAATTTAATTAATTTTTCTAAATTTAAGTCTAAACACTTCATTCCCTCCTATGCGGCTATTTAATGGCTCCCTACTGTTGCCTACAGTATCAAGTCTTGGCAATTTGACAACGTGCAGCCACTCCTCTCACCTCATCTCTGCCCCACTCCTCATCTGCATCGTATACTAGAGTCCTTCAAAACTACTGGAGTTCTTACATAAAAGTTATTGCTTCATGCCCGTGTGACTTGTCAGTCTCGTTTTGTCAATGTCCTTCCATGCTTGTCACTTGGTGACAACTTTTTATCCTTTACTTACATAGGGAAATGATCCAATATTACCAACCAGAATTTCGCCTTGTCTTCTTATGGGAACACTGAGTTTCTCTTTAATGATTATCATTTTACATTGCATTTGTTTTCTTCCAGCTAGTGAGTTTTTCAGTAGGGTCACTGTTGTAGACTGGACAGGATTTTTCTCACCCCAAACTCTGTTAGGAGTTAAAGTCTTATGCTAACAGTTGATGGATAAAGGGTGGAAACTTGATCTAACTATGGTATCTAAGAGGTGGGCCTGGTGGGAGGTGTTTCAGTGACTGAGGACTTTCCCTTGGAAGGCAGTTCTCTTGAGAGGGTTGATTACATAATTTGAGCAGGCTTACTGGGTCGCTCTGTTTCCTAGCTTGTCATGTGAACACTACCCTGCATCTCCTCAGCCACTGCTGGCCTCCACCCAAGGCCAGATCAATGGGGCTATGTGAACTTTGATTGAGAGCCTCCAACTGTGAGTCAAATAAGTCTCCTAAATTGTTCCTTTCAGGTATTTTAGATAAAGTAATGAAAAGCTGACTCATATAGTCACTATCTCAATAATCTTTGTATTTTAAATGTCAAGTACAGTGGCTACCACAAAAGGAATATTCAGTACATGGTTGCTGAAAAAATGAGTAAAGGAATAAATGCATGTAACTAATCATGTTCATGCAAGGGCACTTCAAAGAACTGATAAGAAAACAATTAAAAGGTAAGTTCATTTTGGTGCAAAATAATTATGAAATACACGCCTATTTTTCCTTAATATGCACTTTTCATGAATTTTTTGAAGAACCCTTACATGTATGGATTTCAAAATTTTTGCACCATTAATACAGTTATCTTTTTTTTTTTTTTTTTTTTTTTTTTTGACAGGCAGAGTAGACAGTGAGAGAGACAGACAGAGAAAGGTCTTCTTTCCATTGGTTCACCCCTCAATGGCCACTGTGGCTGGTGCACTGTGCTGATCCGAAGCCAGGAGCCAGGTGCTTCCTCCTGGTCTCCCATGCAGGTGCAGGGCCCAAAGACCTGAGCCATCTTCCACTGTACTCCTGGGCCACAGCAGAGAGCTGGCCTGAAAGAGGGGCAACTGGGACAGAATCCGACACCCCAACTGGGACTAGAACCCGGGGTGCCAGTGCCACAGGTGGGGGATTAGCCTATTGAGCCGCTGCACCGGCCTACATTTATCTTTTAATTCAATTTTCCCTGAATTTTTTTGGACATATCCTTGGAGGTTATCATAGTTTAAAGTGTAAAGATGATGAGCTTTTTGTACATTTGGATTCAAACACAGGCTCAGTTACCTGGGTGAGCCTCAGTTCACCATGTATGTTAACTCTTGCTATTTTCATTTGGACTAAATGAGATATGTTAAGAAATGGATTAAATTTCACAACTGATTTACGGAAGGCACAATATAAATACGGGTTCTCTTATGTTCTCTATGAATTCACAGATCTAAGAATTTAACAGGACAAATAGTTAAAATGTTGTTTTTAAGGAGTGAGTAGTTGGCCTAGGAGTCAGGATACCTGTATCCCATATTTAAGTGCCTGGATTCAATTCCTAGCTCCAGTCCTGATTCCAGCTTCCTGCTAATGTGCTTTCTGGGAGGCAGTGGTGGCTGTTCAAGTATCTGGGTTCTGGCTACTTATATGGGGGATCTGGATGGAGTTGCTGACCCTTAGGCTCAGCCTACGTTCAGCACCAGTTGTGAGCATTTGGTAGGTCAACCAGTGATGGGAACTCTCCTCTCTCTGCCTATCTGTGTCTCAAATAAATGTTTTAAAAAATTAGTACTTCACATCAGGTTATCAAAAACCCAGAGATCACAGGAACTATCATGTATTACAGATGCACATCTTTAAAAATATACAAGATCTTGGTTTCCACATTTACTAACCAGAGATAATGATACTTACTGCATAGGACTGGATAGGTGCTTGTGAAGACCAGCTGAAATCAAATACAGTCTGGCAACATTTCAATGAAATTTTGGTCAACAACAGACTACAAAGATGATGGTGGTCCCATAAGATTCTATCAGTTGATGACACTGTAGCAGTCCTAATTGTAGTAATTATATAATCAAATGACATAGCCCTCATATGCTATTTATGTGATAAATTCACCTAAAGATGTATTTCTCAGAATGTATCCCTATCAATAAGCAACATGTGACTATAAAGTAAGTGCTCAATAAATATTAGGTTCCTTCTCTCGTCCACAAAATGAATCAAACTGTAAATATCACTGTAGATTATCATACTGTTCAAGCAATAAAAAATTGGCATTTCCCCAAAGTTCAATAGACTGAATATTATAGCGAATATTGCGACAAAATTGACATACAAATGCAGTGGGATTCCAGAAAACATACCAAGGTTAAGAATACCCACTTGGCAACCATGCAACCTGAGTTACCACCTATTGGCTGGTAGTCACAGGAAAGTCCCAGAATCTGTCATTCAGGCTGCTTTTCTATAGTAAGAACATTTGCATTATAGGACGGTGGTTAGGAGTGCTGTGCTCACATGATCCTGAATACAGACTTACGAAACTCAAGGAAGCAGTAATACAGTACACACTCAGCAAATGATGTATGGGTGGGAGACTTGCTTTGCCAGGGTTTTTTTAGATCAAAATTTGAAATATTTTGCATTATGATTTCAAACAAAATTTAGGAAAATGACTTTTTTTTTTAAATAAAGAATACAAACCTTTGAGTTAGGAAATCTACCTTAGAATTTCATTTTTCCATTTAGTCTCTGTCTTTTATACTCCTTTTCTTCATCTCTACAATGGCATAGCACTACACACTTCATAAAGTGACTGTGAAATTTCAATGAAATAGTAGGGATATAGTCTTATCTGGCATTCACTGATATGCCAGTCATTGGCTCAATGAATAATTAGGAGTGTGCTACTCCCATTATAATAAAACATACAAACATGATGAACAAGGCAGCTATGCAAAAAGAGCAGTTGAGAGTCAAAATTTGAATGCTACTTAATTTGTTACAAGTTAGGTAAGAAAATAAATTGATCGGAGTAAAAATGAAAAAGTCAGTAGCACAATTAACAAATGTGAGACTGAGTCCAAGCTTAATTGGCACAGAGTTCAAAAGTGATTTTATGCTTTATCAATCTATATTTATTTGTGCTTCATAATCACTGTAAAGCCAGTATTTTATGTTTGTCTATCTTTGTACTGTGCTTAGAATTTTAAACATGGGGCCAGCGCCGCGGCTCACTAGGCTAACCCTCTGCCTTGCGGCGCCGGCACACCAGGTTCTAGTCCTAGTCGGGGCGCCGGATTCTGTCCCAGTTGCCCCTCTTCTAGGCCAGCTCTCTACTGTGGCCAGGGAGTGCAGTGGAGGATGGCCCAAGTGCTTGGGCCCTGCACCCCATGGGAGACCAGGATAAGTTCCTGGCTCCTGCCATCGGATCAGCGTGGTGTGCCATTGGAGGGTGAACCAACAGCAAATGAAGACCTTTCTCTCTGTCTCTCTCTCTCACTGTCCACTCTGTCAAAAAAAAAAAAAAAAAAAAGAGGAATTTTAAACATGGAATAAAAGATGTCTAAGCATTTAGGAAAAGATTATGAACAGAATAAACACTGATTTAATTTAACACCAACTATCAGAGTATTTTACCAGAAGAGGTAACTATAAGACTACATTATGGCTCTCATATTATTTATTTCTGGGTAAATATTTCTTCAGAAAATGAATCAGAACTAACTCATTATTCACACGTAGGATTCTGAAGTTGTAAAATAGGAGCACTGCAGACAAGAAACTGAAATATTTTATGAATAAGGTTAAAAAAAAACTTGGCATTTTCTTCTCCTGGCAAGATTTACTCATTTCTGATGTGATTTTTGGCCTCAGAACTGAAAAGTGAGACTTTGAGGCCAGAGTTCCATCTAAGAATATAACGAACACTTAAGTTAAATGTTTAGGGAAAAAAATTCTATTTTGATTACCCAAGCCTTAGTGCTTTAATAGTACAGTAAATTTTGGTGGGGTAATACATGCTAGTTGTTGGAGAGACAGCACTTTTTCAATTGAAGTAAACAAAAAACAGAATAGTGCAAGCAAAATGAGTCTCTTTAGCTAATTATCACACTTTCTCCAGGGTACACAACTAGGAAAGGGCACAGTGTCTGTTGTGGGGTCTGGTAATGAAGAATGACTCTTACCTTTGTGCTGGGGTGCTATAGCTGTTATCATAGGAATCATAACTCTGTTCATCATAAGCAGTGCCATATCCATCATCATAGTCCTAAAATACAATGGGAGGAGTACAAAAACATCAGAGAAGTTTCTGGAAAGAAAGAAGCATTCTGCTTTCAGTCAATTTTCATTAATTCAGCTAGCCTTTAACTCTATGTCTAATTAACAATGTAAAGAAAAACACAGGTGTGACTTCATTGAAAATGAAATAAGAGAACTTGCAAGCAGTGAGCCAGAATCATCATTTTCAGAATCCTGGAAATTAACCAAAGGATTCAGAGATATAGGAAACACTGATTTTTGAAAAAGTGGTCAAAACCTGGTAAGAGCAGCAAATTTTGTGCTGTTTTAAGTGGTTCTATTTCTACCCTCTCTCCCTCAGCTTTGGGGGAGCACTGAAGATCACCAATGGGAGAGACAGAACAGGGCTGGGGCTCTTTCAAAACTCATTCACAGAGAACTGTTTTTATCGGCCTTTTATGCAGTGCAGAAAGCCTTTTGCCTCAGTTTATCAGAAGAAAATAATTTTAGGCAATTGTTTAGGACTTCAGCTGCTTCAAGTGGTAGAGAAAAACTGGGAAAACAATATGCTAATCAAAGAGATTCAATGTTAAAGTAAGGATTGAAATGTCCACACAGGCTTTGAAAAACCCTGAAATATTCCCGAGAATCTGGAAGGCCACATCCACGCATAGTGTTATGTCCACATTCCACAAAGACCTGAAATGGCCTGAGCGTTCTTCTGGCTTACCACCAGGTCTGTATAAGCAGGAAATGGAAAGCTAGCTAAGAATTAGTTCTACATTAACTGATGGAATCTCACAAACAAGTCCCAGGGTGCACCCAAGGGGCTCTGTCAAAGAGTAGGAAGTTCACTGAAAATCTCTAATCAGTAGCTTTTGAAAACAATAAGCTAATACAGAGGTCTTAATGGTGAAGCATGATAGATATAGACTTTAAAAACTAGTTTGGAAAAGTCATTGAAGAAAAAATAAAGCAAACAAACCTTGGAAAAATTTAACTTCCAGAGTACACAAATTATATTAAATATCCAGTTTTAAGCAAAAAAAAAATTGAGACAAGTATGCTCTCATACAAGGAAAAAAGTCAATAAAAACTTGAGGAAGCCCCTGAGGAAGATACCAGACTTATTAAACAAAACTATAAGTTGGCTACTTTATATACAGTCAAGGAACTGTAAAAGATATACACTGCTTAAAAACAACTAAGGAAAATATGAGAAAAGGGCATCACCAAACAGTAAATGTTAATACAGAAAACATAAACAACCAGAATAAATTCTTGAGTCTCAAAGTATAATAATTGAAAGGAAAAATTCATTAGAGAGGCTCTTCAGCAGATATGAGTAGGCAGAAGAAATGGTAACTTGAACGCAGACGAATGGAGATTAACCAGTGTGTGGAAAAGAAAGAAAATAAGGGAAAATGAACAGGGCATCAGAGAAGTGAGGACACCAAATGAATGGACATGCACATGGTCAGATACCTACAAGGACAGCAGAGAAAGCAGCAGAAGTGTACTGGGAAAAACAGTGGTGGAAAACTTCCCCAAACTGATAAAAACTTTATACATCCAAGAAGCCAAACGATCTGTAAAATTTTTTAAAATTTAACTTTATTCAGAAGGGAGGGAAAGGGATATAGAGATATTCCATCTATGTGGTCATGCCTTAAATGCCCAACAGCCAGAGCTGAGCTGAACCAGAAGTCCAGGACACAGTCCAGGTCTCCTACATTAGTGGCAGGATCCAAGTACTTGAGTCATCACTTGTTGCCTCCCAGAGTGTGCATTTGCAGAAAGGTGGACCTGCAAGTGGAGTTGGGACTCAGACTCTGGGGGCATTCCAACTGGCATCTGAATCACTGTAGCCAATGCCCACCCCTCAGCAATCTCCAGTACATTACTGTTAAACTGAAAGGTAAACACAGACACTTCCCTGATTCTGGATTGGGCATGGAGTTCTTAAAATACGCCAGCAAAACCAAAATAGCCAAAGACAATAGATAAAATGGGCTTCGTCAAAATTAAACTTTTATCCTTTAAAGCATACTAACAGAAAAGTTGAGACAATTCACTAAATGAGAGAAGATATTTGCAAATCATTTATTTGATAAACTGTCTAGTATCCAACTCTACAATTAAAATAAAAAAAAATAACCCAATAAGAGCAAAAGTTCTACTGGGGACAGACTTTACACTGAGGAAATTTTACAGGTATTAGCAAGCACACTATGGTTATTTAAAAAGTATCATGGGATTTAAAAAAATCTAGAAAAACTACTATTCTGTAAGATCAAATGAGATGTGTGTTATTCAGTAATGTTTATATCCATGAAACTATGAATCCTATTCAACAACTGATTTCTAAGTTTCCAGACTTATTCAATTATATAGTGGCTATGGATTTACTGGGATAGTATTTAACTTAATATTCAAATAAGCCTGAAAATAACATCTAAGACAAGTATATTGGGATATCTATATTATTGGTGGAAATGAATTTAATGATTGCAGAGTATACACCAAATTTCTTGAAGTAGAGAAATGTGGTCTCAGAATAAAAGAAAGGGTCTGGCTTCACGTAGGCTTCTATAGTTTGACATCAATGAATTTAGGCAAGCTTATTCATGTACCAGAACCCGTATCTCTACCTGTAAAGTGCAAACCTTTGCAAGCATCTTAAAGGGATGAGAAAATATATGTACATATGTGAATATATATTCCAGCCCAATTCCTGACACATGAAGAATTTCATAATGTATAGCTTGTTTTAATCATTATCACAGTACAGTAGTGTCCACACAGACCTCTCTCATAGATTTCTAAAATACCACAACTCACAGATGTAGAACATCAGAAGGTACTACATGAAAGGTATCAGTCAAATGACTGGCTTTAAAGTGATCACTTCATTCTCTTTTAAAAAAGCATCTAATACATAGCAGACCTCAATTTATTTTAGAAAGACACACATATCTAAATAGGAATTACACTGTAATGCTTTCAGTTATGTAAAACATACATTAACATAAAAAGATAGTATTAAGTTTTGTATAATTTATACATAATCACCTAGATTTGTCATTATTATTATCAGTTTTTACAAAGGAAGAACCAAATATCTATCAAAGATACATGTTCTGTACTTTGGAAAGAACATATACCAGAATATAAAATACTCATTAAAATGGGAGACAGAAGAAAAATAAAAGTCAGGAATAAGCTTATAAATCAATAAGCAAGTTATCATGTTCTTCATAGTACTACCAGTACATTACAAATTTTGCTATAACTTTCCAGTGGCAACACAAGGATGAGAAGGCTTTTACACAACCAAGGGAAAAAACTGAAATGATTTTGGTTATTTGGAAAGTAGCGAAATGCAAGCATTACTAACAATTCTGACAAATTCATAAATTAAAAAAAGTGGGCATCTCCTAACAAAAAGAAGTTGCTATTAAATTTTTTAAATCTTCACCTGGCACCTACTCTGTTTCTGGCACTCTGCTAGATGGAAAGGCACCTCACAGTCTGGTGTGTGCACTGACCACAGGTGACATGGGAGAGATGAAGAACAACTAAAGAGACAACTATAATTCCAACTATAATTCAGCACATCAAATGCCACGTCAAAGCCAAGCACTGAGGTGGGACTCACTAGTCCAGTAGGCAAACGGAAAGGGGAAGGACATTTTCCAGAAACGTCAACGCCAGATGTTGGTTTCACAGCACAGAAAAGCAAAAGTTGCAGGGGAAAGTCATGATAAATTAAAATTGTGTAGAATGAACAGCAGGTACAAAACAGTAGAGGTATAGAAATACAAGAACCCTTCTCATTTGGGGAAGCAAACAGCCTACTGTGAGTACACCGTAAGGTGCACATGGAAGACAGATAAGAAAACTGAGAAACCTATAGGCAGATCAAGAAAGATCAAGTTGAAATGCCCTGTTTTAGTCCCTAAGGATTCTCGTTGCGTACTATGCCAGATTATAAAATACTTATTTTTAAAATGAAATCTATATATTGACTTTCTTATAAATCATCATATTGTGCAATCAAAATTAAGAATTCTTTGAAAACAACACCTAGAGTCTCCAGATAACTTTTAAGACTTCTGTAGTTTTGTGGGTGGTATTTTCATGCAAACAGGTAAGGGTGGGTTTTATATTTTGTAGACCTTTTTGGTCCTACTTTAATACTTTTGTATGGCAGTATGTAGGTAGTGTGTTAAGTTCCTCAAGAATCTCTCCTTAAAAACTTTGAAGTTAATACTTCTGTGCAACTGTGTTTTGAATAAAGCCATGACAGTGTTAAAAATACAGTAAATACAGTACTCCCGGTCATTCTTCTGTTGTTTCTATCCCATTTTTTCTGTGACTGCTGTAACTTAAAAGTTTTTGAAATGGAATTGCTTCAAATAAACTGAAGATTTGTTATAAAAAAAAAAGAAAGATCAAGTTAAAATGGCTGTGGATTTGAGGAACATGATTCACTATATATCTTATTTTAAAGATTTTATTTATTTATTTATTTGAAAGGCAGACTGAAAGGAGGAGGGAGGGAGGAAGGGGGGAGAGAGATCTACCTGTTCTTTCTTTCTCTTTCTCCCTTGCATTCTTTCATCATTTGCTGGTTCACTTCCCAAATGGCCACAACAGGCAAAGCCTCAATCCAAGAAATCCATCTTGGTCTCCTTCATGGGCTGGCAGGGACCCAAGTACATGGCCTGCCCTCCACTGCCTTTCCAGGCACATTAGTAGGAAGCTGGATGGCCAGAACTCAAACTCCACACGCTATTATGGGATGCTGGCATGGCAAACAGTTGCTTAATCACTTCGTATTTTACATATGCCAGTTTCTCACTTTATATTTTAGAAATCTCAGATACTTGCAGGGTGAGGCTGAGATAGAAAAGGTGTACATGGAGGGAGAGAATTGCAGCTACAACTATATCACTAAAATGTGCATAGAGTTTGGCAAAAAGTGGGGATCATGGTTTCTTTAACAAATTATTAGTAGCATGAATAGAACATGGCATTTTTCCATGCTTAAAGAATAAAGACTACATGACTAAAATTTTTAAAATGAACTAAAATATTAAGCACTTCACTGTTTTAATCCTACAATTATGTCATTAATTCTCTGCTCAATTATGCTCCCAGATATTACAATGCTAGGAACTCATTGAAAATTTCAAATTGTTTATTTCAAGAATTGTTAACTTCAATTTTTAAAAAAAAGATTTATTGGGGCCAGCACTGAGGTGCAGTAGGTTAATCCTTTGCCTGTGTCATCAGCATCCAATATGGGTGCCGGTTCAAGTCCCAGCTGTTCCTCTTTCAATCCGGCTCTCTGCTATGGCCTGGGAAAGCAGTAGAAGATGGCCCAAGTGCTTGGGCCCCTGCATCCGTATGGAAGACCGGAAAGAAGTGACTGGCTCCTGGTTTCAAATCAGCACAGCTCCAGCCATTGTGGCCATTTGGGGAGTGAATCAATGAAAGGAAGACCTTTTTCTCTCTCCCTCTCACTGTCTATAACTCTACAACTAAATAAATGAATAAAAACCTTAAAAAAAAGATTTATTTATTTTATCTGAAATGTTGTAAGGCAGATTTAGAGAGAGAGAGGGAGAGATATTTTCCATCCACTGGTTATGGCCTCAATGGGTCAGGGCTGGGCCAGGCCATAGAAAGGATCTTCATCTAGGTATCCCAGGTGGGTGCACTTCAGTCACCTTCCAATGCTTTTTCAGTAACATTAGCAGGGAACTGGATAAGAAATAGGGCAGCTGGGAATCGAACCTGTACCCATATGGGTTGTCAGCATCACAGGTGATGGCCTAATCCACTACGCTACAATGCTGGCACCAAACTTCATTATTTTTATATTAACATTTTAAAAGGCTAAATTTGTCACTGTCACAACATTTCTTTCATGATTATTTCTCATTTAGATTTGGCCATGGGGTGCATATCTGCATTCTCTTTCATTATAACAAGTTCTATGTGTTCAATAGACAATGCTTGAAAAACACAAGGAAGCATAAAGACAACTGTGACAGGATAAAAGGAGGGAAAACTGAGAGTGACAGCAGATAAGTGTCTAAGTTTCTAGACAGGAGCAGAGGGAATTCTTGCTGATCATCTATTTTTACCACAAGACAGGAGAGGGGTCACTGGTTGAAAGCAAGAGATGAGATGAACCAGTAATGACTCATCAAATGATTAACATGAGGAAGGGTATTAGGTGGCAGAGTTTGGTAAGAGTTCCTGCACTACTTCAGGCTTTCTTTGAAGATGGGGTGATTTGCGGGCTAGCAGTCCTCCCTTTTTTATCAAATGCTTTCATCTTCCAGTTTGGTCCTTTTTCTTATTTACATAACACTACATTATAAAATTATTCTTTACATTTTTTTCTGAGGCTGAAGTAGGATTTTTTTTAAAATAATGCATGATTTGGTACAACTTAGTATGTAACTGAGGGGAATCCTAAGATACAGTATAGGAGGAGATGTTAAAGATTAGGTTCAATCACATATTTAAACTTATAATCTATTTTTTCTACAGATTTATTTGAAAGAGTTACACAGAGAGGCAGGGGAGAGAGGGGGAGGGGGAGAGGAAGGGGGAGGGAGGAGAGGGAGATCCTCCATCCACTGGTTCGCTCCCCAGTTGGCTGCAATGATTCGAACCCAGGAGCCAGGAGCTTCCTCTGGGTGCAGGGGCCCAAGGACTTGGGCTGTCTTCTACTGCTTTCCCACGTCATAGCAAAGAGCTGGATTGGAAGTGGAGCAGCCTGGACATGAACCGATGCCCATATGGGATGCCGGCACTGCAGGCAGCGGCTTTCCCTGGTATGCCACAGCACCGGCCCGATAATCTACTCTTCAAAGAAGCCTGTCAGAACCAGGACAGAGAATTCATTAGACTTCACACTTAGCACTGCTCAGATGCACTGGAAGAGTTTCTTTTATTTTGAAGGCAGAATGGGGGGAGGAGGGTAAGAGACAAAGATCTTCCATCTTGGTTCACTCCCTAAATGGCTGCAATGGCTAGGGCTGGGCCAAGTGGAAGCCAGGAGCCAGGAACTTCATCTGGATCTCCCACATGGCTGTTGGGGCCCAGGCAATTGGGCCATCTACTGCTGTTTTCCCAGAAGCATTAGCAGGAAGCTGGACTGGAAGCAAAGCAGCTGGGACTAGAAACAGTGCCTATACGGGATGCTGGTGCTGCAGGTGGTGGCTTAACCAGTTACACCACAATGACAGCCCCTGGAAAATTTTCTTTACACCTCATATCTTTGTGTATTTTCGCACATTTCCCTTTTTCATAAACAGCATTCCTCCTGATTACATGGCCCCCAGTCTACACATCAGCCTCATTTTCTGCCATGTGTCTTGGTCTTCAACTGCAGTAACTAATTTAAGATCATGTGTGTTTCCTATAAGTCTCTGTGCCTTCTGTCTTGAACCAAATTTTTCAAGATGAAGCTCAAATGAGCACCTTCAATTCTGTTTTAACTTCCCAATCTCCTAAGAACAGTCTATAACAGTCTACCTGTGTTATGACAATAGTAGACCTAATACATACACCTCTATTACTGTTTGGATATGACATGCTTTTCGTCTCACCTCCCACTTTGTACACAGATCATGTCTTATTCATTCTTTTAAAACAGAGTAATAACAATGCCCAAAACATATCAAGAACCTAATATGTGCTCATTACACTGCTAGACAGAATGTCCCTACAACTTTTCTCCTGCTTTGTCATCTCTCCTGTGCCTTGAGTTTTCCACAGCTGATCTATACATCTGCAGAACCAAGTCCTTGCATGACAAGAAGTAAGGAAATGGGGCATTACAAACTTATTTTAAGCAATATATTGATTTTCCTTGGACATTTAATAGAGCTCCAACACATTGTCAACACACACCACAAACACATTTGATCCTCTTCCTTGCACGTTTACAACTGGATCCTGTAGCTGTGAAGCCATAGCAGAAACATATGAGATGCACCCCACACCTCATACAGTGGCAAAAATGCATCTGTGTGCATACAGCTGGAAGATACTTCCATCTGGAGAAAATCAGCGCTTTCTGTTTAAACATCCCACTATCAGAGCAACTAGTTAGTATGTCTAGATTATACTCTCTGAAATCTCCTTCACAACCACCCTTTCCTTGTATTCCCAAGAGAATATAAGGATTATTAGATTCATTGTGCAGGACTATTAGATTCACTTGAATCATGCAGCTTCTCCAAATGGACGAGCACTGACATCTTCATGGGTTTCCCTGGTTCTAGCACCTCCTCATACAAACATTCTTCTGGATTATTTAACAAAATGCAGCTCTGCGCTTGTTGCTTCAATGCTTTAAGTTTCTTCTTCCCATTCTCCTCTCCTGCTTCCTATAAAACACAGACCAAATTCTTGCACCTCCCAGAGTCCTCAGCACCTTACCCAGAAACAATGCATGCACAGCTGTGTTGCACCCTGTGTTGCAGAACCATGGGGGGCACACACAATTGTTACTTCATGCTGTGATTGCTCCGAATGTTCTGTTTCATTTGACATCACTTTTTGTAGGTCCACGTCAACACAAGACCGAATTATCATTTTCCTCCATGACAACTGATACTTACAGCACAGTAAGTATTTATTTGCTTCCTTTCTCTCTCACTAGTCTCCAGGGTCTTTGAGGGTAAGGATCAGGGCTTGTTGTCCTGTATTCTCAATGTCTGGCACATAGTAGATGTGCAGTAATGTTTGTTGAGTGAATAAAGAAAGAAACTAATTAACCATAAAATGGCAGGAAATGCAGAAAGTTTTTTTTTTTTTTAAGATGAATGCAAATGGGAAGCAGACCACACAGCACACTCATAGAATGACAGCCCTAAACAGCACTCTGGCCTCAGAATCAGCCCTTAAGGCATTTGGATATGGCTAAAAAGCCCATGAGAACATTTCAGGCATGGAAAGCCAAGACACTGTAGCAAAAAAATGACCTACATGAAGGATCTCTGTGACTGAGATTCGAGTGGAAAGAAGGGGCCATCAAAGAAGGAGGTACCTTTCTCTGAAGGAAGGAGAGAACTTCCACTTTGATTATGGCCCTTTCTAAATAATGTCAGAGTTTGTGGACTCAAGAGGCATCCATAGCCTTGGCAGCACATGACAAGGGCATCGGGTGACTACTGACGTCATAAATAAGAGTGTCAATTGTTAAATCAACAACAAGAGTCACTGTGCACTTACTCCCTATGTAGGACCTCTGTCCTTAATGAGTTGTATTATGAGAATTAATGGTAAAACTTGTCTTCAAACAACAGTACATTATACTTTGTGTGTCTGTGTGGGTGCAAACTGTGGAAATCTTTGCTTAGTATAGAGCTGATTTTCTGTATATAAAGATAATTAAAAATTGAATCTTAATGAAGAATGGGATGTGAGAGGGAGTAGAAGGTGGGATGGGGATAGGGATGGGAGGGTGGGTATAGGGGGAAGAACCGCTATATTCCTAAAGCTGTACCTACGAAATTTGTATTTATTAAATAAAAGCTTTCTTAAAAAAAGATGTAAAACAAGTAGAATAAACCACAATATGTATTAAAATATTAAAATTTTTACAGCAGCAAATGATTTGCATTATTCTCTATCAAACATTAAATAAGTCTTACATATATGTTATAAATATAACTGTATTCAATTTCTGAAAGTTTGAAGAACATTATTAAAAGTCATGAATATATATTAAAATGCATTCTTTCTCATTAAAAAGACTTGGTTATTCATCAAGCTACATGTCGGAGTTTACAAATGGCACTGAACCGGTGGTGGTGGCCTGGACACTTGGCGGATGTCAGGCAGGCTTCAGAGAAGGGCAAATACAATGTAATACAGGTACAGATTCTTCATGGTCATTCTCTACCTTTAAAACTCAAACTGACATATTGCCAGATGTCAGAGGAATCTTGCTTTGAAAAGAGATGTTCAAGGAGAAAAGAAAATAGCATGACCCACTCAATTCTAATTTTGTCACAGGGAAAATCAAGTCTAACATTTAAACCTGGGAAAAGACATTTTAATAAGGCAGAATTTGCACAAATGAGATCTTAAAAATACTGTTTCAATTCTGAAAATTTTAAAAGGAGATAGTTATGCTATTTAACACTTCAGTTGGGGGTGATAAATGGTCATTTTAAAATGTAAAAAGTTTGGGGCCTGCACTGTGGTACAGCAGGTTAAAGCCCCAGCCTGTAGTGCTGGCATCCCATATGGGTGCTGGTTTGAGTTCTGGCTGCTCCACTTCCAATCCAGCTCTCTGCTACCGCCTGGGAAGATGGCCCAAGTCTTTGGGTCCCTGCACCTACATGGGAGCCCAAGAAAAAGCTCCTGGCTCCTGGCTGTGGATCAGCTCAGCTCTGGCTGTTGCAATCTTCTGGAGAGTGAACCAGCAGAATGGAAGACTTCTCTCTCTCTATCTCTGGCTCTAACCTCTCTCTGTAACTCTGTCTTTCAAGTAAATAAAAATAAATCTTAACAAAACTGTAGTTTTCATATATATAAAATACAGGGTTAAAACTTCAAATTTATTCTTACAACGATTCTTTAGATTTGAAAAAAACATTACTTAAAACTGGTCTTCAGAAAAAAAAAATTTTGGGGGGGGGGGGGACAGGCAGAGTGGACAGTGAGAGAGAGAGAGACAGAGGGAAAGGTCTTCCTTTGCCATTGGTTCACCCTCCAATGGCCGCCACGGCTGGCGCGCTGTGGCCGGTGCACCACGCTGATCCGATGGCAAGAGCCAGGTACTTATCCTGGTCTCCCATGGGGTGCAGGGCCCAAGCACTTGGGCCATCCTCCACTGCACTCCCTGGCCACAGCAGAGAGCTGGCCTGGAAGAGGGGCAACCCGGACAGAATCTGGTGCCCGACCGGGACTAGAACCCAGTGTGCCGGCACCGCTAGGCGGAGGATTAGCCTAGTGAGCCGTGGTGCCGGCCCAGAAATTCATTTTTTATATTATGCTTTAAAATTTTTTTATTTTGTTATAGAAGAGAGGGAGAGAGAGTTTTGCTATCTTATGTTTTACTCCCCAGCTGGCAAAGGTCGGGGTGGGGCTAGGCTGAAATCAGAAGCTAGGAGCTTCTTCCACGTGTCCCATGTCGGTAGCAGGGTCCCAAGCAGCTGGGCCATCTTCAATTGCTTTTCCCAGGCCATCAGTAGGGATCTGGATTGGAAGTGGAGCAGCCCAGACACAAACCAGTACTCATATGGGGTGGCAGCGTGGGACTGCAAGTGGTGGCTTCACTGCTATGCGACAATGCAAGCTTCAGAATTTTATCTAGGTTCTGGTTAATACCCTTGTCAATTACTACCAATTATGAGTGTCAATGATGATTATGAGTATATCATATAACCAACCTATTTTATGAATAAGGGGATAATCACAATATTAATTCTAAATAAGAAATCTTTCCCACATAATTTAAACATAAGATCAGTATTTAACAATCAAGTCACATGCTCAGTTGTTTACTTCATGGCTATCAGCAATACATTACGTGCCTTTTTAGACTAACAACTTCTTCCTATCAGTCTCGGAGTCTGATAACCATGCTCAAATTCCAGCTCTGCCATTTTCTACGTAGATGGCTTTGGAGAATTTACCAACCTCTTGGAAAAATTTATAACTTCCAAAATGAGAATCATAATACACTCTTACTGGCTGTTTCCTGGTTGTGGGAAAATTAACCAAAACTGCTTGGCACAGTACTTACCATTATAGTGGTATTTTCCTTTTATTTAAAGGCCTGTTCTTTTTAAACAGACAAAGCTATTAAGTCAGAGGAAAATAAAGCTATTCAGGTATTTTTTTTTTTAGAATCTGAGGAATTCTTAAAACATCACCTAAATGTAATGTCTGTATTTACATCCTGTAAATAGTATTAACTTCTGTGGTTTCTAGACTAAGAAATTACTTATCAGGATTAGCTTCCATTCTATCCACAGCTGAATAAGGCCTTTAACAATTTATCTGTGCCAATTATTCAAAGAATGCCTCTCATCTCTCAAGAGTTCCTATCTGAGGTGGAATTACATTTGTTCAGATTCATTAATGAAAACTAAAAGGAAAATTAAATAACAGGAAGTTAACCCATAAGTTCTACAATCATGAAGAGGGAAAGCAAACTGTAAATGGAAAATTAGGAAAATGAAACTAATCCAGAAATCCCACAAAGATGAGAAGACATGCGAATAACTAAATTTACTGATTTCACATTAACCTGTCATCATGCTCTACATTTTTTCAATCAAATTTTTTCATTGATTCTGGGAAGCAGACATTTGTTCAGTGCCTAACTCTGTGCCAGGCACTGTTTTGAACAGCCTTGAACACACCAAACAAGTATATTTGTCCATATAAGGCTTGTATTCCAGTGGGGAAGCAGACAAAACTAATCATAAAAACATATCATAAGTAAGATAGTGAGGGTGTTGGGGAAGTTTGAGTTTTCTAGACAGGGTGTTCAATGAAGCTCTAGTAGATAAGAGAACTGACCACATATTTTAGGGGGATCAGGAAGAGCTTTTCAGATAGAATAAGTAGCAAAAACAAAGACCATAACATAGAATGGTGCTATTGTTTAAATGCTGGTATTCCTCCAAAATTCATGATGAAAACTTAATCATCATGTGATGGGATTAAGAGGTGGGGTAGGGGGCTTTGGGAAGTGATTAGATGATGAAGACATTAATCTCATGAATGGGATTAATGTTTTTACAAAAAAGAATTCAGAGAGCTGTCTGGCCCTTCACTCCCTTATATCCTTTTGGCCTTCTGCCATGCAGGAACACAGGAAGAGGTGCTATTTAAGAAGCAAGGAGTCTGATACTCAGTCTGGTGCCATGATCTTGAACTGCACAACTGCCAGAAAAAGGAGAAATAGATTCCCATTATTTATATTCAGTGTAAGATATTTTGTTTAAGCAGCAGGAATGGACTAAAATAAGAGGTACAAATGGAGTGAGGCAGAAGAAGGAGAGGAGTCAGACCCTGTGGGGTCTTCAGAGCTTTCAGTAAATGAGCTGGCCAGTGCAGAAGGTGTTTCATGCTAATTTTTGTGCCACTCAGTCTTTGGTCTTTGTGGGTCTAACTTCCAGTGTACTATTTCTTCAGCTGTGTCTAATCTGTTACTCAATTTATCTATTAGTTCTTTTCAGTTGTTATGTCTTTTAGTTTTAGAATGTTTTTTTTCTATATTTTCTAGTCCTCTACTTAAATCACCTATTGCATTTTTTAATTCTTTGATTATAATGAGCATAAAGCATTTATTTCATATAGGAATCTTCTGTGGTTTGCTTCTTTATTTTCTAGTATGGTACTTCCCTATTCCTGTCTCGTTTGAGTATGTATAATTACACATGAAAATCTGTTTTAACGTCAATATTACAATATTTTTTCAGTATTTCTTCAGAGAATATTTGTATTTGCTTTTTTAAATTTTTTTGACAGGCAGAGTGGACAGTGAGAGAGAGAGACAGAGGGAAAGGTCTTCCTTTTTGCCGTTGGTTCACCCTCCAATGGCCGCTGCGGCCAGTGTGCTGCAGCCGGTGAGCTGCGGCCGGCGCACTGCGCTGATCCGATGGCAGGAGTCAGGTGCTTATCCTGGTCTCCCATGCAGGTGCAGGGCCCAAGCACTTGGGCCATCCTCCACTGCCTTCCCGGGCCACAGCAGAGAGCTGGCCTGGAAGAGGGGCAACCGGGACAGAAATCCAGTGCCCCGACCGGGACTAGAACCTGGTGTGCCAGCACCACAGGCGGAGGATTAGCCTATTGAGCCGCGGCGCTGGCCCTGTATTTGCTTTTAATAGAGGATAGCATAATTAGCAATTCCAGGTTAGCCTTAATGCCATCAGGAAGTGAGATACCTGAGAGCTAGACATCAGGGTCTTCCTCTCTGGAAATATACTTTTTTAAGGTTCCAATAAAAAGGTCATATTTATCAATTCCTTTACTCAAACTTCATGAGTCTTAAGACTCCATTTTTTAAGTTTTCCAAAATCTGGATTTCTTTTAAGACTCAATTCAGCTTCCTAGTAAGGAACTGGCAGGAAACCAAGGCAGCCATTCTCAACGAGGGGTCCAGCAATGAAGTCTAATGGCCTCAAATGTCCACTGTACATTAAAACAACTTTCTATGCATCTATCATAAGACCAGTTATGTGCCACACTTGGGACAGTTGAGGAAACAGTCACACAAATCATTTTTGAGATTCACTGATTCAGATTTTGAGTAACCTCTGCTGAACAAGTATGCCCAAGGGAAAAATCAGAGTTTCTGAACTTAACTTTCTGACTTTCCTTTTCCCTAAACTTCTGCCCTACAATTCTTTTCTTAAACTTCTTTAGCTTTGATGCCTTCAAAGATTATTCTACGGTGTTTATTTGTCATTTTCATTTCCCTCTTAATAGCTGTGCTCAGCAGGAAGGTCTGAGTGTTGCTTCTCATCAACATCTAGTATTTGTTTATGACCTATGTCTCCCACTGGAAGTACAATCTCCATGAGAACACAGGCTTCATTTGCTTAGTTACTACTGAGTTCCCAGTGCTGTCACAGAATGAATGAATGAAGAAATAAATAAAGCATCTAATAAATAGTTTCCAAATGAATGGAAGACAGTAATGCATTTACACACAGTCACTCATTCTTCTGTTGTGCTTGCTCAGAAAGAATGACTCCTGTCTGCACTGCATGATGACTGGCAAGAACAGAGACTCCAAGTGTCTTTAAGTATTTGTTTTTAAAACTTTATGGGGGGGAGGGAGATGAAGAGAGAGGGAGGGATGGAAGGAGGGGGAAAAGGAGAGGGAGAGGGAGGGAGAGAGGGAGAGAGAGAAGAAGTGGGGGGGGAGGAGAGAGAGAGGGAGAGGGAGATAACTGACACTCTTATTTATGATGTCAGTGATCACCCGAGGCTCTTCACATGAGCTGCCAAAGCTATGGAAGCCTTTTGAGTTTACAAACTCAGTCAGTATTTAGACAGGGCCAAGCAAAGTGGAAGTTCTCTTCTCCCTTCAGAGAAAAGTACATCCTTCTTTGATGGCCCCTTCTTCCCACTGGGGTCTCATTCAGAGATCTTTCATGCAGAACCATTTTGCCATTATGTCTTGGCTTTCCATGTCTGAAATGTTCTCATGGTGTTTTAAGTCAGGCCTTAGGGGCTGATTCTGAGGCCAGAGTGCTGTTTAGGGCATCTGTCATTCTGAGTTTGCTGTGTAGACTGCTTCCCATGTTAGAATTTTTTCCTATTGAAATTCAATCTATTGTTATTACCAGGTACTTGGTCTTATTTATGTGATCTCTTTCTTATGAGTATAAAATAAACTGAAGCATGTCATTGTAAAAATTGAAAGAAAGAATAAGAAGCAAAGGAGAAGGAAGGGTGGGAGCGAGTGTGTGGTGGGAAGTATCACTATGCTCTTAAATCTGTTCATATGAAAGATATGAAATTCGTTCACCTTAAAATAAATTTTAAAAAAAGTCAATATAAAAAGAGTAAGACAAATAAAGGATTGACTTAATTACATATGCTAAATAAGGTATATACTAAATAACACAGGGATTCCAAAGATTTATAGACAATTATTAAAGGATTAAAATCAAAGGTGATAACTGCTTTTTTAGCATAAGGCTTATTTTGGGGTTCAGGCAATTGAAAAAAGTAGATACAAGAAAAGCTACCTGTCCTTCCTTATTGTTCTAAAATCAAATGTTGTGGGTTGAGTAGGAATTGTCTTTGCTAAATACATGCAGATATTTAAACTTTAATGTCTTAATGTTTAATGCCTAATGGATGATGGGAGAAGGGTGAATATTTGGGCCAATTATTGTCCCTGAGAATTGGGTCTGCTGGGAAGAGTTTGGGTTACTGGGGTCATGCTCTCAGATGGTGGTTCTCCAGAAATGGTTGATTATTTTGAGTTCAAATTCAGGCTAGGTTCTCTCTGCTTCCTGACTCATCATGTGATCATGCCTCAGAAATGCATGGCCTGCCTCTACAAATGCCAGACTACAGGGCTGCTCAATGCTGAATTATAACCTCCAAACTCTAAGCTGAAATAAACCTTTTCTATTCTCAAGAAGCTCCTCTCAGGTATTTTAGTTAAAGTAATGAAAATTGATCTAATACAGCAAGGCATTCAAGTACAAAGGCAAAAGGGACCCCCTCCTCCCCTTTTTCCCAAGAGGGACAAAGGCTGTTCACTGAAGGCACCGTCAGACCTTATAATCCTGAGATGACACCAGAGAATCTATACCACAAATTCTCACTGACTTGCCTTTCTACAGTTTTCTGGCTCCAGAAACACAAAGTCCTGCTCCTTTGTCCTCTCCCTTTTTTGAGATACACTACTGTTCTTTGTTGAGGATGCTTTGTAGTGAAGTTCAAACCCACTGTTTTCAGATTTACTCACTTCTTGGGAATCTTCCAAGCACATGAGTACATGAAATACACATGCTAATAAACTTTTGTATGCTCTTTTGTCACTTGAGTCCATCCAAGTAAAGAACTCAGAAAAAACATTCCCCCCCACCCCAACCCATAGCATTCCTTCTCAGACTCTGATCTACTTAAAGGTAGAGACTGAGTTGTATGAACACTGGTTAAACGTTGAAGGAAAATAATAAAACTAAGCAGGAAGGTTCTAGAAGGAAATCATTATGACACAATACTAATCAAAAGTTCCCCTTTCTGTCCCAGCCCTAATTCACCCGAGTGACATGCACATTTGTCACATCAGCCCCCATGCAGTCAGTCCTGCTCATTAACTTGGACGGGCACGTCCGACTATGAAGGAGAGTACCTGTTTCCAGCCTTGCTCTTCACTTTGAACCCTCTACTCCTTTGATAGGGTACTCTTTTTTGTTGTTACAGTTTTTGTTTGAGGAAAAAAACCACAAATACTTATATAATCTGGAATTATGTCCTGAAATTTTACATTTCTAAAATAAGTAAACCTTTCAAGTAATTTAAGAAAAATACTGACTTGTGAAGCTCCTGAAAGACATTCAAGTAAGCCACGTGCTGCCTTGCCCTTGCTTCTGGTAAAACACAGAAAGTTGCAGAACTTTCATCTTTTTATCTAAAATAAAAATGTTCCTAGGCTTTCCAGTTCACATTTAAAATGCATTTTCAAAAATAACTTTTACACAATCTGTACTCTGTTTTAATTAAACTTCCCATTGTGGAAAACAAGATAATTGAAGCAGTACAGAAATTTGTGAACTGTCAAAAGTGTCTCCAGTATTCATCACATTGGGAAAATTTGCCACTAGTACAACCCTCACATTGAAAATCCCAAAGTAGGTATACAGAGCTTCAGGTAAATTCTAGCTTACGGACAAGAATGAGGATTATGACTTCAGTCTATAAACAAAATTCAACATTAAAGAATTGTAAGCACATTTAAAAATACATTTGGTTTTCCTATTACTGATCTTCCTAGATAACATTTTCAGAGTTTATCCTTATTTCAAAAATGAAAGTAGAGGTACTATACTTTCATGTTACAGGAGAAAATACCACCCATGTTAGTAGCAATGGTTTTTTTTCAACACAATATTCACCTTATGTAAACTTAGTGAGTTATGAAGCTATACAGCAGGCAGCAAAGGTATGTCTACAAAAGGTTCAGATCTCTGCTCCTATGCAGAATGATCTCTTTGACTCTTTCAATGAGGATTACGTTAGGGGCCGGCACTGTGGCTCAGCAGGTTAATGCCCTGGCCTGAAGCGCCAGCATCCCATAAGGACACTGGTTCTAGACCTGGCTGCTCCACTTCCGATCCAGCTCTCTGCTACGGCCTGAGAAAGCAGTAGAAGATGGCCCAAGTCCTTGGAACCCTGCACCCATGTGGGACACCTGGAAGAAGCTCCTGGCTCCTGGCTTCGGATGGGCTCAGCTCCAGCCATCGTGGCCCACTGGGGAGCGAACCATCAAATGGAAGACCTCTCTCTGCCTCTCCTCTCTCTGTGTAACTCTAACTTTCAAATAAATAAATAAATCTTTTTAAAAAATGAGGATTACATTAACTAATGACATACGTCTTCTGAGGAAATATTCTATAGTAGTTGCAGAAGGACTGGTAAAATTAATTACTCCTTAATTATGTACCACAGACTCTAAATTCTGAATAGCAACCTCTATGCCTGAAGAAATTAAACAATTTCACTCTGCATTTATCAGTTTCTCTAAGTGCAAATACAAGGTCTGAGATTAGATGAAATGGAGGGGTCTAAATCCCAATTCTGCCATAATTAGCTGTATGGATTTGAAAAAGTTCCTAGTTCATGGTGGTGCTGTAAAGATGTAACAGATGTTTCTAAGCATGTCAAGTGTTTAGGAAAGTGCTTGCCAGGAATAAGGTCATATGGTTTCATTACCTTCTGGAGGCATAATTTGGGAAAAATTACCCTCTCTAAGCCCTCTAAGTTTCATCTGCGTAGAGACAATAATATTTATTTCACAAGGTTGAAGTGAGGATTGACTGAGATAATACAATAAATATACCAGATACACTAATAAATTTTGCAGGTAGCAAATATCCAATAACTATCAGCTACCTTTTTTCTCAATTAACTGAGAAAGGTTGAAAAGTGCATCATTGGAGCACGCGCTGTGGTGCAGTGGGTTAAAGCCCTGGCCTGAAGCACCGGCATCCCATATGGGTGCTGGTTCGAGTCCCGGCTGCTCTACTTCTGATCCAGCTTTCTGTTATGGCCTGGGAAAGCAGTAGAAGATGGCCCAAGTCCTTGGGCTGCTGCACTTATGTGGGAGACCTGAAAGAAGCTCCTGGCCTAGGATCGGTGCAGTTCCAGCCATTGTGGTTATCTGGGGAGTGAACTATTGGATGGAAGACCTCTCTATCTCTACCTCTCTCTGTAACTCTTTCAAATAAATAAAATAAATCTTTAAAAAAGTGTATCATTATCCTGTAATAATTGGATTAGAAAAAAATTATAAAATTTAAAAAGTTAACTGTATTCTGGACTACAATTTTGTAATGGTTTCTCAATGCTTACATTATCATTCTTACAAACTTACAGTAAGTTAAAACAATAATTTTGTTATGGGCCTTCGGTGATAATTTTACAAAGAAAGATCTTATTCAGTCAGTAAGATACACCAGGTAAGGATATCAGTTTGGAAAAAAGGTCCTTGACCCGCTATGCCTTGTTACACACAACTCCAGCTCCAGCTCTAGTACTCTTTCCTGATTTATTTTAGCCCATAACATTACAGAAGTTAGCATTATGGGAATAAATGCTTTAGACTAGGGAAATCTGGGGTCACATCTCAGTTTACATTTTTTTAAAAATTTATTTTTAAAAAATTATTTTAAAGGTAGAGTTACAGGGTTGGGGGGGTGGAGAATATTCCAACTGTCATCTGCTGTGGTTCACTTTTCACCCATGCTAAATCACTGGATGGTCATGGCTGGGTCACCTTCTTCATCTGAGATACAGTGACTTTCATACTAATTCCAGGTGGGGAAGCCACCTGATGGTGCTTCTGTGAGGACTGGAAGTTAACAGTGAAAGTACAGCACTAATCTCCTGTGGAATGTCCCGGATATCACCTGCCCATACACTATTCTCCCTCAAATCCTGACAAAGGGTCTGGAACAAAAACAATGGGTACTGCAGGCATGTGCACTTGACTCTGCTACTTCAACCTGGAGGAGCTACTACTGTGTCTTTAACTTAAAATTACCTAAGGCAAAGCAAACGCTTCAAAGCCCTTTATTGGCCTAGCTTCACTTTTACCTCCTCCTAATTCCACATTGTGTTCAATAAATATCTTAAGAGAGGATAATCAAAACATATCAAATACCTGATGAAGAAAGAGCTTTTATATCGATGAACTCATATGAATGCCCAAATCGTTAACCCTACAGTTCAGCCTCAAAAACTTAGAATGATTAAACAACACTAAGATGTCAAGAGGTCTTAATGAATGGCAACTACGTTCTATGAGTAGATAACTCATGAAATCATAACTCAATGAGTCAGAGAATAATAAAATTAGGACTTCTAAGACTGTTAATTTACATATTTTAAGACACAGCATGTTTGCATCTAAAAAATCTTACTTCTACATTTTCAAACTTTCAGAATTTAAAAGATAGCAGCGCACTTTTGTCTTATTTCCGTCATGAAAATGATTTTTATTTACTGTGACTTCTGATTCAATATCAAAATTTCTATTAGATTAAATAAAATGTAGTTTTTTATTAGAAAAAACATCTTGAAGATGACAGTGGAAACCAAGTTTCAACAGAAAACACTCAATCCATTACTGAATTGTCAAGTGGTAGAGGTAACAACAAACTGACCCTAAAAGGCCTCCAAGTCATTCAACAGAAAGACCTAGTGCTACTCCTCTGAAGAGGGGCCGACAAGCTAAGCATTATTCCTATCCACAAGGGCAATTTAACTTGAGAAATGAGTACGGAAGGTCTGTTTGATTTTAACTATCTGCAGCAAACTAGAGATAATTTTTTAATCTGTATGTTCCAAGGTCTGTTTGATTTTAACTGTCTGCAGCAAACTAGAGACAATTTTTTAATCTGTATGTTCCTTTATCTATTCCTAGAAATGTCTTCCATAAAATTGACCAGTAGCCTTTTTTGTAGTGACAATACTCTTGTCTCTGAAGTGCCTTATATTCAATCATATTCTAAAGAATGCAATCTCCAACCATGAGAAATGATACCTGTTTACCTAAAGTTTGTCTTTTAGGGCCAAGTCAATGTGTTCTCTCTGTATAATACATAAATTCACACCAGAATTTGACCACTTTTGAATACTTCCCAAGACTCACTGAAAGTTGTTGGACTTGTGTCTCCCAGGCCCAAGTCACTAATATTCTGCCCAGAAAAAGCCTTCTATTATTAACCTCTCACAGATCAAGCTTATTTCTTATATAGACAGAGATTAAGAACAACAACTGGTCTAATGTGCTCACTTACTATCTAAAATATCATCACCATTTTGCAGATTAGAAAAAATACTAAGGCCCAGAAAGGTTAAGTAATTGGAATAGGAATGCATACATGGTAATACTGAAAAGAAGAGGGTAATAAAAGAAAAATTCTGAGATGGTTTAAATTTAATTCCAGAGAACAAGAGGATGGAGGAAGGAAGAATAAGGGAAGTTAATCAGCAGCAGCTGGATAAACCTACAAGATATTTGAATATGTGGTGAACCTGTCACTCAAATTCAATCATGTGACCCAAGTATTTTTGCCCCTGTCACCCACATGGAAGACCCAGATGGAATCCTGGTCTCCTGACTTCAGCCTGTCCTAGCCCTGCCATTGGGGGAGTGAATCAGCTGAAGGTATCTCTCGCTCACTCTCTCTCTGCCTTTCTGATAATCAATCATTCAATCAATCATTTAAAATGTCTATCCTGGCTGACCACCACAGCCACTGTATGCAGTTTGAACTTCCAGAACTCTTAACTCCAACTAAGCCAGAAGCAACTATTAGGTTGCTTTTTTGGACTGAACTATCCTAAAACATCCCCCTGCTTTGCATTATCCCACCCCTCATTACCTATAGACAAGGTAGGCTCAATATAAATAATTAATGCTCTCCTTCTCAAACATTCCTTGTATGAAAAGTCTATGTTCTAGGTCTAGACACTTTCTCAACTACTATCTAGGCTTGTGGCTGGTAGCTGCAGAAAACCATGCCAGGTTTTAGTTCTTTTCTGGTGAGCTTCTGTAAAGGCACAATGAATCCTTTTATTTCAGAAATCCCTTCATCTCAAGAATTCTGGTTTAACATGAGATTAGAAACAAGTATTTTTTTAAAGATTTATTTATCTATTTGAAAGTCAGTGTTAGCGAGAGAGAGAAGGAGAGGCAGAGAGAGAGGAGGGGGTCTTCTATCTGCTGGTTCACTCTCCAATTGGCTGCAATGGCTGGAACTGTGTCAATCTGAAGCCAGGAGCCAGGAGCCTCTTCTCAGTCGCCCACGTGGGTGCAGGGACTCAAGGACTTGGGCCTTTTTCCACTGCTTTCCCAGGCCATAGCAGAGTGCTGGATCAGAAGTGGAGCAGCCAGGACTCGAACAGCGCCCATCTGAGATGCTGGCACTGCAGGCAGCGGCTTTACTCGCTAAGCCACGGCATCAGCCCCCAAAACAAGTATTTTGCCTCTGAGAATACTACTCTATAAAATTTCCTTGTCTTTCATATTTATTAGTTCACTCAGTGAACCATGTCATGTGTGCTAAAAGTGGCTGAATGTGTTTAACTTTAGTTTACCAAGTATACTGAAAAGCTTCCACAATCCACTGCATGACAAAGGAATCAGCTGCATTAATAAAGGGCAAGATACCCATCCTCCACACATTCAGTGAGTATCTCCAAAATGTCAGGTCCTGTGACAGGCTCTGGGCAAACTAAGACAGAACAAGTATAACGGCCCTAAGCAAAAGGCACTCACAATTTATTGAGGGCAGAGAACGGAAGCATGGAGGTAGTGAAACACGCTAACAGTACACAAAAAATGCTACTAAAATTAAATGAAAATTATAAAAAGTCATTGCTTTGGCTTGAATTCCTACAGTAGGCCCCAACTGACCAGTAAAACAGAGTCATTCATGCCAAAGTGTTACTTCACCAAGCTGAAACTAACTTGTATATCTGACCTGAGAAATCAGAATTAGATAACATTTAACAGGGCCAGCTTCAATTGCCATGAAAATGAATTTCTCACTAACTCTTTACACACACACAAACAAAAATAACCTAGTAATAACCAGTTATTTTTCTATACTGTCTCCCTGTTCCTCCCTTGATATGAAAGTAACTTTGAATTATCAATTTGTTTTTTATTTTATTTCTGTGGTTTTTTTTTTTAGCAAGCTGTCTACATTCTAGAATCAAAAATAAAGCCAATTAAGACCTAAAACTTAATTGTTGTTATTTTTTTCTTTTGACAGTAACTTCACTTGATTAGGACTAGAAAGGTTTCACACTGAAGAATATATTCACAAAGAGTTGGCGCAAAGGAAGCAAGGGCATTAAGAGAGAACCAACAGCACACAAATGAGATACAACCTTGAAGCCTCTTGCATGCTTAAAGAATGGTAATTGGTAAGAATAGGATGTGAGATGGCACGTGAGGAGCGCAGGAGGCTGATGAGGCTGAACACTCAGGACAGCCACGAAGGCTGTCAGACAACATGCTGAGGAGTCTCAAATTTATCCTGCAAAGATTAAGAATTTCTAGAATTCTAATTGATTTTTCCTTCCTTACTTTGGAGTGGACAGTAGCATAGAAAGGTTTTAAATATGTGAAAGTAATAAGGAATAAAACAGCAAATGAAGATTATTACGAATTTAGCATTGAAAGAGCCTTTCAAAGTAGACTTGGCAGGAGGTCTTTAGGAAATATTACGCAGGAGTTTGGTCACCTCTGCCCTCTGAGCCCAGGCCTCTGTGAAGACTGGAATGACCAGAGGATTACTTTGTACCCAGATGTTCAAGAAGCTTCTAGACATTCTGTTTTTACATTTTTTTTTTCTTTATTTTCTACTGGTCATACAGTCACTGCTCCTTCTCAATAGGCAACAGCCACACAAGTTCCCACTTTTCCTGCCTCCTTCAGAGTGAGGCAGAGCTACTGGAAACTGTTTCTCCACTGTTGCAAAAAACTGAGACTTAACATCAAGTCTCCCACTCTTGCAGTTTCCAAGTTCACACTGACCGACTCACAGTGGAAAGTCCCCTGGAAGCAGTATGAAGAAAACATTATTCGAAGAAAGGAACTGGAGCAAGGAAGAGACTACAATCAAAAAAAGCTATTAACAAGGTTATGGCAATCATCGTGCATCCATTCACCTAAACAACCAGTATTTATTTAATCAAAGATGTATTTATTTTATTTGAAAGATAGAGTTGGGGGGTGGGGATAGATAGATAACTCTCATCTACTGATTCATTCCTCAGATGGTTGCAATGGCCAGGAATGGGTCAAGCTGAAGCAGGGAACTGACACTTCATCCAGGTGCCCCAGGATGAACAGCAGGGGCACAAGCATTTGGGCCATCTTTCTCTGCTTTCTGAAGCACACTAGCAGGGAACTGGAGCAGAAGTGGAGCAGCTGGGGGCCGGTCCTGTGGCTTAGTAGGCTAAGTCTCCACCTATAGCATCAGCACACGGGTGCCCGTTCCTGTCCCAGCCGCTCCTCTCTGACCCAGCTCTCTGCGAATGCCCTGAAAAAGCAGTAGAAGATGGTCCCAGTGCTTGGGCCGCTGCAACCATGTGAAATCCTGACTTCAGATCAGCCCAGCTCCAGGCATTGTGGCCATTTGAGAAGTAAACCAGTGGATGGAAGGTCTTTCTTTTTGTCTCTCCCTCTCTTTATAACTCTGCCTCTGAAATAAATTAATTAAATTAAATTGAAAATAAGAAGAAGTGGAACAGCCAGAAATCAAATATGCTCTCATGGGAAGCCAATATCACAGGTGGTGGCTTGACCTGCAATGCCACAACTCTGGCTTCTATAACCAGTATTTATCAAATGAATACTACATGTTAAGTGCTAGAAATAGCAGAGTGATAAAGATTTGAAGTTAGATTTGAAGTTAGTGGGAAGTCACACATGAAACAAATTCCCAAACAACTACAAGTTGTCAGTGGTGCAGGGTGCTCTGACAGGACGTCAGCAAAGCAAATAAAGTTACGAAACTGGGAGCTCAGAATGCTTTCTAAAGCATCATCATTACAGCAATTATAACATATAGGCACTTACAGCTCAAAAAGTCATAAGGAAGAAGTGAAAACACACTTAGCAACCAAAGATAGAAGAAGAAGAAGGTGAAAGAATGAGTCTGGGGAATCTGAATATGTAACACTACCATTTACCTTTACAGGGAACCTGGGGAACAGGGAGACCCTTTGTGTTGGTCTACTCCATAGTTTTCAAAAATGCTTTTAGGGCATTCAGGAGAGAGGGACACAGGATGACAATGAATAGAGATTTAGATTTGGTAGTTGTGACACTGTGGTATAATACATGCATATTTAATCTTCTTCCATAGTCTCTGGCTCATTTAAAACCCTTGGAGTTTCCTAGGTGAAAAGCAATAAAGGTGAAAGGAAGGCCTTTTGCTATCATAACCAGCTCCTTCCAACCACATCAGAATCAGGTTAATAGCTTATTAAAAGCTATTATGGTGAAAGCTAACATGAAAGCTAACATGGTGGCTTGGAAAGTCCCCAAGGATGTGTAAGAGGAATGGCTGACAAGGCAACCAACCACGTGACTATAGGTTGGAATTTTCTGCCCTAGTCCTGACCTGAAGGGAGAGCAGCTAGAATTTGAGGTAACCATGAATGATAAATGATTTGGCCAAACCCATGAGGTAACCCTGAATGGCCAATGATTTGGCCAAACCCATGAATCCTTTATTTCAGAACTCCACCTAAAGGGGCGTGAAGTACTTCCAAGGATGCAAACACAGGGAGGTGCTCAGACAGCAAATGCTTAGAGAGGGCGTGGAAGAGACACCTTTCCCCCATACCCTGCCCTTAGTGTCTCTGTTCCTGAGTTGTACCCTTTTAGAATAAATCAGTAATAGTAAATTGTTTTCCTAAGTTCTGAACCACTCTTGCAAATTATCAACCCAGAGGAAGAAGTTGTTGGAACCTCCAAATTAGTAGCTGAGATGGACACAAACTGTGGATAACCTGGGAACCTCCATTTGTGATCAGCATGTAAAGTACACAGCAGTCTTGTAAGATCTAGTCTTTAACTTGGGGGGTCTGTGCTAACTCCACACAATGTCAGAACTGAGGAGAGAATTGTTTGGTGCGGGAAACGTCCACACGTAAGTTGTAAAAATGAAGTACAGAGAATAGTAATGAAGCAGATGAAAGGGGTATTTCCTTTCAGTAGTTATTAACATGCAACTGCTCATTCAGGCAATGCAAATAGACAAGACCACTCTGTGATAGTAAATAAAGTCAATGCATTAAGTGTTAGGGGGACACATATTTATTCTGATTGCACATTTTTACTGCATGCTGATTTGAAGCAATGGATCAAAAATGGTAGAAAATTCATCCATAGTTGGCCTCTGTCTGAAATATCAGGTAATGTCTTTGTAATAGTATACTAACATCTACTGTATTCTGAATTAAGCTAATTAATTTGTCAGTAATTTAATTATTTGGACAGAAGAAATCAATCCATATCATTTTGGGAAGAGGTCATTCTTATACTCAAAAGATAAAAAGTTATTATTGTGCTTAATTTTACAAAGTTAAAAGTAGATCAGAAGATCCCAATTTTATACTTAATTGACTGAAATCACATGCATTATCTATGTTCTTCCATTTTTGAAAAAGGCTAACCATATCTTGTTTTCTTCAAGTTACTCCTCCTAAGAGACAAGCATTCACTGAAAGGATTTGGTTTTATGAGTGGTTAGCCTATTCTACTCAGATGTACTCTTACAATAATAATTTTGCATTCAAATAGACTTATCTGCTAGCTGATGTCCTTTGCAAGGATACCACAGGAGTTTTCTGTGACACTGACTCTAATGATGAACAGCTGGCTGAAATGACTAAAAATTTTATTATTTACTTATTGGAGATAGATAGAGGATGAGTGAGTGACAGAGAGAGTTCCAGTCTGCTAGATCACTCAGCAAATGCTCACAACAACTAGGGCAGGGGTGTAGCTGAAGCCAGGAATGCAATTAAAGTCACTTACATGAATGTCAGGGACCCAATTATTTGAGCCATCACTGTTGCCTCCTGTGGCATGCATTAGTAGGAGGCTAGAATCAGAAGCCAGACCTGGGAATTCAACCCAAGAACTCTAATATAATTTGCAAATGTCTTTTGTTTTTTAAAAGGAATTCTTTTCTATTTATTTTCATTTTAGCTGAAAGAGAGAGAGGTATTCCAACTGTATATTGTTTATTTTATATCAAGTAAATATAATATAAGATTAAATGTAGTAAGGATCCTGTAATACAAGGAAGCCAGGAGTGGGCCAAGTTAAAACTAGGAGCTCAATTTAGATCTTCCATGAGGGTGGCAGGAACCTAAAAACTTGAGTCATCGTTTTCTGCCTCCCAGGATATGCATTAGCAGGAAGTGGGAGTCACAGGCTGAACCAGGACTCAAATCCAGGCACTCAAATATAGATTTCAGGCATCCTAAGTAGCAGCTTAACAGCTTTGCTTTGACTGTCCAAAGGAGATCCTTAAAAACTATATTTCTGAGGTATAAGGAATGACAAGCCCTTCCCAGAGATAGAGATGTGCCAGAATACTTAAATAGTGGAATTTTTTTTTACTTTTGCCAATAAATGTAATAGTATTAATTTGCTGTTGTTCTTTTTGTAATGCTAACTCCACCTTACTGTTCTAAACAGTTCTCTATTTCCATTTAAATTTCCTAAATTTAATCTCCTAAATTTCCATTTAGGGAAATTTGAAGTGCAAAGGACAGAGAGGCTATTTAATCCCATCTGAGGCAATCACTTCCATGGCATTATTGATGAAAGAGCATACAATATCTGCTGCACTTTCTCCAGAGATAAAGAGGTTTCAGAAGCTCAGCTAGTAGAACACTGTTCGTTTTAAAATAAAACTTGATATTTCAAGACAGAACATAGGCCTTAAATTTTAAATCCTGCATCCGTTCCTTTTTTTTTTTTTTTTTTTTTTAAGATTTTACGCATTTGAAAGAGTTACAGAGAGAGGTAGAGACAGAGAGAGAGGTCCTCCATCCATTGGCTCACTCCCCAGATGGCTGCAATAGGAGCTACATGGATCCAAAGCCAGGAGCCAGGAACTTCTTCCAGGTCTGCCATGTGGGTGCAGGGGCTTAAGGACTCGGGCCATCTTCTACTGCTTTCCCAGGCCATAGCCGAGAGCTGGACTGGATGAGGAGCAGCTGGGACTAGAACCAGCGTCCATATAGGATGCCAGTGCTACAGGCCAGGGCTTTAACCCGCTGTGCCACACCACTGGCCCCTTGTTCCTTCTTTACAGTCATATAATTTTAGGCATGACACTTAAATTCCCCGACTTTCAATTATCATTTATGCAAAAGAATCAGGGTATCTCACTGAGTGATTGTGAGTACCATGAAAAAAAAATGAAAGTGCCTGGTAGAGGGTGTTTCCCATTGAATGTCACAGTTTCTGTGGAGATTCCTTCCTACACTGGGATGCTTCATTTGCCAGTTGCAGTGAATTAGTCTTATCCCTTTGTAACCTGTTACTGCCCTCTGAACACCAGAAGGAGATGACAACTTAGGGAAGTTACTCTTTCAAATCCCAATTAACATATTTCTTCCCAATAGCTGATTTTAACAATAATTAGGAAAACTTACCAAGTCTGTATAGGGTTATTCAGTCCAGCAAACATTTACTAAGTGTGCCAGAAAGTAGGTAGAGACTAAACTAAACAAAAGATGCATAAGAAACCTGGGGGATCTCAGCAGGCTCCAAGATGGTGGAATAGGGAGGGAGCGCACTGATAGTTCGGGAAAAGACAGTTTAATAAAAGTGGAGATACTGTAGTTTCAGGGAAGAGTTAGGGAAAAAAACTGCAGAGGAAACTCTTCCGGAACTAGTGGGACATGGTGGACCTACGTGCAAGGCACAGGCACCCTTGGCTGGGGACCCCAGCCACCAAGTCTACACACCAGCGCTGGAAAGGGAGGTGAGGCGAAACCTTAGTAGCCAGAGACACTGGTGGGAAAGCGGCAGGAAGAGCCTAGAGGGAACAAGGCTTGAAGCCCCATGGGGGAAAGTTCACTAGGCTAACTGGAGGAGAGAGAAAAAAAAAAAAAAAAGGATCAGTACGGACATGATTCTCACTCTCTACTCAAGTACAAAGGTGAGCAAGACAAAGAGCAGGCGCCATTTTGGGCATATGTAACAGCACAGGGCTGCGCCCGCCCTCAGCCAAGCAGAAAAACCTGATTTTGGTGGGGAGCAATAACAGGAGGTTAAGACCTAGCAAATGCGGCCGGCGCCGTGGCTCAATAGGCTAATCCTCTGCCTTGTGGCACCAGCACACCGGGTTCTAGTCCCGGTTGGGGCGCTGGATTCTGTCCTGGTTGCCCCTCTTCCAGTCCAGTTCCTGCTGCACAGGGAGTGCAGTGGAGGATGGCCCACTTAAATGAAAGATCTCTGCAAGTGAGATCCCAGTGGACAGAACAGGCCATCAAAGAAGGAGGTACCTTTCCTCTTAAGGGAGGAAAGAACTTCCACTTTGACTATGACCTTGTCTAAATAAGATCGAAGTTGGCGAACTCAAAAGTTTCCTTAGCCTTGGCAACCCATGATAAGAGCCTAGGGTGATCACTGACGCCATCAACAAGAGTGTCAATTGTTAAGTCAACAACAGGAGTCACTGTGCACTTACTCCCCATGTAGGATCTCTGTCCTTAATGTGTTGTTCTATGTGAATTAATGCTATAACTAGTACTCAAACAGTACTTAATACTTTGTGTTTCTGTGTGGGTGCAAACTGTTGAGATCTTTACTTAATATATACTAAATTGATCTTCTGTATATAAAGAAAATTGAAAATGAATCTTGATGTGAATGGAATGGGACAGGGAGCGGGAGATGGGAGGGGTGTAGGTGGGAGGGATGTTATGGGGGGGGGGAAGCCACAGTAATCCAAAAGCTATAATTTGGAAATTTACATTTATTAAATAAAAGTTAGAAAAAAGATTCAACAATATCCCTAGAAATGAATACTCCCCTGAGAAATAGATACCTGCTAACTAGTGACTGCCCTACATAAATCTATGCTAATAATTATGGTACATATAAATTGTTAGGAGGAAAAATATTTTTTAAGAAAGAGAAACAATCTGTTTTAGGTTCACCACAATTTTTAAAAACACAGAATCGAGAATATTGATTTAGCAAACATTAATTAAAGACCTACTGTGTGTTAGATATTACAGTAATTGCTGACAGAAAAAAAGGTGAATGGGGAGGGGAAACTCCTAATTAATAAGCTTAGAATGTAATTTATGGTTATTTACAGTTCAAGAAGATAACTAGTACATTCTAGGAAGACCAACTTCCTCACTAGATAAATGCATATACAAATGCTTCCTTGTGTTACAGGATCCTTTCTACATTTAATCTTATAGTATATTTACTTGATATAAAATAAAATAAAATTTAAAAAATTTTATTTCCTCTCTTTCCCATGTAAAACTATGCATACTGTATAAGAATCTTGAGTATACAACAGATAAGACCAAGGGTCAATGTCCAGAGAAAGGCCAGAGGCTACAACGCTGGATTCGAGGGACCGGCAGTAGGAAATTCCATTAAAGCTGAGTCCTGGTGACATGGGCTAGGCAGGCAGATAGCTAGATATGCTGAGCCTGAGGTGGCTACAGGCCATAAGCTTCCACCGGGGGAATAATGCAAATAATGCAGCCCTACTTGTAACTAAGAACTGCCCCTTTCCAGGATGTCACCTTCACCTGAGACCTGGGTGGGGAGGGAGGTACCATCTGATAGCCACTCCCATCCAACCTCATAAAGGAGGCCAGCAGTTAGGAGGGGCTCCTTTTCTCTCTCACCAGAGACCAGAGTACAGGAGGCAATGAAGTGCCATCTCTCTCTACTGCCCCTCCCACACTCCTTACCTCCTTCTGACCCACTTCCCACTACTCACCTATGCTCACATATGTGTGTGTTCACTTTTTCAGCTTCTGAATTAAATTCATGTCATATATGCCAGCATTAAGAATTCATCTCTATGCATGGCAAGGACCTGTAATAAAAAGTAGATCCCATTTCCCCCACTTCAAGGGGAGGAAGATGAGGTCACAACAGCCTATCTGGGAGGCAGTGTTACTGATGGCAGTGGGGAAGAGGCTACCGACTGTGTTTGCTGTATTACAACATGGAGTTTCCTGAGTTTTTATTACACTGCGTCAAGAGGACTTACAAAATTGCTAGTGTAAATGTGGAAAATTCTTGTCTATTAAATTCAAAGGTTTTCTCAGGAATAATACATACTAATGAGTAGACACTATATAATAAAGTAATGCGACTTGGAGAGGCAGGTGCACTCTTAATAGTATTTCTTTTAATGTCTTATTATACTGTCTAAAAGATACTTGGAAAGGATACAGTCATATTATGTATGTTAGGAGTTGTTGTTGTATGAAGCTGATGAAAATTGCTAATGCTGCACTCCAGTCCAATTAAAACAATGATGGCAAATGTGGCTGTCAGTCATTTGTAGGCGACACTATGGTGTGGAAGAAAGGATACTATCCTTGCATTTAAACCACAGCTGCAGTGACAAGAATGACAGGTGTGAGAGAATGACTAGCTCCAACCACCACAGGCTTCCTTTCTCAGAGATTTCCAACTTCTCTCCTCTTCAACAGTACCATTACCCTATTTCTGATAGCAGAGGGTAGAAAGCATTATTCTACAAAATACTTTTCAACTTGGTTGCATTGATACTTTATACATGGGGCCAGCACTGTGATGTGGTGTGTAAAGCTGCCATCTATAGTGCTGGCATCCCATATGGGCACAGATTCAAATCCTGGCAGCTCCACTTCCGATCCAGTTCTCTTGCTATAGCCTAGGAAAGCAGCAGAAGATGGCCCAAGTCCTTGGGTACCTGCACCTGCGTGGGAGACCCAGAGAAAGCTCCTGGCTCCTGGCTTCAGATTGGCTCAGCTCTGGTCATAATGGCCATTTGGGGTATGAACCAGCAGAGAGAAGGCCTCTCTCTCTCTGCCTCTGCCTCTCTGTAACTCTACCTTTCAAATAAAGATGACGCTAAAGAGGTTGCTGGCAACACAAGGTATTACTGCAATCTTACAGGAATTGTGTAAAAAGGTACAATATGCAGCTAGCAAGAGACCTCTATCATATAAAGTAAAACATGAAAACCTATTGGTTCTTGCATTTTATTCCTGTCATGGCTTCTCTTTCACTGACAACATCTATATGCTCTTACTTACTTTCAATTACAAATATGAATCAGTTATCTATTGCTCTTTATTTTCTTCTTTATGATAAATTTGAGTGTTGCAATAAGAATATGAGGAGTTTGTATGCTTAAAGAATCTCCTCTTCAAATTTTCATGACTGTTTTTCTTTATGTTAATTCCATATTGAGCCATATCAAATAATTACTGAATGGTGACTAAAAGATTAATCTGTACCAATTAAAAAATAGGAAAATTTTATTTCCTTTACTGAAAAGAATTTACACTAAGAATCCAAAAACAGCAGCACAGCTTAAAAGGAAACAAAATAAGTGTAAAATCACCTTGGTATATTTAGGCAATTATTTTTAAAAGCTGAATTACTTAGAAGCAACCTAGAGGAGAATATCAGAGTACTAAGTGCTTCTAAAAGCTTCATCATGTATATCTCCATGACCCTGGTCCTGTACCCCTCTTCCACCCAAATTCCTCTTCCATACCTTATATTTAAGCTACTCTATGAAAGAGGCCTGACTTTTTTGCACTTTTTGTACCCAGTACTTATTTTGCATTCAGTAAGTATTCACTGAAGAACATTCAAGAACTAAAACAGAGGGAGGGACTTGGTAATAACAGCAGTGCTTTGTCTGCACTGGGGCAATATGAACAACAGAGCAGTGGTCTGACACCTTCACTTACATACTCTCCATAGGTCTCCTGTGTTGGAGGTGGCGGTGGAGGTCTGTACCCCGTTGGGGGAACACCTCTTGCTCTCGGAGTGAGAAGTCCTCTTCCTCGACTCACTGGCCCTCGGGTGGAAAGGACTCCCCTGGCAGCTGGTGTCCCTCGGGGGACACCAACTCCAACTGGCCGGGCTGTGACTCCTCCTCTCCCCCTGTAAACAAGTGCGTCAAGTTAGCAATATTTACCACATTTCTAATGTTCCTTCCACATTACTTATACTTCACAGAAATCAATGTTCTGTATTTCTGCAATAAGGAATAAGAACTAAGGATGCAAAAGAAGAATTGAAGCAAGTAAGAATTAGGTATATACCAAAAGGAAGTTAGCCATTTAGGTAGGTAGTTCAGTAACAATGAATAAGGTAACATCGAAGAAACCCAGACTCAATTTCTCGCTAAAATGTAGGCTGGGAGCTATGAAATCTGGGGAGCTGCAAGTGCTGAAGACTCCTATGTCATACCACACCAGGATAACACCTGAATGGAATCTGCTGCTCATATTCTTTTTTTTTGGACAGGCAGAGTTAGACAGAGAGAGAGAGACAGAAAGGTCTTCCTTTTCCCATTGGTTCACCCCCCCAGTGGCCGCTGCAGCTGGTGCACAGCGCTGATCCGAAGCCAGGAGCCAGGTGCTTCCTCCTGGTCTCCCATGCGGGTGCAGGGCCCAAGCACTTGGGCCATCCTTCACTGCCTTCCTGGGCCACAGCAGAGAGCTGGACTGGAAGAAGAGCAACTGGGACTAGAACCCAGAGTTTTAAAATTTGACAGATAGAGTTAGCCGAAGCTATGCTGATCCAAAGCCAGGAGCCAGGTGCTTCCTCCTGGTCTCCCATGCAGGTGGCAGGGCCCAAGCAATTGGGCCATCTTCCACTGCCTTCCTGGGCCACAGAAGAGAGCTGGACTGGAAGAGGATCAGCTGGGACTAGAACCAATGCCCATATGGGATGCCAGCACTTCAGGCCTGGGCTTTAACCCACTGCACCACAGTGCTGGCTTCATGATTTCAAAAGAAAAGTGATTTAATCTTATGTGATAAGTTGTGTGTGTATATATGTACATTTATCAGACATCTAACACTTTCTTGTGTGCTAACCTTATATATGTATGCTTATATGTAACTTTAAAAAGAACTTTTATTTACATATACAGATACACTGGTATCTATCTGCTATCTGTATACAGCCATGCATTGCTAACAGAAGGGGTACATTTTGAGAAATACAACATGTGTGTGAACATCAGAGTGTACAACAACCTAGAGAGTACAGATTACTATACATCTAATGGACCCAACTGTGCTATACTTTACATGACTGGCAGCGTGAGTCCGTTCACACCAGCAACACCATAAATAGATCATTGTGCACTGACAGCAATAGGTGATAGGAATTTTTCAGTTTGATTACAGTCTTATGGGACCACCATCTGCTAAACGATCTAATGTGCACAGTAGCATCGTTACATGGTAAATGACTCTGTCTACCTATCACTAAAAAGAAAGCCATGTCAATGGCTGGTGCTGTGGGACAGTGGGTTAAGCCACAGCCTGCATAACTGGCATTCCATATGGGTGCTGGTTCAAGTCCCAGCTGCTCCTCTTCTGATCCAGCTCCCTGCTAATACGTCTGGAAAGCAGTGGAAGATGGCCCAAATCCTTGGGTCCCTCTACCCACATGGGAGACTTGGATGAAGCTCCCTGATCCTGGCTTTGGCCTGGCCCAACCTTGGTCATTGCAGCCATTTGGGGAGTGAACCAGTGGATGGAAGATTTCTCTCTCTCTCTCTCCTTTCTCTCTCTGTAAGTCTGCCTTTCAAATAAATAAGTAAATTTTTTTTTAAGTAATCATTAATCCAGGGAGAAATAAAATCTTTGTTCTTGGACCAGCTGAGGGACTTTCAAATGTCATAGAGTGTTTGCAGTGAATAAAATTACAGGCATTTGGATATCCACTAGGTGCTTAATGCTGTGCTTAGCAATGGTGGTATAACAATGAACTAGCCAGATGTCCACAAAGGGAAAACAGGGGAGACCATTACTTCAAACCACTTATCAATGAATGTTATTATTTACATAAAACAAGCCTCATTTTAAAGAATTAATGTTAAATGAATAATAGTTTGTCTAAAGTTATGAATTAATAAGTGGTACAGTTTATAGTTAACCTTGGGAATATCTCAATCCAATGTAAATTCCCTTAATATGACATTACATTGTCTGAAAACTAGATTTGTACAAATGAACCTATCTACCTTATTCTGGCTACTAACTAAAGAAACACTAAACCTGTTGCTTTGGTATCCTAACCTAAACATAAAAAGTAAGTCAATAACTTACACCCACCTGGTGATTGCAGGGGTTGGTACACCTCTGGTACGCAAGGTAGGTTTCCCTCGAACCACTGGAACATCTGCATTTTCTGAACCACCATTCAAATATGTTAACTCCTGGAGCTGTGCTTGCCTGATCTCATCATTATAGTCCTATACAGAAGACAGAAGACAGAATACTTTGCTTCATACTAAAACTATAAAAGTATCTACAACAAAAAACAATCATTTTTTTTTGAGGGGGAAAGTATGGTTATCTTCTTAGAATTGTATCTATTAAATACATTAAATGAAATCTGTTGTCTTTATAATAATTTTTTTAAAAAATGATCAGAAAATACTTGAATTCACAAAGCAACCTATGAATTTACTAAAACAGAAATGTTCTGTTTCATAACCCTGTTAAAATGCTTTCACTAATATACACTTAGAAATGGTTAAAAAATTAGAAAGTACAAATTTAATGATAATATTGTTAAATAGAAAAAAGAAAACCAGTATTTTCTCCCAAGGTAAAATTTTCCATAATGAGTTGTAACTCCTTCCCCTGGGCATGCTTTCCATGACAAGTATTTACATTGAAATTAAAATGGCATATAACAAAATTATTTACAACTAAATTCAGAAAGTAGCTACTAAGCATCTATGATGCATCAAGTACTAGAAAGCCAAATGAGTGAACCAGGGTCCCAGCAGCCAGGGAACTCAATCTATCATAGGAACATTATTAAAATTAAGAACTACAAGTGGCCAGCACCGTGGTTCAGTTGGCTAATCCTCCTCCTGCAGCGCAGGCACCCTGAGTTCTAGTCCTGGTTGCTCCTCTTCCAGTCCAGCTCTTTGCTGTGGCCCAGGAAGGCAGTGGAGGATGGCCCAAGTGCTTGGGCCCTGCACCCGCCTGGGAGACCAGGAGGAAGCACCTGGCTCCTGGCTTCGAATTGGTGCAGGGTGCCAGCCGTAGTAGCCACTTGGGGTGTGAATCAATGGAAGGAAGACCTTTCTCTCTGTCTCTGCCTCTCACTGTCTAACTCTGCCTGTCAATGAAAAAAAAAAAAAAAAAAAAAAAAAAAAAAAAACTACAAATATACATTCCTTTGGTAGATTCCCATTTGGCTACTATACAAGTTGTGAAATTCAACATTTTGAAAACTGAACATAATCTTATTCCTCAGCATTGCCTTTCTTTTCACCTTGCATTACCATCCAAATATTCAACTCAGAAACATTGCTGTTATCTCTAAGTCTTCCATCCTCTTTATCATCCTCAACACCATTCAGTGAGCATCAGCAAAGACATGGAGGTGTAAATAAAGTCTGATCTGTTTTACAATAATAGGAAAATTCATGTTTCAGTGATCAAAAAGGAAAATCCAGTAGGTTTTCTATAAGAAGTGACATCTGAGTGAGAAGTAATTAACCAGAAGAGTGGTAGAATGGCAAAAGGAAAAACAAATTTTAATACTAAAAATAGCGGCCAGCGCTGTGGCCAACTGGATTATGCCATTGTCTGCGGCACTGGCATCCTATACGGGCATCGGGCCAAGTCCAGGCTGCTCCACTTCCAATCCAGCTCCCTGCTAATGTACCTGGAAAGCAGAGTAAGATGGCTTAAGTAGTTGGGACCCTACAGTCATGTGGGCAACTCGGATGAAGCTCGTACCTCCTGACTGTAGCCTGGCCCCACCTTGGCTGTTATGGCGAAATTATGAAAGCAATTTGGCATGTGAGTGGGAGCAGGATTAGGGGTAACCAGAGGCCAACTCATGAAAAACGTTATCTTATTAATGATAGCTTGAAATGCTGAAAATAAAAGGTTCTGAGAAGCCCCTAATAATTCTAAGGCGATCTGCCTATTTAGGTTTACATCCTAGAAATATCATTCTACGTTTAGTGAAAAAAATAGGATAGGACCGAAAACAGAGATTGAAAAAACACTACACCTAGGGCAGGTGTTGTGGTATAGTAGGTTAAGCCCCTGCTTGGTATGCCCACATCGCTTATCAAAGTGCCTGAGATAAAGTCCTGTCTCGGTTTCCAATCCAGTTTCCTATTAATGTGCCTGGGAGGCAGAAGATGATGGCCCTAGTATTTCTGCCAGCCACAAGGGAGATTCAGTGTCACTCTATTCTTCTAATCAATAAACATTTTTTTTTTTAAGTACATTCAAAAACACATACGCTTCTCAAGTGTATATGGAATAATCCCAAGGATAGACTCTGTGTCAGTTCATCACACAAGCCTTGATAATTTTACAGGAATTGAAGTTAAAGTGTATCTTCTGATTACAGTGGAATAAATGAGAAATTCATTAAGGAAACAAAATTTGGAAATTCAAAAATATGTAAGAGGGAAATCATATAACAAAATAACCATTAGGTCAAAACAGAAACAACAAGAAAAATTTGAAATTAATGTGAGATGAGTGAAAAGACAAAAACAACACACCAAAATTTACAGGCTACATCTAAAGCATTGTTCAAAAGAAAGTTTATAGTTCTACATGCCTATCTTTAAAAAATCAAAGATTTCAAACCAATAACCCAATTTTTAAATTCAGAGAGAAATAGAAAAGAAAAAAGGTTAAACACAAGAAATAGAGAAAAAAATTAAAATCACAGGAGAAATATATATAAAGGCCAAAAAAAAAAGAAAAATAATTAAAAGGTGTTTGTTTAGAAGATTAACAAAATGAGGGCTGATCAAGTCACCGTTTCTCATAGTGTTCATTTCACTTTAACAGGTTTCCTTTTTGGTGCTCAGTTAGTTGTCACCTATCAAGGAGAACAAGTGGTATTTGTCCCTTTGGGACTGGCTTATTTCACTCAGCATACTTCATCAGCTCTCACCCTGACTGTTGATGAGCAACTTGATACGTTATCCCTCTTAGTATTTTTTGTTTGTTTGTTCTACTTAATACTTTTGGTTGAATACTGTAATCAATACACAATTCTTCTTAAGTGCTGAAACTTAACTGACAAGTGATCACTGTTAAATATAAGAGTGGGAATAAGAGAGGGAAGAGATGTGCAATTCGGGACATGCTCAAGCTGACTTACCTCAAATGGTAGAGTTAGAAACATACCAGGGGATTCCAATTCAATCCCATCAAGGTGGCATGTACCACTGCCATCTCACTAGTCCCAGTGATCAATTTCTGTTCACAATTGATCATAATGATAGGACTAAGAACCAAAGGGATCACAGAAACAAGAATAGTGTCTGCAAATACTAGCTGATAGAATAAAAAAGGGAGAGAATGATCCAACATGGGAAGTGAGATACACAGCAGACCCATAGAATGGCAGATGTCCTAAACAGCACTCTGGCCTCAGAATCAGCCCTTAAGGCATTTGGATCTGGCTGAAATGCCCATGAGAGTATTTCAGGCATGGAAAGCCAAGACACTCTGGGGGAAAAAAAAAACCAAAAAAACAAAACCTAAATGAAAGATCTCTGCGAGTGAGATCCCAGTGGAAAGAATGGGTCATCAAAGAAGGAGGTACCTTCCTCTGAAGGGAGGAGAGAACTTCCACTTTGACCATGGCCTTGTCTAAATATGATCAGAGTCAGTGAACTCAAAAGGCTTCCATAGCCTTGGCAACTCATGAAAAGAGCCTGGGGTGATTACTGACGCCATCAACAAGAGTGTCAATTGTTAAGTCAACAACAGGAGTCACTGTGCACTTACTCCTCATGTAGGATCTTTGGCCTTAGTGTGCTGTACATTGAGATTTAACGCTACAACTAGTACTCAAACAGTATTTTTCACTTTATGTTTCTGTGTGGGAGCAAACTGTTGAAATATTTACTTAATGTATGCTAAACTGATCTTCTGTATATAAAGAGAATTGAAAATGAATCTTGATGTGAATGGAAGGGGAGAGGGAGTAGGAAAGGGGAGGGTTGCGGGTTGTAGGGACGTTATAGGGGGGAAGCCATTGTAATCCATAAGCTGTACTTTGGAAATTTATATTCATTAAATAAAAGTTTGAAAGAAAAAAAAAAAGAAGATTAACAAAATGCATAGATTCTTAGTTAGACTGACCAGGAAGAAAAAAGCCTCAAGATTATTAAAATCAGGAATAAAAATGGAGCATCACCTGGACTTGAATTAAAAAAATGCTTATAAAGAAATACTATGAACACGACATGCCAATAAATTAGGTAAAATTAGATGATGGATAAACTCCTAAAAAGACAGAAACTACCAAAACTGAACAGACAGCAGTACATGTAACATAATAGGAAACACAGAGTTGGTATTTACCACAGAGTTCTTGGGAGTTTCAGGACTGACAGAGGAGACAGGCTGTGATTCATAGTAAGCCCATTTCACCCAAACACAAGTTTATGAGAGTAATGTGACTTTTGAAGGGTGCAGTCTGGTTGTGAGACAGATCACAACATGACTGTTGGACTACAACTTTCAGCCCCAAGCCACTACAATCTCTGGATAGGGAAGAGGGTTGGAGATTGGCTTAAAAAACCAAAGGCCAATGATTCCATCAACAAAAACTTCACAATGAAGCCTCCATAAAAACCCTGAATGGTAAAATCTGGAGAGTTTGAGTTGGTAAGGATCCAAATGCAGCGGCGAAGAGCACTCCAATTCTGCAAGGATCTAAGCTCCATGCTTGGGACTGTCCCAGATCTCTTCCTATTCCCTCTTCTCCTGGCTATTCATCTTCACCTATTAAGTACACTGTTTCCATGAGTTACATAAATCATTATAGCAATTATCAAACTTGAAGAGGGAGTTAGGTAACACATAACTTGAAGTCCACTTGGTCAAAAGCACAGGAAACCTGGGACTTGCAACTGGCGCCTCAGCAGTCTTGTGGGACTGAATCCTTAACCTGTGAGATCTGATGGTAATTCCAAACAGTGAGTGTCAGAAATTTAACAAATGTAGGATAGCCAACTGGTGTCTGCAGAGTCAGAGAACTGGTAGGCTGGAATTTAAAAAAAAAAAAAAAAAAAAAAAAGAAAGAAAGAAAGAAAAACCTCACACATTTGGTAGAAGTATTGTGTGTAGACAAAGCTTTTCTTTAACAAGAGACTAAATTAGTACCCCAAATTTTCCTTCCTCCTCCAAAATAGTCCACTGCCCACATGATTTCACATGATCTCAATGATGAATTGAACTGTATATACTTGAGAGAAACAGAGAAAAAGGCAAAAAAGAGGCCTCATCTGCTGGATCACTCCCCATATGCCTCCAGGAGGCAAACACCTGGAGCTGGGACTTCAATCCAGGTCTTCTAGACAGGTGACAGGAAACCAGCTACTCACGTCCTTCCAGCTGCCTCCCAACGTGAGCATTAGCAGGAAGCTGAAATTAGCAGTCAGAGCCAGAGATAAAACCCAAGCACTCAAATGTGGAACACAGGGAAGGGAACCCCAACTCTTCCACATATTTCAAGAAGAAACAATGTTAACCCTTCACAAAATGTTCCAGAACAATTTAATGCAAAGAAACATTTCCTAAGTCATTCTATAAGGCCAGTACAGCCTCACAGAATATCAGTATATACTAATATCAGACAGACAGCACAATAAAAGAAAGCAACAAATACTGATTAATACAGATATTAAAGCTATCAAAATATATACTGAGAATCAAATCCAGCAGCAAGACTTATGCCTAAGAACTAAGCTGAACTTCTCTTAGGACTGCAAGTTTGGTTCATCATCTGGAAATCAATTTAGATAAAAATAATATAAGGGTAAAACCCACATTATCATTTCAATAATGAAGAAACATTTGAGAAAGTAATCCAACAGAGTCAAATGTTAGAAACACTTAACAAACTAGGGAAACCCATAGCTAACATATTAAATGGTGAAAAAACTGAAAGTGCCATTTTAAGATCAGAAACAAAAGAATCCCTACTCTTACCATATCTATTCAATATTGAATTGGAGGGTCTATTAAGGACAATTACATAGCAAAAAGAAAGAAACAGCATCAAGATTAAAAAGGAAGAAATAAAACCAATCTCCATTCTCAGAAGACATAAACCTATATTTAGACTATCCTAAGGAATTCACACGAAAAATAGGATATAAGATCAATTTTTTTTTTAAAAAAAAGGATTTATTTACATTAGCAGTAAATAATCTAAAGCTAGAATTAGGAAAACAATTCCACTGAAAAGAAAAACTTCATTAGGAATATACTGACAAGACTGAAGATCTGTACACTAAGAATTACGTAACATTGCTGAAAGACATTTGAAAACATGTAGGGGCCTCTGCTGTGGCCTAGCAGTGTTGGCACCCCATATGTGAGACACCTCAATTCCCAGGCTCCTGCTAACGCACCCGGGAACACAGAGGAAGGTGGCTCAGGTGCCTCCTCCTTGCAACCCTCTGGGAGACCCAGAAGAAGCTCCTGGCTTCAGCTCGGCCCAGCCCCAATTTTTTGGCCATTTCAGGAGTGAACAAGCAGATCGAAGACCTCCCTCTCTCCATCTCTAACTTGGCCTTTCAAATAAATAAAATAAATCTTAAAAGAAAACATTTAAAGAAATATAGGACAGGAGGACTAAACGTTAATAAGATAATAACCTCTAAATTGATCCACAGATTCAAGGAAATGTCTATCATAATTGTTTTACTGAAATGGAAAGCTGATCTTAAAATTCATATAGAAATGCAAGGGACCAAAATCACTGTAACAACCTTGAAAAAGAACAAAGTTGAAGGAATGACATACTCACATTATAAAATTTATTTCAAGATTATAAGTAATTAAGACTGTGTGGTAACTGCATAAAGAACAGGCATAAAGATCAATGAAATATAACTGAGAGCCCAACTGATTCTTAAACATTCTGTTTAACAAGTGATACTGCAACAACTGGATACACACATTCAAAAAGTGAACAAATAAAGTGGGACCTCCACTTCATGCTTTATGTAGAAATTAGATCCCAGTGGCTCAGAGAGCAAGATTTAAGAACTAAAACCATAAAACTCTTAGATGAACACATAAGCAGTAAATCTTCACAGAGTAGAATAAGAAGGGAATTTTGTGTAGTAGTTAAGTCATTACTTGGGACACCTGCATCCCATATCCGTGTGTAGGGCTAGAATCCCAGCTACTCTGATTCCAGCTTCATGCTAGTGCGTTCTCTGGGATGCAGCAGATAATGGCTCAAGTAGTTGGGCCCTTGTCACTCACATGGGAGACTCAGATTGAGCTCTTGGCTCCTGGCTTTACCCTGACCCAGCCAAAGCTGGGGATACAGACAGAAATCACCCCACCCACTAGTCCACTCTTCAGATGCTCTGCGAACAGCCCAGACGGATCTAAATACTTGTTATAGTTAAGTGAGAAATACAACAAAGCCACTCTATAAAAAGCAATAATAAAACTTGACAAAATGATTCAAAGCAACCATTTAAGGAATCTGCAAACTGCCTGAAGGTACATACTAAACTGAAAATACATTTATAAATAGGTAAATTTCTGGAAAAAGTCAGATACCAGCATTTTTGCTTGGAGCTGTCAGCTCCCTCCTCCCCAGCAGCTAGTTGGAGCATCAGTACCACTACAGTGGAGTGAGTGGGAACTCAGGTTTTCTGTAGGAGGAGACTCCCTTAACTGGTAATGTAAGTGAAAAACCCCATGCCCAGCAGCAATGTCAATGACAGCAGCAATTCTGGTAGCAAAGGAACAGGGGAGATAAGTGAATCAGCAAGCGGATATCTGCAGTCCCTGAGTGGGGCAAAGGAGAGATCAGAAGATTAGCCAGAAACTCAATGGAGCCTCAGAACTGAGACAGCCATGCAGGCCCTGGGTTCCCCAGCCATTTCTGGCTGAATGCAACGATGTGTACATGCGCAGCAGAGAGAGGCAGCCACACAATGAATCTGCTCACACAGAGAGGAAACATAAGAAATCCAGGCAGGAGAAGTCAGGACAGGCATGGAAACAAGCTACTTGGGGTGCATTCCACCGGGTACACACAGTTCCTTCAGCACAGAATGGAAGCTTTCCGAACATAGGTCTCTAAGTACAACCTCCATGAAACGGTGCTAGAGAAAACTTATAATAGAAAAAAAACTCAACAGATTGATTACCACCAAATTATTAAAGAAATGGAAGCCAAAAAGAGAACAACAATCATCTGTCTGGGAAAAAATAAATCAGAATCTATGATTCCTATAAAATATTAGCTATCACATATAATTTTCAACCAAAAACTAAGTGACACAAAAAGAACAGGAAACTGTGATCCAAACTCAGGAGGAAAAAGGACAAAATGAAACTATCTTGGAAAGGGCCCAGATGTTGGACCTGAAAAAAAAGGATTTTAAAAAATTTATATCTACAATGAAAAATTCACCGGAGGAGATAAATAACAGAGCTCAGATGGCAGAAAAATGCCATCAGATGGCAGAAGACAAGTCAATTTAAATTATTAAATGTGAGGAACATTAAGCAAAAAAGATGAAAAACAAGCCTAGGAGATCTGTGAGACACTAGCAGGTGCAAGAATATACATATAATGGTATCGTGGCGGGGTAGGAGGTGGTGTGAAAGAAAGGAAGAAAAAGAAAAATGTAAAGAAATGATGGCCACATTGAAAGAAAAACATAAAACACAGAGATCCAAAAAATATAGTCAACAAGTAGGCTAAACATATACATCATAGTCAAACTGCTCAAAAACAAAGACAGAAATAGCAAAAAGGGGAAAACAAGGATCATGTACAAAAGAACAAAAATGATTAATGACTCCTTTCATTAAAAAATGACACAAGAAGGTAGCAGAAGAACATACTTGAAATGTCAAAAAACACCCAAATTGTCAGCCAACCGTTTTATAACCTGTCCATTAGGATACAGGTACGATAAAGAAACAAAACAGTTATTATTTTGCTAATAGATCTAGATTACAAGAACATCTAAGAGAAGTTCTTCAGGCCGAAAAGAACTGATACCACATGGTGACTGTCAGTAAGAACAAACGCAAAGTGCCAGAAAGGGTGAATATGTTGGGCTAATATAAAATCATTCTACTGTAAACTGAATCCCTCATGATTACAGATGTGGAAATACTAACCAACCCATTAGTAAAGCTTTTCTAGCAACATATAAGGAAGATCATATACAATGACCAAGAAGGATTTAATCTTAATACAAATGCTTCACATCTAAAGATCAACTAATATAACACACTATTAACAGAATGAAGAAGAAAACAATTACCTCGAAGGGCAGAAAAAGCATTTGACAAATTTCAACACATATGTGTTGACCATTTTTCCATAATAAAAACTCTCAGCAACTAGTAATATAAAAGAACTTCTTCAAATGAATAAGAGAAATAAGAAAAACTTTCAGCAGATAGAGAAAGGCTGAATGCTTTGTTCCTAATTCCAGAAACAACTGTGCATTGAGAATTCTAGTCAGGGGAATAGGAATGGAAGGGGAACAGGAACGGCAATGGGAATGCAGAGGAAACAGGAGAGAAGGGAGAAGACAGAAGAGGACACGAGAAAGGGGAGGAAAGCAGGGCAAGGGAGGAGAGAGAGGAGGAGACAAAAGAAAAAATTAAAGGAACCCAAATTGGCAAGGAAGAAGTAGGACTGGCAATATTAATAAATTCTGTGACACACATGGAACCCACTAGTGAGGATTCTTTTTAATCTTGCTAACGATTTCATTTTTTAAGTGCACATTAGAACTAGAACTAACAAAAGCTTTAGCAAGGTCATAATATACAAAATCAATATATAAAAACTGACTGTATTTCTATATATTAATAACCATCTGAGAATGAAATTTCAAAATTCAATTCATATCAGAAAACATACAGTATTTGGAAATGAATTTTATAAAATAAATGCAAAGCTGGTAAGCCTGATAATAAGATAAATTTTTTAAGTATCTTTAAAAAAAAGAAACATTTTATGTTCATGAGTTGAAAACTCAAAATTGTACAGATGGAAATTTTCAACAAAATCTCCTGTAGATTCAGCTCAATTTCCATCAAAATCCTAGCCAGGCATTTTGTAAAAATTGAGAAGCTAATCCTAAGACCTATATGGGAATGCAAAGGAGACAGAATAGTCAAAACAATTCTGAAAGAGAACAAAGTTGGAGAAACTACACACTTGGATTCCCAAATTTACTATAAGGCTACATTAATTAAAAGTATGCTACTAGCTATGGCTGGCGTCACGGCTCAATAGGCCAATCCTCCACTTGCAGTGCCGGCACACCGGGTTCTAGTTCCAGTCGGGGCACCAGATTCTGTCCTGGTTGCCCCTCTTCCAGGCCAGCTCTCTGCTGTGGCCAGGGAGTACAGTGGAGGATGGCCCAAGTCCTTGGGCTCTGCACCCCATGGGAGACCAGGAGAAGCTCCTGGCTTCGGATCAGCTTGGTGTGCCGGCCTTGGCGGCCATTGGAGGGTGAACCAACGACAAAAGGATAGACCTTTCTCTGTCTCTCTCTCACTGTCCACTCTGCCTGTCAAAAAAAGAAAAAAAAAAAGTATGCTACTAGCTAACATAAGCATATAAATTACTGGCACAGAATTGTGAATGCAGAAATTAAACCCTTACGTCTGTGTTCAGCTACTTCAACAGGGAAAAGGATTATCTTTTCTATCTATGATGTGAGGAAAACTGGATATTTATAAAGAAAATTTAGATCCTAAACTCACCATGCATAAAAAAAAAATCAAACCTGATTACAGATTTGGCTGAAAGAAAACTATACAAGATTTATAAGAAAGCAGCAGAAAGACTTTGTGACCCTGGTGGGGCAGAGTTCTCCTGGCCATCTCAGACTGAGGTTGAGGAAAATCAAACTGTGCCTCTTGATGGGCAACTCTCAAAGTCATGGGATGGAAGGTACAGTGTAGACATTTGTGAAAAACAGAATTTGTCATCTTTGACTACGTCTGCACTGTCTGGTCCAAACTGCATGCCCACTAAGACACAGTCTCTCTTTAGGTGGTCTTGCCATAGTTTCAACTTTACAGTAGTTTCTATAAATATATGATTCATATTAGCCTTTTCTATCAAACTAAGATCTCTATAAGGGCAGAAAATGTGTTTTTAATTTGTTCCACATCAAGGCTTTTAAGGCAAATGTGATAGAAAAATATCCTTTCTCTTTAAGTACTTTAGCTGTCTTCTTGACAGACAATATGACCATAATACATGTGCTCTGCATGAAAGTCAATCTACTAGCCACTCCTGGGATCACAGAAGACACTGTCTCACCCAGACGCCTGTAGGGCAGACGTGCCAGCTTCTCTAGAATGAGCTAGCCACAGAGCCAGTGTCAAGGCTTTACTTATAAATAAAATAATTATATATTTTTAATAAGAGCATATAAGTCACATAAAAGACTACAATAAACTTAGGTAATAAGAGGTATATTTTCTTTAAAATACCACATTGCTAGCAGTATTTACAGGTCTGGGGGAGGCACTGTGGCACAGCATTGTGACACAGTCATTTAAGCTGCACCTGAAATGCCAACATCCCAAATGAGCACTGCTTCCAGTTCTAGCTGCTCTATTTCCAATCCAGCTCCATGCTAATGCACTCAGGAAAGCAATAGAAGATGGCCCAAGTCCTGGGAAGTCTACTATCTACATGAAAGATCTGGATGGAAATTGAGGCTCCTGGCTTTTATCTGGCTAAGCTCTGGCCCTTGGGGCTTTTTGGGGAAATGAACCAACAGATGGAAAATCTATTTGTCTCTCTCTCCCCATCACTCCTTCCTTCCACCTGCCCCATAATTCTACTTTTCAAATAAATACATATTTTACAAAGTGTTCAAAAGTGTTAAAACAGATTATGAATTGTTAAAAACACATAATGAGCCGGCGCTGCGGCTCACTAGGCTAATTCACTAACCTTTAACCATTAACTACCCTTTAACCATTACCTGAAAATCATTTTCATTAATCTAGGTACTGTATGCCTTTAACATACTAGGAACTGCACTGAAAGCAGAATTTTTCCAGAAACAACAAAGACAATTCTGATAATCAAGAAACACAAAAGTAAAGAAGGGGGCCGGCGCCCTAGGCGAATCCTCCGCCTTGCGGAGCCGGCACTCAGGGTTCTAGTCCCGGTCAGGGTGCCGGATTCTGTCCCAGTTGCTCCTCTTCTAGACCTGCTCTCTGCTGTGGCCAGGGAGTGCAGTGGAGGATGGCCCAAGTGCTTGGGCCCTGCACCCCATGGGAGACCAGGAGAAGCATCTGGCTCCTGCCATCGGATTAGCACGGTGCGCCGGCTGCAGCACGCTGGCTGCAGCGGCCATTGGAGGGTGAACCAACGGCAAAGGAAGACCTTTCTCTCTGTCTCTCTCACTGTCCACTCTGCCTGTTTAAAAAAACAAACAAACACAAAAAAACCCCACACACACATAATGACCCTGGCAGAAACTGGCTAGAATTTTAATAGTGCCCTCTCCTACCCATGCTCATTATGGTTATGTTTGTCATTATATTTACCATGCTGCACTAAGTAATCTGTTGATGTTTCTTTTCCCCTAAACTATATATTCCTCGATGTTAGGTATTAATTTTTCCTGTTTGTGTGGTCAACACCACACACAGGGCTTGACTGCAGAAGGCAATGATGTGTTTATGTTGGACATCAATCAGTTTTGGACGTGTTTTCAGTCTCACATAAAAGTGTACAACTTGGAGTTCAAAAATATGAATAACAGATTGTGCTGCTGCAAATGTCTCAGCCATGTAAATTTCGTAGCAGTATTTAATCTCTCCAAACTCCACCCTCTCATATAAGAAAAAGGAATAATGTCAAATAATTTACAGGGATGCTGTAACGTCTACTACAAATAAAGATCTATGCAAATTACAATTATTGTCAAAGCCTAAAGCAAAATAAGTATCTTAAAGGTCAAGTGAGCTATGAATAAATATAGGACTAACAGGGATGAGGAACTTTTTGATTTCTTCCAAAGCATGTCCCATGCGGGCATAAGCTTCCGCTGGTGGGGCAAACACTTCAATGAGCACATGGAGATCATCATTGAGGTGGAAGTACTTTGCTTCTCCACTTTTCCTCAACTCTTCTTCCTGGAGAAAGAAAAAAATCATATTTAAAAATCTGACATTATGAAAGAAGACAGACAACAAAAACTACCCAAAGCTTATCTGTTTACTGAACAGTATATATCACCCTGAGGAAGAAGTAAATGGTAAATAGGATCTTTCCACTGTAGGTATTTACAAATACTCCAAAGGCTTCCCATTGATACTAGGATAAAGTCTCCACTCAGGACACTGCCCATAAGGATCACGGACTCAATATTGCCTGCTCCTTCACCTCTTCCTGACTCCCTTCCTTAAACCTCTCCAGTTGTTGATGGTTTAATAGACCACAGAAGTATCATGATTATTATGCTGTATATGTAGCTGATGCACGTCATGATTCCACTAATTTCATCAATGTAGCAACTAGAAGAAAGTGAACTGAGTTCACATTAAATAGTAAACACACCGAGAACCTAAGAATGAGATCTCTTTAGAATGAGATTTTAATAGTAAGTAATGGCTAAACATAAACATATTAACTGAGAATTTGTGAAAACAATCAACAGAAGTTAATACTTTAGAGTTCATGTAATGAAGATATGATGACAATACAGTCATCGGTAATATCTACCTAAGTAGCAAAGTTGTTACTTCAATCATCACCTGTGGTCAACTTCAGTGAGAGGCTTCCAGTGGTAGAGGCAACAGCACAGTTCCGGGGACAAGAAGACAACACAACTAGTGGACTGGAGTGAAATGGGCTGTTTCTTATGGTAATCAAGAGTTTAAAGAATGAAATGACAGACTCATGGTTTTAAGTTATCAGTTCAAGGCACAAAGAGCCAGAAGTATCCTAGAAGCTTCTACTGTAGTAAACACAGGCTGATGGAACCAAAAGACAGATGCAGAGTTAAAATGTGTGTACTGCTGAATATCCAAACTCTCTCTTATTTGAGTTGTAGAGTAATGTCTAGCTAACAAAGAAACCAGAGGACTGTACTGGTAATATTTGGGATGATTCAAATAACTCTGATCATCCAAAAGTGGAAACCCGATGGAGTCTTCCACACTGGCAGAAGCCTGTACCATATGGTGATGCTTTTCCTATGTTGCTTGAACAGCAGAGACAATTCTTTGAAAGGAGAAGACACCTTCATACTTTCTAACTCCTCTTCCTTATGTCAGACATCTGTTTGTTTCAGGGATACAAAGAATAAGAGAAGCAAACTGAATCTAGGGAAGAAGGCAGCATGCATACCTAACCTGTAACATTTACCACTGTATGACACTACCTCCGAGTCTTCTCAAGAAACATATGGCACCTTTTATGAGAGTGACTTTCAATGAGGCTAAACACCTATACAGACAGTTACAGGTTGAATATCCCTTATCCAAAATCTTGTGAACAGAAATATTTTGAATTTCAGAATTTTTCACATTTTAGTATATCTCTTTATACATAATGACCTATCTTGGTGATGGGACCCAACTTGGAATAGAAATTCATGCATGTTTCATATATACCTTATACATACAGTCTAAAGGCTTTAATGTTTTCAGTGTGCCTGTGTTGTGACTGAGACCCACCCCATAAGGCCAAGTACAGAATATTGCATTTCTGGCATTGAATCGGGGCTCAGAAAGTTTCAAATTTTAAGATGGTGGGCATTGTGGCTCAGGAGGTAAAGCTACTCCTTCAGATACTGACTCCAATATGGGAATGCCAGTTTAGTTATTCCCCTTCTAATCCAGCTTTCTGCTAATGTGCCTGGGAGGCAACAGATGATAGAAGAGCCAGATGTAATTCTGGGTTCCTGACTTAGTCTTACCTAGCCCAGGCTGGTGCGAGAATTTTGGGAGTGTACTATCTGATGGAAGATCCTTTCCTTTTTCTATCAAATAAATAAATAAGTAAATACACAATATATCTTTGAAAAAATTCCATTTTAGAAGCACTTGCAGATTTCCAGATTAAGGATATTTAACCTGTAAAAGAATTAACTCTGACCTAATGCCAATCCATGGAGGGCCACCAATCAGAGTGTGGCTTATGGGGTAAAAAGATATTGGTCCTCATCCACTGATAGTGAGTTCATCAGATTGTAAATTCACACTGAATGCTATTCGTCCTGTTCCTGGGTGGCTTGATGGAACATATATCATCAGCTACTTACAAAATCTCCACAGTGATTTACTGTACCAAATGGGAAGAAAACATAGAAATGAAAGGATTACTGAGTTAGTGATAACTGGTTCAGAAAGAGGCCCAAGTGTGTAAAACCAGGGTGACCCAAGCAAATGTGGAGTAGGTCCTCAATGATCAGGTAGAAACCCATTGTTGCTAGTGTTAGGGTATCTCACTCCCCAGCCAGTTCAGTGCTACTCAAGGCGCTCATAAACAAAATGATCATGGAAAGAAGGACAGAAGCTACATGATACTGCACAACACAGATTCCCCTACAAAAGATGTCTAGCTACTAATTCTGCTGAGTGCCTGGTATGCCAACAACAGAAAACAACCACAAGCCCTTGATATGACAATACAACTTGGAAGGACCACGGAGCCCTTTTATGGATAGCCGGGCATCTGTTATCACCTGGACATATAACCTAGATAGATCTGCCTGCCTCGCTTCCCTTCCACTTGAGAATTGCTCATGAATGCCCTGATCACCAGTACTCTACGCCACAAAACAGTCTTCTGACCAAGGAACTCCCTGAATAACAAACAAAATAAGTAAGTAAATGGGTTCCTATCCTTGGGTTTCACTGCTCACATCATGAAGTCTACTACCATATGGCCTTAAAATTAAAACTGGATTAAGATAGCAGCAAAAGTGGAATAATTCCATGCAAGATACACACTTCTAATCAACTGACTTATATATGCTTCCATTTTCTTCTGCAATATTAAATGAGTAAAGGAATCAAGTGCCATCATTTGAAGCAGTAGTACACAGTCAGAAGTAAACATAACCTGGCTATGCATCACAATCATTTCAAGCATCTACCAAAAATTTATTTTGTGGTTCTATCCAAAATAAGTTCAGGTGTAAAAATCTATTTTTAAGTATTATTCCACATGAGACTGATGCATGCTATATTTCCACAGTTGTAATGAAAACCACATGGGTGTTGGTGGCAGAGAATCATGGTTTTCTTAACTGTGTATCAAACAATAAAATAATTTCCCTGAATAACCCAGATAATATACTCAATTCTCTGAATCTCAGTTTTTCTCACATGTAAAATCCATCATTTTTCCAAAGAAGACATAGAATAATATATGCAAAATATCTCACAGTTCTTGTCTCACAGTGGAATTCAATAGACAAATGGTGGCTTTTATTACAAAACTATAATATAGATGGAATTTTCTTTGTAAAGAGGCCTGGCCTGCTTTTGACTTAACTCTCTCAACTGTAACTAATGTTGTTCAACATTTCATGAAAACTCAGTAACAGTGTGGATTTACTTCTCAGTAATAAATCTTTTAACAATGAGATAACAAGTGAGAATAGAGAATAACTTGACACACATGTCCTGTGAATATTTATTTCAGGATTAGCATATTTGAGAAAATGATTAATAATTAATTAATTAATTATTAGCTTGTTTAAAAATGAGACAATCAATGTGAATATATCTAAGAAAAACACTAAGTCAGAAAAGAAATTATTAAAACATTTATAATCGATTTTAATTTGGTTAAAGGCATACAGTATTAAAAGTCAAAAACTAGAAATAAAATGCATTTATTAAAAACTCAACTATTTGAAAAATGCATAGAAAACATGACTCGAAAGAACTAATCTAAAATGCAAACTGTGATGGTACAAATACTCTGTGATGGTACAAATACTCGTGACTTTTATTTCTCCTCATGATGATTTTAATATCACCCTACTTCCTAAATGCTGATGCATTACTACTAGAGTCAAAAATATAAGCATTACTGTTTTATTTGTAAATATAATTGGTACAGATTAAGACTATATATTCTGAAATTAGAGTGACTCAATTTTCTAAACAGAATCACAAATATATCCTTACATATATTTTCATGTAATTGCATTTGAGGGGCTAGTTAGCTTATATGCTATGGATTAATAAATAGATATCCTAAATGTACATCAAAAAAAGTAGCCATGTCTATAAGGAATATTACCTTTGTTTTGTCTCTCATGGAACCTTTTCCAAGGATGGACATTTTTGTCAAGGTTTCTTCTTGCAAACGCTTCAGAGAATTGCCACGTGGACCCAAAAGTTTCCCCACAAAGTTGAACTAGGAAAAACAAATCAACCGACCAAATTTGTAACATTCAAATCTGAAAGTTATCAATCATGAACAACTGGAAACACTACAGTATGCTATACACCATTAATGACAAATAGTTAAATTTCTGCTACATTTATAACAGATATTTTCTACAAGCCATAAGAAATGGAGCTAAAAGTTGTATTTTGTTTTTTTAAACAATAGACTTTCTACCAATCAATTCAATAATGTCTGTATTTAAAAATTGTGAATGGAGTTAATTTCCCAGAATTCCTAGGTTGTGATCCTGACACTTTCAATACACATTAAAGAAGGACTGTGACCAATGTTAGGAGTAGAATACAGGTGAGAAAGAAAGTTAATATGTACAGACTGATTATTATGGAATACCCAGGTTCTCCTACTTGGTTAGCACTTTGACTTGCTTCTTCAACCAATGAATGGACTAGCCTACATGAGTTTCTAAGCAACCAGTGACTGACAGAGCTTAACAACAAAATCCATTTTTCCTTTCCCAAATAGTTATGGGAATGTGGGCAATATAGTGTAACACACATGCCTAGCTCCCTTATTTATCAAGCAAGATTAAGGCCTCTAAGGTTAGACTGCCACTGAAAAACTGGCTTTTGCATTTACCAGATGAGAAATCAGAGGCAATGCTATCTCAGTTTCCTCATTTGTGAAAATGCAACGACAATAGTGACTACTTTCACAGATCTGTTCTGAGATGGGTCAACAAAATAAATCGTTTAGAACAACGATGCATAATAAATGATATGTTATTAGGAATTTCATATTTTTAAAAACCTTACTGTAATTAAGGTAAACTATGAAGATTTCTGGCTCCCAAAGAGAAAAATCAGCCCTGTTTACCAGAAAGAAGCTGCTCTCTTCGACAAGACTTTTGATAACAAACTCATAGAGTTGCTACTTCTTCCATAATCAATGCCACTACTGTGATCTTCCTGTTTTTAGGAGAAAATTTTACCTCAATTTATCTAACTATGACATTGTTATAGTTGAATAAGTATTTTTGAATAAGTATTATTTTTTGTTGAATAAGTAATTTTGCTGAAATAAATAGCACTTTAAAATATCTGAAGCCGGCGCCGTGGCTCAATAGGCTAATCCTCCACCTTGCGGCGCCGGCACACCGGGTTCTAGTCCCGGTTGGGGCGCCGGATTCTGTCCCGGTTGCCCCTCTTCCAGGCCAGCTCTCTGCTATGGCCAGGGAGTGCAGTGGAGGATGGCCCAGGTGCTTGGGCCCTGCACCCCATGGGAGACCAGGAAAAGCACCTGGCTCCTGGCTCCTGCCAGGATCAGCGCGGTGCGCCGGCTGCAGCGGCGGCCATTGGAGGGTGAACCAACGGCAAAGGAAGACCTTTCTCTCTCTGTCTCTCTCTCTCACTGTCCACTCTGCCTGTCAAAAAAAAAAAAAAAAAAATATCTGAATGATATTCTTTCCTTGTCCACTCTTAATTTTATTTTTCTTCAATCAAAACTAAAATATACTTTAAAAAAAAGATTTTATGTATTTATTTGAAAGTCATAGTTAACAGAGAAAGAGCGAAAGGGAGACCTTCCATCTGCTGAACCACTCACCAGGTGGCTACATGGCCAGAACTGGGCCAGGCCAAAGCCAGGAGCCAGGAGCTTCATCAGCATCTCCCACATGGGTGGCAGGGGCCCAAGCACCCTGGCTATCTTGTGCCACTTTTCCCAGGCCAAGATCAGGGAGCTGGATCAGCAGAACAGCCAGGACACGAACTGGTGCCTCTATGGGATGAGAGCATTGCAAGCAGTGGCTTTACCTGCTGCGCCACAAAGTCAGCCCCTCAAATATACATTTTTAATCTCCACATGCAATGATTTGTTGTTTTAAATTCAACTTCAGTGGGGGCCACCATTATGGTACAGCAGGTAAAGTCACTGCCTACAACACTGGCATCCCATATGGGCACCGGTTTGAGTACTGGCTGCTCCACTTCCAATCCAGCTCTCTGCTAATGGCCTGGGAAAAGCAGGGGAAGATGGCCCAAGTTCTTGGTCCCCTGGCTTTGTTCAGCCTGGCTCATCTCCAGCTATTGTGAGCATCTGGGGAGTAAGCCAGAGAATGGATGATCTATCTCTACCCCCTGTAACTCTTTGAAATAAATAAATAAATCTGGCTATGGCCATACCACCTTGAATGTACCCGATCTTGTCTGAAATAAATAAGTAAATCTTTCCAAAAAATTCAACTTTAGGTAAAAAATTTTAGTATTAAAGGTATAGTTAATGGAATTTAAAAGGTTAAATTCTACTGTAGGGTATAAAAAATAACTGTGTCCTGACCCACCCAACCCCTAATGTTATTTTTGCTTCGCACTTTCTCTATGTGAATAACGTCTAGTATTCTAATAATTTCACATGTAACTTTCAGCCAAGGCTCTCTTCAGTTCTGCTCCATAAACCTACCCTCATAGTGTTAGTATCTACAATTTCTGGGTTTTTTCAAGATTTCCCAATACTAATGATCACATTTCTGTTTGAGTCTCTCTTGCTCTCTAGGCTCAGACTTTGCTTTCTCTATTCCTGAGCCATTACCATCTATCCACTTATTCTACAACAACTGAAATTTTACTAACACCATTTGCCTATTACAGGCTCATCCTCACATTCATTTCACCTTCACTTGCATTCATTTTAATGGGCTTCAAAGATGGAGTAAAAGTATCTGTAGTCCAATAACCACACTTACATAATATATTAAACATTCAAATATTTCCCAGTTGATAAAAATTAAGAGTCTTTAGAAGTTATCCAATCCAAATGCTTAATTTTATACAAAAGAAACAGAAGCCCACAGAATGATGTGATTTAATACTCTTTGTTCTTCTAAACTCCATTCCACTATATACTATGTATTAGTTACAGCTCCCTAGTTAAATTAACACTCATGAGTCTCATTCTTCCTATGTGGATATGCATGTGGAAATGCATGAATTATTTTCATTTAATTTTAAAGGCAGAGATAGAAATAGACGGAGACAGAGACAGAGACAGAGACGGAGACAGAGATAACCTTCTATATGTTGGTTCACTCCATAAATGCTCATGACAACCAGGACTAAGCTAGGTCAAAGTCAGGAACTACAAACACCACTCCACGTGAGGAGCAGGGTCAAGCACCTGAGTCATCCTGCTGTCTCCCAGGCTGCACAATACTGGGAAGTTGGAATCAGAAGTAGAGCCAGGACTCCCATTAGGAATGTGGAAGTCCCCCCAAATGGCATCTTCACTACCCCACCAAATTCCTGTCCCTGTTATATGAAATGAATCAGAAAATATGTAAGAAAAAACAATCATCTGTCAGAACAAGCCATCCATCAAAACAGTTCATACATCTATGCCAAATTAGTAAGCAATAAGTTGGTTAATTTAACTGCTGTGGACATATATAATTTTATGTGAACAATACCTACCTTTTACTGCAACTGACAAAGCTACATCCACAAACCTACCAAGGAAGTCACCACACTGAACAGACAAGACCAGGCCCAGGCCACCCAGGTTGGTCAGACCTTTGACTCAAAGTCATAAGAATTTGAAGTTTAGATCTAATTGTGTAGATACAGAATGTCCTCAGAGCTGAGACAACATGCTTGTTGCTTGGCCAGGGTCTCAAAACGCAGATTGCATCACCTCCCTAGGGGTATCTGGAAATAGTTAACAAGTCTGTTTGGTTGTCACAATGAAGAGGGTCACTACTGGGATTTAGTGGGCAAAGGCCTAGTTTGTCACCCATCAGAAGTAGATGCACCCTTCACAGGGAAGAAGTATCCTGTGTAAAATGTCAATTGTGATCCTGTTAAGAAACACTGCTAGAGAGAACAGCCACAGATCTGGGTAACTTGTACTTCTTGGGCTTCAAACCCTTGCTATTGTGCTTCTCTTCAGTCTATAAGTTCAATTCCTCTATGGATTCCACAATATAGCCAAATTTAGTTAAGACAAAAATGTTCCTACAGCAAGCCCCAGTCAGTACTACCAACATAAAAAGACCTCAGTAATAGATGGTCTAAGAAGATGTGATGAATGCAATTAAAAAAAGCAGCACAGTTCTCTTGCTTGCCATTAGTCCTACAACTCCTCCTGAGGTTCCATTGACTTACACTTCTGAAGAAGCATCGCTGTGGCAAGCTCCTCTCCCAGGCACTATGATTACAGTTATTCCTTAGCTCTTCCCGGCCTCAATTTCACCATATTTACTATAGTATGTCTTGTAAGAAGTATTAGATTTCATAATTATTATGAAGTTTAAAACATAAGATAAAGTGCTAAGCACTGTGACAATACTGAATTTTATCTGAGCCCTAGGCTCCTGAAAAACCAGTGATGATTAAAAAATCTACCTGTCCTTCTGTGTTCCTGGAAATAGCCTCCTTCAAGGCCAGACACAGATTCTCCAAATCCCCATGCTTTGCCTCATCAAAGATTAGATAAAATGTTTATCTCCAGTATTAATCAGATATATCTTCATACCCTGACTTGAGTAAACCTCAGTTCAGCTTCTATCCCTTCCCCAGGTTATTGAAGTCTGATCTATCTTCACCCTGACCAATAGAGAAGCCTTCCCTAAATGCCCAACTCCCATCTCCCTGCCCTCTGAAGCCCCCCCAAAAAGCAAGCAAAGCTCAGGGTATAAGATTTTCTATCACCATCCCACCCTGGAACCCCTCGTCATCTCCCTTTCCCACATTTGTTTCTAACAAGAGAAAAGCCCCTTTCTGCTTGACCTCCAAGGTGTCATTTACAGCTCTCATGGTGAACATAATCTTCCCACTGTGATAATTCCCCTCCCCTTGGAGTAACAGTTCACTTCCACACTCTTACAATGATCCTTTCAAAGAAAGCTCTTGTTAATTTAAGTTCAGGTTATACTTTCACTGGCTACATATATATCTGCAAGATAGATAATAGGAACTTAATATATTTAATATTAATTTTTATAAATAATTTCATTTACCCAAGTAAATTCACTGATCTTTCACTAAATATACATGAATTAATAATTTCATTTGTTCATTTCCAGGGAAGATGTAAATGTTATCATTTCTGATACCAATAACTTTTCTCTGGATGCCGATTATTCTGTTACAAACACCAAGTTTTATAACTATAAACAGGAAAAATCTGAAGTGATGATAAACATGGCAAACCAACACAGAGTAGGTATACTTGAATTTTACTGCATAATGTATAAACTCTAATAATTATATTCCTCATTGCAAAGATCAAGTGCCTTTCTGAACTAGCTTTAATTGATCTAAACTATATTTGTGACATGGCACTGTTCCTTTGGGAACAATTATAGTTAAGCTGTCAGTTCATAAACAACTAAACCTCAAGAACATGGCAAGGTCTCCATTAAAAGGTTTCCTTTAATTGAGTGCTCACCAAAAACATGATTAGTCTAACAGAATGATATTTTACTGATACCTAGCCATAGCTTCCGAAGCAAGTCCCCTGGTCTAGCAAGCACTGGTAATCAACAAGCAGAGACTGGAGCTTGCACACTGACCACTACTACAGGAGAGCAGAGATGGGGCTTGAGGTGTTCGCTGCCTCATCTCAAGCACCTGTACAGCAGGTGGCCCTTAATTAATACCAAAGGATTCATGAACTATGTCTTAACAATTTTAACTTGCGTCTTCAAATAGCCAAGGCATGGACACTGTTCCTCAATCCTACTACACGTACCTGTGTCCAGGCCACCTTCTCCTCTCACAAACACCACTGTGGTGTTCAGTGTCCTTTCTAAGTGTCCACTTCTACCTCCTTCAATTATAGAGAGGTATTTTCAAAACACCAAGTTGACCTTACTCCACCTCTAATTCAAATGCAATTGTTCGACTATGTTTAGGATCTAAATCCAAAGTCCCTGCCATTGCAATGAAAGGCCCACACTGGCTAAGCCCTTGCCCACCACCTCTAGGCCTCACCCATTTCTGCTTTTGATTTGAGGCATTCTGGATTGTGGGGAGCAACTTGGACTAAGCTAAGTTACTGGAATTAAGACTTATTCTATGCATCTGCTCTCCCATAATATGGCACTGGGAGAGGAGTAAAAACAGCTTCTACTCAGCTGCCTCCAGTTCAACCAATAAACTGTAGGACCTGCTCCTGATTGGAGGAGAGCAGCGTACTCAGCGTGTGGGTAGCAGAGTTGGGATTGGTGGAAGAGGACTATAAAGGAGGAGACAGACAACATGCACCAGGAACATCTATCTGAAGGAACACCTGAGCAGCCCCCGAGAGAGCCGGCCGGCGGTGTGCCGCTCCCCCGCAGAAGTGTGGAAAGTGGCAGGGGGAGCCGCCCTTCCAAAGAGGTGGAAGGGACGGCAGCCAACCCGGGAAGAACGAGCAGCAAACCCGGGGAGGGCTGAGCAGACAAAAGAACAGCGCAGGGTCCTGTGTCGTTCCTCCACGAAGAGGGGGAGCGACATAATGGTGCCGTGACTCGGATAGGAAACCTAGGCAGGGTTTAGTGTCATTCCTCCATGAAGAGGGGGAGCGACATAATGGTGCCGTGACTCGGATAGGAAACCTAGGCAGGGTTTAGTGTCATTCCTCCATGAAGAGGGGGAGCGACACTGGATTTCTTTCAGTTCCTCAAAACTACCGAGCTCCAAGAATTGCCCACTCACCTCAGACGTAGAAAACTGGAGAGAATGTTATTCCTCTCTTTAAAACCATAAAGACAAACAGAAAAGCTGGACAGATACAAATTAACTCAACCCAACCTCACATCTGAAGAGAGGCACCTGCAGGGAGAGAGGAAACTCAAGCATTTGCTTATCGAGAGTGGGCTAGCATCAGATTATGAAGCTCCAGAAGCCCCGGATTAGGAGGGCTGGAAATCTAAAGAATTTTTATTCAGAGTTGCTCTCCAACTCTCGGATGACTGCAGTGCAGGGCAGGGCAGGGCAGGGCAGGATAGCATAAGGAAGGGCAGGGCAGGGAGAATAGGGAAACCACTTCCAAGAGGAACAGAAGAAGAGACGAAGGCAGCCACTCCTGAAATCTGCCCAGGCCCATCAATCCTACATACCCCCCTAAACATAATCCTTAATCTACAGGAAGAAAGGCAATAAACTGATTTTTCTTAATATTGACAAATTCAACAAAACATGTATGTAGATCAGTGCCCACCCAGGTTATTACTACTCCAACACTGGTGACTGGCAAACATGTTGTGGGCGCTTAGCAATAAACAAAAAAATGCCAAGGACCCAGTACTTATTGAGCTTTCATTCTAGTATGGGAGACAAATAAGTAAAACAAATATGCAGAAGATATTGTCTGTTAATTTGATAGAAACAGAAATCAACTACCACTGAATGGGTGAACCTGCAGCTAAGCTGGCCTCTCTGCAAATGCTTATGTAATGAGCTGTGTCCTACGTATGCAAGAACCTGGGAACACAGGATTACCTGAAATGTGAATAGCAAGTGAAAAAGCTCTCTAGACTAGGAGCTTCTGAGGAACAAGATGGCCTGCTTGGATAATGACAGAGTCACTCAAAGACAAAGCCTAGGTAAGAGTATAAAGGAGAGAGATACACCCAGTTGAGACTCACCAGTCTTGATCAAGAGTTTGGATTTTAAATCTAGATGCAATCTAGGTGGTTTCACTCTTTCTTTGTATTTTGGCATAGCTAAAATTATCCATATGAATATAAATTAACTCCTAATGATAGCAAAAATTTACACTGAAAAATAAAGAGCACAATCAAGTACATGAAGTCAATGCCCTTTCTTGCAGCTCATTCACAGTTTATATATATATATATATATAATATAAATAAAAGCCTTTTATTTAGTGAGAAAGATGCATAGGAGAGTGAGAGCTTTGTCTGAGAGAGAGAGGGGGTAAATCTGGGTTCATACCAAGTACCAGGAACCAGCCACATGGAGGAGCATCTAGGCCAAGAAGCCTAGGGTGGGTGGCCCGAAAGGCCACTCGACCTGAAGGCTCAGGGCTACAGCAAGCCCCCTCCTAGAGGCCAGGGAAAAGAAGAGAGAACGGGCACGCCATGTCCCAGGCTTTTAACCCACTTCCAAAAGGGAGTGGTTAATTAACCCGATTGGCTGGTGGGCACCCAGGTGTGGCTAGGGAGGGGCATGAGATCACACAGGGGTGTGGCGAAGGTATTAGGTAGTGTGGAAAGTCACACAGGGGCATGGCGAAGCTATGGTCTTCCAGCTCACAAACCTAATCGATTTTAACCTGTATGCCTGCCTACTTTACTCCCCTCTCAGAGACTCTACCCACTTAACCCTAAAGGAAGTTGATGGGCATAGAATCATCTCTTCCATCACTGCTTCCTGCTTATGAGGGGCATAGTGCAGGCCCTGCCTATCCTATCTAACAAATTTGTCATTCACAGTTCTAACAGGCCCCACAGACTTCTCTCGTGACATTCTAAATCCACACCTACTCCCTCTTCATTCTGCATTTCTCTTGTGACACTTACCGAACCACACTGGAGACCAGGTGAAGCTTACATTTCCTGATTTTGCCCTGGCCCTGCTCTGACCTTTGCTGCCTTCGGGCAGTGAACCAGTGGATGTAAGATCTTTCTCTCCACCCCCATTCCTTCTCTAACTTTGCCTTTAAAATAAATAAATCGTTTTTTTAAAGACTTATTTATTTATTTTGAAAGTCAGAGTTACACAGAGAGAGAAGAGGCAAAGAGAGAGAGAGAGAGAGAGAGAGAGAGAGAGGTCTTCCATTCGATGCTTCACTCCCCAACTGGCCGTAATGGCCAGAGCTGTGCCAATCCAAAGCCAAGAGCCAGGAGCTTCTTTCCGGTCTCCCACACGGGTGCAGGAGCCCAACGACTTGGGCCATCTTCCACTGCTTTCCCAGGCCATAGCAGAGAGCTGGATTGGAAGTGGAGCAGCTGGGTCTCAAACCAACGCCCATATTGGATGCCAGCGCTTCAGGCCAGGGCTTTAACCCGCTGTGCCACAGCACTAGCCCCAAAATAAACAAATCTTTAAAAATTAAAAAAACACTATAAAATCTCACCTTTTATGAAGTGATCCAAAAGATATTTTCTAATAGATTATTTTACAATGCAGTTAAACTTTCTGATCCAACAAAAATATAAATATACAGTAGCTTTCTGCTCCATGGACAACATCATTCAATTAAATATTTTTGAAACTTTTTTCAGGACATTAAATAATATATACTCTAATGAAATTGTGAATTCCTAAATAACAGATAGAAACCCCAAATTTTCCTCAAAGCCCTTAGTAGTGACAAAATTAGAAATGGACGAGGTCCACTTTAATATTTTCTCGGTTTTATACTGCTGCATAACGAAACACTGCACAACTGACCAGTCTTGAACAATATGCCTTTTTCATGCTTGATAGAGAACGGGATATCATAAGTGGTTTCTTGATGCTATAACAAAATATTTCAGACTGGGGAATTTACATTGAGCTTATTTAGCTCAGTGTTCTGGAATCTTGAAGGCCAAGGCAGGCAGTTGTTTCTGGCAAGGTCCTCCTACTGAATCATAATCGGGTGGAAAAGCAAGCCAGCAGACAAAGCATGAGGGGCAGCCTTGCTTCACAACAACCTACTCTCAGTAACAAACAAGGTTCCACCTACAAACTCACTTGTCCCTGTATTAACCCACTCTCCTGAGAAAAGCATCAATTCCTCCTAAGGACCAAATTACCTCTTCAAAGATCCTCCTTTCCAATAAAGCCAGAATGACAATCAGATTTCAACACGAGTCTCAGAGGGAACACACAGCAAAGCCTGTGTGCTTCATGTTGCTACAGGCAGATCAACCTGGGCTAGAGGATCCTTGTCCAACATCACTCTTCTCATAGCTCCTAATTCAGCCATGGCTGTCAGCTGAGGAACTCAGGCCTCCTAAATTTTGCTGATTCTCCTGCACCTGTATATCTTGGGCTTCTACTTACAACAATGGCCTCAGGGTGGCAGGGTTTTTGTTTGTTGTTGTTGTTGGTTTTTTTTTTTTTTTTTTTTTTTTTTTTGACAGGCAGAGTGGACAGTGAGAGAGAGAGACAGAGAGAAAGGTCTTCCTGTGCCGTTGGTTCACCCTCCAATGGCCGCCGCAGCCAGCACGCTGCGGCCAGCGCACCGCGCTGATCCGATGGCAGGAGCCAGGTACTTCTCCTGGTCTCCCATGGGGTGCAGGGCCCAAGCACTTGGGCCATCCTCCACTGCACTCCCTGGCCACAGCAGAGAGCTGGCCTGGAAGAGGGGCAACCGGGACAGAATCCGGTGCCCCGACCAGGACTAGAATCTGGTGTGCCGGCGCCACAAGGTGGAGGATTAGCCTAGTGAGCCGCGGCGCCAGCCAGGTGGCAGGGTTTTTATGTGGTCTCTAGCTCTAAGATGAGAAAAACAGAAGCAGTATGTCAGCCCTCTGGAAATGGCACTGTGTCAGGGCTGCCACATGGAATCAGTTAAAGAGAGCTGCAGGTTACAGAGGACTTAAGGAAAGGACACTAAAAAGCATGAATGCACAGAGGTTCAGTACCACAGATAATAATTGAGAAAACAGTCATTCATCAGAAAGTTAAATTTTAGTAGCCCCAAACATCACAGTTTATCTGAGAGCTGGTTGACTACCCACAACCTTCTTTGCCCTGTGTGGGAGTCAGGTGGGGCAGGCTGGTGACCTCTCAGAGGACAGATATTCATCATTGTACCTCATTGACTGTCTAGAATAAGCAATGTTTCATGCATACAAAAGAGAAAGATGAATGTCAACCAAAATGAATGCCCAAAATATATCAATCACTACCCAAGACGTTAATTAAAATAAAGCCTAAGACACATTATAGAAGCACATGGATAAAAGTAGGTTTCTGGTAGACGGGTACTAAGCTGGCTGGTAATGTCTTATAATTAAGAATACTACAAAATGTAAGCATTTATTAAAACTTGTTAAAAAGATAATTCAGTAAAATAATCAAGTGCTGTGATAGCACAGAAAATGAGAAATGAGAGGATATAAAGAATCTGTTAAGAATGCCTGGATAAGTGCACAGTGACTCCTGTTGTTAACATAACAAATTCACACTCTTGTTTATGGCGTCAGTAATCACCCGAGGCCCTTGTCATGAGCTGCCAAGGCTAAGAAAGACTTTTGAGTTCGCAGACATCCATCTTATTTAGACAAGGTCATAGTCAAAGTGGAAGTTCTCTCCTCCCTTCAGAGAAAGCTACTTCCTTCTTTGATGGCCCGTTCTTTCCACTGGGATCTCACTCACAGTGATCTTTCATTTAGGTTTTTTTTTTTTTTTTTTTTTTTTTTTTTGCCAGAGTGTCTTGGCTTTCCATGCCTAAAATACTCTCATGGGCTCTTCAGCCAGATCCGAATGCCTTAAGGGCTGATTCTCAGGCCAGAGTGCTGATTAGGACATCTGCCATTCTATGAGTCTGCTGTGTATCCCGCTTCCCATGTTGGATTGTTCTCTCCCTTTTTGATTCTATCAGTTAGTATTAGCAGACACTAGTCTTGTTTGTGTGATCCCTTTGACAGACCTATCAGTGTGATCACTTGGACTAGTGAGATGGCATTGGTACATGCCACCTTGATGGGATTGAATTGGAATCCCCTGGCACATTTCTAACTCTACCATTTGGGGTAAGTCAGCTTAAGCATGTGCCAAAATGTATATCTCCTCTCTCTCTTATTCCCACTCTTATATTTAACAGAAATCACTTTTAAGTTAAATTTAAACACCTAAGAATAATTGTGTGTTAATTAAAGAGTTCAACCAATAGTATTAAGTAGAACAAAAAAAAAAAATACTAAAAGGGATAAAGTATTAAGTTGTCCATCAACAACTTATGGACAAGGGCTGATCAAGTCACTGTTTCTCATAGTATCATTTTCACTTCTACAGGTTTCCTTTTAGGTGCTCTGTTAGTTGTCACAGATCAGCAAGAACATATGATATTTGTCCCTTTGGGACTGGCTTAGTTCTCTCAGCATGATGTGTTCCAGATTCCTCAATTGTGTTGCAAATGACCAGATTTCATTGTTTTTTTACTGCTGTATAGTATTCTGGAGAGTACATATCCCATCATTTCTTTATCCAGTCTACTGTTGATGGGCACTGGGGTTGATTCCAGGTCTTAGCTATTGTGAATTGAGCTGCAGTAAACATTGAGGTGCAGATATCTCTTTTATTTGCCAATTTAATTTCCTTTGGGTAAATTCCAAGGAGTGGGATGGCTGGGTTGTATGGTAGGGTTATATTCAGGTTTCTGAGGAATCTCCAAACTGACTCCCATAGTGGCTTTACCAGTTTGCATTCCCACCAACAGTGGGTTAGTGTCCCTTTTTCCCTACATCATGTAGGATCTCTGTGCTTAATGTGTTGTTCAATGTGAATTAATGCTGTAACTAGTACTCAAACAGTATTTTACACTTTATGTTCTGTGTGGGTGCAAACTGTTGAAATCTTTACTTAATATATACTAAATTGATCTTCTGTATATAAAGATAATTGAAAATGAATCTTGATGTGAATGGAATGGGAGAGAGAGCAGAAGTTGGTAGGGTTGTGGGTGGGAGGGAAGTTATGGGGGGGGTAGGAATCCATTGTAATCCACAAGCTGTACTTTGGAAATTTATAGTTACTAAATAAAAGTTAAAAAAATAAAATAAAATAAAAGAATGCCTAGATAAAGTATGAGGTACAAATCTCTAGCTCTATGAAATTGTGAGAAAGGAAAGAAACCAAGCAGAACTAGTGGGTCCATCACTGCATTCCATGGTGATGGTAAATTAAATGTTCTCTCTGGGTTAGTATCTCAAATGTTCCAAGGCCTTAACTTAGGCAACAAGAATTCTCCCCACCTACTTGTCCTTGTACTTCTTAATGTCTGTGAATATAAACATATTTATTATCTATCTAAAAAGGCTATACCTGTTCTATCACTGGTTAGTATCTCACTACTTATTTAGGGTAATAGACTCATCATTAGTATACTGGATGTAGAGTTCCAGTTTAGACTAATCCTGTCATATCCATAATTTAATACGTAATTCCTTCTATAGAAGAATAAACTCTCCATCTTTCCTTTAAATTCGGTGGTGTCCCACTATTATTAACTTAATCCTTATCTACTATTACTCATAAAATGTATGTTTCCTCTGTTAGATTTTAAGTTCCTTTAGAATAAGAAGGACCCACATTTGGTTTATCATTTTTCCAACATAATGGTTCACCAATAAATACTTGTGGAACTAAAGCTTACTTGTCCCCACGTCAAATGCTACCATTCAACACAGATTTCATTGATTCTCTTTGCCACAGAGATTGTCACAACATATTAAAGCTATAGGAAAATTACTATCATTTAGATTTATTAATTTCCTGACAACAAATCAGTAAATATTACTGGTGTTTCAGATTATTTGATGTTGCTTCATCGTGTATATTTTAATACAGCATTTATTTCTAAATTGTAAACAGCTCAACTTATTTAGACATTTTCAGTTTATTCTAATAATCAATAAATTATGTAACTAACTTTTCCAGGGCAGTATGCGTAAAATAAAAAACACATACACAGGGGCACTCATGCATACACATATACAAGCAACACACAATCTGAAATAATCAACACTGCATTTTATCTCCATTTGCTCAAAGCTGGATACCCAGTTGTGATGGCTAGTAAAACCAAAAAAAAAAAAAAAAAAAAAAAAAAGGTAAAATTATAAATCTAGAAAACCTCAGATTACAACAGTTTAGCTACAATGTGAACGATTAACTGGAAAATTTAATGCCAAAGCAAAAACAAGATATGGATAAAAGGCCATTAAAATAGACTGTGTGAGGGATGGTAATATTCTGAATTTAGATACAATGATGGAATGTAGGGAGCAAAAGACAGATAACTGATTTGGAACTAAATGAACAGCATTTCAAGGATGGAAGAGGAAGAAGTTAATGAGGGAGAAGCAAGTAGGCAAAAACATTGTCCTCGTTTCTGGCAGTGGCAAATACACTGTGCTGTCATTTACTGAAATAAGGAACACAGCAAAAACCCCAGGTGAGTTAAGAGGAGAAGGTATGAATTTTAGTTATTCACACATCAAATCAAAGATGTTTGCCGGAACCCCTGAGAAGTATCTGGCTGGGATTTGGTATGACACTCAGAAAAAATGGTGACACATTTAGTATCAGTAAAGGAAGAGCTGCACACAGAAAAGTCAGATGGACTGCTAAACCTGACTTCATTCCACTTTCTAACAAAGCTTACGTTGTGTGTTCCTGGTTTCATATAATTAATGCTACAGTTCCTTGCTTTGATAAAGGTTCACAGTTCAATCCATGGTATGAGTTTTTGCCATTTTCCTCAAATAAAAACTGAGTCCTAGAAGACAGTTAACAGATTTCTGTTGCTATAATACCAAAACCAGTAATTCATAAAGAATATACAAGTTTTGGGGCTGGGAAATCCTTCCCAAGAGCATGGCATTAGCATGTGGTGAGCACCTGTTGCTGCATCATCATTTGCCAGAGGGCATCACAAGGCAAGAAAAAGCAAGAGTGCTAGCTGGGGTCTGGCCTCCTCTTCTTACAAGGAAACTAATGCTTTGCATCATGAAGTCCTCACCTTCATGACCTCAGCTAATCCAAACTACTTCCAAATATTACTAACATACACATTAGGGGATTCTGCTTCTAACACATGAAACTTCAGGGACACATGCAAGGGACTAAATTCTGTGCACATTTCTTGTCTCCAATACCAGTGCAGTCATCCAACTTTCAGTTGATTCAATCTGGTGATCCATGGGGAACCAGAACCAAAACAAATGTACACAAATCTTCAAGATACATAATCCAGTAACATATTGCCAAAGCACTACAAACAGTTTTATCTTTTGGCTCAGCAACACACTGAAACCTATTCTCTAACAAGTCCCCAACAAGTAAGCAAAGACATGATAGAGTTTTACATAACAATATTCGTAATGGAATATAATTATAGTGCTTAATGATCAAAGTATATCTACTAGGACTTTTTTTTTTTTTTTGACAGGCAGAGTGGACAGTGAGAGAGAGAGACAGAGAGAAAGGTCTTCCTGTGCCGTTGGTTCACTCTCCAATGGCCGCCACGGCTGGCGCGCTGTGGCCGGCGCACCACGCTGATCCGATGGCAGGAGCCAGGTACTTATCCTGGTTTCCCATGGGGTGCAGGACCCTAGATTCTTTAGGGTGCTTTAAGGAGTCTATATATGACCAAATTTTAAAATTAGTCAGCTGAGAAAGATCATAGCAAAACAAAATGAGAAACATGAATGCATTCTTCCATGAACCCTTTAATATATGCTTGGTTGTTTGTATATTCCACATAGTAAATCTAAGTTCAAGTGCTACTTTCTGGCTTAATAATTAAGCACTTTATTTCAAATGTTATCACATCAGTAAATTCCGACTTAACTAACTTTTCCAGTCTCATGACACATGGTCTGTGTGTCACAGGATCCCAATAGCTCAGAGACCTCAGAGAACAGAACCAAGGCAGCTTCTGAAAATGTATTCTTCCTATCACTACTTGAGCTTCCCTCCAATTCCTACATGAGAAATGAGGTTGGCATACTGCACACTTTAGCCCAGCAGTTAAGGCCCTCAACATCAAAGTATCTGGGTTCAATTTCTGGCTCTGGCTCCAGCTCCTAGAGAATGTATATTATGACAAAACTATGCATGGACTTCAAGTTTTCCTGCATGAAAATAACCTTTTAATTCTAGTTTTCTATTAATGAACTAACACTCTTGTAGAGGTCTTCACAGGCAAAATGCCTTATCCCAATGTAGTCTTGGCACTCCCATCAAATCCACTCCATTTAGACACCACTGCATAACAGTCGTTAGAGTTTATTCACAAGAAAGCTATGCAGCACAGTTTCCATAGCTTAAACACTTAGAAAAATTGGCTGGCGCCCTGGCTCACAAGGCTAACCCTCCGCCTGCACCCCGGGTTCTAGTCCCGGTCGGGTGCTGGATTCTGTCCCGGTTGCCCCTCTTCCAGGCCAGCTCTCTGCTGTGGCCTGAGAGTGCAGTGGAGGATGGCCCAAGTGCTTGGGCCCTGCACCCGCATGGGAGACCAGGAGAAGCACCTGGCTCCTGCCATCGGATCAGCGCGGTGCGCCGGCCGCAGCACGCCAGCCGCAGTGGTCATTGGAGGGTGAAACAATACAAAAGGAAGACCTTGCTCCCTGTCTCTGTCTCTTACTGTCCACTCTGCCTGTCAAAAAAATTAAAAAAAAAAAAAAGAGGAAATAGCCTTTAAGGGTTTGCATATTAAATAACACATATATTATGGTGAGTGCTGAAAATAATTCTCTAAGAGAAAAAAATGTTCAACTAAGGGATATCATTTTATTAGATGGAGTCTCACAAACAGTACCATCTCACCACAGAAGCCAAAAGTGTTCAGTCAACATCAATTCCTCACCAAGTTCTACTCTACTCATGGCTATTCCAAAGGGGCAAGTCCTGTCCATTTCTTCCAGCTCAGTCTATTAACGGACACAAGCAGGAAAGCTTTTCCTCACACCTGATGGCTGTGCTATATTATCCTTTATACAAGGCTGTCTGGAGACTTGCAAGCTCCATTATCCTACACAGAAACATCCTTTCCCGGTACTCTGAAACTGGCTGATTTCTAGACAACCTGCTTTAGACGCTCTGAGGACTTACGTAGCTGCTACTCTGTTAGACACAAAGAACTTAATTTCAGTCTAACATTTAAAATATGAGATTTTATTTCATACATTGTACTTATATTTATTTCACACACAACTCATATACACAAAGTATTAATTTCAGGAAAGACAGGGCATTCCTGTTCATCTACCTATCGAATATTCAGCATATTAAACATAATGGATCAATCCATAAAGATTTCCATAAGCTACAGTTTGTCAAGTAATGAGTCTGTCTATGTAGCATTTATAATATAATTTTCTGTTTACAAACAGTGTATATGCCCAGTTCTGCAGGTAAGGCTAAGTAAGCTCCTAAGAGGCTGATCATCTATAGATATCAACTACAAACTAAAATCTGAACAAAATATAAAACACAACTTATTAGAAGTCCTTGAGAGTGATCAAACACATGCAGATTCTAAGAGAGAGTCAAAAATTAAAAAAAAAAAAAAAGGAAACAGCATAGGGCGAATTTACTAATTTTAGGCCTATCAGCCTGAGTGGCTGAGTTTGAAGAAACTATATGATGGAATGTGAGAGAAATACTAAGACAGACAGAATGAGAGTTGGAAACCCTTATATTTTGTGTAAAAAAAATTGCCAAACCCTCTAGCCCATTCCTGGTACATGTCAAAAATTAAATGCAAAGTCAAACTAAGGAAAGAACTTAACTGAGCTTGAACTCCCCCCAACAAAGTTTGCAGTCTATATCCAACCAAACGAATTAACTCCTAAAGCAAAAATTATCAATAGTCCTCAGGGAAATATAACAGAAAACTGGGCCCCCATAATGTACATTAATAATGTACAGAATTTTTAAATTCTAAATTATAACATGCATAGAACTGGGACAATATGAGTCTTTGTCATGATAAAAATTATCAGTGCATAACCTCCTAACTGTATTCAACAGCATAAACAGTATTTGCAATGAATGGAAAAATAGAATTCTCAAAGAGAAAAAAAAATATATATGTCCATGGGTATATGCATCAACTGTATTTTCTGAAATACTTTTAATACCTCACAAAAAGTAAATGCACTTGATGAAGTTAACAGCAAAATGAAGAACACATGAGAATCAAAGTGTTTTAAGATATAACAGAAGTGAATAAACCTGAGGTAAAGAACAACGATGACAACAAAAAACTAATAAATGTAGAGAGAGCCAAAGAAACTGTGAGAATAACAAAAGGTCAGAAAAATTAATAATTTAAGTCTAAAAATGAGAGCAAGTGTCAGAAAAACATACTTGGGGGGGAAGCTGATTAAAAAAAATAGAAAAATTCCATTAAAAATACAATCAAATTTTCACACAAGGTGAAACAGAAAATCTGATTAGTGGCATATCTTTAAAGGTATTGAATACCTCCAAGATTCAGGCCAAGAGAGCAGCACTGGTGAATGCTATCAAATACTTAGGAAGCAATTACACCAATCTGGCACACAGTCAGTCTTTTACAGTAAGGACAGATGTCTTCTCCATTCATTTTAAGAAGCCAGCACTAACACTAACGCCCTAATCTTACAAAATTGCTAATAAACAAATTGTAATTCATGAAAATAGAAGTGATGAATACAACACAATATAAAAAGTATATCACCATTAAGTAATTTTTAACTCAGGAACACAAAGAAACTTCAATTTAGAAAAATAAATATTTAAAATTTACTACATAAAAAATGAAAAGAAGCAACAGCCATTTTCATTTCAACATTCAGAAAAAGCATTTTATAAAACTCAACACCTATTCAGGATAAAAATCCTCAGCAACATTGCAACTTAACTTCTTATAATAAATAGCATCCATAAAAACCTATGCATGATTTCAGTTTTAAGGGGAAACTACTACATGTTTTCCTCCTTGACTGGGAAAATGAAATGATTCCAACTCTCAACATTTACATTTAGTATTATACTGGAGATAATAGCCAAAACAGTGTTGTCAGTGCATAAAAATTATAAAAAAAAGTGCATAAAAATTGGAAAGGAAAAAATGTTTTTTGCAGATGTTAAGATTATTCTGTATACAACAAATCCTAAAACAAACCCCTTACTAGAAAAAAATAAATGAATTTGCCAAGAAAACAGTTAATACACAAAAGTTCACATTAGAAATAACACATTTGTGGTAGGAATGCAAACTGGTTAAGTCACTATGGAAGTCAGTCTGGAGATTCCTCAGAAACTTGAATATAACCCTACCATTCAACCCAGCCATCCCACTCCTTGGAATTTACCCAAAGGAATTTAAATTGGCAAATAAAAGAGATATCTGCACCTCAATGTTTACTGCAGCTCAATTCACAATAGCTAAGACCTGGAATCAACGCCAGCGCCCATCAACAGTAGACTGGATAAAGAAATTATGGGATATGTACTCTCCAGAATACTATACAGCAGTAAAAAAAAAATTGATCCAGTTATTTGCAACACAATTGAGGAATCTGGAAAACATCATGCTGAGTGAAATAAGCCAGTCCCAAAGGGACAAATATCATATGTTCTTGCTGATCTGTGACAACTAACAGAGCACCTAAAAGGAAACCTGTAGAAGTGAAAATGATACTATGAGAAACAGTGACTTGATCAGCCCTTCTCCTAACTGTCAAGGAGCAGCTTACTATTTTATTCTTTTTAGTATTTTCTTGTAACAACAAATACTATTGGTTGAACTCTTTAATTAACACACAATTATTCTTAGGTGTTTAAATTTAACTGAAAAGTGATCCCTGTTAAAAATAAGAGTGGGAATAAGAGAGAGAGGAGATATACATTTTGGCACATGCTTACTCGGACTTAACCCTAAGGGTAGAGCTAGAAACGTGCCAGGGCATTCCAAATTCTATTAAGTTGGCATGTACTAATGCCATCTCACTAGTCCAAGTGATCAGTTTAAGTTCATAATTGATCATAGTGATAGGTCTAAGAGTCAAAGGGATCACATAAACAAGACTAGTGTCTGCTAATACTAACTGATAGAATTAAAAAGGAGAGAACAATCCAACATGGGAAGCAGGATACACAGCAGACCCATAGAATGGCAGATGTCCTGAACAGCACTCGGGCCTCAAAATCAGCCCTTAAAGGGATTTGGATCTGGCTAAAAACCCCATGAGAGTTTCTCAAGCATGGAAAGCCAAGACACTCTCACAAAAAAAAAAAAAAAAAAAAAAGAGAGAGAGATCTCTGTGAGTGATATCCCAGCAGAAAGAAGGGGCCAACAAAGAAGGAGGTAACTTTCTCTGAAGGGAGGAGAGAACTTCCACTTTGATTATGGCCTTATCTAAATAAGGTCAGAGTTTGTGAACTCAAGAGGCTTCCATAGCCTTGGCAGCTCATGACAAGAGCCTTGGGTGATTACTGACATCATAAATAGAGTGTCAATTGTTAAATTGACAACAGGTGTCACTGTGCACTTACTATCCATGTAGGATCTGTCCTCAATGTGTTGTACTATGCAAATTAACGGTAAAGCTATCATTCAAACAGTATTTTATACTTTGTGTTTCTGTGTAGGTGTAAACTGTTGAAATCTTTACCTAGTATATACTAAGTTGATCTTCTGTATACAAAGGTAATTAAAAACGAATCTTAATGAAGAATGGGATGGGAGAGGGAGTAGGAGATGGAATGGTTGGTGGGAGAGAGGTTAATGGGGGAAAAACCACTATAATCCAAAAGTTGTAGTTCTGAAATTTATATTCTTAAATAAAAGTTTAAAAAAAAGAAATAAAACATTGGAAAACAAAAATTTAAAAACATTTAATTTACAAAAGTGCCAAAACACAGAGAATATGTAGGGATAAGTTTAACAAAAGGCATACAAGACCTTTACCCTGAAAAGTACAAAACATTGGTGACAGAAATTAGAGGAGATTTAACCAACTAGAGAGAAATACCATATGCAGTTAATAGCAGACTCAGTTTTCTAAAGATTTCAAATCCTCCCAATGTAATTGCAGTCATAATCCTAGCAGATTCTTTTGTGGAAGGACTCCATTACTTAACTTAATGTCTTACAAAATATTCTACAGTAATGTAGGCAAGGTGGTATTGGCATAGAAAGCCATAAAAAAATGGCATCTTTCCAGTTTCAAAAGTTACACTAATACATTGAGGGAACTTAGGTTTAGAAGCTAGGATGAATTTATAATTCATTGGTTAAAAACTCTGCAGCCAGGATGTAAGACAATGAAGCTAATTAATTTCAAACAATAGTAATCACTTGACAGGTGAAATCTCCTGAAAAGTACTAATATGTGAGCAAGAAATGGTCACTAAAATGTTACTGTATTTATAACTATAGAACTTGTGGCAAGTCTTTATCTGAGGAAAGTAGGAAACCCAGCATTTTACGCGAGCAGACAGTTATTAAATAACATAACTTCCAGATCTTGATTTTCTCAAAAACTCAAAGTAGTCTTAGAAACTCTTCTTTACTCCATTGAGAATATGGATGTCATCTATCTTTTAAATATTGTTAATAATTTTCTCTGCTTAAAAGCATGGGAAAATAGAAGAGGAAAACAATGAGTTTCATATAATAGATAAGAATTTTAAACATATATGAAATAAAATAACCCAAATTGAAAAGGAAAAAATAAATAAATATAATCAAAAACAAAACAAAAAGCAATAGAACAGAATAGAAAGTTCAGAAATATACCCACCATTTATATGGTCAGCTGTTTTTCCCCAAAGATGCCAAAACAAGCCATAGGAAAAAAAAATATCTTTCAACAAATAGTGCAGGAAAAACTGGATACTCATATGGGAGCATATGAGAGTGGGAGGGGTGAACTTGACCCCCTACCTCACACCATAAACAAAAACGAATTTGAGATATAGCACAATCTTAAAAATAAAGGCTTCTTAAAATGATAAAACTTTTAGAGAAAACATAGGAAAATATAATATATAAATGACTCAAATATTTCCTTGGGATTGGTCAAGATTTTTAGTTCACAAATGGCAATAACCATAAAAGAAAAATCTGATACATTTGAAATTATAAAATTTACAACTTCTACTTTTCGCAGGACTCCTTACAGAAACAACAGGCAAACAGGAGGCAGGCCAAATCTTCACAAAATATACATATAACAAATGACTTGATTCTAGGATATATAAAAAGGTCTAACAACCTAATGATAAAAGACACACAATCCATTTAGAAACAGGCAAAAGATCTGAACTTCACAACAGACAAGATATTTGAATACCCAATAAGTATAAGACAAATTACACAAAATCATTAATCATTAGGGAAATAAAAATAAGCATAAGAAATTACCAAAAATTCAAATAACTAAAACAAAACAGACATGACCAAATACTTATGAATATATGAAAACAACCACAACTTGGACACAGTGTTTGTAGAAAAATTACAAGGCATATTACATTGGAAAAAAAAAGTATGGGAACTCCTGTAAAACTAAATACCAAGCAATGTCAATACTAGGAATTTACTCAAAAGAAATGAAAATATATAACCACAAAATGCCTTGTACAAAAATATCCCCGGCAATTTAATTTTCAATAACTGACAATTGCTGAGGAAAATAGATCAATAAATTGTGATATAGTCTGGTAATGGACTATTATTCATACAACAGTATGCATGGACCACATATATAGACGATTGAAAAAAGACAAGACTTAAATACAATTGAAATTGATATTTTTCAACATTTTATGTGCAAAGCACTGTGCTAAGTATTTAACATGCATAATCTGTCTTTTTAACCATCCAATTTCGTATCATAAATGAAGAAATTGAAGTAGAAAGAAGTCAGGCCCCAAGTCACTCTGCCAGTATAATCATTATATGTTTTTTAGGGTTCTATAACTTATACTAAAGTCAAAGACAAGAAAAAATCACTAAATTAATTTTAATTAACTTTAAAAGTACAGTGTGGAGAGGGGACAAGAGAGTAGACAACTCTTAAAATATCAAGCAAAACATAAACTAAACGTCTGTTCCCTTAAGGATTAAAGTCAACACACTTGCGTGTAGACCTCGCTGCCTTACCTTAGGGAACTGTTTTACAGGAATTAACACTTTCTGTCCCAGCTTCATGTTCTTATTAATCACCACATCAATGTACTTTTCTTCATCCTTGCCTTCTCCTTTTTGAAACTTTTCTATTTCTGTGGAGGCAAAAAGATAACCATGAGTAGATGACTCGGGACTGTAAAGTCTGGAACATCTGGTTAGCTCTGTGTGGCAGGAAATCAAACACAGACACACAGATTACTAAATTGCTACGCATTTTTAAGCGACACATTTTCTGTTTTACCATTGATTCTTCAGAAATGGGAAAAAATACATGTATCATGATTCTACGAAGTCAAACCTCAGCTGTGTATGCTTAGAGTGGGGAGTACTGGACTAGATAACAACCACAAATGCAAAAAAGAGTTCCCCAGGGGGCAGAGGTTGTGGAAAGCATGTTAAGCCAGCAACTGCTATGCCAACATCCCATACTGGAGTGCCCTGCTGATTCAAGTCCTGGGTGCTCCACTCCAATTAAGCTTCTTGTAATGCTCTGGGAAGGCAGCAGAGGATAGCCAAAGTGTGTGGACACCTGTCACACATGTGCAAGACTACGACGAAGTTACTGGCTTCAGTCTAGCACAAGCCTGGCTGTTGAGGACATCTGGGGCATGAACCAGTGGGTGGACGATATTTATCTATCTATCTGTCTCTCTCTCTGTTGCTCTGCCTTTCAAATATAATTAAATGAAAGAGAGAGAGAGAAAAAAGGAAAAAGGGAAGGGGCGGGGCCGGGAGGGAAGAGGGAGGGAGGGAGGGAAGAAAAAGGAAGGGGAAGGGGAAGAGGGAGGGGAGGGGAGGGGAGGGGAGGGGAGGGGAGGGGAGGGGAGGGAAAGAAAGAAAGAAAGAAAGAGAGAAAGAGAGAAAGAAAGAGAGAAAGAGAGAAAGAGAGAGAGAGAGAAAGGGGAGGGGAGGGGGAGGAGAGGGGAGGGGAGGGGAGGGAAAGGAGGTAGGAAGAGAGGGAGGGAGGGAGGGAGGCAGGCAGGCAGGGAGGGAGGGAGGGAGGGAAAGTAAGTAAGTTAGTTCATTCTTTGAAGCCTTCTGGACTCCAAGAGAAAGACTGATTACATAATGAAAAAAAGGCAGCAACCACTGACACCCCTTTTTAGCAATCTTACCTAAGGCTCATACAAGCAAAAAGTGACTCTAATACAGCATTAAAAGCCTTGAATACCTAGAATACCTTCCATCAGCCTTCTTTCCCAGGCAAATTGTGCCACCTTGCACATGACCCCTATCAACAACACACCAATGTCTTTGCTTTGTCTGTGAATTGTCTCGGTCCTCGATGGGATAACAGGAATAGGAGAATCAATCACTCCCAACTTGATACTCAACAAAGCACAAGTAGCACAACTCTACAACTACTCAAAAGAAAAAACAACAAATGTGTTAGCTTTCATACCAAAACGTATATTCCTATGAGGCAAAATCTCTTATTCAACAAACATCTACTACTAAGTACCCACACATTATGTGCAAGCTCCAAATCCCAAAAAATACTAAAATTATGCCTCATTCATCTTATGTCCTACGGCATAGGTGTTTGAATGAATGTTGAGTAAATGAGTATATGGACTGTTATCTCAAACATCAAGTGCAAAATATCTATGTTCCAAGAAGAATAATTATCAGCAAGTACAAAGTGCTAAAGATGGCATCAGTTGTACAAATGAATGCATATATTTTGCTTGTACAGCTAGGAATATTTAAGAATCTAACATGTGCCATCCCTGCACCAAGCACCTGTCTTCACACTAAAGCTCTGTTCTTAGGACAAAAAAACAAAAATGGGGGGCAACGTGTGGCACAGTGGATTGAGCCACCACCTGCAATGCCAGTGTCCAATATGGGTGCCAATTGGAGTCCCTTCTACTCCATTTCTGATCCAGCTCCCAGCTAATGCACCTGGGAAAACAGTAGAGGATGCCACCTATGTAGGAGACCTGGATAAAGATCCTGGTCTCAGCCAGGACCAGTTCTGGCAGTTGTGGCCATTGGGGGAATGAACCAAGAGATGGAATACTGATCTCAATCTCCCGCTATCGCTCTCACTCTCGCTCTCGTTCTCTCTCTCTGCCCCCTACGTTCTCTGTAACTCTTTCAAATAAATAAATAATTTTTAAATTAAAAAAGGGGGGATGCTTAGAAAAATAACTTCACAAAAAATGGCAAAGGTAGTATTTTATTCTATTTAAAGATTTATTTTATTTATTTGAAAGATATTGGGCATTGCATAAAATAGTCCCTAACAACATGGTGCCTGGTGGATGATCAGGGGGCGTGTCTGCCACCTCTGGGGTTAAACCCCGTGAGATCGGACCACTTGCAGGGATAGGTCTGATTTATTTCCAGACACGTGGACAGTGCGTGATCCCTATACCTCACTTAAGGTGCCCCTGTGCATGGTCCACCCCTGCTTGCGTGACCTTTTCGCTGAATGGCTCCCCTACTGCGCATGTCCTTCGTAAGCTTTATAAGCCTGTACACTTCCTCAATAAAGCGGTTCTTGCTTCAACAGAACTCACGGGTGCTTGCTGTGGTGTGCCTGGCCGTCGACCTTACCTCTACCATTCGCCTTTTCGGGGAGTGCTTGTACTGCCCCCTGCTGGTCAGGGGACAGTCTCAGGCTTAAGACCCCAACAGAAAGACAGAGTTACAGAGAGAGGTAGAGACAGAGGTCTTCCATCCACTGGTTCACTCCCCAGATAACCGCAACAGCCGGAGCTGCACTGATCTGAAGCCAGGAGCCAGGAGCTTTCTCTGGACCTTCCACGTGGGTGCAGGGGCCCAAGGACTTGGGCCATCTTCTACTGCTATCACAGGCCATAGCAGAAAGCTGGATTGGAAGAACAGCTGGGACTAGAACCCACGCCCATATGGGATGCTGGCACTTCAGGCCAAGGCTTTAACCCGCTGCACCATGGTGCCTGCCCCAGCTAGTATTTTAAATCCCAGGTCTGTCTGTTTCTAAAGACAGCATGCCACTGCAGTCTCTCCCACCACATTTTATGTTTTATTTCACAGAAAAGAATATTCTCATGGTATGTCTGGATAAACAGAAGATGTATTTAAACTGGAAGTATCTAGATTATGGCTTTTGTCACTGGTAAGTAGCCATGGTCCTAAATACCGCTGGAGAACTTTTACTCTGTCGAATTATGTTGTCCCTCAACTTTTACTAAAATATTCTCCATTTAACATAAAGATTTTAGATGAGCAACAAGAAATTGTTACAATTTAAAGGACATGAATGTTGGGGCCAGTGCTGTGGTGTAGTAGGCTAAGCCTGTGATGTCGGCATCCCATATGGGCACTAGTTTCTGTCCCGGCTGCTCCACTTCTGATCCAGCTCCCTGCTAATGGCCTGGCAAAACAACAGAAGATGGCCCAAATGCCCGGGCCCCTGCCACTGATGTGGGAGACTCAGATGAAACTACTGGCTTTGCCCTGGCCCGGCACCTGGACCACTGAGGCCATCTGGAGAGTGCACCAGTGGATCAAAGATCTCTCTCTCTCTCTCTGCCTCCCTTCTTCTCTCCCTCCCTCCCTATCTGGCTTTCAAAATAAATATAACTGAAATAAGCAAATAAATTTACAGCTTATGCCATAGTACACACATGCAGGTTTGCACTAGCTGGACCTTTATTAAGCACTATGCAGCAATGGAAAAAGCCCAACCCCTTTCACCGGGGCCAAATCAACCTGTTTTATATCAGGACCGCTCTATTTGTCTCATGCTTTTGGTCTCTTTCCAACTAGGTAATCCAGAATTGGTCAAAATTTTTACTTTAAATAAAAAGACGGTTCAATCAATAATTTTGTATTTCCTATTTGAGGACTGATGATTAGAAATTGTTTTATGTTTTCAAAAAATGTAATGTACAAAAATGGGAAATTATAAAGATGACCTATAAAATCTTGGGAGAGATGTTTAATATTTATTCCTGTCCCTCACATGGAGTTTCATATTCCCAAACCCTTGCTACCACTCACCTCATCTTTCCTGGTGGAGGGAAGGTACTTGACATCCACTAAGATGGATATGACCCTTTAGTTAGGAATAACAATAGAAGACCAGCCAACAGAGGAGATCCAAATCAGATTTTCAAAGTCAAATGCATAGGGGATTTGACTTTCACTAATCCCCAGATTACATTTGGTATCACACTGCTTAACATACCAATTCCATCTCCAAGCTCAGAAGTAATAAGCAAATGTGTGATTAAGGTTTTAGATAATGTAGGGGATTAAAATGCTATGTTTTTAAACCAAGGACATCAAATTTCTATCAGGTCAGAAATATGGATGATTTCAGCAATAAGTTGTGTTGCTTTTACTTGTTCATTTGCTTTTTTTTTTTTTTTTTGCCTTGGTTTGATGCAGAGATGATTCCTAAGCAACAGTCTTGTCCTCTTTTGAACCCATGAAATACATAAAAAATTTAGTACTAAGCCTCTAAAAAACAAATAATCCTTGGATGTTGAGTTAAATTTCTAATTTAAAAATTCTGGTAGTGTCAACTTTTACTAAAATTGATTAACTTTTCTCATGCATTCAAACATGCCTACTACATAGTATTTTTCCAGTCTTAGCAATTTTATTTCCAGAAATTTGCCCTACAGATATGCTAGGATCAATGTAAAATATTAATATAGAGTTCTCTACTATAGCATTGTCATTAACAGCAAAACACCAGAAACTGCCTAAATATCTATCAAAAAGGGATTGGTTATGAAGTAGGCAGGCATACAGGTTAAAATCCATTAGGTTTGTGAGCTGGAAGACCACGCCTTCGCCATGCCACTGTGTGACCTCACAAACTACCTGATACCTTTGCCAAGTCCCATGTGACCTCATGCCCCTACCTGGCCACACCTGAGTGCCCACCAGCCAATCAGGTTAATTAACCATTCCCCTTTGGAAGTGGATTAAAAGCCTAGGACTTAGTGTGTCCCCCCTTCTCTTCTTTGCCCTGGCCTCTTGCCAGAAGGGGGCTTGCTGTAGCCCTGTGCCTCCAAGGCGCGCCTTCGGGCCACCCGCCCTAGGCTTCTTGGCCTAGATGGTCTTCCACGTGGCTGGTTCCTGGTGCTCGTGGCTGGTTCCTGGTGCTCAGTATGAACCCAGATTTACCCCTCTCTCTCTCTTAGATAAAGCTCTCACCTATGCATCTTTCTCACTAAATAAAGGCTTAAAATGTACCATGCTGCCTCGTTTATCTGCACCAGTATTTAGAATTCTTCTCTAAATATTAGGCAAGAATCCTCTTGGGCTTATTAATATTGGAGATTTATTAATAAGCATATGGTGATATCATATGGCACCCCAAATTCCAGTATATAAATTTTAGGGGTCATTCCCAATATCAGTTAAATCAGCTAGGACACATCCATAAAATGAAATAGCATGCAACTATTGCTTCACAAAATTAGGAAGCGTCTCATGTTCTGACATGGAAAAGTCTCTACCAGACACACTGTTTAGTCAATAAGCACATTCATACATACATGCCCATGCTCAAATACACGTGCATACAATAGTACAAGAAAAATAATGATATATGTTCCTATTATTTTTCATGCACATAAAAGACCCCCTATTGTTACATAACACACTAACAATAGATACCTATCTGGCATAGAGGGAACAAAGTTACCAGGACGCTGGAACAGGAGACTTCACTATATCACTTTCTACATTGTTTCAAATTTCTGAATCACGTGACTATTTTATTCCTTTAGATATCATGAAATATGTCAAGCTTTTAACACATTTTTTAAAAATACTAAAACCAAATAAAATACAAGTATATACAGAGATGGCCATGTGTATTTTATGTATTAACTGGAAATGTATAAAAGTTTTACTCTCATAGTAATTCATTCAAATTCATTATCTTATCACTGAAACTGTAATGGGAAATCTATAGGAGTGTTTAGCTCACTTGCTGAACAGAGCAGTTCTGAAAATTATAAGCAAACACATTTTATTTTGATAATCCAATGATATTTAAATGTAATGATGTTCACCTGGAGAGTTGAGAGTAGGACGCTGCTGGCATCTATCCAAAAATTAGTCATTAAGTTTCGACATGTTGAAGAAAACAGTGTTAGGCACTGGGAGTATGGATAGCATAAGGCGCATACACAGACAAATTTAACACTATGTAGAGCGCTGCAGAAAAGAAACAGATTGGACTTTTAAAAATTAATCTGAAACTAGTAAATCTGTGCTAAATTCTTCAAAGATGAAAACTGGACACAGTCAGACAAAGATAAAGCGATGAATTCTGCAGCAAAGTGAAGCAGCCTTGTTTAACACCAGCTCACATTCACTCACTTGCACAGTCGCTTTGTGGATCTTTACTAAGTTATAATATTGCTCCTCCCCTTTATCTTTTAACAACACAAAAAGGAATAAATCAGGCAAATATTAAACACAAAATCCCCAGATTAAGTGAACAAGCTTAGACATGAACTCGATTTCCTGACCCCCAAATCCTGGGCTCCTGCCGTAAGATGAAATAGTTAGAGAAAAGGAGTGTTTTTGCTTGAAAGTGGAGGAGGAGAAATTGGGACAGTATCATGAAAAAGGTCAAACACTGAATGTCATGATGAGAAATTGACATTTAGCAAAACAGGGTAAATACTTACTAACACATGATGAGAGTCATGCTTAATAAAAGGTAACCTGGCAGATGAATAGAAAATGGAACTCACAAAATGTGGAAAGAGATAATGCAGATTAGAACAGCTGGATAAATAAAGTCATCTGCCTGAATAACTCAAGAATGTATTTAGTTTAAAAGTGGACATAAGACAAACAATAAAGTAAGGAGGCAAACTCCTCAAAGGGTACATTGAAAAGTCTGAGGAAAAATGAAATTAAAAGATATGTTTACTTTGATGCAAAGACAATTTTAAGTCCAAGCTTATTTTTCATAAAATTTCTGAAGCCTTCCCATACGCTTGGATTTAAAATATCTTGCAGGAGCCAGTGATGTGTCCCAGCAGGTAAAGTGAGCATCCCTTATCGCAGTACCAGTTCAAGTGCCAGCTGTTCTGCTTCTGTACAGTCTCCAACTTACCACCAGGGAAGGCAGAAGATAGCAGAAATACCTGGGTCCCTGCCACACATGCGTGAGACCATGATGGGGTCCCTGGCCTCTGGCTTCAGCCTGGCCCTGACCTGATGCTGCTCGCACTCAACCAGGGGGTGGAAAACGGATGCCTCTCGCCCTGCCTCCCTCTACCTTTTGATCTCCCTGCCTTTTAAATAAACCTTCAAAAAATAAAAGTTTTCCCATCAAAATAAAATTTTTGCACCATTTTCCACCAACTTCTTAAAGTGCCCTCATACTTAAGGAAAGAAAGTCTCAAATCCACCACTGAACGTAAGCATACAGAGACACAGTGTGCTCTTCCCCTCTTCCTGTCTTCTCTGTCTTCTAACACGAGCCACTTTGTCCAGAAGTTCTGAGCTCCACATTCATTACGCTTGGGCTTCTGAACATGGGGGCAAGACTGGAACACTTCCATGTTTGTTTTTTTTAACTCTAGAATACTTTTGATACCTCTGCCTGAATTCCTCTTCAAAGAAAGGCTATCTTCAAATTCCTGGACTACTAGGTTAACCAAAACATGACACACACCACATGTGCAGCTTCCTAATTAATAACTGCCTTCTCCAGCAGACGGTTAGTCATCCCATTTTTTACTGCTTTCCTAGAGCATTACATGAGGTACGGCTCCACAGACACATGCTGAAGAATGAACGACACTGACTCATTACAAGCAACATGCTTGCAGATAGCTTTATCTTACAGTAATCTCACCCAATTTACCTCCACTATTTCCTAACAATAGTCAAGGAAAACTAACAGTTATCCAGCGTCCAGCACTGTGACACGAGGGGTTAAGCTGCTTCCTGTGACACCAGCACTCCATATTTGAGTGCTGTTTTGAGTCCAGCTACTCCACTTCCAATCCATCTCCCAACTAATGCGCTTGTGAAAGCAGTGGAGGAAGATCCAGCCACATGGGAGACCTGGATGGGGTTCTAGGCTCCAGGCTTGAGCCTGGCCCTTCCCTCGCCATAGCCATTTGGGGTGTGAACCAGGGGATGAAGATTTCTGTCTCTTCCCCACTCTTTCAAATAAATGAAACAAAATTTGAAAAAATTATTAATTAGAGAATAGATTTCATTATTTCACATATACGACTTTTGACATATACTGATACTTGCTGCTCTTCCTGCCTTCCTGGTGCCACTCTGTCCTTCCTTATATTTTTTTCCTTTTAACTTTTTCAGTAAGATAATTTCAAGTTATTTTATAATCACATCTTTATACAACTCCACCAAATAAAGAATTCAACAAGGAGAAAGACCACTATTCCAAAGCAGTATAGACATAGACTATAAACAATAATCAAATCTCAATATGTCAATTTCACTCATATACATTTTTTGTAGTCTCTATATATGCTACCACAAATCAGAGAAACCATGGAGTTTGTCTTTTTTGAGTCTGGCTTATTTCACTAAGCATAATGACCTCTAGTTGTATACATTTTGTTGAAAAAAAAAATCATTATTTTTTATGGCTAAGTAGTATTCCATTAGGTATATATACCACATTTTTTTATCCAGTCATCAATTTATGGACATCTCGATTTTATTCACATCTTGTGTACAAGAAAAAATAGAAAATATTTTTCCAAAAGTCAGAAAATTAATAAGCAACACAATCAAACTCAGGGAAAACCCAGTACATTTTCACAACAAATTCCATCAAGTTATAGGAATATTTTGCTCGGTGCTGGTGCTGTGGTAAAGCAGGTGAAGACACCATCTGCAGTGCCGGATCCCATATGGGCACCGGTTCAAGTCCTGGCTGTCCCACGTGTGACCCAACTCTCCGCCATGGCCTGGGAAAGCAGTAGAAGATGGCCCCTGCACCTGCGTGGGAGACTGGGAAGAAACTCCAGGCTTCTGGTTTCAGATTGCCTAGCTCTGGCCACTCCGGCCTTTGGGAAATAAACCAGCAGACAGAAGATCTCTTTTTTTCTCTCTCTCTGTAACTCTCCCTTTCAAATAAATAAGATTAAAAAAATTTTTTTTCTTTAGCTAACATTCTAATCAAGTGTTTAATATACAATGTTTATATCAAGTGAAATTATACAAATTTTACAAGTTAGATCCACAAAAATATGTAAAAGAGAAGCTCAAAAAATAATGGAAAATATAATTACAACAAAAAATTATAAAATATGAATTCTGTGTACCAATGTAAGATCCACCAAGTTCAAAACAATTTTGTAAGTGATAATACCAGTCATTTACTCCATTTCTAAAGAACTGGAGTCCCAGGGATTTACCCATTCCAATGTAGACTCTTACATTATTAACTGACAGAAAACTGGCACCCTTTAAGGATTTGAGACAATAACAAGTCAGAAGGAATCATGTAACTTTAAGGTGGATGCCTAAAAACTTCATGGAAACTCTTGTAAAATTGTCGTGTCTGATGAGAAGAATGAACAGGAGAATGATCATGTTGAACAAAGGGCTTTATGGTTCTTTTGAGCGTTTTTCTGTTAAAGCTTTGGATAATTTTGTCAAAACACTCACATAATAGTGAGATGCCATTGTTCGTTGGCCCTCTAGAAGGTCAACAAGCAAAATTCCCTGAGCATCCCTAAAAACTGATGCTATGACCTTTGCTTTTGACCAGTCTGCCTTTTTTCTTTCTTTCTTTTTTTTTTTTTAAGCTGGACCACTTCCACCTCATGGCAACCATTGCTTTGACTGTGTTATTTCTTCAGGATTGTATTCACAAAGCCATGTTTACCACTTATTACAATTCTTTCAAGAAATGCTTCAGGATCTTGATCCTACTTATTTAAAACTTCATTGAAAGCTCTGCTCTTTGTAACTGTTATGGTACCCAATGAGTAGAAAATTTGTTCAACTTTTAATTTGTTTAATCAGAATTCTGTAAGATGAATTCAACTGAGATGCTTAGAATCTTTCTTCTGTTCATCATCAGGCCTACTCAATTAGGTTATAAACAGAATTAATTTTTCCTTATAAATTGACGTAGATGGCCTGCCACTGTGGGCTTCATCTTCTACACTGTCCTGTTTATTTTTAAATCAGGTTATCCCCTGAGAAACATTAGTATATTGCCCCATAAACTTCATAAAATGTTGATGATCTCACACTCTCCTACCCAAGCTTCGCCATAAATTTGGTATCTCTTCTTCCATTCTCACCAGAATTCATGTTGCTCTTCACAAACTGATGTCTTTTCCTTCCTAGCACCTCGAGCTACATCTTGTGGATACACGTTATAACAGGTCAGTAAAAAGCTGTTCTGGTGCAAAGAAGTTTTGCAGTCCACACATAGTTCTCATAATACATTTTCCACGAAATTTCTGAACACCTTTCAAATTAAAAAGTCAATTAATTCCTATGCTGATTCCGTACTGAATTTGTGCTTGACTGTTTGCAAGTCTTCCTATTCTCAGAACCTTTGCTCTTTCCCTGCATGAACGACACTAAGAACAATACGCTAGAGGGAAAACAGACGCCATTTAAATTGGTTAATCTGGAGAGATTTTAATTAAGGGACTCTACATTAAGGTGAAAATAGCCCAAATAATATCAACAAAAAATGATGCAGTATTTGGGGGTTTACAAGAAAGGTGTGGTTACCCCAAAGTATGAGGCATAGAGGCAAAGGAATGAAAAGAAACAGACTATACGAACAGGGTTGCTTGTCCCGGGCTACAGCGTTCCAAAGGAAGGCAGGCCAATCTGTGCTGATGCAGGAGGGTGGAAGTCAGAGTAAACTCCCACCAATCTGTTCGTGACCACCAGTGGGTGTTAACACTGTTAAAATCCAGAGGGTAAGGCTGTCTGCTGATCTTGTCCTAACCCCCACATCAGCTTCCTAAGCACAGAGCAGGGCAGAAAGGGGTGGAAAGAAGACCCGGTGAGGCAGTAAGATCCCCAACCCTCAATCTCCAGCAAACTGAAGCAATTTTTACAAAGACTTTCTGATACCTCTTTTATATACCAACGATTCAACCAGAGCTCACCATATTTACAGTTACACATTAAAATTCTGCAAGTTATACTCATAAGTAATTATTATTACTTTGTTGACACTGACTCACCAAGTATAGGGCTGTGTGCTTGATTTAAATTATCAGCTTATCCTAAGAATTTTATGGTCATCTTTCTCAAGAGTAAAATTCCCAGATTCAAATGGTTAAGAAGCTTGCCAAAACTCAAGAGGCTTCTGTGGCCATGACAGCTCATGACAAGAGCCTCGGGTGATTACTAACGTCATAAATGAGAGCGTCAATTGTTGGGTCAACGACAGAAGTCACTGTGCAACTACTCCCCCTGTAGGATCTCTGTCCTTAATATGTTGTACTATGCAAATTAACTAGGTGAAACTACTATACAAACAGCACTTTGCACTTTGTGTGTCGGTGTGGGTGCAGGCAATTGAGATCTTTACTTAGTATATACTAAGTTGATCTTCTGTATATAAGGATAGTTGAAGATGAATCTTGATGAAGAATGAGATGGGAGAGGGAGTGGGAGATGGGATGGTTGCGGGTGGGAGGGGAGGTTATGGAGGGAAAAGCCGATATAATCCAAAAGTTGTACTTTGGAAATTTATATTTATTAACTAAAAGTTAAAAACAAAATAAAATATGCTGTGGAATGAAAAAAAAAAAAAGCTTGCCAAAGGACAGATAGCTAGTAAATATTACAGTCAGGATTCAAATCCAGAAATATTTGACTTTAAAGTCCATACCTTTCTTTCCTTTTTTCCTTAAATGATAAAAATTACTTGACAGAAAATTTACCACCTTAACCACTGTTGAAAATTTTTTATTTGAGAGGCAGAGAGAGAGTGTGTGTATGTGTGTTAAACTGATAAGAAAAAAGAGGGAAAACGCCAATCTACTGGGTCACTCTCCAAATAACCCAAACGGCCAGAACCAGGAGTTGGAAACTCTATCCAGGGCTCCTTAATGGGTCAAGGATGTGACCACGTGACCCATCACTTGCTGTTTTCAGTATCTGTAAGGGCAGGAGGTTATTATCAGAAGCCAGAACTAAAAACCAAATCCAGGAACTCTGATGTGGGATGCAGTCTGAACCAAAAGCTAAACAACTGTCCCTTAATCATTTGTAAGAGTACAAGGGCCAGTGTTGGAACTCAGCTGGTTAAGCAGCCACCTGAAATTGTGGAATTCCATGTGGGAGACCTGGATAGAGTTCTAGGCTCCTAGCTCTGGTCTGGCACAGCCCCAACCATTGCGACCATTTAGAGAGTAATCAGTAGATGGGAGGTCTCTCTCGGTCTAGGTGTACGTGTATGTGTGTGTGTGTGTGTGTGTGTGTGTGTGTGTGTATTTCCTCTTAACTCTTCCTTTCAAATAAATAATCTTTAAGAGTACAATTGCAAAAATCCTTAACAAAATATTAGCAAATCAAACCTAACAACACATCAAAAAGATCATTTATCTTGATCAAGTGGGAATTATTTCAGGGATGTAGAGATGGTTCAACAAACACAAATCAATAAACAAGATATATCACATCAATGTAATGAAGGGAAAAACCAGATAATTATCTCAATAGATGCAGAGAGAGCAAGAGAGAGCATTTGATAAAATGTAACACCCTTCCATGGTAAAAAAAAAAAAAAAAAAAAAAAAAAACTTCTAAGAAGTTAGTATAGAACATATCTCAATACAATAAAGCAATACATGACAAAATTACAGCAGCATTATATTGAATGGGAAGAAGATGGACACATTTCCACTAAGATCCAAAATCAGACAAGGATGCCCACTCCCACAGCTTACCTATTTATATGGTTTGTTTTTTTTTTTTTTTTTTTTTTTTTTTTTTTTTTTTTTGACAGGCAGAGTGGACAGTGAGAGAGAGACAGAGAGAAAGGTCTTCCTTTGCCGTTGGTCACCCTCCAATGGCCGCCGCGGCCAGCGCACCGCACTGATCCGATGGCAGGAGCCAGGTACTTCTCCTGGTCTCCCATGGGGTGCAAGGCCCAAGCACTTGGGCCATCCTCCACTGCACTCCCTGGCCACAGCAGAGAGCTGGCCTGGAAGAGGGGCAACCGGGACAGAATCCGGAGCCCCGACCGGGACTAGAACCCGGTGTGCCGGCGCCGCAAGGTGGAGGATTAGCCTAGTGAGCCGCGGCGCCGGCTAGCTTACCTATTTATATGGAATGTAGATCTAGACATCTTATCCAAAGACATTAGGGAAAGGAAAAAAGGGAGGAAGGGATGCAAGGGAGGGAGGGAGGGGAAGGATCAGAGCAAGGGAAGGAGAGAAGGAAGAACCAAAATGATACAAATTGGAAAGGAAGAAATCCAACAATCCCTATTTGCAGATGACATGATCCTTTATATAGGGTAACCAGAAGACTCCACTAAGAGACTATTAGAATTAATAAGAGAATTCAGCAAAGTTTCAGGATATAAAATCAACACACAAAAATCAATAACATTCTTAAATATCCATAATGTTCTGGCTGACAAAGACCTTATGAGACCAGTCTCATTCACAATAGCTACAAAAGCTTTAAATACATTGGAATACATTTAACAAAGGATGTAAACTATCTCTACAATGAAAATTACAAAACTTTAATGAAAGAAATAGAACACACACACAAAAAGTAAATATCTTCCATATTCATGGATTGGAAGAATTAGTATCAAAATGTCCATACAGGGAACCAGTATTGTGGCACAGGAGGTTAAGTCACCACCAGCAATACTGGCATCCCACATCAGAGCACTGGTTTAGTCCAGCTGCTTTACTTTCAATCCAGCTTCCCACTAATACACCTAAGAAAGCACAAGATGACTCAAGCCACCTTGCCACCCACATGGAGTTCCTGGCTCCTGGCTTCAGCCTGGCTCAACTCTGGCTGTTGCAGCTATTTTGGGAGTAAATCAGCAGATGGAAGAGCTCTCTCTCTCTCTATTTCTATACACACACACACACACACACACATGCATACAGATAAATATATATCTATTTTTCTGATACTTTTGCCTTTCAAATAAATAAATAAATCTTTGAAAAAGTCCAGACCACCCAAGGCAATGAACACATACAATGCAATCCCAATCAAAACTCCAAGAACATTCTTCAGAATAGAATAGAAAAAAAATCCTAAAATTCACATAGAAACTCAAGACACTAAAAACCCTAGAAACCTCAACAATGAAAACAAAACTAAATGGGCCAGTACTGTGGCACAGTGTGTAAAGCCACCCAGCACCTAGAATGGCACCATACCATATGGGTACCAGTTTGTGACCCAACTGAACCACTTTTGATCCAACTCCCTGCAGATGGCCTGGGAAAAGCAAAGGAAGATGGCTCAAGTGCTTGAGATTCTGTACCCACGTGGGAGTCCTGGATGAAGTTCCTGGCTCCTGGCTTTGGCCTGAACTAGCCCTGGCCACTGAGGATATCCTGGCAGTGAAACAGGGGATAGAAAATTCATTCATTCGCTCATTCATCCTCTTTCTATCTCTCCCCCCAACACTTACTCTGACTTTCAAACAAATAAATAAATCTTTTAAAAAACTGGATGCATTCCAACACCAGATTTCAAGACATACTATGGGACTGTTACAACCCAAACTGCCTGGTACTTACATAAAAATAGATCAATAGATCAATGTTGGCCAATGGAACAGAACAAAAACTCCAGAAATTAACCCTCACACTCACAACCAAATAATATCTGACAAATTAGCTAAAATTATTCTCTGGAGAAAGAGCAGTCTATTCAACAAATGGTATTAGGAAAATTGTATTTTCACATCCAGAAGTTTGAAACCAGACTCCTGTCATATATCCTATACAATAATTGATGATACATTCAAAATGGATCAAAGATCTAAACTTAAGACCTGAAACCATCAAACTACTAGAGAAAAACATAGGGAAAATGTTGCAAGAAATTGGCATAGATCTTGGGTAAGACCCTAGAAGCACAGGCAATAGAAGCAAAAATAGACAAACAGAACCACCTCAAGTTAAGAAACTTTAGCAGAACAAAGGAAACAGTCAACAAAGTGAAACAGAAACCATATTTGCAACCTATGTACCCAATAAAGGATTAATAATGGTGCCGTGACTCGGATATGAAGCCTAGGCAGGGTTCAGTGTCGCTCCTCCACGAAGAGGGGGAGCGACATAATGGTGCCGTGACTCGGACAGGAAACCTAGGAGGGAAGAAACGGGAAGAAGTGGGAAAATACCGGAGAGAGAGACTAGCAAAGAGCCTAGGGGAAAGCCGGACGAAAAAGGTGCCGGAAGAAGCTATTGAAAGCCTAGGCATAGACTCGGATACGGACTACGGGGGGAAGCTGGGAGAAATCTCTAAGGTCGAAAGCGAAAGTGAAAGCTAGAACAAACAGACTCGGATACGGACTGTGGGGAGAAGCCAGGAGAAATGAGGGAGGAATATTGTTGGAAGAAAAGTTAGGGAAATATTCCGGGTAGAGAAAAATGTTAGGGAAAATGAAGCCGCGAGTGCAGGCCGAGGCGGAGACGTAAGCCAGCTTGGAATTCTTCAAGTCAGCCCGGGGAGCAAAAGGCGAAGATCTGGAACCAGAGGCAGAGACATGGGCCGCCAGGTTGGAATTCACCAGGTTAGTCCGGGGAACTTGGATTGAATACCAGTAGCGGAAACGTGAGCTACGCTGTGTGACTCGCGGAAGCCGCCGCATGCAGAGAGAGCACGGGGCGTGAATAGATAGGGAACGTGGGGCTAGTGCGAGGCCGTGGTGTGGGCGCGAAGGGGCACGGAGACCGCGGAGTGCGCGCGCGAAGCCGGGAAGCCGCGCAGGTGAGAGAAGCGCGGGCTGAAGCGGCTCAGAGCCGGGAAGCCGCCGAGAAGCAGCCTCGGGGCGGGCGCCGGGAAGCCGCAGGGATAAGAGAAACAGAAGTTTAGAAGTAAAATGAGAGAAATAGGAATGCTGGTAGATAGAAGTAAAATAGGAGAAATAGGAATGCCCAGAGATAGAGAAATAGAGAAAGGCCTCCCCACAACACAGCAATGAGAGAGCTTGCATTCGGTCTGCCTGATTAGGACGATAAGCACCTGCGGGCAGCTAGCAGCTTATGCGCCGCAGGTCACCGAAGACAGGCATGAATTAACACCAATAAGTCTCCCCACAATACGGCAATGAGAAGGCTTGGATTCGGTTTGCCTGATAGGACTTGTAAGCACCTGCAGGCAGTTCTAGCAGAGTAGAGCATGCGCTGCAGGGCACCAAACACAGGCACGCATCAGCGCCTAAAAACCTCCTCGCAACATGGCGAAGAGAGGACCTGGATTCGGTTTGCCTGATTGACAGGACTTGTAAGCACCTGTGGGCAACTCTAGCAAGCAGAGCAGTGTGTGTGCCGCGGGGCACCGAAGACAGGCGCGTATCAACGCCAAAAATAAAAAGAAAGGGGGATCTGTGGGGAGCAACTCGGACTGGACTAAGTTACTGGAATTAAGACTTATTCTATGCATCTGCTCTCCCACAATATGGCGCTGGGAGAGGAGAAAACAGCTTCTACGCAGCTGCCTCTTGCCAACTTGAGTGATGACCTCCAGGAGCTGATCCTGCTCCTGATTGGAGGAGAGCAGCGTACTCGGCGTGTGGGCAGCCGAGTTGGGATTGGCGGAAGAGGACTATAAAGGAGGAGAGAGACAACATGCACCAGGAACATCTAAGGGGAACATCTATCTGAAGGAACACCTGTGCAGCCCCCGAGAGTGCCGGCCGGCGGTGTGCCGCTCCCCTGCGGAAGTGGGGAAAGTGGCAGGGGGAACCGCCCTTCCACAGAGGTGGAAGGGATGGTAGCCAACTCGGGAAGAACCAGCAGCAAACCCGGGGAGGGCCGAGCAGACGAAAGAACAGCGCAGGGTCCTGTGTTGCTCCTCCACGAAGACGGGGAGCGACATAATGGTGCCGTGACTCAGATATGAAGCCTCGGCAGGGTTCAGTGTTGCTCCTCCACGAAGAGGGGGAGCGACAGATTAATATCCAGAATACCAAAGGAATGAGAAAATCAACAACAAAACAATCTAAGTAAGAAATGGGCAAATGACATAAGCAGACATTCTTCAAAGAATGAAAAACAAATGGCAAATACATGAAAAAACTGCTCAGGATCACTAGCCATCAGGGAAATGCCAATAAAAACCACAATGAGATATCATTTCACCCCAGTTAGGATGGCTATTATCCAAAAAACAAAAAATATAAAAAATGCTGGTGAGGTTATGCTCAAAAAGGTACCCAGCGCCGTGGCTCACTTGGCTAATCCTCCACCTGCGGCACCAGTACCCCGGGTTCTAGTCCCAATTGGGGTGCTGGTTCTGTCCCAGTTGCTCCTCTTTCAGTCCAGCTCTCTGCTGTGGCCCAGGAGGGCAGTGGAGTATGGCTCAAGTGCTTGGGCCCTGCACCCACATGGGAGACCAGAAAGAAGCACCTGGCTCCTGGCTTTGGATCAGTGCAGCATGCCAGCCATAGCGGCCATTAGGGAGGTGAACCAACGGAAAGGAAGACCTTTCTCTCTGTCTCTAACTCTGCCTGTCCAAAAAAAAAAAAAAAAAAAAAAAAAGGTACCCTAATACACTGTTGGTAGAAATGCTACTGGTATAACTATTATGCAAAAACAGTATGAAGATTCCTCAGAAAACTAAAAATAGATCTACCATGTGATCCAGCTATCTCATTCCTAGGAATATATCTAAAGAATGAAATTAGCATACAAAAGGATTATCTGTACCATGATGTTTACAGCAGTTTCATGCACAATAGCTAAGTTACAGAATCAACCAAATGTCCATCAACTGATTCCTGGACAAAGAAATCATGAAAGCTGGCATTGTGGCATAGCAAGTTAAACTGCTGCCTGCAATGCTGGTGTAACATATGGACACCGATTTGAGTCACAGCTGCTCCATTTCAGGTACAGCTCCCTACAAGCAGCAAAAGATGACCATAGTGCTTGTGCCCCTACATCCACCTAGGAGACCGGGAAGAAGCTCCTGGCTTCAGTCTGGCCCAATCCCAGCCATTGTAGCCCAGCGGGGAGTGAACTGGAGATTATGCCAAATGAAGTCAGTCAGACTAAGAAGGACAGACACCACCTGTTTTCTCTTATTTTTGGAAGTTAATATATAGAGAAAGTATAAAAATTATATGACTGTCATGCCATATGGTATATAGTTATAAATATTGCTTCACTGAATCATACCAAGTGAAAGACAACATACCTTTCTTTCTCCACATTATGATCATTGTCCTGAATCCCTCACTTTGCGGAATTAGTATCTCTGTTCAGTATATATGTGTACATAAATAATGTGTGTATGTGCAACATATATGTATATATAATATGTATATTTGAAGTGCATGTGGCAAAATGTTAAAAATTGTTAAATTTTGCAAAAAAAATCAAAAGAGCGATAAGTACATTCACTTTGCAATGTGAACTTTTTCCTTATGCACTGTAAACATTTCCTCATGAAACTACATACACACTAGAAAGCTTTCCACTTTTTCTTCCTTCTAGCCCATGGTAACTACCATTCTACTGTTTCTGTGAATTTGCCTACTTTAGCCACCTCTGGAAGTAGAGTCATAAGTTCTTTTGTGGTTGGACAATTTCACTAAGCAAAATGTCCTCAGGGTCCACCCATGTCGTAGCTTGTGACAGTATTTCCTTCATGTTAAAGACTGAGTAATATTCTTTCTTTATCCAGTTCATTTCATTTTCTTTACCCAGTGATAGGTCAATGGAACTTGTGTTAATTATATATATGGTGAATAATTAAAGACTATATCTTTTTTTATTTTTGACAGGCAGAGTGGACAGTGAGAGAGAGAGACAGAGAGAAAGGTCTTCCTTTTGCCGTTGGTTCACCCTCCAATGGATGCCGTGGCCGGTGCACCGCGCTGATCTGAAGGCAGGAGCCAGGTGCTTCTCCTGGTCTCCCATGGGGTGCAAGGCGCAAGCACTTGGGCCATCCTCCACTGCACTGTCAGGCCACAGTAGAGAGCTGGCCTGGAAGAGGGGCAACCGGGACAGAATCCGGCGCCCCGACCAGGACTAGAACTGGCGTGCCAGCGCCGCAAGGCGGAGGATTAGCCTATTGAGCCACGGCACCAGCTATATTATATCTTTTAATATCTGTCTTTTTCTTCCTTCCTTAAGTGAGATCAAGAACATTCTAAAAGCAGTAAATCACCAATATAAATGGCGGGCTTTCTTAATGTAGCCACTGCTGCTAATCCATCAACTTGTTTCTCCAGTAATGAAGTGTCCTATGAGAAACAACCATTCAGCGTTCACAGAACAGCTTGAAACTACAGAATCTCAATACTGGTGATCTTTAGTGAGATTTAAAAGTGGACTTAAAGGAACAACTGATGGAATTTTGCATGACGGCAAGGATAACCCAAGACCCAAATCCAAATAGAAGGGCAAAGAAAGATCCCACTGCTGTAAAATAAATAAATCGTAAGTTAAGAAATACAAAGGAGTCAAACACAAGCAATCTTTGCATGTAACATCTAAATTAAACACAATGGCCATGTATAGCCTAGTAGCCATGGACAGATGCTAAAGCCCAAGAGGATTAGTATAGAAAGTATTCTAATGTTCTGCATGGTTTTCCCATAATACAAGTCATCTTCCATGATTTTAACATAAAAAAGAAGATACTCTGGCACAAAAACTGAAGACAGCAACAATGGCAAAAGGGTCTACCTTCTGTCATCTAATATACCTCCAGTACACTGCTGAATTTATAATAGTCAATTAATAATAAAAATTTCCCAGTAAGAAACTAAAGCACAAAAACCCTAAAGGAAGATTCTTGGAAGTAAATTAGCCAGACTCCAACTGCTAGAGTTTGTATCCCTCTCTGGCACATACTCTTCTTTATATGGTATCAAAAAGTAACTTGATGTCTCTAAGTCCTAAATCCATAAGTCATCAAAAAGAAATCTAGAAATAGTACCTACTCTATAAGGCTAGTATGATAAGTAATATTTCTAAAATGCTTATAAAAATAACTGGTACAGGTAAGTTACATATATATATATATATATATATATACACACACACACTTTCCAAGTAAAATAAATGCCCATATTAGTAAGCATGTGAGATATACTTCCAGTTTAATTTTCTATTTTTTGAGCAAAATACCTAAAATGCAACTCTGCAATACACACCCTCCCCTGGGTAAGTCAAGATAACCCACAAAATGCTCTCTGACTGTATAAAACATGGAGCACATGAGAATATACTTTATTAAGCTTATGGTTCACATTTCCTTTACTCCCAAGAGAAATATAAGCCTATAGGAGGAATACATTTCTATTTATTCATCTTCAATATATTCCAGCACCTACCAGCTTTACTTAGGAAGGACGCCATTAATGGCTACTAAACAGCTCAATGAAAAAATGAAAGAATGCCTAAAAGGGCTAAACTAACTGGAGTGAGCTTGTAAAGAACTAATAGTCACAGTTGAAAGCTGTTCCTTTAAAATTTATTTTAAAAATGTTCATGGAAGGGTCAGGAAAACACAAATGAACAGTGCAAATCAGCCTTCACAATAAAGTACAGTCTGTATATTAGTAAATTCAATAGAGCCCAATCCCCTCCCGATCCACTTCCCCACGCAATTTAACTCTTGCTTGAACTTAAAAAAAATAGGTTTTGATTGAATCTTTCATGAGTTCATAAAAGAATGATAATATGAGCCTATAATAAATATCCAAAAATCTACTCCAAAATCAACACAACAGTACAGTTGGAATATTCAAATTTTCCTTCAAATATATATAAATTTTATCTGACAGATTGCTAAAACATTGTTTTGGCTGTTGGTCTAAAAAGAAATTTTATAACCTCCAATGTGACAAATATTTTCACTAAGGGATTATTGAAGCAATTTAAACCTAACTGAACACCAATGACATTCAAACCAGAAGTAAATGTGACAACCTGCCCAAAATATACTGACTCATTGAGCTTCTAATGCTACAAATAATGTTCCGTAACTATAAATGAACAGTACAGCAGAGAAGGGATACATAGGGCTATACTGCCTAATAAAAATGGAAAAACTCATCATAAATATGCATAAATATACTTTCCAGGGAAGAAGGAATTATTAATACTCTAAATATTAAGAATTTTTGGAATAACCTATTTTTGTAGACACAAAGCAAATATTTTAATATATAATATCCACAAATACACACCCAAGGAAATCGAAGTCAAAATACTTCAAGAAGGAAGAAAAGAAGAAGGCTAATAAGGAGAGAGGGAAGGAGCAAGCACATAATTAATTCTATTTATCATCAATAATTAACAAAAAAAATAACAATGACACTGGCAAATAAATCAAATTTATTTAGTGATATTGTTCCATGTATGTAATACTTTTAATAGTGCTGCAAAATCACTATCCTCTTCATTGTACAGAAAGGAAATGTATACTGAAAGACATTCAGCAACTGAGCTAAGGTTCTACACCTAAAAAAGATCCAGTTCCTCTGTCTTCTATGTCTACTTTCCATCTCAGAAAGATTTTGATTTCAAGTGAGAAAAACTCTTTGGAATAGCATTGCATTTTGGGGAAACTCATTATTCTAAATTATCCAAATAAATAGTTACCAAAGGCATAGTTTTAACACTGTTTACTTAACACAACACCCAATTGGTGCTGCTTATTCATACTATCTAAAAATAATTCTTGGGGCTGGCACAGCAGGTAAAGCTACCACCTGCAGTGCTGACATCCCATATGGAGACTGGTTTGAGTCCCAGCTGATACACTTTTGACCCAGCTCTCTGCTATGGCCTGGGAAAGCAGAAGATGGCCCAAGTCCTTGGGCCCCTGCACCCACGTGGGAGACCTGGAAGAAGCTCCTTGTTCCTGGCTTCAGATCGGTGCACCTTTGACCATTGTGGCCAGCTGCGGAGTGAACCAGTGGATGGAAGACCTTTCTCTCTCTTTCTGTCTCTGCTTCTCTCTCTGTATAACCCTGACTTTCAAATAAAATAAATAAATCTTAAAAACAAAAAAATTCTTAGTTCAATGGCTCCTGAGCTTTTGAAACCCAAATCCCAGTAAATGCTCATAGCTTAGGAAACTTCAGTTTAACCAAACAGTAAACTATCCTCAACTACAAACTCCACTTAAACCATTAAAATATTTTCTTTGTCTTGCTCCCGTAAACACTAAACACTTTTTTCCCACAGAAACCTTTTAAGGAGTACAAACTTTATGCATTTTGTAAGCACAACTTTATGAACACAATGATTCTTCTCACCATACCCACCCTCTCACCCACACTCCCACCCCTTTTCCTCCTCCCTCTCTTAATCCCATTCTTTTTTTCTCAATGAACTTTATACACATATGATTAACTTTATACTAAGTAAAGAGTTCAACAAATAGTGTGAAAGAAAAAAAAACTTTCCCATAAATACTTTATAAACCGCTTGTCCTTCCTCTTCTTTGGTGAAGGTACTAAATTGCTTGAGAGCTGGCACTAGCTAACTCATGCACATAAACTTTAGGTTAAAATGTAGTTTGTCTAAATTTACCTTTTAACAACACATACATCTATAGAATGGAATTCAAAAAGAATATATCAGAACAAAATGATTCAAGAGAATTAAATGAGAATACAAAATTCCAAACACTATTTGTAATCATCAAGATTTTGTCAATATTTTTTAAAATTTATATTTGACAAAAAATTGTACATATTTGGAAAAGCTTTTATATTTGACAAAAATTGTACATATTTGGAAAAGTTTATCTTTTGTTAGATGCATACAATTGTATGATCTAATCAGAATAATCAGCATATCCATTATCTTGCATATTTACCACTTTTCTCTGGACAGAACATATAAAAACCTCTCTGAGCTATTCTGAAATATGACTAAATATATTTTAAGATTTATTTATTTATTTAAAAGGCAGAGTTACAGAGAGGCAGAGGCATAGGCAGAAGCAAAGAATCTTCCATCCATTGGTTCACTCCCCAAATGGCCTCAACAGCTGGAGCTGGGCCAATCTGAAGCCAGGAGCCAGAGTCTCTTCTGGGTCTCCCACACGGCTGCAGGGGTCCAAGCACTCGGGCCATCTTCTACTGCTTTTCCTAAGCCATAGCAGAGAGCTGGATCAGAAGTGCAGAAGCGGATTTCGATCTGGCATCCATATGGAATGCCGGAACTGCATGTGGCGGCTTTACCTGCTACACCACAGCACTGACCCCGTAAATATTATTTTTAACTAGTCATCCTACTATGTAACACCGGAATTCATTCCTACTACTTGTAACTTTCTACCAGTTGACAAACCTCTCCTCTTCACCTCTCTGATCTTTAGTAATCACTATTCTACTCTTTACTTCAAAAAGGTTAACTTATTTAGACCTCACATACAAGTCAAATCATACAGTATGTGTCTGTGTGTGGCTTATTGCACTTAATGTCTTTAAGGTCCATCCACATCGTCAGAAATGATAGGACTTTCATCCTTTTTATGGCTGAGTGATATTCCATGGTGTATGTACATTTTTTTTCTTATCATCCTTATCTACCTGTTTAACATTTAGGCTCATTCCAAATCTTGACTGTATTGTGAATTGTTCTACAATAATCATGGGAGCTCAAGGGTCTCTTTGATATGCTGATATAAACCCTTTGGTATATGCCTAGTTATGGGATGGATTGCAGAGTCAAATGGTAGGTACTTCTGTTTTAGTATTTTGAGGAAGCTCTACATTATTTTCCATAATGGTTGTATTATGCTACATTACAACCATCAGGTTACAGTATATAAGAGTTTCCTCTCTCCACATCATCACCAACACTTGCTGTCTTTTGTCATTTTGTATTATTACCTTAATTCGTCTTTAACTGGATGCAATTACTTACCAAACAAAAGCAGGAATGAGAAATATAAAGAGCAGAAATGAGAAATACAAAGATAAGACACGGTCATTCAATATCTCCATGAAATATAAATTTATACCTTCATGAGGAAATACTAAAAATTTTCTCAGAAAAGAGGTAACTGAAATTTTGTGTTAAATTCTAGTAATTTAAATAATTCCAAACAATAAACACCAAAGAGTGGAAATGAGAGATGGGATATTGCTACAATTAGTAAATGGAGTAATTACTATAAAGGCTTTACACACATTTACATATATTTAGTCCTAATAACTTCTCAGAATGTCAGGGAATTACTTATGACACCCCCTTTTACTTACAGCTAATAAGTCAAGTTTGATTTCAGGGTTTTGTGTCTCTCAAAGGCTTTGCCTTTCTAAACAATACTACAACATAGCAAAAAGCATGTTGAAAAACAAATGGAAAACTTTCTTGAAACAAGTAAACAAAATAGATTAAATTTGCCTCCCGTAAATCTAAGCACTTTGACAGGCATAGTCAATACATGCGCCGAATGCCCCCTATTTATTGTTAAATATAGCAGGTGCAAAGAGACAGTTCACACTTAATGCATGTACAACAGTACAAACTAATTTCCGTCCAGCTGCTGTACAAAACAACAAACGACTGGGGCAATAGAGCTGAAACACCAAGTGGTAAAGATGACAAATCACTGGTCCACCTAGTTTTACCAGTCCTAATGCTGAATACGGGTACATTTCCCTTCTATTGACCTATTTTTATATGGTGCTAAGGGATGTGCTGAAATAAATATTTATTGAAACTGGTTGAAAAGACAGGCTGCTTCTACTTAAATCACCCATCAGACAAGCAAGAAGATGGATCTAGACATCAGAAAAAAAAATTAGGAATCCTTGCTTTTCCAAAGAGAGCAATCCCCTTGGGCCATTCCAAATGACTGGGGATTATTCTTACTATAACTCAACATATTTAACAAATAATAATCAGAAAATCACAGACTACATGAAGTAACTAGTGCACTGGGTTAATTCAAGTTAACATGAGTTAAGTCAGTAGCTATTAGGAGGAAGAGATGAAAATATCTACTAAAGATTGAAAAGAGGAAAATCTACTTTTTAGTTATACTCAAGGGTTAAACTACATTTCTCACTTTTAATTGCAAACATCATTAAGTATACCACAAAAGACCAGCTATCTTAAACAATTATCAGGCTCCAGAGGTCACCAATTAGAACCCTGCAAGGATTTGAATTAAAAAAGGTTTTATGATTAGGTGAAGTAATGATCCAAGAAAGAGATTAGTTCTGTTCACACTGCACTCATTATAAAACCCATTTCCTTTGTGTGAAGATTCAATGTCTTTCTCATTTATCCCACTGGCATTTTCACACTTTGAGACAGAAATATGACTTTACTAATGATATTCTATAACAACCATATATTACAAACATTTTATTCTCTATTAATTTCATATCTAAAAAGATTACAAATGAATATTTTCTATTGGTTAGATGTACAATAATGCAAGTGACAGACTAAAAATAAAATCCAAGTAGAATTTATCATTCTATGGCTATACATTTCTAATTCAGTAATATAGCCTCTATTTATATAGCAAATAGTGAAAGTAAACTGGGGAGGGGGTAGCTTAAAACATTATATCATAATTTTGTAAGATGATAGTATTTAAAAGGGTCATTTTTACAAAAATAAAAAGATAAATGGCAAGGGGGCCGGCACTGAGGTGTAGCGGGTTAAGCCGCGGCATGCACACAGCGCTGGCATCCCATAGGGATGCCATTTCGTATTCTAGCTATTTCACTTCTGATCTAGCTCTTGGCTAATGTGCCTGGGGAAACAGTAGAATATGGCCCAAGTCCTTGTGTCCCTGAACCCACATGGGAGATGCAGAAGAAGCTCCTGATTTCAACTGGGCCCAGCTCCAGCCATTGTAGCCATCTGAGGAGTGAACCAGATCAATCTCTCTCTCTTCCTCTGTAACTCTGCACTTCAAATAAATAAATAAATCTTAAAAAAAAAAAAAAAAAGATAAACAGCATGATCAAGGACTACAACTAGATCCCAAAGAACATTTCTACTCCATTGACATTTAAAAGATAACATCCGGGTGGGCATTTGGCCCTGGAAGTGGTGGCTCAACCACACCAAGTTCCTGGTTCCTGGAATTGGCCCGGTCTAGCACCCTGCTGTTGGGGACATCTGAGGAGTGAACCAGTAGATGGGATTTCTTTCTCTCTCTCTTTCTCTCTCTCCCTCTCTCTCTCTAACAAGTAAACAAAACTTTAAAAGGAAACTAGTCCTAAAAGCTTTAAATGAAGGCTTTAAAAAAAAAAAAGAAGACATATCAATAAAACTGTAAGATATGCAAACACAATGAAAATGACTTAAAAATGCAGCTTAATGCTAGCAGACAAAACATACATGATATCTAAATATACTGTATTTCCTCTATGCTTACCATTCTTCTAAATGACCTAAAAACTGCCAAACAAGCAAAATCATTATTTATAGCTAAATATAAAAGACCCATAGCCTGTTACTGATTTAATCATGATGAAATCTAACTGAGACACTGATGAAAAATCAACTTGCATACATTTTAATAGTAACAGCCTCTGAGGACATGTACAATCTCAGCACACATCTACACAATTATTGAGAATGAGGACTACCTTCCTCTATCAGTTTAAAGCCAGTGAGAGTTATCCCTGCAAGGTCCTTCTCGAGTCACATTTCAGACACTACCTCACCCCACCCCATCCATATTCCCAGATGTACACTCTTCACATCTCAGCAAGCCAGGACCCTTCCTCAAGAGGGCTGTGTCCCAGCTCTATAAAGTCCCTCTCCCAGATCCCGAGGTGACAATATTAAATGAGCCTTGATCCCAGTGAAATCGGACAAAACCCCCTAAAATTTACCCTGAAATGTGGCCCCTTAAAGTTCCCTAGAAATGCTATCCGGAGTGCCACATGTGCTACCGGAATTTGGGGTGTCTTACGATTTCACCATGGGCTTATTTCTAAATCCCCAATATTAATAAGCCCAAGAGGGTTCTTACCTAATATTTAGAGAAGAATTCTAAATACCGGCACAGATAAACAAGGCAGCATGGTACGTTTTAAGCTTTTATTTAGTGAGAAAGATTAAGTGAGAGCTTATTTAGGGGAGAGAGGTGAATAGGGGTTCATACCAAGCACCAGGAACCAGCCACGTGGATGAGCATCTAGGCCAGGAAGACTAGAGCACATGGCCCGAAGGCCATGCATCCTGGAGGCACGGGGCTACAGCCAGCCCCCTCCTGGCAAAAAGCCAAGTAAAAAGAGCAGGCTGGGCCATACCAAGGCCTGGCCTTTAACCCTACTTCCAAAGGGGAGTGGTTAATTAACCTGATTGGCTGGTGGGCAACCAGGTGTGGCCAGACAGGTGAATGAGGCCACACAGGGGCGTGGCAAAGGGATCAGGTAGGGGCATGAGGTCACACAGGGCCGTAGTCTTTCAATTAAATTCTCACAACTAAAATACCTTGTGTGGTTTCTGTTTATCTGACCACTCCTGACTGATGCATCATCTTAGTAAATTTCTGAAGCACAGTGAAAAGTATCTGGGAATAAACAGCATGGAGGTCTTAAGTGGTAGGTAGGGTACTAGTTCTTAGAGTAGGCCCTCAGTGGTCCCAGGGGTAGACATGACAAAGGAACTATGGGGGCAGACCATGCTTGAGCTCAGGAGAACTTTCGTCATGTCATTTACACTTTCTGATCTCTTCTTTTTTGCACTAAAAAAACATGTGCAGGGGCCTAGCGCAGGTAGCCGCTGCCTGCAGTGCCAACAATCCTATGAGTGCCGGTTCAAGCCCCAGCCACTCCACTTCCGATCCAGCTCTCTGCTATGGCCTAGGAAAGCAGTGGAAGCTGGCCCAAGCGCTTGGGCCTCTGCAGCCAAGTGGGAGAGCAGGAAGAAGCTCCTGGCTCCTGGCTTTGGACTGGAGCAGCTCTGGCCATTGCAGCCATTTGGAGAGTGGACCAGCAGATGGAAGACCTCTCTTCCACTGCCTTTCAAATAAATAGATAAATCTTTTCTTTAAAAAAAGTGTGACTTGATTAACAGGTCAGACAGGTTCTCCTGGATATACAACATATTTTTGCAGCATCTCTTTTAGATGCTAACAGAGCATTCTTGATTACAGGTGTAGTCTCAGCTATTTCTTAGAGATAGCAGGTAGACAAAGTTTTTCCCCTGATAGCTGGAAAAAACTGAAATAAGCCCACACTGTATGTTGGTGTATTACCCACTCTACCCTCAGTATACTCATATATCAAAATGATCACCATCAGAGTTTGAGAAAATAGCATCTATGCAACGACATTAGCATAGACGTTCTCTATACAATAGAGTCATAATGAATATTCCTGGAGGCTAAATTATCTTAGCTAAATTTCTGATTTCCCCTGTGAAAAGCACAGGAAGACAATATAATCCAGAAATATGCAATTGCTGGTGATGTTTACCTCCAGAAGCATACCTATCAGCATTCTCATTTGAGTAGCATGGAGTAAATTTCTATGAATATATAACCATTCAACACATTATTCAGAAGGAAAGTGTTTATCATCTTCAAAACATTTGCTATTCCAAGAACTAATTAAGTTTACAAACTGTGTTGTGAATACCAGAAGGCAGTAGATGTACAAATCATATTGTTAATTATGCCTCTGACAAAGAAATTGTATTACAGGTATTACATACAAATGCTACATCCACCCAAGGCCTTTAAATTCCATGATCTCAAATTTGAAACTAAATGAAGCCAAAACACCACATAGGATGAGCGTAAAATTAAGTTGCTTGGGGAAAATGCAAAAATAGCCTTAAGTCAATGTTTAATTGAGCTATTTTGTCACCTGTTTTTGCTTATGGCACTCCCAGAACAACATATTAACTTATAGCCCCCAGACAGTCACAACTTCTAGCTTTTTGACATCTACAATGAAGGTATAAATTAGTGATAATATGGAAAGAGGAACTTAATTTAGTGAGAGAACGCAATAAAAACATGAGTTCAAATCAGAGCAGCACTTAACAATCTGACACAGAAAAAAGTCAGAGGGCTCTGGGTCACCTGGACTATTAATGGGAGATATTGATATCCATCTCCAAGAGCTGTGAGAATTAATGATGAGCCCCAAGGGACATGCCTCTAAACACCACACATAATAAACTCTAATGCCCTACTCTCTCTATGTTCGGATACTTCTGTTCTGAGCTAAATCAAGGCTACTGGATTTAGGCCTCACGTTTGCCTTATACACCTTAGCTCTCTTAAGCTCCAGACTTTCTGAGGGAAAAATGTCTGTTTCCCTCTACCAAGCAGTGATGCTGCTAGGCCTGACAAAAGTCTCCCTAAAGCACTTACACAACTGTGCCTGTGTGCCATGCTACAGAAAACTGCTTCTGGGGTAATCTAGTCAGAAAACCCCAAACTGGAAAATGTTCACAGGTATATTCCTATGTGACACTCTCCACTGTGCTATTTCTGTCCTAAAAGTCATATCACAGGTACATGGGGATTACTCACATGGCAATCAAAGACTCCACTGCTCAAACGAACAATCTGTAATGATAGGGCCAGCATTGTTGAAACAAATGGTTATGTTGCCAGCAGTGGGTTAAGTTGCTGCCTGCAATGCTTGGCATCCCACATATATCAGTTCGTGTCCTAGCTGCTCTACTTCTGATCCAGCTCACTGCCAATGTGCCTGGGAAAGCACCAGAAATGGCCCAAATTCTTGGGCCCCCTCCACCTGTGTGGAAGGATGCTGATGGCGTTCCTGCCTCCTGGCTTCAACATGGCCTAGCCCCAGTCATTGTGGCCACTTGGGGAGTAAACCAGCAGACAGAAGATCCATCTCTTTCTCTCCCTCCACACTCCCCCAGCTCTGCTTTCAAATAAATAATCTTTTTAAAAAATTCTGTTATGAGCCATTCTGTATAATCCAACATAGTAGTCACTAGCAACACATGACCACTGAACATCTGAAATGTGTTAGTACGTCTGAAGAGTTCAATTTCTAGTTTCATTTCATTGTGATACTAAAAATCATAAAGTGAAAAATACATATTATCTCTAGAAACAGATGCCATTAAACTCAGATATTTTTTCTTTCATTCAATGAGAATCAACAGAGTGCATAAAACATGCTATCAGTGTTCCCTAATACATAATAATTATAAGCAGCAGCTTGATATGATGGTAAAAGCACACAAGAATTTTGGAGACAGGAAGCTCTGTGTTCAATAAATGTTAATATCTCTATTGTATAATATGACGCTGTCTCTATTCTAAATAAATATATACACTTGATGGAGACTTGCATGTGCATACGAACAATGCAAAGGATAAATGCTGAGCACTTTTAGAGAAATGCTTAACAAATTAAATGTTGCACACTCTGTAAGAGACAGTAAACATTTATAGTTCAAAAACTCAATGGGAATTTCAGAATGAATAGTATTTCAGCTGAGCCTAAAAATTAAGGCATGAGGAGGGAAGAGCTGGTGATGAAGCTTACAATGCAGAAAGACTGGAGATGAAACAGGAAGATCTTTCAGTGCTATGCTAAACTCTTTGAACAGGAATAGGAAATCTGGGGAAGGCAGTTAAATAGGGCAGTAGCAGGAAGAAATCCATGGACCAAAGAAAGCTGCATGGCACAGTAAATATCCTAATTGTCCTGTTCAAACTGATGATTTAGTGTCCACAGATCTCTGAATTAAGACTAAACCACTACAATAAACAAAGATGCCATAACAAATCTTCATACGTTTTAATTAAGTGGTATTGAGACCCTCTACAAGCCCTCGAAACCACCCACATCAGAAGAGTGAAACAAATTAAAAGGCTTCAATAACATATGCAAAAAAATACAAAATGTGCTTCTATGAATTTCAGTGAATAAAAAGCAAACATCCAAAGTGAAAAATATAAGTCCACAGGCTAAAGATTGTAAAAAGCAAAAATCACTACACAATAATATTCCAAATGCCCTCTTGTGATTGCAACTTCAGTTTACAAGGACAAACCAACACTGAGATTAAAAATAAGACATTAAAGAAAAAACAACAACAAAAAATACTACCTTCTAATTATTCTAAAACACAGGAAAATAATGGACAACTACACCCTTTGGACAAGTGGTAAAATGGCTGTAAATCTTAAGGATGGTAAAAATGTATGACTTTACATTTCTTTTCCTCCAATCTTACTTTTAGCTCCAAACTGTTGAATTCATTCATATTTTCTTTAAATGCATTTAGAGTTCTTAAAAAAATTATTTGATATGTAAGTTTCTTGCTCAATAGCTACATTTGATTCTTCAGGAAGTGATTTTTACAGCTCAAAGAAACAACATGCTAAAAGGAAAATCTCTGCCTGAAACAAGATACTATAATGACTGGTATTTCATGTGGGCTTTTAGAAGTCTGAATGCCAAAGCACCACAACTTTATGCATGTTCATGAACCACCAATAGGATATTTTTGAAGGCCCACCTTCTAAGAAAGAAAATGTCACAAAGACAAAACAGCCTGGAATTCAGACAGCTTTGTTTGTGTTTGTTCTACAAATTAAAGGTCTGCTCATTCATAAACTGTACTGATTATACCTTAAGGATAGAAGGAGAAGGTAGCTATCTTTATTTACTCAGAGTTAATACACCATGAGAGGTAGCAGGTGATGAATCAAGTGCTTGGGCTCCGACCACCCATGTGGGACAACTGAATAGAGTTCTTAGCATTGGCCTTGGTCAGTCCTGGTAGTTTTAGTAATTTGAAGAACGTACCAATGGATGGAAAAGCTAGAGTGTTCTCTCTCCTCTCACCACCTGCCTCTCATAGTGGATGAAAAATAAAGCATTTTCCTTAAAAAAAAAAAAGTTAAACTTAAAAATAAATTACATTTTCTTAATCTTTGAGGGAGGTAGACTAATGCAAGAGGGTCTGTTCTTGGCAATCCGCCTGATACATGGAAGATGCAGGGACTGAACCTATATCTGATTAAAGCTCCATGATCTTTACTGCAGCAACAGCTACCACATGCTTCAGTGTGAACATTTAAATCAAGAACAATACACTTAATATAAGCTACCACTAATTGCTAGTTAATCATATTGGTCGTCTTTCAAAAGCATTTACCCTCTACTTCTTTGTAGCATTTACCATAAATTATTTAGATCTGTCTTACTCACGGTTAAATTACAATGCCTTAAATGTGGAAAATACTGAATGAATAAGTGAATGCATAAATAATCTTAAACAACCATAAGATTTGAATTAATCTTTAGTTTTTTCCATGAGGTAATTAAGTGACTTCATTTTTATTTTTTTTCCCCGAAAGAAACCTTTTATTTAAGGAATATAAACTTCTTGCATTTCGAATACAACTTTAGGAACACAGTGATTTTTTTCTTTTTTTCTTTTTTTTTCTTTTTTTTTTTTTGGACAGGCAGAGTGGACAGTGAGAGAGACAGAAGGGTCTTCATTTTCCGTTGGTTCACCCCCCCAGTGGCCGCTGTGGCCAGTGCGCTACGGCCAGCGCACCACACTGATCCGAAGCCAGGAGCCAGGTGCTTCTCTGGAACACAGTGATTTTTTCCACTGTACCCGATCTCCCAGCCACACTTCCACCCCTCTCTCTCCTCCCTCACCGAATTCTCCATCTTATTTTTTACTAACATCTATTTTAAATTAACGTTATAGACAGGAGATTAACTCTATACTAAGTAAAGAGTTCAACAAATTGTATGAAAAAAAGAAAATGTTCCTCAAAAGTCGAGACAAGGGTTGTTCAAAGTCATTGCATCTTGAGGTTAATTTCACTTTTTTTTTGCATTTTTTGGAGAAACAATTAATTTTAAGAAGAATTCAAGAATGATACATCTTTTGCAAGTGACATAACCATAACTGAGACAGAAGAATATCCACTTAATACACTAAAAAAGTAAATCCTTGAGAACAACTTTTACTATTAATTCTCATAATACAACTCTGAAGACAGAGGCCTTGCAGAGGTCTCTCTTATTCTCACTCTTATTATTTACTAAGATCTATTTTCAATTACTCTTATACACACATAATTAAATCTATGCTAAGAGCTCCATAAATCAGTCAAAAAAAAAAAAAATGTTCCTCAACAGTCAAGACAAGGGCTGTTTAGAGTACCATGGCATCTCAAAGTGTCAATTTCACTTCTACAAATTGCCTTTTAAGTGCTCAACTAGTTATCACAGGTCAGGGAGTATATATATGTTATTTGTTCCTTTGGGACTGGCTTATTTCACTAAGTATGTTATTTTCCAAACCTATCCATTTTGTTGCAAATGACCAGATTTCATTTTTTGTTCCTGCTGTGTAGTATTGCATGGTGTATACATCCCATAATTTCTTTATCTAGTTTTCAGTTGGGCATTTGGGCTGATTCCATGTCTTAGCTATTGTTAATTGAGTTGCAATAAACATGAAGGTACAGATAACTCTTTCATATGCTGATTTCATTTCCCTTGGGAAAACTGACAGAAGTAGGATGGTTGAGTCATATGATAAGTCTAGAAGTCACATTTCTGAGGTATCTCCAAACTGTTTTCTATAATGCCTTTACCAGTTTACATTCACACAAACAATGGATTAGGGCACATTTTTGACTACATCCTCACCAGCATTTGTTGCTTTTTGATTTCGGTATAACAGCCATTCTAATGGGGGTGAGGTAAAACGTCATTGTGGTTTTGACTTGCATTTCCTTGACCCTAGTAACTGTCAGCATTTTTTCATGTTACTGACTGTTGGCCATTCTGATAAATGTCTGTGTAAGTCCACTGCTTCACTGGGTTGTTATTGAGTCTCTTGAGCTCTTACATATTCTGGTTGTTAATCCTTTACCAGTTGTCTAGTTTGCAAATAACTTCTCCCATTCTGTTGGTTGCCTCTTGACTTTCCTGTTGTTTTGCTTTTTTTGTTGTTGCTGTTGTTTTGTTTTGTTTTGTTTTTCCAGTACAGAAGCTTCTCAATTTGATGTAATTCCATTTGACAATTTTGGCCTTGATTGCCTGTATATCTGGGATCTTTTCCAAGAACTCTCTGCCAATGCCAATGTCTTGCAGGGTTTCCCTAATATTCTCTAATATGTTGATTGTGTTGGGTCATAGATTTAGACCTTTAATCCATGTTGAGTAGATTTTTGTGTGAGGAGTAAGGTAGGAGTCTTGCTTCATACTCCTGCATGTGGAAAGCCAGTTTACCCAGCACCATTTGTTGAAGAGAGGATCCTTGCTCCAGAGATTAATTTTAGCTCCTTTGTCAAAGATAACTTGGTTGTAGATGCTTGGATTGATTTCTGGCATTTCTACTCTGTTCCACTGAACATCTGTTTTTGTACCAGGACCACACTGTTTTGATTATACCTGCCCTGTAGTCTGTCTTAGAATCTGGTATTGTGATGCCTCCAGATTTGTTTCTGATGTGTAAGATTGCTTTAGCTATTTGAGGTCTCCTGTGTTTTCATATGAATTTCGGCATCATTTTATCTATATCTGAGAAGAATGTCTTTGGTATTTTGATTGGTATTACATTGAATCTGTAAACTGCTTTCAGTAGTATGGACATTTTGATGATATTGATTCTTCTAATCCATGAACATGGAAGATTTTTCATTTTTTTTAGTGCCTTCTTCTATTTCTTTCTAAATGTTTTGTAATTCTCATCCTAGAGATCTTTGACATCTTCGGTTAAATTTATTCAAGGCCTTTGATTTTTTTTTGGAAGCTACTGTGAATGGGATTGATCTTAGAAGTTCTTTCTCAGCCGTGCCATTGTCTGTGTATACAAAGGCTGTTGATTTTTTTATGTTGATTTTATATCCTGCTACTTAATCAAACTATTTTATGAGTTCCAGTAGTCTCTTAGTGGAGTCTTTTGGATCCCCTATATACAAAATCATGTCATCTGAAAATAGAGATAGTTTGACTTCCTCCTTCCCAATTTCTATCTCTTTGGTTGTTTTTTCTTCCTTAATTGGCTCTGGCTAAAACTTTCTGGACTACACTGAATAGCAATGGTGAGAGTGGGCATCCTTGTCTGGTTCTGGGACCTCAGTCAGGATGCTTCCAATATTTCCATATTCAACAGGATGCTGGCCACAGGTTTGACATAAATTGCCTTGATTGTGCTGAGGAATGTTCCTTCTATACTCAATTTGCTTAGAGTTTTCATCATTAAAGGGTGTTGTATTTTATCAAATTCTTTCTCAAAATCTATTGAGATAATCATATTGTTTTTGTTCTTCAGTTAACATGATGTATCACATTGATTGTGCTCATTCATGAGCATGTTGTTCAGTTTCCATGCATTTGCCTATGTTTAGAGATTCTTAACTTGTTGATTTACAATTTCATTCCACTGTGGTCTCAAAAGATGCCTGATGTGATTTTGATTTTTTGAATTTGTTGAGTCTTGCTTTAGGGCCTAACAGCTGGTCAATCCTAGAGAGAGTTCCATGCATTGTTGAGAAGAATGTGTATTCTGTAGTGGTCTGATGGAAAGTCCTGTAGATATCTGATAGGCCCATTTGGTCTACAGTTTTGATTAACTCTGTTGTTTCCTTGCTGATTTTCTGATGGTTTATCTGTCCACTGCTGAAAGTACCAGGGTATTATTTCAGTCTATGTCTCCCTTTAGATCCAACAACAATTCCTTTTTTTTTATTTGACAGACAAGAGTTAAATAATGAGAGAGAGACAGAGAGAAAGGTCTTCCTTCCGTTGGTTCACCCCCCAAATGGCCACCACAGCCAGAGCTACACTGATCCAAAGCCAGGAGCCAGGTGCTTCTTCCTGGTCGTCCACATAGGTGCAGGCGCCCAAGCACTTGAGCCATCCTCCACTGACTTCCTGGGCCACAGCAGACAGCTGGACTGGAAGAGGAGCAACTGGGACTAGAACCTGGTGCCCATATGGGATGCCGGCACCGCAGGCAAAGGATTAACCAAGTGAGCACGGCGCCAGCCCCAACATTTCCTTGAAATAGTCTGGTGTCATGCAATTACGTGCACATATGTTTATATCAATCACATCTTCCTTCTGAATTGATCCCTTAATCATTACATAATGCCTGCCCTTCTCTGTCTCTCTCAACAGTATTTATGTTAAAATTCTATTTTATCTGATATTAGGATAGCTATATCAGCTCTTTTTTTGGTTTCTGTAAGTTAGAATATCTTTTTCTATCCTTTCACTTTCAGTCTCTGTGCATCATTGTTAATGAGATGTGTTTCTGGTAGTCAGCAAATAGATGGGTTTTGTTTTCTAATCCATTCAACCAGTCTGTGTCTATTAATTGCAGAGTTGAGGCCATTTACATTCAAGGTGACTACTGATGATTAAGGACTTTGCCCTGCCATCTTTCCATAAATATTTCTATTTTTTACTTTGGATTTCCTTTGTGCTTTGGGAGATTTTCTGCCTTCACCTTCTTTCATAGTGATGACCATGTTTCTGTGTTTCTGTGTAAAGTACATCCTTAAGCATCTTTTGTAGGGCTGGACAGCTGGTGACAAATTCTTACAATTTCTGTCTGTTATGAAAGGTATTTATTTCACCTTCATTCGTAAATGAGAGCTTTGCAGGTTACAGTATTATGGGTTGACAGTTTTTTTTTTTTTTTTCTCTTAAGACTTGGAATCTATCTTGCCATTCTCTCCTAGCCTGTAGGGTTGCTGATGAGAAAAACATGGTGAGCCTAATTGGAGATCCTCTGAAAGTAATCTGGTGTTTCTCTTGTGCACATTTTAGAATCTTTTATTTATGTTGTACTTTGGAGAGTTTGACTATACTGTGTCACGTTGAAGATCTTTTCTGGTCATGTATTTTAGGAGTTCTATTTGCATCCTGTACTTTGACATCCCTTTCCTTCTCTAGATTAGGGAAGTTTTCTGTTATTTCACTAAAAAACCTTCTAATCCTGTCTCTCTTTCAACACCTTCAGGAACTCCTATAATCCCTATGTTGGGTCATTTGATAGTATCCTCTAGATCTCCAAGAGTGTTTTTTAATTTTCTAATATCTTCTTCTTGTTCTTGGTTTGACTGTAAAACTCCCTGCAATTTGTCTTCTAAGTCATATATTCTTTCTTCTGCTTCACCAATTCTATTGTTAAGGCTTTCCACTGCATTTTTTATTTGTTCTATTGAATTCTTCATTTCTAATATTTCATTATCCTTTATCTTTAACATCTCAATTTCGTGGGAGAAATTTACTTTCATCCATGTACAGATTTCATTAGTTCGTGGATTTGCTTCTGATTAGTTCCCTAAGTAATCCTACAATCAATTTTTTGAGTTCCATTTCTGGCATTTCTTCAATCTCTTCATCTTCACATTCTAGTACTGAAGTGTTGTGTTCTTTTGAGGGCATCATACTATCTTCCTTATTCTTATTTCTTTAATTGCCGATTTATTATTCTGCATGTGTGGAGATACTCATTGGTTTCTTCTTCTTCTTCTTTTTTTCCTATGATGGTTTTTATCTTTGGACTATTCCTCTGTGGATTAGTGGAGTGTCTGTGTCTTCAGTGAATTCCTATAGATGTGGTGGGTGTGGCAGGGAGCTCTGTTCATGCTCCAGGGTGAAGGGAGTGTTCAAGGTGACACCCAGGTTGGGTGTGGCAAATCTCTTTTTTTATTCAGAGGGGAGGTTTGTTCCATTCTGTAGGAATAGTCTCAGCTCAGCTCCTCTCCTCAAAGGAGACAAGTGCTTAAGCACTTGCCCCAGTTGGGCATGATATTCGTCCACACTGCCACATGAACCACACAAAGGATCTGTGCAGTATTTGGTGTAAGCACAGATTCCACAGCAATGACTCTCACTAGGGAATCAGAGAGCCCAGAACGCATGGAGCCTACCAAAGTGACTGCCCAAAGTCCCAGCCACACCCAGAGCCTTCCTACACAGCCACAGCCTCAGCACCCAAGCCGCCCACAGTCACAGCACCCAGCCCCGTCAGTCTTCCCCATCACTCGGGCGTCTCTGCGCTGCTGCTTGCTGGGCATGTGGACGTGAGCTGGTGCAGCTACTACATATGTCCAAAATGGTGCCCACCCTCTATTGGCTTATTACAGGATGCCAGCTGCAGGGTGGTCTGGGAGAGAAAAAAATGAGCCTACCCGCTTTTTTTTCACCTCTAGTTTGGCAGGTACACTGTCCCCCATAGGGCACCAAGCCGCATTCCCACCAGGGTCTTCTCGCAGCTTTATCACCAGTGGCTTGTGCTGCTGCAGACTGGTTTCACCTCACTCAAGAGTTGGTGCTGAAGTTCTCAGCTGCTGGCATCCTGAGTTGTGCATGTGTGTACCCCCCACGTAGGTCCACAGTGTCCCTCTAATTTGTGTAGAGTTTCTTCTGCCATAGATCTAAGTGACAGTTCCATCACTCAGCAGCTGCAAGCATTGCCAAATTACTAATCTCTGGCACTGTTTCTTTATCAGTATAGGTAATAACATCTAGAATGCAGGACTATTGCAAAGAACTAAAACAGGAAAGAATCATAAGCTGTATCTGCCAGCCAGCCGACAACAGTATATTACCTACTGTCATTACATTTCATGTATACACTTTAAAACAACACCAAAAGGGGGGAGAGGGGCACACTAAAAATACCTAACCTTCTCAACCACAACTGCAATCTCCTAGTTTTTTTTTTTTTTTTAAGTATTTCTCCTCTTTTATCTGTACAGATAGATGCCTGCCCATTAGAATAACTACCAAAATTGCCTGTAGTTACAGGGTAAGAGAAATATGACAACCAAGTCTGTTCTAAAAGTATACAAAATGATCAGAACTACTGCAGCACAGGTATAATCAAAATGTTTAATAATGCAGTTTCTTCCAAAATAATACTATCAAGTTCTGTCCAGGACAAGTATATTAGTACAAGGCTTTATAGCACAGATGGTACGTACATCTTCTCCACATTCCAGACTACGAGCCTGGAGGACAGATGCATGATAATCTTTCTTCTATATACTTTGTATATCAGGGTAAACACTCGATGTATTTTTAAAGACAGAATCAATGATTAACTTATGCAAATTTTCTATATTTAAAAAAGAAGAAAACAACTAACCTTTAACCATTACCTGAAAATCATTTTCATTAATCTAGGTACTGTATGCCTTTAACATACTAGGAACTGCACTGAAAGTAGAATTTTTCCAGAAACAACAAAGACAATTCTGATAATCAAAAAACACAAACGTAAAGATGGGGGCCGGCACCACGGCTCACTAGGCTAATCCTCCGCCTTGCGGAGCCAGCACTCTGGGTTCTAGTCCCAGTCAGGGCGCCGGATTGTGTCCCGGTTGTCCCTCTTCCAGGCCAGCTCTCTGCTGTGGCCAGGAAGTGCAGTGGAGGATGGCCCAAGTGCTTGGGCCCTGTACCCCATGGGAGACCAGGAGAAGTACCTGGCTCCTGCCATCGGATCAGTGCGGTGCGCCGGCCACGATGGCCATTGGAGGGTGAACCAATGGCAAAGGAAGACCTTTCTCTCTGTCTCTCTCTCTCACTGTCCACTCTGCCTGTCAAAAAAAAAAGAAAAGAAAAGAAAAAGAAGAAGAAGGGAAGACAGACATTAGAGACACAGAGCACAGGCTGATGAATGTTTTGACCGATGGGAACACAGAACTATGAAAGATATTAGCAGAATGGCTCAATCCAATCACTTCGAGGTCAAATAAGGAATATATAAGTTAAGATTTATTGTAAGGTTTTCAACATTAAGTATTATGTGATCAGTTCTGGTTGAGAAAAGATAACTCTGGCTGCCTGATGGGGAGCAGCAATAGGGCAGAAGAACCTCTCAGGAGTCAGGCCTTCAGATGCCTGACTGATCCATGAGACAGACTTAAGTGATAGCTATCTAACCATGCTTAATCGACTCAGTGAGTGGCAAGTTAACAAGTTGCTTCAAACCACTTTAATTTTTGTTAAATTAATAAGCAGCAATAGAGTATCAGGGTGCATGGATTTAAGGGAAGCAATTACCAAATTAGTCACTTGCCTCCGTATTAATGAGCCTCTTTTAGGGTCAGCCTACTACATATATAATTTCCCTTTGAACCATAATACTTGTGTAAGACAAGAGCTTCTGAGGGCCAGCATCACAGTGCAGTAGACTAAGCCATAGACTGCAATGGTATTCTCTCATATGAGCACACCACTTCTGCTCCACTTCCAATTTAGCTGCCTCCTAATGTGCCTAGGAAAACCAGAAGAAGATGGCCCAAGCACTTGGGCCCCTGTCACCCTGTGAGAAACTAGGATGGAGTTTGAGAATCCTGGCTTTGGTTTGGCCCAGCCCTGGCTATTTGCTGTTTATAGCCATTTATCCGAGAAGTGAACCAGCAGAATGCACTCACTTGCTCTATCTCTCCCTCTCTCTCTCTCTCTAATGCTGTCTTTCAGATAAATATTTTTTTAAAGAACTGTTAGCTATATTTTTGTAAAAAAGAAAGTACTTCTGAAGAGTTTTCCTCAATTCACTGACTTTTTAAAAGATTTATTTATTTATTTATTTAAAAGGTAGAGTTACAGAAAGAGAAGAAGAAACAGAGAAAGAGAGAGCGAGCTTCCATCAGCTGGTTCACTTTCCAAATGGTCACAATGGCCAGGACAGAGCCAGGGCAAAGCCAGGAGCCAGGAGTTTCTTCCAGGTCTCCATCATGGATGCAGGGTCCAGGAACTTGTACCACCTTCCATTGCTTTCCCAGGCATATTAGCAGGGAGCTAGACTGGAAGTGGAGCAGCCCGGCCTCGAACTGGCACCCAAATGTGATGCCAACATGGGCAGGCAACAGCTTAATATGCTACACCACAACATTGTCTCGGATCTATCTTTTTTTTTTTTTTTTTTTTTTTGACAGGCAGAGTGGACAGTGAGAGAGAGAGACAGAGAGAAAGGTCTTCCTTTGCCGTTGGTTCACCCTCCAATGGCCATCGCGGCCGGCGCGCTGCAGCCGGCGCACCGCGCTGATCCGATGGCAGGAGCCAGGTACTTCTCCTGGTCTCCCATGGGGTGCAGGGCCCAAGTACTTGGGCCATCCTCCACTGCATTCCCTGGCCACAGCAGAGAGCTGGCCTGGAAGAGGGGCAACCGGGACAGAATCTGGCACCCTGACCGGGACTAGAACCTGGTGTGCCGGTGCCGCAAGGCGGAGGATTAGCCTAGTGAGCCGCGGCGCTGGCCGATCTATCTTCTTATAGGACTATCTTTTTTAACATGATCCTTCCATCTTCTCTACAGTTTTCCTTTCTCTTTTGGCTAATATTATATCCATGTTCATCTACCCATATCTGCAGTTAAATGTGTCCCCATGTTCTAGGGTTGAACTCCAGCTCTATCCCCACGCTGGCCCCTTAAATCATATTAGCATGCACTTTGACTTCCCAAGAGTCAGATATTCCTCTATGCCCGGCTTACATTTCAAAAGGAATATCTACTTGCTTAGCCACACTTTGCAAAGTATTAAAAGCACCACATACCTACACATAAAATACAAGTACTCCACACTGTATCTCAAGGGGTTAATTCTACAAATTCTCTAATCAACTCCCTAGAGGCAAAAGTTAGCTTTTAAGCTTTTGATACACTGTACTTCTTTAATTCATATGCCAATTCATTCACCTATAGTGATTGTCCAGGACACTAGATAGCATTGCAAGTAGAGAATAATGACTAAAGCCAAACCCTGGCCTCAGTGATGTTGGTAGAATAAATAGATTTAAAGAAAACTCATGATACAATTTGATAAATGAATATGAAATCACAGACAATCAACAAAATTGGGAGTAAAACTTCTTATTGCCACAAATTTGGCAAGAAGTTAATATCATCTTTCTCACTGATATAATGCATCAACAGCACTCTTGTCATGATACACTTCCTCTACTTATAGTCTGGCTATTCCTTGTAGACCCAACGTTAACTAACCACCTACATTTAGAAACTCACCAGGCTGAGGTTCAACTTCTACTTAGAATGTAAAAAGCTGCAAGAGAATGGTCCTTGCCTTGGCCCTTAACAATGAAAAAAAAAAAGTTGGATAATCTATTTTTTTTACCTTATCAGACAGCTGAGGTCATAAAACCAGGCAGACCAAATCCTTCAGAGTGATAACCCATTCAAAAACACAGATGGGATCCAAGAATTTCTTAACTTTGGGAAAGCACAGAAGTGGCAACCATAGAAAAAATTAAAAGAAAATAATCAAAATTTAAACAAATTCTTAGAGGCCAAATGCAGAACAATAGCTCAAAATGTGCGCAAGAGGGTAGGCATTTGCCTTAGGATTAAGACGCCAATGTCCCAAATTTTATTCCCAGCCCTGACTCCCAAATTCCAGCTTCTGCTAATGCAGACCCTAGAAGGCAGTAGTGATGGATAAACTAGTTGGGTCCCTGACACCTGTGTGGGAGACCTGGATTGAGGTCTGGGCTCCAGACTGGCCTGGCCCAGCCATACTGGTGATGGGGAGCTGGAAAATCACTCAGGATGGAAGATCTCTGTCTCACAAAGAAAACAAATAAATACAGTAAAAAAGAATTCATCAGAGAACACACCCACTTACCAACTACTTTCTACAAGGCCTCCAATGTGAGTGTTTAAGAAAGAATGGGGGAGGAGCAGAAAAGTTGGGAGAGCTACCATCTGGTACAGGTGGCAGGAAAAATAAAAACTCTGCTTTGGTACCAGACATTCTCTCACATAAAACAAAAACCAGCTGCCATTTGGTCAGAAAAAATAATTCTCAAAATCAGCACCCTGCTCCACCTGCCCTGGGATCCAGCTATAGGATTGGAAGGAAAGCCATAGATCGATCACCTGCAGGTGTCAGTGGTGGGCATGAAGAGGACAGAGATAAAAACCAACCCCTCCCCACACTGTCACACATGCCAGACAAACATTTCCATCTGTTGCTTGAGGAAGGGGGCCGGGGGGGAACAGCTTGCTAAGGGACTGCACTGATACAAAGGTCTCCACTCAATAAAATAAGCTTCCACTGGAAGAAGAGCAAACTAAACCCAAGTAAACAGAGGAAGGAAATAATAAGGAGCAGGTTCTCAATTGGGAAAAATTAATAAAACAAGAAGCTGGCTCTTTGAAAAGTTCACTAAAATCAATAAGCCTTTGCATCCCACTGCTGCCACAAAACAAAGCCAAACAAAACAAAACAAAAACACAACAACCCAGCCCTGGCTGTTGGGAACATTTGGGGAGTGAACCAGCAAATGGAAAGTTTGCTTGTTTTATGTGTGTGTGTTAGCCTTTCAAAAAAATGAAAATTAAAAAAAGTACATAAAGACATAGTAATACAGGGAATAAGAATGACATCACCACAGATTCTACATTGATTAAAAGAGTAAAAGAATATTATCAACAGCTTTACCCTAATAAACCTGATAATTGAGATAAGTCAGGCAATTTCCTTAAAAGATACAAACTACCAAAGCCCCATGAAGAAGAAAAAGGTGGCATGAATAGCCCTCCAATTTTCATAAAGAATCTGACTCACAGCTTAAAAAGTCTCAAAGAGCTTTAGGCTGCAATGGCCTCATTGTGATTCTACCAAACCTGGAGGCAAAATAACGTTAATCCTACACAAGCTGTTCCAGCATAGAGCAAACCTCAGTTTATTAACCCAATAACCAAAACCAAACAGTTTTTTTTTTCAAGACAGGAAAACAATATGTCAGCATTCCTTACACATAAGTTTGTTACAAAATAGTAACAACTGGAATCTATCAATATCTAAATAGGATACCACAAGATCACCAAGTGTGGATCATCCCAGGAATGCAAACTGGCTTCACAGCTGAAAATAATTCAACGTAATTCATTACATTAACAGACTAAAAAATACAGCTATGAGGTCATCCCAATAGACAAAAACTATTTCAAGGGGCCAGCACTGTGGCACAGTGGGTTGAGGCTCTGGCCTGAAGTGCCAGCATCCCATATGGGTGCCAGTTCTAGTCCCGGCTGCTCCTCTTCTGTTCCAGCTCTCTGCTATGGCCTGGGAAAGCAGTGGAAGATGGCCCAACTCCTTGGGTCCCTGTACCCACGTGAGAGACCCAGAAGAAGCTCCTGGCTCCTGGCTCCTGGCTCCGGACTGGCACAGCTCTGGCCATTGTGGCCATCTGGGGAGTGAGCCAGCAGATGGAAGACCTCTCTCTACCTCTCTCTGTAATTCTGTCTTTCAAATAAGTAAAATAAATCTTTAAAAAACTATTTTAAAATATTAAACATTATGATAAAAATTCTCAGAAAAATACCAGTAAAAGGAAACTTTCTCAATCTGAAAAAGAGCTTCTATCAGAAACTTATTTATAATGCCACAATCAATGGTAAAACAGTGATCAAGAACATTGTGATTAGGAACAATAAAAAAAGAACTTTTTGAAAATTTTATTTAATGTATACAAATTGAATGTATTTCATTTATACAGATATAGGAACATAGAGATACTTCCCACTCTACCCTCCTTCCCGCCTACGCTCCCCCACTTCTTCCTCTTCCCTTCCCTATTTCTACTCTTAATTTTTACATAGATCTATTTTCAGTTTAATTCATATACATAATGTCTATTGACACTGTAGTGGGAGGTCCTAGGAAGTACAAAAAGAGATAGAAAAGGAAATGTAAATATAATTAGTTTGGAAAGAACAAAGCCCAACTCTGTGCACTCAGAAACAAAATGAGCTAGAAAACCTCAAGTGATCAACAAAAGAGCCACTCGAAATAAGTGCATCTAGAAAAATTACTGGATATATTACAATCAACTGTATTGCTATGTTACAGGACAAAAAAAAAAACAGAAAATGATACCTAAATAATATTCAATAGCATCAAAAAATACGAATGGATATATTCAATAAATGTATACAAAAACTATGTATCAAAACCTGCTAAAAATTTTTTTTCCTTTCAAACTTTTATTTAATGAATATAAATTTCCAAAGTACAGCTTATGGATTACAATGGCTTCCCCCCCATAACGTCCCTCCAACCTGCAACCCTCCCCTTTCCCACTCCCTCTCCCCTTCCAGTCACATCAAGATTCATTTTCAATTCTCTTTATATACAGAAGATCAGTTTAGCATACATTAAGTAAAGATTTCAACAGTTTGCTCCCACACAGAAACATAAAGTGAAAAATACTGTTTGAGTACTAGTTATTGTGGGGAGCAACTGGGAGCAACTTGGACTAGACTGTTACTGGAATTAAGACTTATTCTATGCATCTGCTCTCCCACAATATGGCGCTGGGAGAGGAGCAAACAGCTTCTACCCAGCTGCCTCTCACCAACTTGACAAGCTGCAGGACCTGCTCCTGATTGGAGGAGAGCAGAGTACTCGGCGTGTGGGTAGCAGAGTTGGGATTGGTGGTTGAGGATTATAAAGGAGGAGAGAGACAACATGCACCAGGAACATCTATCTGAAGGAACATCTAAGGGGAACACCTGTGCAGCCCCCGAGAGAGCCGGCCGGCGGTATGCTGCTCCCCCGCGGAAGTGGGGAAAGTGGCTAGGGGTAACCGCCCTTCCACGGAGATGGAAAGGACGGTAGCCAACCCGGGAAGGGCCGAGCAGACAAAAGAACAGCGCAGGGTCCTGTGTCGTTCCTCCACGAAGACAGGGAGCGACAGTTATAGCATTAAATCTCAATGTACAGCACACTAAGGACAAAGATCCTACATGAGGAGTAAGTGCAGAGTGACTCCTGTTGTTGACTTAACAAATTGACACTCTTGTTGATGGCATCAGTAATCACCCTAGGCTCTTGTCATGAGCTGCCAAGGCTATGGAAGCCCCCTGAGTTCACTCACTCTGATAATATTTAGACAAGGCCATGGTCAAAGTGGAAGTTCTCTCCTCCCTTCAGAAAAAGGTACCCCCCTTTTTTTTTTTTTTTTTTTTTTTTTTTCGCCCAGAGTGTCTTGGTTTTCCATGCCTGAAATACTCTCATGGGCTCTTCAGCCAGATCTGAATGCCTTAAGGGCTGATTCTCAAGCCAGAGTGCGGTTTAGGACATCTGCCATTCCATGAGTCTGCTATGTATCCCACTTCCCATGCTGGATCGTTCTCTCCTTTTTAATTCTTTCAGTTAGTATTAGCAGACACTAGTCTTCTTTATGTGTTCCTTTTGACTCGTAATCCTATCATTATGATAAACTGTGAACTGAAACTGATCACTCTGACTAGTGAGATGGCATGGTACATGCCACCTTGATGGGATTGAATTGGAATCCCCTGGTACGTTTCTAACTCTACTGTTTGGGGCAAGTCAGCTTGAGCATGTCCCAGATTGTACGTCTCCTCCCTCTCTTATTCCCACTCTCATATTTAACAGGGATCACTTTTCAGTTAAATTTAAACACCTAAGAATAACTGTGTGTTAAAGAGTTCAACCAATAGTATTAAGTAGAACAACAACAACAACAACAACAAAAAAAACTAAAAGGCATAAAGTATTAAGTTGTACATTGTCAGGACAAGGGTTGATCAAGTCATTGTTTCTCAGTTTCCTTTTCACTTCAACAGGTTTCCTTTTTGGTGCTTGGTTAGTTTTCACTGAGCATGGAGAACATATGATATTTCTCCGTTTAGCATTGGCTTATTTCACTCAGCATGATATGTTCCAGATTCCTCAATTGTGTTGCAAATGACCAGATTTCATTGTTTTTTACTGCTGTATAGTATTCTATAGAGTACATATCCCATAATTTCTTTATCCAGTCTACTATTGAGGGCATTTGGGTTGATTCCAGGTCTTAGCTATTGTGAATTGAGCTGCAATAAACATTAAGGTGCAGACCGTTTTTTTTGTTTGCTAATTTAATTTCCTTTGGGTAAATTCCAAGGAGTGGGTTGGCTGGGTTGTATGGTAGGGTTATATTCAGGTTTCTGAGGAATCTCCAGACTGACTTCCATAGTGGCTCGACCAGTTTGCATTCCGACCAACAGTGGGTTAGTGTTTCTTTTTCCCCACATCCTCACCAGCATCTGTTGTTGGTAGATTTCTGAATGTGAGCCATTCTAACAAGGGTGAGGTGAAACCTCACTGTGAGGTGTTTTTTTTTTTGTTTGTTTGTTTGTTTGTTTTTTTGCATTTCCCTATGGCTAGTGATCCTGAACAATTTTTCATGTGTCTGTTGGCCATTTGGATTTCCTCTTTTGAAAAATTTCTATTGAGGTCCTTGGCCCATCTCTTAAGTGGGTTGAATGTTTTGTTGTTATGGAGTTTCTTGATTTCTTTGTAGATTCTGGTTATTAATCCTTTATCTGTTGCATAGTTTGCAAATATTTTTTCATTCTGTTGGTTGCCTCTTCACTTTCCTGTCTTTTGCAATACAGAAACTTCTCAATTTGATGTAATCCCAATTGTTAATTTTGGATTTGACTGCCTGTGCCTCCAGGGCCTTTTCCAAGAGGTCTTTGCCTGTGCCGATATCTTGAAGCGTTTCTCCAATGTTCTCTAGTAATTTGATGGTGTCAGGTCGTAGATTTAGATCTGTAATCCATGTTGAGTGGATTTTTGTGTAAGGTGTAAGAAAGGGGTCTTGCTTCATGCTTCTGCACGTGGAAATCCAGTTTTCCCAGCACCACTGATTGAATAGACTGTCCCTGCTCCAGGAATTGGTTTTAGATCCTTGATCAAATATAAGTTGGCTGTAGATGTTTGGATTGATTTCTGTTGTTTTTATTCTGTTCCACTGGTCTATCCATCTGTTTTTGTACCAAGACCATGCTGTTTTGTTTATAACTGCCCTGAAGTATGTCCTGAAATCTGATACTGCGACGCCTCCGGATTTGTTTTTGTTGTACAAGATTGCTTTAGCTATTTGAGGTCTCTTGTGCCCCCATATGAATTTCAGCATCATTTTTTCTAGATCTGAGAAGAATGTCTTTGGTATTTTGATTGGTATCGCATTGAATCTATAAATTGCTTTTGGGAGAATGGACATTTTGATGATATTGATTCTTCCAATCCATGAGCATGAGATATTGGTGCAGGCATCATGGCGGAGGGTGTGTGTGTGTGTGTGTGTGTGTATGACTCTACTTTTCTTTTTTTTTTTTTTTTGGACAGAGTGGATAGAGAGAGAGAGAGAGACAGAGAGAAAGGTCTTCCTTTTTGCCGTTGGTTCACCCTCCAATGGCTGCCACGGCTGGTGCGCTGCGGCCTGCGCACAGCGCCGATCCGAAGCCAGAAGCCATGTGCCTCTCCTGGTCTCCCATGTGGGTGCAGGGCCCAAGCACTTGGACTATCCTCCACTGCCTTCCCGGGCCACAGCAGAGAGCTGGCCCAGAAGAGGGGCAACCAGGAAAAAATCCGGCGCCCCGACTGGGACTAGAACCCGGTGTGCCGGCGCCGCTATGTAGAAGATTAGCCTAGTGAGCTGCGGTGTCGCCCAATGACTCTACTTTTATTTTTTTTTATTTATTTATTTTTTTTTTTGACAGGCAGAGTGGACAGTGAGAGAGAGAGACAGAGAGAAAGGTCTTCCTTTGCCGTTGGTTCACCCTCCAATGGCCGCCGCGGCCGGCGCGCTGCGGCCGGCGCACCGCGCTGATCCGATGGCAGGAGCCAGGAGCCAGGTGCTTTTCCTGGTCTCCCATGGAGTGCAGGGCCCAAGCACCTGGGCCATCCTCCACTGCACTCCCTGGCCACAGCAGAGGGCTGGCTTGGAAGAGGGACAACCGGGACAGAATCCGGCGCCCCGACCGGGACTAGAACCCGGTGTGCCGGCGCCACTAGGCGGAGGATTAGCCTAGTGAGCCGCGGCGCCGGCCCCAATGACTCTACTTTTAAATAAACATGAGAACTGGGGCCGGCACTGTGGCACAGAAGGTTAATCCTCAGCCTGTGGTGCGGGCATCCCATATAGGCACTGGTTCTAGTCCCAATTGCTCCTCTTCCAGTCCAGCTCTCTGCTGTAGCCTGGGAAAGCAGTGAAGGATGGCCCAGGTGGTTGGAACCCTGCACCAGCATGGGAGACCTGGAAGAGGCTCCTGGTTCCTTGCTTCGGATCAGCACAGCTCCAGCTGTTGTGGCCATTTGGGGAGTGGACCAACGGAAGAAAGACCTTTCTCTCTGTCTCGCTCTCTCTCACTGTCTGTAACTCTGCCTGTCAAATAAATAAATAAAATCTTTAAAAAATATAAAAAAAACATGAGATATCATCCCAGATTTCAGATGTTAACAGAATAAAGTAACTATTAGGAATGACTCTACATACATAAATTCAGGCACTTACATGAAATGAATCAGTGTTCTGAAACAACCAACCAACCAAAACTCATCTAGAATATAGATATAGTCCTATATCTATTAAAGGAATTAAGTTTTAAAGGAAAAAAAAAAACCTACAAATAAAACTCCCTACCCTGATAGTTTCACTGGAGAATTCTACCAAAGATTTAATGAAGAAATTGTGCTGCTATTACATAATGCTGTGTTCCACAACTGTGTGTCAATAACCATCACAATACTTATGCCAAAAATTCTAATAATACATTGAATATGTATTACATTTTACAAGTTAAAGACTTGTAATTTTCCATTTTGTCTCACCCTACAGCTCTATTTGGTAAACAAGCTACACACTATGATTTCCATTTTAAAGATGGGTAAAGGGACAGAGAGAGGAAGTAATTTATATGAGGTCACAAGGTTCAACGGCTTCCACAATATGACATGCACACAGGTTTGGAGAGAGGGAAGGCATTTTCTGTCATGGAACATTTCCTAAGCCAGACACTGCACTTAACAAAAGATAAACATGGTTCCTCCTGCAACTTATCCTGTCTACCTGGTAAAGCTGCTTGTTTAATAATTGGGTAAAAACAACTAAATGATGTAACAAAAATTACATTTCTCTTACTGAGACAATATTGTAATAATCTCCCCTTAAGCAAAGGAGGATGAATCTCAGCAAGTATCTAGAATAAAATCTAATATCTTAACTTTTTACAGAACAACATGTATGTAGATATTTTCTGAAGATGCACACACACACTGAATATGCACACACAGAAATATACATGTGCATCTATGCATATGCACAGTTACAATTTTGGAAAACATTAAGATACATTCAAACTGAAATTTCAAAATAGATACAATTTTTGAAGCACTGCTGTGTGACTAGGTCCAATAATGTTAAAACAATTCTTTAAGCCTAACATTAAAGAGTTACAAAGAACCCTCTACTAGCTTCTAGGGCAATGTCCATATTTCAAACAATTAATACAGATGCTCAGATGGAAATAGGTAAGTTGAATCTTCTCTCTCATTTTTCTATTACTAAAGCAACCATTCACTGAGAATTCTTCACAATTCTGGAACCTATCACTATCTATCAGGGCTCCATAACTTTTTACAAGTGTTCTTCAAAAGTTCATAGAAAATTGTACAAAAATATTTCGAAATCCAGTTTTTTTCATTAATATGCATTTTCCATGGACTTTAAGACATTGCATACAGAAACTAGAGATGTCAATCAACCCTATATACCTCAGAGGCTACTAAGACTTTAAATGAAGCAATGCACGAAAATGCTTTGGTAAAAGCACTGCACTTTGCGAATGCACTGTCTTTATCATCATTATTCAGTCCTATTTGTGCTCGATTGAATCGCTGAGGAACAGATGGTATTCTAGAAAATTAACTTTATACCAATAAATGTAGCTAGCATTTGCAAGCTTATATTAAAAATAAATACTTTTCTGCAATAAGCAAAGCAAAAGTTTAGATGAGAACATGGCTTACAAAAAAACAGAAAGAAGATTCCTATGACTTCCTTGTAAACTAGCCTTCAAATGACCTGATGTGGTAACAGCTGTGACCCATTCTCATTCAAGTCACAGACTTTCACAGACTTATGTATCTCTAAATCCTTGCTCTTCTGGCTCAAATATCCTTTTTCACCTTGTACATAGCAAGAAAACTCTTACTCATCCTTAAAGACCCAACGTAGAACATACCATCTTCTTTTGTTTTCCTTATTTCATCCAGGCTATTCATCATTTTCTCATCAGAGCTCCCGCACCACTTTCAGCATTCATGCATATCTTACAGTGAACACCTGTCAGTTACTAAGGTGCTCAGGATACAAAATGAGCAGACACGGTGCTGTTTACAGGGAGTTTATATTCCAGGAGGGAGAGACAGACAGTAAATGGATCATAGGACAGATGGTACAGGAGAGCTCTGAAGAAAACTCAACTGAGTAAGGAGGATAGCTGAGACAGACAAAAAGTCTGTGCTGCCATATAGCATTTATCACATTGTATATAGTTCTGCTGTAAATATCCTGGTAGAATACAGGGACTATTTCTTATTCACCATCACATTCTAAACAGTTAGCATAGCACATGACAAATCAAAATTGTAAAAGAGTATAACAGTAACAGTTGACATTCACTCAACGTCCTTACCTATCAGGTCATGAGTGCTTTGCAATGGTCAGCATATTTAATCTTCTCAACAACCCTGTGAAATGGTTATTTTTACTATACTCCACATTTTACCTAAATGAGTATATTTAGATAGTGAGAGGTTAAATCACACAGCTAATAAATGTGTGTGATGACACAGATTCAACTATAAGCAGTCTGATTTCTGAGGCCTCATTCTTAATCACTATGCAATACTGTCTTCTAGAAACAGTGGGCATTCAAGATCTTTTTGCTTCAAAACAAATTCTACACTTATGCTCTAAAATCTATCTAAAAATTTCCTACACAGGCTCACAAACAGATTTCTGATACCCTTGTAGAAAGAATAAGCAGGTCATTTCTGAATTCAAACATCAAACACTCTAAGGTCTCAGGGACATGAGGGAGTAAGCTCTGCTCTGGAGAGACAGCTAATGACCAAGAGAGACCAGACAGGTAGCAGAAACAGGCACCTAAACATGATTCCTTCACATTATGGAGCATTCACAAATGAAAAGTAAAGAATCATATAAATTCAGAGTATGAATCTGTTTTATATACTTTATACTATTTTGTTCCAAAGACTAATTACCTCAGATTTCAAAGTATAGAAATGCCTCCCACTCTTCCCCACAGCTGCCATAACAGGATTTTACTACACCACAATCTGACGGCAACTACAAGACCGTCTGGACAGCTGCAAACCACAACACATACTCATGGGAGCTCAATGTGTTTACTTGCCACAGTTCATCACGCTTTGGGTTCAGTAATATACAACAATGCAACTATAATAATTACCAGCTTGAGAAGGAGGTATTTTCAGACAGGTTTGACCACTATGCCATATGTTTAATAAACAGCCCATAAATACAATAAGCAGCTTTCAAATGTGGGCCAGGTATAAAGCATATTTAATTATAACATTTCAATGAAAATAAAAACATCAATTTTGACCTTTCTTTTTAATGGGAAGTAGGTACAGGAGACAGTGAGAAGAGGGAGTTATGAGACTGTTTAAAAATGCTATAAGGGGAGGGGGAGGGAAACAGTACCATGCTCAGGAACAGAACAGTGACAAAGTACCACTTGTTATTTGATGTAAAAAATTCTTTTCTAGATGCTCTGACAAGAAGAGCTTATGAAAAACAAAGGAATTAACATTTGCTGGGCACCTATTATATATCAATCACTAATTTAATATGCTCTACACAACTATTTCATTTACCACTCATTATGTACACTCACATTTTCCAACATCCTTACTAGCTGGTTAGTATTACCCCACTTTACAGATGCACAGTGTTGCAGAAATGAATTAACTTGCCCAAGTCCTCACAGCTAATAGCTACTTCAAGACCATTTGATAGCTACTCTATCAGACCACTTGTCCAAACAGTAAAATCATCATCTCACACAGCAAGCTTCTCCCTGGCTCTGATGCCACTTCCCGCCCACTCCAACACACATCCAAAAATTTAGAAGAAATAATGATTATGAAAAAAGATAACACACAGGCACAGTGGGGGCTATGGAAGTACAATGACAATATAAGCCTTTGGGAGCATATAACAGATAAAGAATTATCTTAGCCAAGGAAACAAGATTTCTTGTAGAAATCATCTGGTCATCAAGAGTTTATCTTTACCCTCCCTCTATTATACTATTAAGGTTTACAAAGGAAAAGCTAACCATTTCCTATTTCTAAGCCTAGCACTAGAGAATGCTCTATAATTTGACTGCTGATGCAGATGTAATTCTGTTACCAGATTCAAAACCAAAGACTGCACATATCTTTGCTAATTATTTTGTTCTCTACCCATGGAAAACCTTAGCCACCATAAATTCACCAGCCCAATCAGCAACTCTGAGGTTATATATTAATGCAATGTCCAGCAACATTAATATCTTTTATTTCAACTTTGCAAAACCAGGAGACCAGACAGAAAGAAGTGCCTCTCCAAGAGCTTTCTCCAAATCTGAAATGTATTTTCTCAGAGGGTATGCCTATTAGGGTTTTTATTGTTATGCTGAGTGCCACTCTCTGCCCATCCATCAGTATCAAAGAACAACAAGTTACATTTGAAATGCAAGCATACAACAGGATGAAAAATTGGAAAGGAAACTTTGGTTTTCTAGTTTGATACATTTTGTTCTCATTGGCAAGTACTCATAAAAGGTGATAGACTGAATACCCACCAAAGAAATGCTCACTACTTAATGTCTTCCTGAACAACCACGGCCTGAGCAGGGCCATTCCAAACAGGAAACATTCAGAAAGCACCATCTAAGTATTCACATACACTTTTGCAGCAAGTTTAACTGGTAAAAGTCACCGGTAAATCAATCTCAGAATATAGTCAAGAACATTTAAAATGTTGGTAACTTCTGTACTAGTTATTCAGCTTTTAGGAAACTTCTAAAGAAAGGATCTGAAAAGCTAGCAAAGACAGGAACACAGATTGACTACCAGGACGTTAACCTTTACTGAGCAGACATGAATAAGATTACAACCCAGAGTGATAAAGGCTGTCAGGGGTAAGCAAACTGCTCGAAGAGATGAGGACAAAACAGGGCACCCAATCTGGAAATGCAGTTTCCTCTAGGTGGTGAACCTAAGGTAAATCTCTGACTATAAACGAGTTAGATGCATAAGATAGAAAAGGGCTCCTGTGCTTAAAACAAAATAAGTACACAGAAGCCTTACACAACAAAGCATTTATCTTTCCTGACTCAAGACAAGATACCCAGTAGGGTTGTAACCTGAAGATCAAATTAAAGAAAAGAGGTGGCAGAAATGAGACTGGACAGGTAAACAGGGCAGTGAATACCAATCTGAGAAATTTATTTAAAGGATATGAAATAGCAGTGAAAAATTTAAAAACAGGAATGACAGGGTTGGATCTACATGTTGCACTACTTAGTGAATGCAAATATTGAAAGGGAGGGGAACATTAGTGGAAGGAAGCAAATTTAGGTTGCTATAGTAATCTAGATAAGAGCAGAGATCCAGGGAAGAATAGGATGCAAAAACATGTAACAGATCATAATTATTAGTAATTCCTCTCATCAGAGATAGACCAGTTAAATATATGACACATGTAACAGAGTACTACATATCCACGAGAAACAGTATTCACAACTTTCTGATAACCCACGAAATTGACTATGACAATATTAAAGTTACATTTATAAAATATAATATGGAGAATGAAATAAAATTATCTAAAATTATTGCTAATGTTTTCCTAAACTGGTTTATGGGAAGTCTTCTTTTTTTCCCTTTTTTATAATTTCCATTTTTTTATAATAAGCACGCATTAAAGTATGTAAAGATTGACTTTTAAATGAGTCTTCTCTCTTTTTTTTTAGTTAATATAGCTGTTTTTAAATTCGTGAAGGTGCCAATTATACTAGTTTATAAAACAGACATAAACTTCGGTCTCATGAAATTCATAATCTGGTAAAGTACAAACCAGTCATTTTCAGAAGAAGTATTCCACTTACAAAATTCCACACAAGGTCCAGCATTGTGGCACAGTAGATTAAGCAGCCACCTATGAAGTCCACATAAGCGCTGGTTCAAGTTTCTTAGGAAAAGAGTGCAGATTGGTGCCGCCTCACACAGGGCATCAAAATATTAGGAAAAGAGTGCAAAACAGAGAGCAAACACATTAAGAATCTACAGCCAGACTGAAGTTATTCAGAGAAAGTAAATCCACAGCCCCAGGTGACCAACTGCCAGCATGCACATTAATGGAGCACATGGCAAGAGGCCCTGACCCCAGGGGCCAGGCTTTCTTATGTTTTAGGAGGGCTGGTGCAGGTGGGGGTGGTGGGCAGCAGGTAGAGGTGAATTCCTGGGAACTGGTCTTTCATGTGGCCACCAGGCCTCTGAACCTAGGGAAGAATGCTGGGGTGGGGAGTAAAGACAATAGGGTGTGAGACCAAGTTGAGATTCAAGGGCAAGGGATAAATTTCAGTATTCTCTCTCTTTTGGGAAATGAGCCAGAATGGCTGAGGCTTATGTCTGTGTTCCATCAAGGACTAGCTGCTCCACTCCTGACCCAACTCCCTCGTAATGCAACGACAGAAGATAGCCCACGTACTTGGGGCCCCTGACATCCACATGGGCGAGCCAGATGGAATTCTAGGCTCCTGGCTTCTGCCTGGCCCAGCCCTAGCTGTTGTGGCCATTTGGAGATGGAAGATCTCTGTGTTTTCCCCATTTCTCTCTTAGCTCTGCTTTTCTTTTTTTTTTTTTTTTAACTTTTATTTAATGAATATAAATTTCCAAAGTACGGCTTATGGATTACAATGGCTTCCCCCCCATAACGTCCCTCCCACCTGCAACCCTCCCCTTTCCCACTCCCTCTTCCCTTCCATTCACATGAGGATTCATTTTCGATTCTCTTTATATACAGAAGATCAGTTTAGCATACATTAAGTAAAGATTTCAACAGTTTGCTCCCACACAGAAACATAAAGTGAAAAATAACACATGATTTTTTAAATGATGATGAAATCAGATCAGACCTATTGTCATGTTTAATCCCAGTGAGAGTCAAGTTGGGAATTAATAATTTCTTTTATTTTTTTTTTTACAGAAGATCAGTTTAGTATACATTAAGTAAAGATTTCAACAGTTTGCACCCCCATAGAAACACAAAGTGAAATATACTGTTTGAGTACTCGTTATAGCATTAAGTCTTAATGTACAGCACATTAAGGACAGAGATCCTACATGAGGAGTAAGTGCACAGTGACTCCTGTTGTTCACTTTACAAATTGACACTCTTGTTTATGGCATCAGTAATCTCCCTATGCACCAGTCATGAGTTTCCAAGGCTATGGAAGCCCCTTGAGTTCTCCGACTCTTATCTTGTTTAGACAAGGTCATAGTCAAAGTGGAGGTTCTCTCCTCCCTTCAGAGAAAGGTACCTCCTTCTTTGAAGACCTGTTCTTTCCACTGGGATCTCACTCACAGAGATCTTTCATTTAGGTTTGTTTAACTGAAATGTGATCCCTGTTAAACATAAGAGTGGGAATAAGAGAGGGAAGAGATGTACAATTTGGGACATGCTCAAGCTGACTTGCCCCAAATGGTAGAGTTAGAAACATACCAGGGGACTCCAATTCAATCCCATCAAGGTGGCATGTACCAATGCCATCTCACTAGTCCAAGTGATCAATTTCAGTTCACAATTGATCATAATGAAAGGACTAAGAGTCAAAGGGAGCACATAAACAAGTCTAGTACCTGCTAATACTAACCGATAGAATAAATAAAGGGGAGAGTGATCCAACATGGGAAGCGAGATACTCAGCAGACTCATAGAATGGCAGATGTCCTAAACAACACTCTGGCCTCAGAATCAGCCCTAAAGGCATTCGGATCTGGCTGAAAAGCCCATGAGAGTATTTCAGGCATGGAAAGCCAAGACACTCTGGCAAAAAAAAAAAAAAAAAAAAAAAAAAAAAAAAACAAAAAACCCTAAATGAAAGATCTCTGAGTGTGAGTGCGATCCCAGTGGAAAGAACAGGTCTTAGCTCTGCTTTTCTAAAAATAATAAATAGATCTTTTTTAAAAATTCCATACAAAGGCGAAGGGAAAAAATATCCCAAAGTTGCTTATTCATTTTAGTAGTGTCTTAGTAGAAATCTTACAGTTTATTCTTTTGAGATGCTATTGGATCCTAAACTAACCTTGCAATCCTGGGATAAATCCCATAAGGTGATCTCACATGTATAATCCCTTTTATACATTGCTGCATTTGGATTGCTAGTATTTTGTAAACAATGTTTGGCATCTAATAGTCATAATGAAGTAGGCAGGCATATAGGTTAAAATCAATTAAGTTTGTGAGCTGGAAGACCATGCCTTCGCCATGCCACTGTGTGACCTCACACCCTACCTGATACTTTCACCACACCCCTGTGTGACCTCATGACCCTACCTGGCGACACCTGGGTACCCACCAGCCAATCAGGTTAATTAACCACTCCCCTTTGGAAGTGGGTTAAAAGCCTGGGACACAGTGTCTACTTTCCTGGCCTCTTGCCAGGAAGGGGCTTGCTGTAGCCCTGAGACTCCAGGGTGCCTGACCTTCAGGCTTCCTGGCCTAGATGCTCCTCCACGTGGCTGGTTCCTGGTGTTCGGTATGAACCCAGATTTACCTCTCTCTCTTAAATAAAGCTCTCACTCTCCTATGCATCTTTCACACTAAATAAAGCTTAAAATGTACCATGCTGCCTCATTTATCTGTGCCAGTATTTAGAATTCTTCTCTAAATATTAGGCAAAAACCCTCTTGGGTTTATTAATATTGGGGACTTACTAACAAGCATATGGTGATATTGTATGGCACCCCGAATTCTGATAGTATATGTGGCATCCCAGATGGAGCTTCTGGAGAACCTTAAGGGACCACATTTTTGTATAAAATTTAGGCAGTCATCTCCGATTTCAATAAGAAATACTGTTCTGCAGTTTTCCTACAATTTTTTTTTTTTTAATTTTTGAAACAGAAAAAAAGCCAAGGTAATAGTGGCCTCATTTAAAGAATGAGTGGGCAAGATGGATCAAAGACCTAAATTTAAGAAACATGACTGAAGTTGCTGGAAGAAAACGTAGGAGAAACACTCCAAGACACTGGTGTATGGGACGACTTATTGGCCAAGATCCCCAAAGCACAGACACAAAACAAAACCAAACAAATGGGATTATATATATTGGGGCCAGCACTGTGGCACAGCCAGTAAAGCCACCTCCTGCAGTGCTGGCATCCCATATGGGTGCCGGTTGGAGACCCGGCTGCTCCACTTCTGATCCAACTCTCTGCTATGGCCTGAGAAAACAGTACAAGATGGCCCAAGTACTTGGGCTCCTGCACCCATGTGGAAAGACCTGGAAGAAGCTCCTGGCTTCACAGGAGCTCCTGGCTTCACACTGGCATAGCTCTGGTCATTGCGACCAACTGGGGAATGAACCAGTGGGTGGAAGACCGACCTCTCTCCCTCTCTCTCTGTCTGCCTTTCCTTCTCTCTCTGTAACTCTAACTTTCAAGTAAAATAAATAAATCTTAAAAAAAAATCAATTCACTTAAAAAAAAAATTGGCAAAGGACCACAACAGACAGTTCCCAAAAAAAGAAATAACAAGGACCAACAAATAAATGAAAAAATGTTCAACATCACTATCAGTGAAACGCAAATCAAAACTACAATGAAATACTACCTCATGCATCAGAATGGCTAAAATCCAAAAGACAGAGAGTAACACATCCTGGCAAGGGTGTGTATAAAGAGGAACACTTACATACTGTTGGTAGGAATTTAAATTATTACAGTACAGAGTACACTATGGAGATTTTTTGGAAAACCAGAAACAAATTTACCATACGATCCAGCAATCCCACTAGTGGGTATAAAACCAAAAGACAAGAATACATTGTATCAAAGGGATACCTGCACCATCATGATTACAGCAGCACTGTTCACAACAGCCAAAATATGGAATCAGATGAATGGATAAAGAAAATGAGGTATATAGACTCAATGGAATATTATTCAGCTATAAAAAAAGAATGAAATTCTACCATTTGCAACAAAATGAATGCAACTGGACAGCATCATGTTGCGCAAAATAAACTGTACACAGAAAGACAAATACCACGTGACCTACTTTACATGTGGAAGCTAAAATTATATAAAGAAAAAAATTCAAATGAAAGAAATGCCTGTGTGTATCAGTACTACTGCAAATATAGTTTCGTAAAATTGTTACACTTTGTCAACTCAATGGTTAAGAAGGTTATAACACCATAGTTTTAATGATCTGTAACTACCTTAAAATTTACTGTATATATGAGAAATGGTCGTCTTTCTATTTTACTACTACTTATTGCCATTGCCTATATTCCTGCTAAACTAGTGCTTTAACTTTTTATTTGTCAGACTTATTTGGCTGCGCATTACTCCCTTCCTCCTTCCCTCTTCAGTTTTTGAGAAGACATATTTTTAATTAAGAAGAGGAAAGGAAGAAGGGAGTAACAGAATACCATTACAATCTTAGAATTGTATCTATGAGCTATACTGAATCTTTTTAAAAACTAGGGAAAACTAAAAACAAAAAAATGAGTTAGGAAGCTTCTACAGTCTGAACGTTTAGGCACCCTCAAATTTCACAGACTGTGTGAGATCTTCCCTATAAGTTGATGGTAATTAGAAGTGGGGATTGGGGAGGTAATTAAGTTATGAGGGCATGGATGAGACTATCACCTTTATAAAATTCTTGAGGGAGCCTCTTTGCCCCCTTCACCTGGTGAGGCCACACAGACGGCGTTATCTATGGGAAAAAGCCCTTTCCAGAAACCAAATTTGTCAACAATCTGTTAAGGGACTTTACAGCTCCTAGGACTGTGAGCAATTTCTGTTGTTTATAAAGTATCCAGTCTGAGGTGTGTTAGAACAACCTGAACAGACCTAGGCTGACATATTCCTTCCTCTTCTGTATTTTGGAAGAGATTATTAAAAATTTTCTATTGGTTTTTCCTTAAATATATTTTATAATTAACTAGTGAAGTCATCTGGATGGTTTCTTATAGTAAGTATATTTTTTGTTTTCTTTACCAATTCAATTTCCTTACAAGGCTATTCTGATTTTGTTTTTTCTTGAGTCAGTTTTGGTAGTCCATGTCTTTCTAGGAATTTGTCCATCTAAATTACCTAATTTTTGGCATCCATTGTTCATAACATGCCCTTATAATATGTTTTGCTTCTTTATGATGTAAGTAGTAATGTCCTCTTTTTCACTCTTGATTTTTGTGGCAGAGTCTTCTCTTTATCTGGGCCGCTTTGAGCCCCAGATACTCCACTTCTGATTCAGCTCTCTGCTATGGCCTGGGAATGGCTCAATACCTTGGGCCCTGAACCCATGTGGGAAACCTGGAGGAAGCTCCAGACTCCTAGCTTTGGATGGGTCCAGTTCCAGCCATTGCAGCCATTTATGGAATGAACCAGTGCATGGAGAACTTTCTCTTTCTCTTTCTTTCTCTCTCTCTCTCTCTCTGCCTCTGTAACTCTGCCTTTGAAATAAATAAGTTAATATTTAAAAAAAGTTTTTCATGGCCGGCACCGCAGCTCAATAGGCTAATCCTCCACCTAGCAGCGCCGGCACACTGGGTTCTAGTCCCGGTCGGGGCGCCAGATTATTTCCCGGTTGCCCCTCTTCCAGTCCAGCTCTCTGCTGTGGCCAGGGAAGGCAGTGGAGGATGGCCCAAGTGCTTGGGCCCTGCACCCCATGGGAGACCAGGAGAAGTCCCTGGCTCCTGCCTTCGGATCAGCGCAGTGCGCCGGCCGCAGCACACCAGCCATGGCGGCCATTGGAGGGTGAACCAACGGCAAAAGGAAGACCTTTTTCTCTGTCTCTCTCTCTCACTGTCCACTCTGCCTGTCAAAAATAAATAAATAAATAAATAAATAAATGTCTTTCAGTCAATACAGATGAAATTTGCATTATGCTGATGTTTTCAAAAAATCAACTTTTTTTGTTGACTTTTCTTTGCAGTTTTTCTATTCTCTATTTTATTTCATTAATTTCCATATTAATATGTGTTACTTCCTTCAATCTGCTGGAGTTTAATTTAGTCTATTCTTCCTTTCCCAGAGTCTTAAGATGAAATTTAGTTAATTGATTTGAAATTTATCTTCATTTTTAAAACAAGAGGTTACAGTTATAACTTTTCCTCTAAGCACTGTTCTGCTTTATCTGTTAATTTTTCATAAACTGTATCTTCATTTTCATTTATGTCAAAGTATTTTCTAATTACCCTTTTGATTTCTTCTTTACCTCTTTGGTTATGTTAAAGACTATCAATTTCCACATATTTGTGAATTTCTCTTTTTGAAAATATTTTTAATCCCATTTGTGTTATAGTCAATGGAATTAATCATTTGCATGACTTCAATATTTAACATTTTTTTTGAGGCTTGTTTACTGGAGTCTAGGAAATGCTCCACATTCTTGGGAAAAATGAATTTTCTGTGGTTGCTGGAGAAGATGTCCTATAGATGTCTGTTATTTCTAACCAGCTTATAGTATTGTTCCAACTTCTAGTTTCTTACTAATTTTATCTGGTTGTATCCTTTATAAAAAGTAGGGTATCAAAGTCTTCAACTATTATTGTTAAACAGTTCAAATCATTTAAGGATACTGTGTCAGTTTCCCATTGCCACTGTAACAAATTATCCCTAACTTAGTGGCTTAACATAGCAACAGAGATGCATGATCTTCTGGAGGTAAGAAATCTAAAATGGGTATGTAAGGCAGCATTCCTTTTAAAAGCTCCAAAGGAGAATCCTGGTCCTTATCCTTCCCATCATGTAGAGACTGAAATATTCAATGGCTTATGGCCACAAGACTGGAACTTCTGCTTCTGTTGACAGTTTGCCTTCTGTCTGACTTTGCCTTCTGCACAGAACAGAGTAGTAATATTGGACTCACACACATGATCCTAGATAACCTATCCACTCCAAGATTCTTAATAGTATCTTCAAGGTTCTTTCTGCCACATATAATAACATTCCCAATTTGTGGGGATTAGGATATAGACATTGGTTGGTGGAAGTTGGGGTGGGGGGGAGATAAGTATAATTCAGGCTACTACAGACATTAAGTGAAACAAATTTCTGAATCAACTCTTATTTTGTTCCATGTCATGGAGCTTCTGAGGGTCAATGTAAGTCAAGCACATTTTAGCCATACTTGAAAATACATAAACTTGTGTTGTTTAAGCATCCGTTATGTTACCCAGTCTGAGATATTGTTAAAGCAACACAAAACAAACTGAATGGTGATTTTGTACAATCAAGAAATGTTGCTTCCTTTATGCATATGTGCTATAAGTTAAGACCAATATTTTCTCTCTCCACATAAATAATCCAAATTGAGGTACTAAAGAAATCTTACTAGTGATATTTTTCAAACAGATGACAAAATTATTTAATTAAAGTGAACTAAATGAACCATGAGACTGTGGACTATTAATTGACACTTCACCAAATCTTAGTATGGTCTGTGCAAAGGAATGAAAAGACATTGGTGGCATACTTAAGTTTGGAGGATAACAAGGATCCCTGCTGTTTACCCCCAGCCCTGGTCAAAAAAACCAACCGAACATAGAAACATTACCACAGTCAGGAAGAACCAAGGCCACTCTACTGACTCCTCTGGCATATCAAGCTGGACCAGTATAGTGTAAAGTGGAGCTTCATGTCAGAGTAGGCAAGAGGTTAAAAATGCCATCTTTCGAAAACAAGACCTTTTTTGAGTTTTTCTCCAGAAACTCCTTTTTGGCCTAATTTTATCACATGACTGTTGTGATACAAGAGTCACAGCTCTACCCATGATGAGTCTGTTACCTGCAATCAAGGGGAATAAAGAAAAGGACGAGGGTGGCAATTGAGACTGCTCCCATCCTAAGCCCTCAACAGAAAGAGGTAGGGGAAAATCTATTATGATTTGTATGTAGAAGTCTCATGGCCAAAGCTCTGCATAATACCAGATTTATATTCCAATAATGTAGTCTCTGCACTCTACTTACATACTCAGTGACCCTCAGTCATGACACAGGCCCTTGTCAGGCAGTAGGAGTCACATTCAAGACTATGAAGATCTAAGACCAACCACTATGAGCAATGCAGCCACACTAACCAAAAACATACACAAAGGCGGCAGTAATTGTATCATGAATAAGCTGGTGATGACTGGAAACCATAAGGTATATCAATCAAATTGAAAACTTGTGGGGCTGGCACTGTGGCAAGGTAGGTTAATCCTCCACCTGTAGCGCCTGCATCCCATATGAGCACCAGTTCTAGTCCCGACTGCTCCATTTCCCATCCAGCTCTCTACTATGGACTGGGAAAGCAGTAGCAGATGGCTCAAATCCTTGGGCCCCTGCACCTGCATGGGAGACCCAGAGAAGCTCCTGGCTTCGGATCGGTGCAGCTCCAACTGTTGTGGCCATTTGGGGAGTGAATCAGTGGACGGAAGATCTCTCCCTCTCTGTCCCTCTCTGTCTCTCCCTCTCACTGTCTGTAACCCGACGGATGGACAGAAGGAATGAAGGAAAAAGAAGAGAGGGGAGGGGAGGGGAGGGGAGGGGAGGGGAGGGGAGGGGAGGGGAGGGGAGGGGAGGGGAGGGGAGGGGAGGGGAGGGGAGGAGAGGAGAGGAGAGGGGAGGAGAGGAGAGGAGAGGAGAGGAGAGGAGAGAAAACTTGCAGGGAAATTGTGAACCAACTCAAAGTCAGTTTGAAGACTTGTGGCCAGTGAAGAAAACAAGCTACTAGGAGCCCCTGACCTCTCTGGACCAAAAATCCTGTGACAAGCTGACTATTCCAATCTACTTCCTGAGTTCTTTGTACCAAAAGGCTCTCCTCCAAATTTTTTAAGTTAATTCATTATTTTGAAAATCACAGAGACAGAGATCTCACATCCACTGGTTTACTCCCCAAATACTTGCAGCAGTTGGGGCTGGACCAGGCAGAACCCATGAGCTGGAACTCAACCCACACCCTAGAGGCAGCAGATGATGCATCAGATGGCTGGGCCTCTCCCTCAAACTCGTCTCAGCTTAGGGATCTGCAAGCTTACAAAGGCCACGTTCTGCTTAAGCATCACCTCCCAGCAGTAACAAGTTTTAAGAGACTACTTGCAAAGGAATAAATCACACACAGCTTTTAAAATACACATTTCTGAGTATGATTTATCCTCATGATCATACATCTTTCTGTTTTAGAAAGGAAGGGAGGGAAGGTGCCAGTTCCTTTGCCCAACCTTCAAGGTTAATATGGCTGCAAGGATTCCTTCCTTTGTGCTTTTTCTCTCTTGATTCCACCCACTTTCTGGGTGATCTCATCCCCAAGCACAGCCTCAAACATAGGGCAGTGTACGTTTAGTGAAATTAAATATACTGAAAGACCACATAATAACTCAGACTCACAAAATTCAAAAACTTTTCCACCTGCATTGTTCACAGCATCCCAAATGATCTTTCTTTTTTGTATGACTTGCTTATTTCTCAAATTACCATGTAATATTTTCAGACATGGTTGTTGACTACAGGACAACTGAAATGGAAGAAAGCAAAATGACAAAATTCACTAGACAATCTGCTTATTGGAAATATTAAATTATGGCAAATTGATTATCCTATGGAATATCTCTTAGAAATTTCAGGCATCGTTCAATGTTTTAACTCTGTGATGAGAATACCTTGTGATCTTTATTTTTTACTGAATCTTACAGTTTCTACTGTTTTTCTTCTATTTCTTTTATTATTCTCCCTAAAACACACTGTTGACCATGTCAATCTCAGGCACTACTGCTACATCATACTTCAATTGTGTTCCAGAAGCTTAAAATACATTCACACATTTTATCACATATAAGGCCTTTCATGCTTTAGTCCCTGCCCTCTCCTTTTGCCCTGTTTCTCAACACATTCCTGTTTTTACCTTCTGCTCCAAATAGGCTGCTAGGAGGTGCTTTCACACATACCATTCACTCAACAAACATGGTCTACGTCAGCCACTGGGCATTCTGGCACAGAATGACAGAGGATAGAAGCCCTAGTTCTCAGGAGCCTTAAGTATAGCTGTAGAATACATGCATGCCACTGAATCCTCACAGGAAGTCTGGAGGTACTCAGTGACTGACATTGTTACAAGTTACAATACTAGATGAGAGGTCAAGGTCACATATAGGTCCAATTATTCTTGCAGCAGAGGAAGACTTCCTACAAGGTCTAAGTCCCACACTAAAGCTAAATACCCACACTACCACAGAATGTATATGCCTGGCACACTTGTCTGACAATCAGCAAATCTCACCTCAGAATCAGTAGCTGGAATTTATTTCAGTTCTCAAATACAGGAAAACTCTGTCTCCATCTTTCTTCACCAAAGCATATCAATGGAATGAATTCCTTTTTATTCCACAAAGAAGACTCACTGGCTATTCTGTATGCCCTTAGTGGAGGCTTTAGCCCACTATACCAGGCACTTTACATAGATTCTCTCAGGACCATTTAAAGATGAAGAAACAGAAGTTTGTAGAGCTTATTAGCAAAGCTAATATACCCATTTAATGAGCAAAAAATCAGGACTGGCTATGTGGTGCAGCGGGTTAATGCCCTGGCCTGCAGTGCCAGCATCCCATATGGACGCTGGTTCAAGACCCAGCTGCTCCACTTCTGATCCAGCTCTCTGCCATGGCTTGGGAAAGCAGCAGAAGATGGCCCAAGTCGTTGGGTCCCTGCACCCACGTGGGAGACCTGGAAGAGGCTCCTGGATCCCGGCTTCGTATTGGCACAGCTCCAGCCATTGTGGCCAATTGGGGAGTGAACCATCGGATGGAAGACCTCTTTCTCTCTGCCTCTCCTCTCTGTGTAAGTCTTTCAAATAAATAAATAAATCTTATAAAGAAGGAGCAAAAATCTGAGTAAAAGGAAACTACAAGAATATAACCCAAAACATAGTCAACAGATTCTTAGAGTATGACTTTTTTCATGTCCCTTTGTTCTTCTAACTTATCGCAAACAGAATAAAGATAAGGCACGGAATTATGGTTCTTTACTTGTTCTGAATTGATGGAATACTAAGTGATGGACACTGTCAAAAAACTGAATAAATTCCTTTTTCCATGCATTTCTATAAAAAACACAGATACAGAGATAATTTCTTTAGTACTTTTCATATTAAAAAGTAACACAAAACATTAACACTTACTAAACAAATCAATAGCTCATAAGGCGGTCGGCACCACGGCTCTATAGGCTAATCCTCCGCCTTGCGGCGCTGGCACTCTGGGTTCTAGTCCCAGTCGGGGTGCCGGATTCTGTCCTGGTTGCCCCTCTTCCAGGCCAGCCCTCTGCTATGGCCCAGGAGTGCAGTGGAGGATGGCCCAAGTCCTTGGGCCCTGCACCCCATGGGAGACCAGGAGAAGCACCTGGCTCCTGCCATCGGATCAGCGCGGTGCAACAGCCGCAGCGCGCCGGCGGCGGCGGCCATTGGAGGGTGAACCAACGGCAAAGGAAGACCTTTCTCTCTGTCTCTCTCTCTCACTGTCCACTCTGCCTGTCAAAAAAAAAAAAAAAAGCTCATAAGGCATCTTAAGATCCAAAGACACTACATGGGGAAAGAAAACCTGCTCATTCTCCCTTCCATCACAACAGGAGGTGCCACAGAACCGTCAACACAGAACTGTCAAACCCCTTTTTCAGAGTGCAACTTCATGCTCCTCCTAATAAACAAGATGGCCCACTTGCAAACAGATCTGCTCACCACATTTAAACTTAACTTTTGAATGCTTGCAATTTTTTTTAAAAGCAAGCAACAATTAGAAGCCTACTTTAGAGTCATCACAGACATTAAATTGACTGAATCTGAATCTTTACTTAAGCTACTGCCATCTGTTATGATGACTCTACCATTTTTTTTTTAAGGATTTATTTTTATTTCTTTGAAAGAGTTACATAGAGAGGCAGAACCATCCACTGGTTCACTCCCCAAATGGCCACAAGAGGCAGAACTGAGCTGATCCGAAGCCAAGACCCAGGAGCTTCTTCTGGGTCTCCCACACACATGCAGAGGCCCAAGGACTTGGGCCATCCTCCACTGCTTTCCCAGGCCATAGCAGAGAGCTGGATAGGAAGTGAAGTAGCCAGGACACCAACTGGAGCCTATATGAGATGCCACCACGGCAGGGTGGGGCTTTAACCAGCTGCGCCACAGCGCTGGTTCCAACTCTAAGTATCTTGACGTAATGCCTTGATGGCAAGCAGTGGGCATGTGTGAGATGGTCTTTCCTGATGACACACTATCCTGTGAGAATGCGATCGCTCCATTTTACTGCTATAAATGAAGTTGTTTGCTGAATAAGTTACAGCAAAAAAATTACATAAATATTGTGTAGAAACAAATCTATTCTGAGATAATGAAAGGAATATAATTTTCAGATTTTTCACCCAGTTGATTGGTATCGGAGTCTTGTCATTCAGCTTCAGCTATGCAGAATGTGAGAACTGCTAACGCACAGCAAGGTTCATGCACTAATGCCTTCACACAGAGCCCTGCCTTTACATGTTCTTTCATTAGAAAAAGGGTATCTACTCTACTACAGGAAAAATACTGAGCTTATGGATTTTTTTATTATTTTACATATTTACATATATCGAAAGACTCACATTACAAATTGACAAGTCATAAAAAGCTGATGTACAAAGATCCATGTAAGATAAATTAGTGGTATATGATGTAAATGACTCACAATTATCATTATTTAATTTACCCAAATAGTGTTTATTACGCCCCATGTTGTGGATGGTATGGGTAAAACGGAATTCTGCCAAGTTTGGAATAAAGTCTGTTCCTAGGCTCTAAACTTACAGCAAGGAGGAGGAGGCAGTCTACAACCTACAGCCAAAGCCAGTACAAGCCTGTTTTTATAAGCAAAGTTTTATCAAAACATAAACACATTTCTGCATTTACACACTGCACTATCTATGGCTACTTTTAGACTACAACAGCATAGACTAAGTAGAATGTACAGCTCACAAACTACTCTATCTACTGAAAAAGTTTGTTGGCCCTAAGTTAAGAACTTAACATAAAGACAATGGAAACATACCCATAAAACATATCTATTTCACAGCTTTGAAAAGGCACAGAAGCAATCATATATCAACAACTCCATCTTGGTTTCTAAATGAGATCCACACTAAGAGGAAGCAGAACACCCTGAATAAATGCATGGTTCCAAAGTCTAGGGCAGAGAAAGCAGAGAACAAAGCCTGGAACAAAAAGCCATTAGAAAGTTAGAAAAAAAAAAAGTCCTTCCCTCAATATTCCCTCGATATATCTGGGAGACAGATTCTAGGACATCCCCCTCTTCAGACACCAAAATCAGTAATGCTATATATGTATTCTTCTTATGTAAAATGGCATATTATTTGCACATAATCTATGCACATCCTCCCATATATTTAACTGTCTTCAGAGTACCTGTAATACTTACTATATATGATGCAAATACTATGTAGATAGTTGTTATATATAGTAAGAATCTGTGCACATTCAGTACAGGTACAAATTTCTCAATATTGGAGACAGCTGCTTGAATATACGGATATGAAAGCACAACTGTAGTCAGGCAAATGTATGAGATAATTCTATGAAAAAGACCAAGGAGCCAGGGCAAAGAGTACCCAATGACAATTTGAGCATCAAGTTATATAGTGATATTAACAGATTATAACCAATTAAAGTAAAGACCAATCCATGAATTCATAAAACAAATAGAAAACAAGAGAGAGAGGTTGGGGGGAGAAAAAGAAAAGTGAAAATGTCCCTTTTCAGTACAATGCCAATCAAAAAGACACCTAGATTAAGTAAGTTAGAAAATCACCATTTGTGCCGTGCTGTGGCATCGTAGGCTAAGCTTCCACCTGCAGTGCCAGTTTGTGTCCTGGCTGCTCCTCTCTTGATCCACCTCTCTGCTATGGCCTGGGAAAGCAGTACAAGATGGCCCAGATGCTCGGGCCCCTACACCCACATGAGACCCAGAAGACCTTCCTGGTTCCTGGCTTCAGATTGGCCCAACTTCAGCTACTGCAGCCATTTGGAGAGTGAACCAGCAGATGGAAAACCTCTCTCTTTGTCTCTGCCCCTCTCTGTCTGTAACTCTCTCAAATAAACAGGAAAGCAACCATTTTACAACTATCACAGTAATAGAGATGTTCAGGTAAAACATTTAATGGATGCTAAAATTTGTGAGGTAGAGTTTAATGAGAAACCAAATTTTTACAGTCTCAAAGGATCTACCCACAAAAGTACAATTTAATTAGAAAAGAAAAACAGTAACTTCACAGTAAACTGACACCACCAAGTGCTCTAACTTAACATGCTCACCTGTATTGGGACAGAGCGACACAGAAACCTTGTGCCCCTGGTGTGAGTAATGCCCCATCACCTTAGTGGCATTTCTGCTAAGAGTGCATAACGTGAATGCAATTCTAAGGAATCAGCAGACACTCCAAACTGAGAGACAGTCTACAAAAAACTGGCCCAAGTAGCTTTCCAAAATGCCCATCAGAAAAGGCAAAGGAAGACAGAAGAATTGCTCCAAGCTAAAGTAGGAAGAAGACTTGACAACTAAATGCAACGTGTGGTCTTCAACTGGATCTTATAAAAGGCAAAAAGTAGAACTGTCAAATTAGCACATGGACTACAGATGACAGAACCATATCATCTTGATTACTGTATTCAAGGTATAAAAGGAAATACATATCATGGTATTTAGAGGTTGCTTTTCAGCCTAGCAGTGAAAGATGCCAGTTAAGACCACTCCCTCCCACCTGAGAGTGCCCGAGTTCAAATCTTGGCTCTGACTCCTGCTTGCTCACGCACACCTAGGAGGCAGAGGTGATGGCACAGGAACTGAGTTCCTGAAATCCATGTGGGAGACTGGACTGAGTTCCCAGCTCCTAGCTTCAGCACCAGCTGTACCCTGGCAACTGAGCGCATTTGGGGAGTGAACCACTGACTAGAGGGAAGTGTATCCTCTCCTCTCTCCTTCTTTCCATTTCTCCCTCTCAAATAATATTATTTAGGGGTGAAGAGACAAACTACATGCACCTTACTCTCAAGTGAGTCATGAAAGTAATTATATATACAGAGAAAAGGAGAAATCATATGTAACAAAATATGAACTGCTAAATCAAAAAGTGGTGCACAAGAGTTCTTAGCACTATCACTTTACTCTTCTGTAAGCTTAAACTTATTTCCAAATAAAATTTTTAATTCCAAGAAGAAACAAAGGTCTTAAAAATGGGAGGGAGGAGGAGGAACAAAGACAAAGAACTATAATACACTCCGACCAGGTGTACCGTGAAGATGTTATGGAAACAAACAAGGACTGAATCAATAACCTAGAGGAATCAGAGAAGTTACATATTGCTGCAGGAGTTGTTTCTCATGCCTTGTGATGTTTTCTGCATCTGACTAACACCTCATAGGAGGAGATTACCCAAGATTGTCCAGGTACTGATAAGTTAGGTGGCATCTTCCAAGACACCAAATCCAACATGCATTCCTCTGTCACAGAACTTAACACCCTCTTAAAATTGTTCTGTCCATATGTTTACCTCCATTACTATACTATGACTTCTTAGATAAAAATACGATGTTGATGCTGATGACAACAGGACAGCAGCAGCCATCTCCGCTGTACATACTACATGCTACACATGTCACTGAACACCTCTTCACATGTATCTCATTTAACCCCACAAAAACTCCCAACAGGATTCAGAGTCATCATTTTGTACACATGGAACTGAGACTGACAGGGGTTAAGATAACTGAAGTCACAACACAAAGAAGAGGCAGACCTGATACATGAGCCCAAATCTAACTTAAAACTGTGTTAACTACTCTGTCTTCTTTATTTACCAGTCTGAATCTGATTTCAGTATTTGCACATGGTAGGCAAACAAAAGGGGAACAAGGCTTGTCTACCTGTTCTGTTCTATTTATATCCTCAGAGCATACCCAAACTGAAAGAACAGGACAGCAGGGGCACTGGTCAGAAGACAAAAAAAAAAAAAAAAAAAAAAAAAAAAGCAAATAATCCACCACCACAATGACAGAAAACCAAGAGCTAAGGTATGAAATTCATCAGTAAAACAAATCTGTGATAATCAGAAACATACAAATGTTATGTTTCTTATTGATGTTATCAATTTATCTTAGTAACAACCAATGAGGGGGGCATCCTTGTTGTGTGAAGATGAAGGGACAGCAACAGTTCAGAGAAGTAAAATAACTAGTCCACAACGCACTGTTTAGCAGTGTTAAATATTCACAGTTCAGTTCAGCAGCCCAACAACTACTAGTTGAATACATGAATAACATTTTTGAAGTCCTGTGGTCTGTTGATCCACTATTCCAGCTGCTAAAACTACTAAACATGGCTTTGTCCAAACTTGTTCCCACGTCTGTTTTGTTCCTGGTTCTGCTCAAGCCCCCTAACTCACTCAAGTCAGCAGGCAACAGAAAGCAGCAGGAAGCAGGAATGTCCACACCAATTGACAAATCTTTTGTTACTACCTACACTTGTTTCCTTACACAAATCGAAGTGTGACTTAATCTACTCCAACGCAATTTAACTGAGAGGAAAACAAATTCCAAAACCAAAAGCCAAAAGTCAGACTATCCTAACATCTTTGAAAAATGTTTTATGTCCAGTGCTTTTGCAGTATTTGTTCTTTAGGTCACAGTGTCTGTAAGTCAGCCACATGCCTTAGACAAGTTGCATGTCCTACTAAGCCCCACCTCTCTATCTGTACGATGAGAACAACAAAGCTAACTTCACATGACAGTCACCAGATGAAGAAATGTGACAAGTGCCTACACACAATATGCACACAGGAAATGGTGGCGACATAATTTGTGCTTACAAGTTACAGATTTCTGAAAATACTGGCTTTAAAGTATGTCTCTTAAGATACTATAAATATGAAAAAATTAGTGACAACGCATGAAAAACAAAAGTAATGCAAGCTAAGAGATCAAGACTAATTTCAGTCAGGAGTAACTACTGGTATTGATGAAAGCAGGTAACCTAGCTATATGGAGCACCACCTAGTGGAACAAAAGCAGAGCAGCACTGGCATAAATAACAGAAGGAAAAATAATGAGAATGAAAACTACCCTTCTCCTCTCTGTTATAATTTCTTGATAGGAGGTCAAACCAACAGTGATCTCAAGGACAAGATTTATATGAAAGACAGAGATCAAAAAAGCTACTTTTACATATTCATGCCCTTTATCTTATCAAGGAAAAACATCAATAACATGCTAGGAACACTTCTAAAATTCTTAAAATAGCAGCAGGGTCTGATTGGTGAAAAACTGTGGAAATGTGAACATTTATGGAAATTGACAGCTTACCAATTTAGACTAAAACCTCTTGTGCTTCTAGAGGCTGCTGAGTGTCTAGACACGCTTTAAGACACACAGTCATAAAACCGTTTACGGACGCATCATTGGTTAACTGAAGCTTCAGGTGCCGTATCTTGAGTAACATAATAAAATCATAGCTGCTGCCAATTTGGTACACAGGATTAATGAAGAAACTTCCTAAGGAACAAATGGCTCCTTCAATAGTTCTAGACTCAGAAAAATAAAGTAAATCTAGTCACATAAACATTACCCTAAGAAATGGAACTAGATGAGTTATGTGCTAAATTACTATTATTATTATTATTATCATAAACTCTATGTCTAGAAAGTAATGCCAGTGCACACACATCTGCCTCAGGCCAATCTATAAAAAAACAGTATGTAACATTTATCAAGTACCTTTATGTGTAGACACTATACTTCTGCCTAAAATAGCAACCTTACAAATGCTGCCTGAGGTCCTCAAATTGAGATGGGGAAACTAAGGCTTTGAAAAATTAAGTAAGTGTGCAGACTACAAAGGAACAACAGAAGTCACTGTGCACTTACACACCACGTAGGACCTCCGTCCTTCATGAGCTGTAATAAGAGAATCAACTGCAAATCTTGTTCTCAAACTGTACTCTATATGTTATGTGTGTGTGTGGGTACAAACTGTTGAAATCTGTGCTTAACATGGAGTTAGCCCTCTGTATATAAAATCAAACTAAAAATGAACCATAACCAAGAAGGAGATGGGAGACAGAGAGGGAGGTGGGATGGGAGTCGGAGTGGGAGGGTGGTACGGGGGAAAGAACCACTATATTCCTAAAGTTGTACCTATGAAAAATGTATTAAGTAAAAATTTAAAGAATTATTAAAAAATGCATACATTTCAAAAATTTTTTTTAAAAAATTAAGTTGCAAGGCTACAAAGCTGTCACCTCTACAATCACATGGTTAGTCCTGTATAGCCTGTCTCTTGTTAAATACTGCTACTTCACAATTAAATGATATCCACCAGATTCTCCATGCTGCCAGTTGTCATTAAGTTCCTCTACCATTCTGCCCCTCTGAATGGTATGCAGTCTGTGCTGCTCACCAGGTCACCCATCCAGTACCAGGTAGTTACTCTGAAGAGCTGCATGATCAAAATTCCCAAAGGAAAACAAACACAGTGAAAGCATCTATCTCTGCAGGATGCTGACAAGAACTATGCACAGAGTCCTGGCACTCTTCAGACAAGGATCTGCATCCTGGTTCACCATTTGCTTGCCCTGTGACCTTGGGCAAGTTAGTAACCTCCTGATCTGTTTTCTCAGCTGTAAAATAAGGTAAAATGATTTATTCTTTTGATTGTTAGAAGAATTAAATAAAGCAATATATGTAAGTATAAAGTCAGAAAAAAAAACTCTTGATAAGTAGTACCTACTATTATCAGCAATTCCAACACAAGTATATTTAAATATGTTCCCCCTGCCAGGCAGTCAAAACCATATTGGCAGACGTACATTCTAGTATGTTCATGATACGTTTTTTCTCCTTTGTGCCTATTTTTAGATGAATTTCTAAGTATAACAAAGTGGAAATAAATCCTAATATATCTTCAATTGCTTCTGTAATAAATAAAAGATTAAAATATAGAGTTCTGTGCCTTTAAGAAGTTCCTTCAAGACAGATCATTAACATGAATTTTACTTACTATCCATATACAAAGTTTTCCTATTTGCTCTTCAACCACTAAAATATACACATAATTAAAAATCCTCACCTTGCTTGCCTACTGAAGACTTAAAGATTGCTAGGCAGCACAGGAAAAAAAAAAAAGCGAGCTTGCCTTTTTTGATAAGACACATTTTCAGAAACCTCTTTCAAAGATGTGTCATTGCAATAAAAATTTCTAGTGAACTTCTATTATGGTTAAGCTTTTTATTTTAAAAACAATAATGTTGAGTTCTGTCTTCTTAACTCCTTTCTTGATGTATCCTATCGGAATGCTGTAGACTTGATTTAAACTTCCAGCCTAATGTAAGCTGGGAATCTTGACTGGCCAAGTTACTTTACATTTCTGAGCCTTGGATTCCTCACTTGAGAAAAATCAAAGGACTCAGGCAGCGAATAAAACAACCTACTTTACCAAGATATTGTGGTGATGAGAAATAATGGATAGAAGTACCTGGAACAGAAGGCAGCTTTTATTATAATCTCACACACTCACACACCCCTACCTCATATGCTAAGGACTGCTCTACTTCTACAATTTGGGAAGAAACATAAGCCACTCTATCTTCTCTCTCTGGGACTGGTGACTATAGGCAAAGGGGTCTTTTGATAGCAAAGCTGTTGCTGGCACTCAATTTGCTATTTCAATTGCCTCTGTAACTTTAGGCCCAGCGTTAGCATTTGAATTTGCAGTTTAACTCCTTCAGGTAAGAGAGTTTATTTGACATATGATAAGGGCCTCAAAAATTCTGGTTTTGATCTGTTATAAGATGTATTACTAGGAGTTTAGGGAGGGGTAATTGTATGTGTACTGGTTCAACAAAGTCCTCAAGAAAAAATAAAAGTAAACAAACATCTGATTCAAGAACATCTGACAAAATCTTCTCATTATCTCCTAGGGAAAAATGCCTACTGTTCTAGGACTTTCACAGAGCACTGCAAGGTTCCGCTTGTTTACCACTGAGTTCCCTCAATACCTGCTTCCATTGTATGTGCTGAGCTGTCAGAGACCTGCCCCATGCCCAGTGCAGGCAGGTGCTGTAAAGTAGCAACCATCAAAGCTTCCCTGACCTTTCAATTCCACATATTCCTTCTAATATTCCTACTTCTGTGATCTTCAAGACCCCGAAACGAAGACTGGGATTCCCAAGGGCTACATACCCAGAATTACGCTAGATGCCAAAGACACAGGGATGTAAGCCAAGGCCTTGTGATTCTACCATAATAGTTAAGTACAGAGTGCTACGGGAGACCAGAAAGTGGGCATTCAAACTCATCAGGAGGAAGAGAAGAAGTCAAAGGAGATACTTTACGGCAGAAATTTGAACAGTGAAGTATAAAAATGGGTGTTGTATCATTTATCTTTCAACCCATCAGAGGCTAGAAAAGAACAAACTGTACACAGAGAGGCCAGGGTTTTCATTCTCCTTTAGTCATTAACTGACTATAGCAACAGAGTGTGACCAGTAATTGAATTATTTAGACCCCAAAGGGTAGGCAGGGCATGGTGGAAAGAACAATGGATTCAGATAACAATAAAATCTGAACCTCTGCTGTGACATTCTGTAAGTATGGATCTTGGGCAAGTCACTTTAGTTGTCAGTCTTGGTTTGTACAACTAAAAAACTAGGTTAATAACCTCTTTATGTCTGTCTGCTCCCAGTATTAAGATTACAATCATGACCCAGCACAGAGAAGTGCTACGAAGATGTTCGTAAACTGACAATTAAATCTAAATCACCTAGTCATTAAATATTTCAGATGGATAATTTAAAGACAAATATGATGTTCCTTAGCAAAGAAGACATCTCTAATTTAAAACTCATTCCCAAACTAACATGAAAACAGGGACTGCTCAGGAGCAGACACAGTGTTTCCCTCCACCTCCAGGACCTGGCCGGCATCCTAGATTCTCAACGTCCAAACTCTACCACAACAGAACTCACAGTCACTACAGCACTGTGAAGCACCACACACTAGATTAAACTCAGAAATGGTTTGTCTTTAAAAAAAAAAAAAAAAAAAGAAAAAGAAACAACGAAACAAAATTTTAAAACTGATAATCTGAAGGAAAACACTTAAAACCTAAATAACCACACACTCCACTCCATGGGATGAATCACGCAGTGCAGCATAACGGCACCACAGCAAAACACAATTCTGCAATCTTCATGCTTACCGTCTCACTGTACAGGTCTGACAAGCAAATGAAAAGCATTTTTCCAAAAGGAGTCCTCTGAAACAAAATCTAAAGTCACTGAGTTTTGTACAAAGAGATGTACATAAGGTGAAGTAGTGATCTCCCTTTATACATTTGTATTCCCCACATACATCCTAAGCAATACTAAGAATCTTAACATTTGAGGAATTGATATATGAAAAACATATATCTTGAAATACCAATAAACAACTGAATCAACTGCACACAGATACACCATCTTAAGTTGTGAATCCTTTGCTCCATTTCTTCTTGTAACCTACTACTAAATATAACTTGGCAGTGAACCAGCCACCAATCCGTACACTATTATCACATAATTAAAAATACAGTGTTATGTAATCTTATTTAATGGTTATTTGTCTTGGATTGAAAACCATCCAAACTAATACTGGAGAACTGAGTTGAATTACAATGCATGAGACATTTCTAAAGATGTTTTCTAAAGAGTCAGCACATCCCTTACCAGCAAACATAATAAAAAACATGCAACAGTACTTTCTTCTCTAATTAACCTCCTAGGCAAGACACCGCAATGTCAAAGCATCCTACAGACACTTGGGGGCGGGGGCAGGGGACTGCTGCTAGAAAGAGGAGAGTATCAAAGGCTTTTCTTAGATTCTCTTTTAACAGCAAGTAAACATTACCCATTACTTTTGTTAGAGAAACAAAATCAGTAGTTAGGAATGGGGAAAAGAACAAGTTATACTCAGAAAACAAAGATTAATGCCCTTCATGAAACCTTAAGTCTGGAAAAAGTATGTAAGCCAACCCAAATCAGAAGAGTTCTCTCTTCATGTCTTCCCAGTTCAAGCCTTTAAAGATTATCAGAAAGAAAAGAAAAAGAAAAGAAAAGAAAAGAAAAAAATACAGCTACAAGTTGAATAATGTTTAAAAATACTAGATTTTAAAGAAAAGACTACATCTCATTTACAAACTGCTTTATTACTGTAATATGCTGGTTAGAATGTTGGTCACAGGAGAGCTTTAATCCAAGCATGCCTCTTGGCATGAGCATTAAAATCCTGTGAGATAAGTCTACCATGAACACTTGGTTTTTCAAAGACAAATGCCAGAATTAACTTGCATTAAAAAAAAATCTCGGTAAGTCTTCCTAAAGGACACATATGATTTCCCTTACATTAAGTCACCTGGAAACAATCATATTAATTATTGTGATTTCCGCAGGGTTTCAGATTAGCATGTGAGAAGCATTTCCTTTCATCTTTTGCTGAAGGTATAAGCAGAAATTATGAATGGCCTTAGAGACAGAAGATCTGAGTTCAAATTAATTCTTGGTGGCCTGCAAAAGCTTGTAGAACTGAGGTGCTCCCAGAAAAAAACACCAACACCTGCCTCACAAGGATACAAGCATGAGGATGGAATTGGAGAGGGTGTGCAATGAAGTGCCTGGGAGACTTTAATAAAACACTGTTCAAACACAAGGTACTGTTGGCATTCGGGAATGTTACTCAGAAAATATTTCTGTTACATGTCACTCTACAGTAAAACAAAGGCTTCAATGCTGACCCATCATCATTGCACAATTCAGTGTAGAATACGGGATTCCAGTGCTGAGATTCAGAATAACCTCTGGAAAGCACAGCTTTCTTAGAGGCAGGTGGTAAGAACACAGCTAAGTAACAATAAAATACTTTCATACAGCCAGTAACAAGCCAACCTGGTCATCAGATTGAAATGAAAGCTTTCTAACAATCACGCAAACTCAACTGAATCCACGATGTCTGAGAAAGATACTTGTAATTTTGAAGTTACATAACAGCACAATTAATATTTTCAATTAACAGGACTTTACATTCTGGGTGTCAGCCCCTGAATTAAGGGAAAAGCCTTTTAGTCTCAAGTAACAAGTTAAGAGTTACACACGCAGCTGAGTGGACCTCTGGCCGCCTCCACACGTGAGAAATGCTCCCAAGAGAATTTCTGATGAAAAAGGAAATCATCCTCTAAAAATCACTGAATGGCAACATTTCCCCAACACTCCCCAGCATCTTTTTCAAGTAACTGGAAGCCATTAACAGTAGTAAAAACAGCAAAGTGGGAAAAAAGAATTTTCAGTGTGTTAGCAACACGATACTACAGAAACATGGCACAGAAAATAATTCTGACTTTAAAATAACTCATTAAATAAGTTTCCTTAATTCAGCGCAGCATAACTTGGATTCTGCTTCTTTATTAGGAAAAATGCACTTACTCCACAGCCCAGAATATTTCGAAAGCTGCTGAACTCACCCAACGTACAAAGAAATTTCTCCCACAGATAGGACAGCCTAGCAGGCAACAAAAGATGCATGCAAATCGCAGAGCCGGGAGTGTGAACGGAACCGTAAACTGCTCTGAACAACATGAGCATGAAACTTAGCATTCTTTCTCTCTAATTTAGGCATGCATGCCCACTTCTTTTTCACAAACCCATTTTATTCAAAAATAAGAATAAGCTTGCAATTAAAACGGGGGGGGGGGGTGCTCCGCAAACCTGCTCAACCATTCCAACGTGCGTAAATCTCGGGTTCAGGCAGTCTCCCCACCACCGCCACCAGCCCACCGGAAGAACTGGGTGCGCCGGGCAAACACCGGAGGTCTCTGTGTCAAACACAGCGACCTCAACACACACGGAACATGTCTGCCTCGTCTCTCACTTTCCGACCACGGAAGAGACATGGTCAGCGCTAAGAGCAGCAGCCCGGACTTAACCAAGGAGCTAGACTCGCAGCGATTCACGCCAAAGGTAACCGATCCGACCAGGTTCGTTTCTGCCATTTCGCAGGGAAAAGGCAGGCCGGGGGCCCGAACCCATCGCCCACTGAACGCACAGGAGGGGGCGAGGGCTGCTCCCAAGGAGGGAGGCTGAACCCACCGTCCACGCCAGCGGCTTATCCCGCAGCCAGAGGCTCGCCGTCCGGGTGTGCTGCCTCCAGACACCCCGTCCAGCGGCCGGCTGGGCGCGTGCGAAACGGCAGTGCCCTCCATCCTGCCGGCCGCCCCGGAGGGTCACCCACCCGGCGCAGCCAGGCCGACGGGGGGCCTCCCTCCGGTCCCCTCCCGATGCCCCACGGGCCAGCCCCCGAGCAGGGCAGCCGGCCTGGCCAGGGCTGCTGACCCCGGACCCCGGGCAGGCGGGTCGCGCGGGGCGAGGGGCCTGGGGTCCTCCCCTGGGACCCCCGCGGTCCTCCCCTCTCAGCCCCGAACTTCACCAACAGCCCAAGCACCTGTTCCGTTCCTCGGCTCTGCACCGGGTCCCCTCAGGTTCCTCCATTTCCCTGCGGCTCATCAGACCGACCAAACACCCACCCTAGACCCCGGGGTCCCCCCACGACGAAGCCCCCCGACGCCCGCCGTCCCCACTCACAAGCTACCCCCTGGGCAGCCCCAAGTCCCCAGAGATTCCCTTCAAGTCGCATCCCAGCGTCTCCCCGGGGCCCCTCGCGGGTCTCCGCCAGGCGTCCCGCAGCCCCCCGACCACCGCCCGCCCCAACGGCCGCCGGCCGGCAGTTAACGGCCGGCGCGCCTCACCTTGGTTCACCAGCCGCAGGGCGTGCGTGAAGGAAGGGTCCAGGGAGTCCTTCTCCGCCATCAGCTCCGGCAGATACTTCTCCTCCATGCTCGGCGGCCGTCCGGGGCCCGGGATGCGAACCCGAGGCGCGCGGGCAGCAGCGGCGGCCCCGCAACCCCCGACCCCGCCCGCGGCCCGGACCCCGGGGCCAGACGCCGCGGCGGCGGCGGCCAAGCCGGGCGGGCGGCCGGGCGGCGGCAGCGGCGGCGCCACAGGGGCGGGAACCGGCCGCTCAGCCCCAGTCCCCGGTGGCCGCCGGGTGCCCGGCGCTGGCGGCCGCGGCGTCCGGGACGCGGCTCCCGCGCTCCGGGCGGGCGCCGGTGCGGCCAGGTGGCCCCTCAGGCTGGCCCTGGCGGCGCGCTCGCAGACCCTGAGGCGGTCCGGGGAGAGCCCCGCCAGCCGGCTCCCGCGCCTGGGCAGCTCCCGCGACCGCACGCCGCGCGCCGCCCCGCGCACTCTGAGCCGCCGCCGCCGCCGCCGCCGAGTGTCCAGCGCCGGCCGCCCCGCCCCGCCCCGCCGCGCCGCGCCTGCGCGCTGGGCCCGACCGCCGCGGCGCGCGCCGCCTCGTGGGGCCGCTCCGGGCAGCGCCGGCCGGGTGCGGGCGCGGGGGTGCGGGGACGCCTGGCGCGTGCCGACTCCCTCAGCCAGGCCTGGGTAGGGGTACGGGGGCGGGAGGCCCAGGGCGCCGTTGCAGCCTGGCTGGACGCCCACACCGGGAAACTGAGGCCGGGGGAGGTCCGGAGGCGCGCCCAAGGTCATCACCCCGCGTGCGGTCCCAGGAGTGGGGGACAGGGGTCGATCCGGAAGGGGCGCCCTAGTGGGCCCGGGGCCAAGGCGAGCGGCCGCCTGCTCCTGCCGGCTCCGGGACTCGCCTAACTTAGGCGGCCTTGCTGCCCCCTCGCACTGGCCGCAGAGCCTTCCTTGCTGAGCGCCGGCCTCCCGCGACCCCTGGCGCGAGGCCGGTTACGTAAAGGCTCGCGCCCTTCAGGGCGACTTTGTCTTCTCGGACTCGCGGCGGGGTTGCCATTCTCTGGGCTGAGCCAGGTCCTGGATGAGAGAGCCGCCCGGGGGTGGGGGGTGGCCTCTGGTCGCCGGCGCCTGAGGGGCGTGGACGAAGCGTCCCCCGGGAAGGTCCGGGACTTTTCGCTGCCCAGAGGTCATTCCCAAAGAGAGCTGCGAGTCCGTGCTGGCCTTGGGCGCCCAGGGTCGGGCTGAGCTGGAGTTCTGTGAGGTGTTTCCTGGGGGTAGGGGTCCCCACTGTCTGGTGATTGGGCGGATGTTGGTGGGGGGGACACCAGGAATGTCTGTAGAAGGAATAAGCCCGGGGCACGGCCCATCTTCTGGACAGCGACCCGTGGCCGAATCCACGCGGTTGCCATGCAGATGCAGAAGCCCCAGGCTGCTCTGAACTGGGGCCCCTCACTCCCAAACACCTGCACCGGCACTGTCTCCTGCTCCACCACTCCACCGCCCCGGCCCCGGGGTGGGGCCGAGACTCCCTGACACTCTTGCTCTGTCTCGTCCTGGAAGAGGAAGCAGCCGCGGGAGGAGGTGGGCAGGTGTCTTCTGTCCAGGGAGATGACAGTGGAACCTTTTTTTCCTTAGGGGGTCTCAAGGATTAGGTATTTAGCCCCTGAGGAAGCTCCCTGAACCCAATAATGAAGGCACAGCCCTTCTTTGTTTTGGAGTATTGTCCTCTGCGCTCTGCTGCTCTCTGGGGCACCTGGATCCCGGCTTCCCGCCGGCTCTAGCTCTTGTTCCAAGGGACACATGGCAAACAGAAGCCCCTAGTAGCCCCACTGCTGGACCTGCTGGAGGACACGGGGCATCTCCCAGGAGACTGAGGACAGGGGCTGACACCCCTCCGCTCTGCCCCAGGGTCCTCCCTGCATCCCAGCTCCTCCCTGATGCGCTGTGCCCCTTGGTTAGCTCAGCGCTCTGAGTTTCTGAGCCAGCACCCGTGGAGGGCCTTTGGGGAAATGTTTTCTGCTTTAACAGAGTAGGACAGAGGCACACCTCCAGCTTTTGTTGCTGTTCACAGGACGTAGCTTAGCTTCGGGCGTGTGAGTTGGGGCTTGTCCCAGAGGGGTACAGAGGGTGGCAGCTGAGATCCCAGGGGAGGAGAATGGGCACAGCTACTCAGCTGCCCCCACCCCCTGCTTTGAGCCCCTGATCTTAGACTCTCTGCTTGCTACCAACTGCCTCATCTGCGCTTGTCATCCAGCAACAGTTCAAACCTGGAGTGATCGCTGTGTTTATTAAGTGTTTCCTAAGTGCCAGGCAGCATGCTAGTGGCTTTGCATTGGCTGCACTTCTTTCAGCACCCCGCAGGGAAGACTTCTCACCACTCACAAGTCAGGAGCCCGAGGCTCAGAGCCATTTAATGCTTTACTTAGGGTCCCACAGCTGTGGGTGAGGGCTCCCAGCCCCACCTGTTTCTCTAATGAGTCCAACGTTCTGTCTCTCCTTTCCTGGTCCTGTGGCACACGCCCCTGGCACTCTATCCTGCCCTTCTCTAAGCAGTTGGCAGAATGACCGGCCAGCAGCTGGGGAGGAGGGCTGTGCACCAGGAAGCTGACAGCCAGGGCACTGAATCTTCTGCGGCAGACCTCCCTCCTCCAGTACCTTCCAAGAGGGCAGGTGCCCGGCTTTGTGAGTGCCCAGACCAGGTCCTCCAGGGAGGAGGGAGATGAATGTTTCAGTGAGATGCTCAGGAAATTATCCCACCCTCCAACCTGGCTGAGCCATTGACTGTGGGCTCCTCCCTGCACACTGCCGGTCTTCACAAGGGCACCATCCTGCAGGCGCGAACCTTCAGATCCTACTGAAAATTAGAAAACCAGACCTTGGGGGAGGTGGTGATTTCCTGCACGCAGCTGCAGGCACTGGCCACACCCACGTCCTGGGGCTTCCAGGCTCAGGATCTCCAGAGCATAGCAGTACTCACTGAGCAGATACTGTGTGCAGAGACTGCTCTAAGGACAGGGGCCATCCATGGACAAGACAGACTTCTCCGAGGCCACTTCAGACCAGGACCACGCAGTCTCCTGCACCGTTTGTGTCTTCCCTGGAATGGAGGCCTTAAGTGACACTGAGGAACCCCAGCTGCTGTTTCTCCTCTGGTCCAGTCCACAACTCACCTCTCTGCCCCAGCACCAAGAGGGTCCTTGCGTAGCAGCCCTCACCCAATGCCGTTGGTCTCTCTGGAAGCGCAGCACAGTTGTCAGCAGCTGCAACAGCAACCAGGATGACACTGTCTGAATCCCCACCCGCACCCGCCCCCGCAACAACACACACTGGGAAAGACAGAATCTTTTCTAGCTGGTCCTTATGCACTAACCACAGATAGTCAGCGCTGCAACATCTCCATGTCACCAGAGAATATAGACGAAACATAGGGAGAGTGACTGGGAGGGCATTTCCATGTCTGCACAGCACTGCTGCGCACACTGCAAGCTTCTGGTTCCTTCTGTTCAGGACGATGAGCCCAATCCCAGGTACTCAAGACCTTGCTACGCCATGAGTGGTGAAGACCAAATCTGAGTGCCCCCAGGGACAGAGAGACCTGGCTGCAGCCCTGGGCTCTCCTACTTGCCTTCGGTGACCCCGGCCCCAGGGAGAGGAGAACAGCTGCCCGGCACTGACTCACTATCAGGGGCACTTGGCATGGATTCCAGCTTTTTGACTCACCTCTGCCCTGCTGCACTAGCCTTGCATGTGCCCCGGTTCATTCTGATCAGAACACATCAGGTCCTGGTCTTCTGTGGACCCCTTTACCCCACCAGAGCCAGCTGACCTCCTCTGCCCCAGTGCCTTATCCAACCTGACCGTCAAGTCGCAGCAAGCTCTCACGTTCGCTGGTGATCCACTCCTGAAGTGCAGCCCCTGCCAACCCTGCTCCCCAGCTGCCTCAGACACATGAGTTTGTCATGCAAGCCAGGCACCAAAAGATGGCACACCCTTACCTCGAAATCAGCCATTTATGTGTCAGGAGAAATACACCAAGAGTGTTCACTGTGATCCCTAACTCCAGTCAGTTACAGCAGGAATCACATTTTCCAAATGCTTGTGCAACTAGAACCAAAAAGATTTGAGCATCAAGTGGGAACACTTCAAAGTTGGGAGCCTGGGCAAAGCCCATGGTCCAAGATCAGGAGTGCCTTTGCTGAGGACTGACTGGTCTGTCCGTGGCACACTGTTTTATTCAAACAATCTCTGAAAATCTTCTGCAGCCAATGTATAGGAACGTAGTTGGAAGGAAACTCAGAGACCAGGTAGCTCACAAGACGCTAGTTTTTAGAGGTGAGGAAACTGTTGCCCAAAAGTTTAAGCGACCTAAAGATAGTAGCTGGTGAATTGGGCACACACGTGTATCCCTCCCCCCCCCCCCCCAAAACACACACATTCCATCCCATCCAAGGCTGAGTGGAATCAATCCTTCCAGCCCAGTCACTCACATACCTGAAGACACCCAGCCTTCGGTCCCTATGCCCTGTGAGTGTCACTATTTGGTGGAAAGAAAGCCCAGTTCCTCTTGCAGACACTCGCTTCACCAGAGAAGGGAGCCATCCTGGTTTTGTTGCAGCAGCTAAAAAGCTATAGGTATTGCACACACACCCCCTAGTGGCTACATCTAGAGGTGCATGCCCCAGAAAGCACTGGGGTTGAGAATCCCTTGGTCTCCATGAAGAGCCCCCACCTCCCTACCCTGTAGATATGTAGCTCCACTCCAGGAAGGAGAATAGTGAAATATGATCTTAGATGAGAGTGAAAAAGGAAGAAGGCAAAGAAAAACTGGAAAAGGACGGAAAAAGGGAGAAAAAGAGGGTGGAGAGAACAAAATGTAGAAAAAAAAAGTGAAAAGGACGGCGATCAAAATACAAAGGAAAGCTTAAATGAGGGATGTTTCTCAGCGGCAAGTCTTGATATGGAAGAAAACAGCAATGGAAAATAAGAAGAGCAGGCATGCCCAGCAGGCTGCCCTGTAGCAGTCAGGCAGTGCAGACCAGCCAGGGAGGGAAAGAGGGGACAGAGAATCCAAGATTTGACCTGCCCCACCAGCCTTGGCAATCTTTTCAAAGCCCCAATCTTTTTCTGTCTCTATTTCTGATCTTCTAAAGGGTAGCTAATATCGGGTTTTCTCTTCACATTTTATTGAAATATGATGAGAACAATAAATATTTTCAGAGAAAAACCCCAGAAAAAAAAAAAAAGTGCTGTGAGCTCTCAGATGGAACCATCTTAGAAATGTGTTACATTGTTTTTCCTGATGCAGCAGCTGCCCTGCATCCTCCACTTCCTGGTCTAAAAGGTTATATGTGATGCAGGACTGCTGAAGTGCTCCTGGTGTTTCAACAATGCATCCAGTTATCACCAGCTCTAGTGCTTTGTAAGACACTGTGATTTGAAAAGCGCCATTGAAATGTAAAACATTATTGCCAGGGTAGTAAAAATATCCACATCCATCCCCTAACTCACTCTTTCTTGTCGAACCCATAGAGTACACACAAAACCATTCCATCCACATTAGCAGAGTTTGCTACAGTAACACTACACATATCTTAGTTTGGAAAAATAATCAGAAACAAAATATTTCTGGCAGTGTCAAGTTACCCTGGGTGTCTGAACAGCTACCAGGAGGGTGATGAAGTTTTCTGAGTTCGCTGCAGATGTGAACACGTACCGGTCTCATAAAAACTTGAGCTTGTACTTTGTTTTCCTTGAGTTGGACATGAAGTGAAAAGCTTAACAAAAATGGCTGTGGGAAAAGAACGGACATAAAATTGAAGTTGTGTACTCAGGAGACATCACTGAATCACAAGCACAAACCTCTTTTCAAAACAAAAGTGGGCTTTTGTCGGTGACCAGGCTGCGAACTCCCTCAATGTCTTGTGGCTTCATTCTTTGGATTCTCGAGAAGGTGGCACAAGCCTTGATGGGGATCTCAGCCCCTCTCTAACCTGTGTGGGTTTATGCCTAGGCAGTGTATGATGCCTCAGCCTCCCTTGCTCCTTGCTACCCAGGGAGAAAGGCAGGGCACCTGGTACACCTGGACAAGCCTCAGGTGACAGCTGGCATGCAGGACTGTCCCGGCCACTTCTGTGAAGCTTACCCCAAGAATCAATTCTTTCCCCATTTCCTACTCACACTTACTGATAACTGATGTGCAAAGAAGCATCCACGGAGATGTACAAAACCATAGTGATCTGTGCCAGAATCTACTTGATGATTTAGCCTGAGCCTCTTGAGGTCTCTTTCCCCACTTGTGAAATGAGTCACAGCCGTCACTCTCCACAGACGCTTACTTAAAGGTGGCCCTGAGCTCAGTGTACGTGTGGAGTTTTCTTTCTTTTTTTTTTTTTTTTTTTTTTTTTTTTTTTTTGACAGGCAGAGTGGACAGTGAGAGAGAGAGACAGAGAGAAAGGTCTTCCTTTGCCGTTGGTTCACCCTCCAATGGCCGCCGCGGCTGGCGCACTGCGGCCGGCGCACCGCGCTGATCCGATGGCAGGAGCCAGGAGCCAGGTGCTTTTCCTGGTCTCCCATGGGGTGCAGGGCCCAAGCACCTGGGCCATCCTCCACTGCACTCCCTGGCCACAGCAGAGAGCTGGCCTGGAAGAGGGGCAACCGGGACAGAATCCGGTGCCCCAACCGGGACTAGAACCCAGTGTGCCGGCGCCACTAGGTGGAGGATTAGCCTAGTGAGCCATGGCGCCGGCCACGTGTAGAGTTTTCTTAGCACAGAGCCTGGTACTCAGTGGACCCAGAACAGGTAAAGCATCAGTAGAGCCGCACTGCACAACAAGAATGGGGATGTGAGCCCCTGTGTATTCTCAAGATTTCCAAGCACTACAGCTGTTTCCAAGGGTTCAGCTGCAGCTTGGAAATCTTGGGATATGACTGCCTGAGCCCTGGTCTCCTTAACTCGTTCCCTGCTCCCCATTGAGCAGAAACAGATGTTCTGCCGAGCTCTGTGTCACCAACTCTTAACCCTTTAGTCTTGGAGAGTTACTCACAATCTAAGTCTTACAGTGAGACCAATGATACCACCACTTCACAGTATGAGGATGAGGTTAGATAATACATACAAAAGGCTTAGCCCAGCACATAGGAAATGCTCAATAAATTATTATTCCAAATCTTCTATTATCATGTAACAATGAGTTTTATGAGTTGTTTTGTCTACACAGTTATTTGAAGTATTGGCCAGAATCATGGCAGGAAACAGATGGTGCACTTGAATGAGTCAATAAAGAGATTTTCATAAAGGGCCTATGTGCAAGTGTGTGGCAAAGGTAAATAGAGAGAAAAGAGGTCAGTTTTCTGGGCCCCCAACAGGAAACCTTGCCACCACTACACCTGGGGAGACAATGGGAGCAAGCAGATTCCAGGACCTGTGACAGCTGAGGAGATTGGAGGAGCCTCCAGCAGGGGCTGTGGCTGCAGAGAGCAGAAGTGTCCAGGAAGGTGCAGGGAGGCTAGACATGGGACCCCACACTCCCCACCCCTACAGGGGCCTCCCATTGGCAGTGTCCCATAGAAGTCAGCCTCCTCAGGTAGAGAACAAGGTAGAAGAAGATGGAGAAGAGATGCAGATGGGGAAAAGGAGAATGGCCAAACCATATTGAAAAGTGCTACAGTAAAAGATTTCACTTTAAATATATGGAACTGATCTCCTGGATTTCTACTCTGGTTAATTTTCTCTCCTGCTGGGAGGGATTTGGTATCCTCATTCATGTTGTGGATACACATGACTTATGGGAGTCTAGAGACAGAGAGGCACAGGTTCTGTACTCACTCACCCAACACTTACAACCTGCCTTTCCTACTCACTGGGCGCCTGACCTAGAGCAAGCTAACCTGACACTCTGAACTAAGCCCTCTCTCCAATATCCTAGGAGGAGAGGCAGTTGAGTCACAGAATACTTATGAATATTAAAGGAAGCAGCACTTGTCTCCTATTGGCTATCTCATAGAAGCTGTGGACATTATAGCTGAAAGTTCAGGTTCTCAAGACAGAATGTGTTTGTTCAAATCCCAGCTCTGCCATTTCAAGCTCTATGTCCATGGACTACTTAACCCTTTAGTATTCGTTTCCTCATTTATGAAATGAAGGAGAATTGTTCCCCCTATTTAAGGTGATTGTGAGACTGAAATGATTCATAAGAGTATATGGCACTTACCAACATTTAATGTCTCCCAACTTATAGGCACCCAGTTTTGCAGTGGGCGTTCTATATGAGGGAACTTCATAAAATCTCATGGAAAATTGAGTTCAATGATAGCTTTATTTTGTTGAAAAGAATTTTGAAATCTGTGAAACTTTTTGAAGCTCTATCATACATTCACAAGCTCATTCCTTCTTCTTTGCTTACTGTAAGGGATGTCTGGGGTGATCAGCACCAAGCACATGGACAGCACTCCTTGGGCTTAGTCCAGAGGGTGTGAAAGAATTTCTTTCTTTATCCTGCTAGAAACACGATGAGCAAGGGTTTCGGGATCTGAACAGAAATGAGGGGTGTACCAGGGTCAACCCATTAGGGCTTCTGGTCTTCAGATGAAGGAAAGCATAGAAGCCACACTCCCATGTTTCTGCACAAGAAATAACTGGGTTTCGTCCAAAGATAAGGCTGCTTGTTGTATGCATAGCAGCTCAGAAGAAATCTCGGGAGCCAGATTTTCTCTAGCTGTGAGACCTAGCACCAGGTACTTAAAATTTGTGCTTCAATTTCCTTGTTTGGAAAAGGATCACAATGGCAACTACCTCACCAGGTTATTGTAAGAATGAAATTAAAATTTGAAATTGCTTAGAACAGGACCAGGCACCTAGTGAGTGCTTTATAAAGATTTCTTAAGTAAACAGATCCTTATAAATAAATAATCTTGGTTCAGTAAACGAATTTTGTCACATCGATTTCCTTAGTGTTTGGTACTGGTCTGAGACACCGTCCTCCCTTGGGTGCTGTGATCAAATAAGAACTGCACGTGTCTGTCCAGGAAAGAGTTAGAAAGGGCTTGAGTCAGCAAAATCAAGAAGCCATTCATTGACACAAGTCACTCAGATCCACTGTTTAGCATTCTACAGCCTGAGAATGATTTGATCTTCTATCTCATAACAAAGCAAAGCCCTGCCAATACTTTTTGGTCATGGACCACAGTATTTATAGGCTGGGGGTGAGAGTCTTGATCACCTTTTACCAGTATGTATGTGTGATTGCCCAAGTTATTGCCTCCATTTTCTCATCTATAAAATGAGGATGATAATTCTAGCGTCAAATAGTCCTACAGGCACACTGTAGTTGCTCAGTAAAGTAAGTGACTTCCTTCTATCTTTCATCTTTAAAAACAATATTTATTTATTTATTTGAAAGGCAGAGTTACAGGGAGAGAGGGAGAGAGAGTGGGAGAGAGAAAGAGAGAGATTGTTAATCCATTGGTTCATCCTCCAAATGGCTTCACTGGCCAAGGCTGGGCCATGCTGAAGCTAGGAGCCTGGAACTCCATCTGGGTTCCCCAAGTGGGTGCAGGGTCCCAAGCACTTGAGCCCTCTTCCATTTATTTCCCAAGCATATTAGCAGGAAGCTGGATCAGAAGTTGAGCAGCGAAGACTCAAAGCAGCACCCACATGGGATGCCAGTAATGGCAGTGGTGGCTTAACCCACTGTGCCACAATATCGCCCCCCCTCTCCCTTTAATCTTCAAAAGTCTAGGAATAACAAGGAAATATAGGAAATAACTAGTTTGGGAAACTAAAACTGATGTCAGAGATGACATCAGTTAATGAAGTATCAGTAAGATTGAAACCAAATGGTCAGAGGAGTTAGCTTTGGTTTATTTCTGAACAAGCCATGTGCACTAGTGTTTCTTACCTGCGCTAATCAGAAAGAGGTCTACTGTTCTACTCAGAAGACAAGGGCTAGTAGTATAGTCCTTACGAAGGCTGAAAGCCCAAAATCAGGTGGCCCCACTGTTTCAGCTCCTCTGAGGGCCTACTTGCAAATGGTATCAGGGTAGGGCAAGGGAGCAGGTCTTCATCTTTTATGACATCTCTTTCACAAGAACCGACAGGGCCCCAAGAGAACTATGGTGATCCTTTCTAAGGACACTTACCCCTAGTGACCTAACCATTCCTTAAGAGGCCTCACCTCTTCAGTGTCCCACCTCAACATTGCCACCCTGGAGACCAAGCTTCCCGCACGTGACCCCTTGGTGAACTCAAATCACATTCCATGCATAGCAGAAAACACATAGGCTTCGCAGCTCATTTTTTAAAATTCCAAGATGTGTAATAACCTGTAACAAGTGATTTACCTTTTCCAAGCCTCAATTGCCTATGCTGTAAATTCTTAACGTATGGAAAATTTGAGATGATGGGATATTATATAGATAAATCGTATGCACACAGAAAGAGCTTGGTAACTGATAACTGTCATAGTCAGTACATGTCCTTTTTGAAGTAAAATTGGACTTCTCATCCAGTCAAACAAGCTGCATAAAGTAGGTAAAGAAAAAAAAATCCACAGAAATTACTCTTGCAATGACTGTTTATTTCCAAGATTTCTAGTATAAAACATTATACTTGAGAAACCAAAGCCACTGCTGTTGAGGAAGCTGTTATGTTCTAATGACGTGAGGACACTTTACTTCAAGTAAAGCCCAAGCAGATGTCCTAGCACTGGAGAAATCACTTTGCAATAGGCCTTTGGAAGTAGCTGGGTATTGGAGGCAGTTGTGAAGAGTGGTTGTTGTAGTCATTGAATAGTTTCTACAAGATGTCAAGTCTGCTCTTGTAACAGTTCCCTCAGATTAGCCTAAGAGCTCTTAAAACAAATGAATCCCTGATTAAAGGATTACTGTGGGTTTGCTTTGTATTTGCTTCTTTGCCTTTCATGGAATTGTTGTCTATGCTCTTACAAAGAGTTGGCCGCATCCCACCATCACGTCCTCTTTCAGAGTTCTCTGCCTTATCAAATGGCCTCTCCATCATTCCAGAAACTCGGCCTCTGCTGCCTTCAGCCCAACAGTGACTCAGGTCACCCCGACAGTGACTCTCCTGAGTGTGTCTAGATTCCTCGCACTTCTCTCCCCTCCCTCTTCTCCACATTCTTCTCACTGGGCTTGTGCCTGCTGGCCCCTCTCTTGATAGTTGTCTACGCTGCACCAGCCTGACCTTTCCAAATGCAAATCTGGTCACTTCTTCATTGCTTAAAACCCTTCATGGCTCTCCAACACTGTTGGTTAAGGTGAGAATCAAATCCTTTATTGGGCCAGCAGGACTCTGTGGGATTTGACCCAGATGCTCTGCCCATTTCTTCTAGTATCACTCCAGACACGGAGATCTCTGCCTGGAGGCCTGTGTTGTGAATGAATTGCATGAGTTCTCCAAAACCTACCATGGATCTCTTTTGCTCAGAGCATCAAAGCTCAACCTTCCTCTGGCTCTACTAATTTGCTTTCTACCATTTTATTTTCCCCCAGATTACTTGTCTTTTGCATCAAGAGATCAGTTCCTTCTACGCCTGTTCTCTCTCCCTGGGGGCGGCACAAACAGTGTAGTTTCAGGTTCTGATCATCCAACCAGTGGACTAAGACAGATCCAAGTGACGTCCCACAGCCTCAATCCAGCAGCCTACCACACACACATGCATACATACACATGTGCACTCATGTACATGTGCACACACCGAACATACAAACACTCCTCCCCAGACCGCATTACCTGAGTCAGTGCCTGGACACTTGAAAAGCTCTCAATGTGGTCAAAGATACAGCAACTGGCTTTGAGCACAAAAGAAACATCTCGTCTCTGTGTATCTCTTGCATCTTTTCCCAGAGTATTCAGTTCTGCATGGCCTCAGTGTTTGCAGCATGTTTATTATATGTTCTTTCCTGACCAGGCTTCGGAACAGTCCTTGCCTTCATTGAGCCTAGAAGACATGGTGCATCCTCCTAGCTCTATGGTTTTTGGGTTGCCTGCATCCCATATTGGAGTGCCTGGGTTCAAGTCCTGGGTTTACTTCTGGCTCCAGCTTCCTGATAATTCACAGCCTGTAGGGCAGCAGACAACGACTCAAGTACTTCTGTCTCTGCCACCTACATGGGAGACCTCAATAAAGTTCTAGGCTCCTGGCTTTGGCCTTTCCCAGTCCTTGCTCTTGTAAGCATTTGGGAGAGTGAAGCAGCAGATGAAAAATAACCCATTCTCTCTCTCCTTCTCTCTCAAATAAATTGAAAATAATAAGTAAAAAAATTTAGAGGAAAAAATTAATGCTCTCTTCACAGAATTTTTGTGGAATGAAATAATGTATGTCAGTTGCTAAGTACTCACCTCATAGGATTGAGATATCATGAAATGATACAACAAAAATGGTGAGAATACCAGGATAATATACATCTTTAATAGACACTAGTTTTTTATTTTTATTATGTGAACAAAGGAATGTAGAGTCGCAGACTGCACTCAGTTCTTGAAGGGAGGAGAGCAATGCCATGATGGTAACCCTGGAGACCTCTGAGGCAGAGTCATCAGAGAAAGTCTTTCTGAAGAGGCAACCTGAGCAGTGAAGGGTCAGCCACGGCCATTGCAGAGGCAGGGGCACCTGCGTCTCTCAGACAGTCAGATCTGGGTCCCGTACCGTCTCTGCAGCTCTCTAGTTGTGTCTCCTCCGTGGCCTGGGTTCTTCACTGGCAGCGTGAAAACTACAGTGTCAACTACAAAGAGAATGGGAAAGATCACAACAAAGAAGTTAATGAAATTTGGTCCATCTTAAATACAATAATTCATATAAATCATTAGGCAGAGAGTCATGCACACAGGAAGCATTTAATAAGTGCTAGACTGCCCTCCACTTCTCCATCTGCTCCCCTGTGCTAAGCACCTTCCCAAATCCACAACTGCCTCCCCAGATCACTCACATGGCTCCTAATTCAAGCCTGGCTGACCTACTCCAAACGCTGGGTCTTCCCACTTCACTGTTCAGTCAAATCCAGATCCAAGACCATCAGCTCACACAAGGGAGGAACACTAATTCTGCAGGGGGCCTTTTCATGAATTGTATCTTCAATCCCTACAGTATCTTTGTAAAGTGTCCTAATCTCCCCCTCCCTCCCCCATTTTACAGGACACAGAGAGAAAAAGAATGACCATGGTGATGTGTCTGGGAAGGGGCTGTCAGACTCCCAGCCCCTGTCACCGGCATGGTCTTGATCCTCCTGCCTTCCCAGGTTCCCTGCACCACAGGTGAATCCTGTTCACCTCTTTCAGGAAGGTTCTGGGTTACTCCAGGCCACAGTGATCTGGATGACCTGGAGAGGTCGGGACCTTGGACACATTTAGTCTCAGCTCTCCTCCTGTTAGCCTGTGAAAGAGTGACCTTCACGTGGGTCTGGATTGCACCTGCCTCCCTGCCTTCCTCCACCCTTCTTCCTCCTTTGTTCTTCTATCCTGTATCTCACGTTGTGCGCAGATCGGGCAAGTCCTGACAGCACGGGATGGGAGGCCAGGGAGAGTGAGGAGAGAAAAATCATCCCAGCGACCCCAGCATGAGTGAACCGTGCTGTTTCCTCTCAAGCTCTGAATTAAAACCGTGCTTTTTCTGAGGAAGATGCACTTTCTGAAACAAGAATCAGGACCCATTTCTGATAAGGAAGTTGAGGAGATGTGAAGAGGCCTAAATGTTGGGATTGTTAGGAGTGGATTGGGGGCTGGAGGTAGACTTGGAATTAGTTTTCTGTACCATATCAAAGGACATTATCATTCCTATTTCACAGATAAAGAAATTGAGGCCAAAGGTTATTCAGCTTCTAAGTCGATGAGGCGTTGCACTAAATGATGGAACTTCTGCCTGTATGTGTCATGTCTTCCCAGGCCCATAAAACTGGTCTACAAGTGACTGTGACGCCTCTTTCCCGTGTTTTGGAGCCCTCCCGGGTCCACACTAACACTCTGAACTTCCCTCGGCAGAACACGTATTACAACAAAGTTGTCTATTTATTTGTCCATAGACTGTGAACTGTGTAAGTGCTCCTCTATTCCTTGTTTGTGCTCCTGTTTCTGGGACAGGCACATGCTATGTCTTTGTTCTATGCTCCAAATGATGACTCTTGCTGTCCCCTCCTCCTGTCCATGAACCTCCCCCTTGCTCCCTTGCTCTTCCCTCACATTCAAACTTCAGAACTCAGCGTTATTTCTTTTAAAGATTATTCTATTTATTTATTTAAAAGGCAGTGCATCAGAGAAAGAGGGAGAGACAGAGAGTGAGAAAGAGATCTTGCACCCATTGATTCTCCCCCCAGATGCTCACAACAGCCGACCCTGGTTCAAATCCAGGAGCCCAGAACTCTGTCTGGGTCTGCCATTTGAGTGGCTGGGGCACAGACATTTGAATTATGTTCCCGTGTGTTCCCAGGTGCATTAGCAGGAAGCTGGATCAGGAGCAGGGGAGCCAGGACTTGAGCCAGCACTCTGATACTGGTTGCAGTCATCCTAAGCAGCAGCTTAACCTGTTGCACCACAACGCTCAGCCCCCCACACACACCAAGAACTCATGTGGGTGGCAGGTGCCTGCTGTATGCAGTGCCCCTCCACAGTGCTCCCAGAGCTAGGGGCTTTCTCATGATGTGGCAGCCACCTGCTGGACCTCCACCTTCCCACAGGGCTAGGTCTCCCTGGAGGCCAGAGGTCGTAAATGACCCATCCCTGTGTAGCAATGAACTCATGGGGAGTCTTTCCAACTATTAGATTTTAAGATATCTTAGGCTAATCCTCCACCTAGCGGCGCTGGCACACCGGGTTCTAGTCCCGGTTGGGGCGCCGGATTATTTCCCAGTTGCCCCTCTTCCAGGCCAGCTCTCTGCTGTGGCCCAGGAAAGCAGTGGAGGATGGCCCAAGTGCTTGGGCCCTGCACCCCATAGGAGACCAGGAGAAGCACCTGGCTCCTGCCTTCGGATCAGCACAGTGGGCCGGCCGCAGCGCACCAGCCGTGGTGGCCATTGGAGGGTGAACCAACGGCAAAAGGAAGACCTTTCTCTCTGTTTCTCTCTCTCACTATCCACTCTGCCTGTCAAAAAAAAAAAAAAAAAAAAAAAAAAAAAGATATCTTTCAATGTGAGCTACTTAAGCATTGGTCTACATTTCACATCCAACGTCTTTATACTGGACCTATTTGTTCAGCACTGTGGTTGTTTCAAACAAAAGAAAAGGAAACTAGCTGAATAATAATTTTCAGCATTTAGCCGCAACCTGGAGGATTTTTAAGGGGGTAGAGATGGGAAAGACTAAATCAGGGCCACTCTCTTCCCATCCTCCGGAAAAGCATCAAGTTTCAGGGCTACAGCAGCCATACATGTGAAAGTGTTAAATTACTTAATAGTTTATTATGTATCAGGTCTATAAAGCCAATTATGTTTTTTTAAAAAGCCCATATCCATTTGAATAAAAATGAAATTTATGTGAACTAAGAAGCTGTTCTTTTATTCCTGTCATAACTGGTGGCCAAGAAATCCAAGTTCTTACCTCTTCCTCTGATAGGTTCAGAATACATTTCAGTCACTCATTCATTTACCCACTTATCCATTCATTTATTCATTGAGATCATATGCTGGGCATTGAGGATCAACAGGGAATAGCTGTGGCTTCGTGGTGTCAGCTCCTCTCCTCCCCCGGGGAGAAAATTAAACAAATAAGCTTGCACATTCTTCTGGAAATTACCAAGGGTGATTAATGAGCTGAACGAACAGCAAAGAATCTGCTTCCATCACAGGGTCAGGTGGAAGGCAAGCTAGAGGGAGATCACTTGGTCCCAAAGATCAAAAGTAAGTGGAGGCCTGAGGCTATGATCCATTGTGGAAGGCCACATGTGCTGTCTCCACTGGTTCTACAAGTCCCAGGCTCCCTTGCTTCACTGGTTCAGGTAACTAATCGAGTACCCTGATTGTCAAGGAATACTATTTTTCTTGTTTGTTCATTTGTTTCTGTTCTTTTTTCTTTATACTATTCAGTGAGCTCTCAGCGCAGGGTTTATCTTATGAGTGTAAAATTAACTGAAAAGTGACCTTTGTTAAAAAATAAGGATGGTAAAGAAAGAGGGAGGAGGAAGAAGGGTTGGAGTTTGGGGCAGAGGGGAGAATCACTATGTTCCCAAATTTGAATATATCAAATGCATGAAATTTGTATTCCTTAAATAAATTATTTTTTAAAAAAGGATGGGACAAGGTAAGCTTATTTCTAAGGTCTTCCTACCTCCAGCAGACTATGTACTTGCTAATCTCTCAGACACCATCGAATAGTTTCCTATTTTCTGATCCCAATATGAATCACTGACAAAAACCAATAGTGATGATTCCACTAGGCGGTTTCTTATATACACACATATGCATATATATGCTATATATGTGGGGAGGCATTTCAAAAACTCATGGAAAACAGAATTAAAAGATAAGCTTATCTTAGTATAATTTTTTAAGAAATCCATTATTTGTATTTTCTTGTGCAGCTTGCAAACTGTGTTCTTCTACAGGTGATTTGACCCTGAAACGGAACTTTGTATTAACAGTTGCATAAATAAAACAACTGGCTGAAAATCCATGAGGATGAAATTTTGGGGAAAGAACAGTAGAGTCAGGGCATGCTTGTTTCAGTATCTGTATAATCAGCATCTATATGCAGAAGAGTTTCTGAAGCATTCTCAAATATTCTACATTTCCTTACATAGTGGGGTCAATAGAACAAAGTCTCTTCACAGAACAGGTTCCCTGCAATCTGCAATTAATTATGCAAAGGGGCAAATTGTATTTAAAGATCTATTGAAAGGACATCAACACTATTGTTCTTTTAATACAAAGTACTTTTCCCATAATGCATTTCATCCATTTTTTCCCTGTACAGCATGTGGCTGCAAAGAAACCCTTAAAATAGGCAGAGTCCTTATAATACAAGTCTACTTATCAGAGGAATGTGTCTCACATCCCCCAGTATTGTGTTCTACTAACTGTGCTCTGAGATTTCAACATGCTAGTTTTATTCTTTGCAGCTAAGGCTTTCTTTCTTTTATTTATTTGTAAAACTTTATTTTTATTTATTTATCTTAAAGAAGGGCAAGAGAGAGAGAGAGAGAGAGAGAGAGATCCCATTTCCTATTTGGTGGTTCATTCCCCTAAATACTTGCAATGGCTGGAACTGGACCAGGCTGAGGCCAGCAGGTTGGAACTCAATCCGAGTCTCTCATGGGGGTAGCAGGGACCCAGATATTTGAGCTATTATTTGCTGCCTCCCGTGGTACACATTAGCAGGCAGCTTGGCTAGGGCTTAAAACCAGGCACTGTGATTTGGGAGGCAAAGCTTCCAAGGGGAGTGTTAAATGCCAATACCCCCCAGCTCCCCAACCCCCAGCCAAGGCTTTTTTTTTAAATTGGACAGACTGTCCCTAGTAGAAGTAATTCACATGTTTCCTGCCTCCCTCCTTCCCTTCATTCCTTCTTTCCTCCATCCTGTTTTCCTTCTTTCTTCTTATCTAATTTCTTATTTTTCCATCCCTATCTCTCTCCCACCCAAGACATCAAAACTTGTTACCATCATTTCTGGTTGGAATAGGAATAGGGAGCTTGATGAACCATCACTGCCTTTGTCATTCTCTTCTCCACTCAGTGTGGGCAAAACAACTGCAGGATTCAGGGTAACTCAGGGGCTCCCACTCACCTGGACAATAGGGCAGCCACAGCAGGGGTCTAAGTCACTCTGTTGCCTCTGTACAGTGCATAGAAGTGTTCCTGGTACCCTGTAGTTGCATGAGGATAATTGAACTATATTAAACTCTACTTGCTGTCTGGGAATTAAGGAACTTAAACCTATTCACGCTGTACTTATCTGGATGACAAGAAAATATTTCTTCAAGTGGAAGTGAGGGTTTGCTTTTCTTGATCTAATAAAAAGTATCAGAGAAACATGGGTTCAAACCCTGACTTTAGGACATAAAAATGGAGGGACTTCAGGCAAATCTTCATCCTCCAAAGGGGTCTATATCACAGCACTGGGTTGCTGTGGGGATTGGAGATTCGATTGTTATCATCAGGTCTCCTGTAGAGTCTGACACATGTTCTTTGCCCAATACCTGTTTACGCTCAGCCAGAGCATTAGCACCTCCACTGCCTAAAGGGGAAGTTAGTGAGTTTGAACTCCAAGCTCTGTGACACATTTGCCGAATGAATGAAATTCCACCTGCATATTTGTTAAGGAGCAACACCACCTGCTCAAGTATGCTGCTGTGCAGTATACTGCAGAAAACCAAGACAGGGATCTGGTCTTCAAGGAAGCAACTACTGTGTTTGAATAGATTATTTAATCCATCTAATTATTTGATAGCAAACTGAGCCAACTGCAAACTCCTCTGGGTGCCAATGAAAGGAAGGACTTAAGCCGTTTAGTCCAACAACCCCCCTTTTCTGTGCATAGCATTGGTTAAGAAACACAACAACTGCTGCCTTGTCTTCATAGTCCATTGCCAAATAAGGTAGGACAAGAAAATCACCAAACAGTCCCTTTCTTCTAACAGGTTTAATATCTGCCACTAAAGTATTTTTGTGTGGAGTGATAGGTAACCTAGGAAACTCTCATATATTTTAAATACATAATGACAGAAATGAAGTGTGGACACACGGTATTTATGATTCTGGCCTTAATTTCTACTTAATTATTGTGTTCACACGCATTTACTCACTGACTTATTCACATTCTTTCATCCAAGCACTCACGTAGACGCCCTTACTCAAGCCTCTCCTTTGTGTCAGGCACCCTTACAAGGTGCTTTCCCAGATCACTGCCTGCAAAGCAGTTACTGTGATTCCCATTGTACAGATAACAAAATAGAAGCTCAAGTGGTTAGATGATTTCATCACATGTATGTCATTAGTAGTAGGTGGAGCCCAATTTTAATTTTTAAACAGTACTCCTGTAAATAGCAGCTCTGTTACTTCTGATGAGCTGTAAGGGAATCGCCCTCCAAAGCGACACTTCCTGCAGTTTTTCCAACCTCATTTCAATAATTCCTCCTTTTCTCTGTTGCACAGGCTGAAACTGTCTCTCCTACTTCACACCCAGTCCCTCAAAAAATCATGTTGCTATTACCTTCAGAATAAATCCAGAACTGAGCACACCTCATAGCCTCACGCTGCATTCACAGTGAATTGCTGCCAGTCTCCCAATGGCTCTGCTTTCACCTTTGCGCCCTTGAGTGTGTCTCAACTCTGCAGCCAAAGGGCGCCACTTCAAACCAATGCCAGACTGTCCACCTCCATGGATTCTCACCTCACATGGAGCCAAGGCCACAGCCCTATCAAGGCCTGCCACCATTCCTGGCTCAGCTCCGACCATCCACCCTGTTCTTCCTTCTGTCCTTGGGGCTCCTTCGCTGAAAACCTAACTGGCCTGTACTCACCACTTTCACATCTGCTTAAAGGTTAGCTCCGGGTGAAGTCATTCCTGGCTGCTCCAGTTAAAATTTCACCCAATACCCCTTCTATGCTTTATTTTTATCCACCTTCTAGTCATTTTCACTGGACAGCATACTACACAACTTACCTTATCAATTTTCCATGAAGTGATTCCCTCTTCCTTTGAAATGAGACAAGCAATTTTTGCCTAGTTTGTTCTCTGTAGTATTCTCAATGCCAGTCACCTAGTAGGTGCTAAATAAGCACGTGTTGAATCACAGACTAAATCTGAGTCTGAAGTGCAAGTCAATGACCTCAAAAAATCAGGCACATCTCAATCTTAGTCCTGAGCACAGACGGCCTCTCCAGCAAAACTCATAAGGGAGATGGACCCACAAGAGAAAATGGGGGATACAAATTAATGCATCATTTTGTTGTCAGCTAATCTGGACTCTAACCTCCAAGCAGAGGACTCTGATAAGCTATGCAAGTCCAAGTGTCCTCAAGTGGTGTCCGAGAGGCCTTCTTGTACCACCTCACCCCCCAACCAGGCTGCCAATCATGTCACCCCTTGACCAAGACATGGAAGTCAAGCCAAGAGGGTCTCTTGTTACTGCTTCAGTTGAACAAGGGAGCAGGAGGGAGAATCTCATTCATCAAGGAAGAGAGAGAAGAAATGGGGTCACACTCTTGTTTTGACCTTTAGGGCACAGTTAATTAGCAATCTGTAGAATCTGACCAGTCCAATTAGTGGGCTCTCCTCCCTCAAACAGGGGAAGGCACAAAGAGATTCCTGTGGCCCTCAGGCCTCAGTTTCTTACTGAATATGCACACTTTCTACTGTTTTTTGCACTTTATATAAGTACAAGTAATTCCCATACTATTAAAGGCTACATAGCATTAAGTATAATAGCTCTCTAATGGCCCACCCTAAGGGATGGGGGATTTTTGCTGGACTAAAGAGGAGCCTTCACTGTGTGATAACAGGCAAGCCTCTGCCTCAACCTCACAGCCCTGTGCAAGGACTGCACTAAAAATGGTTTACTAGGAGCTGGCACTGTGGTGTAGAAGGTTAAGCCCCTGCCTGCAGTGTCGGCATACTATATAGGCACAGATTCAAGCCCCAGCTTGAGTCTACTTCCAATCCAGCTCCCCCCTAATGTGCCTGGGAAAGCGGGGGAAGATGTCCAAAGTCCTTGGGCCCCTGCATTCATGTGGGAGACCTGGAAGCAAAGAACAAGACTAGGCCCATACACAGCTTTTCTATAAACCCTCTTATGAGAACTCAAGAGGTCAAATGAGAACTAGCTTCTTTTTTTAAGATTTTATTTATTTATTTGAAAGGTAGAGTCATAGAGAGAGCAAAAGAGAGAGAGAGAGCACTTCCATCCACTGGTTCACTCTCCAAATGACCACAACAGCCAGAGCTGGGCTGATCTGAAGCCAGGAGCCGGGAGCTGCTTCTTCTACGTGGGTGCAGGGACCCAAGCACTTAGACCATCTTCCACTGCTTTCCTAGGTGCATTATAATGGAGCTGGATTTGAAGAGGAGCAGCTGGGACATGAACCAGTACCCATATGGAATGCTGGAACCACAAGTGGAGGCTTAGACTAGGCACTACAATGCCAGACCCCCAAGAACTACCTTCTAAGAGTATAACCCCAATGACCTGAGGATCTCCTCTGGGCCTGCCCTCATAATGTTTCCACCACCTCCTCACAGTATCACCCTCAGGATCAAGTCTTTAACACATAGGCCTGTGAAAGGGCCTACCTCTTAATACTGGTACAATGACAGTTTCACATGGGGACCGGTGCTGTGGCCCAGCAGGTTAAGCTACTACATACAACTCCAGCATCCTTTATGGGCACCAATTCAAGTCCTAACTCTGCTTCCAATCTGACTCCCTGCTAATGTGCCTAGGAAAGCAGCAGAGGGTGACCCAATTGCTTGCACACTTACCACCATGTGGGAGACCTGGATGCAGTTCCTAGCTCCTGGCTTCAGCCTGTTGCAGTCATTTGGGGAGTGAACCAGCATATGAAAGATCTCTCTCTCTCTCTCTCTCTGCAATTTTGTCTCTCAAATAAATAAATAAAAAAGTTTGACATGAGTTCTGGAGGGACACTCAAACTATAGCAGTGTGTCTGTGAAGAGAGGGGGAAGGAACTTGCTTTCATATTGGGGTCATCATGGATTAGGACAGAAACAGCACCTGGGGTAAGAGCGTGAAAGACTGCAAAAGCTCTGAGGAACAGGTCCTCCTGGCCTTAGCAAAAATTGCGCAGGCAAGTACTGGGTTTCCATGGGGCCCAAGAAGCATAAAGACTGTATAGAACACTGTTATTTTGGTCTCACAGGGGCAGGAAACAGCTGACAACTGAGTGACTTGAATAGAGAGGCAGTACTGATGCTCAGTTAGTGTGGACACTTGCATAAGGAACAAGTATATGCTCACAGAGCTATATTCCCAGGACAATGAGGGCTGAGTGGGCGTAGCTGGAGCATAGCAAAGGACTACAAGTGCTTGGGGGTCTGGAGAGAGGCACTGTCTGAGGAGAAGAGGGGCCTCTTCATATGAGCTTTCCTTGGCTGTCACTCCTCACTGAGATCCCTGTTCTCAAAACAGATGCAGAGTCACATTCATCTCTGTGTTTCCAGGGTCTATTATACTGTGTAGTGGCATCAATACACTAATAAATGTTTGGTGAATGAACAAATTAACGGAGATGTTTTTGCATATAAAACATGATATGTTGCTTAAAAATTCTATTTGCACTCATTTTGCAGATGCACATCTGTTTCAGTAGTTGGTTATTTTAATTAATTTGGCTTTTTCTGTGCAACATTTATGAAGTGGACTGTGGCAGTAATGTAATTAAACTAATATATGTAGAAAGTAAATAGGATTATCCAGGATGGCATTTGACCCTCAATTACATGATAGGACTACCATGATTTGGAACAAATTAAGAGGCAGTATGTTTTAATGCAATCATCAAGTCCTTTGCAACCATCTAGGTTTCGACTCTAGCTCTGTTCCTTACTATCTCCATGCACATCAGCAAGAATTAACTTCTTGCCTGATACATGAGAAAAGTTATATTCACTGCTTAGTGTGGGGAGCAATCCGGACTAGACTAAGTTACTCGAATTAGGACTTATTCTATGCATCTGCTCTCCCACAATATGGCGCTGGGAGAGAAGTAAACAGCTTCCGCACAGCTGCCTCCAGTTCAACTGATAAACTGCAGGAGCTGCTCCTGATTGGAGAGCAGCGTACTCGGCGTGTGGGCAGCCGAGTTGGGATTGGCGGAGGAGGACTATAAAGGAGGAGAGAGACGGCATGCACCAGGAACATCTATGGGGAACATCTAAGGGAACCTGTGCAGCCCCCGAGAAAGCCGGCCGGCAGTGTGCCGCTCCCCTGCGGAAGTGGGGAATGCGGCCAGGGGGAACTGCCCTTCCACGGAGGTGGAAGGGATAGTAGCCAACCCGGGAAGAACCAGCAGCAAACCCGGGGAGGGCCGAGCAGACGAAAGAACAGCGCAGGGTCTTGTGTTGCTCCTCCACGAAGAGGGGGAGCGACATAATGGTGCCGTGACTCGGATAGGAAACCTAGCTCGGATGGGAAACCTGACTCGGATAGGAAACCTAGGACGGATAGCAAACTTAAGAGGGAAAAAACAGGAAGAACTGGGAAAAATATCGGAGAGAGAAACTAGCAAACAGCCTAGGGAAAAGCCGGACGAAAAGGGTGCCGGAAGAAGCTATTGAAAGCCTAGGCATAGACTCAGATACGGACTACGGGGGGAAGCTGGGAGAAATCTCTAAGGGCGAAAGCGAAAGTGAAAGCTAGAACAAACAGACTCCGACGCGGACTGTGGGGAGAGGCCAGGAGAAATGAGGGAGGAGTATTGTTGGAAGAAAACTTAGGGAAACATACCGGGTAGAGAAAAGTGTTAGGGAAATTGAAGCCGCGGGGGGCAGGCCGAGGCGGATACGAAAGCCACTTTGGGATTCTCAAGTTAGCCCGGGAATAGGGGGCGAAAAGTTGAAACCAGAAGCTGAGACGCAAGCCAGGTTGGGATCCGTCTGATTAGCCCGGGGAGCAAAGGACGGGAAGCCAAACCGTGGGGCGGAGACGTACGCTGGGTTGAATTCGCCAGGCTAGCCCGGGGAACTTGGATTGAATACTAGTGGCTGAGACGTAAGCTACGCTGTGTGACTCGCGGAAGCCGCCGCGTGCAGAGAGAGCACGGGGCGTGAATAGATAAGGAACGGGGCTGGCGTAGGCCGTGGTTCAGACTCGAAAGGGTTAAGCGTGGAGACCGCGGAGCGCGCGAAGCCGAGCCGCGCAAAGCCGGGAAGCTGCGCAGATGAGAGAGGCGCTCGGGCTGAAGCGGCGCAGAGCCGGGAACCCGCCGGCAGGGCGAGGTGCCGGAAAGCCGCAGGGATAAGAGAAACAGAAGTTTAGAAGTAAAGTGAGAAAAATAGGAATGCTGGAAGATAGAAGTAAAATGGGAGAAATAGGAATGCCCGGAGATAGAGAAATAGAGAAATAAAAAGGCCTCCCTACAACACTGCAATGTGAGAGCTTGGATTCGGTCTGCCTAATCAAGTGAGGCGATGAGCACCTGCGGGCAGCTAGCAGCTTATGCGCCGCAGGTCACCGAAGACAGGCACGAATTAACATCAGTAAGGCTTCCCCAGGATACAACAATATTAAGCTTGGATTCGGTCTGCCTGATTTAAGGCGGTAAGCACCAGCAAGCAGCTCGACCAGAGTATGAGCTGCAGGTCACCGAAGATAGGCACGAACCAACACTAATAAGTCTCCCCCACAATACGGCAATGAGAAGGCTTGGATTCGGTTTGCCTGATAGGTTTTGTAAACACCTGCAGGCAGTTCTAGCAGAGCAGAGCATGCGCTGCAGGGCACCAAACACAGGCACGCATCAGCGCCTAAAAACCTCCTCACAACATGGCGAAGAGAGGACCCGGATTCGGTTTGCCTGATAGGACTTGTAAGAGCCTGTGGCAACTCTAGCAAGTAGAGCAGAGTGTGTGCCGCGGGACACCGAAGACAGGCGCGTATCAACGCTAAAAAATAAAAAGAAAGGGGGATCTGTGGGGAGCAATCCGGACTAGACTAAGTTACTCAAATTAGGACTTATTCTATGCATCTGCTCTCCCACAATATGGCGCTGGGAGAGAAGTAAACAGCTTCCGCACAGCTGCCTCCAGTTCAACTGATAAACTGCAGGAGCTGCTCCTGATTGGAGAGCAGCGTACTCAGCGTGTGGGCAGCCGAGTTGGGATTGGCGGAGGAGGACTATAAAGGAGGAGAGAGACGGCATGCACCAGGAACATCTATGGGGAACATCTAAGGGAACCTGTGCAGCCCCCGAGAAAGCCGGCCGGCAGTGTGCCGCTCCCCTGCGGAAGTGGGGAATGCGGCCAGGGGGAACTGCCCTTCCACGGAGGTGGAAGGGATAGTAGCCAACCCGGGAAGAACCAGCAGCAAACCCGGGGAGGGCCGAGCAGACGAAAGAACAGCGCAGGGTCTTGTGTTGCTCCTCCACGAAGAGGGGGAGCGACAGCTTAGGATGTAAGCATCAAAAGTGATGGCATGTGTGTGTGTGTGTGTGTGTGTGTGTGCAAATGGTATAATCAGTAAGATTACTCTAGCTTGATGTAATGCTACTCCTGAATCCGAATCTTTAGTGGTTGTGCACAGAGGTGGGGAGAAGTGAGCTGCTTTAGGAATCAGCACTCAACTCTGAATCCAAGCTTTATGAATGACAGGAACCCTGACTCCATCTGGCTTTAATCCAAATCCAGTGACCCAGGGTCTGTCTAGATTCAATACAAAGTCTGATCCCAAGGACTGAACTAATATTGAATATCAGCTCATTGTGCTATTGAGTTCTGCCATAATCTGTTTTCAGATTTGCTGAGGTTTTCTTTATGATTTTATCAGCAATTATTTCAAATGAAATTGGCACCAAGCAATTGGATTACTGGATCGTTGACTCTCACATCCTGGTAGATGGCGAAAAGTAAATGCAATTTTCAGTTTGGTGTCAACTAATCCGTGTTGCTCTGGGGAAAGAAGCTTCGGCCTAGAGAGCCGTAGCAGGGAAGAATCTGAATGGAGGGGAAACCTGGATTCTAGCTCTCTCGTCAAGCACTGCTTTATGTCCATAAGAGATACAGGACCTGAGAATTTTCATAAATTGCCTTTTTGTTTTTTGCAGTACATATCCATATTAATCAAACTTTCCATCATCAGCAATAATTCGTGCTTATCTAGAAAATGCCTATCCTTTATGACTATTTTATCATACCTTGTCCTCACAATATTTTTTCAGGAAAGAAAGAACAGATGAAGGTCATGAATTTTAGGGCCAGAGAGACCCAGATTTCATTTTCATCTCAACACACGGTTCCTTCATCTATCAAATAGAAACTGCAAATCATTCTTGGAAATTCGTTATGAAGATTAAACCAGATGAAAATAAACAACCAAGCCCAACTCTTAATTCTTATACAGAAGTAGATAATCTATTCATCTAATCAATAAACAATGTTTGTGGCAGGTAGACTGTATTATTATTAATTATTGGGTTTTTTATCATCAGAGAATTATTTATCTCTCTCATTGTCTAGATCTTTGAATATGAACACACATGGAATAGACCTGAATCCAACCTGAAGTGCTGTCTTAGGAATGTAACTCACTGAGTTCTGGAACTGCTGTGGCCCACAGCAAAATTCTGGGGACTGAGCAAGACAGACTCCACTTTTGGCCTCATGGAAGTTACAACTGAATGAGGAACACTGATGGTAGACAATTATAATAAATTGCTTAATTGTGTTAGTGAGGAATTTCCAAAGAAATAGAACCAATAATGTAGTGGAATGAGAAGGCCATGCCAAGATGGCCGCTGTCAAGCTAGAGTCAATTACTCAGGAATGGCTTTGAAACCCACCTGGCAATGGAGCCTGCCTGGCAACAGGCTGTGATTGGTTAGGGCATAGACCTCCCCTTGACTGGATTGGCTGCCTTGGCTATATAAGCTGTTGTACCAACTGAAATAAACGAGTCTGTGGGCTGCTTGCCTCAGGCCTGCTTTCACCGACTCCTGGGGTCTGTGTGGTGACTCTGCGCTTCTTGCCCCCACCACACTCCTCCTCTCAGAATGAATCCTCTCAGAAAGAAATCAATCTCAACAGAATAAGGCGTGTGTGTGTGTGTGTGTGTGTGTGTGTTTCTTGATTTCTTTTAAGGAATTGGTTCATGCAACTGTTGAGTCCTGATGGATCCACCACCTGACCTGAGAAGCCAGCAGGCTAGATACTCAGGAAAGAGCTGTAGCTCAAGTCCACAGGCAGTCTGGGGGCATATGCTGAGGAATCCTACTATTCCTGGGGAAGGGAAGGGTGAGGTTTTGTTCTACCCAGGCTTGCTCACAGAGAGCTATCTGCTTTACTCAGAGCCCTCAAATATAAATGCAAATCTCACCAAAAACACTCTCACAGGAGTTTCCAAACTAATGTTTGTCCAAATATCTAGGCACCATGGCCTAGCCAATGACAGAAAGTCAACCACCTCAGGGGTTCTGTGATAGGCAAGGGAGGTCCTCCTCAGCCTATGGGGTCAGTGGTCACAAAGGAGGCCACAGCCTGGGCAATTTCTTGACTGATCCAATGTACAGCCTGTTGGGATCTGTATGGTGTGTTGGAATAACACCCACTTGAGGCTGCCCATGTATTAATTTCTGAAATCTGTGGATATGCTATGTTAGAGCGTCTTGAAAATCCTTGCGTCTTAATTTTTAGAATGTGTGGATAATTGTATTATAGGGAAGGGAGAATTTAGATGGATAATCAGCTGCTCTTAAAGAAATTGTCTTGGAACCCAGTGGAACCACAGAGGTTCTTTGGAAGACAGGGACCCAAGCATGATAATTGAAGTTAGAGAGAGACTGGAAGATGCTAGACTGTGGCCTTGGAAGCTACGGGGAGTAGCCGCAAGCTGAAGAAGGCAATGGGCTTTGAGAAAGACAAGGCAACAGCCTCTCTCTGAGAGCCTCAAGAAGGAATCCAGCCTTACTGGAACCTCCACTTTAGCCTGGGGACAGTCATTTCAGGCTTCAGACCCTTCGGAATCATAAGATAACAAATTCATGTTGTTTTAGGTCACTAAGTCTGTGAACATTTGTTATAGCAGCAATAGAAAACTAGTAGAACTCTGCTTCTCTCTGGCCCCAGAGTGCTCACTTTTGATTTCAGAGGAGTGATTTTCTATTTTCACTACAATGTGTCATCATTTGCTCTGAGTCCTTTTATAATAATAATTCTAATTTGCCTTTAATACCAGGCCTAGAAGAGGAACCGGATGCCCAGTTTCTGGTGGTGGGACTGTGGTGAGGAAATCACTGGACTGGGAAGAGCAAAGCAGCCCAGGACCCTCGCAGCTCACCCCTCATCCTGTGGATGGGCAACTGAGGCTCACTGCAGGAAGAACTCAGCCGTCAGCAGTAGAGTCAGACCCCGTCTGGACAAGGTGGGTGCAGACCCTGCCCTTTCCCACCAGAGGCACATGCAAGAAACCAGGCATTTGAAATGACAGCACAGGGTAGGAAAGCAAGAGGTTTAGACACTGCCTTGGTCTGGCTGAAGAGCTGCAGAGGACAGCGAGTTCCAGCAAAGCTTTGGGGTTTGTACCTTAGGAAGCAATGGTCCCAGAGACCCAGCAGGGTAGGTAGCAGGACTCTGGGTGACAAGAAGATTGCACAAGCCAACTTAAGGTCCCTTTGACCCTGTGCTTCCATGCCTCGGTGAACCATGGCTGTAGGAAGCTCACCTTCCTGATGGTGTCTATAGAGCTTTGGGATGTCTCTGTCCCTCAACCTCCCCACCCTCCCTTTTGCCAAGCTGGTAGGAGCAGCCCTCCGGTTTGTGCTTTGTCATTCCATCTTTGTACCCTTTCCTCCTCCATTCCAGGCCGCTGGGAGATATATTTGTCTGACTTCAAAAAGCCCCTGACAGTGGGTTGCTGTTGGGAGACAGGCACCACACCAGGGCTGAGCTCATTTGTGAACAGCCCTCTCTGAGGGTCAAATCTGGTCTGCGAAGCTCCAGCCAGAGCCTCCCGTGGCTCCTGGCCAACCTGCTGTGCAGTCCTCACCTGCTGCCTGCAGTCACCACCTCTCTCTCCTGTGGAAGAAAGGCTCAGCAGTGCCCCTGACCGTGGTGCTGGTACAAAACTCAGTGATCACTGAACTGGGCTCCAAAGCCAGTTCTCTGAGCTTCTGCAAAAAGGCTCCACGCCACCCTGAACACTCTGTGATGTTCTTCCATGGAAGAGGGTGGTCTCGGGCCTGGGGGGACATCACAGAGAATAATGCGATTAGCATGCACTCCTCTCCTCCTCTCGTCAGGCCCTCGGGCTCCATCTCCCTTTCCCCTGTTACCTGTTACACATTTAATATGTTTTACTTAGTGGGAGAATCACAATATGGCCTTATTATCTTGTTTTTCTGCACGAGAAATCCTTTTGTAGGGTGTTGGCCAGACTGGGGGTGGCTGATAACGGTATGTGGTTCCCAGAGGCCAGAGCAAATTTACACAGAGCGGCTCCCTCCAATTTTTGCCCAATTAGGAAGGAAGCCAAGGACCCCTAGTTTGGGTTGCTGTGTGTCTGTTTTCTGTTTTGCATTCGGGCCTTTCTCAATGTGTAATTTTCCTTCCCTTTCTGTGTCACTTGTGAGAGAGAAAAGAAGACAAAGACAGAAGGAGGACACAGCAGGGCCCTCATTCCTTCTTATTCCTAAACAAAGTCTCCAGGAGGGGCATGCCGTCTGGGTTCTTTTCACTTTTGTAAATTGCAACTGAAAAAGAAGAAGCCCTGATGGGAAGGGAGGGTGTGAATAGGCTCAGGAGTAAAATGGAAGGAAAGGGGAGCTTTTTTTTTCCACTAGGTGTTTTGAGTAAAAAAAAAAAATCGAAAATTAACCTAAGACCTGGTTACTACAATTTTAGAAATTGCGTTTTGTCTTAGGACATTGTCATTTCCGTGGTGTTTCCCTAGACCATGGTAGCGTAGAGAGCAGGTTTTCTTTCTCCATTTATACCACGCTGGGCCACGAGACTTTTCAGCGGAATAGTGGGCCTCTGTTTTACGCTGCTTCTGTGTCCTAGAGGAAGGAGGCACGTGGAATGCCTTTGTCCCAGCAGTGCTGGTTCCTGCCAATTCTTCGTTTTCTAAGTGAAGAAAGTGAGGATCAGAGAGGTGAAAGATCTCTCCCAAGCCCACATCTTGAATAAATGAATGATGAATGAGCTGGATCCAAGCAAGTCTGACCGAGTATGCAAGTCGACACTTTTCCTGAGCCCCAGCTGGCTGATACGGTCCCTGGCTCTTGTACTGCCTCTCTCTGAAGCCAGCTCCAGCCTCCTTTCTCTCATGACCTTGTTGACAACATCGTTAACTTCAAGCCCAACAGGTTTGGAAGTGAACTCTCCTGATTGTCTTCCCAATCATTTCATTTCAAAAAGCCGCTTCCCCACAAGAGCTATGATTATCTATTGCCATGGAACAGACAATCCAGAATTTTAACAGTTTAAAACCACCACCATGTTATTACAGTTCTGTGGCCTGGACATTGGAACTGGACACAGCTGAAGGATGCTTCTCCTTCAGGTGGCTTGGATGGAATTCAGTAGGTGATATCCAGCTAGGCGGGCTGCTCTGGAGGGTCTCAGATGGGGCAAGGGGATTCACAAGTCTTGTGCTTTGGTGGGAATAGCTAGAAGCTGGCCACAACAGGACTGTTCACTAATGTCCACTGTGGCCTCTCTATCCTGATTGTATTAGATAGTTAGACTCCTTACCTGGCCATGGTTGTGTCCTTCTTACATATGCTCCCTAAGAGGAACACCCTAATTTGCTCCTTACTATGGTTTGACCATTTGGACCACTTCCAGAATTCCTGTTGAAATTTAATTCCCCATATACACTGTTAAGAGGTGGGGCCTTCAGGAAGCAAGTAGGCCATGAAGACTCATGCCACACAGATGGAAGTAGTGACTTGTAAAAGGACTTGGGGGGAAATAACTAGGGTCCCTCTACCCATTCTGCTCTTCCTCAATGTGAGTGCTTAAAAAGAGACATCACACTGGAAACAGGATGAGCCCTCACTGGACATCCACTCTGTCATTGGTTGAGCTTGGGCTTCCCAGCTTCAAGACCTGTGAGCAGTACACTTCTGCTGTTTATAAATTACCCAGTCTATGGTATTTCATTCCTGAAGCACAAAAGCACAAAGACGCTGCTTTTGAATTAGTGGTGGCATCAGCGCCTTGTTTCTAATGAACAGAAGTAATGCTGTGTGGTTTCAGTAATGAGGCTCCTGCCTGACTTCATGTCTTGGGACATATCTTGGAGCACTGGGTTGATACACACATGCCTGGTGACCCTGAAGCAGGCATGCTGGAGAAAACACACGGAGGGACCATATAGACTTACAGATGCTCACAGGGTCCCAGCTGCTCTAAACCCAGTAGTGTGGGTTTTCCCACCCCAGGAAACAAGACTGGACCAGCCCAGTCTTGGCTTCCAGCTTCCAGTGTGGCTGAGTGGAGACAAGGATTCCTCATGGCATCCTCCACACATTTCTGACCTTCATAACTCATGAGCATCCCATGTGGTTGCTTCACAGAACTAACGTTTTATTCAACTTTTTGTGCCCACAGGCACCAGGACAGTGACAGCCTGGTGTGTGTGTACTGGGGCGTGGTGGAGGGGGCAGGATCCAGCAGCGTGTGCTCAGGTGAAGAAGAAGGTGGCTGCCGATTCTGCTACGAAATGACCTTGGAAATCACAGTCACTTGTGCTGTACCCTATTAGTCAATACAGTGACAAGAGTCGGGGGGAGAGGACTCAGAAGCCATCTCTTTAAGGGGAAGCAGTAACAGTTTGCAGCCATATTTCAGTATCTCCAAAGTCAGCATTAATCATCTCAATAAATGACAATGACTGCTTAAGCCAGAAAACTAAGAGTCGCTCCCTCTCCCTCACACCCACATCCAATCCACCGACAGCCAGCAAGCCTTGGTGTTTCCTCCTCCAAAGCATTCACGAAGCGCTCCGTGTCTCCCTGCACCACCCCACCCCACCCGTCTCCATCCTATTTCCCTTCTCAGAGCCACCTGGGTCCTCCCAACAGCTCCACCCTCACTCCCTGCAGCACTTTCCACACATCGCCAGAGGGTTCTTCAAACATTATTCATTGTATCCTATCACTGCCCTACTGAAATCTATCAGCACCTTTCCACTCCAGTGAGACACCTTCTAAACTCATTAATGTGGCTTACGAGGACTTTCATGCTCTGCTTCTTGTTTACATCTCTAATCTCGTGACACGTCACAAGCTTTTTCTCACCCTAGAGCCATTTTTCATGTTGTTCTTTTTGGCCTGGAATCCGGTTTTCTGGGCTCTCTGTGTGTCTGGCTTCTTCTCACCCTTTAGGTCACAGCTTAAATGTCACCATCTCCATAAGACTTGCCCCGACCACAGCATTCTCTCTCCCAACATCTTTTTCTTGCTATTGTTAATGTAGAAGCAATGAAATCTACACTCTAAAACTATGATATGTAAAATGGTAGCCTAACTTTTTTCTCTGTTGGTGACGTCTTGCAGCCTGAGAGCCCTCCTTGTTACGGCTGTTGGAGACAGTAATAGGTAGTGGGTGGTGGGAAGAATATCTGCTCAGCCTATTTCTAGATAAAAAAAAAGTGTAAAATGCCCATTTCAGGTAAATGCAGACTCTTTGGGGAAAATGCTTCATCCAGTCTCAATTCAAATGCCATCAGATCCATTTTGCCCCACTTTTCTTCTCTTTTTTTATTTTTTTGTTCTCTCTCTCCACCCATTCTCTAAGTACTGTCTAGGTGCCTGGGAAGCTTATGCCTCCCTCAGGCTTGCAAGAAGTGAGTCCGATGTCTTCACTGTGGTGCCACCAGTTTGACCCAATACTGGGTCACCAACGTGTGTGCTAAAGGCCTCTGAGGTACAGACAGTCCTGCCCAGAGGTCGTCATGGCACCTGCTGCAAATCCCCTATCTTTTGCCCTTGCTGTGATAGCCCAACTCTCCATGAACTCCTCTGGCTTCCAGTCTTAGTCTGCCTAATGTTCACTCAGGGCCTCATTGACCAGCCCCTCTACAGTATGTGTGGAAACTCCTGCATCTCCCAAAGGTCAAGAGATTGAACAGCACCTCAAGGCTACCCTTCCATCTGTTTTCCTCTGCCCCTGTAGGCCTGTTGGCTCTATTTCAGAGTGAGCATGGTGGAGCAGAGGAGCTGCTAGATCCCTAGGGACTGCGTTGCAGGACCCCATCTCCTGCCTAAGGCTCAGGGTGCTCCGCAGAGACCCAGGCAGTGTCTCTGTCCTGAATGAAAGCCCCCCGACCTCTTTGTCCCTTCCTGCACAGAGAGTACACCACTTCTCCTTCTTCTGTGCTGGGGACCTCCCTAGCCTGACATCCTCCGACCTCTTCCTACTGCAGTGACTACTCGGAAAATCACAAGTTCGGTGTGGTTTCTTTCTCAGCATTCCTGCTTTAAGAATCCAAGTCCTCCGTACGGCAGTGAATGACTCTGGCTGAGCCGAGCAAGGTCCTGTAAAAGGAGGCACCAAAAGAAAGCTTGTGAGAGGCAGTTTGTGCGATTTGCATGTGAGTGTGCACGTGTGTGCTGTGAGTGCATATACATTTGTACACTCAGGCAGATTGACAAATGGAGAGATTTAAAAACCATCCCTGCTATATCTACTTTTAAAGAAGATTTTATTTATTTTATTTATTTATTTATTTAGTTAGTTACAGACAGTGAGAGGGAGAGACAGAGAGAAAGGTCTTCCTTCACTCCCCAGATGACCACAACAGCCGGAGCTATGCCGATCTGAAGCCAGGAGCCAGGAGCTTTTTCCGGGTCTCCCACGTGGGTGAAGGGGCCCAAGCACTTGGGCCATCTTCTACTGCTTCCCCAGGCCATAGCAGAGAGCTGGATTGGAAGAGGGGCAGCCAGGACTAGAACCAGTGCCCATGTGGGATGCCAGAGGCTGAGGATTAACCTACTGTGCCATGGAGCTGGCCCCTGCTAAATCTATTTTAGCACACTTAACGTACCTTGTTTACCTGTTTATTGTCAGTTTCTCTTACTAGATTCCATGATTACCCTGGAAAAGCAAAGATCACAGTGCTGCTGTGAGGGTCAAACACATGCGCCTGGGATGGGGCTGGGCACAGACAGGTGCCAGGAGGTTAACGATTGTTACGGTTCCTTTTTTGACCCACCAACTCACCCTCTTCATTTTCCCTCCAGGAAATTTCTGAGTTTCACATCTCACAGACTACGGGGAACTCTCAAGTAACCTTTTTCTACCTTTTCTCCTTCTTTCTCTTCTGTTTGTCCTACACAGACACGGGGAAACCAGGTAGGAGCTTCCAGGCAGGTGTTACAGACAAACTTGGAGGAGCCACCTGTCACTGCCAATGCCTATATCAGAGGTAGAGACTGAGAAGGACTGAGGTCTGGAGCCTTGTGGTAGGTAGGCCCTACTGGACAGCAAGGATGGGGCCAGGCTTCAGCAGCAGGAAGAGCTCAGAGCAGAGCAGAGGCTGGGGATCTGGGATATAGGCCGTGCCTAGAAGGAGACACAGAATAGCTAGCTTACCCAGTGCCCAGGACAAGTCTCCTACCTCTGCAGGACCTGGGCCTCAGATCTGATGTGTTTGCTATGAGATGCAGAGTTAAACCACCCTGCACAGAGCAGAACAGGGGTCCAGAGCAAGATGGAGTTGAGAATCAAGCAGACCCTGCAGCTGGTACAAGAGAGCAAAGGGAAAGATGGAGGTAGAAGAAAGAAGTCAAGACACATGTGGGGTTTGGAGAGGAGGGGCAGAGACAGGATGCATCACTGTCAGGAGATCCGGGAGTGTCTGTGGACCCTCCTACAGGTGAGGAGGGAGGGCCTCCCCTTCTCTCATGCTTTTTCTTATTCTTCCACCAAGTAGAGGGTTTAACATTACTTAGCTAAGCTACAAGTGCTATTGAAGATACGGACAATGGTCTACACTGTTATCTTCTCTCCCCTTCTGTGGGGAGAGAAAGGGGGGTAGACTCTCTTCCCAGTCCCTTGAAAGAAAAGAACCCCATCCTTGGATCTGATACAACCTTTGTTGGAGAACAAACTCCGTGAAGTTGGTCACGTGGCTGCTGCAAGTCTCTCCTGATCCTTTCATCTGTTTCAGCCTGAACATTTCTATGTTAACATGTTTTATGTTGGATTTCTGCATGAGCGTTTGCTTGAAAAATAGATTCTGCTGTTGCTGCGCAGAATGTGCAAAGCACTCTCTGTTCCCATTCGCCTGTGTGCACAGGAGGAAAGAACGCCCCAGAGAGCAGGGACCTCTCAAAGCACACAGCTGGTTTAAGGCAGAAACCGGACTCAAGCCCAGTGTCCTACCCTTAGTGTCCATGAGGGAACCAGTGGGCAGAGTCCCTTCAGGAACAGTGTTGTTTCATGGCAATGCAGTTATTTCCTGAGTCAGAGCAAGTGGTCCAGCAGGAGCTTGCAAGCTGCCCTAACCCACATCACGCTGACCTGCCACGCTGTCTTCATTAAACGCGGCAGCTGATTAATGGCCTTGGGACAGGACCAGGCTGCCTCAAGTGTTTATTATCTCAGCAACAGAGGGTCTGACCTGGAGAGGCAAACACCTCTTCACACATTTGCATCAAAATGCTCTGCAGGGCTTTGGGCCAGAGCTGCCATTGCTAGCCCCAGAGCTCTATCACCAACTCTCTGTAAGTCTGGCAGTGGCATTCCATTGCCCATGTCCTCGTAGACTCTGCAGGCTTTGGAAGGTTGTCTAGGCTGTCACAACATGCGATGAGCTGAGGCAGGGATCAGATGCCTCTTGGGCCACAGTTGAGTCTCTCTCATCTGTGCTCCTGCCCTGGCCTCCGTGTGGGTACAGGTCAGACGAGGGAGGGGGTGGCAGTAAAGCAGAAACTGCGATCTCAGTGGTTTCGTGTAATGAAAGGTTATTGGGCACACAATCTGGCTGGATAGCGATGGAGTGCAGTGTGACTATAGCTAAATCATCTTGACTATAGCTAAATCTCTCCCAGCCTAGCTAAAATCAAACCCATTTTGCTACCTATAGGAGTGACTCTGTCCTTATGGTCTGGCACACACACAAGACTTCATGATTTCCTATGACTCAGAACTTGACCCTATTTTTAGGAAGTAATACAACAGCCTCATGATGCTTAGGGGAACGCAACCCCTTCTTACCCAGAATTTGATTATAAAGCACCATACATTGTGAATGGAATTTAAAAATATCAGTTGAATTCCTTCTTCTTAACATCTGGGAGAGATTAGAATTACCATTTTACTCAGACACAAACATAGCTCTTTTGTGAAAAATGACAATAATGATTCCATTCATAACATATTAAGGGAGTGAAAAACAAATGCTTTTGAAGTATAAATTATGAGGCTTAGTAGGTTTGGTAAAACATTTATTATTAGCTATAAACAATCAGGTTTAATGAAGCAACACATCTGCTCATGAAAAGTATAAGCGATTATTAGAACTGTAGACAAAACATTCCTCCTCGCAGAAGGCCTAATGGAATGAAAACAGTAATTATAATGCCAAAAATATTGTTTAAGTGTTAAAATTGACACCGGGAAAATGAAACACTTTGCTTAATTTTTGATAACAGTACATGTTGAGATGTGACAGGCTTGGCATTTCGATTGACACAAAATCTTGCTTTTTTAGCTGAAACACATCTCATACTTTCACACTCTGCTTTGCAATATAATTTCACAAAAGTTGACCTTCTTCCAGATGATTGCAAAGCGCCACAGGCCCAGGTTGTAGCTGCTTCCTTCCCGCGCATTGCCTCCACTGGAGAGTTTGGTTTTGCTGTTATAGTTACTGCTGTTTTCCTTGGGAATGCAAGCGAGTATTGGATCCTGCAATCCGACTTCTTGAAAGTGTAGCTCTCTTCCCAAGAGAATCACCATGGTTCCAGACAGAAACTCAGGACCCACAGAGACCTCTCGCACCTTATTTCACACGGCACCCACGTGATACCTGCAACAAACAAAATGTAAAGTGAGGCCCCTCTATATTTTGTCTGACATTTTTGGACAATCGGGAGATTGCCTAGTACTGGTTTGTCATGTCTATTTTAAAACACTCCCTGTCATATACGCAGGGCTCCACAAACAAAAGGAGCCCCACAAATTTTAGCAGCGCGACAGTCTGAAAGGGCCATCTCCTTGGAGCGCTGAGATCAGCACCCTTTGAACAAAGCAGCCTGTCCTTTTAAGAAAAAATCCCTCTATGGAAACGCTATAATTTCCCTGTTACAAAGGAGCCCTTTTCCAAGCACGTAAAGTGCCAGTTTGTTCAGTGTGACCTCTGCTTTCATTCCATCAAGGTTGTATCTGATTACAATGTAAGACAGATGAAGGGGATGCTGTCCCAGGCAAAGAAGAAAGTTACAGTCTTGGGTCACTTGCGAAAGTGGCTCATCACTTTTATTGGCAATGTTTTTAATACCGTTCTGGGGAGGCTCTCCTGTGTCAGTTGAAAAGATCTGCCTGGGACATGTTTCCAGGTGCTTTGATATGCTTATTGAAGGTTGACCACATGGGTGAATCCCGGGCTGTGCTGTTGCTTTCTTTCTGGAAAATGGTGTGTGTGTGGGGGGGGGGTAGCAGACAAGGAGGAATCCGGGGGGGTGGGTGGTAGCAGACAAGGAGGAGTCCCAGCAGATAGGCATCCATGTTAGTCCGCCTCTCCTTCTATAGGGACCTTTGGTTGTCTAGGCCCAAGCTGGTCCACCGTCCAAAGCCTACAGCAGTTGATGTGACTTTAGCCAAAGCACCAGCCGTAGTAAAAGACAATACAAATTTTACTCACATACCCCTGGAAACAGAATACCGTGATGGTTGAAGTGTCAAGCCACGCTGGGTTTACAAACCTGGCTCTAATTCCTAGTGATTCTTGCAAGTGTTCTGAAGTGCTTGTGTCGTGCAAGGTCACTTGAAAGTGACCTTGGGCAAAGAGGTTGTCTCTGTAAGTCTCAGTTTTGTCAACTGTGCATGGAGTGGAAATGAAACATTGTATGTCGTTCTCAGGATGCAGTACTCTGTGCACAGCACATGTTCAGTATATGGAAAGTCTGCTTCGAATTTGTAGTTACAGTACTTTTAGCAAGGATATAAAGTACTGGCAGTTTCTAGTTCCCTGAGAACTGGGGGAGCAACTATAGCTTGGTGTAATGGAAATGGCATGGACATTGGAGTTAGATTTGTCTCCTGTTCCTCATTCAGAGACCTTGGCTAAACCCTTTTCTAACCTGGAGTTTCCCAGGTGTTGAAATAATTCCTGCTTCCTAGCGCCTGACCACCTGCAGAATGATCCATAAATGCTGTATAATACAAGGGTGCGGTAACACAAATAAAGCTCTGGACCTACTGTGGATGCCTCACAAATGCTGTGTGGTTTTCAGGGCTGGTTTATCTTTGCCTCTGTGGTTAGCTCCACCTGGAAATGCATCCCAGCCCCACCACTGTGCCTTCATCCAAAGTCCTGGCCTCTGCTGGAGCGTGTGGTTGCCCTGTAGCTGCTCTGAGCACCACCATCTACTCCCACTCAGCAGCCTGGAGGGACTGCTCTAGAAATAAGAGCTAAATCGGCCGGCGCCGCGGCTCACTAGGCTAATCCTCCGCCTAGCAGCGCCGGCACACCGGGTTCTAGTCCCGGTCGGGGCGCCGGATTCTGTCCCGGTTGCCCCTCTTCCAGGCCAGCCCTCTGCTGTGGCCCAGGAGTGCAGTGGAGGATGGCCCAGGTGCTTGGGCCCTGCACCCCATGGGAGACCAGGAAAAGCACCTGGCTCCTGGCTCCTGCCATCAGATCAGCACGGTGCGCCGGCCGCGGCAGCCATTGGAGGGTGAACCAACGGCAAAGGAAGACCTTTCTCTCTGTCTCTCTCTCTCACTGTCCACTCTGCCTGTCAAAAAAAAAAAGAAGAGCTAAATCATGTTGCTTCCCTGTTTGGGCAGTCCAGTGGCTTCTCATCATACTCAGAATGAATTCACGGCTTCCACCCTGGTCTGGACTCAGCGGCCAGTGTGGCCTCATCTGCTGCTGCTCTTCCCACTGTGAGTGCTGGTCTGGTGATGCCCTTGCTGTTTATCTAACGCATCCAGGACTCGGTCATTCCCTCATCCTGTGGTTTTCTTCACCCAGGTCTTTCTTGCTCTCCCTTTCTCTGCGTTCAGGGTCCAGTCTCCCAACAAAGAGTACCTCACTCACCTGCTTTCCCTCCACTCCTATTCACCTTTGACAATTACCATGTTGGTGTCTCCTTGGCCATTGTCAGTCCTGAGCATGCTCTTTTTTGTTTTTTAATATGTTCCCTCCCTGTCTGCCCCCATGAATTAAACCTTTCCAAGACAGGGTGCTTTGTGTGAATCTTTTACCCTTGTGTCAACTGTACCTAGAACAGACACTGGCAAATAGCAGGTGCACAATCAATGTTGAATTAATGAATATTGATTGCTTGCTGTGTGCCGGGCACTGGGTGAAGTGTCCGGGATTCAGAGATGAATGGTTGTTTTGTTCTCAAAACAGATAAATCTTGCAAGGACGATGAACTTTGGATATTATGGTCACACAAAGGAAAGATAAAGGCATCTAAATAGAATGAGGGTTATAGCGGGGGTGGCAGAGTTTTCCCAGGATGGCCAATAAAACCTGAATCCTGAAGACTATATACCCAATTATAATGCCTCCTCCCCCAAACTGTTGTAACAGGTAGAAATGGATTACATATGAAACAAATGCTTTGCTATTAGCAGTAGTGTTGCCAGTAGCCTGTGTATATGACTATGCATTTATTCATTCTCGTTCCTCTGAACAGAGCCTGTTCAGGTTGGTTCTTTTCTTTTCTCTCCTCTCTGCAATGCAAAGGAAAGCTCAAACTTTGAAACTCCAGCCTCAAGCCTTTCTATTCACGAGGAGACCACGGGTTGAAAAGGGCAGGGAAGCCAGCTGTGGGCACAGCCCTGGGAAACAGTTAGTGCTGCAGCAAAGATTCTTCAGCTGTCAGTCCTCCAGCCCCTCACAGTGTCGCCAGGGGAGATGCTGGCGAGAGGCTCTCACAGCCAAACATGAGAAGAATTGCTGTTAAAAATATTGTGACAAGTTATATGAAGCACTGGGGGATACTCCCAAGTTTCTCAGGAGTGAGGTGATCGTTCCCACAGTCGTAAAAGCGCCTTGGCAAGCGAGGACAGTAACTGCAATAAAAGGGGGAAATGTTGTTTGAGCTCATAAAGGGGGAGGGTGATTGTGTAGTTACAGCCCTTCATAAAATCCTTCCACGCAGCAGAGGGAGAGGAACTGGGTCAGCAGACGATGCCTCCGTTGTGCTTGCTGACCTAGACGAGATTGGTCGGCAGAAAAACAACAGGTCCACGTCATTATTCTAGTGCATAAAGTCAGGCCTCGAGGGAGTGACCTGCCATTTTAACTGCAGCACAAGACATATTCCAAGAGCAGAAAACTTACTAAACTAGGGTCAAGAGACCTGGGCTCAGGCCTGTTTCTTCTGAGTTGCTGAACGGCTTCAGGTAGTCACTCAATGTATTAATCAGGCTAATTAACTATAGTGGCTGTAGCAAACAACTCCATTGTGTTGTTGTCCTAACTCATCAGATGTTTCTTTATTTTTCATATCACCAAGCTGCTTGAGTCAATGGAGGGCTTTGCTCCACCTGGTCACTCAGGGACCCAGGCTAAGGGGCCTGGCCATTCTCCAGGCTAACCTAGGTGATAGACTGCAACCCACAGGGCAGAAGAGAGAAAGGGAGTAGATGATTACATGGGCTATCTTAGGGATCTGGGGTTCGCAAAGTAAAATTACAAATTATTTCTTTCCCTAGATGTAAAATGTGGAGCAGGGGTAGAAACTCCACAGTGAGCCGGCGCCGCGGCTCACTAGGCTAATCCTCCGCCTTGTGGCACCGGCACACCAGGTTCTAGTCCCGGTCAGGCGCCGGATTCTGTCCCGGTTGCCCCTCTTCCAGGCCAGCTCTCTGCTGTGGCCAGGGAGTGCAGTGGAGGACGGCCCAAGTACTTGGGCTCTGCACCCCATGGGAGACCAGGAGAAGCACCTGGCTCCTGCCATCAGATCAGCACGGTGCGCCGGCTGCGGCGGCCATTGGAGGGTGAACCAACGGCAAAGGAAGACCTTTCTCTCTGTCTCTCTCTCTCACTGTCCACTCTGCCTGTCAAAAAAAAAAAAAAAAAAAAAGAAACTCCACAGTGGAATCTCCCCATCACAAAAGGAGAGAGAAAGGAGTCAAACACTCAGGACACGTGGCCCTGTGAGAATCCTAAAGCAGAGCTCCTTTGTCCAAGCAGGGGTGTGTGTGTGTGAGTGTGTGTATGTTGTGCAGAAGGTCTCTGGACTTTGTTCTGACCTTTGGGTAGAAACACCTGGCCTTTTCCCTCAATGGTCCCAGTTTGGGCTTCTGGGAACCCCTCCTTGCTCACTTCCATCCATAACCACATCTAAATCAGGTGTTGGAGAGCAGCTATCCTTGGCATGTGCACTTTTTGGAGCTTACTATGGAAGGGTGGATGATAGATGGCTGTTTTAGGCTGCAAATTGTCAAACATCTTTTTGGTCTGAATTTGTGGTTTCTTGGGTAACACAATCCTTCCAAAAGGGATTTTAGTGGACTTGAGATCTCTTTGCTTCCAGTCAGTTCCATGTACCAATAATCATACCTGAAATACTTCCCTGGTTGTATTTCCCAAATCTATCTTATTTTTTTGCTTCCTCACTTCCATCTTCCATGTGTTTTTCTGTTGACGTCATGGTACATGAAGGTTGAGTTTAATGGAAAGGCCACATTCTTAATCTGATATTTGTTGCAGGGATTTGGTCTGACTCTTGGTTTGCTTTTTTTTTTTTTTTGATTGTTTAGATAAAATATTTTTTTCAATTTTATGTTCTGCTATTTGGAGTCTAGGATCAACTTTTTAAAAATATTTATTTTTTGTTATTTGAAAGCCAGAGGGAGGGAGAAACAGAGAGAAATCTTCCATTTACTGGTTCACCCCTCAAATGGCTACAACAGCAAGGACTGGGCCAGGCTAAAGCTAAGAGTCAGGAAATTCTCCAGATCTCCCATGTGGGTGAAGGATCCCAAGGACTTGGGCCATCCTCTACTACTTTCCCAGGTGCATTAGCAGAAAGCTGGATTGGAAGAGGAGCAGCCCGGACTCAAACTGGCACCCATATGGGATGCTGGCATTGCACGTGGCAGCTTAAGCTGCTGTGCCTGTCTCTGATCCCACAAGATTCCACATTTCTTGACTCCATTCTCTTTCACTTTTGCTTATAAATCAGCCCCTCTGAGAGCCACTATGGGCCATCCACTACCAACATTCGATTTTCCACCAGAAGTAAGGCCATCACAACTTTCAAATCCAATCCATAGCATGTGTCTTGTTTCCTGGATCCATTCCTGTACAAACAATGAGACAGGGTATGTTTTAGACAAAGAGAAACATCCTCCAACCCCACCAGGTATTCTGTCCAGGTAGCGATTTAATATGAACAATTAGAACCTTGCTCAGTCATTGAAAGTGCTGAGGAAGAGTTCAGGGAAGCCACTGCCTTCTCTTTGGAAACAAGGTGGGCAGACATAGAGTTATGGTACATCTTAAACAAGGAGCAGTTCTGGAGCACCCTGGCTGTGTACAGCTTGACAGGCTAGTATGACATGCAGAATGAGGAAAATGGTCCCCTCAGCCACTTCTTTTCCTTAGGATTCCACTGCATTGCAGGGATTGGCATCCTACATTTCCCTACAATGAGGCATTGTGATAATGGGCCTTTGTCAATCACACTCTTAGACACGAGGTAGTGAAACTTGCAGATGACACAGCTGCTATGGTTTGAACCTGGCTTGCACCCTCTGAAACTCATACTGGAGTTTTAATCACAATCACGTGTTATTAATAGGGTGGACATTTAATCTGATTATAGTAATTAGGGGTGGGGCTTTAAGAGGTAACTAGGATTATCTAAAGTCATTTGGGTATAACCTCCATGATTGAATATTGTGGCTTTAAGACATGAAAGAGAGACAGACCAGAGCAGACACACACGTGTGTTTCCTGGCTCTTACCATGTTATGCCTTGCACTGTTTCTCAGACTCTACTGTCAAGAAAGCAATCAACAGATGCAAGTCTTAGGCCTTGGAGCTCTAGAACCATGTGTACAGAAATATATACATGCAAAAGTTATAGCAACTTTCTTCATACCTGCCCAAAGTGAGAAGCAATCAAGATGTTCGATGGGTATCTGAATAACCGGACCCTGATAGAGCCATACAACAGACTATTATTTAGCAGTAAGAAGTCATGGATGCCTGGAAAGACATGGAAGAAATTTAAATGTATGTTGCTATGTGAAAGACGCCAGTCTGTGCACTGCCTGATTCTAATCATATAACATTGTGGGAAAGGAAAATCAATAGGGAAGACTAATTGATCAGTGATTGCTGGAAGTTTTGATAGGGAGGGACAAGTGAAGGTTAGGCAAAGCATAGGGAATTTCTTTAGGGCTGGAATTAAAATTATATTTTCTATTGTAATGATGAATCCATGACGCTGCATTTGTCAAAACTCAGAGCAGTTTACTGCACAAAAGTTAATTTTAAGACTGGAGAGCATAACAAAGTAGCCTAGCTGAATTACAGATATGTGAGATAATAAGCTGAAGGTGGTAGGGAAGGTTGCTGACCTAATAGCTTCAGAAACGAGTGGACTCCGTCAGACTAAACACAAAAGAAACTGTACAGAAGCACTGTATTCTAACCAGTTGTTTCCTATGGGAACACAGGTTAGCATTCTTATTCCACCTCCATGAATATTGGAGCCTTGTGTTAAGCAAAGGGATGGTGGATGGTGCAAGTCAGGTTTCTCAGTGTTGGGGTGGGAATTTACAGATAAGTAAGGGCAGGTGGCTAGAACATTGATGTAATTAATTAGAGTCGTCACTATGCACTTGTGTTCAACTTACTAGAGATACAGAGGGTTATGTCATAAATATTTATAGAAATGTGAGTATATACAGGGATTATGTATTTCCTTGTGTTGTCAATTGAGAACACCAAGAAGCAATAGCACCCTGATGGCAACAAGCCCATCCTGGACCCACATTCCAGTCTCTGATAAAAGGAATCCGAGCTCCCTGCAGAACTAGCTCTCTTAAGACTGGGAGAAAACACATACGATTAGCCTCATCATGCCATACAGTGCTATCAAAAAGTTCACAATTGGGGTTGGTGCTGTGGCATATTGGGTTAAGCCTCTGCCTATGGTGTTGGCATCCCACATGGGAGCTGGTTCGAGTCCCAGCTGCTCTACTTCTGATCCAGCTTCCTGTAAATTGCCTGGGAAAGGAGCAGAAGATGGGCCAAGTGCTTGGGCCCCTGCATCCAAATGGGAGACCTGGAAGAAGCTCCTGGTTCTTGGCTTCAGAACGGCCCAGCTCTGGCCATTGTGGCCATTTGGGGAGCGAACCAGTGGGTGGAAATCCTTTCTCTCTGCCTCTCCATCCCCCTATCTAATTCTGCCTCTTAAATAAATAAATAAATCTTAAAATAAAGTTTACAATTACAAGGCTCTACCAAAGGGACATAGGAGACAACTAAAAGAGCTGCCAGTGGCCAAAAATGAAAGAGGTTGGGCAAAATAATAAAATACTACTGGCTCATAATCCAAAGTATAAAGAAAATATTTTATCGGTCCATAATGATAAAAATAATGATTGAATAAATAAAATAAGTGGGGGAGAATGGATACATTTTCAGTACAGAATTATGAATAATTTCTGTAGACACTCTGCCCTCAATGAAGCTGAGCATAACACCCTGCTCCATACATATGGGTCAAGCATTCTGACCTCCTTCCAAGCAGGGTAGGCAAGAAAGGGAAAAAATGTTGGTGGAGACATCTGACAACCACTGCCTGAGCAAGGGCTTCATCAACAGCGACTGCACCCCTACACCTCATGAAAATGACACTTTGCCTCTGCAGCCTCGTCTCCCACACCCAGGGCTTTAGTTTAATTATGAGTAAAATACTAGAAAAATCCCATTAATGGACTTCCTAAAAATATCTCAAAATACTCTTCAAAAACTGTGATGGTCATCAAAAACAAGGACAGTCTAATAAATGATAGCAGCCAACAGGAGTACAAGGAGCAGTAAGTGTCATGTGGCGCCTGCGTGGGCTCTGGGTCGAGGAAAGGTCCTTGGGCAGAAACTAAGGAAACATGAACACAGCATGAAATTCACTAATAATACTGTATCAGTGCAAAACCCGTTCTCTAATAAGTTTTTGCAGGGGAGATTCTACCTAAAACAGAGCCCAGAGAGTGCTCTGCTTAGAGAGGTAGGCTCTGGAGAAGATAGGGAGATCTCCTCCCCAGCCACAAAGCACAAGTCGAAGCTTCTGGTCCAGATGGTTCCTACATTCCTAGGAGCCCTGCAGATCACAGAACTGAAACACTAAAAGGGACTGCAGTCTTCCATGCAATCTTTCCATTATGTCCCAGACATTTTCTTCTAATCTGTGGGGAAATGAGAAAGTAAGGGCAAAACCAGGACAGTACCTGTGAAAGGCGCGCCTGACACTGGTGAGGGAGGGGCTTGTGTTCAGGATACTTCCTGCACAGTCCTTCCCGGAAGCCCTAGAATAGTTTGTACATCCATTTATAGCTCCACCATACTGTTAGGATCTCCCCCTTCGGGAACTGGCCGGGTTACCGCGAAGGAAGAGTCGAGGAGACTGAGGAAGGTCAAGCTAAACACACTTTATTGATACTCTAGGTGACTAGGAGAGATGGCTCAAGCCTACTTCTGCGGGCACTAGGCACTAGGGACCAGGGAGAGAGAGGCTGAGCAACCTCTGGTTTACAGCGTCTGAGGGTCCCCTTATATACAGTTTCTAGAGGCTAGCCCCACCCACATTCCGACCCCCCAGGGTCCCATCGTCATGGCAATGACAGTTTGTGGTTAGGCCATCTAGTTAGGCCATCTGTTTTCAAATCTTACCAGCTAGGGTGGCTACTACTCTACTTTTCCTTCAAGCTGCCCACGAACTTTCTTTCAAAGGGTGCTACAGTTACTTTGTTTCAAACTGCGCTACAATTACTTTATTCGTGAATGGTTCCCTAACACATACCCATCTACAGGGAATGTCCTTTGTCTCACATTGAACAGTTTCTACTTTGTGGGGAGGTGCAGGAAAAATACCGAGATATGCTCTGTTTGTGTTATCATATGGTAGAGTTTCCTTATTTGTTTTTTATGGCCACACATTGCAAATAAAATCAGAAACTCTGTTTGTCTTTACATTATTCTTTGGAGGTGGATGTAGTTGAACAGTGGGTTAAGCAAAGGCTTGAGTTACCTTTATCCCATATCAGAGTGTCTAGTTTGTATCTTGTCTTTGCTTCCAGTCCAGCCTCCTATTAATGAGCCTCGGAGGCATCAGATGAAGGCCCAAGGTCTTGGGTTCCACTCACATGTGAGACTTGGGTGGAGTTTCTGGCTATTGGCTTTTGCCTGGCCCAGCACTGACTGTCTGTCACTTTCCTCTTTGTGTTCAACCCGTGTGAACTTGGTTATTGTCTGTATTTCAGGATTAATCAGAAAGGGAGAAATATATTCATAGTAAAAGGATTTTTGATCTGAGAGGTGGAGAATCTTGGAAGATTTGACACTAAGCTAGTCATGTTCCAGGCCTCAGTTTACAAATCAATGATTGAAGGAAAATAAAACCACTTCCTGTTCATCTCCAAGGGCACAGAGAGGTGCAAATAAACAGATGGACAGGAGTGCCAATTGAATATAAAACTACGTAGAAATGCAAGAGAGACTCTACCCAAAGACGTATTGGGGACCTTCCTGTGCATTTCAGGGTCACCTGCTGCTGGAAGCCTCCGGAGAGGGTCCTCTGCAGTGGTGTCAGCTCTGAGGTCCACTTGGTGCCCTTGTCTCCTTCCGCAAAGTCAAATGTTAATATGCCCAGCTCCTTTGTGCTCCTTGTTAATAGAAGTCCTTGTCTTTCAGCTGTGGCCTTGCTTGCTGTCATCAGAAAGGGACATGTGGGGACGTTTTGCATTACTCCAAGTGACAGGCTAGAAGTACAATCCTCCCATCACTAGCCTTGGATTCACATTCTGGTGTGAACAGATCAAAATATGAACTTCAGAGCTTACATAGCTCCATCTTTCACCCATATGGTCCTGGAACACAAAAGTATGTGATGCAAATGAATTAACCAGATGATGATGAGGAAGAGGAAGAAGAAGAGCACTTACTATGTCCCATGTACTGATCTAAGCATCTTAGATGGATTAACTCATTTACTTCTCATGCTAGCCTTATGTCATTTTGCAGATGAGGAGATGAGACATGGTGAAAGCCAAGTTCATGCAGCTAAGAAGTTTTGGAGCTAAGATTTGAACCCAGCAGTCCCTGGGTTCAAAACCTGGCCTGGGAGTCGCTGAGCTATGGTATGCTGCCTTATAAGGAAAGGGCAAGGGTTTGGAATGGATCAATGGCATGATGGATTTCTCCTTACTGCTGCCCCTTCCCTCCACCAATCTTTCTGTCCCTGCTTCAACAAACATTGTACAGTACTCTGAACAGGCTTACTCCCTGGCCCAACTGTCTTTTTATGTGCTTTCTCTTCTCTCTGAGAACATCTGTCTCAGTCACCTGGCTAAATTTTTTTAAAAATTAAAAAAATTTTTTTTTGACAGGCAGAATTAGTGAGAGAGAGACAGACAGAGAGAAAGGTCTTCCTTTTTCCATTGGTTCACCCCCCAAGTGGCCACTACGGCCGGTGCATTGCGGCTGGTGCGCTGCGCCGATCTGAAGCTAGGAGCCAGGTGCTTCCTCCTGGTCTCCCTTGCGGGTGCAAAGCCCAAGGACCTGGGCCATCCTCCACTGCCCTCCTGGGCCACAGCAGAGAGCTGGACTGGGAGAGGAGCAACCAGGACAGAACCAGCGCCTCAACCGGGACTAGAACCCGGGGTACCAGTGCCGCAGGTGGAGGATTAGCCTAGTAAGCCTCGGCGCCAGCCCTGGCTAAGTTTTAACCAGCCTCATGACTCAACTCCAGGACCCCTCTTCCAGGCAGTCTTCCTTGAACATTCTCACTTTCTGGGTTTCCACAGCCCCCAAACCTTGGGTATCAGTCTTTATTACATTAACTTGCATTTGTCTTCTTACATGGCCTAGGGATATTATGCCATGGCTGGACTCTGGAGCCATATTCATTGGGTTCAAATCCTGGCTCTGTCACTTTCCAAATGTGGACCTTAGGAAATTTACCTGAATTTTTTGTCTCAGTTTCCTTATCTGTAAAATGGAAGTAGTATATGAATTTCCTTCTGCAAAGTGTTTAAAACAGTGTCTTGCACATAGTAAATGTTCTACATCTGTTCACCACTAAATTCCAAACACCTTTGGAGCCGAAACAATGTGCTTATGAACCCTACAGTCTTGGTATAATGTAGGTACATGGTGGGTCTTCCACAAACATTCCTGGACTAATGAGTACAGGCACAAATAGCTCTTGAGAGAAGGCATAGGGACTGGCAAGTTACTCTGTTTTGGGAGTGGTTTTTCCACCAAGGGTTCATGCGTTGGATGTTTGGTCTCCAGTACAGCCATGTTTGCAGCTGGTGGGACCTTTTAGATATGGTCCTAGTGGGAGGTCCTTAGGGCACTGAGAGCACTGCCCTTGGGAGGGATTAAAGTAATTCTTATGGAACCCTGAGTTAGTTCTCATCAGATGGTGGTTTTAAAAGACTAAGCCTTCCCCCCTTTCCCTGACCTCTTTAACTTCCTGTTTGGAGATGTGATTTCTCCCTCTCACATGTGCTCCTGCCATTGTGATGTCGTCCACCATGAAATCCTACCCAAGTTGAGCTGATGCCAGCCAGCATCATGCTCTTGAACTTCCAGAGCTTTGAGCTACATAAATCTCTTCTGTTTATAAAGATACCCAACCTCAGCTATTTTATAAAGTAATAGAAAATAGCTCAATATGCAGGCTTACACAAGAGACCAAGAAAATTGATTTCTCAGGGATAGAAGTGGAGATGCAGAGTAAAAGAAGCTCCAGTAGTATCCCAGGTAATAGGGTGGGGAGGCATAAGAGAAGAGGCCAGCACTATGGGAGAAAGTCCTGGTAGTAATAATAACACAAATTCTTGGTGGGTACAATAATGGAGGTCTGCTGAAGACCAACATATTGTGCAGCACAGAAAGCACAGGACTGGGATTGAGGAGATCTGCTCTAACACTGGGTGGCTGTAGGAAAGCCTATGAACTTCTCTATGCCTGAGCCCACTTGGTCTCATCTGCTCAGTGGGGACTTGGAATTGGTGGTTGCTATGGACTTAACATTTCTGTCTCCCTAAATTCATGTGCTGGAACTCTAACACTCAATGTGATAGTATTTCGAGATGGAAACTTGGGAAGGCAATTAGTCATGGTGATAGACCTCTAAGACGGGTGGATGAGAGTCCTAACAAGAGGAGACACCCAAGAAGTTCATCTCAATTTCTCTCTTTCTTCACACAGGTGCTGAGAAAGGCTATGGATCACATGGTGAGGAAGTGACCTTCTCTAAGCCAGAATGAAGCCCCTCGCTAAAACCCCTACTGTGCCATCACCATGATCTCAGTCTTCTAGCCTTCAGAATTGTAGAAAGATACACTTTCATTTGTGGTATTTTGTTGTTGCAGCCTTAGCTGGTTAAACCAGCAGTCCAGCTTCTTTTATGGCTTTCTGCAGCTTGCTTTTTTCTCTCAGCAGCACATTTTGAAGCATAGCTCTGAATCCACTTGCATATCAGTGCTTTTATTTTGTCTTCTATGAATCATTTCACTTCATAAGACCACAAGCCACTGACACATTCCCTTAACAAGGGGAGTTAGGAAGTTTCCAGTGTGCTTGGTTTTACACAATCTGTGGCAATGGACTTGTATGTGAATATCTCTGTGTCTGCTTGGGAACATTTCTCTGAGGATTATGCCTGCCAGTGGGTGGCTGTGAATAGTTTGTTCATATTCCCTGAGGTTGATAAATAGTTCCCTCAATTGGTTGCATCAATTTAAACCCTCAATCTGATTATTAGACATCTTTGAACACCGATGTTCTGCAAACTTATCTCTCCCGAGCCCCATTTCAACTTTGCATTCTGCAGGGAGGGAGACAAGCATCCTGAGTCTTCGTAATTGTACATTGAGTGACTTCTTAATCAGAGCCAGGGTTGGACATGGGTTAGGAAGCACAGTCATGGCTAATGAAAAGGGTTTCGTTTCCTACTCCATCAGAATCGCTATTACTTTGAACATGTGTTCACCTCTCATTGCCTGGGTAAGTTGGGCAGCTTTTGCTTTACTTGTCAGGTGCCGTGTGAAAAGAGTTGCCAAGCAGTTGGACACACATTCTCTGAGTCCTTTTCACGTGTCTCTAACTGTTCAGAGTGCTGAGAGAGTCACAATAACACTGTTTTCAACCTCTCTTACATGGTTAATTTATGATGTCAACTTGACTATATTAAGGAATGCTTGGAAACCTGGAAAAATATCATTCTGAGAGTGTGCGGCTGTTGCCAGCTGAGCTTAGCCTGTGAGTTCAGTGCAGAGGACTGGCCCTTGATGTGGTGGGCACCACCCTAGAATACAGGAGATGAGACATTGAGAGCTGGGACACACTTGTCTCCTGTCTGGGACATCAGGACTCCAGATGTGCTGGCCTTTGAACTCCAGAACTCACACCAGGGACCTCCCTGTTGGTACTCAGGCTTTTGGAATTGAATTGAGTTTCACCCTTAACTTCCCTGGTTCTGAGGCCTTTGTGCTTGGACTGAGTCCTAATGTTGGGATCCAGAAGTCTCCAACCTGTTGTAGAAATTCTCAGCTGCCATGATGGTGTAAGCCAATTTTCCTAATAAATCCCCTTCAAATATCTCTATACAAATACAATTCTGTCTCTCCATAGAACCCTGACTTATATGTTGCCTTAGCTAGGATTTGAAGAGCAGTTAGACAAATTCTGAATTTTGTGAGAGATTACCAGCATGGGCTTTGGTCTTCACAGGAGCCATCAGGAGCTTAGAATCTTTTATCTTCCTGATCTACCAATCGACTTTCTAATTTCATGATTGCAACATGGCTGACTTATCTCTAGGAATCAAAGCCATCCTTGAGGCAATAAAAAGAGAGCAGAAGACATTCTAAATGGTGATGTCCCTTTTATAAAAAAAGTAAAATCTTTTCCAGAAATCCCAGCAATATTCCCTCGATATCCTTTCTAGCATTGTATCTCTTTGTGGGTACCCATTTGAAGGGAGGCTGGAGGAGTGCCTGGTTTTCCAGCCTCCAAGATGGAAGGTGGTGAGGAAAAGGGGAGCTGGAAACAGCTATTGGAGTAGCCAGAATAAAATGCCATATATGCTGTAACAGCATCTGTGCTTCCTCTGTGCAGCACTGATTACAGCAGAATCTAGAGGTGATTTGCGTTAATATTTTAAATGGGTGATGTTCCATGAGGGTGGAACTAAGTCCACACTTACACATTTCCTTGCATAGTGTATGGTTCAGATTGTGTGGTTGACGAGTATCTTTCTGTGTTCTTTCAATTCCTCTTTCAGATTCTACAGCCCACTTATTCCCTGCTGAGTAGTAATTAGTTCCCTCTTCACGTTTCTCTACAGGGTACCCATTACTCATCTTTCTTTCATGGTCCCTCCACTCAAGGCTACCCCATACAACAATCAACTGCAACCCCATAATGGGGGAAGGGAATGGGCTCTGGCTGGTCCAGGTGGACACTGAGGAGCTGGAAAATAAATTTGATTTCTCTTAGCTTGGCTGAGAAAAGGGGAAAATTGGGAGCTGGAAGGGCATAGTGGACAGGTGAAGTCTGAAGTTTAGGGGAGAACAGGTGCACTGTTACTTTTGGGGGAAAGGAGTTGAGGAAGCAGACCTAGGCTATGACTATAGATTCACACATCCGGTGACAGGTGAGGTTTAAGTACAAACTTATTGAGAATAGGTTAGAGATTTGGGGAAGGTTATCAGGAACACCATTTTACTTTGTGGGCCAGTGAGTGCTTGGAGCTAAGAGATAACAAACTTGGTTAATGATCCAGGAACAGTGCAGATGATGTCTGATATGGCCCCTGCCCTCATGGGACTAATGGAAAATGAGAGAAGGAAGATGATGATAGGCAACCACAGTGTGCTCTGGGTACTCAGAGTAGTGCACTTCTTCAACAATCACTAGTATTTCTCTGGAAATCACTAGTGTTTCTACCAAAAGGGCAGAAGCCCTGGAAACTTTGGGACTAAGGGTTCTGTATTAAGTGCATGTAAAAGTGAGGAGCTGCACATTGTTAGTGTGGGGCTCTATCCACCTAGGCTTCTACAGCCATTCTGTGTTCTAGAGAAAGAGCTGGTCTTGGAACAAACTCAGGGTTCTGCTGGGCTGACTTACACACTACTACAGGTCATGACACAAATCATCACGTCTGTCTGGACACACTCAAAGCTGCAGTCAGATAGTATCAGGCAGAAATTGATGAAGTGATCCTGAAATTCACAAGGAAATTCAAAGTCCCCAGAATAGCCAAAACAATATTGAAAGGAAACAAATTGAAGGACTCAACACTTTCTGATCTCAAAACTTACTAAAGATCTTTGGTATGTAAGACTTTGTGGTATTAGCATAAGAATAGACACAGTCATCAGTGAAATAGAACTGAGATTGCAGAAATTTGCTCAGATGTTCATGATTAATTGATACTTGACAAGAATGTCATGACAATCCAAGATTGGAAAAATAGTCTTTTAAAGAATGTGATGATGGGACAACCGGATATCCATACTCAAAAGAATTAATTTTGACTCCAACTTCATACTACACACTGAAAATTAGCTCAAAATGGATCATATATTGATATTGAATCAAAGATCAAAATGTAAAAACTAAAGCTATAAAACTTTTAGAGGAAAAATATATATGTAAATCTTTGTGATCTTCCTCAACTCTTTAATTTCTTAGGGCACCAAATTCACAATGAGATAACTGAAAAAATAAATAAAGTCCATCAAAATTAAAGACTTATACATTAAGCCGGCGCCGTGGCTCAATAGGCTAATCCTCCACCTTGCGGCGCCGGCACACCGGGTTCTTGTCCCGGTTGCCCCTCTTCCAGGCCAGCCCTCTGCTATGGCCAGGGAGTGCAGTGGAGGATGGCCCAGGTGCTTGGGCCCTGCACCCCATGGGAGACCAGGAAAAGCACCTGGCTCCTGGCTCCTGCCAGGATCAGCGCGGTGCGCCGGCTGCAGCGGTGGCCATTGGAGGGTGAACCAACGGCAAAGGAAGACCTTTCTCTCTGTCTCTCTCTCTCACTGTCCACTCTGCCTGTCAAAAAAAAAAAAAAAAAAAAAAAGACTTATACATTAAGGAGGAACTGTCAAGAAAATGAAGACAGCACACAGAAAAGGATAAAATTATATATCTTATATAATTTAGTATTCAGAAAACATAAAAACTCCTATATTTCAAAATGATTTATTTATTTATTTGAAAGTCAAAGTTACAGAGAGAGAGAGAAGGAGAGGCAGAAAGTCTTCCATTCACTGGCTCACTCCCCAACTGGCTGCAATGGCTGGAGCTGTACCAATCCAAAGCCAGGAACCAGGAGCTTCTTCCGGGTCTCCCATGCAGGTTCAGGGGCCCAAGGACTTGGGCCATCTTCTACCACTTTCCCAGGCCATATCAGAGAGCTGGATTGGAAGTGGAGCAGCCGGGACTCAAACCGGTGCCCATATGGGATGCTGACACTGTAGGTGGCAGCTTTACCTGATACACCACAGAGCTGGTCCCCCAATTCAAAAATTGACAAAGGACTTAAATGGAGATTTCCCCAAAGAAGATACACAAATGGCCAAAAAACACCTAATGCTTTAACACCATTACCATTGAGGGAATGCAAATCAAAACCACAGTGAGCATTCACATGGATGGCAATAATTGATAACAATATGTGTTGGTGAGGATGGAGAAAAATTTGAATCTAGCTATTGTTAGGAATGTAAAATGGTGACTCTATAGAAATAAGTTTGACAATTCTTCAAGTAATTAAACATAGAGCATTTAAGATAACATAGACATTCTATTCAAAAGAACGTGAAGGTCTTCAAACAAAAATTTCTGCATGAATATTTATAAAAGTGTTATTCATTATATTCAAAATGTGGACACAACCCAACTGATAAATGGCTAAACAGAATGTGGTATATACATATAGTGGAATATTATTCAGTCATAGGAAGGAATAAAGCAGTGGTACATGGTACAATATGGATGAACCTTGAAAACAGTACATGAATTGAAAGAAGGAAGATACAAAAGGCCACTTAGTCTATGATCTCATTATATAAACTGTCCAGAAGACACAAATACATGGAGACAGAAAGCAGAATAGTGATTATCAGAGCTGGGGAGACCGAGACATCAAGAATGAAAATTAAAAGGTATTTTTGGGTATTCATATTTTTCTTTTCAAATTTCTTTAAGGTATACAAACTTCATGTATTTCATATCTATGAATTTAGGAACAGAGTGGTCTGCCTGCACTCCCACCTTCCTCCTCCTCTCTCTCGTATTTGCACTCTTGATTTCTACAATGATCTACATTCATTTTCCTTTATACTCATAAGATTAACCCTGCAGTAAGTTAAGAGTTCAACAAACAGCATGAGGGGGCAAAAACACCATTCCTCAATGGTAAAGACAAGGGCTGTAATGGGTTTTAGTAGGCGTGATGGAAATGTTGTAGAATTAGATAGTGGTACGGGTTGTACAACACTATGAATATACTAAAAATCACTAAATTGTACTCTTTAAAATGAGGAACTAATTAAAAATATTGTATTTCAGAGGCTCCTTGAATTTGATGAACTTTCAATGTTCCAAAATAATTTTAAGACTTATTATTCAATAAGTTATTTAAAAGGAAAAAAAATGCTTCTATCTATTAAAACCATCATTTTTAAAGAATATCTTGACATCTAAAGTGAGAAAGATGCAATTTTTAAATTGTTGGTTTTATGAACAAAATTGCTGCATTCATTTATTTACCCCCAGTTAGCATACAAGGGGAGCTATACTTGACCTTGGTCAGGAATGGTAGTCAGCTGTAACCCACTGGAAAGCACAATGCCCGTGAGGACGACTGAGACCTGCCATACCTTACCAGCATGATCCTTCCTCCAGGGAAAGTAAAAACTTCTAGGGAGACAAGGGCCAGAAAAACGGGGGATACACTTACAGTGGCAGCGCCAGGTAAGGGATCTCAAATTATTTTTCTCGTTTCACCTTGGACTAGTGAAAACTTTGCAGGTCAACAACTGTTGCAGATCCGCACTGTTCCAGATCTGAGAAATGCTGGAGTAGGTGAACGGACTCCAAGAAAAATGTGTGACACGTCAAGTGTCAGATGAGAATGTGGGATTGCGCCTGAAGCTGTTTCACTAGCACGCAGAGGTGTCTCTTTGTCCTGTTCTGTCTGCCCGGGGAATCTTCCAATGTGAGAAGCCAATCTGGTGGGAACAGTTGGACAAGAAGGTGTGATCTGTGAGCTCATTACATTTCTTCTCACTCTCCCAGGGAAGCCAAGAAACCTTACCTAAAAGCCATCTCTGTTCTCTCATCAGCACATCTCCTTGGCAGGCGACTGTTTTTCCAACTAACAACGGGACTAAAAACAAGAGAAAAGGGAAGGTTGTCATAGAGGTAACTGCTATGTGTCAGGCACCTTATGACTGTTGTTTCTTTGCTCTCTGCCTCTCTCTTGATTATACTCCCCTGAGCTCTCCTTTCATGGTAAGGGACAGGGAACTGGATCTGAGATAAGGAGTCACAGGAGATTTAGTTTCTCTGAGCTGAAGCTTTGGCACAGAGTTGCTTCCTGAGCAAAGAAGAAAGCTAAGAGCTGCAAGAATGAGCCAAGGCCAGATGTATGTGGAAAACGCAAGTCTCTGGGATGGTTAGGTACAGAGGGACACCACTTTCTTCTCTAGTTTTTGCAAAGAAAACTTTCATTTCATAAGCACAACTTTAGGAATACATTGATTCTTCCCACCATACTCGCCCTCCCACTCCCACCCCCACCCCACCTCCTCCACCCTCTCCCATTCCCAGTCCCATTCTCCATTAAGGTTCATTTTCGATTAACTTTATACACAAAAGACCAACTCTATACTAAGTAATGATTTAACAATTTGCATACACACACACACAAAATATAAAAAACTGAGACCAAATTTTACAGTTAATTATCATAATACAACTTTTTAAGGACAGAGGTCCTGCATGGGAAGTAAGTGCACAGTGACTCCAGTTGTTAATTTGAAAACTAACACTATAATGTATGATGTCAGTGATCACTCAGGCTCTGGACATGAGCTATCAAGGCTATATAATAGTCTCTTGTGTCCACAATCTCCGCCAGTATTTAGACAAGGCCATAAGCAAACAGGAAGTTCTTTCCTCCCTTCAGAGAAAAGTACATCCTTCTTTGATGGCCCCTTCTTTCCAGTAGGGTCTCATTCACAGAGATCCTTCATGTAATTTTTTTTTTGTTTTTGCCACAGTGTATTGGCTTTCCATGCCAGAAATGCTATCATGGGCTTTTAAGACAGACCAGAATGACTTAAGGGCTGATTCTGCGTTCAGAGTGCTATTTAGAGAGATTGTCTCTCTATGAGTCTGTCGTGTGGACTGCTTCCCATGCTGGAACATTCTCTCCTTAATTCTTAATTCTATCTGTTGTCATTACCAGACACTTGATGCTATTTATATGATCCCTTTGAAACTTAATCCTATCTATATGATCAATTTAACACTTAATATCACTTTAACACTTAAGATGGCATTATTACCACACAGCTTAATGGCATTTGGAATCCCATCGCAAGTTTTTAGCTGTACTCTTAGAAGTAAGTCTGTAGGAATGTATGCAGAACTATACAGATTTACAGTTACAAACCTCTTCCTCCCTCTTATTCCCACCCTTATTTTTTACTGGGATCTATTTTTCAATTGACTTTATACACATATGATTAATTCTATGTTAAATAAAGAGTTAAAAAAAAGAAAAGTTCATAAAAGAAGGAAAAAATACTGTTCCTCAACAGTCAAGATAAGGGTTGTTCAAGTCATTGCTTCTCAAAATGTCAATTTCACTTCTACAGTGTCGCTCCCCCTCTTCATGGAGGAACGACACTAAACCCTGCCTAGGTTTCCTATCCGAGTCACGGCACCATTATGTCGCTCCCCCTCTTCATGGAGGAACGACACAGGACCCTGCGTTGTTCTTTCGTCTGCTCAGCCCTCCCCGGGTTTGCTGCTGGTTCTTCCCGGGTTGGCTACCGTCCCTTCCACCTCCATGGAAGGGCGGTTCCCCCTGCCACTTTCCCCACTTCCGCGGAGGAGTGGAACACCGCCGGCCGGCTCTCTCGGGGGCTGCACAGGTGTTCCTTCAGATAGATGTTCCTGGTGCATGTTGTCTCTCTCCTCCTTTATAGTCCTCTTCCGCCAATCCCAACTCTGCTACCCACACGCCAAGTACGCTGCTCTCCTCCAATCAGGAGCAGGTCCTGCTGTTTATTGGTTGAACTGGAGGCAGCTGTGTAGAAGCTGTTTCCTCCTCTCCCAGCGCCATATTGTGGGAGAGCAGATGCATAGAATAAGTCTTAATTCCAGTAACTTAGTCTAGTCCGAGTTGCTCCCCACACTACAGGTTTCCTTTAGGTGTTCTGTTAGTTATCACAGATAAGGGAGAACATAAGGTATATGTCCCTTTGTGACTGGCTTATTCCACTAAGTATGATGTTTTCCAGATTCATCCATTTTGTTGCAAATGATTGGATTTCATTTTTAACCACTGTGTAATATTCCCTAGAGTACATATTCCACAATTTCTTTATCCAGTCTTCAGTTGATGGGCATCTAGGTTGATTCCATGTCTTTAGCTATTGTGAACTGAGCTGCAGTAAACATGGGGATGCAGATAACTCTTTTATTTGCTGATTTCATTTTCCTTGGGTAAATTCCCAGGAGTATGATGACTGGGTCATATTGTAGGACTATATTTATATTTCTGAGGTATCTCCAAACTTTCTTCCATAGTGTTTTCGCCAGTTTACAATCTCACCAACAGTGGATTAGGGTACCTTTTCCCCCCGCACCCCCTCATCCTTGCTGGCATTTGTTGTTTGTTGATTTCTGTATGCAAGCCATTCTAACTGGCATGAGGTGAAATCTCATTGTGGTTTTGATTCTCATTTCCCTGACAGATAGTGATCCTGGGCATTTTTTTTATGTGTTTGTTGGCCATTTGGATTTCCTCTTTTGAAAAATGTCTGTTTAAGTCCTTTGCCCATTTCTTCACTGGGTTGCTTTTTTTGTTGTTGTGGAATTTCTTGATATCTTTATATATTCCAGTTATTAATCCTTCAGCTGTTGCATAGTTTGCAAATACTTTCTCCCATTCTATCAGTTGCCTCTTCACTTTTCTGATGTTTTTATGCAGTACAGAAGCTTCTCAATTTGATGTACTCCTATTTGTTAATTTTGGTGTTTATTGACTGTATTCTGGGATCTTTTCCAAGAAATCTTTGTGCCAATGTCTTCCAAGGTTTCCCAAGTGCTCCCTAATAATTTGATTATATCCAGTCATAGGTTAAGGTCTTTAATCCATTTTGAATGGATTTTTGTGTAAGGTATAAGGTAGGAGTCCTGCTTCATACTTCTGCATATAGAAATCCAGTTTTCCCAGCACCACTTGTTGAAGAAACTGTCTTTGCTCCAGGGATTGGTTTTAGCTCCTAAGTCAACTATAAGTTGGTTGTAGATGCTTGGATTGAATTCTGGCATTTCTATTCTGTTCCATTGGTTTATCCATCTGTTTCTGTACCAGTATCAGGCTGTTTTGATTATTACTGCCTTGTAATGTATCATGAAAACTGGTATTGAGATGCCTTTGGCTTTGTTTTTGTTGTATAAGATTTCTTTAGCTATTCAAGGTCTCCTGTGCCTCCAAATGAATTTCAGCATCATTTTTTCTAGATTGGAGAAGAATATCATTAGTATTTTGGTTGATATCATATTGAATTTGTAAACTGCTTTTGGAAGAATGGACATTTTGATGATACTGATTTTTCCAATCCATGAACATGGGAGATTTTTCCTTTTTTTGTACCTTTTTCTATTTCTTTCTTTAATGTTTTGCAATTCTCATCATAGAGATCTTTGACATACTTGGTTAAATTTATTCCAAGGTATTTGATTTTTTTGTAGCTATAGTGAATGGGATTGATCTTAGGAGTTCTTTCTCAGCCATGGCATTGTCTGTATTTATAAAGGCTATTGATTTTTATGTATTGATTTTATAGCCTGCTACTTTACCAAACTCTTCTATGAGTTCCAATAGTCTCTTGGTGGAGTCTTTTGGACCCACTATATATAGAATCATGTCATCTGAAAATGGGGATAGTTTGATTTCTTCTTTCCTGATCTGAATCCCTTTGATTTTTTTTCTTGCCTAATAGCTCTGGCTAGAACCTCCAGAACTATATTGAATAGCAGTGGTGAGAGTGGGCATCCTTGTCTGGTTCCAGATCTCAGTGGGAATGCTTCCAACTTTTCCCCATTCAATACGATGCTGGCTGTGAATTTATCATAAATTGCCTCGATTGTTGAGGAATGTTGTTTAGTTTGCTTAGGGTTTTTCTCATGAAAGTGTGTTGTTTTTTTTTTTTTATCAAATGATTTCTCTGTATCTATTGATATAATCATATTGTTTTTGTTCTTCAATTTGTTAACGTGGTGTATCACATTGATTGATTTGCGAGTTGAACCATCCCTGCATAAAAGGGATAAATACCACTTGGTCTGGGTGAATGATCTTTCTGATGTGTTATTGGATTCTATTGGCTAGGATTTTATTGAGGATTTTTGTATCTATGTTCATCACGAAAATTGGTCTATAATTCTCTTTCTCTGTTGCATTTTTTCTTGGTTTAGAAGTTAAGGTAGTGATGGCTTCATAGAAAGAATTTGGGAGAATCCCTTCCCTTTCCATTGTTATGAATAACTTGAGAAGAATTGGAGTTAGTTCTTTTGTAAATGTCTGGTATAATCCAGAGGTGAACCTATCCCATCCTGGGCTTTTCTTTGTTGGGAGGGTATTTATTACTGATTCAATTTTTGTCTTGGTAATGGGTCTGTTTAGGTTTTATATGTCTTCATGCCTCAGTTTAGGTATGTTGTGTGTCCAGGAATCTAATCATTTCTTCTAGGTTTCCCAGTTTGTTGGCATACAGCTCTTTGTAGTAAATTTCTGATGATTCTTTTTATTGCTGTGGTGTCTGTTGTTACATTTCATTTTTAATCTCTAATTTTATTGATTTGTACCTTTTTTTCTTTTTTCATTTAGTTGGGTCAATGGTGAGTCACTTTTTTGAATTTTTTAAAAAAACAGATCTTCATTTTTTTCTGATCTTTTTTATTGTTTTTTAAAATTCAATATTGTTGATTTCTTCTCTAATTTTAATTACTTATTTTCTCCTGTTAGTTTTGGGTTTGGTTTTCTGTTGTTTTTCTAGAACCTTGAAATGCATTGATAGCTCATTTATTTGGTGCCTTTCTGATTTCTTGATGTAGGCACCAATTGCTATAAACTTTCCCCTTTATACTGCTTTTGCTTATCCCATAAGTTTTGATACATTGGTTGGCATCTTAATTTGTTTCCAGAAAGTTTTTGATTTCTCTTTTGATTTCTTCTATGACCTACTGTTCATTCAGGAGCATGTTGTTCAGTCTCTATGTGTTTGTGTATGTTCTAGAGATTCCTGAGTTGCTGATTTCCAGTTTCATTACATTGTGGTCAGGGAAGATGCATGGTGTGATTTTGATTTTAATTTGCTGAGACTTGCTTTATGGTTTAGCATGTGGTCAATCTTAGAGAAAGTTCCATGCAGTCATAAGAAAAATGTGTATTCTGTGGCTGTAGGATGTAAGGCTCTGTAGATATCTGCTAGGTCTATTTGGTCTATAGTGTTGATTAACTCTGTGTTTCCTTGTTGAATATCTGTCTGGTTTATCTGTCTATTGCTAATAGTGGGTTATTGAGGTCCCCTACTACTATTGTATTTGAGTCTATATCTCCCTTTAAATCAATTAAAATTTCTTTTAGATAGCCTGGTGCCCTGTAATTAGGTGCATATACATTTATATTAGTTACATCTTCATGTTGAATTGATCTTTTTATCATTATATAGTGTCTTTGTCTCTTTTAATAGTTTTGTGTTAAGGTTTTTTTTTTCTGATGTTAGGATGGCTACACCAGCTCTTTTTTGGTGTCTGTTAGCATGGATTATCTTTTTCCATCCTTTCCCTTTCAGTCTGCGTGCATCTTTGTTTGTTATATGTTTCTTGTAGGCAGAAAATAGATTTCTTTTTTAATCCATTCAGCCAATCTGTGTCTTTTAACTGGGGAGTTGAAAGCATTTACATTCAGGGTTACTATTGTTAAGTACCGATTTTGTCCTGATATGTTTCCATAAATTGCCATAATTTTGTATTTTATATTTCCATTGTACTTTTACTGGGTCATTTTATGTGTTCATCTTCTTTCATAGTGATGTTCCTGTTTCTGTATTTCTGTATGTAGCACATCCTTGAGCATCTTTTGTAGGGTGGGTGAGTAGTTACAAATTCTTTCAATTTCTGTTTGTTGTGGAAGACCTTTATTTCTCCTTCATTCAAAAATGAGAGCTTTACAGAGTACAGTATTCTGGGTTGACAGTTTTTTCCTCTTAGGATTTGGAATATATCTCCCCATTCTATCCTTGCCTGTAGGGTTTCTGATGAGAAGTCTGCAGTGTGTCTTATTGGGTTTCCTCTGACTGTGATTTGGCATTTTTCTCAAGCACATTTTAAGATCTTTTCTTTATGTTTTGTTGTGGAGAATTTTACCACAATAGGTCATGGCGAAGATCTTTTCTGGTCATTTCTACTCAGAGTTCTGTGTATTTTCTGTACTTGGGTATCTCTTTCTTTCTCCAGATTGGAGAAATTTTCTGTTATTATTTCATTAAGAAGGACTTCTAATCCTTTCTCTCTTTCCAAGCCTTCCAGAACTCCAAGGATATGTATGTTGGGTTATTTGATAGTATCTTGTAGATCTCCAATCATTTTTTTTTTTTAGTTTTCTAATTTCTTCTTTTTTTTTGTTCTGACTGTAATATTTCCAGAAATTTGTCTTCTAGTTATGATAATTTTTCTTTTGTCTCACCTATTCTGCTGTTAAGTCTTTACACTGCATTTTTTAGTTTGATCTATTGAATTCTGCATTTCTAGTATTTCATTTTGACTTCTCTTTCATAACTTAGTTTCTTGGGAGAACTTTTCATTTAGATTGTGAATTTGTTTCTGATTGCTTCTTAGTAATCTGATGATTAATTTTCTGAATTCCATTTCAGGTATGTCCTCAATCTCTCTATCTTCACCTTCTGTTATTGAAAAGTTGTAGTGTTTCTTTGAGGGGCACTTTATCAGCATTTGTGTATTTTTTTATTTTTTGTATGCTTTCTTTTCTCTTTAATTGGTGTCTTTGTGATTTAGTGGGACATCTATTCTTTTATTGAGTTCCAAGAGGTGTGTGCTGGATGTGGCCTAGGTGCTCTGTTCAGTATTCTGTGGTGGAGGAGGTATGCAATGTAAGGCCCCAGTGGGCTTTGATTCTTTCCCCTGGTTTTGGTTAGAGGAGGTGGTTCACTGCAGATGTACCTTCTCTTTTCCTCACAGTTGTGGGACACCCTGCTGTTAGTCTCTGGTGTGTTCAGGGTTATATCACCTTGCATAACAAACTGCACCTCTGATATGTGGAGATTTTCATGTGGAGAGGTTTCCCTCTTATGAGCTATGTATCTGTGTGCTGCAAGTGGAAGCACCGAGCCCCGCCTACTGGAGCCCAGCTCATTCCTCAATCATGGTGGAAGTTGGTATGAGCTCCAGTGTATAGAACCCCACCTATTTGGTACCCAGCTGGCTTCTCAATGGTGGATGGAACAGGCTGGAGTCTTCGATATTCAGGACTTCTCCTTGTTGTACAGCTTGTGTGGTGGGGAAGAAATTTCTCATTCCTGGGTGGGGAGTATCACTTTCTTCTATATAAGATTGTCTGAGTTGAATCAAAAGGTATTAAGTAAATGGGCCTTGTTTGTTGAAAAGGGATTAATCTATTATATAAGCATATATAAATTATATATATTTAATATGAAGTATATATAAGTAATCCTTGTAGTCCTGATATAGTTCAGCAAATTAACTGGTTAACATTACAAAGTAGAAAACACAAATAACCAAACAATTGGTTTAATTAACAATTCTCTAGGCCAGTAGGTTGGCAAATTATGGCCTTTGGATAAAATTCAACCCACTCCTTGTCCCAGTGTTGTTGGGCCCCAACCACTTCTTTTATATACAAGTAATTATATCTAAGGATGCTTACATGTTACAAGGTAAGATTCGCGTGGTTACTACACAGACCACATGATTCACAAAACCTAAAATATTTACTATTTGACCTTTCATGTGTACAAGCTTGCTGGCTCCTGTTCTAAGCATTTGGTGCACTTAATTTTACCTACACAGACATGTTGCTATTCATTCATTCAACACGCTAATGGAAATCTTGCAATGAAATGTGCAAAGGGCCGGAAGAGCGGGCTGGAAGATCCAATTCTTGTCTTCATTGAGCTCTAATTTAGGGAGGAGATACAGATGATTGCTATGTAAGCGGAAATGAATATGAAATTGGTAAGCAGAGTGGACTGTGAACCAAAATTATGTGGACGTGGAAGGTCAGGGTATTAAATTCACCTGAGAGTAAGATATAGTACTTCCTGTCTGTTCAGAGCGAGGACCTTGGACCAGTATCTTATGTTACCACTCTCTGAGAGCCTGTGACATCTATAGAATCTCTGCTATCCACTCTGACCTCAGAACCAGCTCTTAAGGTATTCTGGTCTGGCTGAAAAGCCCACGAGTGCATTTCAGGCATGGAAAGCCAAGACAATGTGGCAAAAGTGTTCTACTTGAAGCATCTCTGTGGCTGAGACCCCAGTGGAAAGAAGTGGTCATCAAATAAGAATGTACTTTTCTCTGAAGGGAACAGAGAACTTCAACTTTGCTTAACGCCTTATCTAAATATTGAAGGCATTTGTGGGTTCAAAAGGCTTCTATAGCCTAGGCAGCTCATGTCAAGAGCCTCGAGTGATTACTGATATCATACATAAGGGTGTTTGTTGTCAAATTAACAACAGGAGTCACTGTGCATTAACTTCTCATGTAGGACCTCTGTCCTCAAAGAGAGGTATTATGAAATTAATAGTAAAACTTGTTCTCAAAGATTTACTTTTTTAGTGTATTAAGTGGAGGATATCCTTACATTTCATAAGTTTTAGATAAGCTTAAGAGCCCAACTCCATTGCCTGTTTCCTTAGGTGCTTCTTCAATTAATGACAAAACTTGTTCTCAAAGAAAAATAAAGTATATTATCATAAAAATTAAAAGATAAATAAGAAAGGAAGCAGGAGGAAGGTTGGGAATGTGGGAGGGATGGGGGGAGGATGGGTTGGGAAGTGTCATTATGTACTTAAAACTGTATATATGAGATACATGAAATTTCTTCCATTTATATAAATGAAAAAATTTAAATACAAAAAGAATCTCTGCTACTTGCTCACTCCATTTCCAGATAAGAATGCATTTAGGGGCCAGGGCCACGGCTTAGAAGGTTAAGCCTCTGCCTGAAGTGCTGGCATCCTGTATGAGCACCGGTTCAAGTCATAGCTGCTTCACTTCTGACCCAGCACCCTGCTAATGCACCTGGGAAAGCAGTGGAAGAAAGCAGTGGAAGATGGCCCAAGCACTTGGGCCCCTGTACCCATGTGGGAGACCCAGAAGAAGCTCTTGGCTCCTGGCTTCATTCTGGCACAACCTCCACAGATGCTGCCATTTGGGAAGTGGACTAGCAAATGGAAGATGAAAGATCTCTCTCTCTCTCTCTCTCTCTCTCTCTCTCTCTCTCTCTCTCCCTTTCTCTCTGTATTTTATTTGCATGTGAAAATGTAAGATGTTTTGATTTAGGCAAAGCACATGTTAATTACATTCACTCATGTTCCCAATAAATAGTTGACACAATTGACTGTTAGAGAAAGTATTGGGTCAATAGTTCCCAATAGGAACTGAACTGTCCATGTCAGGGGCGCTGGTGGTGTGGGCAGAGCTCAGGTGTGCTCATCAATGGGAGAAAGCAGAGGGCCATGTCTGAACCAAAGTCCTTATAGATTTTTCAGTTCCAACTGAGAAGACCCCAACCTGTTGTCAAGGCTAGAGGACAGGAATGAGGTCAGACATGAGAGACAGAATTAAGAGTGAGGAGCCTGCAGGACACGAGTAGGACTAAAGAAAAACATAGAGAAAAGAGGGGCAGGTTGGCCATTGTCAACCAAACCCCAGCGGCTTCAGGGGTCCTCTCTGATGTCCAACAATAATACCAGGTGGGGGAGGGGGTGAGGGAGAGACCACCTTAAGGAGACTGTAGAGTTCAACAGTGAGACACAACCCTGACAGTCGTGGGCAGTGAGCTTGATTATGCCTAGAAAGACAGGAGTCCACCCTCAGCAGAACTGATGCAGTTCATAGGGCCCCACACTCCCAGGGAAGACCCAGGAGTCTCCCTACACGGACTGGTACCCTACTCTTACTGCACCTGCTGCTCTCAAGCTCTGGGCCCTTGCAGTGATGACTGCAGTGTGATTGATGACTCTTCCCTGCCGTTTGTGAAACTCATTTGTCTCACGTCTTGGAGGGAGGCTTGATCTCTGGCGGAGGAGGAGTCTGTATCTGCCTTCACTCTCTCCCACCTCTGCCAGGACTTGCACATCTCCCCAGTCCTTTTCTACACTGTCACTTCTCATCCAGTTTCTTTACAAGTAATCATTATTTCCTGATGTTTTCCAAACTTCCCTGAAGATAGGAACCACCTGGGGCTCATCCCATAACTAACAGACTAGTACAGTCTGGCAGCCTGCAGGCCCAGCTGTGACCTCCTGGTAATCTGTAGGCTTAATGAGCCCCTCGGGCAGCTTTTATCAGGGAGCTCGGGGCACACTGGACCCGAGAGGTTAGGACTGTGGGTGCCTAAAACCAGCCCTTCAGGTCAGATCCCAGCCTTGCCACTTTCTCACTCTGCAGCCCTGTGTGAATTATTGAACCCAGCTAGCTGAGCATTACCTTTCTCCCCAGCAGAATGAGGATAAGCAGAGTCTCTCTCCCCTAGGCTCCTTTTGAAGATAAAGTGGGGCATGTTTATCAAGCTCCTGGCAGAGTATGAGGCATGGAGTCACCCTTCAGTAAATATTAGCATTTAGACATTTGCTAATGAGCTCAGGAATAATTGGACACGAATTGTGCAAACTGCTGGGTGGTGAGAAGTAAATAAGATAGATTTTTTTCTCCAGCTCAGCCGTGTGTTGAAGGCCATGGTCTTTCTAAACCTGTTGTTTTACCACCCCCTGCTTAAAGCCCTCCTATGGCTCTGGTCTGGCTCAGTCTTACAGTCGCATTTCCTACCTGCGTCCCTTAAAATATATTAACAGTTTCCTGCTAGCATGCTTGCCCAACCCCCTTGCTTTCCAGACTTGTATTCCCATTGTTGCTTCTGCCTGGAATACCTACAGCTCCTTCCAATCACCCACTCAATGGGAAGCCCCGTGTCAAGTGTTAATATTCAGTTTGGCTGATTCCTTTCCCGGGAAGACACAGCACATTTGTAGGGGTTGCGTGGCTGAGAAAGGAAGGGAAAACTCTGCTAAGGAGAGCTCACTGTTGGCAAAGACATGAGCATGGAGGCAGCAGAGGGGACAGTTGATGATGGACATCACATACCGTGCACTAGTGTATTTGATGGAAAGCAGAAACTTAAAGGTAAGAAATGGATACCTCCCAATGTGGAGTTCCCAGAGACAGGATATCCCACTTGATGGAGTTCCCATAAGGTACACCCTGGACAAGGGTTGAAAGTGGTGAGGCCAACTTTATTCAGACGGCCGCAGTTGGAGAGAAAGACTTACAAGCTGAGCTCAAACATAATTCAGTGGAAGGGGGCTGATGCTAGCAAAGGGAGGATAGAGAAGTAAAAGCATCCATGGGAAGTGACAAAGGGGACTGGGGGCTACAGGGAAATTGAAAAGGCAGGCATGTGGGTAAAGGATTAATCAGGATATTTGGCCATGTGGGTTGAGATGATGAACATTTTGTGATTTGTCTGCATTGTATTTTCTTGAGCAAAGGCTTGGCTTGGGGATACTTTAAGGTCATAGCTCAGTGAACGTGGAAGCCAAGTTAGAATTTGGCTGAGTTTCCTAGCAGTGTTCAGACAAGTCTGTTATGCCTTCTTGGAGCTCACAGGTCAAACTTTTTTTTTTTTTTTTTTTTTTGACAGGCAGAGTGGACAGAGAGAGAGACAGAGAGAAAGGTCTTCCTTTGCCGTTGGTTCACCCTCCTATGGCTGGCGTGGCCAGCGCGCTGCGGCCGGCGCACCGCGCTGATCTGATGGCAGGAGCTAGGTGCTTCTCCTGGTCTCCCATGGGGTGCAGGCCCAAGCACTTGGGCCATCCTCCACTGCACTCCCGGGCCACAGCAGAGAGCTGGCCTGAAAGAGGGGCAATCAGGACAGAATCCGGCACCCCGACCAGGGCTAGAACCTTGTGTGCCAGCGCCGCAAGGCGGAGGATTAGCCTAGTGAGCCACAGCGCTGGCCACAGGTCAAACTTCTATATTATCCATAGGCTAGTGGCAGGGGCCACTTCAGCTGAAGTCGGGAGCTGAGTTGGGCATCAGTTGGCGTGTGTTTGGGGAGTGTTATATTCTGTCATTTCATACAGCAAGTGGCTTCTGCACATGTGATCCCATCCTCAAGTTTCCCTGTAACTGGTTGGTACTGGAATTACAATAATTCTGCACAAACTAACAACCCCCAACTCCTAGCAGCTCACAACAGTAAGACTCGAGTCTCATTTCTGCTGTCCACATGTTGGACCAGCTCAGCCCTTATTCTGGTTGCTGCTCTCTTACCTGGTCTCTGCTCTGGAAACCAGAAGGGATGGCTACTCTAGGGCAACAGGAATGGAGTAGGTGCCCAGGCACAGAAGTGGCCCGGTTCTATTGGCCTGGTTCTATTGGCCTGTGCCAGGCCTGACGCCAATGCAGCAGAGGACTTGTCCTGCCCTGTTTTACATAATGCACAACTGTTTCCACAGTTCTAGGTCAGATATCACAGACCTGCTCCTGTCTACATGGACGGAGTCTTGAGGTTGACAACAGTACTGTCAAATGGCTCTTGTCATTCCTGTGTCTACAGTGACAGATCTAGTACTGAAAACACTGGGTGCCAGTGAGATGCAGGAAACTTGCAGAGAATCACAGATAGCCAGATCCACGATGGCTGGAGGAGTGTGCTCAATCCCTTAATTTTCCCTTTTATCCTCCTTTCTCTTCCTCCTTTCCCTCTTTCTTTCCTTCTCCTTCTTTCCTTCCCCTTCCTATCTTCTCCCCCATCTTGCCTTTCTCCTCTGTCTTCTTCTCTGGTCTCCCTCTTCATCCTCTTCCTTTTTTCCTTTTAAAATGAGGATCCCTGCTGTCAGCGTGGAGAATTATTGCTCTTACTCCCAAGTCTAGACTCTTGGTACTTTGTCTTGCAAGGCTGAAATTTGAGAACATTAAACAAAAGCATTCAAAAACAAAACAGAACAAAGGGACCCTCCAAAATCACAAAACAGAAAGAACAAAAGCTACCAAAAAAAGCCCTGACACCCCTTCTAGCAAATATTTTCCAGTAAAAATTCAACACATAGCTCTACACACAGTGAGGTTCACTTTGGCAGGGTTGTGCCCCATGTTCACGCTGAGGTCAGAGCTGCACCTAGGCAGCTCTTCAGCCTGGTGAAGATGTTAACTCAGGCAGCCCTTCTACCTGATGAAGGTGTTGAGCATGTGTGATGTTGGCTAAAGAAAATTTGTGTCACTGTAGCAGCTATTATAAAACAATCACAATTTCTGTCGGATTCGAGGGGAAATAATTTTAGAACTGCTTTCAGTGAGTTCATTAATCATGTGTGTGCTCTGGGAGCTGATAATCCAAGGAACAAAATGACAGCCATCTCTTCTTACCAATTGGCTTTTCTCTAAATGTAACTACTCTTGCTGCTCTTGCCAAAAACTCAGGAGAGGTTGTTAGGGGAGATCCTGTGTCAGCATGAATGATAAATTGGAACAGATTGGTGCTACCCAGTGGCTCTCTGCTAAGGAAGGCCCCTAGGGAGGCAGATGGGGCTGTGGAATCAGGGGATGTGATGCTGCCACTAATGCTTGTGAGACCTGGGGTGCTTCTCTCAGCCCCGGTGCTCTCAGCTCATAGGGATAAGCCACCACTTCAGACCGTTCTTGTGATGAACAAGAGGAAACCACGGGTGCACGGGTTCAGCACGTGGTTTGCCATGCTGTGGCCAGTACAGAGGGGAGCATCCAGATTGGTTCAAACAGCTGCCACCCAAGGATCCACGTTATGCCTTCCTACCATACACACAATGGGATGGAAAGATGGATGAAGGAAGTCAGGGCCATATTAAAGGCTAGATAGATCTCAGTAACATACACAATCAGCACACATTTCTTCTCTAAAGGAAAAGGCACCAATTAATTTGTCTGGTTAGTCTAGGAATAGGAATTAATGCTAATTATCTTCTAGTTTAATCACCATTGCATGCACATACCCCCTCTCCCTAAAGCACCCAGGCCAGTGATATGCAGCATCAGCTTGAATTCTCTTAGTGATCAAGAAATTGTTCATTGGGGCCGGTGCCGTGGCTCACTTGGTTAATCCTCCGCCTACGGCGCCAGCATCCCATACGGGCGCTGGTTCTAGTCCTGGTTGCTCCTCTTACAGTCCAGCTCTTTGCTGTGGCCTGGGAAGGCAGTGAAGGATGGCCCAAGTGATTGGGCCCTGCACCCGCATGGGAGACCAGGAAGAAGCACCTGGCTCCTGGCTTTGGATAGGCGCAGTGCACCAGCTGTGGCAGCCATTTGGGGAGTGAACCAACCGAAGGAAGACCTTTCTTTCTCTCTCTCTCTCTCTCTTTCTCTCTCTCACTGTGTAACTCTACATGTCAAATAAACAAATAAAAAATCTTTAAAAAAAAAAAAGAAATTGTTCAAGCAACCTGTTTTTATTGTTGCACATTTCTCTTTTTCTTTTCAGATGTTTTTTCTTCTGAATTTTGTTCTCTATCTGTCCCTCTGTCTGTGTAACTCTGACTTTCAAATAAACAAATGAATCTTTTAAAAACAGAAAGAAGTCAGAGCCATATTTGAGGTGTTTACATAGCTAGCTAGCTGACAGATGGATTTATCCAAATAATAGATTTATCCTTTATCTCTTGAATTTTAGTATCTTGAATTTATCTAAAGTGAATTTAAAGCCTAGGGTTACGGTATTTCCTTTAATTGTTAGTAGTTACACTTTGGTAGGAAGTTAGTGTTTTGCTGAACAAGATGGGCTCTGGTCACAAAACCTAGGTTCAAATCCAACTCTGCCGTCCACAGACTGTGTAACCTCTCCTAGTCTCACCTTCCTCATCCATACAAGGAAGATGAGAATATCTACCCAGGAAGATTGTTGTAAAGATTAAATAAGTTAATATACGAATGACATTTACAATGTCTTTTTCATACTGTAGGTGCTCAACAGATAGACATTTCTGTTCTTAAGTATCTGCTATGTGGTAGAGAGAATGGCACTGGTTTTATGGACCCCTCCATGAGATTATCTTAGAATAGCTTTCAGGGCAGCCACTTGGGCATTCATTACACCAATGAGGGAATTGAAGCCCAATTATCAAGCTAGGAAATATCTTATTTTCAGGTAAGTATCTATTATTGACATGTTTAAAATTAAATGAATGTGTGTTAAGCTATGGAGAAGACAAATTTCAGACAGGGGCAGGACAGCATCTTTCCCACATGAGGGACTTAGAGAAGTCACTGAAGGATCCATTGTTGAGTCAACTGCCATAGCAGACCCTGGAGCTTAACCCCATGGAAGCACCCTGAAAAAATGATGGGGCTCAGATGCCTCAATATTATTCCATCATAAGGAGGGAGTACTAGGATATTTATACCCTAAATACAGCAGGCACATGTCAGAACACCTCCAGAAAGGCCTAGAAAGCAATATCTCTTTGCAGACTCTGGCAATGGAAGCTGTCTTATATAGCCCCTGTCAAGGCCACTGGGCCTCTACCGCAAACTTCTTGCAATAATTTTTAGCTTTTTGGAGACAGGGCTGAAAGTAGTCTCTGGATGGGGCAGGCTTTGTGACAATCCGGGCCCAACCAGACTGACTATAGGATCCACCTTCAAAATCAGTATCATTTCCCTCTACCTGTGCCTAGAAGGCAGAACAATGGAACAGTTGGGACTTTTAACAACCAGCAGTTACTGTGGACATTCAGGTGCTCAGGAAATTCAATGGGCTTCTCTGGGTATTTTTGCCAGCATTGTACACATGCAAGTGGAAACAAAGAATACAATGAGCTCTAGGTAATTCAGTGCTCTGTTGCTCTATGACAAACCATCACAACTTACAATAACCGTTCACTACCTCTCACAATGCTGTTATGACTGAGCTCAGCGGTTCTTCTGCATGTGCTGCCAGCTAGGGCTGCAGTCACAAGAGGGCTCTGCTGGTCTGGAATATCCAGGATGGCTGGCTCATATGCTTAGCAGTGGGTGTGGGGTGTTACCTGAGAGCAGAGCTGGGGCTGATGATGGACGTTCTTGGTCCTCTTCCATGTGGCCTCTTTGTGGGATGTGGGCTTATCATAACACGCTCAGTAGTCCCTAAGAGAGAATATGTCAGCAATTAAATGGGAAACTGGAGGTATCTGAATGTCCAACCTGGGAAGCTACACCACATCACTTCCTGCACATTCGATTGGTCCGTGACTCACATTGCAAGCCCAGACTGAGTTCTAGAGGGGACTGTATCAAATAGTCTGGGTTAGGAGAAAATATAATATCCTTCATATGGGAAACAATTTTCCTGTAGAAGTTGGGAAAGAGGTCCTAGGCACAATGGCCATGAACGTGGGTGCCACTGAGCCAGTGGACATGGCTTCAGTATAAAGGATTATATATTTCTTTTCATTCCCCCCCTTTTCTCTGCTTGGAATACATTATAAATGGATGTTTGCTGAAAAACAACTGATAGCAAGAACATTTCTTCAAGACAATTGCTAACCCAAAGATACATTAGCATTTTTCAAATACTCTCTGGGCACTAAGTTCTTTGTATCCATTATTTCATTTAAATCTCATTTTGTGTGGCAGATACTATTTGATCCCCATTATTTAGGGGAAGCGATAAGATTCAGAGGGGCTGGCTGACTTTTTGAAGGTCACACAACTGAACAATGTCTAAGCTAACATCTGAATGTGATCTCAGGATCCAGGATTTTCCCCAGTCCAACATTCTCTCCTTTATGGTATTTGTGGTAATAATATGATCATATGTAGAATAGCCTTTTTAGAGGTAGAAATTATCTAATAGAAATCATGCTTAGAATGAAGATATAAGACTATAAAATTCTCCATTTGTGATTGAATATAATGAGAGTAAGGAAGCAAAAATTCTAGAAAGGCATGATGTGGAGAAGATGTGTCTGTTGACATTAATATTCGGAGAGATGTGGCTCTGTAAGTCTCTGCTTGTTAAATAAATGGATGAGTAAATTCATGGAAAACTCATGGAAGCAAATGAAGTATATGTTTCTGGCTCTTTGGGACTGTCCTTTCCTTGCTACCCTGCCTCATTGTAATGTGCTCCAACTTGGTCCACACTCTGCTATGAGCGGCACCCCCCCCCCCCCCCCCCGCCAAGTCTTGAGACTTTTGTTGGGTTAATTGGTTTTGTTTGCTCCTTTAACCCTGGTAACTCAAATGATTCTCAGCAGGTAATAGTTGCTCAACACAGCATTGTTGAATGAGTGAATAAATATACCATCTACAACACAGCCAGGTGGCTTTGAAATGTTTTTCAAGCCTCCCAGGTAAACTGAAAATGGATGCCTTATATTAAAAAATTTTCTTAAAGTATTTGCTCCCAAGGACAGATCTGTACTCATATGAATGAAGTTCCCCTTTAGTTTTACCCATTGCATGGGAATGAATCCAAATGGTAATTTGGGGGCTGGTGTACATGCCTCTACCTTTAGAAACATCAGTGCATGCTGCTAAGAAATAAGTTTGTGGTCCAAATGAAATAACCAGACAACTTCACTGCATGCTTTTCTACTGATGACTTTTTAAAATTTTGTTTCATCTTATTATTCCAGCTTATTTTCTCTTTGCCCCAGTTTTCTAATTTATTTTTATTTTTTATCTTGCTGTGCTTTGTATAAGGACTTCCTCAAATTATTTTCAGAATAAGATTGGGTTTAAACAAACACAGCAGACGTGTCCTTCTGAAAGCACAATAGCAAGCAATGATGTGTTGTCAGCTTTGTGTCCCATTGTTTCCTCTCTCTCTCTCTCTCTCTCTCTCTCACCAAGACGTTAGTTAACCTGTCATTGCAAGTGGGCTTTACTCCAGCCATCACCACTGTGGCTTTTAAGGTCTGTGACCACATACCAGCCATGAATCGGTTTATGCCTAGACCAGAAAGTATCAGTGGAGGTCTTTGTTCCCTATTTCTACAACATCTACTCCCAGATGCCTGAAGAAATGATTCAGTTATGAATGAAAGTGAAGGGACTTTGATTCATTAATAATTCTCTTCCTGGGGCCAGCACTGTGGCACAGCAGGAAAAGCTGCTGCCTGCTTCAGCAGTATCCCATGTAGGGGCTGGTTTGAGTTGCAGCTGCTACATTTCTGATCCAGCTCCCTGCCAATGCACCTGGAAATGCAACAGAAGATGAACAAAACGCTTGGGCCCTTGCACCCACATGGGAGACCCAAAAGAAACTTGTGGCTTCAGATTGGTCGAGTTCTGGCTGTTGCAGCCTTTTGAGGAGCAAACCAGAGGATGGAAGACCTCTCTCTCTCTCTCTCTCTGTAACTCTTCCTTTCAAATAAATCTTTAAAAAATAATTATCTTAATGAATGATGATCATAAGTCTTTCATTCATCAATAATTTTATAATATATTGGAATTTTTATGAAACTGATATATCTGCATTTTTTCTTTAAATTTCTTTGGAACCAAAATAATAAACATCACTCATAAAAGTTAATATTTTTATGGTTTGGCATCCATGCTAATAAGCCCAAGTGTAAGCACTCTTGTCAATGGATCCAGGGAGGCCCAACTTTTTTTTTTAAGATTTTATTTATTTATTTGAGAGGTAGAGTTACAGACAGTGAGAGGGAAAGACAGAGAGAAAGGTCTTCCTTCCATTGGTTCACTCCCCAAATGCCTCAACATCCAGAGCTGTGTCAATCTGAAGCCAGGTATTTCTTCCTGGTCTCCCATGTGGGTGCAGGGGCCCAAGCACTTGGATCACCTTCTACTGCTTTCCCAGGCCACAGCAGAGAGCTGGATTGGATGAGGAGCAGCTGGGACTAGAACCGGTGCCCATATGGGATGCCGGCACCACAGGAGGAGGATTAACCTACTGTGCCATGGCACCGGCCCCTAAAAGTTAAATATTTTATGATTATTTTTGCTGCTTCTTCTGCAACTGTAGTCTGGCACTTTCTATCATGGAAAAAAGGATTCTGTCCCATCATCAAACAATGTCACTGTCTGCCTGTCAATCATGAAAGGAACAGAGGAAAAATTCTTTATCTGTCAGGGGAGTTTCTCCTCTCTGGAATCTCTTGTGTATTACCTCTGCTAAAGGCTTAAGTCTACTTGACTTCTTTGTTACTCTGCCTTCTTGCCAAGACCTAAAGTATTCATCTTCTGGCATAACATGCCGTTCATTTAGCAAGCGTAAGGTGGGTAGGGGCTCTTCAAATTTCTAGGTGCAGAGGGGGTGCCCAGCCAAGCCTTTGGTCTGGTTCTAGACTTATGAATGAAAAGCACTCAGACTTTTCACATCACCACAATAAGCATTCCACAGAATTTCCCTTCATTATTCAAAATTTTTTCTTTTCTTTTTTTTTAAAGATTTATTTATTTATTTGAAAGAGTTACACAGAGAGAGAAGGAGAGGCAGAGAGAGAGATCTTCCATCCTTTGGTTCACTCCCCAGTAGGCCAGAACAGCCGGAGCTGTGCCAGGAGCTGGAGCTCCTTATGGGTCTCCCATGTGGGTGCAGGGGTCCAAGGACTAGGGGCCACCTTCTACTGCTTTCCCAGGCCATAGCAGAGAGCTGGATCGGAAGTAGAGCAGCCAGGAATCAAATCAGCGCCCAAATGAGATGCTGGCACTGCAGGCATCTTTTGTTCTAATAAATTTATACAGGCAGGAAATATGGAGACAAAGGGAGAGGGAAAAATTCATACTTAAAATTTAATTTCCTTATCTTCTGAATTTTGTGTATTATTATGAGAGTTTTAATTAAAAGCTCATCTCAGATACAATTTCTCTATTAAATGGGGTAAAGGGAGATGAAAAGGGTAAATAATATAACTTAAGTTTATGAAGATAAGAGTTTCATTAACTATTCCTGTATCAACTAAGAGATGGTAAACAACAGTCAGAGAGCTCCAGAGGGACCCTGGCTTTCTGTTTCAGGGGACTTGAAAGGACGGAATGGTTTGCTAATGAGTTGAGTTGGACTGTGAAATACTTCAAAAGGGAGAAAACCCAGGACCTGAAATCCCTATGGTCCCATCCCTTGCTGGCTTTTTCACGTGAGGGTGCTGGGTGCTTTCCCACTGTAGGTCTCCTATTACCTGCTGTGGTGGGCACTGCCCACACTCCAGCTTTCACTGAGGATGACTCCATGGGACGCTGCAATTGTGGAATCACCAACCTTTCTGAGGTCAGCACCTCTTGGGGAGAAGGGAGGATGCTCATCCCTTTAACTCACCATCCCAAAGCATGCAGTTTTATGGTGTTCAATCATGTAACTCAAAGTTTGAGTGTAACACCAAGGAATTCCAGTTCAGAGGCTCTAGACTGGGAACTCACCGTCACATCCTGCTGGCAGAGCCTTTACCCCCTCTTGTATCGAGAGCCTTGTGGCCACTCCTGGCCCCCTTCATGACTCAGAGATTGGCCTGTCTGCCCACAGCACATCTGTGAGATGCTGAGAACAACTCCGCCCTTCCTCAAGACCATGTTCCCTCTTTTCCTGGTGTGGGACTGCCTGCAGGTGCTTTTCTGTTTCAGATGGGCCTTTCCAGAAAAAGCCCATTTCCCCTGGAAGCCTCACTCCCTCCTCCTCATATGGGTTGACTTCATGCGTGTCCTCCAAGCCCGTCAGAATGCAGTAGTCCCCGAACAGTCCAGGGCACCTTGCTGGTGATCCTCGTGCTGGAGTTGCCTGACTCCAGTTGATTCCATAAGGGACATCAGCTGTCTAATACAGATTCATCCAGGTTATTGCACAACTGGATATGGTGTTCAGGCACACACACTATCCTTGAATCGTAAGGGTCTCAGTTTCCGATGCCACACACAACCGAAGACAAACGAGAAGTTTTTATTCTAAAAGTCCTATAAGAAGGATGTTTTCTCAAGAACAGGCAAGTTGTGCACATTCAGTTTTGCTTGTGATACAAGCACATTTGCTTAGAGATTCAGTTAGCTCTGCTGGATCCAGAGCTGCTTGAACCTCCCCACATGAGAGGAGGGGCTTTGCTCTGCACACACACATCCATGGGCAGCCAGGGGAGGCGGATTTGGAAGGACAGGGCTCTTTTCCTACTTCCAAAATATTTTTCTTACAGCAAAATACCAGCATTATCCAGAGATAAACTCAGTTGTCTACCACTTATAACAGGACTTCTCAAAGCTTGAAAGTCAGGGCTTTCATGGGCCGGGGCCAGGGCTCACTTGGCTAATCCTCCACCTACGGCGCCAGCATCCCATATGGGCGCTGGTTCTAGTCTTGGTTGTTCCTCTTCCAGTCCAGCTCTCTGCTGAGGCCCGGGAAGGCAGTGGAGGATGGCCCAAGTGCTTGGGCCCTGCACTCGCATGGGAGACCTGGAAGAAGCACCTGGCTCCTGGCTTTGGATCGGCACAGCACCGGCTGTAGCGGCCATTTGGGGAGTGAACCAACGGAAGGAAGACCTTTTTCTCTGTCTCTCTCTCTCTCTCACTGTCTAATTCTGCCTGTCAAATAAAAAAAAAAAAAACAGAAAGAGATTTCAAAGACCTTAAGACAATGATTTAGGCAAAACTGCTTGTATAGATGCCTCTTCATTTCTGCCCCTACATCGCAGGCTCTACAGGAAGGGGCTTCCTCTCACATACTGGCCCAGGAATGGGCGATCAGTCATGAGAGTGGGAGACAGGCAGGTGGGAGTATGCTTCCTCTTTCCTTGGTATTGCTCAGGGGTCTCTCTCACTCTCTCTCTCTCTCACACACACACACAATTCTTCTCAGTATGGAAATGTGTACATGAACAAGAGAATGAAGAGAATATAAATTTCATCAAGAACCCGGATGTTTTCAGAAATCTGTCATCGTATACTTGATTGAAAGACATTTTCACTCAACACCTGGGTTTTGTTTTTGTGTCAACTCAGGGCAGCCTGAATCAAGTTTCTAGAACTCAAAGGGAACACTTAATACTCAAATGCTTTGAATCAATCCAGGGCTGTTTGCCACATTGAAGGTATTAGACTCCTTCGTGCCCAGGTTTCAATCCTCTCTGTGGTCCCCGCTTTGGTGTAGTGGACAGTGTCATGCAGGCTTGTATGACCCTCAGGCAGGTGATTCTTATAACAAGTTCACTTCATTTTTGTCCTTCCCTTTGATACCTGAAACTGGTAGATTTCTACTCAGTAAGCTCCTGTGTGCAGCCCATAAAGCAGAGGTATCAATGTCCACAAGGCATTTGCGAGGGCATCTCTCAAACATTGCTCCTGGAGAGTCCCAGGGTGAGAAGCTCTGAGAGGCGTTTTGGACATCATGCAGCAATGCCTGGGGAGTGGAGCCCCATGTGTCCACAGCAGGCACCTTAGTGACACCCTCTTGTGTTGTTACCTCTTCCTTCTCTTCCTTCACTAACTTTTCACCATGCAACTTCTGATTCTCTCTCAATTAAACTACCTATTCCCATGTCCTTGTCACATGCCCAGGTTTTGTTGGAGAAGCTCAAATTAAAATAGCTGGTACTGACGTTCTTTTGATGCTGTCTCAGAAAGGGAATCTGGAGCTGCAAAGCTTGTTGGTGAAATGGAGATATGGATGCCCTTGGGGGCAGCAATTGAAATGGCACCACCTTCTGGACAGCAGTGATACCATACTCCCCAACATTCCAGAGGGCATAGGTAGAATGTGAGATTGTGAATTCTGTAAGAGCCAAGGAGTCAATGGTAATTTCAAGGGCTAGTGGTTAACTGCATCTCTTAGATGCTTTAGTAGCCTTCAAGAGAGGAAATGATAAGCTCAGACAGCTGCCTCTCAACCCAAGAATCACCTTGAAAACTAGGAGAATTATGCTTGCCTTTCAAAGACACTGTTATCTCCTGCAGCTGCAGGTAATATCGTACTGAAGGTCAGACCCAGGATTTAATTGTAAGGATGACAGTTCTGCAGATAAAATTCCATTCACAGCCCCAAAGGGTCTCTTACACCAATTTCAGGACCTTGAAATCTGGATTGGGCAGATAATTCCAGGAACTTCAAACCTCCAGATTTCCATGAGACCCCTGGACTGTCAGAAGCATCCTCCTCTCCTTGTTAGAAGAAATAATTCTTTTTTTGTTGTGTAGAGACCCTGCAATCATTACAGTTGGGGCTATTGCCTTACAGAATGATGCTCCTACTCATCAATATCCACATACCCCACTTCATTGTCCACAGATTAATAACTAGAAATATTCAGTCCAGTATTAGGCTAGGAGGAAAGAACAATATGAAAACAATATGCGGGTGCTAGCAAATATATCAAATTTGCAAAAATCTGGGGAATACAAATAGAAGGCTGAATGGGGGGAGTTATTGGAATAGGAGTACTCTTTTATGAATCAGTGTGGAACACCTTGATAAAGATACCTGAAACTAGTCCTGACACACTGCTGGGATGGCTACATGAAGTTTGGACAACAAAACGGGTTATAGTAAAAGGCAGGGGAATATTGAGGAAGGGGTCATAAGGGACAGAGAGTGTGGGTATTAGAGCTTTTAGAGGGACATCTGCTAGAGAACATAGCACCTGATGATATCCCTTGGAAGAGCCCCAGGGGACAAGGGTTTCATTTCTGCAATTAAAAAAAAAAAACTCTGGAGTTTTGTTGATTATCTTGGTGGTAGCTGTGTTCAAGGTTGGAGTTTACCATATGCAATGCCATTATGGGATAAGGCTCCATTGAGTCAATGGGTGGTCAAATTCTGGAACAGAACTCAGAGGGCAGCCCTTAAATAACAGATGCAAAGTAGTCACAGTCACTGCCATGAACAGAAAGAGCAGAGTAGAGCCAGGGTGCTCTGATTCTCAAGGACATGGGGCAATAGGAACTTACCAAGGTAGTTCTAGTTCACAGAAAGATTGACAACCAATGAGTCAAAAGCTGGCAAGCACAATAGAAAAATCAGGATCCCTCATCTAGTTTCCAGATGTAAGCCATACTTTAGATTCAGTGATATACACATACTTGCTAATATTATCACTGGTACATACAATCCATATTCTCCTGACCCTTCCCCAAAGGACATTGCAGAAATATGAACACCAAGTTTTTTGAGGACTAGGAGCTGACACTCATATCAGGAGACCCGACGTACAGTCATATCTCATTCCTCAGTTAAATGTGAGACTCAAGGAGACCAAATGATGAAAAAGTCTTGGTCTTATTCCATTTCATAGCAGTATAGTAAGTCTGCATGGCAACTAACTTGTTTATTTCTCTGCCCTTCGTATAATTTTAGAGATCCATGGTCACTGGCAGAACTCTCCATTCATTCCCTACCTGCATAACAAGAGTCATTAAGAAGGGTGGTCAAATTAATGCCATTAAGATTGTCTCCCAGAAGTGAAACTCCCTGAAACTTCTCTCCAAGAGGAAGCTCATGAAATCATCACCCCTTCTCACACAAGAGTAAATCAGAAGCAATACCATTTCCCACATGAATGATGAGAGGATGGTATTTCCCATGACATATCCACATTCAATTTACCAATAAGATCCATGTAAGCTAAAGAACAAATAACACATGGATTCAATGTCCAGAGAAAGTAGTTTATCTAGTGGGTAATCCCCATAACATCTACTGTGTAAGATAGGATATCTTTACTGGAATAGGAACAGTCCTGATACTCAGCATGTGACTATTAACCTGTCATGAACATTTTAAAGCCCTACCAATAAAAAGGATGAAGAGCAATTCACTATAATATATTCTACTTTGATCTCTGTCATATTGGCAGTCCTTAGAAAACCATAGTTTCACTAATTTGAAGTAGCAATAGACTTGAAAGCAGGAATTAGCCATTCATCTGAACCCCTTGATAGGATACATAATAGTAAGAGAGTGGGAGATAAACCTGTGAAGATCCAGGTATCTCCCACATCAGTAAAGTTTCATAGGCTAAATGGTCTGAGGCATTCCAGCATATCCTCTAAGGTAAAAGTACCACCAGTCCCTAAGAATGCAACACAGCACATCAGGGTCTCATTGGGTCTGGGAGGTAGCTTGGAAAGATCATACTCCCTCATTTGCTGCATGATTTAGAGATGCCCAGTTTCAATTAGTGCAACAATTCTAGGCTAATGGGTGAGCTTCCCTGCTGGGCTATATGATCTAGAAGACTTAGTAGTACTACGGATCTCAGAATATTAAGTTGGAAGTCTCTTGAAAGCCTAAGTTTAAGAATCATGACTCATACCAGCAAGGTTCTTGAGTAAGGCCATGACTTGTATGTCAGAAAACTATTTGGCATTTGAGAAAGCACTTCTGATGCACAGTTAGGACCTATTAGAGACTGAACAATCAACCACAGGACTTAAGTGACCATGTGAAGTGGACATTGTCAAATTCATGAAGTTTTAAGGTAGGCATACCTTAAATATGCAATCGAAGTAATGAATTTAAGAGTGGATTTAGAATGAATTGTAGAGCAGGAAGAAGACAAAGTCAAGTACAGCCTCAGAACTGGTTTCAGCAGTGGAGACTCTAGTTAATTCCTCTACCCTTTGCATGGGAAGACTTGTTTTTCAGCTCATGGCTGACTACTACTTGGTTGGCTCAGTGATAGATTGGACTTAATGTAGTACACAAGGAAATAGAAATACTGAAAGAGGTGGACTGAACAGCATTTCCTATACATGGAACCACATTCTCTGGCCTCTGGTTTCAACTTTAATGACAACAGAAGTTTCCTGTAAGTTCCTGCTCACTTCAAGCTGATAACCAGCCATCCCAAGTATGGACAGTATTTCTTCTATTTGTGACTTCAGGATCTCTCTGGTGCTATAGATGTTGTGAGAAAATTGCAGGCAACAGAAGGTTGATGCACATAGCCAAATGTTTCTCTCACTGAACCATCAGAGGTGTAATACCTACAGCAAGGCTATGCCTTTCTCGGAGGGTCCCAGACAGTTCCAACCCAATTGTCACAGAGGTACCTCATTCATTCATTCATCCTATGTCAGATTTTCCTTAGTCACTTTCGCATTTCTTCCCTCATGAAATCTTAAAAAAAATGACCTGAACAGAATTCTTCTTTTGACCCTCCTTTATGAGAACTTAAGCTAAGATATATAAATAAATGATAATTTAATAAAAAGAAAGACAAAGCTAACTCTACCCCCAGACAGTATGAAGAACTCTCAGAGATGCAAGAGTGTTCTGGGAGTCTAGCAGATGGAGCTGTGATTCAGCTTAGCGCAAGAAACAGGAAATCACCATGGAGGAGAGGCCATCTGTACCCTGAAATGTAAGTCCATGATGGTGGGGGAAGGGAGCACCTGTGAACTGAACAAAGGCATCCTGAATAAAGTATCTAGAGAATCGTGTAAGACTCTGCTGGTTACAAGTGACCCTCTGTCCATTCCACCTCACTCCCACACACAGAAAGTGAGTTACAGAAAGAGGAGAAAGAGAACAATTGGCTCACAGAATCCCCCCAAATGGTTTATTATCCAAGGCAAGGAACCTGCTCTAGAATAACTGGAACCAAAGAGGTAAACCTTGGGTGCTCTTGAACTTAGAACCTTAATTACAGATTTATATAAATGTGGGGAGCAGCCCGGACTGGACTGAGTTACTGGAATTAAGACTTATTCTATGCATCTGCTCTCCCACAATATGGCGCTGGGAGAGAAGTAAACAGCTTCTGCACAGCTGCCTCCAGTTCAGCCAATAAACTGTAGGACTTGCTCCTGATTGGAGGAGAGCAGCGTACTCGGCGTGTGGGCAGCCGAGTTAGGATTGGCAGAGGAGGACTATAAAGGAGGAGAGAGACGGCATGCACCGGGAACATCTAAGGGGAACATCTAAGGGAACACCTGTGCAGCCCCCGAGAAGAGCCGGCCGGCGGTGTGCCGCTCCCCTGCGGAAGTGGGGAATGTGGCCAGGGGAAACTGCCCTTCCACGGAGGTGGAAGGGATAGTAGCCAACCCGGGAAGAACCAGCAGCAAACCCGGGGAGGGCCGAGCAGACGAAAGAACAGCGCAGGGTTTAGTGTCGTTCCTCCACGAAGAGGGGGAGCGACATATAAACAAGCCCATGAACCACATTCTGAAAAATTCAAGAGACTCCAACTCTAATTGAATCGTCTTGAGGCGTGTGTTCATCTTTGAACATATCAACTCTGACCAGAGGGCTTGGACCAAGTTGCACAAACACAGCTTGTTCCTTAGTAACTGCTGATGGTATGAGTGAGAGTCAGTTCCTGAGAAAGGGGCACTGGGCAGGTGATCTAACGGGTTTCACTCCAACTTGTCTGAAGAGTCACTGGAAACCACAGGTGAGCTGGAATGTGGGACACAAGAGGATATGGATTTGGTTGAAGACATTAATGGAGAAGGAAATGGATAGCAAAGGACCCTAAATGTCACAGAAAGGAACATGACCTCCACGTTTAAGTCATTACATATTTTGACATAAGACTGTATAATGGTTGGGTATGTATTATAAAAGAATAGGTCCTAGTAGGTTAAGCTGCCACCTGGAGCGACAGCATCCCATGAGTGTCAGTTCATGTCCAGCTGCTTCACTTCTAATTCAGCTCTCTGCTAATGGACTGGCAAAGCAGCAGCAGATGACCCAAGTGCTTGGGCCCCTGAACCCATGTGGGACAACGGCATGAAGCTGTTGGCTCCTGACTTCAACCTGGCCCAATCTTGGGCATTGCAGCCATTTGGAAAGTGAACCAGCAAATGGAAGACCTCTCTCTCTCTCTCTCTCTCTCTCTCTCTTATTGTCTCCCTGTAACTCTGACTTTCAAGTAAATAAATAATCTCCCCTTTTTTAAAAAAAGATAAATTTTATGGGCCAGGGAGACCACATAAGTAGTTGTTATTATTCACATAAAAGGGGGTAAGAGCTTCAATTAAGGCAGAAGTTAAGGGAATTGAATAAAGGAAACATTTCACTTGTGAGTCAAGGGTGATTCTTAGGTTACATTGAAAACTCCAATTGATTAATTTCCGATTTCCACACTCTTACTTTACAATGTGACTTTGTAGCTCCTCCAACCAGAAATGGAGTCTGTTCTTACACTCTTTGAATCTGGTGGTCTTGTGGCTTGTTTTGGCCAAATAGCGTAATCAGTAACTCCAAGTCTAATCTTCACGGGCCACATATGCTGCTTCTTGCTTTCTTGGAACCTCCCACTGCTGCGTGAACCAGCCTGGTTGCCTACTGGAGGGTGGGAGACACAGGAGCAGAGCAGGTGTGTTGCAACCCATAGGAAGAGGCTACTTTACCAGCTTGCAGCCTACTACAGACACAAGAAAGAGCCCACCTCACACCAGAAGAAACACTCAATTCAGTCTAGCCAAAACTACTGACCCACAGCAACGTGTACTAAACACATCAACTGTTGTTTCAAGCTACTACATTTGGAGGTAGTTATGTAGCAAATACACTTGTCCTCATTTTTCAGATGAGGAAATTGAGATTTCTAGAAGATTAAATACCCAACCACTATTAGTAGAAGGATCAAGACTCAAACTCAGGATTCCTCTTCTAAGGCAGTGCTCTTCCCACTGTGGAAACCAAAGAGGCTGATGTAAATCCCCATGATGGCCTCGTACTGATTGTGTGCTGGGCTCTCAGCCTGGTACTTTCTGGTGTATTATTTTGGGTATATTATTAATTTAATTTTCAGCTGAACCCTATGAGGTGGAATTTATGAAGCCCATTTTAAAGACTCAGTATTAAGTGTGAAGAAGCTTGCAAAACTGAAATACATATGAGTCTCAGACACACGCCCATATGTCTGCAGAGTTCATCATTTTCTGCTTTTCACCCAGAGAGTCCATTTTTTCATTAGCAGCTACTTTGGTCATTATTGAGGAACACAATGTGGCACCTTTTCTCACTCTTCTACTAAAAACCATTGCTTCATTACATATTCCATGTTTAATCCTTGTATATAATAGTAACAACATACTTATTACAGGAAAAAACATGGGTTGATGTTTTCCCTAAATTATGCTTTTTGATTCCCATGGCAATCCTAAGAGATTAGTACTATTATTGACCAAAATTAGCAGATAAAAAATCTGAAGTTGAAAGTGTTTAAGTCTAGGGCCAGTGCTCGCTTTAGCAGCACATATACTAAGTCTAGGGCCAGTGCTGTGGTAAAAAAGGTTAAGCCTCTGCCTACAGTACTGGCATCCTGGATGGGCACCAGTTCAAGTCCTGGCTGCTCCACTTCTGATCCAGCTCCCTGCTAATGTGCCTGGAAAAAAAGCAACAGAAAATGGCCCAAGTATTTGGGCCCCTATATCTACATGAGAGACCCAGAAGAAGCTCCTGGCTCCTGGTTTCAGCCTGGTCCAGCCCTGGCCATTGTAGCCATTTGGGCAGTGAACCAACAGGTAGATTTCTCTTTCTTTATCTCCTTCTCTCTATGGATCTATATCTTTTAAATAAATAAATATATCTGAAAAAGAAAATTCTAAAGTTTAGAGACATGATGGTTGCACATATGTTTTAAAGCAATTGAAATGTACACATTCATAGGTTAAATAACACATAAATAAATTTAAATATTATATAATAAACAGAAAGTGTTTAAATCACTAACCAACATAATCTGATTCTAAGCTATATATTTTTATCGAGTGTTGTGCTGCATTCTTACAAGCCTCTCTCACTGAAAGGAGAGTAGAATCTCAGAGTAAGAGCTAAAGACCAGACAAGGAATATGTAGCCTCCTGATGCTTGACCTACAGAACCATGATTTATCCCATTCCCACGTGATAAATTGTGCTTCAGTGTCATGGTTTTGTCAGTCTTGTTTCCATCAGAAACTGCTTTCATCTCCCTTTTGTTTTCCCAGGACCCATTGTTTGAGCTCAAATCAGATCTGAGCAGGGAGAGTTACAGAGGGCACCCAGAGCGTTTTGTTATGTAGACAGTTGTAGTTGGAGGTGACATCTATTAGAAAGAAACATATTTTCTAGATGGAGCATTTTCTGCTGTTGTTGTTCAAAGAGAATTACAAAATTGCAAAAATAAGACATCCAGCTATTTCACCTTGTTGACACGTTTCCAGACATGATTGATGATTCTAGCTGGGGCCCTCCATACACCTGTGCCAATACTGTAAATTCTATTTTAGCCATACATCTCAATTAAATTCCTGATGCTGTTGAAACACTTGGTGAACAAATATCAAGCACAAAGTCTCAGGTAAAGGAGGAATCCCAGGGAAGCAAACTGAGTTGACATTAAATGAATTGGGCAAATGCCCCAAGAAAGGGCCTCCATGATGTCCATCACCATTGAGAGATGAAACATGGGTCGGAGAACCCCAAGGGACCTCAGAAAACTTAAGAGGAAGAGGAGCCTCATGGTTCAAATGATGCAAGGTGGAGGTTCCCCTTCCAGTGTCTTTCACATTAGCTCTAGCTCTGCTTCCTTCATGAATGAACCATGCACTGAATACCCAGCCCTGTGACTGATGCCATGCAAGGCCAGTAGAATAGTTTGCGAGGAGTGTCCATCTCTGTCCCTAAGGAGAGAAAGCTCCAGAAGCAAAGATCAACTCAAATTCTATTACAAAAGCATAATCAAAATACTGCAGAAGAGCAGGGTGAACTTCTCACAGATAATGAGGTTGGTGGCCTGAAAAATAAGCAAGGTTGACCAAGAACAGAGGGAAGAAGGGAGTTCCACAGTGGGACAGCAGGCAATGCTGTTTAGGACTGACTAGGGCTTTGAGACTTGTAGGGGAATGGGGCTGATGAAGCTGGCAGGCAGAAAGGCAGGGAAAAGGATATGACTGTGATTCACTCTAAAGATGTGGACTTTATCAAAACATCGTTTTTAAACCTCCTTTGCATTCACAAATACTAAAATGTCATGTTAACATGTGTGTTTGCATGGAAGTTAAGATGTTGGTTAAGTCACCCACATCCCAAGTCAGAGCGTTGGGGTTCGAGTTCTGGCTCTGGCTCCTGGTTCTGGCTTCCTATGAAAGCAGACCCTGGGTGATGTCAGCAGTTATGGCTCAAGTAGTTGGGTCTTTGCCACCCACATTGGAAACCTTGATTGAGTTTATGGCTCTCAGCTTGGTCCTGTCCAGCATAGGCCATCGTTAGCATTTGAGGAGTGGACCAGCTGTCTCTTTGCTGTCCCTTGCTGTCTCTTTGCTGTCCCTTGCTGTCTCTCTGCTATCAAATTTTAGAATGGCATCCTTTCCTTTAATACCCTTAAAAATTTCAACATAACTTATGAATTGTCACCAAAGTAAAATGGGATCAATGGTGAGAAGTATAGTTTTGCTTTCTGAGACAATTTTAAATAATATTGTTAGAAATTAGAGGGTATGAAGCTGAGACAATTGTGCATACAGGGACTCACTGACCTGGAACAGAGGAAGTTCCCACCTTTAGCGCCCAGCCCCTAAAATCATGGCAATTACGCTAACAAAACACATAGAAAAGGGAGAGACTGGTGTGGAGAGTTCCGACACAAGAGAGAGGCCCTGAGCAGAGGCCACCACACACAAGGGTTGATCTCAGGTCAGCTCTGTTTTAAACTTACTAGGAAGCCCATCCCAAAAATCTGCACAGAGTCCATCCATTCTTGGGGGCTTGATGGCCACTAACAAATCCTAGACAAACAGAAGCTACTCCAGGGTACTTGGAGGTTCTGCCTGACCTTTGTTTTTCTATGAGAAAGGTGATCATTGGAAAGTGAATTATTCTCAGGAATTTTGTGGTGGACATTCATCCACTTAGCCAAGAACTCTGTAAGGTGTGTATGTGTGTGTGTGTGTGTGTAACACATGCGACGATGGCTGATAGAATACTTGCACTGCTGTTCATGGGCTGGTGGGGAAGATGAGCTGATACACTGATATACATTGTTAAATACAAGTAGGTTCTGAACAGATCAGAGAAAGACATGATCCTAACTTCTATTACCCAGAAACTGTATTTCTACTGGGAACTGGTTGTTTGTTTCCTTAGTACAGCCCTTGACAAGAAGTGTTGGTGTTTTAAAATGATATCATTAATAAAAATCTATTATCAAGGGGTCTCCAATGAAGTGGCTAATAGGTGAACTACTTATGTGAGATGAGTAAGTAATCTCAGAATCTCTATCAGGACTCCCAGAGTATCCATAACAAAACACCATAGCCAGGGTGACTTAGACAACAGAAATTTGTTTTTTCAATTCTTGTTTTCTCAGCCATAATTCCAAGATAAAACTGTAGTCTTTTTTTTTAAGAGATTTATTTTGTGTATTTGAAAGACGAGTTACAGAGAGAGGTCTTCCATCTGCAGGTTTGCTCTCCAAATGACCACAACAGCCAGCGCTGAGCTGATCCAAAGCCAGGAGCCAGGAGCCTCTTCCGGGTCTCCCATATGGATGCAGGGACCCAGGGACTTAGGCCATCTTCTACTGTTTCCCAGGCGACAACAGAGAGCTGGATCAGAAATGGAGCAGCCTGGACACGAATAAGCACCCATATGGAATGCCAGCACTGCAGGCTGGAACTCTAACCCACTGCACCACAGTGCCGGCCCCAAAGCTGTAGTCTTATTTGGTTTCTCCTGAGGCACCTCTTCCAGGATTTGAGATGAACATGAACTTTCCTAAGTGTGCGCCTTTGTGTCTAAATTTCCTCTTTGAATAAAGACATCAGTCATACAAGGACATCAGTAGATTAGGGTGTACTCCTGCAACGTAATTTAATCTTATTACCTCTTTAAAGACATTATTTTCGAATATTGTAATAATGCTGGAGGTTAGGTTTTCAACTCCTGAATTTTGGGAGTGTGAGTTCAGCCCACAGCAGAGCCATGTGGTATGCACATTGAAGTTGAGATGGGCAAAATGTGAGACCAGATCACTGCTATGACTGAACTAGAATTAAGATGTTTGAGAAAAGACAAGTTGATGTGATACAAATCTAACTGTAGGGTCAGGCATTAGGCCTAGCTGTGAAGACAATGATTAAGATGCCTGTGTCCCATATCAGAGTTCTTGGGTTCAAGTCTCAGCTTTGAGTCCTGATTCCAGTTTCCTGCAGTCTGGGAGATACATTTATATCTCAAGTTATTGGGTTTCTGCCACCCATGTGAGAGACTAAGATTGAGTTCCTGGTGCTGGGCTTCACCCCAGCTAGGGGCAATTGCAGGCATTTGGGGAGTAAACCAGACAATGAGAGATTACTCTTTATCTACCCCACTTCCCTAACAAACAAATAAATGATTTTAAAACATCTAACTACAAACGAGAACAATTAAAAATGTCTTGATACACATATGGGTATTTGGATGGTGGGCTTAATTAACACTATGGCGCTCTACCTCATGTTTCCCATGGCCTGAAATCTGTAGCTCTGACTATAGGAGAGGAGGCTGAGCTTCAGGGCAGCAAGCTCCAGACATTGACCTCAGCTGATCTTCTTTAGTCTTGACTCTTTTATTCAGCTGGAATAATTGTAAGACATCCGTGATTCCAGTGTGGTGAGTCATGTCATCCATCTTGACAATATCTTAATAGAGAAAATCTGTCAAGGCCACCTGAGGGCATTTGGATGCCCCTGCCAGTTGAGTCGTCTTCCTTGCTGATAGAACAGGAAGTAAACTAAAACCCAGAGTTGTTTTCCCCGTGTACTTCTGTTAAGTTCTGTCTCCTGTAGGCTTTATAATTATATTTTTGGATTCCAAATGAAGAGTTATGTTGGTCTGAATTGAATTTGTATTGTCATGTTTATCCCATTACTCAAGAATCCTGGTTTTCATCAATTCTAAGCTGTCTGACCTTGGCCAAGTCATTTAAATACTCTTGGAGTAGGCTTTCTAATATGAAAATTAAGGTAATACTTTCTTCTCAAGGTTGCAGAGGGGAATAAATAAAATGTTACGAATGACAATGGCTGTCATCATTGCACACTGCCAAGGTCATATTGCAGCAAGTTCACTGAGACCTCAAGTCCAGAGGAAGAGTCGGGAAGGAGGAGACCTCGCTTATTTAAGAGCAGATCTGCAAAGGTCCCCATCCTGGTGCTAGACATGCAGTCTCCGGAGACATGCTGTGCACAAGGCCTGGACTTTGAAGTGATCTGCACTCTGGCCTCCATGCTGTCACAGCCACTTGGGCTCGGCCTCCTATGGTTTTGCTTGGATTGAAACCCCTCTCTCTCTTTTGTTACTCTGTTATATCTTGATTGTATCCCTGGCTATAAAATCTTTCTGAATGCCAATTTGGTCACTCAAATTACTCAATACTCTTTCAAGTTTTATGTCATCTGCATGTTTAATTCACATCATATGTGTCTTTATCAAAGTCAACCTGTTGCACTTACTCGTATATTCCTCCTTGTACAAAAAAAACCACCCTGAATCCTCATGGTCTCCTAATTCCTCCTCCTTATCTGTCTCCAGTCTCTTCAAGTGGCTACCAGTTCACTTAAGTTTTCAAGGTAGGATTAGGAAAGGGGCAAAGTAGGGTTCACAGAATCAAGTTCTCTGTCCATATGTAGGCATTTGCAATTTGGGGCCTTGTCCTGCTTTCCAGAGATGTTCTGAGATTTATTTCTTTATATGAATCTTGGGGGAAAGTAATAAAGAAAAATTTGTTCTATACTGTTTCAGAACTGGAATTTTATTATTGTACATTAAAAATATAATACTAGTTATAATGAAAGTGAGGTAAAGGAACACAATGGAAGAATCATTTTTCCAAAGTACCAGAGTAGTCTTCTCAGAGAGTGGTTGAGGTATGTCTTCAAGACATACTCTCAACGTCAAATAAATACCTGTTTTGTATGTAAGCATCCATCCATTTATTTCTCACCTATTCAGTGCAACTGAGTGATAAAGATTAGTATTCACTGACTTCATCCCATTACCTACAATGACACTGATGCAAAGGCACTGTCTCACAGAGGCATCTCTCCAACACAGCTCTGTGGGTACAGGACTGATCTGTAACAAAGGACAGCATTGCCTGCAGATTACAGTCCACTGGCCATAGGTGCATGTGCGGAGAACCACTATTGCTCTCTGTAGTGGAGCTGAGTTATTCTAGTCATCCTGGGTAGTTTCACAAGAGTGGCCTCATTTTAGGTGGGCTCTGTATTCTTCTCTTTCGTCCATAGTTTCCTTTCTCCTGAAACATACTATTTTTAGGCATTGAGCTATATAATCTTCTGTCACTTACAGCAATTCAAACACGACACTCTTCAGCTTCTTTCTCATAAATGATAGGGATACCTTGCTTCACTATAATTCCCAGCCAGTGGTCCTAATTGTGTCACCTAAGAAACTGGAGTCAAAATATGGCTTCAGAATGTGCAGTCATATTCCACATCTCACTGACATCCCTGTGAAAGGCCTTCCGAGCTCTTCCTTCCTCCTTCCCTACCTCTGCTTCCCTTTGTTTCATCTTTCTGTGCCCCTTCCTTTTTCAACCATTTATTAGAAGACTTTGTGCTACAAACTCAGACTGCAATGTCACGTAAAGCCAGAAGTTCCATGAGGGCAGGGACCATGTCTAGCTTGTCTTCCACTGTATCTGCAATGCCTGAAACAGTGCTGTATCTGTGCTGTTAGTGGCAGTCAAGCAGGAATGCACACAGTCTTTCTGCCCTCAAGGGACTCACTGTACAGTAAAGGCACAGATAATTTCTGTTCATCATGGTAGGTCTAAAATGGGGGTGTTTCTACAGGACAGGGTATACCACAAGAAAGACCTGAGTCTACATAGGGGAGTCAGAGAATGCTTTGTTGAGATTATCCTTGAACTCATAGCTGTGTTTGGCACAGAGAAAAATGGGGTCACTTCAACAGAAGTAGCAAGTGCAAAGTCACAAGGACCAGCAAGAACATCAAATATTGGCGAAACCATTAGCATGCCAGTGTTTACTCAGTCCCTATTAAGTGTCAGGAATACTCCACCTGCCTCTGGGAGGAATGATTATAGAATGCCTGTCACTACCTGTGGTGCTCAATTCCAGAAGCAGGAGTGAATCCAGAAAACCCAAGCTGGATTTGCACCACGACTTTGATCTGTTAGTAACCTGTCTTTCATTATTCTTCCATTTTACACATCATAGTCAACCACACAGCTATGAAGAACTGCATGATAAAATAGCAAGTGAAGAAATAATTACACATTACTAAAATTGCTCAGTGGTTATCGTTGAAATATCAAATCATTCCAATGAATTACTTGGTAATACAACCTTTCTTTTTTAATTTCATGATAATGTTCCAATTTACTAGTCACAGAACTCCCTGACATTACTGTGGTCCCAGCAGGGTGGATATTTTAAGCAGTTTTGACAATATAATTATGGTTATTAGATGGATATTTGTTTCTCATCAACTAAATAATAACACCTTGTCTCAAGAATCTGGTTTTCTTGAAAGAATCTCAAAGCACTTTACCAACAAGCATTTTTCAGAAGGTGGAGCACGGCGGTCCCCATGCTAAGGAACTCATAGAAACCATTGTGTGTGAAGCCAGGGTTGTTCAAGGAGACAAGGGACAGACTTCAGAAGGAGCAAGTGGCAAGGCTGCATCATCATGGTCTCATTGGCTGTTGGGAGTGTGGTCCCTGGACCAGAGCATCATGGAATGTGATATCCCCTTCCAAGCTGGCCATAAATTTGAGCTGACACAATTGCTTATAGGATATTTCTGAGACCCTGACCCCAGTACAACACTTAGATAAGTTCCTGTAAGCCCACTGTGTCCCCAGACTGAAGCCATGGTAGGAGTTCATGCCCAATGTGTCTTTTTGCAGTAAAACATCACCACTACCACCACCAACAACAAAACTCTTGTTTAAAGTGCAGAGATTCATTAGAGATTAAGGTAACATCAAATAAAAGCAAGTTCTGACTTACTAGTGAACATCTATTGAATAAATAATAGCAAACAAATGCTGTCAGAGAGGGAAAGAAATGCAAATTTTACATGACTTGAACTTTCTTTTGGAAAAAAGATGCTTCAACCACACCTATAAAAGTATTTTCTTTTACTCATAAACTACTTCACATTATCTGAAATGAAATTAAGTAAGTGATGAACTGAGTATATCACATGGCACTTCGTAGGCCAGCAAGGAAGCTATGTATCTTTCCCTTTGGGTAATATTTTAGCCCAGTCTTACTAGAAATATGGAACCCAAGGGACAGCTTTTGATCTCATGTTCATTGGTGGATAAAATTCCAGAAAAGCAAGAGGTAGGTGTTTCAAAGTATAGATGTTATGATAATTCAGATAGAATGAGGACAATAGATCAGAAAATGAATGTCATTGAAAAGATTATTACTCTTGATCCTAAGAGGAGACACACTGTGCCATGAGGGACCACACAGAAAAATATCAGGGGTGGTCAGGAGGTAGAAGGAGAAATGAGGGTAAAAACCTTTATTGTGGTTTTTATTGTGAGGAGGAACAGGTGTGAAGAACAAACAGATTTGGGATTGTGTAGTTTAAAGAAATTTAGCAGGTTCTGCAGTGAGAAGCTGCTCCTAGCTCTCTAATATCTAGCACTGGTATAATTAGGGCAGGTGAGTAGCAGTCCTGAATGTAAGAGTCCGACAGAAGGGAATATGGGTGAACAGGCTCCAAAGTAGCTGATTTGCATTGGAAAACACACTTACAAGTGAGCCATTTGCCATCTTTAGACAATGATGAGCCCTAAGAGGGACCTAAGAGGGACCCAGACATTAACAAAAGCATATGGCTAGTACATCAGGGAGTGGAAAAAACACAAACTGACAAACTACTGAGATAGAATTTTCACAAGGAAAGGAAGTGCTCGTGTGAGATGTCCCCAGACACTGCATCTTGGACTCACTTATTGGACTAGGAATAAAGATTAATTTCTCTACCAGGACCTTCACATCTCCTGCTGCTCCCTGGGCAAGAGTTGCCTTTGGTATGCGTGTACAGATCTTCAAAAGTGCATGGGAAATGTGTGTTACGAAAAATCTACGCAAGGGTTTAAATTTTTTCACCAAAATAAACTCATACTACATGTCTGAACAGATCTAGTTTGAGGCACCAAGAAGGAGAAGGCTCCATTAGTGAAACTTGGAGTCTGTTAGAATTGAAACAAGCAAAAACATTACATTTATGACGAAGATGGAATGGAAGAATAGTAAAATCACTGATTCAATGCATATTATATGTAAATGGGGACAATTCTCCAAAGTAAACAGCAGTTTAAAAGCGGTTAACTCATTTTAGGATGGGTCAAGATGATATTGAAGATGAAATCCACAGCAGCAGATCATCCACATCAGTTTGTGAGCAAAAAATTAGCCTTATTTGTGCTCTAATTGCAGAGGACCAACAATTAACTGCACAAGCAACAACCAAATATCACAGGTATCTCGACGGACTCAGATCACGTAATTCTGACTGAAAAGGTGGACCAAACTTTCTGCTATATTGGTTGCACCCAAATCAGCTGGAAATAAGAACAGCATTTTTTAATTTTACACAAATGTGATCCTAAGCATTTCTTCAAAGGATTGCAACAGGAGATGAACTCAGTTCTACCAGTGCAATCCTTAAGATAAAGCACAATCAAACAACGGCTACCAAGGGGTGGGAGCTATCAGTCAAAGCAAGAGTGGGCCTGCTAAAAGCAAAGGTCATGCTGACAGTTTTGTGAGATGCTCAGAACATCTTCCTTGTTGGATTTCTGGAGGGACAAATGATAATGATTCTGTTTATCGGGAAAGTGCTTTGAGATAGTTATCCAAAATTTATTAGAACAATGCCCAGAAAGCTTCACTGAGAGTCCTGAGTCCTTCTCCAATGTGACAATGCTCCCACTCATTCCCCTCATCAAACAAAGGCAGTTTTCTGAGCATTCCCCAAGGAAATCCTCACACATCCACTATACAGTCCTAATTTGGATTCTTCTGATTTCTTTTTGTTTCTTCATCATAAATAATCTTTACAAGGCACTTAATTGTCTTCAGTTTATAATGTAAAAGAGACCACATGGTCACAGCTAACTCCCAAGGATCCTCAGTTATTTAGGAATGAATTGAATAGCTGGTATTATTGCTTATACAATGTTTAGAAGGTTACGAAGATTATGTCTGCATTTTGTGTTTCTTTCTTTTAATTCCATTTTCAATGAATTTTTGGAGTTCCTTCATACTTCTATATCATATCACAGAAACACTAACATGCAGCAATCAAGACATTAAGAGAAAGGATGCTACATGAGGTTCACTCAAAGTCTGAAAACACAGAGAATAAACTCAAGTGAGGAATGAGCTCTTTTCACTGGAATTGTTTCCAATTCCCTGCCCATCTAATACACTGAAGTCCTAACATCTAGAACATCAGAGGTGACCCAATTTAAAGACAGAGCCTTTAGAGAGATAATGAAGCCAAAATGACTGGGAACCTTATAAAGAAGAGGACATTTGGACAAGGACAGATAGAGAGAAATACACGCAATGACCCAAGGAAACTATGATCACCTACCAGCTACAACACTGCTGACACCTGGATCTCAAAATTCTGGCCTCTAGAATTGTGATCAAGTACATTTCTGATGGTTCAATCATTCAGTCTAAGGCCCTTTGTTATGATAACCTTAGCAAGCCATTTGAACAAAGTTGTACACAAGCTAGGTAGTTTATATCAGCAGAGTTTGTAAAGAGTGATCACAGAGCCAAATTTGGTACAGCAAGGTCATGAACTAATGAAAAATTGTTAAAACAAAAATTCTCCAGAGAAAGCACACATCTGCATGTTTTGAAAGGTGATGAGTAGAGAAGGCAGCAGAGAAATTTGAATGTACACTGATTACAATTCAGCAAAATAAAATTAAATTTGTACGTCTATGAAGATCAGGGAAGATTCAGAAGTGAAGGATAGTTACTTAAACCTTACAACCAAGAGTCTATTTGCTTATATGAAAAATGAAAACGCCTTCCCAATGGGGTTTTGAGAAGGATTCTGGGGCTCTGCCTAGACTGTGCAGGTCAGCAATGCCCTGTGGGTAGCACAGGAAGGAAAGTAACAGCACACACGTGTCCTGGGTGATCTCTATGTGCCCATTCAGATTTTACTCTGTGATTTCAGGATAATACCAGCAAGTCTGTGCAAGCTGGAGTACAATTGATTTCTGTGTCCTTATTGGATACATAAATAAATTGAGAATTTTCATGTGTGTGTCACAGAAATACACATACCTTTGTTGCAAAGTATGTCTGCTGCTGGCTCCTAGATAAGCCAAGTTGATAGCTTGAGAAAATAACCTTCAGCCTTTTCATTAACCGGACTTTGTTCCTCATTTGGATTTAGAGTTTTCCTCTCAGGGATTAGCATCTCTGTTGTCACCAGGCTTCTATTGTTTCCTGATGGATCTTACGTAGCTTGCGTTTTCTAAAGTCAATAGTGTGTCAAACACACGGACAAAACTGAAACCGTGTTTCTTGAGCTATGTGAAAAATAAGTTAATGCTATCGTTTCTGTAGCCTTTTTGCCATTTGATAAGCATTTCTCATGCATTCATTTCATCCACATACATCAATTTCCAAGAAAGATACACTATCAGATCATTACCCATGATCTATGGAAGGGTGTCACCATTCTACTGGGGTTACACCAGTGTATTTTTTTGTCCTGGGCTTGGGGCAGACTGACTCCAGCTTCAGGCTCTTTAAAGAACATAGCATCACTCCTTGGTAAGTTCCTTCAGCCATGCATTTTTTCCCATTGATTTTTTTCATTTTCAATTAACTTTATACACAGAAGACCAAACCTATACCAAGTAAAGATTTCAACAATTTGCACACACACACAACTGAGAACAAGTTTTACAGTTCATTCTCATAATACAACTTTTTGAGGACAGAGGTTCTACATGGAGAGTAAGTGCACAATGACTCCTATTGTTAATTTAACAATTAACACTCTTACCTCTGACATCAGTGATCACCTGAGGCCCTTGACATAAGTTTCCAAGACTTGGAAGCCTTTTGAATCTACAGTCTCTGTCAGTATTTAGTTTAAGCAAAGTGGAAGTTCTCTCCTCCCTTCAGAGAAAAATACTTCCTTCTTTGATGGCCAGTTCTTCCTGGGGTTTCACACACAGAAATCCTTCATGTAAGACATTTTTTTTTTGCCACAGTGTCTTGGTGTTCCATGTCTAAAATGCTCTCCTGGGCTTATCAGCCATACAAGAATGCCATAGGGCTTATTCTGAGTTCAGAGTGTTACTTAAAGTGATTGTGATTCTATGAGTCTGCTGTGTAGATTGTTTCCCATGTTGGAATGTTCTCTCCTTTTTAATTCTATTTATTATTATTATGACACTTCATCTTATTTATATGATCCCTTTAACACTTAGTCCTATCTATATGTTCAATTTAATACTTAATATGATCACTTTAACTCTTAAGATGACATTTTTACCACCCAGCTTAATGGGATTTGGTGTCTCATGGCAAGTTTTTAAACTATAGCCTTAGAAGTCCATAGGAATGTATTCAGAAGTACAGAGCCTTACAGTTATAAACTTCCTCCTCCCTTTCTTGTTCCAAATCTTATTTTTCACTGAGATCTATTTTCAATTGACTTTATATACATATGATTAACTCTTGTTAAGAAGGAGTTCAACAAAGAGTATAAAGAAAAAAAAAAACTGTTCCTCAACACCCAAGACAAGGGCTGTTCAATTCATTGCTTCTTAAAGTGTCAACTTCAGTTCTACAGATTTTCTTTTAGGTGCTCTATTAGTTATCACAGATCAATGAGAACATATGGTATTTGTTCCTTAGGGACTGGCTTATTTCACTAAGCATGAGTTTTCCAGATTCATCCATTTAGTTGCAAGTGACAAGATTTCATTTTTTTTACTGTGTGTAATATTCCATAGAGCACATATTCCGTAATTTCTTTATCCAATATTCAGTTGACAGGCATTTACGTTGATTCCAGGTCTTAGCTATTGTGAATTAAGATGCAATAAACATGGGGGTGCAGTGTCGCTCCCCGTCTTCGTGGAGGAACAACACAGGACCCTGCGCTGTTCTTTCGTCTGCTCGGCCCTCCCCGGTTTTGCTGCTGGTTCTTCCCGGGTTGGCTACCGACCCTTCCACCTCCGTGGAAGGGCGGTTCCCCCTGCCACTTTCCCCACTTCCACGGGGGAGCGGCACACCGCCGGCCGGCTCTCTCGGGGGCTGCACAGGTGTTCCTTCAGATAGATGTTCCTGGTGCATGTTGTCTCTCTCCTCTTTTATAGTCCTTTTCCGCCAATCCCAACTCTGCTACCCACATGCCGAGTACGCTGCTCTCCTCCAATCAGGAGCAGGTCCTACAGTTTATTGGTTGAACTGGAGGCAGCTGTGTAGAAGCTGTTTCCTCCTCTCCCAGCACCATATTGTGGGAGAGCAGATGCATAGAATAAGTCTTAATTCCAGTAACTTAGTCTAGTCCGAGTTGCTCCCCACAGTGCAGATAACAATTTATTTGCTGATTTCATTTCCCTTGGGTAAATTCCCAGGAATGGGATGGCTGGGGCATATGGTAGGACAGTATTCAGATTTCTGAGGTATCTCCAAAACAAACGCTTTCTCTGCATCTATTGAGATAATTATATTGTTTTTATTCTTCAGTTTGTTAATGTGATGTATCATATTGATAGATTTGCAAATGTTGAGCTATACCTGCACACCAGGGATAAATCCCACTTGCTCTGGGTGAATGATCTTTCACATGTGTTGTTGGATTCAGTTGGCTAGTATTTTGTTGCATCTATGTTCATCAAGGAAATTGGTATGTAGTTCTCTTTCTCTGTTGCATCTTTTTCAGGTTTGAGAATTAAGGTGATGCTGGCTTTATATAAAGAATTTGGGAATATTACTTCCCTTTCCATTGTTTTGAATAACTTGAGAATAATTGGAGTTCTTCTTTAAATGTCTTCTTTAAATTCAGCAATGAAGCCAACTGGTTCTGGGCTTTTCTTTGTTGGGAGGGTCTTTAATGCTGATTCAATTTATTTCTTGGTTATGAGTCTGTTAGGTTTTCTGTGTCTTCATGGCTCAATTTAAGTAAGTTGTATGTATCCAGGAATTTATCCACTTCTTCTAGGTTTCCCTGCTTGTTGGCATTCAGCTCTTTGCAGTAATTTCTGATGATTTTTTTCATTTTTGTGGTATCTATTGTTATACTTCCTTTTTCACCTCTAATTTTATTGATTTTTGTATTCTCTCTCCTTTTCTTTTTGGTTAGTTGGGCCAATAGTGTGTCAGTTTTTTTTTTTTTTTTCAAAAAAACAGCTCTTTGTTTTGCTGATCTTTTGTATTATCTTTTTGGATTCAATTTTGTTTATTTCTTCTCTAATTTTAATTATTTCTTTTCTCCTACTAGCTTTGGGTTTGTTTTTCTGTTGTTTTTCTAGATCCATGAAATGAATTGATAGCTCATTTATTTGGTGCCTTTCCAATTTCTTGATGTAGGCACCAATTGCTGTAAACTTTCCTCTTATCACTGCTTTTTCTGTATCCCATAGGTTTTGATATGCTGTATTGTCATCTTCATTTGTTTTCATAAGTTTTTGATTTCTCTTTTGGTTTCTTCAGTGACCCACTATTCATTCAGAAGCGTGTTGTTCAAGCTCCATGTGTTTGCATATGCTCTAGGGATTCCTGCATTGATGATTTCTAGCTTCATTCCATTGTTTTCCAAGAAGATACTTGGTATGATTTTGATTTTTTTTTAATTTTTTATACTTGCTTTATAGTTTAGCATGTGGTCAATCTTAGAGAAAGTTCCATGAACTGTTGAGAAAATGTGTATTATGCTACTTTAGGATGGAATGTTCTTTAGATATCTGTTAGGTCCATTTGGTCTATGGTGCTGATAAACTCTGCTGTTTTCTTGCTGATTTTCTGTCTGGTTGATCTGTCCATTGCTGAAAGTTAGGTATTGCAATCCCTCATTACTATTGTATTTGAGTCTATGTCTCCCTTTAAGTACCTTAATATTTCTTTTAAATAGCCAGTTGCCCTGTGTTTAGGTACATAACATTTATAATAGTTACATCTTTCTATTGAATTGATCCTTTAATCATTATATAGTGCCATTCTTTTTATCTTTAACAGTTTTTGTGCTAAAGTCTATTTTGTCTGATGTTAGGATGGCTACAACAGATCTTTTTTGGTTTCTATTTGCATGGAATATCTTTTTTCATCCTTTCACTTTCAGTCTGCATGCATCTTTGCTTGGTTAGATGTGTTTCTTGTAGGTAGCAAATAAATGAGTTTTGCTGTATCCATTCATCCAATCTGTTTATTTTAACTGAAGAGTTGAGGTCATCTATATTCAAGGTGACTATTAGTAAGTAATGACTTTGCCCTACCATAATTTGCCAAAATATTCCTATATTTTACTTTGGATATTCTTTGTACTTTTACAAGGAGATTTCTTTCCTTTACCTTCTTTTGTAGTGTTGACTATGTTTCTGTGTTTCTGTGTGCAGCACATACTTCAGTGTGGGGAGCAACTCAGACTAGACTGTTACTCGAATTAAGACTTATTCTTTGCATCTGCTCTCCCACAATATGGCGCTGGGAGAGGAGGAAACAGCTTCTACTCAGCTGCCTCCAGTTCAACCAATAAACTGTAGGACCTGCTCCTGATTGGAGGAGAGCAGTGTACTCGGCATGTGGGTAGCAGAGTTGGGATTGGCGGAAGAGGACTATAAAGGAGGAGAGAGACAACATGCACCAGGAACATCTATGAGAAACACCTGAGCAGCCCCCGAGAGAGCCGGCCGGCGGTGTGCCGCTCCCCTGCGGAAGTGGGGAAAGTGGCAGGGGGAACCGCCCTTCCACGGAGGTGGAAGGGACGGTAGCCAACCCGGGAAGAACCAGCAGCCAAACCTGGGGAGGGCCGAGCAGACGAAAGAACAGCGCAGGGTCCTGTGTTGTTCCTCCACGAAGACGGGGAGCGACATAATGGTGCCGTGACTCAGATAGGAAGCCTAGGCAGGGTTTAGTGTCGTTCCTCCACGAAGAGGGGGAGCAACACTTCAGCATCTTCTGTAGAGCTGGATGGTTGGTGACAAATTCTTTCAATTCCTGTTTGTTGCAGAAGATCTTTATTTCACCTTCATTCATAAAGGAGAGCTTTGCAGGGTATAGTATTCTGGGTTGATAGCTCTTTTCTCTTAAGACTTGGAATGTATCTTGCCATTCTCTCCTACCCTGTAGTGTTTCAGATGAGACATCTGCTGTGAGTCTAATTGGAGATCCTCTGAAACTAATCTGGCATTTCTCTCATGCACATTTCATAATCTTTTCTTTATGTTTTACTGTGGAGAGGTTGATTAAAATGTATTGTGGTGATAATCTTTTCTGGTCGTGTCTATTAGGAGTTCTATGTGTTTCCTATACTTGGATATCCATTTCTTTCACCAAATTGTGGAAATTTTCTGTTATTATTTCACTAAAAAGGTCTTCTAATCCTTTATCTCTTTCAATGCCTTCAGGAACTCCTAGAACCCATATGGGTCGTTTGATAGTATCCTGTAGATTCCCAATAGTGATTTTTAGTTTTATAATTTCTTCTTCTTATGTTTGATCTGACTGTATAATTTCCTGTGCTTTGTTGTCTAAGTAAAATATTCTTTCTTCTGCTTCACAAATTCTGTTGTTAAGTTTTCCACTGCATTTTTTATTTGTTCTATTGAATTCTTCATTTCCAAGATTTCATTTTAATTTCTCTTTAAGGTATCAATTTTGTGGGAGAAATTTTCTTTCATGTCATGTACATTAGTTCTTGCATTTGCTTCTGATTACTTTAAAGTAATCCTATGACCAATATTTTGAATTCCATTTCTGGCATTTCTTCAATCTAATCATCTTCACAATCTAGTATTGAGGTGTTGTGTTCTTTTGGGAGCATCATATTCTCTTCCTTATTCTTGTTTCTTGAATTGGTGCATTTGTTATTCAGCATTTGTGGAGATACTTTTGGTTTCTTCTTTTCTTTTACCTTTGTTCCAAGCCCCTGTACATTACTGGAGTGTCTGCTTTCAGTGAGTACCTAGAGGCATGTGGTGGGTATCAACAGGAAGCTCTGTTCAGTTCTCCAGGGTGAAGGGTGTGTCTGAGGTGACACACCCAGGCTTCGCATGATAAATCTCCTCTTTTATTTTTTTTTATCGGAGGGGAGGTTAATTCTTGTCTGTTGGTGTAGACTCAGCTGAGCTCCTCTCGTCAAAGGAGACCAGTGCTTGGGTGCTAGCTCCAGTGGGTACATTATTCGTCTGCTCTGCCACAAGGACCACACAAAGGGTCTGTGCAGTCCTCAGTGTAAGCTTACACTGCTCAGCAATGTCCCTCAGCAGGTAACCAGGGAACTCTGAGCATGCGGATCCTCTCACAGTGACTGCTGAAAGTCCTAGCCACACCCTGAGTCCTCCCAAGCACTTCAGTGTTTTCACAGACCCAGCAAACAAGCCTCCCACAGTCACAAGCACCCTGCCCCCCATCTGTTCTCCCCACCAGACTCAGAAGTCTCTGCTTTACTGGTTGCTGGGTGCAGACACGGGCTGGCGCAGCAGTTACATATGTCCAAATTGGTACACACTCTCTATCAGCTTATTACAGGCTGCCATTGCAGGGTGATAGGGGAGAGAGAAAAAGTGTTCCCCTGTCGCTCCCCCTCTTCGTGGAGGAGCGACACTAAACCCTGCCTAGGCTTCATATCCGAGTCATGGCACCATTATGTCGCTCCCCCTCTTCATGGAGGAACGACATAGGACCCTGCGCTGTTCTTTCGTCTGCTCGGCCCTCCCCAGGTTTGGCTGCTGGTTCTTCCCGGGTTGGCTACCGTCCATTCCACCTCCGTGGAAGGGCGGTTCCCCCTGCCACTTTCCCCACTTCCGCGGGGGAGCGGCACACCGCCGGCCGGCTCTCTCGGGGGCTGCTCAGGTGTTCCTCCAGATAGATGTTCCTCTTAGATGTTCCTGGTGCATGTTGTCTCTCTCCTCCTTTATAGTCCTCTTCCACCAATCCCAACTCTGCTACCCACACGCCGAGTACGCTGCTCTCCTCCAATCAGGAACAGGTCCTGCTGTTTATTGGTTGAACTGGAGGCAGCTGAGTAGAAGCTGTTTCCTCCTCTCCCAGCGCCATATTGTGGGAGAGCAGATGCATAGAATAAATCTTAATTCCAGTAACAGTCTAGTCCGAGTTGCTCCCCACATTCCCCTTTCATTTTTCTCCTATAGTTTGGCAGGAAGAGCCCTCTAGGCTCTTCCAGAAGCTTTTTTGCCAGTTGCTTGAGCTGCTGCTGTTTGTTCTCACCTCATTCTCCAATGCTGGTGCAGAGGCTCTCGGCTGCTGGGGTCTGAGTTGTGGGCATCCACACCCTCCACATAGGTCTATTGTTTCCCTCCAGTTTACATAAATTTTCCTGTGTTGTTTTATCCCTAGCTCTTCCCTGAGACTGTACTCTTTCCACTTTTTTTTAAAAGTGTCTTCTCCTAGACTAGTGCAGCAAGCTCCCTCCCTACTCTGCCATTTTAATCCAATTCCCCCATGTACTCTTCTCTAGGTTTAGAATCAACCAGTGCCATTCTCCACTGTAAATGGCCTGGTCTGTGTATCCATGCAGCATTTCCTCATTGCTCTTACAACTTCTACAGATATCTCCAAGGGGACTGCTTGACCTCCATACCTCCATCCTGGAGAGGTTTAGGGACTAGTGGTTTCCCAGGCTGTGGAAATTGTCATTGCTAAAGCCCAGAAAGTGCCAAGCAAAGAAGGACAAATTGACCACCCTGCCTGTGGAAGTGTGAGGACAACACTGAGATGGTGAGTGGGGTGGAGGCCATTCTTTGCCAGCTGACAGTGCAGCGAACAGTTTGCCAGGATCATCTGAAGTTCATGGAGTCCTACCCTCTTGGTTTCTTGAAGAGACAACTGAAGCTATAAAAGAAGGGCTTTCTCAAAGAGTCCCCATGCATACAGTTCCAATCCAGGCCTCTGACACTAATTTTTATCATTATTTTTTTCTTCCCACTCAATCTGAGACTCCCTAGAGTATAATGTTTTAGCATGTAGCAAAGAGTCCTGATGGCCTGCCTCAAAGACCTGCAGATCTGTTTCTCTCTCACATCATGGCTTAGAGGAAAGCAGTCCAGAGATACAGGCAGTCCTTGTCCATGTTCATTCAGAAGTCCAAATTGTTCATATGCAGTGACTCTTTCCCAGTACATTGACATCAGTTGAACGAATTAAGCTGAATCACTTTAGGCCAACTAGCAGCAAGTGGCCAGAGGTAGACCCTGAGGCAGGATTCTATTGCTAAAGAAACAATTTTGGGAAAACAGACAAGGAAAAATGAACAATATAATGTGTGTTCATTCATATATCACTGTCTAATGCAGTTACTCTCACCATCACGATGATCCCCCAAATCTTGGAGCCCATGTGAAACATATACCTCAGAATTATCTCACACCAGGACCTCAAGAGCTGGGGCGTTAATACACTGGTTCATGCCGATCATCGGCTAAGTACTAATCCCAGGGACATGCCAATACACTGTGATTCTGCCTTCCATGCCAGCAGCAAATAAGGCTCCATCAGCAAGAGAAATCCCTAGGAAAGGAGATGCAGATGCTGGCAGTTGTAAATGATGCTGATTTGAACAGGGAAGATAAAGGGGAAGTTGATGGGTGTGAGACTGGCATCATCTGGTACAGTGGGCAGCTAACACTGGTTTCCAGCAAGGAAAAGCTGAAATCTTGGTCTCCTCTTTACATTTCTGAGCAATTGTCTTCATAGAGGATGAGTGACAAAATGAGTGATTGATGAGTACATTAGCTTGTCCTGTGATGATTTAACTATAATGATGGTGGAAAAAACCCCAAGCATTTATTTGTGTCTGTCTATAGCCATGCCGATAGCTATTTCTATATCATATTTACATAATCTGTTTATCTATCATTATATTGCTCATCTATGTAGTATTAGATATAGGTATCAATAGGATCTAGGTAGGTAAATATATACATACATCCTTGGAATTGTGCTGGTTACTATATATATATCATATTCAGTTTAATTTTCATAGCAACACTGTGGAAAATGAATTTATATATATTTACTGGTGTGGAACTTGAGAAAAAGAATGACTAAGTCACTTGCCAGGTTGCATGGTTAGTTAGGCAACCACAGAATAACAATTGAAATCAGTTTCATTAGACTATTAAGTAGACATACTTATGGCTACATCTTTCTGTGTTCCGTGTCTGTACTCTCCAACACATTAGCCAGACCATCAAGTTGATTTGACCTTTGAGAAATTCTCTTGGAAAGTCTTCACACTTGATATTTTTACAGATATTTGGAGGAAGGATTCTCAACATTGACCTGTTCTCCTTGATAATTAGGTAATATTGTCTCTGGTCCCAGCTGGAAACAGGAATAATAAAATAAAATAAAATTTAAACATTGTGGTTCTGTTTGCTAGCTGGAATTCCTAAGGAAGGATCTATTTTTTTAACTTTTATTTAATGAATATAAATTTCCAAAGTATGATTTATGGATTACAATGGCTTCCCCCCCATACCGTCCCTCCCACCCACAACCCTCCCCTTTCCCACTCCCTCTCCCCTTCCATTCACATCAAGATTCATTTTCAATTATCTTAATACACAGAAGATCAGCTTAGTATACATTAAGTATGGATTTCAACAGTTTGCTCCCACACAGAAACATAAAGTGAAAAATAATAGATGATTTTTTAAAATGATGATGAAATCAGAGCAGACCTATTGTCATGTTTAATCCCAGTGAGAGTCAAGTTGGGAGTTGATAATTTCTTTTTTTTTTTTTTACAGAGGATCAGTTTAGTATGCATTAAGTAAAGATTTCAACAGTTTGCACCCCCATAGAAACACAAAGTGAAATATATTGTTTGAGTACTTGTTATAGCATTAAATCTCAATGCACAGCACATTAAGGACAGAGATCCTACATGAGGAGTAAGTGCACAGTGACTCCTGTTGTTGACTTTACCAATTGACACTCCTGTCTATGGCATCAGTAATCTCCCTATGCTCCAGTCATGAGTTTCCAAGGCTATGGAAGCCCTCTGAGTTCTCCGATTCTTATCTTGTTTAGACAAGCTCATAGTCAAAGTGGAGGTTCTCTCCTCCCTTCAGAGAAAGGTACCTCCTTCTTTGAAGACCTGTTCTTTCCACTGGGATCTCACTCACAGAGATCTTTTGCCAGAGTGTCTTGGCTTTCCATGCCTGAAATACTCTCATGGGCTTTTCAGCCAGATCCGAATGCCTTTAGGGCTGATTCTGAGGCCAGAGTGCTATTTAGGACATCTGCCATTCTATGAGTCTGCTGAGTATCTCACTTCCCATGTTGGATCACTCTCCCCTTTATTTATTCTATCCGTTAGTGTTAGCAGGTACTAGACTTGTTTATGTGCTCCCTTTGACTCTTAGTCCTTTCATTATGATCAATTCTGAACTGAAATTGATCACTTGGAATAGTGAGATGGCATTGGTACATGCCACCTTGATGGGATTGAATTGGAATCCCCTGGTATGTTTCTAACTCTACCATTTGGGGCAAGTCAGCTTGAGCATGTCCCAAATTATACATCTCTTCCCTCTCTTATCCCCACTCTTATATTTAACAAGGATCACTTTTCAGTTAATTTTCAACACTTAAGAATAACTGTTTATTAATTACAGAATTAAACCAGTCATATTAAGTAGAACAGACAAAACAACTACTAAGAGGGATAATGTATTAAGTTGTTCATTAACAGTCAGGGCTATGCTGATCAAGTCACCGTTTCCCATAGTGTCCATTTCACTTCAACAGGTTTCCTTTTTGGTGTTCAGTCAGTTGTCACCGATCAGGGAGAACATATGGTATTTGTCCCTTTGGGACTGGCTTATTTCACTCAGCATGATGTGTTCCAGATTCCTCCATTTTGTTGCAAATGACTGGATTTCGTTGTTTCTTACTGCGGTATAGTATTCTAAAGAGTACATATCCCATAATTTCTTTATCCAGTCTACCGTTGATGGGCATTTAGGTTGGTTCCAGGTCTTAGCTATTGTGAATTGAGCTGCAATAAACATTAGGGTGCAGACCGCTTTTTTGTTTGCCCATTTAAATTCCTTTGGGTAAATTCCAAGGAGTGGGATGGCTGGGTCGAACGGTAGGGTTATCTTCAGGTTTCTGAGGAATCTCCAGACTGACTTCCATAGTGGCTTGACCAGTTTGCATTCCCACCAACAGTGGGTTAGTGTCCCTTTAGGAAGGATCTATTAAAATAGGTTAACAGTATAACACCAATTTAAGAAGGTAAGATGGAAAAATGTGTCTACCTGAGTGAATCCAGAATAAACAATGGGAAGAAGATTCATTGCAGAGAGAAAAATAGAAACTATTAAAAAGAAGAGGTCCTGTTGCAGGGTTATTTGAAGCCATGTGTATCTGCTGGCAGATTCATGTTAAAAGGTTTTGAGAATTTACAAAAATAGCACCACTTTTCCCTAAAGGTTGAAAGAGCAATAAGAGATACAGCAATTTATATTTGATAAAATGAAACTTCAAGATCCATTTCACACAAGACTCAAGGAGAGAAGAATCTGGTTTGTCACACAGTCATACTGGGTGTGTGCTGAGAACTTAATGCACCTCTTGATCCAGTAGACTCTTCCCTGGCTACAGCAGCCAGTGATGTACCACCTACTACTAGGGCAGCATCCCAGGGGATTTTCCAAGGAGACAGTGTCCACAGAGCCCAGACTTCAGACCATCAGGATGATCCTCCAGATCCAACCACCCTTTGCTGCTCAGTTCCTGTTTCTGGACCCTGGGCTAGATGTTTTCTTTTTTAAAATTTTTTTTTGAACAGGCAGAGTGGATAGAGTCAGAGAGAGAGAGAAAGGTCTTCCTTTGCCATTGGTTCACCCTCCAATGGCTGCCACAGCTGGAGTGCTGCGGCCGGCCACCACGCTGATCCGAAGGCAGGAGCCAGGTGCTTCTCCTGGTCTCCCACGGGGTGCAGGACCCAAGCACTTGGGCCATCCTCCACTGCCTTCCCAGGCCACAGCAGAGAGCTGGACTGGAAGAGGGGCAACCGGGAAAGAATCCGGCGCCCCGACCGGGATTAGAACCCGGTGTGCCGGTGCCACTAGGTGGAGGATTAGCCTAGTGAGCCGCGGCGCTGGCCCTAGATGTTTTCTAATGTTTAGTGCAATCACAGCAGCATCTCTATCAGGCATGCATCCTTATGCCAGTTCTAAGGAAACCAAATCTCGGAGGGGTAGGGATTTAGCAGGCCCCAGATATCCAGGTTTAATCTCCAAGCCTGTGATTGCTACTTCTGTGGTGAACAGGTCTTTGAAAATGTGAATTAATTCAGCCTTTTTATATGAAAAGACTACCTTAGATCATTTGGGTGACCCTATATGTAATCATGGGGATCCTTGCCTGAGGGAGTCAGAGGCAGATTTAACAACTGAAAAGCAGCCTGTGTAATGACTGATACCAGAGGGCACACTGCGGACTTTGAAGAAGGAAGGGGCCAAGAGCCAAGGAAAGTATCTCTAGAGGCTGGGAAATGCAAGGAACAGACTCTTCCCTGGCCTCCAGAGGGAGCACTTCCCTACAGACCCCTTGATTTCATCCCATAAAACTTGTGCACTTCTGACCTCCAGAAATACAAGAAAATAAGTATGTGTACTTTTAAGCCACCATGTTTGTGGTAATCTGTTATGGCAGCCGTTAGAAACAAAGACAAGTGTCTTACCTGATGGCACACAGCCAGCAAACCCCACAGCGTGGACTTGAATCCAAGTGTTTTAACTCCAAATCTAGGACCACTCTATGAACTACCTGCTGCCTCTCTCCATGTGGCATCAACAGCTCTCTTTGGCACCATAGCCTCCACCTTTTCACAGTGATTCCCAGCTCAACTGTGCAACAGATTCCCTGGGCCTATTATCTCCTGGGTCTCCTGTCCTCAAAATAGAGGGAGCCCTAAAATTTCCTGTACTAAAATAAACAACTTTGATGACCATCCCACATTTCAATTTGGGAGTCATTGCTGTAGTACCTTCTAAAATGCATTTTTATCTACTTGTTAATGAAGAGAAAATGCTGAGTCAAACTGGATTTTCCCTGTTTCATCCAAGAACACTTGATGGGAGCACAAATTCTCAGAGAGGCTACTCTCTACCTTGCACCTACCTAAACAATGCACCTGCTTTCTCACCACTCCTGGAAGGGAGGGGGCGCTGCCGGATAATGACTGAGGGAACTGAGCCTCTTCAGGTGACTTGCTGTGTATGAAGGGCTGCAGGAAAAGCAACTGCAAACACAATAGCTTCAAAAAACAGGAATATGTGCCCCACAGTCTGACCAGAAGTCTGAAATCAAGGTGTCAGGAGAAACGTGTGTCTCAGAAATCTGTGAGGCAAAATCTCCCTGGTCTGTTCCAACGTCTAGTGCTTGCCAGCAGCCCTGGGAAGTCCTTGGCTTGTATATGTGTCATTCCAATCTCACCTGTTCTGTTCCAGGACAATCTTTTTCCTGGGCCTCTCTATTTTCTTTTTCACTTCTTGTAAAGACATGAGTTATCTTGACCTGCCCCCATATTATCCCATGGCACCCACTCTCATATTATCTCATATAAATTGAACTAATTGCCAGTTCAATGGCCCTGTTTCTCTCTCTCTCTCTCTCTCTCTCTCTCTCTCTCTCTCTCTCTCTCTTTAAAGATTTATTTATTTGAAAGGCAAAGTTACAGAGAGGGAGGGAGGGAGGGAGGGAGGGAGAGAGAGAGAGAGAGAGAGAATCTTCCATCAGCTGGTTCAATTCCCAAATAGCTGTAATGGCCAGAGGAGGGCAGATCTGAGCTTCCTCTGGGTCTCTCATGCAGGTGCAGGGTCCCAAGATCTTGGGCCATCTTCTACTGCTTTCCCAGGCCATAACAGAGAGCTGGATTGGAAACGGAGCATCCAGGACTTGAACTGGCACACACACGGGATGCTGGCACCGCAGGCGGAGTCTTCACCTGCTACACCACAGTGCCAGCCCCCAGTGGCCCTATTTCCAAGGAAGGGCATGCTGTGAAGTACGGAGTAAGGAATTCAGTGAATCTTTTTGAGGAACAGAATTCAATCCACACCACTTCCCCAGGCCATTTATGTGGCACAGGGCAGAGACGGTTTCCCCACTGGACACAGTGGGCATGTAAATGTGAGCTTACTTATTAGCCTGAATTGAGGAGCATGGCTTTCCTGTGCCTTCCTAAGCCCTTCCAGCAAGTTCTGGATGACTGGAAGTCTCAGTTACTTTCACTTGGGAGCTCTGTTTTGCTCCACTGAGCACAAGACACACGGAGCTTGTGCTTGTAACTCTCTTGCTTCTGTTTCAAAAAGCTTAGCCATTTTATTTCCATTCCATTTGGCATGAAATTGTTCTCCAATGTGCAGAAGAGGAGGTTTTTTATTGCAATGGATCAATTTTCTACCCAGGAACTGTTATATCTATTGGCCTTTTGGATAATCTCTGCCATGAACTAACCATGCCTATCCTTCTCTTTTCCTTTTGGGTTGCTGGCATTTTTCTTATGAATCTGTAAGAGTTCTTTCTGTATTAGCCTTTATCTACCATGAGAGTTGTAAATGTTTTCCTTGATCTATCATCTGTCTGCTGACTTTGCCAAGTACTCTCTTCTCACACACAAATGGTCATTCTTCTGTGGTCTACCTCTCTTCTTTTCTTTCCAATGCCTTATGGGATTCTTGGATTTTTTGGTTTCATTTATTTGGATGTCTAAAATTTATTAGGAAAGGCAGAGAGAGAGAGAGAGAGAGAGAGAGAGGAGGGAAGTATCTTCTATCGGCTGGATTACTCCCCACATATCCACAACTTGCAGGGGCTGGACCAGGCTTAAGCAAGAAGCCTGGAACTCTATCTAGGTATCCCTTGTGGATGGCCCAATGCTTGACCTCCAGGGTGTTCATCAGGAGGAAGCTGGTTTGGAAGTAGGGCCAGGACTCCAACCAGACATTCTGGGATGGGATTCAGGAATTCTAAAAGTTGTCTTAACTGCTGCACTGTCGCTCCCCGTCTTCATGGGGGAACGACACAGGACCCTGCGCTGTTCTTTCGTCTGCTCGGCCCTCCCCGGGTTTGCTGCTGGTTCTTCCCGGGTTGGTTACTATCCCTTCCACCTCCGTGGAAGGGCAGTTCCCCCTGGCCGCATTCCCCACTTCCGCAGGGGAGCGGCACACCGCCGGCCGGTTCTCTCGGGGGCTGCACGGATTCCCTCAGATGTTCCCCATAGATGTTCCTGGTGCATGCCGTCTCTCTCCTCCTTTATAGTCCTCCTCCGCCAATCCCAACTCGGCTGAGTACGCTGCTCTCCAATCAGGAGCAAGTCCTACAGTTAATTGGTTGAACTGGAGGCAGCTGTGCGGAAGCCGTTTACTTCTCTCCCAGCGCCATATTGTGGGAGAGCAGATGCATAGAATAAGTCTTAATTCGAGCAACAGTCTAGTCCGGATTGCTCCCCACACTGCACCAAATGCCCACCTCTGGGCTTCCAGTCTTGTTTACAGAATTCTCTCAGAGCACCTTGGTGATACCTATGTCCTCCCTGATTTTTTGCCCTTTTCTTGCCTTGAATTCAGAAGCTGCAAATGATTGGGAAGCTGATGGTTCCACTAACCAGATTAATTGTACCATAGTCTTGTTATTTGGTCTGTATGGTTCTACAGAATTTCTAGATTTCAGTGAATGGGTCCTCACTTCATGGAATCCATACTCTCGAGCCCGCCAGTGTTAGTGTATCTGTGAGTGAACTGAAGTGGTATGTACCTGGACAGCCCCATTCTTCCATTTTCTGCTCTCCTAGTGCCCTTTGTGAAACTTGATATACAAGGCTGAACAAAACTACACAAGTGCATAGACTTACGCATTCATGAATGCATGCATACGCCAGACACTGCTTACATGTTCTCTCAAACACACATAGCTGCTATAAGGGTGAAAAGATAATATCTTGTTTATTCCTTTTATAAGGGTCATGGATGAGGCTGCTTTGACAGAAGACAGATTAGTAAGAGGAAAGCACAACAAATTTATCTAACAAATTTTTTTTTTTTATTTTTGACAGGCAGAGTGGACAGTGAGAGAGAGAGAGACAAAGAGAAAGGTCTTCCTTTGCCGTTGGTTCACCCTCCAATGGCCACCAAGGCTGGTGTGCTGTGGCCAGCGCACTGCGCTGATCCGATGGCAGGAGCCAGGTGCTTCTCCTGGTCTCCCATGGGGTGCAGGGCCCAAGTACTTGGGCCATCCTCCACTGCACTCCCTGGCCACAGCAGAGAGCTAGCCTGGAAGAGGGGCAACCGGGACAGAATTCGGCGCCCCGACAGGGACTAGAACCCGGTGTGCTGGAGCCGCAAGGCAGAGGATTAGCCTAGTGAGCCGCGGTGCTGGCCCTATCTAACAAAATTTTAAGACACAGGAGATTTCAGAAATAGACTCAAAGACACATGGAAAACTGTGTGGTTTTATGCTAAGTCTGGTGAGAGCTGTGGATTGTTGTGGAGAAACATGATTGGGCAAAAAGGGTAGAATCTAAAAGTAATAAAAGGCCTATCATTTGCCACAAAATGGATGCAACTGGAACCCATTATACTTCATGAAATAAGCCAGTCACCAAAGGACAAATACCATATATTCTGATCTATGGTGACTAATAGAGTACCTCTAAGGTAATCTACAGGAATGAAATTAACACTTTGACATGTTACAGACTCTTTTTTATTTTTTAATTTTTATTTAGTAAATATAAATTTCCAAAGAACAGTTTATGGATTACAATGGCTTTCCCCCATAACTTCCCTCCCACCCACAACCCTCCCATCTCCCACTCCCTCTCCCATTCCATTCACATCAAGATTCACTTTCAATTATCTTTATATACAGAAGATCAATTTAGTATATATTAAGTAAAGATTTAATCAGTTTGCATCCACACAGAACATAAAGTGTAAAGTACTATTTGAATACTAGTTATAGCATTACTTCTCATTGGACAACACATTAAGGACAGAGATCCCACAGACTCTTAATAAACACTGACTATCTGATCATGGGACAAAAAGGGACTATGTAAATTACAAACAGGTGACCCTCTGTCATCTACTCCCCTTGCACCAGAGGCTTTCCCCTACTCACACCTGTGACATCCTCTAGGGCTCCTTGTGGTCACTGATGGAGATCGGATACACTAGTCCTGCTTCTGAGTGGCCAGCTTGGTTAGTTAGGGTGGTGATACGGTCTTCTGCTGCAGTCCACCCCTGCTCAGGAGTGTCCATGTAGTGCTGCAGGGGCATCTCAGCACACAGGGCTTTGAGCAGGCTCTGTCATGACCTCTGTGCGGAGGTAGAAGTAGACTGGTGAACCCAGGAGACAGCAGCTTGAGACATCACCCCATGTCAGTAGGAAGTAGCTCTAAAGACAAATCATCCCTCTACCCCTCCTGGACTTTTGGGACTAATGTAATCCCATACAACTCATGCTTTATAAAACACAAAAGGGGGGAATGTTAGTAAAATGGTGCAGCCTTATCTATGGTGCTATCTACACCTTGACACCATCCTAGGCTCTAGCCCTTGCCACCATTGCTGGAAGCCAGGTGACCACATGGCCCAACCACCAGAGTCAAGCTCCACGGCCATCCTAATGGGATTCGCTCTCCTACTTCCCTGCCCGCCCCCTGCAAAGTTTTAAAAGCACCTGCTCCTGAACACATCTCTCTCTCTCTCTCTCTGTCTCCTGACCTCTCTCTCATGCTCTCCTTCTGCTTCTTTTCCTTCTTTGCCCCTTCCTCCAGTCTGTCAGGATTCCCCCAATAAACCCTTTCCCTTAAAAAAAAAAAAAAAAAAAAAGAAGTAGTAGTATGGCCGGCGCCGCGGCTCAATAAGCTAATCCTCCGCCTAGCGGCGCCGGCACACCGGGTTCTAGTCCCGGTCAGGGCGCCGAATTCTGTCCCGGTTGCCCCTCTTCCAGGCTAGCTCTCTGCTGTAGCCCAGGAGTGCAGTGGAGGATGGCCCAAGTGCTTGGGCCCTGCACCCCATGGGAGACCAGGAGAAGCACCTGGCTCCTGCCTTTGGATCAGTGCGGTACACCGGCCGCAGTGCGCCAGCCGCGGCGACCATTGGAGGATGAACCAACGGCAAAGGAAGACCTTTCTCTCTGTCTCTCTCTCTCTCACTGTCCACTCTGCCTGTAAAAAAAAAAAAAGTAGAGTGGTGAAAGGACACTTGCAGTAGTGAATGGCTTAACCTGTTGGAACAGGACTAGAAGATTGGAGATAAGGAAGTCCAGCGGTGAGGCATGTGGATAGACCTACAGGAATGGCCACAGAAAGTATTGGTCCTGTTGGCCCTGCCACTACTTCCAGTAAACTTTAGGATACCTGGATAGCCCAACTTACAACTCTTGGCTCTGCTGGACTAGGGGTTTTAGTTTGCAGCACAAAAGTTCTTCCCAGGTAATACACATTAAGGAATCTGCTAAGCCTAACATTCTTGTTTCTGCTTGGTTACATTGGACTCTTGTTCTAGAGCAGAAGGTGGGGAGAGGAAAATGTGGGGGAGAGAGAGAGAAAGAGAGAGAAGAAGGAGGAGGAGGAGATATAATGGAGAGAAAGGGGTAACTATACTTGGAGAGGTGGAATGGCTCACTGGGCCTACTGATCAGAATCAGAGCAGCGAGAAGTAAGTGTGTTACTCAGTTTATTGACTGGGGTGCTTCTTGCTGCTGCCCTGCCTCTTGGTAGCTGTGCATGGGTAATCCATCTGCCATGGTGTGACAGGATGTTGTGATCTCAGAGTTACTCTGCTGAGAAAGCAACTTAGAACAACATAAGCACAGACCAGGGTAGGAAACAGTCCCAAGTGATACTGGAAGAAGGAGATGAGGAGCATCAGGACAGCACCTGGAAGAGCAGGTGAGAGGGCAAAGTGATCTCACTGTGCAGCAACAGTAGCCCTGAATTGGGTGAGGAGGACGGCAGCATGTGCCTCCTCGTCGACCCTTAGCTGAGGAGGCACCTGCAGCTCTGTGGATGAATCTGGCACAAACAGAACCTTCTCATTCTAACATCTGCATCGCTGCCTGTCCAGAAGCTTTTTCTGGCTTCAGGATCTTGCCAGGCTCAGTTGCAACTCATGCTCAGTTGCAAGTGCAAAACAGTTCTCCCCTCCCCCAGGAGACACCATCAAGCAGGGTTGAGTAGGAGTCAGTGAGGTGTGCTTTACGATGTCTCTCAGAGGGTCTTTGATAGGCTGAATACCAGCAGTCAGCCTTAAAAACCCACTCAGCTACACACCCATTATTGCTTTTCCTTCATTCCCCAGCACTCACACTGCCTTGCTCTGTTTGCCCCTTGGCCTTTCACAGAGACAAGAGGCACCAGATTCTCAATTTACAGTGGTTTGGGGAGCAATCTCAGCTCAAATCCTAAGTCAGTGGGCAAGAAACAGTTGGTCTTCTACAATTTGAGGCATGCATTCTAAGCTTATTTCTGATTTAGAAAGGAAAACAATTTGATTACATTTCAGATGCTACCAAATTCCAAATAACAATGAGTACTGAAGAAGTTAAAAAACAGAGAATAATGTGAGATTCTGGAAGCAAATGAGATGAGATTTAATATAGATAAATGTAAGAAAATGCACCTGGGAGAGTCATAATCAGCGTTAATTTAAAGTGGGAGCCTTAAATTTGTGAACCAATCATGCCAACAAAAAGCTGAGGCTAATAATACATAGTAAGTCACAAATCAAGAAACGCACATCTTATTAGAAAAACAAAGACCATTGTCTTACAGGCCATGGATAAATCAGGATCAGGATCAGGTTATTCCAGTACCCTTCCTGAGACAAAGCAGAAGTCCAAAGCTAGGTCACTCGAGGCAGAGTAGTTAGGAATGAGACTGTGTTCAGCTGATTGGTGGGGTTTCTGGACCTTTGTGGTAGGAGTCCAACAACAGAGTGTGTTCATTCAGATTGGGCTACGCAGCAGGCACTGAGCCAGGCAGGGGTGGTGTCACAGACACCCAGGATCTGACATGTCTTTGACTTCACGCCCTGCCGGTCAGAGCAGGAGTGAGTCCCGGAGGATACTGGCACCCTTCCATCCCTTAGGTCTGCAGGTCAGCGAAGGTGCACAGGTAGGCGCCCTGGAAAGCTGGTCAAACCTCACCATGCCTCATGTCAGCTGGGATTCTGTTGGGCTGCAAGTAAGAGAAGTTGAACAGAGTGGCTCACATCTGCATGTATCTCATTTCTCTTGTGAAACTAAACATCTGAATTTGCCTATTTCAGCATCAATTCAGCTACATGTGGACATCAGGTTTCCAGCTCTTGGAGCTTGTCCTGGTCTTTCCTTTGTGACCACAGACAGCTGCCCCCATTTGGAGCACTGTGCTTTGTATAAGTCATGAGGAGGGGGCAGAGGAAGGAAACGGTGTTGCAGTGTGCACAGAAGAGAAAGTAGGTGCTGAGCAGGAGTGACATGAGAAAATGTGCAGAGGTGTGTGGCGCCACCACTGCTGGCCACCTACACCATGCACATTGTCCCTTCTTCTTTGATAATGAGAGTTCAGTTTTGTCTGGAAGCTACCTGATCAGTTCAAGTGAGATATGTGCTTTTCTAGCTTCTATTACAACTGGACATAACCATGTACAAGGTTGCTGTGTAATTAGTAAAAAGCCTCCCCTCTAATGACGCATTTTTTTCTAAGAAAAAGGGGGGAAGTAAGCACATGGCATCACCATTTTTCCATATTTTATCTGTTCTTCCTGGCATGAACAAGAGCACAATGCCTGGCACTGGGTCAGCCCTCTTGTGATCACAAGGAGAGACCAATACGAACTCAGAAGCCTCCTCCTGTAGGTTTCAATTTCAGGGCCACTTACTGATGCAGGCTTCCCTGACCCCACAGCACTCTTCCTTATCTCCCCATTTGTTTAGTTCCTTCATTGAACTTGTTTCAGTTAGCAACAGCTTCATTCTACCCTCAGTGTACTCTTTGTGTTAATATTGTTCTCTCTCCCACTGAAATGTAAGCAGCTTCTTGAAGTTAGGTCTGGTGTTAAGCTCAGATTTGTTGCTCAGTAAATCCTTGTTCAATGCTGGAATGAACTTCCTAGAAGGCAGGAGATCTCAGTTCTCCGTCCCTCTGTTTTGGGTTAGGGCCAAGGATTGGCTGCGTTACCTGGAATCTGTGCTTTGAGGCTTGCCTCTATTACTGTACAGCTGAGAGACCCTGTTAAAATCACCCCAACTCTTTCCCTCTGGACTTCAGATTTCTATGAATCAATGACATTGATTGGAACTAATCATCTCTAAAGTCCTTTTAAATCAAATAATAGCTAATACTCCACAGGCAGTAGTCTCTAATAGCTCTAGGTTTTTCTTCTTCTTCTTTCAAAAATATTTATTTATTTAAGTGTGTGTGTGTGTGTGTGTGTGTGAGAGAGAGAGAGAGAGAGAGAGAGAAAAGAGAGAGAGAAAAATAGATATTAAGAATTTTACACCCACTGGTTCATTTCCCAAATGGCCATAAAAATTGGGCCAGTGAAAGCCAGGAGCCAGGAACTCCATGCTGGTCTCCGACATGAGAGGTGGGACCCAAGCACTCAGCCATCATCTGCTGCCTTCCCAGGAACATTAGCAGGAAGCTGGCTAGGATGCAGAATAGCTGGGACTGGAACCGGCTCTCAGATGTGGGATGCTAATGTCTTAAGCAGCAGCTTAGCCACAATGCTGGCACCTAGGTTTTTCTTCTGATGGTAGAGTTTCTGAGAGTTTTTTGATCATGGTTTTCTAAAAATAATAAATTTTTTAAATATTTATTTATTTATGTGCATGTATTTCATAAATAAAACTTTAGGAACACAGCAATTCTTCCCACCATACCTACCGTCCCACCCACACTCTCACCCCTCTTCCTCCTCCTTCTCTTATTTCTAATAGTATAAAAATAGTAAAATTTTACGCCATAACCCACTATTGTTCTTGATCAGGAATTGTATTGTTTCACATTTTAAAAAAATGCTGAATTGTTTTCAGGACATAGTAACAAATTATGACCAAGTGTTTTGATGATCTCCCAGCTAGGTTGTATTGTTCCATTCAATGTCTTATTCACTACATCATGCTTGGGAAAGTATTTTATTGATGATAACATCAAATTTAATAATATATGACATATTACTAATATACCATTGCAGAACATATGCTATGATATATAATACTCATATATGGTAATCATCTAATACAATAAAAAATCCAACATGTACACAATTCATCAGGACACAGAGAGTATCTCAGTTACTTACTGTGTCAACTCTCTAATGGGAGTAAACCCACTTTTCATGGGTATAAGACCACTTTGCAAGCTCCAGCCAGAGCCAGAGCTCAAACCAGGATTTTAAACTCCTTGTTAAGACCTCTTTCACATTAAATGCCAGCTGAAGAAGCAGATGAGTTAGATAAAGCATTTCCATTGTTCTTGACATTGTGTGTGCTGTAGCACCTTCTTTAACTCAGCTCATGTAATTACAATCACAAGCTATCAGGACAGAGACCCAGCAGTCTGAGAAACAGGATCAGCTCCATTCCATATCATTGAATAGACTGAAATCCCTTGTCACGAAGTCTGCAAGCCAGGTTCCACCACTCATCAGATGGCTTTGAGAACTGAGTCTCAATATCTTCATCTGTACACCGGGCAGATGAGTAACTGCTCTACCAGCTTCAGGGGCTCGTTGTGAGAGTGCTAGTGGGGATCCTTTAGCAGACAGAGCCTGCGAGTTGTTGTACAGATCTGCCTCCACAATGGATGTCTACCTTCAGCTTGGTACAAACTGAGCATCTCTTAAAACCCATTCGCAGGCCTCCTCTTGGGAAGTCCTTCAGTCCTCTCCTCGCACTCTTGCTGAATATTATTCTCACTTTGATGGTGACTCTTCCCATGCCCCATTAACATTTGCGTTCCATTATACATCATAGTGCCTGTCACACAGTGGGTGGCCATTTACCAAACAAATATTTACTGGACTCTGTTCCAGGCATGGCTCTGCTCTGAGCGGTTATTGAGTAGCAGACTGAACTGCCTGGGACAATGTCGGTATTCCTCATCAGCTGCCAATTTTTACATATTCGTTGTCTGTCCTCCGTTATTAGAAGACAAGCTCTATGAGGTGCAAGGACTTGGAATTTGCTAACCAGAACTTAGTCTGCAGTGAGTGACTGCTGGGGGGAGGAGGGATGGAGAAGGAAGAGAAAAGACCAGCCAGGGTCCAAGCCATCCTGACTCCAGAGTCCTCAGCATGTCCCTCACCACACTGTATCTCTTGATGAACTCTGCATGCTCTGTGCAGTCTGATCCTGGCTGCCATAGACACAGCATCAGAGAAATAGTCTCTGCATGTGAGAGTCTTCGCCAGCTCACAGGAAGTGTTCAACTAAGCTCAGTGCTCTTGTGAGATGACAGTCATGAAGCTAAGCCCCTTTAGGGCCTGGTGAGCTACCACGTAGCACTGAGTCTCCTCTGTGAGAAGCCACTGGAGGTTATTAAGAATGTCACTTCAATCGCTGACCTTTGTGTGCCCTGAGACAGAGATGGAAGCAGGGGGGCCAGCAGGAAGGTGACACTGTCATCTGAGGAAGAGGTGATGGTGGCATGGAATGGGATGTGGTGGTGGGCTGGTGAGCAGTCAGACCTACTGCCTCTGTTGCACTGAGAGTCTTTAGGGCTTGCTGATGGGTTGGATAGAACTTGAAGAGCAAACAGGACTTGAAAGTGCCTTCTAAGTGTTGGTTGTGTCTTCTGAGCGTATGCGGATGCCTTTTACTGAAGCAGGAAAGATTAGGGGAGAAGCAGTTTGTGAAAGAAAAGGGTCTTGAAGCTCATGATAAATTCAACACATGCATTACACACCCAACTGGGTGCAGTGAGAGGGGAGTGTGGAAGTTGGAAGTGATAAGAAGCAAAAGTAACATTTGTCTCAGAATATGGACAGTAATAACAGGCATGGCTCAAAATGGGTCTGCACACATGGGTTTAATCCTCAGAACACACACACAAGGCCCTGCAATGGTGTTGACTCTCAGCTCCGCTACTCACCAGTAGAGTCCCCTTAGACACATTCTTCACTTCTTTGTATCTGTAAAATAAGAATAAGCTTATACATCTCCTAGAGAGTTGTAGAAGTTAAATGGGATCATGGGAAGAATTTCTAGTGCATACCTAGCAAGTAAGAAGGACAATACCAACAGCCACTGTTGTTCATATTAATGTAGATCAGCTCATCTGCAAGATGAGATCAGTCATGCTGAGAATATCATCCAATATCATGCTTACAGACATTCAGTGTTCAAACAAGAGAGATTAAGATTTGCAGATAGGCAGGAAGCATTTGGGGGCCCCCTCCTGTGTCCCCCATAGTGTCAGAGACATGAACATGAAGTTGTGAAGACACAACCTCATAGAAAGGTAGAATAAGTGAAGGGAGCAGACAGTCACATAAAAACTTTTCATTTTTCCATCTTTATTATTTTTCACAAATTGTGACAGAGCCCGTTGTTGTGTTCCCTTATTTGTCTTGTCTCCAAACTTTTAATGCCCAGGCTATGAATCTAGATGTCCTAGTATATAAAAGTATTCAAAGTAAGATCTTTAGAAGCCGATCTTAGCTCTTTTAAGTATAAGATGGTCAGAAGGACTTAAGGTTTGATGTGGAGATACTGATTGCCTTTTAAACCTTAAAGATGAGACCCAAGGAAATGAGACTCATTGAACCAGGGTAAGGGGCCCAACCTCACTCCTTGGAAAGCCTGGAGTCCTCTTTCCCTGCCAACTGGGGACAAAGGTTTCACCCATTATGTCAGTCTCTGACAGCCATCATGCAGGCATCTGCATTTTTCTTTAATTGCTTAAGGTATGACATGTATGAGAAAGTACAGAGAATGATAAATGGAAACCCTCCATCCAGATATTTGCTTCATGTTACTATTGAAAAGCAAGAAAAAATAAGCAGATAGAATGCAGCCCCTCCAATCCACTGTTCATCTCCCCTGAGCCACTCCAGACCTAACAACCGAGCACACATTTTCAGACATGGTTGACTATACACATGCGCTCCAGAGACAATACATACCTTTTGTGTATGCTAAAACATTGGCATATATATTTTGTGATTTTAAACTTTTGAGTAATTTTACTATTTGCTTTTGGCTTTTGATATCATATTGACACATGTATGTCTCATATATTTTAATTGCAAAGTGTCATATTTCGCAGTGTCACAATTTATATAATTCTTAACGATGCATAAGTAGAGTTCTCTTCCCCTCCCCTCTGTTCTTTCTCACTTCTTACAAACTACGCTGGCTTGACCACAGTGGGTATGACAGCTTGGGCATACCTGCAGTGTCTCCCCATTGCACGGCATACAATGCAGTTGCAGGATGGTGGAGCATGTTCATTTAAACATGACTGGATAGCAGCCCATTGCTTTCCTTCATGATTTTCTTACTTCACGTTGCCTCCAGTGCCATACAAAAGTTCCTGTTCCTCCATGGTCTCACAAATATCAACTTTTTATTACTAGTCTACTGAGCACAAAAGGCAAATCCATGTTGCTTTAGCTTTATTATTCCAATTTCGGTGAGCTGTATCTCTTTAGGACCTCATTTGCCTGTGTTTTCCTGGCTGGGTTTTTATTCCTGCAATCAAACGTTACCCCTAACAGAGACTGGAAATTCTGACCATTACTAGCTTGCTTGTAACGGAGTGAGTGCCTCGTAAGACTACCTTCATTGGCCTTTCTATTTTGCCCAGTGATGCCAGGGAGTCTTGCAATTCAATTGTATACTTAGTTGTTCAAGACGAAACCTAACAAAACTGTATTTGGACAAGTTTGTATCTGTTTTGTCTGTGATCTGTGGGTCCTCCCCAGGGCTCACCTCCATATCACACCCTTGGAGGAACTCTCAGAGCTCAGACATCTGGCCCTGGACTTCTAAACAGTCATGATGGACTTCTCAGAAAACTCCAAGCAATTCTGTCCTGCAGGTGGTCATCAGGCACGTGTTAAGAACAAGACACTGTGTTCTCCATAGACATGTTCCCTTTGAGGCCCAATTAACAAAGTCATTAAAGAAAGAAACAAATGTGTTCTGTCCCCCCTCCCTCTGAGGAACCCAGATCCTTAAGCCATGGCAGTGTCTTGCCAGTTTCCCAGCCAGAGTGGACCCCACAGTAGAGGTTCCAGATTCTGCAGCCTTCCGTCCCCAATACCAGCCATAGACTTCTCCAGGATCCCTCTCTGATGTCCCCCTGCCTGCCTCTGCACATCATCAGGAGAGCTCCAGCCATCAGCTTCCACCACATTCAGGCATTAAAAAAACACAGATGGCATTGTGGTTCCAGGCTAATTGTAACATATTTATCTGATAAGCAATTCTCATTATGTGCTCGTCTAATGATTATGGAAACAAGTGGTGGTTCCATCCTTGTGCCTGTCAGGTCTGGTTAATAAAAAATTGGGGAAAAATTAAAGAGAGGAAAATTGCTAGCTAAGAGTGGTCTTGGGACCAGGAGGCAGGAGGTAAAAAGTAAAGACCACTTCCAGGCAATTAGTTAGGATGGCTCAGTGCCCATCTGGCTGTGCTTGTCTAGGAAAGTTCTGTCTCTACGCACAGCCTGAGGCTCCCCAGATATAGAGCAAAGAAGAGCTGCCTTCTAGTCTCTGGACTTGCCTCCTCATTTGCTTGAATACCCTCAGATGGCCTTCGCTCTTGTGCCTTGGGATATTACACAGCTTTTGCTCTGGCTCTCACAGCTACCTGGGATTCTCCAACATGGGCCAACTCCAATCAAGAGGTTAAAAAAGCAGGCTGAAGACGGACCCCGCAGGTTCAACTGACGCTCCAATAGCAGGTCTATCACCTTTAGTCCTGCACTGATGGCTGGGTAGTTCTGCATCTTAGTGAGAACAATTGCAATGGTAGCAAGAAACAGTAGTAGCATGGGCTCTGCATGGCTCCTGTGACTGTTCAATGAGATGTTACACATACAGCCCTTAGCATGGTGCATGCATCCACCAACCTCTACATCAAGGTTGACTCCTCAGGGTCATTGCCACAGAGTCATTTTCTTGCCTGCTTGTTGCTTTTGTTCTTTTTGACCAGTAAGCTCAGCGAGAGCAGAAACCATCTGGTCAGACAATGTCTCAACACCTAGCATGTAGTAGACACTGAATAAACTTGTGTCAAAAGAGGAAGAAAGGCATGCAAATCAATCCTGAGAATCGGGGACACCCTTGGTTGGGAGGGTGTAGTGATGAGTACCATATATATTTTATAAAGTTGTATTAAAGATTATCACCTAACTTTATATTTAGAAACCTAGCACACATTTTTGTGGCAATTTAAAACACAGCAGAGCAATTCTGGATAAAGATTTTGTGATAGGTGGAGCAACAGCTTAAAACATCATAAACTCTATTCACTTTATTGTTATACTTTTAAATTTTTTACATATTTGAGAGACCAAAAGAGAGAGAAAACCAGATGCTAATTCACTTGCCAAATGCCCACAGTAGTTGAGTCTGGGTCAGGGTCAGAGCCAAGAACTGTATCTCAATACAGGTCTTTCATACAGGTGACAGGAAACCAGTTATTTGAGCCATCACCTGCTGCTTCCCAGGGTTGGCATTAGCAGGAAACTGGAGTCAGGAATTGAAATCAAGCACTCCAGTGTGGGATACAGAAATCTGAAATGATTTCTTAACTGCCTAGGCTAAATGCTTTCTTCCCATTTTCTTACTTTATATATGAGAAAACAGACTATTCTGGCTACTGACCATTGGCTCTAAAATCCATTTACTCACTCATGTATTTGTTCAATCCATGACCAATTAGCCACTGTGTGCTTTGGCTTGTATCCAGGGAGCTACCATTCTAAAGAGAGCCAAGATCACAGCTACACAGTTTGAGAAGCCCATTGAGGGAGGGGTACACAGTGCTAGTGGAATACTGAGCAGGGGCCCTAACATCTGAGCACACAGGAGAAGTAGGACACACTGATGAAGGTGTGAGGGCACAGCGGGTAGAGATGCTATGTCAAGGCACAAAGTGCAAAACAGATGGTACTTTTGGGGAACTGTGACTCCTACAACATTGTTTTTTTGCCTACACTGTCTGTATTGTTCTATGAGTACCATGATTAATACCATATTAGACCAGATCTGCCATTCCTGTTTCCCTCACTGCGATAGGCTAGGCTAGAGCTGACACTGAAAATGCCTGACACCTCCTGACAGACCTGACCCTGATTCATGCCTGCGTCTTTACAACCATCTAGTAAATAAGGTAGGCAGTGGCTACTAGAGACATCTCACCATGACCCAGAAGACAGATCTCAAGTTTACAGAATCAGATATTCCATTTCCTGTATTTGTTCATTACTTTTATTTTGAAATGGACTTTCAAATGGACTTTCCAAAACATCCACTTCTTCCTCCTGGTGCTCAATACAGTATGTCAGGTGGAGGCGGCAGGGGGTGGACCACCAATAAAGACTCCAGCAGCTGGTTCTGCATCATGTGTACCTTTGGTTCATCTACATGTCCTGACCCAAACCCAGCACCCACCTTTACTCTTTTTTGTGGGGGATCTTGGCCCTGAGCTCCTTGGATTTCTTTTTCCAACACCTATACTCTATTCTCCCTACTACCTTTCTACATACCCACCCTGTTTCCTCTCCACCACCTCTGTCTGTTTTGCCATTGACCTGGGGATTAAAATGGTCCCCCTTTCGATTCAAAGTCTCCCTGTTTGAGCCTGAGGTTTCTCCAGGCAGATGGCTGTCCTACAGTCTGGGGAAGCTTGATATGTCACTGCTGCATGGCTCAGTTTTATAGCTGGATTGATTTATGGATGCACTAATAAGTCTATTCATTCATCAAGTATGTTTCTATGCTACTGTTATTTTTTCCAGAGTGGATCTTAGAAGCAAGGGTTTTTATTAGTAATTTGGAAATGAAAGTCTCTGGAGAAGCAGGAACTTCACAACTAGTATAAAAAGAAAATTACGGAAAGAAATAATATACAAGTAGCTCTAAAATTCTTTATGTAGAATAGCTAATACTTCCACTATCCAAGGTGACTTAATCATAATTATAATTGAATTTTTATAAAAGCAGCATCTGATCTTTGGAGAGACTAAGTGAATTTCAAAAGATGTAAAGCTATTCATTCATTACCAAAAGTGAGAATTAAGCTCAGATCCTTTGAATCTCAAATCTGTGCCATTATTCCACTAAAAGAAGAGTCTACAGTTGGAAAAGTAGGGACCATCCTTGGGCGGCAGTAACCATTGTTGCCATTTGAAATGGGAAAAGCCACATGGACCCTTTTGACCCTATCTTTTGCATTAGGCAGAGTTTGGAATAAATCAGTTCTTGAAAACCTTACAATCGCTCACTCTTGTGCATTGACCTGACAAAGTCTCTGGAATCTTTGCATGTCAAGGGCTCAGGGCACCATTTGAGCACATCTATAAAGGAAGAAGCTTCATGATCAGAGGGCATGAACAGACCAGGGAAAACAGGCAAATCGGGAGGCAAAGGAGAGTGTGGTAAGAAACAGTCTTGGGGGCTGGGCAGAGCAGGAGGGTGCTGGGTACAGGCTTTGCCCGACAGTACCCTAAGAATTCCATGTCAGTGAGCCCATTCCTCATTCCCTTTCTCATCTCCCTGGTGTGAAGCACCATGAAAAGATGTTTCTTGGTTGTAGAAAAAGGAATCCTGATCCCATGGGTAGTAAGCACTGGAGTCTGTTGGTCCTGTCTAGGAATGAACCTGTCTCAGATAGTTTAGTATTGTCAAGCACCCAGGACCATTTCTGAGCCTGAGTTCTGGGCCTGGCTGGCTTCCTTACCAACAGCTCAGCCCTGCAGACCTCTCTCCTCAATATTTCTCTCTCCCAGAATGAGACAGTAATGGGTGCCACCCCCTGTCCTGACCCTGTTGTGTTCAAGGGCAGAGCCATAGGCCTTCTGATCCACATGATCACACTTTCTAGTGGAGAGGCAGATTAGAGAAGGTGGACTGCGACAGGAAGTCTAACCCCATGACATACACTTAGAAAGTAGTAGATTGAGGATGTCACCCAGGCATGCTGGGAGAAGAGTTCTATCTCCCACGTCATGGGCCTCCTTGAGTCTCATAGATTTGATTTCACAACTTGCAGCCATTAGTCTTGTCCTAAAGGTAGCCTCCAGTTCAGCAGAAGCATGTGGAATCATGTGGTCAATAGCTCCTATGTGGTAAAGCTGTATAAGACACAAAGAGGCAGGCAATACAAAGACTTGAAATTCTTCTCCACTGTCCAGGTGCTCATGGTGTGCAGCACTGAGATTGTTTTGCAGGGGAAACTCCCGAGAGGTTCACCAGACTTGAGAAAATGCCATGCTAGGACACTGCACCAGGATCCACCACATGGTCTCTCTTAGCCTTTCATTGAAGCCACCTCCCCTCCCCAGCAGTCAAAGAACATTGAGCAAGAATGGGATCAAATCAAAGCACCTGGAGCCACTTTCCTGACACGTTCAAATCCCCCAGAGCCCTGTCCAAGTGTGAGTCCCCTTGACAGAAGGATGCAATGCTAGTAGTTTCTTAGGGAGCTAACCCAAGGAAGCACTTATGGCAGAGGAGAGCCAGAGAAGAGAAAAAGCCCATTCCTGGTACTTCCATGAGCCAGTCACCGTTGCAGGCAACTTCCAGCTACCCCACTGGGGACCTTTTCCACACATGCCTGACCATATCTCAAGACAAGGAAGTAGCACTATCCACCAACTGCCACTGGCATTGGCTGAGGGCTGCTCCAAGGATCCTTCAGTTCTTCCTGCCCTCTGCATGGGAACCCAGGCACTGAGGCCACAAGAATCCCTCAAGAGGAAGGTCTCAAGTGCTTGGAACAAGAGGCTGCCCATGGGAAAATGAGAGCCAATGGACACGGATTTGGCCCCGACAACATCTGCTGCGGTCCTTGCTGTAGACGTGGTGGGACTGCCACTGTGAGCTGCTAATGTGGGGAGGTCTAGGGAGGCCCCAGTCTTATCATAGCCCCACTGGTACCAGGTATGTGACCTCAGATGAGTTACTTCACTTCTCTCATCTTTAATTGAGTCATCTAGAAATGGAGTATAAAATCAAAGGCCAGATTGTGTCACATAAGCCACAAACCAACTAGGAATTCAGAAAAGAAAAGAGAATGATGATGATCTGGGGGGTTATTTTGGATAGATATAAAGTGGAAGTTGGAACTGATATTGAACTTTGAGATGCTGCAGAATCTTTTTAAAGTATAAAATTATCAAATAGACGTTATAGAAAATCTGCAGATATAGAGTAGAACATTATATGAGCTCCACGTCGACAGCTTCAGAAGAGGGGGTGCAGAGGAGTCTCACAGGAGGAGAGGGCCAGGTGGGTGAGGGTCTGTGAGGGAAAGGACTCAGGGTTTGCCAGAAACTGAAAGAACAACAGGAAGCAGAAGACGTGAAGGGCCCTTATTACATTCAGCTTTAGTCTCCCTGTTCTACAAAAGGAAGCAGGAAAACTGAGTAACTTGCCCAATGTCACACCTAAAGCCGCAAAGTCTCAGAGAGCTCCAAGCAGACCTTACGGCTGCCCTCTGTGAGCTGTTAGGAGGTCCAGGGTGCAGGTATGACTTATCTGTCTGAGGCGCTGGGGAGCGGCAGGTGCAGCACAAGAGAATGAGTGGGCACATCCAGCCCTCTGTCTCTGTTCCCCCACCCTGCGGAGCCCCCCTTGCCTGCTCTAGTTCTTTCTTGGAGCACAAAAGCTGCTCGAGTACATGGATGCAACTGAGCAGACAGAGTTATAAATAAAGTGACAGATACCATAGCAACAGGGGAAGAAAATGAAATACATCATCTTATTGTAAAGGGCAAACCTTGCGCTATATACAAAACAAGCAGCGTCTCCTTCCTGTTTCTGTTGCTTTCCCACACAAACAATTCAGTCTGCATGTGCAATGGACCTGCCTCTCAGCAGAGTCAATTCTGTTACAGGATTTATACATATTTCCGACATGTCGCTGTGTCCCTGTGTGTGTGCTCATGTTTTTAGTCTTACAAAGTGTACCTATACCTTGGGCTATGGAGATTTAATTTACATCTTGGATGTATATATTTTATATCAGCAGAATATTACAATGTATAAGCATAGGGTCTATGGCAGATCGTCCAAAGATGACAACAACAACATTTTGGATCTGTTGGCTTATCTACCATACATGTGGAAACTCTTCTTCTTGAGCTGGGGATTTATATCCCCTTCCTTGACTCTGGAAGTGCTTATTTCTATTTCACTCAATGAAGTGTGGTCAAATTGGTGCTCTGTGATTTGTATGGATCAATTGTCAAAGGTCTGGCAGCTTCTACTAGTTTCCCTTGGGACACTGGCTCCAGGGGACGCCAACTTTTGTGTAAAATGTGCAGTTACACTGAAATTGCCACTCTGGAAAGCACACATATTGCTGCTCTGGTCAAGTTCTCACCTGAGCCCAGCCTTCTAGGCATGCACACCAAGGTTCCAGACACGTGAAGGAAGTGTTTCTGGATACTCCAACCAGCACATCCACCCAAATGACCCCAGTTGATGTCACAGAGAAAAAGATCAGCCAAGTCCTGCATTAATTTGGAAGCTATTGGGTCTGTGAGATGAAATGAAATGGTTATGACTTAAAGTCACTAAGATTGAAAGAAGCTCCTTATAGGACCCAAGACACCTGGAAGAGGTATCCATTTAAATATCAAAAGCACTACCATTCCCTGAGTGTCCACATACCACAGTCTAGCTGAGAGATGACATTCATCATCTCATTTCACCCTCGTCAGTGCCATCAGGCAAGAACAGGAATGCTCACTCTTCAAATGTGTGTGGAGGCTACAAGATTCGCCCACAAGCACGAGCTGAGAATGGGATCCTAACCCCTCAGTTCAAGGCCCTGCTACCTCCCACAAAGCAGACTGCCTCACTGCTGAGATTTGATTTCTGAATCCTCTTAGCCTTTTCCCATGCACATGTACCCACACATTTTATTTATTCAGAGAAATGGGTTGCCATTATGCGTAGTCTTAAGTAACCTGCTAGTGTGAGTTAACATATTTCTAAGTCAACACAGAGATCTGTATTATCATTGTAAATGATCATGGTGCAGTGTGTCAGATGGATGGACTCTAAGGATGCCTGTTTAAGTTGTTTAAATTATATTCCTACTGTTAGAAATAATGCACTCTTGACTAGGGTGATTACTGATGCCATAAACAAGAGTGTCAAATTGTTAAGTCAACAACAGGAGTCACTGTGCACTTACTCCTCATGTAGGATCTCTGTCCTTAATGTGCTGTACATTGTGATTTAATGCTATAACTAGTACTCAAACAGTATTTTTCACTTTGTGTTTCTATGTGGGTGCAAACTGTTGAAATCTTTACTTAATATATACTAAACTGATCTTCTGTATATAAAGATAATTGAAAATGAATCTTGATGTGAATGGAAGGGGAGAGGGAGCGGGAGAGGGGAGGGTTGTGGGTGGGAGGGAAGTTATGGCGGGGGGGAAGCCATTGTAATCTGTCGCTCCCCGTCTTTACGGAGGAACGACACTAAACCCTGCCTAGGCTTCATATCCGAGTCACGGCACCATTATGTCGCTCCCCCTCTTCGTGGAGGAACAACACAGGACCCTGCGCTGTTCTTCTGTCTGCTCGGCCCTCCCCGGGTTTGCTGCTGGTTCTTCCCGGGTTGGCTACTATCCCTTCCACCTCCGTGGAAGGGCGGTTCCCCCTGGCCACATTCCCCACTTCCGCAGGGGAGCGGCACACCGCCGGCCGGCTCTCTTGGGGGCTGCACAGGTGTTCCCCTTGGATGTTCCTCTTAGATGTTCCTGGTGCATGCCGTCTCTCTCCTCCTTTATAGTCCTCCTCTGCCAATCCCAACTCGGCTGCCCACACGCCGAGCACGCTGCTCTCCTCCAATCAGGAGCAAGTCCTACAGTTTATTGGCTGAACTGGAGGCAGCTGGGTAGAAGCTGTTTTCTCCTCTCCCAGCGCCATATTGTGGGAGAGCAGATGCATAGAATAAGTCTTAATTCCAGTAACTTAGTCTAGTCCGAGTTGCTCCCCACAGATCCCCCTTTCTTTTTATTTTTTGGCGTTGATACGCGCCTGTCTTCGGTGTCCCGCGGCACACACTCTGCTCTACTTGCTAGAGTTGCCACAGGTTCTTACAAGTCCTATCAATCAGGCAAACCGAATCCGGGTCCTCTCTTCGCCATGTTGTGAGGAGGTTTTTAGGCACTGATGCGTGCCTGTGTTCGGTGCCCTGCAGCGCATGCTCTGCTCTGCCTGCAGGTGCTTACAAAACCTAGCAATCAAGCAAACCGAATCCAAGCCTTCTCAGCGCCATATTGTGGGGAGGCTTATTGGTGTTGATTCGTGCCTATCTTCGATGACCTGCAGCTCATACTCTGGTCGAGCCGCCTGTTGGTGCTTACCGCCCTAATCAGGCAGACCGAATCCAAGCTCTCTCATTGCCATGTTGTGGGGTGACTTATTGGTGTTGATAACGTGCCTGTCTTCGGTGACCTGCGGCGCATAAGCTGCTAGCCGCCCGCAGGTGCTCACCGCCTTCCTAATCAGGCAGACTGAATCCAAGCTCTCTCATTGCTGTGTTGTGGGGAGGCCTTTCTCTATTTCTCTATCTCCGGGCATTCCTATTTCTCCTATTTTACTTCTATCTACCAGCATTCCTATTTCTCTCATTTTACTTCTAAAACTTCTGTTTTTCTTATCCCCGCGGCTTCCCGGCGCCCGCCCCGAGGCTGCTTCACGGCTCTGCGCAGCTTGCCGGCGCCTCGCCCTGCCGGCGCCCGCCCCGAGGCTGCTTCTCGGCGCCTCGCTGCCCTGCGTTCCCTATCTATTCACGCCCCGTGCTCTTTCTGCACGCGGCGGCTTCCGCGAGTCACACAGCCCCAGCTCACGTCTCCACCACTAGTATTCAATCTAAGTTCCCTGGGCTAACCTGGCGAATTCAACCTAGCTCACGCGTCTGCGCCTTTTGGTCTGGCTTCCCGTCCTTTGCTCCTCAGGCTAATCTGACGGATTCCAACCTAGCTCAAACGTCTCCGCCTCTAGTTTTAGATTTTCGCCTTTTGCTCCCCGGGCTGACTTGACGAATCCCAAGCTGGCTTGCGTTTCCGCCTCGGCCTGCCCCCGCGGCTACATCCTCCCTAACATATTTTTCTCTACCCGGTATGTTTCCCTAAGTTTTCTTCCAACAATATTCCTCCCTCATTTCTCCTGGCTTCTCCCCACAGTCCGTATCCAAATCTGTTTGTTCTAGCTTTCACTTTCGCTTTCGACCTTAGAGATTTCTCCCAGCTTCCCCCCGTAGTCCGTATCCGAGTCTATGCCTAGGCTTTCAATAGCTTCTTCCGGCACCTTTTTCGTCCGGCTTTTCCCTAGGCTGTTTGCTAGTCTCTCTCTCCGGTATTTTCCCAGTTCTTCCCGTTTCTTCCCTCCTAAGTTTCCTATCCGAGTCACGGCACCATTGTGTCGCTCCCCCTCTTCATGGAGGAACGACACTAAACCCTGCCTAGGCTTCATATCCGAGTCACGGCACCATTATGTCGCTCCCCCTCTTCGTGGAGGAACAACACAGGACCCTGCACTGTTCTTCTGTCTGCTCGGCCCTCCCCGGGTTTGCTGCTGGTTCTTCCCGGGTTGGCTACTGTCCCTTCCACCTCCGTGGAAGGGCGGTTCCCCCTGGCCACATTCCCCACTTCCGCAGGGGAGCGGCACACCGCCGGCCGGCTCTCTTGGGGGCTGCACAGGTGTTCCCCTTAGATGTTCCTCTTAGATGTTCCTGGTGCATGCCGTCTCTCTCCTCCTTTATAGTCCTCCTCTGCCAATCCCAACTCGGCTGCCCACACGCCGAGCACGCTGCTCTCCTCCAATCAGGAGCAAGTCCTACAGTTTATTGGCTGAACTGGAGGCAGCTGTGTAGAAGCTGTTTTCTTCTCTCCCAGCGCCATATTGTGGGAGAGCAGATGCATAGAATAAGTCTTAATTCCAGTAACTTAGTCTAGTCCGAGTTGCTCCCCACAGTAATCCATAAGCTGTACTTTGGAAATTTATATTCATTAAACAAAAGTTAAAAACAAATAATGCACTCTTAGAGAGTTACTATGCACACATATTTTTGTGCCATGGTAGAACAAATTCCTACAAATGAATTAAGCTCTGTAAATCTCAACCACCAAGTTTATAGACTCCTTTCTGCTCACGCCCTTGACAGCATGAGGTTCCTTCACTGTTTTTAGTTTCTATCATGCAGCCTTGTCAATGTTGATTGAAAAGTCCTATGGGAGTTGCTTTGAGGATTAGCGTGTACACCTCATCCTACCCTCTACCAAGTGTTAAAACCCATTTCAAGATTACTTCCAGAGTAGTGAGATTGAAGGTATAAACTCTGCCCTACAGTGCAAGGATTGAATCCCAAATCTGCCATCTGCTATTCTTGAAGCCTGAACAGGTTGTTTAACCTTTCAGAAATATTTATTTATCAATAAAATGTGGATAAAATTAGGGACTCCTAGGGTCATTGTTTAGCAATTAAGACATTGGGAAAGGCACTCATGTCCCACAGTAGAGTACCTGGGTTCGACACCTAGCTCAATTCCTAATGTCATCTTTCTACTAATGCAGACCTTGGAGGCAGCAATGATGGCTCAAGTTGTTGAGTTCCCGTTTCTCATATAAGAGACTTAGATTGAGTTCCCTGCTCCTATGTTCAGGCCTGGCCCAGCTCCGGCTATTGTGAGTATTTGCGGAAAGAATCAACAGACTGGAATTCTATTTCTCTCTACCTCTGGCCTCTTTGTCTCCCTGGTTTTCAAATAAATAAGCAAAAATTAACAAAAAATAATACTTCCTCATAGGATTCATGTCGGATGGTACAAATAAAGCTTGTAGCCTTGTGCCTGATACACAGCTAAATTATGGCCAAATATTGTTTATATATGGAGAAAGCCCTTCAACATATCAGATGAGATTTTCTGAAGTTTAAAGAAGAGCAGTGTCTGGCTGTGAAAACAGGTGACTCAAGCAGCAGTTGTTTCACCCCCTGAAGTTCATTTTCCTTGCATTCCCTCCACAGTAACTAATACATTCCCTGATACCCACTGCACTGTCCCTTGGGTCTAAGGCAGTATGATTCATAACATCATGCCAATTTACAGCAGTTTGCAAACTGAGGAATTAAAGAAAGAGAGAAGGCAGGGCTGGAGAATGAACATCCGTTGAGGGAACACACCTGGGCTTCCTCGTGCCTCTCCCTTGGCACAGAGCTTGCTCATCCCAAACTACAGGGGCAGCACTTGTCCCAGCAACTCTCCTGTCGGGGAGCAGCATGTGCAGGGCCTTAATAGTTCTTCCTCCACTGAGCTGATGAAAGTGGAGATTTAAGCTGAGAAGGAAAATCTTTCACCCCAACACTCCGGGGATTCAGGTTCCAATGGGATCCAGCCATCCCTTTTTGGAGGAGGAGACCTGAGAAGCATCATCCCCACCTTCATGGCTGCCTCCCAACTCCTTTTCCCTTCTTCCTCCAGGAACTGCTGGCAGAAAAGCCCAAAATGAGGTTCCTTGAACTCCAGGTTAAAAAACTTAGTCCCTGTGATTCAGTCCAGATCTCCAAATATGCTCAGCTTTTGTCCACTGAAAACCCCCAGAGGTTCTGCAGCAAGATTAACTGGTCACTCACAGATCCCTCAAGGAATAGAATTTGGCATAAGAACCCCAGTCTTCAGCCTCCTGGGCAGGCTCTGAACAGCCTTTCACTGGCATGGGCACAGACAGAGCCTTGAAGAGCTCCATATTAAAACCAAGGAGAGAAAACCAACTCTTTTCAAAAATATGTCTCTTTTTTTGACAGGCAGAGTTAGACAGTGAGAGAGAGACACACACAGAGAGATTATATTAACGGAAGGAAAAGTCTTCCTTCCTTTGGTTCACCTCCCCAGAATGGCTGCCACAGCTGGTGTGCTGTGCCAGTCTGAAGCCAGGAGCCAGGTGCTTCCTCCTGGTCTCCCATGCTGGTGCAGGGCCCAAGCACTTGGGCCATCCTCCATTGCCTTCAGAGAGCTGGACTGGAAGAGGGGCAACTAGGACAGAATCCTGCACCCCAACCAGGAATAGAACCCAGGGTGCCGGTGCCACAGGTGGTGGATTAGCCCTGGGTGCTGGAGCCGCAGGTGGAAGATTAGCCTAGCTGGCCAAAAATATGTCTTGTCATTTAAAGAGCCTAAAGCATGCAATAACAATATCACATTGCCAATCTTTCCTCAACTACTCCTTCCCTGCCTCACAATCAGTTTAGATGACCTTAACCTATCAACCAGCTATCTTTGGAAAAATGATGTTCACAAGGACTGGTTCCTAATGCAGACTGTGCACTCACTGTCATCAAAGACTTGAGCCAAATACAGAAGGCAAAGAAACACTTGGTTTCTGGATGCCAGCTAGTTGAAGCCAGTTGTCTGGATTCCTCAGCTCTTATTGAAGAACTCTCACGTGGGGAGGTTAATTTTGATGCTGTGCACACCAGCTCTTCTCTTAGAAGATGGCAGGTGAGGCATTTCCTTTTGCTTGTGAAGTTGAGTGACTGCAGTGGTGACCCTGGGTTATAGTCTTCCTTTTGAAGGCCACCTTCTGAGACCCTCCTCTTCCCCACACTGCTTTCAGAGGCTTATAATGGCCACGCCGCCCTGTCAGTTCTGGGGTGACCCCTGGCTCCTGGCACAATGAATGGGAGGTCTGTCCAGCATCACAGACCTGTGCCTCGGCAGCTGCTGCTCCAGCCTCGAGCTGTGAGCTTGCTTTGGTCCAGGATGCAGCTGGAGAAGCTTCCTCAGCAGATCCCTGAGCTGCAGATAGCGGTAAGGACCCTCAGGCCCCAGGAGTTCGCTTGCCTCTGCAGTGGTCTCATCCTCCGGGTGATGCTGTTGCCCAACTTTGCTAGGGTCTGGGTTTAGGGCATTGCTGTGACTTCAGGGACAGCTCAGTGTGCCGTCCACCATGTGTTTCCCTGTGGTCACAGTTTGTGCCTCTGATGTTCTGCTTCCTACTCGTTTCTAAGCGGATCTCAAAATCAGCTGGCTGGATATCTAACTCTTCACTTGCTGCTTAGTGTTTTCCTTCTCTTTTATGCTTCCTTGGAGAAGTGTTTTCTTTTCATTTTGTGTGTGTGTGTGTGTGTGTGTGTCACTGATGAGGGAATTTGGCTTTCAAACACTGTCTAGATTTTATCTTGAAAGCAAAGCACAGCAAAACAGATGAAATCAAGAAGAGCTGAGCCTCCCAGGATCCTGCATTGTTTAAACCTTGGTGGTGTGTGTCCCTCTGAGGTGGACATTTTCCCCAGGAATGGTTCTTCCATTAGGACAACATCTAGGTCAAGCGCTGACATGATCTTTGGTTGTTTTACAGTTCTCCTGCAAGAACCATACCTTCCCTGCATCTTCATCCCACAAGTCATTTTGCTGTGCACCATAAGAGCACATTTTTCCATGCAGTCTCCCCTTGAGCTTAGTCAATACTGCCAAGGTCCTCAGTTTACCCCCTCTTGAGTCTGTGTGGTCACTTTGCATGGCCATTCTGGGGTCCAAGAAGGGGTTGTCGAGTTGCTCCAATTATGGTCTCTAGCTGCAGCTTTGAGGATAAACTGACAATGTTTCCTTGACTTGGAGGCTTTTTCAGCAAGCCACTCACCTCTGCTCTCTGTTCTTGACTCTTTCTCTCTGTATTAGATTTATTAGGCCCTTACTGCTTCCTATGACAGAGCAACACCTGAACCTCTACTCTCCCATTGGTTCCACCTTTACAGATACTGGGAACAGGTGTATCTCTGTCCCCTTCACACACCTGTCCAGACTGTCTCTGGAACTTACCTCCTTGACTGTCTACACTGGATCCAGTTCTCAACCCTTGCTTTGCTTTGCTGTAACACCTACTTTCTCCCTGTTTATTACCCTGACCTCCCTTACTGCTCTTTCCTGCTTTGATAATAAATTTTTATTAATAAATGTTTATTATCAATTCACTTCTTCTGTTCCATACTAGAACTTTTAAATAGCTTTCTTATCCATCATATTTGTAGAACTGTTGTCACATTGCTTTCTGACCCTACCTGAGAAGTTGACATTAACCTTGTGCCAAAGGGATCTTACTCCTTTTTAACACTCACTAGTTAGTGGGAGGAGCAACAATATGGTCTTGGAAATCCAATTCTTGGCCAGGCTCACCTATAAGGAGTCATCAGAAAGTTCATGGAAAATGAGTGTTATGAAAAAACTGCATGGATTTCCAAACATTTTACAGGAAAACAAATTCATGCTTTTAAATTTAAAAATGTATTATCAATAATTGCACATATTTATGGGCTGTAGTTCACCATTTCAATACATGTGTACAACCAATGCTGATCAAAACAGGGTAATCAACATTTTCCCTTCTTTGACATTACTCTATAATTTGAGGTTTGAGGCTCCCTTCTTTGTTCATAAAATACACACTAGGTTATTATTATGTAACACTAGGAATATAGTCACTCATTTTTTAAACAGTTGTTTTTATTTCATTGAAAGGTAGAGAGAAGGAGACATGCATGCACCCCCCCACACACACACACAGAGTAAGTGGGTGCATGCAAGAGAGAGAGAGATATCTTCCATTTGCTAGTTCACTCTCAAAATGGCTACAACAGCCAGGAACTATATTCAGGTCTCTCACATGGGGAGCAGGGACCCAAGTACTTGACCCATCAGGTGCTGCTTTCTCAGGCCCATTAGCAGGAATCTGGAGTAGCTGATATTTGACTTGAACAGCATTCTGATGTAGGATGCTGGCGTTGTAGGCAAGTCAACCTTCTATTCCACAACACCAGCCCCAGGAACTTACTCCTTCTATCTAACTCTGATTTGGTGACTGTTATTCAAACTTCCTCTCTCTCTGCCTCCTCAACACACACTTCCCAGCCTCTAGCAGTCACTATGTTGTATTCAGATTGACCTTTGTAACCTCCAGGTATGAATGGGAACGTTATGCATTTGTGTTCCTATGTCTGGTTTAGTTCACATAACAAGAGCAGATAAAATTATTTAGTAAATTCATTTTTTATTTGAAAAGCATACAGAAGGAGGTGGGGGAGGTGGGGCTTTGCATTGCTTTACCACCCAAATACTCACATGGTTGGGCCTGGACCAGCTCACAGCTAGGAGCCCAGGACCCAATATAGGTCCCCTCTTTGGGTGGCAGGGACCCAGCCACTTAAGCCATCTCCTGTTGTCTACCAGAGGTGCACCAGCAGAAAGCTGGATTGGAAGCTGAGCTTAAAATTGAACCCAGGCATTCTGATACAGGATGCTGTTGTCCCAAGCAGCATCCTACTCATGTATCAAACACTAATTCTATTTTTCCATGTATCTTTTGAGATATCCTGGTTTCAGTATAAAGGAGCAACTGATGCTAAGGACGTGGGACAGCCAAACGACTCATCTTCAGCATTTCCATTTTAAGGTCTAACTCTCATACATCAGTGCCTCTGTCGTCCACATATAATTTAGCAACTTTTCCAATTTTAACTCCTGGCTTACAGTGATTGCTGAGAAACAGTAGAAGAAAAAAAATTCCTCCTACTGCTGACGAAAAAGCCCAGAAACTGCAGCTCTGCTTATCTTGGTATAGGCCTTCACTGGTCCTAAAAGACTCCCTTCATCCCATGAGCTGGTGCCTCCTCAGTGGTACTTGCTCAAGGCAGAACCAGCTAGCAAAACTCCAAAGGATTCAATCCCAGACTGAGTTGATGCTATTTACAGTCATTTGTGCGGCTAAAGTAGAAAGTACTGCAAACCACAGGTGAAGATCCTGTAAGGCCTAAGATTTTCAAAGAACTGAAGCCTCCCATCTCAGTCATGCTGGGAACAGTGTCACTATGCCCAATTTGAAAATGCCAATAAGCATCTCGTAAGGTTCTAGGGAGCCCTTTAATAGGTGGGATATTAAGGAGATAATAAATAACACCTGGGTGTCCTCAGCATTTGAAAAAATAGAGAAATGACACACAGAGAAATGGAAATGAAAATACCAGCCCTGGGGCCAGCGCTGTGGCATAGGAGCTAAGCCTTTGCCTGTGGCACCGGCATCCCATATGGGCACTGGTACTATTCCTAGTTGCTCCTCTTCTGATCCAGCTCGCAACTTATGGCTCGGGAAAGCAATAGAAAATGGCCCCAGTGCTTGGGCCCCTGCATCCATGTGGGAGACCCCAAAGAAGCTCCAGACTCCTTGCTTCAGATAGGCTCAGCTCCGGCCACTGCAGCCATTTGGGGAATGAGCCAGCAGATGGATAACCTTTCTCTTCTTTTCTCCCCCTCTCTGTCTGTAACCTTACCACTCAAATAAATAAATAAATAAAATCTTTTAAAAGTATCAGCTCTTGGCATTGTGGCATAGTGGATAATGCTGCTACCTATTATATTGGCATCCCATATGTGCACTGGCTTATGTCCCAGCTGCTCCACTTCTATTGAAACTCCCTACAAATGGCCTGGGAAAAGCAGCAGAGGATGGGCCAAGTGCTTGGGCCTCTGCCACCCATACAGGAAACCTGGAAGAAGCTCCTGGCCTCAGCCTGGCCCATTGCTGGCCATAGTAGCCATCTGAGAAATTAACAACTAGTATATAGAATCAATCTCTCTCTCTCTCTCTCTCTCTCTCTCTCTCTCTCTCTCATTTCTCTCTGTAACTCTTTCAAATAAATAAACAAATCTTTAAAAAAAACAGCAACAACAGCCCCATGACTGAACTACCTGGGGTGATGCTGTGGCGTACTTTCTGTCTCATCTACCCAGCCAAACAACTCTGTCAGCCCAAGCTCCAGGTCTCCCCATTACACGGCCAATGAGTTTTCTCTCCTCAGAGCTTATCCCATGGACAAGTGAGAAATCTATATGTCCTGAGGCTGTTGAGAGGCTCACTGTCTTCTCCCCATTTCACCATCAAACTCCCGACTCCTCCTCCAGAGTTCCCTTGAGGAGGAGCTTGGAATTGGAGGTTAATCAGAGAAAGGCCACAAGTAGAAATTTCTAGAATCAGAGTCTGTGCTCTTCCAACACCATCCGAGGGAACTGCTGGTCTGTCTTCAGAGCTCTGTGCCTACAAAGAACTCCATCTCTGTGTTCAGAGCAGAGTTGAGCCACAATGGACTGTTCCCAAAACCTCCAACAAGGAATATGTTTAACAATAAGAAAATGAATCAAAAAATCGAGGAGTATATAAAAATTTTCTGGAGCACAGTCTTTACTTCTGCTCATTCCATAGCTGTATTCTTCCAGGAAGGTGCCTGAACTCTGACTACAAAGAACTGGCACAGCTGCCTGGGAGAATCCAGAAGATGGTAAAATCTGGGGCTGGAAAGAGCCTCAAACCAGGACGGGCAAGAAACCTCCCAGGCTCAGCATCCGGCAGGATTCCAGTGAGGTCTCATCAGGATGAGAACTGAAGTAGGACAGAGTGGGAGAGGGTTTAGGATGGCCACATCACAGGGTCTATTTTTTATTGAACACCGTGGACATAAAAGTGAGGTCACTGACATCTGATGGATGAGGAGATGGAGGTCTATAAAGGTGAAGGAAGTTAGGCAAGGTCACTGTGGCTGTACTAGGATTGGAACCCCTGTCTCCAGACTCCCAAGCCCTTGGCCATTGCTTACAGGAGGAAAAAACTTGACAAAGTTGGCAAAGTCCAATGTGACTCCTCTGTATCTCCCCATCACATGGAGACATGCTGGGGCCTCCTGGATCTCCTGTGATTCTCTGTAACTGGCACTTAAAGCATCTTCCACTCAGCCTTAGGGGGCACACACATTCTTCAAGAGCACTCCCAGGTGCACACAAACACTCCCCCGTGTTTGGAGTAGGTAAGAATCTTTCTGGCTTAAGCTAAAAAGGAATAAACAAATATATGACATACAGCCTCAGTGGTAATGGAAAAACAATTTCTGAGTTGTATTGAAGAAGAACAAAATCTTAGAACAGAAAGCAAAACCACTTGAAGAAAATGTCATAAAAACAGCATCCACCCACAGCTTGCTGCTTCCACCCTCGTTCCTTGTCAGCTCCGGCCAGCTGGTATCTCTTTCAGCTCCACCTGCCGCAGTTCCAAGACTGTTTGCAATTCTTTGTCAAATCCACTACTCAGTCCTGAAGCCCTGGACCTGGAAGGCTGCACATTCTTGGCATTGCCTTTCCCCTGATGCTCATGTGACTGGCTCCCCTTTTCATTCACATCTCGAGTTTAAATATCATTTCCTCTGAGCAGGCACAACTGCTTATCCAGAAATATCCTATGACATGGAATTCTATAGATGTGTGTAAGTGTGTGCCTCTGTGTGTGTGTGTGTGTGTGAGAGAGAGAGAGAGAGAGAGAGAGGAGGAGGAAGTATATTGAAGAAGTGATGATTGCCAGGAGACAGTGCAATCCCTTGGTGTCAGCTAATTCTCCATATTGACACTGTCACAGAAATGGCGTGCAGGGAATGGTCACAAATCATTTTCAAGGCCAGTCCACGATTCACAATGCATTGACATGGACTCAGACTTAGATGAACACTTGTGCTTCTGAGTATTAATAGATCCATTACAACCTAGAGAGACTGCACACAGTGTGTCTCAAATAGCATCCAGTAGGGGCTGAGCAGACATACTTGCCTGACCAATATTTGGAGAAGAGATCACATTTCTGAGGCTGCAGTAAGCTTTAAAGAACAATATAGCCCTGTGAACATGGATTCACTGTAGTACGGTTGTATTTAATAAGGGGAAGAGAGTAACTCAGTGTGCTAAATGAACCTAGTCATAAAAAAATCAATGACACAAAATAATTTAACAGCAACTCATATGCAAAGTAATTGAAAAACTTCAAAATCATATATATTGGAAACATATTTTTCAAAAATGTTATTAATATACATTTTAACCAGCTTCAGGATTTTTACCTACTATTCCGCTTTTAGAATAGTCTCCCAGATAAATAATAAGAAATTTTGACAGATATATGTGTATATAAAAGTATTGAATTGGTACAGCATTGAAGTATGAAATATAGAAACGTAATACTCATTGGAACATTATATATTCACTAAATATCATATTTACAAAGAACATTTAATGAGATAGAATGATATTTTCCCTTCATAATACTCTCAACACAAGTTGTGTATTTCATGACATTTAGGCCCCATAGATGAACTGTGGCAAAAACTGGGGGTCAATCACATCAAGCAGCAAATTATTTTCTCTGCCTGCATTTGAGGTCATCCCCCTGGACACCTCTACTGTCCCTAGAGGAGGTTAGGACAGTGTATAAGGAGTCTTGGATCCAGCCTTATCCACATAGGCAGGTTGCCCCTGTCTCATCTAGATGTTGGCCCAACTATGCCATTTTCATAGTCAATGAATATTCTCACAGGAAAGATGCTCTTACAAATAATTTCCTTTAATATTCATTCCTCAAATTCCCACAATGTAAAAAAATTACCTAAAAGGCTATTAGTGATTTGGACACTGTTATTTTCTGCTTGAAGGCTGTATCAATAATGTGGTGTTCCTTGACTCTCCCTGCTTTCATTGTCCACATCTCTGCAAACTGGGACCCCCACTTTTTCTTATTGGTCTTTCTTATGGCCAACTGGAGGTCTGCTTATGGGAAAGGAATTTAATCTGAGGAGCCCCAATTGCATCCTCTGCTTCCATTCCCAACCACAAAAGATACATGGAGTTCAAGAAGGCACAGAGCCTGTTATGACAAAACACCTAACGGTTCCCCAGAACTGTAAATCACAAGATGTAGTCAGCCCTGGGACCATGTGTACAGCCACAGGAATCAAGACATTTTCAAGATGGAAGAGGAAACTTCAGGATCATGTCCTTTGGGGTTGGTTACGGAACTACTGAGAAATGTTAAGAGCAAGGATAGGGCTTGTTTAAATCCAAGTTGTGCTGCCCATTAAGTAGCGTGTACTACCTCTAGTAGTGTAGAAGTGTAAACTTAGACAAGAACTTTTCTGTTCTGCTTCTCGGATTGTTTGAAAGTGTCATGTGAATAATAAGAGTGCTACATTCTAAAGACATTGGCAGGATTGAATGGGGCATGCATGTAATGTTTAGTGTACTGCCATGCTAGTCGGTCTATAATAAGTACAAATCATTTCATTATTATAGGGAAAATCTCAGGGCCTTTACAGTCACATTCTTGTTCTATTTAGTAGGTGTGTTTCTGTGTGCACAGTGTACTGAATCTCCCAAACCTTGTTTTCCTCACCTGTGAAATGGTAATAAATCTATGTCTCTTTTTTTGTGGTTACTCTATGGATTAACCGGAGATGAACACAATCGTATAATGTGGCGGTAACTCAGTGTCTATTAAATTCCTTTCTGCATTGCTCTGATGAGAACTCATACACTCTGCATGTACTGTGCTGTCTTACTTGGTGTGAATGCTTGTTCAGGGTGCCTTGAATTAAAGTATACCCCCTTTCATTGACCCAGACACAATCCTTAAGGTTATTTTCCATGCCCACCTTGAAATTTTGGGGAAAATTTCAAAACAGAATATAATGAGAGTTTTTGGGGATACTTGTTTTAGGTTAGAAAACAAAGATATTTTAGAGAGGGGGCAGTCATTTACTAGAAATTCATTCAGGACAAGTCTTAGGTAAAGCTATAGAGAGATATAGTATGTGCTATTCACTCTAGTTTTTTGTTTGTTTGTTTGTTTTCACTTTCTGAAATTCCCGACTCCTGTTTCCCCAAGAGACACAGGTATTCCTGCATAGGAGAACCATATGTATGAGATCTTGTTACATTGTTTCATGCACAAGTTACACAAGACTCAGAAGAAAGTATAGGAAACACACACATACAAGATATTTTATTACATCACTCTAGGCCTGTTATACAAGGCTTGACTCAGATGAAAAGACTTACACAACAAGGGTAGGACTGACTAGACAGAGAAGAATTAGCATACTTGCTCAATAAAGTTCTTTTACCAAAATTAAATTGACTACCAATTTCATGCTAAGTCGTGACTAGCATGCAACCTCCGCCTTCTGTAGATTCTGGTGGTTAGGAACAGCCGCAGAATAGGGGCAGGTAGGAGGGTCTCAGCAAAAGCAGAGTCTTGGCAGGAAAGGTGCCAGAGGGCCTTTTTCAGCACCATGGAGAGCCTCGAGGTATACCACAAGATTCTATTTTATTGTGAAACGTGGTTAGATGTTCCTGGGAAGACAGTTACAGGTTTAAAAAGGTTTAAAAGCTTGGGTCTTCTAGGACTGTGAGTTTTCTTTCTTTTTAGGATGTATGCTGCATCTGTTAATAGAGTCTTGCAAGATTTTACATTTAATTCATTCTCTTTGCCAGATTGGGTCTAAGCTGAGAATAATTGCCCCCCTCAACAATCTGGGAATGTGTCTGGTGTGGAGAGTGGAGAGGACGGATATGCTCAGCAAACTCCTAGGGGTGTGAAGCTGCTTTTACCAAGTTGGAATGGATGGGATTCCCTTATGCTTGCAACAATTCCTAAAATTAAGGCCAAAGGCAGATAACGCATTAGTTCATACCACATTGGCCTCTTCATCTAGTTCAAGATCCCATCCTTGTTTATTTTCTTTCCTCTCTGTTCTTCAATCTCGTCATACGCTTCCCACTGTTAAAGTCGCTCATCTTAATGTGTGATTCACAAGGTCCATGCAAAATGGAATTAAAAATAAGTTCCTTTTCTTAGATAAAGTTTTGAAATACATGCATACTTTTTCCTAAAATATATTTTTCATGAACTTCATGAAGACCTCCACCATGCATGAATTTCAAAATCATTTTGCACCATAAATACATTTACTTTTAAATTCCCTTTCCACAAATATTTTTGAAATACCCCTTCAGGTTCCTTAATTATCTTTGTATCCTAGTGAAAATATGTATCATTTTCAGTGTACATATTTTAAATACATAAGCGGTATTATACAGTAAATCCTGCTTCCCTTTTATTTCTTCATACCTTCCATGTTATTATAAGCCCATCAAGCTCATTGCTTCTTACTATCATACACAGTTTTGAGGTATGTGTCCATTATATTCAATTATTCTGTTTTACTAGTAAAAGAGACTAAGTTTGGATTCAACTTCCCATTAGCACAACATTGCCAAAATACTGATGTGACAGATGTATGTTGAATTTTGATAAATATATCTGGATTGTTAAATCATGATTAAGTTAAAAACTAAAACTATTTATATGTATCAGCAACAACTATACCCAAAATGTAATATATTCAGGAGATACAGATGACATATAGATTAAGAGTCCACCAGGAAATTTTCAGCTTTTATTGGGGGGACATCAGTTCTACCAGGGTCAGGGCCTTCATTTTCATTGACATATCCTTCTGCAGCCCCTTGGCTGTTACCACTGCAGTATTCAACTCAATACATCCCTCCTTCTAGGATCATCAACTTTCTGCTCATCACCTGTGTTATATCCCTTTCCCTCAGAGCTTCAATCACTAGTTAAAACTTAAAAAATTAGATTCTTAGTCCTTCATCTCACAAACATTTATTCAATGCCAGATGTTATACACAGTGCTAAAGGTATAAGATGATCCAGGAGTGATCCCAGTCCTGTAGGATTTGACAACCATGTAAACAAAAATGTGTAAGAATAGAGATGTGCACATGCAGAACAGGGCATAAAGAAGCTGAGGAAGAGGTCTCAGGAAAAGCATCACTTAGGAAGTGAGACAGAAGCATCTTTCTCTACCTAGAAGATTCCAAAGTCTCTGGGGGAAGCACCCATGTTTGTTGTGTTTGCTGCTGTGCCTCTCATGCCTGGTGCAAGCTCTGGCATTCAGCAGATGGTCAGAAAGTATTTGTATAATGAAGAGATGAATACTTGAAGAAAATCTTTGGTCAGGACACAGAAAGAAGGATAGGCAAAGCCCAATTCAAGCAGAAAAATCCATATCCTAATAACCCACAAGGAAACCCTAGATTGTATGGGAATGGTTGAGGAATTCAAAATCTAAAAATGAGCTATGAAGCAGGTGGAAACTATTTTTGTGCTTTGTTGGTGTGGTTAGATTCCATCCTGACAACAACAGCATCTACAGAAGGATTTGAATGAAGAAAGAGGAATGATGGAATCTGCATCCTAAAAGGAGATACAGAGGCACGAAAATGTTTCTTAGAGAGGAAGTCAGACACACTGAAGACAAGAAAACATTTTGTGAGGGTGTTGTAATAGGGGTTTGGTTATAAGATAATGAGAGTCTCTGCTGAGTCGACAGCAATGGGATTTGGGGAATAATTAAGGTTGAGTAGGGACTGGGCATTTGGTATAGTGGTTAAGACCCTGCTTGGGATGCCCACATTCCATATCAGAGTGCCTGGCTCTGCTTGCAATTCCAATTTCCTGGTAATTTATAACCTGGGATATAGTAAGCGATGGCTCAGGTGAATGAGTCCCTGTTGCCTCATGGGACACCCAACTTAAGTTGCGGGCTTCTGGAGTCAGCCTAAATCAGTCCTGGCTGTTGCGCACATTTAGGGAGTGAACCAAAAATAGATCTCTCTCTCCCCTGCCCCACCTCTCTCATTTTCAAATATAAGGATTGAGTAGACTTTGGCCTCACTTCATACTGAGAGATCAGGAGGAGACTTTCAGCATTTAACACATATTTGATGAGGATCTGCTCCAGTTATGAGGACAGAATTATGGGGCAGACAGACAAGAATCATCCTCTCACGGCAATGAGAAATGAGTACAGACGTCAGTCATAAGTAGTAGATGTCTTCTTAGTTCTATGCAGAGGAAACACAGAGGATATGAAAGCAGTTCACAGACGTACCCAAACCACCCTCTATGTGGATACTTTCTAAATAAGGCATAGTTCACCAAGAAGCCTGAATTATGGGAGAAATTATCCAGGAGAAGTATTGACAGAAAGGAAGAAGTCACCATGGAGACAGCTGTAGAGCTGAGGAAGAGTATGGAGTCTTTGAGAAACAGAGTTTGCTGTGCTGTGAGCACCAATATGGGAGGGGCGGAGAAAGGCTGAGGCTTCACAGGTACATGGGACTGTTCCTTTTTTCTTATTTTGAACTTTTATTTAATAAGTATAAATTTCCAAAGTACAGCTGTTGGATTATAGTGACTTTTTCTCCCCCATAACTTCCCTCCCACCCACAACCCTCCCATCTCCTGCTCCATCTCCCATTCACATCAATGTTGCTCCCCGTCTTCGTGGAGGAACGACACAGGACCCTGCGCTGTTCTTTCGTCTGCTCGGCCCTCCCCGGGTTTGCTGCTGGTTCTTCCCGGGTTGGCTACTGTCCCTTCTACCTCCGTGGAAGGGCGGTTCCCCCTGGCCACATTCCCCACTTCCGCAGGGGAGCGGCACACTGCCGGCTGGCTCTCTGGGGGCTGCACAGGTGTTCCCCTTAGATGTTCCTCTTAGATGTTCCTGGTGCATGCCGTCTCTCTCCTCCTTTATAGTCCTCCTCTGCCAATCCCAACTCGGCTGCCCACACGCCAAGTACGCTGCTCTCCTCCAATCAGGAGCAAGTCCTACAGTTTATTGGCTGAACTGGAGGCAGCTGGGTAGAAGCTGTTTTCTCCTCTCCCAGCGCCATATTGTGGGAGAGCAGATGCATAGAATAAGTCTTAATTCCAGTAACTTAGTCTAGTCCGGATTGCTCCCCACAGATCCCCCTTTCTTTTTATTTTTTGGCATTGATACGTGCCTGTCTTCGGTGCCCCGCAGCACACACTCTGCTCTGCTTGCTAGAGTTGCCACAGGTTCTTACAAGTCCTATCAATCAGGCAAACCGAATACAGGTCCTCTCTTTGCCATGTTGTGAGGAGGTTTTTAGGCGCTGATGCGTGCCTGTGTTCGGTGCCCTGCAGCGCATGCTCTGCTCTGCCTGCAGGTGCTTACAAGCCCTATCAGGCAAACCGAATCCAAGCCTTCTCATTGCCATATTGTGGGGAGGGTTATTGGTGTTGATTCGTGCCTATCTTCGGTGACCTGCAGCTCATACTCTGGTCGAGCTGCCTGCTGGTGCTTATCGCCCTAATCAGGCAGACCGAATCCAAGCTCTCTCATTGCTGTGTTGTGGGGAGGCCTTTCTCTATTTCTCTATCTCCGGGCATTCCTATTTCTCCCATTTTACTTCTATCTTCCAGCATTCCTATTTCTCTCATTTTACTTCTAAAACTTCTGTTTCTCTTATCCCCGCGGTTTCCCGGCGCCCGCCTGAGGCTGCTTCTCGGCACCTCGCCCCGCGGCAGCTTCACGGCTCTGCGCGGCTTCCCGGCGCCTCGCCCCGCCGGCAGGTTCCCGGCTCTGCGCACACACTCCGCGGTCTCCACGCACTTCGCACCCACACCACGGCCTCGCGCCAGCCCCGCATTCCTTATCTATTCACGCCCCGTGCTCTCTCTGCACGCGGCGGCTTCCGCGAGTCACACAGCATAGCTTACGTCTCCGCCACTAGTATTCAATCCAAGTTCCCCGGACTAACCTGGCGAATTCCAACCTGGCGGCCCACGTCTCTGGTTCCAGATCTTCGCCTCTTGCTCCCCGGGGTGACTTGAAGAATTCCAAGGTGGCTTACGTTTCCGCCTCGGCCTGCACTCGTGGCTTCATCCTCCCTAACATTTTTCTCTACCCGGTATGTTTCCCTAAGTTTTCTTCCAACAATATTCCTCCCTCATTTCTCCTGGCCTCTCCCCACAGTCCGTATCCAAGTCTAAGTTTCTTATAGGTTTCACTTTCACTTTCAACCTGTAGTCCGTATCTGAGTCTAAGTTTCTTCTTGCTTTCACTTTAATTCCTAACTTCTTTCCCACAGTCCGTATCCGAGTCTATGCCTAGGCTTTCAATAGCTTCTTCCAGCACCTATCTCGTCCGGCTTTCCCTAGGCTGTTTGCTAGTCTCTCTCTCCGATATTTTTCCACTTCTTCCCGTTTCTTCCTTCCTAGGTTTCCTATCCGAGTCACGGCACCATTATGTTGCTCCCCGTCTTCGTGGAGGAACGACACAGGACCCTGCGCTGTTCTTTCGTCTGCTCGGCCCTCCCCGGGTTTGCTGCTGGTTCTTCCCGGGTTGGCTACTGTCCCTTCTACCTCCGTGGAAGGGCGGTTCCCCCTGGCCACATTCCCCACTTCCGCAGGGGAGCGGCACACTGCCGGCCGGCTCTCTGGGGGCTGCACAGGTGTTCCCCTTAGATGTTCCTCTTAGATGTTCCTGGTGCATGCCGTCTCTCTCCTCCTTTATAGTCCTCCTCTGCCAATCCCAACTCGGCTGCCCACACGCCAAGTACGCTGCTCTCCTCCAATCAGGAGCAAGTCCTACAGTTTATTGGTTGAACTGGAGGCAGCTGGGTAGAAGCTGTTTTCTCCTCTCCCAGCGCCATATTGTGGGAGAGCAGATGCATAGAATAAGTCTTAATTCCAGTAACTTAGTCTAGTCCGGGTTGCTCCCCACACATCAAGATTCATTTTCAATTATCTTTATATACAGAAGATCGATTTAGTATATATTAAGTAAAGATTTCAACAGTCTGTACCCACACAGAACATAAAGTGTAAAGTACTATTTGAGTACTAGTTATAGCATTACTTCACATTGGACAACACATTAAAGACAGAGATCCTACATGAGGAGTAAGTGCACAGTGACTCCTGTTGTTGACTTAACAAATTGACACACTTGTTTATGGCATCAGTAATCACCCTAGGCTCTTGTCATGAGTTGCCAAGGCTGTGGAAGCCTTTTGAGTTCGCCACTCCGATCTTATTTAGACAAGGTCATAGTCAAAGTGGAAGTTCTCTCCTCCCTTCAGAGAAAGGTACCTCTTCCTTTGATGGCCCATTCTTTCCACTGGGATCTCACTCACAGAGATCTTTCATTTAGGTTTGTTTGTTTTTTTTTTTTTTTTTTTTTTTTTTTTTTTTTTTTTTTTTTTTTGCCAGAGTGTCTTGGCTTTCCATGCCTAAAATACTCTCATGGGCTCTTCAGCCAGATCTGAATACCTTAAGGGCTGATTCTCAGGCCAGAGTGCTGTTTAGGACATCTGCCATTCTATGAGTCTGCTGTGTATCCCGCTTCCCATGTTGGATCGTTCTCTCCCTTTTTTATTCTATCAGTTAGTATTTTCAGACACTAGTCTTGTTTATGTGATCCCTTTGATTATTAGTCCTAACATTATGATCAATTGTGAACTGAAATTGATCGCTTGGACTAGTGAGATGGCATTGGTACATGCCACCTTGATGGGATTGAATTGGAATCCCCTGGTATGTTTCTAACTCCACCATTTGGGGCAAGTCCAATTGAGCATGTCCCAAATTATACATCCCTTCCCTCTCTTATTCCCACTCTTATATTTAACAAGTGTTGCTCCCCTTCTCATGGAGGAACGACACAGGACCCTGCGCTGTTCTTTCATCTGCTCGGCCCTTCCCGGGTTTGCTGCTGGTCCTTCCCGGGTTGGCTGCTGACCCCTCCACCTCTGTGGAGGGGCGGCTCCCCCTGCCACTTTCCCCACTTCCGCGGAGGAGCGGCACACCACCGGCCGGCTCTCTCGGGGGCTGATCAGGTGTTCCTTCAGATGTTCCTGGTGCATGTTGTCTCTCTCCTCCTTTATAGTCCTCTTCCACCAATCCGTGCTCTGCTGCCCACACGCCGAGCACGCTGTTCTCCTCCAATCAGGAGCAGGATCAGCTCCTGCAGCTTATCAGTCAAATTGGCGAGAGGCAGCTGTGTAGAAGTTTACTCCTCCCCAGCACCATATTGTGAGAGAGCAGATGCATAGAATAAGTCTTAATTCCAGTAACTTAGTCTAGTCTCAGTTGCTCCCCACAAACAAGGATCACTTTTCAGTTAAATTTAAACACCTAAGAATAATTGTGTGTTAATTAAAGAGTTTAACCAATAGTGTTAAGTAGATAAAAAAATACTAAAAGGGATAATGTATTAAGTTTTTCATCAACAGGACAAGGGCTGATGCAGTCACTCTTTCTCATAGTGTCCATTTCACTTCCACAGGTTTCCCCTTTGGTGCTCAGTTAGTTGTCACCGATCAGGGAGAACATATGATATTTGTCCCTTTGGGACTGGCTTAATTCACTCAGCATAATATTTTCCGAATCCCTCCATTTTGTTGCAAATGACTGGATTTCATTGTTTTTACTTCTGTAGTACTCTATAGAGTACATGTCCCATAATTTCTTTATCCAGTCTACTGTTGATGGGCATTTGGGTTGGTTGCAGGTCTTAGCTATTGTGAATTGAGCTGCAATAAACACTGAGGTGTAGACCACTTTTGTGTTTGCCAATTTAATTTCCTTTGGGTAAATTCTAAGGAGTGGTATGGCTGGGTTGTATGGTAGGGTTATATTCAGGTTTCTGAGGAATCTCCAGACTGACTTCCATAGTGGCTTGACCAGTTTGCATTCCCACCAACAGTGGGTTAGTGTCCCTTTTTCCTCACATCCTCGCCAGCATCTGTGGTTGGAATATATCTGAATGTGAGCCATTCTAACTGGGGTGAGGTGAAACCTCACTGTGGTTTTAATTTGCATTTCCCTGATTGCTAGTTATCTTGAAGATTTTTTCATGTGTCTGTTGGCCATTTGGATTTCCTCTTTTGAAAAATGTGTATTGAGATCCTTGGCCCAGCTCTTAAGTAGGTTGTTTTGTTGCTGTGGAGTTTCTTGATTTCTTTGTAGATTCTGGTTATTAAACCTTTATCTGTTGCATAGTTTGCAAATATTTTTTCCCATTCTGTCAGTTGCCTCTTCACTTTCCTGACTGTTTCTTTTGCTGTACAGAAACTTCTCAATTTGATGCATTCCCAAATGTTAATTTTGGCTTTGACTTCCTGTGCTTCCAGGGTCCTTTACAAGAAGTGTTTGCTGGAACCTATAGCTTGCAGGGTTTCTCCAATGTTCTCTAGTAATTTGATGGTGTCGGGTCGTAGATTTAGATCTTTAATCCATGTTGAGTGGATTTTTGTGTAAGGTGAAAGGTAGGGGTCTTGCTTTATGCTTCTGCACGTGGAAATCCAGTTTTCCCAGCACCATTTGTTGAATAGACTATCCTTGCTCCAGGAATTGGTTTTAGATCCTTGATCAAATATAAGTTGGCTGTAGATGTTTGGATTGATTTCTGGTGTTTCTATTCTGTTCCATTGGACTATCTATCTGTTTTTGTACCAGTACCATGCTGTTTTGATTACAACTGCCCTGTAGTATGTCCTGAAATCTGGTATTGTGATGCCTTTGGCTTTGTTTTTGTTGTACAAGATTGCTGTAGCTATTCGAGTTCTCCTGTGTCTCCATATGAATTTCAGCATCATTTTCTCCAGATCTGAAAAGAATGTCTTTGGTATTTTGATTGGTATCACATTGAATCTATAAATTGCTTTTGGGAGAATGGACATTTTGATGATATTGATTCTTCCAATCCATGAACATGGGAGATTTTTCCATTTTTTGGTATCCTCTTCTATTTCTTTCTTTAAGATTTTATAATTCTCATCATAGAGATCTTTAATGTCCTTGGTTAAGTTTATGCCAAAGTATTTGATTGTTTTTGTAGCTATTGTGAATGGGATTGATCTTTGAAGTTCTTTCTCCACCATGGCATTGCCTGTGTATACAAAGGCTGTTGATTTTTGTGCATTGATTTTATATCCTACTACTTTGCCAAACTCTTTTAGAGTTCTAATAGTCTCTTAGTAGAGTTCTTTGGATCTCCTAAATAAAAGAATCATATAATCTGCAAAGAGGGATATTTTGAGTTCTTCCTTCCCAATTTGTATCCCTTTAATTTCTTTTTCTTGCCTAATAGCTCTGGCTAAAACTTCTAGAACTATAAGTGTTGAGGAGTGATTGAATGATGAATAGTTGTAACTTTCTCTGAAGGGCCATAAGGGAGTGAGCACAAGTTCTATCATGCGTGAATGTGTACACCTGAATGTGTGTGTATGTGTGTCTATGTGTGCATGTGTGTATAATAAGGACACCACAGTGTTTAGGTCATTTTGGATGTGCAGGAATTAGATAGTTTGAATCAGGAACTTTAACCCAGATTAGACACACAGAGTTGTGTGCCATTAGAATAAAGACATAAATAGGCCAATGAGACTTAATGAGATGAACTAGAGTAAGAACATAAGAACCAGAAGATAGAGTAGGGTGAACATAAGTAGACTAACCCTATGCAGAATTCCAGAATTTCCTTGCCTTTCACTTTGCCTTCCATCACAACCAGTATCTTATTCTTGGAAGAACCAGGAGATCTCTGGTCCACATCTTGATAACAGTGAGGGAAAGTGAACAGAGGCCATCATTTGAAAAGGAAAAGTGTTTCTTACAGTGCCTCTGGGGTGAGATTCAGAGATTCATGTAACCTTTTCAAGGCATAGCAGCAATGACTGCCAGACTCAAGGTTCACATCTAAGTCTCAGATGCCCCAGAATTTTCCACCTCTACCCCTATGCCAAAGGCTTAGGGACTGTGGCCCTTCCCATAGATTTAGGAGTGGGAGAAAGAAATCTGTGTAGGTAAATAGTTTGAATGATAAATAGAGGCAAATGGCATCAGCCTAAGGCTTAAGAAGAAAGTTCCTGAGACAAGTTTGCGTCTTGGCTCCACTTGCTGCTTTTTTAGCATGACTCAATTTTAGTGAGAAATAAGCGTCTTGGCTGCTCCTCAAGAACAGAGCCTGTTGTCAATGAGGACTTGGGACAACGTGCTCTCCTTCTCGCTAAGACCCGCTGTCCTCTCTTCCCAAATCCGTCTGCTTTGGCTCAGAAAGGAACGCCAAGCCCAACACGTATGTGTCAGATATGCGGCACTGTGTCGGCAACAGCCCAGCCATCTGCAGGAGGCCGGATCTGCCAACTTGTCACCAGGCAGGGAAATCCATTTCACACTCGGTGAAAATGTTCGCATCCTCCCCCTCTTACCAGTTGGAAGTTCTCCTTTCTGTGATGAAGCTTTCTGGGAGTCTTATGACCAAAGGAACCGTATCTGTAAAGTTAAGGCGAAAATTTCTTATTTTACAAATCAGTCCCTTTGTGTGACAGCTGTGTATGTACTGAGGATAATACATATAGGTCAGAGGTAAGAGGAAATTTGATAAGGAGGCAGCTTTCACCTTTGGAGTTTCAAAATTAATTACATCTGGAACTGCCTCAGAGATCCTGCTGTAATTGGGATAAGGGTAGCTTGGGCACTCAAAGTCTCCCCCAGGTGATTCTAATGTGCAACAGGGTTTGAAAGCCATTGGTTGAGAAAACTGCTTCTCAGATTTTAATTTGCATAGAAGTCATCTGGGCATCTTATTAAAATGAAGATTCTGATCCCATGGGCTCCAGGGCCGGCCTGCGATTCTTGATTGCTAGTAAGGTCCCAGGTGATGCTGATATAGCTGGTCAGTGTACAGACCACACGTCAAGCAGAAAGGCTCTAGATTAGAAAATCCTTCAACCTCGGTCACAGCCCCCCTCCTTATACACTTAGGCAATGAATTTGTGGCTAAACTTAAGTGTCTCCTTCTTCTCAAAGGCCTTCTTATACCACTTGTTTACCCTCGGTAGAAGTGACTACTCCATTCTTTTGGCCTTACTTGACTTGGCACAGATCTCTATGGCAGCCCATTGTGTCCTGCCCTCGCAGTCCCTGAACTTGAAGTACAGATGAGCTTCTGTGTCCTTGTGAGTGCCCTATGTAGTCAGTGCTCACAACTATTCATTGAACAAATAAGCCTGACCTGCTCTACTTATCCTGCTTTACTTCGCTTCATAATGCTACATTCATTTGTCCTACTCCAGTAGAATCGAAGTTCCAAAAAGAAGTGGACTTCCATCTTTGTGTTCACGGATCTAGCTGCAGTAAACTGGTACATGGTGGGTATTCAATAAGTATTTTTGAATGAATAAATGCATAAATGAATAAGTGTTAGTCAAGGTACTATAACTACTATAAGGTGATGTTTAACCATAGAAATCAGACATTGTCATTCATAGGACTGGAGGACAGGGAGAATGTAGTGGAGTTGGAGGTTCAGGGTGTAACAGAAAGGGAAGACAATGATAAAACCAGTTTTCCAGGCAACGCAGAGGAATCTAGGCCCACTTGTAAATTTTGAGAGCTTTCCACATGCTACAGCACTTGGCTGTCTAAAATACAGGTTATAGACTGGCTAGAAGAGGCTTTAATCTGAGCAGTAGTGCAGATTCCAAAAGTAAAGACTTTGAGTAAGAATCAAGGCGAGGGGTGGTTACAGAAAGGCTAGATGTCTTTTAACAGATTGTCATGGAAGTGCATCACTTATGTGTTCATTCGCTTCTCTATCATTTCTACTCACGTTGATCCAGCTCACTGTTATGTGACTGTGGTACCTGCAGACACCTTGATGGCAGGAGAGTACATGAATATTTGGGGGCATTAGTCTTCTCTTGATACCTGGCTGTTGTGGTGACTATGTAGTATCACACTTTGCATTAGTTATCAATAGAGAATGTGTGAATGTCTCTTCAATTTCAGCCCTTCTGTTCCAACTTTTAAATTTGTAGGATAAAGAGGGTCCCATGTTCTCTCTGGAACCAATAATCATTGACTGGCATTCAATGTTGTGTGATAGTCACGACCACTGGATTTTCATTTGATGTGAGAACTTACATATCTTTAAGTTCTAAAATTATCCAATGAATGAGAAATTCTCAACCTATTTCTCAAGTAACATTCAGTCTGACAGGACATTATTAAAGTATAACTTACAATAAACCATACTAAATACAGCTTTATAGTAAATATAAATAATTTGTGTCTACTTTTATAATGTTTTCTGTGGTGGCTTTTTGATTATACATTCACTAGTACTAAGAGATTCAAAGGAATCATGTAGATATGAGGGGAGCCATAGAATCATTCCAACTATTGAGCTTTATTTTTCCTAATGAGCCCCACAGAGGGAGAAGACATGAGCTTACTGGGGATTTCTGCCAGGATAGGGGTGAAAAGTAGGGCAATCACAACCTCAAATATAAACGTGGTACTTAAAACCATTATCCACTCTTGAGTTTCCTAGAATAAAGAGCTGAGACAAGAATTAAATACTAATGCTTAATTACTTGAAAGTTGCAAAAGCAGAACAGTAAAAGTGAAGAAAGAAGACAAATGTAGAAAGGATAGAAGTAATACAAGTTATGCACAGCAAAATGGCTATTGCATCCCAATGAACTGCACAGAGATGTAGTGGGCTGCTTGGAAGGGGATCGGAGCCACATTAGGGTCAAATTGGAATGATGGGCCATGTAGAGATGTCCTCACTGTGGAGCAACCCATTGCAGAGAGAATGCAGGGGTAATTTATCACTTTTGCCTGCCTTGTCTCTTCACATTGAGTCAAAATGCACATCTCCAGAAGTTCTTTATTCTGCCTCTGAGTTATCCTCTGGAGTCTTTTGTGGCTGTTCAAAATGCCAGATCACTCATTCTAAGACATAGTAGCATTTCCTTCAGTCTAGAAATGGAAGAAGAAAACAGAACTCAATGAGTGTAAGTAATCAGTCTGGTTGTGTGGTGAAGGCCAAGGCAAGGGGTGGGGGCTGTCCCAGTGACTGGGTGACCCTGGAGCCATAGTGTGGTCCAAGAGGCAGGCAGCCAAGGGCAGTCAGTGGCTGTATGAGATCTGACTGAGCACATGTGTTCAAACAGAAAAGATCACAGAGAGCTTCCAATTCAATTCCTTCAGCTCACAGTGGGGAAAAAGCAAATCTCAGTAAGGGTACGGCTAGTCCAAGATCCCAAAACTTGTAAGAAACACGACAGGGATGTGGCTATAATGATTAATGGGTGTGAGTTTCATGCTTTTTTTTTTCATTAAACAAAGAGCTCTGACTGTACAATGAGTAAGATCCACTGTATGTCGTCAGAATAGATACCTATTGTGAACCAAATGATGACTGCAGAGGCTTAAGTCAGCCAAGATATCCATGCTGTGAAAATGTCCTGCAGCTGGCATCCGGGTCACCATGACCCTTCAACCAAGACAACTTTGGTCATGGGAAAGGAAACATCTACTGCGCCTTAGGAAGGAGTGAGCTTTCTTTTTTTCTTTTCAGAAAGCTTTTATTTGATGAATACAATTTTCATAGGTACAGCTTTAGGAATATAGCAGTGAGTAATTAACCACCCATGGCTTGTCTCTCCATGCACATAGATCATGTGTAATGTGGGAACGAGTGTGGGAACATCAAGTACCTTCTGAATCAATAATCAAGTCTGTTGGCTATTATCAGGGGTTATTCAATTTCCAAAAAGGTAGTCTTTGATTTTCAATGTAATTGATAATCACATATAAATCTGTATTGTTTAAACTTGAGTCAATGTGTGTACTCTCCCTGTGAGAAAACGTGTAACCAAATGCATGTCTGTGGAAGTGTCAGCTCAAGCAACTGAGTAATTGTTTCTGGGTAGAAATCTTCAATTTGATTAGTCAAATAAACTTTCATTTTTATTTTTCATCCAGACTCTGACTCTTTGTGTTAGCACTAGTACCACTTGAAAAAATGGAACAACTTTGTGGTTAACAGGTTGTGCCTGGGTGGAGTAGGTATAGAGTAAGGTGAGATTCTGGCACAGCCACCTACTTGCTTTGCAACTTTGAATAAGTTACTCAACATGCTTGAACCTACGTTTCTTCAGCTTTATGAATTTCCCAAGGTTATTAAGAAGCTTGTAGGGCTCTATGTACAGTGCTCAGCACATAATAAACATTCAGTAAATCCTAAAAATAATTCTAGTTTAGTGACATTGTGATCATCTTTACTACAATCCAGCATCAGCCTTCAATGTCTCTATAAACCTCAACCTCAATATATAAGGGGGTTTCAGAAATTCCATGAGAAATGGAATTTTAATAATGCATTTTCCACGAACACTCTGAAGCTCTCTCATGCACATATCCCTACATCTACCCACCCTCCATGCATCCATGAACTCACTCACCATGTATTCACCCTCCATCCACCCATCAATCCACATGTACATTTTGATAAACGTCCAATGATGAAGAAAAGATATTTGTTTAAATTAAGCAGGGGAGTCTACTAATGTTCTTTGCTCAACTGTCAAACAAAAACAATAAATTTATATTTAAAAACTCTCTCCAGAGTAAGTGAAAATGTAAGCTCCAAGGTTCAGTTAGGAAAAACATGTTTTCAGTGTCAAGGACACAGAAACAATTCCTCCCTTCCTGTTTTCCCATCGGTATTAACATCATCATGCAGAGCTTTCTGTTTTTAAAATGAACCAGAGTCTGTCAGAAATGAAATTATTTTTTTCATTGCAGAAATGATCATGGAGTTTTCCTGGAGAAAATGGGAGGCGTGAGGAAGCTGAGAAAGGAAAGGGGATTAACTCCTCAGACAAGATCCAACATAGGACCCTGTTGAGAGATGATATGACTAGAGGGCTCTATAGAGAGTTGCCAAAAATAGGATTGGAGTTAATAGGGATGGACAAGGCTTAGCCAAACAATCATTCTGTATTGCCTACTGGTCTGAAATTGTTCTCTGAGATGTGTTATCCAGTGTTTTTGTCCAGATTTCTATGACCTTAACAGATTGCTCCTAGATAGAAAATAGCCTGACTTTCCAAGTTCTGACTTAATTCAGCCTCTTTAATTCTTCTGAAGCTTGAATGGGTCCCAGGGGGTAACACACTTATCTGGCTGTCTGCTTTGGTGGCTGATTTCTCCAGGATGGCCACAGAAGCTGTACTTGAGGAATTCTGATGCTATAGCATTGCGAAGGCAAAGACTTGTGCTTCTCATGAGTGCTTAGCCTATGTGAAACAACAAAGCCATTCTGACAGTATTTCTAGCCATCCACAGTCTCACCCACAGGGCTGCCAGCCCAGGGATCAGGGATGGTGCAAGAAGATGAACATCAACTGCGTCCAACAAGGGACAGTGATTTGGAGTTTCCAGTAGTGAGGAGATGCTGATCCAACCACCGTGACAGATGTCTTCATATACCACCTAAAACTTCCTAAAACGTTTATTTTCCAGAATAAAGATTGTTTGATTGTTTTGGCTGATGAGTCAGAGAAACTGAAAATTTGCCCTTACTCCAGAACCAGCCAGTGATGCTGCTGAGCCTACTGCTTCGTCTCTATGGAAGAGAGCACAGAGCAGCAATTACGCGCAGGCCACCTTCATGCTCAGTCCTGTCCTTTAGTGGTTGTGTGACCTCTGGAAGTTTCCCAGTCTAGTTTTTTCAACTGCAAAGTGGGAGTCACAGTGGCACCTGCCTCATGGGCTCACAAGGATTACATGTATGGTTATGTGCAAAGTATTTAGTGCCTGGTGCATGGTAAATATTATGTAAAATTTGTCATGTTTGAAACCTTAGGGTGCTAATTTAAAATCTCAGATTTTGTGAGTGTGACATCACCTTCATGGATATTTTTGGTTGCCTACCCAGCATGCATTTCCTTATTTTTCCTTTCCCAAAGCTCCCAAATATCCTTTGAGAAAACACCTTCAAGTTCTCTTCCATATTACAAAGGAATAATTGTAGACCACACAAGTCCTGCTCTGATATCAGAAAAATGGTTCAGGGGTGCACTGTGATATAACAAGTAAAGCTACTGCCTGCAGTGCCAATATCCCATATGGGTGCCAGTTCTAGTCCTGGCTGCTCCACTTCCGATCCAACTCTCTGCTATGGCCTGGGAAAGCAGTGGAAGGTGGCCCAAGTTCTTGTGCCCTCGTACCTGTGTGGGAGACCTGGAAGAAGCTCCTGGTTCCTGGGTTTGGATTGGTACAGTTCCAGCCTTTGCAGCCATGTGGGGAGTGAACCAGTAGATGGAAGATCTCTCTTTCTGCCTCTCCTTCTCTCTGTGTAATGTAAATGTAAAATGAAAATGGTTCATTTAGTGAATCTATTTTTTTTTAATTACAGTAAACTTTTGCCAAGGTAACCTTTTTTTTATTTGACAGTTAGAGTTACAGACAGTGAGAGGGAGAGACAGAGAGAAGGTCTTCCTTCCGTTGGTTCACCCCTCAAATGGCCGCTATGGCCGGCGCAGTGCACCGATCTGAAGCCAGGAGCCAGGTGCTTCTTCCTGGTCTCCCATGTGGGTGCAGGGGCCCAAGCACTTAGGCCATCCTCCAACTGCACTCCCGGGCCATAGCAGAGAGCTGGACTGGAAAAGGAACAACCAGGACTAGAACCTGGGGCCCCTTATGGGATGCCAGCACTGCAGGCGGAGGATTAACCAAGTAAGCCACGGTGCCAGCCCCCAAGGTAACCTTAACAATGTTGGAAAAATATTCTCCCCTCCTCTCCTTTATCAGATTATTTCTGATTCATACTGCAAGATTTGTCACATCAAAAGTTTCTCTGCTTGTCCTCATCGAGATTCTCCTTTTTTATGGTTTCAAATAGGAAAAAAAATTTCCAGGAAACCAAAGTCTAGACAAGCAAGTTTCCTGGAGGACATCTCTTTCATTCATAAAGCAATTTGCAAACAGGGTCCATGATAATTCACTGATTTATTTTCATAAAAACTTTAAGGGTCCTATTTTTTAGGAGCATAATTTGTGCCTCTGGAGTTAAACTCAAATTCTTGGAGTCTAAGACCCATTTCCCTGGCGGGTAGTGATGAAGTCAGAATCTATGACCATGTCTTCTGACACAGTGGGTCACTCTCTTATTATTAAAATCACTTCTCATTGAGTTTCTAGGAAACCCACATTCTCTTGTTCTTCCTATCTCATGGCTCCTCTCCAATCCATTTATGAATCATGTTTCTTCTAATCTCTAAAAATTGAATGTTTGGGACTGTCCTGTGCATTGTACAATGTTGACAGTATCCCTGACTTCTATCTACTAGACGCCAGTAGAAGTCCTCTGGTTGTGACAACCAGAAAGCTCCCGAAACATCACCAAACACGCTTGTGGTGGAGGGGAGTCACCCTTCATTAACTAGGCTAGTAGACAATCAACTTACTAGAAACAACAAAATCTAGATTCTAGTTTCAGCTGTTTGACAAGTTGTTTGTTGTTTCAAGCCTCAGATTCTCATGTACACATCAAGGTTTAGAGTCCCTACTCCACAGATAACAGCTGTGAGGATTCAATTAACCCGTGTATCCAAATATAACCAGCTACTGTTCCATTAATGTTCAATTCCCTTTTATCTCTGTGACTGACCTGCCATGTGTCATGATCCCTTTCCTGATTTCAACTCACTTCGTCCAGTAGATTTGTCCCACTGCTATTGGCTGTTTTCACAGTTATAGGTACTCTGTCTTTGCCTTTGGCAGTATCTGAGTCTTCTTAGCTAATTCTGCCTTTTGTCCATCCCCTGATTACCATCCTTCTGGCCACACCATGTACCTCATTCTGAATCCTTCACCTGGTCTGAAATGGCAGCTCTGTCTTCACTAATTTCTCCTAGACCTTTCCCATGCTTAAACTAATCCCATCCTATCACCTTTCCAGCCACTTGAGCTTCAACAAGGACTTCCTATGGCAGCAACTCATGCCATATCCACAGCTGTGGGGATGGGAAGCAAATCAACAAGCCATTTCATGGCCATCAGCAACGTACAAAGCATTACCTCTCTGGGCTCTGAATTTCTCATCTCATAAATTAGAGGGTAGGATTAATTGGTTGTTAGTTGGAACTGTCTTTTCCACTGGCCTTGAGATAAATGTATTTGCCTTCCTCATACCTGATGATCTCCAAATTCCCTTCCAATTTTAACATAATCCAGAGTTTTGAAAACATGGGCATAAGAAATAGTTAAAGGGGGATATAACGTCTCAAAAAGAATTCTGATTCCCTGTTCTGCCCCTATCTGGTTGCTTTCTGGTAATAGTGTGATATCATGAACTGGATCCAGGTGTAGGAGCAGAATTCTCACTTTGGAACTCACTAATACTAGCAGTGGAAGCTTCCACAGATCAGTTTTACTCGTCTAAGCCTTGGCACTCTCCCGTCTTCTGCCAGAAGAGGCTCTTAGGAGATGTCTACATGATGATGCATGGAAAGTACCAGTCAACAGCATCTGGCTACATCTGGTACAAGAGGGGCCTTTGTTACATGTTCCTGCTCTTCTTTTCAGCTTCCCAGTCTACTAGCTCCATTTACCCCTCACTCCATCTAGCATAAAACTGTCCACTCCCTTTATGCAAGGATTCAGCTTTATGACCCCTGACATTTCCCTATCACCTATTCCAGTATGTTGTTTTTATATAGTTACAACTCAATGAAGCATCCATTGGGTTAAATTGAACTTGAAATTTGTTTGACACACTATAGGATAGGAAATAAAAAATAAGTCATTTAAAAATGTGGTTGAGCATGATAGAAAACTGACCATCAGAAGGGATAACAAAGAGAAAATGGCTTGAGAGTTGATTCCATCTTGTTTTCTTCTGGATGTCACCTGGTTGAGCAAGGATTTGGGATAAAACAGAGCTGGGTTTGGAGTCAGACTCATCTAGTTTCTCCTAGAGTATCTGGCAGAACAGCAAATTTAAAGTAATAATTACTAGACATAAGTTTTTTAGTGTTTCAATGTAGCTGAATTCTAATTATATGACTTACAAGGCATTATTTTGTTTCTTTGACACTTATTTTCTTAACTTGTAAAATGGGAAAAGTAATTAGCATGAAATGAAGTAATGTAAGCAAAGGAAGTGGCGCATAGTCCTTGCTTTATGTATCTCTTGACTTGATATTGGTGCCCCAGAGTTTCTGCTTTAGCTTGGATTAACTGACACTGTTGTTTGTGAATATGGTCAGTGAACGTTCCTGGGTGCTGACAAGCAATCCCACATCTTGCACTTCAGTCAAGCTGAAGAAACAGCATTGATTATGGCATCAGCGATAGAATATAAATCAGGTCAGCTCTGATGCCTAGATGCAGTGCAACAGTAGGCAAGTCACCTTACCTTTCTGATTCTTCATGTCTGTAAATGTATGGATAGTTTGACTTGGGATCTTTCACATTTCTAAAAATATCTAAGCAGGATTAATTTATCTTGAAGAGCTTTTCCATTCTTAAGGGTACACGAGTAGATTAGGTTCTGTTTCCCTAAATGTTGGTCAATGAAATTTAAGTGTGTGCATCCAAGGGTGGAAGTAAGCACAAGAGTGTGTAGGTGATGGAAGGGAAGACGAGCGGCACATTGAAGCTCTACTGCCTCAGACACACGAGTACACTTTCTGTATTTTATAAATCCCCCCTGCCTGCAAACAAAACAAAACTGGGAGAAGTATTCTTAGTTCTGCTGTTCCAGTAAGGAAACTAAGACTGAACAATGTAAAATAACTTGCATTAAGTCAGAGAAAATCAAACTCTCCTTTTCTTCTGTGTCGCCTCTTCTTCAATCCAAACCCTCATCAGTGAAGGCCTGGATGATTCACTCACCCGGTGTGGCAGGTCTCTGTGCCTCCCAGCCCATGCCCTCCATGAAGCTTGTGCATGGCTACAGACCAGATCATCTCACTCCCTTGCAGGCACCTGGGCTCACTCTTCAAGAAAAATCTAGACTTTTTCACACAGCTTACAAGGTTCCAGGGCATCTGGCTCCTGCCTATTTCTCTAGCCACATCTTCAACATTCACTCCCTTAACTTCCATATATTGTGTAGTTTATCCCTGTCAGACATTTGCTAGGCTGCATCCATAATGGGAACAAGTGTTCCTACCCTTTATTTAAAATGTCATAGGGTAGACATACCTTGATCGACAAATCACACAAGTTTTCTTTTTTTATGATTTTTTACGATTATTTCTACTCCTTACTTTTTTAAGATTTTATTTATTTATTTGAGAGGTAGAGTTACAGGTAGTGAGAGGTAGAGACAGAGAGAGGTCTTCCATCTGCTGGTTCACTCTCCAAATGGCTGCAAAGACCGGAGCTGCGCCGATCCGAAGCCAGGAGCCAGGTGCTTCTTCCTGGTCTCCCACATGGATGCAGGAGCCCAAGGACTTGGGCCATCTTCTACTACTTTCCCGGGCCACAGCAGAGGGCTGGATTGGAAGAAGGGCAGCCCAGGACTAGAATGGTGCCTATATGGGATGCCGGCACTGCAGGCAGAGGATTAACCTACTGCACCATGGCGCCGGACTCCACACAGGTTTTCAATCATCTATCTAACATCTACCTAAGTAATCTATTTGTCCATATATCTACCTAATAATTGTCAACATTCATTAAACGTGATTGACCAAGACTATTTTGATCACTTTAAGTCAATTTATTTTTTCATCTAATTTCCCAACAAGACTGTGAAATAGACTTCTCTATTTCTAGTTTTCAGAAGAGCCCTAGAGGATTAAGTGAATTGCCCAAACTTACACAGTTAGGAAGTGGGAGGGCCAGGACTTGTGCCCAGGAAGTAAGCCTTTTGCCCTACCAACTACATACTACTTCCCAGTTAAGTGGTTTCCAGTTCCATATAAGTTCTATAAAAGAAAGGCTTGAATTATTAGCATTGCACACCATGAGAAGCTTGGAGGAGGCTGTGGCATTTGGGAAACTACATTTGAATGGTGATGTTCTCACCCAACTGCCTCCTCTGCACACTGACCTAGTCTTCTTGATGTTCTTTCATCTGCTTAGAAGGCCTACCACCCCTCTTCATTAGGGGAACACCTGCTCGTTCACTTATTTGCCAAGCAATTATTGAACATGTTATTGAGTCAGACCCTGCTGAAGTTTGAGTCTATAGGGATAAACAGACATAACCTCTGTCCTCTGGAATTCATCATATGGAGTAGAGATGGACATGCAAGCAAGACCAAAATGGGTAAGGCACCTTCATAATGGGGTGTATATATAAGAGAATTTCAGCCATAGAAAGTCAAGACACTATGGCAAAAAATGTTCTGTATAAAGGACCTCTGTGGGTGAGACCCCAGTGGAAAGAAGGGGCCATCAAAGAAAGATGTGCTTTTCTCTGAAAGGAAGAGAAAACTTCCACTTTGCCCGTGGCCTTGTCGAGTTAGTGGATCCAAAAGGCTTCTATAGCCTAGGCAGCTCATGTCAAGAGCCTCGGGTGATCACTGACATCATACATAAGAGCGTCAATTGTTAAATAAACAAGAGTCACTGTGCACTAACTTCACATGCAGGACCTTTGTCCTCAAAGAGTTGTATCATGAGACTTAATAGTAAAACTTGTAATCAAGAATCACTTTCTTTTAGTGTATTAAGTGGAGGGTATTCTTATGTCTCATAAATTATAGTTATGTCTAAGAGCTTGCAAAAGATGTATCACTCTTGGGTTCTTCTTTAAAGGTAATTAAGCTTCTAAAAAGAAACAAAAGGGAGGAAGAAAGGGAAAAGAGGAAGAGAAAAAAAAATCACCTTCGAGATACATTAACTTTGTTTTTATTTATTTATTTATTTATTTATTTTTTGACAGGCAGAGTGGACAGTGAGAGACAGAGACAGAGAGAAAGGTCTTCCTTTGCCGTTGGTTCACCCTCCAATGGCCGCCGCAGCCGGTGTGCTGTGGCCGGGGCACTGCGCTGATCCAATTGCAGGAGCCAGGTACTTATCCTGGTCTCCCATGGGGTGCAGGGCCCAAGTACTTGGGCCATCCTCCACTGCACTCCCTGGACACAGCAGAGAGTTGGCCTGGAAGAGGGGCAACCAGGACAGAATCCAGCGCCCCGACCGGGACTAGAACCCGGTGTGCTGGCGCCGCAAGGCGGAGGATTAGCCTAGTGAGCCGTGGCGCCGGCCGAGATACATTAACTTTGAATAGCACCTGTCTGGACTGTTGAGGAACATTTTTTTGTTTTTTGGGTTTTTTCCTGTCTTTCTTTTTCTTTCTCATGCAAAGTGTTGAGCTCTTTACCTAGAATAGAGTTAATCCTCTGTATATAAAGTTAAATGAAAATAGATCTTAGTGAAAAACAGGACAGGGAACAGGAGAGGAAAGAGGATGAGGAGGGGGAGAGTGGGTGGGAGCATGTATGGTTGGAAGAACTACTGTGTTCCCAATGTTGGATGTATGAAATGCATGCAAGTAAATAAATAAAAAAAGAAGGGTGTAGGAAGATAGAAACATAGCCTGTCTATTCCATGGAGCATCACCCCCATTTTTCAATCATAAAAGTTTGTAGATACTGTATTTTCTTAGGACTGAGGTTAATTTTTATTGTTCCCAAGTCAGCAGTCTGCAAGCCTTTAGTGAATGTTCCTCAGTTCAGTAAATTATGTTTTCCTTCCCTCTCCCTTTCCTCCTGCCTCACTTCCTTCCTTTGCTTCCTCCTTCCCAGGCTCTTTGTTGCTTATCCCTCTAAACTCACTATGGGCCTCTAAAACAGAAGGCTCCTTTAGAATCACAAGTTTCGGAGTTGGCAAGCTCAAAAGGCTTCCATAGCCTTGGCAGCTCATGACAAGAGCCTAGGTTGATTACTGATGCCATAAACAAGAGTGTCAATTTGTTAAGTCAACAACAGGAGTCACTGTGCACTTACTCCCCATGTGGGATCTCTGTCCTTAATGTGTTGTTCAATGTGAATTAATGCTATAACTATTACTCAAACAGTATTTTACACTTTGTTTTTGTGTGGGTGCAAACTGTTGAAATCTTTACTTAATATATATTAAATTGATCTTCTGAATATAAAGATAATTGAAAATGAAAAAAAAAGAATCACAAGTTTCCCAATGAGGCCTAGTGGAGTTCCTTTCTTTCTGCCTGCACTGTCTCCTGTAAGAACGGATCATCCTCTGTAGGATGGTCTGTTATCTGCCTCCCACTGGTCTATACACTTCAGAGCTGTAATCCAGTGTCTGCACAGATAGTAGATATAGTTGCCCAGTAAATATTCATTCTATTTATAAATAAAATGAATTCAGAAAAAAAAACACAGTACAGGTTATAGGAGGATTTATGCAAAATAGGGGATTCAATTATATAACCCCTGAGTTCTGTTGCAACCTGATTCTATTAAACATTCCAACCTTTTAAATTCTGTGGCTTGTAAGAGCAGCCTGTAAGCATACTCCTGTTTATTTAGCATAGCTGTTGTGATAGTGGTAAGCTCTACCCATTTGTTTACTTAGGATTCGTATAGAATACCTGGTTTGGGCAACTTTTCTTCATTATTCTGATCTTCCTAAACATAAGACTCTGCATCTTTAGTGGAGCTTATGTACCCAGAACAAAATCTGCATCTGTGGAGGTGTTTATTTGAGCTCGGCAATGAGAAGAGTCATGTAAAGAGTAGGGGAAAAGGTGGTCCAGGCAGAGCACCAAGCTGAACAAAGACCCCAAGAAGGGAAGAGCTGGAGTATTCCAAGCTGGGGAAAGCTCGCTGTGAGCAGTTGGGTAGCTAAACACAAGGCTGAGGTATAAACCAGGACAAGACCTCTCAATGGCCCCTTATCATACTTCAACTTTACCTTAGTTACAATGAGAAGCCACTGAAAGATTCCTAGCCTTCTTTCCAGAGAGGTGATGGGATTCCGTGTTTTCATTGGTTTAAAGATTTATTTCTTTGTTTATTTGAAAGGCAGAGTGGGGGGGGGGAGTGAGGGAGTAGAGAGAGATTTATCTTCCATCTGCTGATTCACTCCCCAAATGACCACAACAGTCAGGTCTGGGGCTGGCTGAAGCCAGGATTCAGGAACTCCATCATTGTCTCCCACTTTGGTGGCAGGGACCCAAGTCCTTGAGCCATTTCCACTGCTTTCCCAGGTCCATTAGAAGGAAGCTGGGATTGACAGTGGAGCAGCTGGGACTTGAATTGGCACTCTGATATACGGATGGTGGTATTGCAGGTGGTGGCTTAACCTGCTGTGCCACAACACCAGTTTAAAAGGCTCCCATGGTTGCTATGTATGTGGGAGTGAGTCAGGATGGTGGGTAAGAGCAGATGCAAGGATACTCTTTGAAAGGCTACAGTTGATGGACGGTGGGTTACAGAGATGAATTTGAAAGGCATTTAGAGTGCCGGATGCATTTTGACTTCGCAGGAGACTGATTGTAGAGCCTGGGGAAGAAAGACAAACTAGAGAAGAACTCACAGGTTTCTTGCAAACGTTAAAGGATTAATGGTAAAGGATTCTATAGAAACGTTAAAGGATTATATGGAATCCTCTAGCAAAGAAAGCCCAGACTTACTTGGATGTTGTTGGCGGATCCTTTGCACAGTCATTGACACCTGCTTCCTAGGAAATAGGGAGTTGTACGTTCAGAACAAAGTTAGAGAGGATTTCATTCATTTCCCTTTGATAAATTGTTCCACAAAGCTCACTTATTTGATCTGGAGGCTAACAAGTCACGTGATACAGTTTTTTGACTTATGCTAGCGTGAACTGAGTATAAAGGTAGATATTTAGAACTTTAATTCAAGAAGATTTGAGAAAATTACTCATAATTACTTTTCTATGGCAACAACAGTGTTTCAGTAACTAGAATAAATATGACAGTTGATCACTTTGGTTGTGAGTAACAGAAGGGTGAAAGTGTATTGACTTTCCCTTCTCCCCTCTTTTTCAGTCAGGAAAGCTATCCTTCCCTGATGAGTCCAGAACTTACAAGCTTGCTGGGAAATCAAAGCTGTCTACCCTCCCTGCCACACCATCAGGTCAGACGGGGAAACAAACACTGAGCACATCTTACCGCTGAGTAATTGTGTACACATTAATTTATGGTAGTTCCCACAACAACCTGCAGGCTTTATTACCTGTACTTTGGAGAAAACGGGTTCGGAGAATGTGACAGGGTCCACATGGAGTAACAGAGTCAAGCAGGACTACTCTTATGCATATTTGTAGTTTAACTCACTTCTTAAGTTTTTACTGGTTGTGATGTAAAATAACACTCAAAATATTCCCATAAAGCGCAGTATTCTCAGCGACACTTGGTTCTTAAATAGTTTTAATAACTTTGTAACTTAGATTTATTGGGCCTTTCATCTCTTTGTTCGTGCCATGCCCTTTTCCCCATTATTTCAACATTCCTCCCACTAGAAGAATAGGTATTTCCCTTGACTACAGACTTGACCACGTGAGCTGCATTTCTCAGTGAGATGCTACCATTCATGAAACCAAAAAGTCTTGAGATGCAGTCTGTGGTTATATTTGCCCACTGTGCTTCTGCTGTTACCTGAAAAGTGTTCCCCAGCATTGTCATTGTCCCTTGGCCTTGGGTCCCAGAATGAGGCTGAATGGCAGCAAGGAGCCAAGCCCAGCTGACCAGCATCTTAAAGCAGAATCACCCAGAGCAGCCCAGCTGAGAACAACCTAATCTCAAGAGGCTAAGTGGTGTTTGCTGTTAGACTTTGGCTTGGGGGTAGCTTGTTTTACACCATCAGTGGGATAATACTTGATCACCGTACTTTATGACAGTTGCCCTCATCTTCCAGTTTCTTTTTAAGTTTAGAGTGGCTATCATCTAAATATTTAGAGACTGGGGCTGAAAGAGAATAAGTAACTTGTCTGAGATCACACCTGTAATGAGTGTGGAGCAAGGATAAAGAGTGACTACAGTGGCCAGTCTCTAAGATGGCCCTGTGTGGTCCACATCTCCCAGTATTAACCCTTGGAGCACTGTCTTCCATCTCGTTCCAGGGCTGGCTGATGTGAGCCACAGAATACTGCGGAAATGCTGCACACCACTTCCAAGACTACAGTTTACAGGACATTGCCGCTTCCATTTTGGTCTTGTGCACTTTCTTTTGGATCCTTTGTGCTGGAGAAAGCCGGTTGCCATATCATGTGGACACTGGGCAGTCTTTGGAGATTCCCACTGTGTGAGGAGCTGATGAACCTCTCCCAAAAACCAGTGAGGAACTGAATCAGATCAACAAACCCAAGCAAGATTGGAAGTGGATTGTTCAGCCATACTAGTAAGTGTGTTGTGATGCCTCACTGTGGATGTAACTAGACTTTTCTGATGACTAGTGATGGTGACTCTCTCCATAAGCTCATTCCCCATCAGTATATCTTCTTTGGTGAAGTATCTAAATATCTGGCCTGTTTTTATGACATTGTTTTCTTAACATGATTGATTTGTAGGGATTATTTTATATATTATGGATATGAATCTTTAATAAGATATATGTACTAGGATTAATTACTCCAAGTCTGTGATTTGTCTTTTTAATTCATCAACAGAATATTACATTTTATTTATTTATTTGAGAGAGAGATAGAGGAGAAATAAAGTATGTTTATGACTACAAGTCTTTAATTTTGATAATGTCTAATTTATCAGTTTTGTTTGCTTGGAGTTATTTTTGCGTATTTTCTAGTAAATCTTAACCTACCCAGAGTTTGAGAATGTTCTTCTTTTGCTTAAAGAAGATTGATAGTCTTGGCTCCTGCATATACTTTCATTATCCATCTTAAGTTAATTTTATATTTGATTAGAGATGTGTTGAAATTCCTCCCCCATTTGTTGAATAAAATTTCCTTTCCCTGTTAAACTGCTAGCATAAACTATTTTCTGAAATTCAATGGATCCAGATGTGTATGTCTACTTGTAGACCCTCTCATTTCCTTCTATTGATTGATTTGTAGGCTAATACAATGCTGTGGTTATGGCTATGGACTTATAGTGAGCCCAGAAACCAGATAATATGAATCTTACAAGTTTTTCCTGTTCAAGATTATTTGGTTTACTAGGTCCTGTGATTTCTAGATAAATTTTAGAATATAATCTTTAATTTCTGAAGATATTGTGTAACTTGTGTTGTTTTGCTGTGTAACGCATTGGTCTATTTCATCGAGGTTTTTGAACTTGCTGACAAAAATACATCTATAATATCCTCTTATTACCTCTTTAATGTCTTTAAGAAATGTGCTGCTATCCTGTCTTCCACTTGTTCTAATGTTTCTTTGTATTTATCCTGCTTCATGTTTTCAGAGATATTTGGACCTATAGACATATTTTCATAAAATTTGTGACATTCTAATAATCACTTTGAAGGATTGCCTCTGCCCTGTTCGCTCTGTCCTCTTCTTTGGGGACTTCATCAGCTGGTGTTAACCAGACGCTTGATTAGATCCCAGGTACCACTGAGGTTCTCTCCCTTTTCTTCAAGTTTTTTCTGCACATATTGTTCAGCTTGTTCTGTTGATTTGTTTCAAGCTTATTGAAACTTCCTCCTGTAATCTTTTTTTTAACTTATTTAATGAATATAAATTTCCAAAGTACAGCTTATGGATTACAATGGCTTTTTCCCCCCATAACTTCCCTCCCACCCACAACCTTCCCATCTCCCGCTCCCTCTCCCCTTCCATTCACATCAAGATTCATTTTCAATTATCTTTATACACAGAAGATCAATTTAGTATATACTAAGTAAAGATTTCAACAGTTTGCACCCACACAGAAACACAAAGTGTAAAGTACTGTTTGAGTACTAGTTATAGCATTACTTCACATTGGACAATATATTAAGGACAGATCCCACATGAGAAGTAAGTGCACAGTGACTCCTGTTGTTGACTTAACAATTTGACACTCTTGTTTATGGCATCAGTAATCTCCCTAGGCTTACAATACAGTTAACTTTTATTTATTTGTTTATTTGACAGATAGAGTTAGTGAGAGAGAGACAGAGAGAAAGGTCTTCCTTCTGTTGGTCACCCCCTAAATGGCCGCCATGGCCTGAGCTACTCCGATCCAAAGCCAGGTGCCAAGTGCTTCCTCCTGGACTTCCATGTGGGTGCAGAGACCCAAGTACTTGGGCCATCCTACGCTGCTGCCCCGGGCCACAGCAGAGAGCTGGACTGGAAGAGGAGCAACCTAGACTAGAACCGGTGCCCATATGGGATGCCAGTGCCACAGGTGGAAGATTAGCCAAGAGAGCCACGGTGCCGGCCCCAACAGTTAAAAGTCTTAATGCCTCACTGGGGGCCACCGCTGTAGTGTAGTGAGTAAGGTCACTGCCTGCAGTGTTGGCATCCCATGTGGATTTAGGTTTGAGTCTCGGCTGCTCCACTTTCGATCTAGCTGTCTGCTGTGGCCTGGGAAAGCAGTAGAAGATGGCCCAAGTCCTTGGGCACCTGCACCCATGTGGGAGACCAGGAGCCTGGCTCCTGGCTTCGGATCGGCGCAGCTATGGCCATTGAGGCCAATTAGGAGTGATTAAAGTTTTCTTTAAGATTGCAGCTCTGTGCTGTTGGATGTTCAAAGCTTGAAAATAGTTGTTTTATACAAATTATACATTGCTATCATTGTGTCAGAAAGTCAAGTTCATAATAACTACTTCATTGTATCCATAGACAGACTGGCTTTTGATTCCTTGACCTGACTTCTCTGTCCATTATTTGACCTTGGGCAAATTAATTCATCTTCTTTGTTCTCATTTTTAAAAAATTACCAAGTAGGGATCATGCGACTTAAACTGTAATTTCAGTGGTAGTAGCTGCCTTGACCATCTTGCTTATTTCTGAATCTCCAATATTTAACACAGTTTAAATGTTAAGCACTTAAACTGACCATGCAACAAATGTTCATTTTTAACTGTATTAATTTACTATGTTGTTCATTCTTTCAGGAAATGTTACTGCAAGAACACCTACTTCACAGAGATGCTGCAAAAGAGTGTATTAAATGAAGTCATTTATGTAATACGTCTACTACAAAACTTGCTCAGAGTAGAGATGAAGACAGAGACATTTCAAAGAAATGAATACTGAATCTAATTATGTTTACAGATTCTAGAGTCGATAGATATTATATGTAAGGGGAAAAATCAATGATGTCTTAGGAAAAAATATAAACATGTCTCACGGAAGAACTTCCCAGAATAGTCCATGAATGTCATTGTTGATCTAAAAGGATATGAGATCAGCCTCTTCTTATAGTCAGTTGGTCCTATCCTTGGAGCATTTGTGAGTGCTGTGCTCACTGTTCACTGGGAAAAGCTCTCTTGACTGACAAGTTGGTTGGCCAATGAGCGTCAGCATTAGGGCTTTAGCCCAGGTTGGGGTGGGTAGGCTGGATGAGCTTATTTGGCTCAATGTCTGCAGCAGTCCCTAAGGAGGGATGTCATTGCTGACACTAATGAGTCTCTGCCCTCCAATAGCTTGTAAACAAGCCATGATTTCTGGTCCAGCATGAGTTACAGCTGCAGAGGGGAGGCCATGGGAACAGGGAGCAGGAGGACACCAGATTTATGAAGCCCTGGGGTAGGATACACACCTCTGTTCTCTGGCTGTGCAATGGCCACCTGATTAACAGTCCCTTTTATGCATTCTGCTTTACTTTCTAAAGTGCTTTTCACATCTGTGACCTCATTTGATCCTCACAGCAGCTTCTCAGGGGATAAAGGGTAGAATTTCATGCCATCATTTCCCAGACAACAAAGCATAGACTGGGTGAGATTATGTGACTTGGTCAGGGCTGTACAGCTTACTAATCCTTGAGACAGGGAGCAAGTATAATTTCTGTGATCTGGATCTCTTTACCCAAATGGTGGTCATTTCAGGGCACACTGCTGAAATCAAGGCCCTTCTGCCTCCACATAGATTCTGCTTTGAAGTCAGTGGCGCTTTAGACATCAACAGGCCCAGCTGTCTGAGAACAGCTAGGCCACCCATGGAAGCGCAGCAGCGTCTACTTAGCACTGGGCCCAGGCACTCATATCCTAACGTGCCATTATCACTTTTCCCTCACACCATGCTGTTTTTGTAGAAACCTCTCTGGCCTCAGATTCATGAAGTCAAACCCAAAAGGCAATGAGAACTGTGGGGCTTGGGTGGAGTTCAGGCTCTGACTCCACTAGGAGGCTGTATCCATTTACCAGGTCACCATCAAAGTGAGCCTTTATGAAGAAGGCACTCTGGAGCACCCACTTGGCCCCACGGTTAGTTTCTCTAACCTGAAGCCGAGTCAAGCTGTATTGATCAGGACCAGTTGGGAGATGACTTACAAGGGCTGGCCTACAAGGATATTATTCAGTCTGCAGACTGAGCAAACCATTGTCAGGATTCCTTATTAGGCACAATATACCACAAGCCACATAAAACAAACACACATACCCACACACACAACGGGCAAATGATTTTGGAGGATGAAAACGACAGTGTGGTTGGAGGATACAGGTCTACCTAATCCCATGGTAACTGACCATTTTTTAATAACTAACAAATCAATCCTTTTCTAACAATGCTTCCAAGAAGTGAAAATAAGAAGGGGCTTTGTTAACAAAGAAGGAGGCAAATGAAATGAAGTCCCTAGCTCAGCCTTTTCAGTGTCCACAAGATGAGAGTGTGATTTTGTCAGAAACTGCTTTCTCCAAAGAATCCAAAAACAGTTACCTCATTTAATTAGGGAGAGGGAAATGTGTGGGGAGAGAGGGAGGCTGCTAGGTGAGGGGAAGCCAGCAAAGAGATCGAACCCTCAATTTCAAAAATTGCTTAGCAAAAGCAACTTTAATTGCTGCCTTTGTTATAAAAGATTAAAGGTAGTTATGTCCCAGTGTACCTCACTTAGAGCAATCAATATGTTCCTGAATAGTTATGTGCAAATCAAATTTTTGTAAATCAAATCCAATTTTAAATATCCTCAGAGAGATTGCTGTTTCAAGGAACCCTTCAGTGAATTCCTTTGTAAGGTCTAAAGCCATCCTCAGATTTACTGGATTGGTAGGTTTAGATTTTTATAGATGATGATATATCAGGTCAATAGAATTTTGTCCCTCCTTCCTATATTTAGAAGAAAGAACTTAAAAATAAAAGTGGTATGACTTAATGAAAACAGTACAAAAACCAATGGTACTTGCTTTTATTGGTTAATAAATGCTGAGACTGCCTCTTGAGACTTCTCTGTTTGCAGCTGTGACAGACATTGAGCAAGGATGACCGATGTTTAGCACTGGGACAATACGATAGGACAGTGTCAACGTGCTGCTTGAGAGGAGTTCTGAGAATTATCTACACCAACCTTCACAGCAGACATGTATCTTTGCAGGCTTCCAGAGTGATGACTATTTAGGCTCTGCTTACACAATGCTCAAATTCACTGAGCCTTCACTTATAAATTTAGTCATCACATTTTTTCATGCATCAAACATGTGGGAACCTAAGTTCTGGGAATACAGAGAGAGAAAACTAGGCACAGTACTCACCTTTTATAATATCTACTATATCTGGAAGGGCAGATATGAAATATGTAGTAGCATAAATAATTGGCCCGTTCCAGTTGTGGCAGATGAATATGAATATTAAATAGAAATGTGCTTTGGTCTGAATGTATCTCCTGAAGTTTATATGTTAGAAACTTAATCCCCAGTATATAGTGTTGGGAGGTGCGACCTTTGACAGGTGATTAGGGCGTGAGGGCAGAGCCCTCATGAATGAAATAGTGCCATTATTGTAAGAGTGAGTTAAAGATCATAAGAGTGGGCTGCTGAGAAAGGATGGATTGGGTATCTTTCCTGCTCTCTCTCACCATGGGATGCCTTGTATCATGTTATGTTGCAGCAAGTAGTTCCTCACAAGATATGAACCTTTGATCTTGGATGTTCCAGCTTCCAGAATTGTGAGCCAAACATACAGCTATCATGTGAACAGAGACTAAAACAGAACCTATGAAAATAATCAGAAAAACTGACCTACGGAGGTTGCTTTTAATCTAAGATGTAGAGGATGAATGTAGAGGCTACGACAAAAATGGAGCAACTGGAGGATACAACTCAACAGGTGTTTTGAAGGGGTCACCCTGGCTGCCATGTGAAAAAATGGACTGGAGCAAGAATGGAAACAGAGACCTATAGTCGCAGGTGAAAGATGCTAGTGGCAGGGCTGGCATTGTGGCACAGCAGGTTAAGCTACAACTTGCAACACCAGAATCCCATATTGCAGCACCAGTTAGAGTCCTGGTTGTACCGCTTCTGATCCAGCTCCCTGCTAATGCACATCAGAAGTAGCAGAAGACAGTAAAAGCACTTTGACCCTGCCACCCTTGGGAGGATGGAGATCCAGGTGAAGTTCTTGGCTCCTGGCTTTGGCCTGGAGCAGACCTCACTGTCACAGCCATCTAGGAAGTGAATCAGAAGATGGAAGATCTCTGTCCATGTCTGTCTCTCCTCTCTTTGTGACTCTGCCTTTCAAATAAATAAATTTAAAAAAAATGTTGGTGGTTTGGTTGAACATGCCAGCAGTTGACAACAAAACAAGTAGATGGTCCTAGAAACTGTTGGAAGTGGAATCCGTAGGACTGAGTGGTTGACTGGATATGGGACTAAGGGACAGCAGAGTCAAGGATGTCCTCTACGTGAGTGGATTGGGGAGGTGTCTTGTCCACTAGCACTGAGTCCACTGAGGAAGAGCAGGTTGGAGAGAAGAGATTTGGTATTATGAAGGCCGGGTATTATTAAGGTATTATTAAGGTGTGTTGTTCTGGAGTTGGCATTTCTGGAAATGTTCAGTAACTGAGTTTGGGGCTTGATGACTTTCATCTCTGGCAGACTATGATTATCTTGCACAAATGTCAACACACGGGATCCTCTAACTCTGGATTGAGGTTCAAGGATGCAGCTTCAATTTCCAGGGAACAGATTTCTAAGAGCAGTAATAAATCAGTCCAGCAAGTAAAACCATAACTAAAATATATGAACTATTAAAGGGGCCAATGATAAGAATGGGGGCGTAGGTGATAGGAATGCGGCAGAAGCTTCATTATTAATGTTACCTTTCAAAATTTTTTTTTACTTTTCCTGGGTCATTGAGATAATGAAAGCAGTTCCCAGGAGACTGTTCAGACCTTTGATCCTAACATTATGGTAGAAGCAAAATGGTATTATTCTCAGCATGAGAGTAAATTTCCAGAGAATGTTTAAACCCTAGATCTATCTGACAATCATGGAGAGACATGTGCCATACCAGGCAGTTGCAATATTTGACAGAGCTTGCCCCACACACCACATCAGGTAACCAGTGACTTGTCTGGAAAGATAAGAGAAGTGAGTTGGTATTGAATTCTGCCTTGTTTACCATCTTTCCAAATTCAGGTCTATTTAGCCTTGTTGTGCCTTCCTTTGGCTTTATCTTCTTCCTATGAGTTGTTTGTCAAAAGTCCAAGTCAAAAGTTTATCAGAAGGCCGGCGCCGCGGCTCACTAGGCTAATCCTCCGCCTTGCGGCGCCGGCACCCCAGGTTCTAGTCCCGGTCGGGGCACCGGATTCTGTCCCGGTTGCCCCTCTTCCAGGCCAGCTCTCTGCTGTGGCCAGGGAGTGCAGTGGAGGATGGTCCAAGTGCTTGGGCCCTGCACCCCATGGGAGACCAGGAGGAGCACCTGGCTCCTGCCATCGGATCAGCGCGGTGCGCTGGCTGTAGCGCGCCGGCCGCAGTGGCCATCGGAGGGTGAACCAACGGCACAGGACGACCTTTCTCTCTCTCTCTCTCTCACTGTCCACTCTGCCTGTCAAAAAAAAAAAGTTTATCAGAAAGGAAGCCCTGGGTGGGTTTTGGCCTGCTGGTTGAGAAGTCCACATCCCAGTTGAGAAGACCTGGGTTCAATTCCTGGCTCCAGCTCCTGACGCTGATGCCAGGAGGACGCAGGTTACTGGGATTGCATTTCCATCTCAGCTTCCACCTGGCCCAGTCACTGCAGGGATTTGGGTGTTACCCAGCAGATAGGAGCTCTCCGTCTATCTCTGTCTCTTAAAGAAAATAAATAAATAAACTTCTATTTGAGTCTGTCTCCTCCAGTTGTATATGATAGAACTCTGACTAAAAATAGCCTAAGCTATTTGTCGGATTAATAATAGGCCTATGACACCAGCAGGCCAATGAGAGTCCATCAGGTACTGAATCAGTTGGAAAAGAAAGGCCCTATTTCCTCCAGGTCATCAGTATGAGTAGGAACTAAGCCTGGGACTGTCAGTGGAGGCCTTTGCCACTACCCCGAGAGTGATGCCTAATGGAGAACACAGGGACCTGGAAGTGGGGTAGAGGAAAGTCACAAGTCAGTGGGGAGAGGCCTGTACCTGAGGATATCCTCTGAAGTCCTTGCTGTAACTATTTCTGGATTCAATCCACTCTTGGCTTTCAGTTTTCATAAGCCTACATGCTCTGCTTTCTACTTAAACAGGTTGGGATTAGAGATTTTGTCATTTGAAACTTGAAAACTTCTAACCAACCCCATCCATGTGATTTGATTACTCTCGTTTTAGTCCTATGTCATCCCTTAGAACTCCTCCTGTTGTCTAATTCCAGATACAGCACTGCACTTTGGAGATGCAGGAGCATGGGATTCTGTAGTGGGCATTCCCAGCAGAATGGCATGGGATGAGAGAAAGACAGTACAGGAGAAAAAGCAAAACCAGGAGAGGAGTGTTGGGTAGATGCCCTTAGTGAATCAGGGAGCCCTCTCTATGGCACTGAGAGATTCTTGTCCAACAGTGCACTTTCTTCCTAGAGCTGGGGTGTCAGGGGATGCAGGCTCTATGTTGTCAAATCAAATGGAACACACAGTGCTACCACAAAATTAAATCTTTCCCAGGTGCCCGAAGGCTATATTTGGGGAACATAAAATCACAGGAAAAATTATTTAGGTGGATTTGAAACATCTAAGACAGACTTTTTTTGTTAGTGATTTGTGCAACAGAAGGAAAGACTCGATATTTATTTGTGCTTTCCCAGTAAGATTTCCAAAGCAATGTGAACGTATCCACAAACCCAGAGAAAAATGAAGCAAGTATCTGAGCTTTGCTAGGATTTCTCAGAACTCTTCCACTTGGGACAGGATTGGCTCTCAGGTGAGGTTGGTGTCTGGGCTGCCTGTCATGTTCAGGATGAGGGAAGTGGTCCTGCAGCCCTTACTGTGAGAAAAGAAAGAAAGTCGAGGCAGGCAGCCTGGTCTCACCTGGCAGAGCAAACAGGGAGTCAGCATCCAAGAGTCCAAAACTATAGTCCAGTTCGTGCTTTGGGGATCCCATGATGAAAGACTGGATATCCGCCTCACTGTGGTCATCCATCTTATTTTGTTAATCATAGAAAATGCAAAAGATAACATCCATTGTAGAAAAACCAGCACGAAAGTCGAGTTCTCCAATGTATCGTGTCTCCCTTCCCTTCTGCCACTTGTCTTTAATCACATCTTACCAGAGCTATTTCTGTCTATGGGGAGTTAGCAGGAAGATCACATATTGTACAGAGAGCGGGTGTTAAATTTATGCAAAAGGAAGGAATGTGTTATGGCAAAAATTATTTATTGCATGGCATCTCCCTTGAGGGTTAGTCTCTTCTTAGAGCTTTAAGGACAGCAACTCTATATTTGTCGCATGGCAGAACCACACTCCTTCCCGCCTCCCACTGTCACTGCCAAGAGCATTTATGTAAAGTCGTGATGCAAACCTGCCACCTTTAGGAGGCATGATCTGGTCTAACGCAGAGTGTCTCGCCTTGTAGGCATTTGTGTTCTGAGATGAGTCTACAGCCAGCAAGATGGAGGAAAGACAAGCACAGGAAGGTGTTGGCTATCCTGGAATTGGGCCTAGGTATGACAAAACAACCAGTTGAACAGCGAGCTATTTGATGGAGCCCCGAGAATTGTAGAAGGTGGCATGCTGTAGTGTAGGCTCAAGAATTTATCAGACCCGAGACTGTCTTAACTATTTGCTATCTATGAATGTCAGGAAGAATAAGTGGGCATTTCTGAGCGTTCATCTTGTCTGTGAAACAGTGCACGCATTTGGATTGTGTTGTGAGTGAAACGGTGTGTTTAATGGTAAGTGCTGAGACAATATCGTCATTCTCCTTCCTTCTTATTGAGTTACATAGTAGTTCAGTGCTTCTCCCTGGGTCATAGGGGTGATCGTCCCCTATGCAGAAGTGATGAGTGCTCAGAACACAGAGCACAGCTTCCCCTGCCTTTCTCAGACTGCGCTAACTGATTATGCCACTCTGGCCCGAGGATTCCTCACAACACAGTGCTTAAGGTGGTCACTTTGGAAAGTCAGAATCGACATAGACGTAACGTGACAATTCCATCTGTGTCCCAGATCATGCCCATGTTTTACTCAGTTGGTTATTGCACCCGGGCTGTACAGATGGTTTTAATGTTCATTAAATGCATAAACGGGTCTCCAGGAGCTTGGAGGACACTGCACTTCTGAACGATGTGCCAACATATTCTAATTCTTCACTCAAATGTTGAATCCCAGAGCGTATGTGCTTAAAAGGAGAAAGGTATCCATTTATCTTCAGCTTCTCATATCTAACCTGGAAACAGAGCTATACAGGGAGGTGGGGCATGTGCTAGAAGTTAAGAGCTGGGCTTGATAATCAGATAGTTTCTGCCATGGTTAAGTTAACTAATCTTACAAAACATCAGTTTCCCCATCTGTAATCTGTACAATGTGTATAATGAATGCCTATCCCCTGGCCTCTTGTGAGATTTACAAAAGATGATGCTGTCAATAGGCTTACATGCAGCAGTCGTTGTTATTAGTGTACGTGAAACGTATCAGGGAGGGGAGATACCAAGAAGTGAAAAATTGTGCTATAGAAGAATAGAAAAGGAATTGGAAATTAGAGAAACTGAGGAAGACAAGGCTTGCAACACTTGGTAGCAACCTTCAAATACCTCTGACAGAGACTTGACCTTGTGATTGATTAGAATGAAATTCCCATATATTGGCTGCCCTGTTCTTGGAAGGATCATATAGGGGTCGGCATTGTCGCTTAGCAGGTAAAGCCACTCCCTGTGATTCTGTTATCCCAAATGTGTGCTGGTTCGAGACCCAGCTGCTCCACTTCTGATCCAGCTCCCTGCTAATGCTCCTAGGAAGGCAGCAGAAGATGGCCCACGTGCTTGGGTCCCTGTACCTATATGGGAGACCCTCAGAAAGTGCCTGACTCCTGGCTTCGGTCTGGCCCAGCCTCAGCCATTCAGGCCATTTGGAGAGTGAACCAGTGAATGGAAGATCTCTCTCTCTCTCTCTCTCTCTCTCTCTCTCTCTCTCTCTCTGTGTGTGTGTGTGTGCGTGTGTGTGTGTGTGTGTTTGTGTGTGTGTGTAACTCTTTCAAAAAATAAATAAGCCTTTAATATATTATGTGTGTGTGTGTATGTGTGTAACTCTTTCAAAAAATAAATAAACCTTCAATATATTATGTGTGTGTGTGTATGTGTGTACATTATCATCTCTGATGATCAGCTGGGCCATGCGACTTGCTGTGACCAAAGAAACATGAGAGATAGAAACAATCGTCACATATAAGAACCATGTGAGGCGCTTCCACTCACTTTATTTTTGATTACGACATGAAGACAGAGGATGTTTCTTCAACACCTGTCCTGAAATGAAGATCAAAGAATAGGGGTTCAGCTGATCTCTGGTGAACACATACATGTGCCAGAAAATAAAATTCTTCTGTAACCACTGAAATCCAGCATTCACTTATTACTGTAGCACAGTTCACGCCAATGGGTAGGAGATGAAACACTTTCCTTCCATATAAAAAAGTGTCTCGATAAAACTGCTTGAAAATGAAGAGGCCCACCCACGTGGGCAGCAATTCTTAACAGTGGAAGTATGAAAGCATATTGCATAGGTCTGTGGTGCTCACTCTTCTGAAGATCAATAGTTCTCAGTATTTGGGAAGACATGGGTTCTGGGCTCAAGCAGATCTCTTTATTCCAGACTTACTGGAAATTAGGACGCATTGATATTTACTGTTTACATACAAAAAGGTGTATGCTAAATGAATATCATTTTTCCAAACCACTCCTCTGTTTGGATACTTGAATTTGAGGGTTGTTTCCATGTTGAAGATTCCATGAATTAGTCATGATTGGGGTCTTCAAGGAGAACACCAAGGATTTGTGTGTAGTATGGAGGTGCTGGTTTAAGTGACGAGCTTAGCACTTAGTGGAGCCGATCTGAATCTGAGTCTGCTGCTTATTAGTTATTTTGCCCTGAGGTTATCAAACCCTTCTTGCTCAGGACTTATTTTCTGAGAATTTATGTACTAATCACTTTGTGTTTTTTTATATAATTTTTTTAAACTTTTATTTAATGAATATAAATTTCCAAAGTACAGCTTATGGATTACAATGGCTTCCCCCCCATAACATCCCTCCCACCCGCAACCCTCCCCTTTCCCACTCCCTCTCCCCTTCCATTCACATCAAGATTCATTTTCATTTAGTATACATTAAGTAAAGATTTCAACAGTTTGCTCCCACATAGAAACACAAAGTGAAAAATACTATTTGAGTACTAGTTACAGCATTAAATCTCAATGGACAGCACATTAAGGACAGAGATCCTACATGAGGAGTAAGTGCACAGTGACTCCTGTTGTTGACTTAACAAATTGACACTCTTGTTTATGGCATCAGTAATCTCCCTAGGCTCTTGTCATGAGTTGCCAAGGCTATGGAAGCCTTTTGAGTTTGTCGACTTCGATCTTATTCAGACAAGGTCATAGTCAAAGTGGAAGTTCTATCCTCCCTTCAGAGAAAGGTACCTCCTTCTTTGATGACCCGTTCTTTCCACTGGGATCTCACTCACGGAGATCTTTCATTTAGTTTTGTTTTTGTTTCTGTGTTTTTGTTTTTGATTTTTTGTTTTTTGTTTTTTGTTTTTTGTTTTTTGTTTTTGTTTTTGTTTTTTTGCCAGAGTGTCTTGGCTTTCCATGCCTAAAATACTCTCATGGGCATTTCAGCCAGATCCGAATGCCCTAAGGGCTGATTCTGAGGCCAGAGTGCTGTTTAGGACATCCGCTATTCTATGAGTCTGCTGTGTATCCCACTTCCCATGTTGGATCGTTCTCTCCCTTTTTTGTTCTATCAGTTAGTATTTTCAGACACTAGTCTTGTTTATGTGATCCCTTTGACACCTAGACTTATCAGTGTGATCAGTTGTGAACTGAAATTGATCACTTGGACTATTGAGATGGCATTGGTACATGCCACCTTGATGGGATTGTATTGGAGTCCCCTGGTATGTTTCTAACTCTACCGTTTGGGGCAAGTCAGCTTGAGCATGTCCCGATTGCACATCTCTTCCCTCTCTTATTCCCACTCTTATATTTAATGGGGATCACTTTTCAGTTAAGTTTCAACACTTAAGAATAACTGTGTATTAATTACAGAATTAAACCAATAGTATTAAGTAGAGCAGACAAAAAAATACTAAGAGGGATAATGTATTAAGTTGTTCATTAACAGTCAGGGCAAGGGCTGATCAAGTCACCATTTCTCATAGTGTCCATTTCACTTTAACAGGTTTCCTTTTTGGTGCTCGGTTAGTTGTCGCCGATCAGGGAAAACATATGATATTTTTCTCTTTGGGACTGGCTTATTTCACTCAGCATAATGTGTTCCAGATTCCTTCATTTTGTTGCAAATGACCGGATTTCATTGTTTTTGACTGCTGTATAGTATTCTATAGAGTATATGTCCCATAATTTCTTTATCCAGTCTACTGTTGGTGGGCATTTAGGTTGATTCCAGGTCTTAGCTATTGTGAATTGAGCTGCAATAAACATTAAGGTGCAGACCGTTTTTTTGTTTCCCAATTTAAATTCCTTTGGGTAAATTCCAAGGAGTGGGATGGCTGGGTTGAATGGTAGGGATATATTCAGGTTTCTGAGGAATCTCCAGACTGACTTCCATAGTGGCTTGACCAGTTTGCATTCCCACCAACAGTGGGTTAGTGTCCCTTTTTCCCCGCATCCTCTCCAGCATCTGTTGTTGGTAGATTTCTGAATGTGAGCCATTCTAACCGGGGTGAGGTGAAACCTCATTGTGGTTTTGATTTGCATTTCCCTGATTGCTAGTGATCTTGAACATTTTTTCATGTGCCTGTTGGCCATTTGGAACTAATCACTTTGAAAAGTTCACAGTTACATCATTGAACATCACTTCCCAGGAATATTATTTTCAGATTCTAAAACTCTCAAGTGAATTGAGGGATTTTCTCTTTCTGTCTTCCAGCTCTCCTTACACTTCCTTCATATGCTTTACCTCTTGATTCCCTGCTCTGTAATCTTCAGATTAATCTTCTGGACTCTTCTTCACCAATCATCTCTTCAGCTATTTCTAGTCTGATTGATCTATTAAATCTTTAATTCCAGAATTCAATTTTTAATGTCTACCCTTGAATTTCTCCTCTTTACAAAAGAATCTGGCCTTTCCTTATAATATATTGTTCCCTCCTTGTGGTTACTATTTTTCTGTTTATTCATTAATACTTTTAAAGCATTCTTATTTCTAATTCCCTTTTGAGCTTTTCTATTGTCTTAATTCTTGGAAGCCTTTGTTATCCCAAAAATGTGATCATCAAAGTTCCCTTGTGCTGAGTCACTTCCTCATATATCTTATATGAATTTATTATTAATTCATCTTCAGCAAGAGCTAATTTTCCGTCTTATGGGAAACTCATGTGTTTGGGGAGTGGAACTGTACTTCTAAGCACTTTGTTTTTGCTCTTGTCAAGGGCTCCAAGAATACGACAAACTAGGGATCAATTTTTATATTAACCTGCTGAGTTGGGATTTATGAACTATTTATATTGTGTAGTTCAGTTTCCAAATTCATCCACAGTGAAGGATTTTAATTTTCCATAGATCCCTAGGTAGAGAAAAACATCTTTGTAAATTCCCAATGTTGGTGGTTAAATTTTCTTCTAATTGAATTTTCACTAAGAATTTAGATTTGTGTGTGTGTGTGTGTGTGTGTGTGTGGTCCCAGCTTTACACAATCTAACTTCCAATGTTCTCCTGACCACAGAGTACAGATCTTATCTCTTATGGCTATGTGAGATTAAAACTCGAACTCATAAACATTTCTCCTATTCATCATAGCTGTCACAGTATGAGATTTTATATTTGCCATTTTATCTTTCAATGCCCTCATTTTGTCTCTACTTGATTTTTTTTGCTTGAAAACTCAGCTCTGTGCATGTATTTTTCTTTCTAATTTATTATATTTTATGCATCATTTCTATTTGTATGTACTACTGTGTAGCAAGAAGTGTTCTGGGTTACTCAGATGACCAAGAATCCAGCAGTAGAACAAATTTACAAACAAACATTTCAATCTCACCCTTTATAAAACTGACATACAGCATCCACCTCATGGGTCAATGTAAAACTAAGTAGATAATGAATCAAATTAACTCAACATACTGTCAAGCACATTGTAAATGCCCAATAAATATTGGATATTATATTTTTCTTATTGAAACAGGACATGAGAATTTAGAAAAACATTTCTAAATATGTTAGAAGATCCCAGAAAGGGATAATGTCCCTCCAGTTAACATTTTTGGGCTTTTTATGTAAACACATGTGGGCTTCTGGAAAAAGGCATTAACAGACTTTGAAATTGGTTATTGCCCTAGGAACAGGATCCAGAATTTCAAATCAGAGAGCAACAGAACAAAGTCCACTCTGTGGTCTCCTGGTGGGCCAAAGAAGATGACTGAGACTCTTTTCTTTATCTCATGATCTGACCCATGGTGTAAGAAGAGGGGCACTTTAATGTCCAGTATTTTGCTGGGTTCCCCTACCTGCACCACAGGGGACTTGACTGAAAGCCTTTGAGATAAGAGCATACATGGTGGTAATGTTTGCAATAATCATAGATAACACTCACTGAATCCTGACGCCATGCTGCGCTGTGTTCTATACACTATCTCATTCAGTCCTTACCAGGAACTTGAGTCAGGTACCATTATTGCCATATTATCACAGTGCCTGTTTACAGTTAACTATAATGTTGCAGTCGTAGAGAAGGGTGACAAATGAAAGAGTTAGTTCACCCTGTTTAGACAATTAACAATGGCTGCATTGTTGATGGTGTACAACAAAGAGAAGCAGGAACCAATGATGTCCACAGGGCAATGACTAATCCTAAAGTTCTGTCAGTGTTAGCCCAGGTAGCACAGCACAGGAAGAGAACAGGTGAATTGACCTTCACTGCACACTTCCTGTGAATAAAACACTTTGCATATTAGCTGTTTGATTTTAATACATTATCTAACTTAACCTCCATTACCAATTATATGATAAAAAGATGGACCTATCCTTTCATATTCTGTCTCAGGGAGGTAATCTGCCCTGGATTACCATCTAATAAGTCTGCAAACTCTGCCCTGTATCCAGTTTCCTAGTCCCTAAATCTCTGAAGAGAGAAGCTTAAATAGCTAAGGGGAGCATGTAATACTTCAAGTTGTCTACAAAGAAAAGACAGACTTAGGGACTCCGTTAGTAATAATGAAATATAGAAAGGATACGGAAGCTGGAGAAAAAATGCACCCAACTCACATTCCAACTGCTGCTCCTAACTGGGGGTCTTGGCTGTGAGTCTCTGGGCAGCAGTTACACAAATGCCACTGCTGCCCAGAGGGCGGTCTCCAGGCTTCTGAACGCTCTCTTCACGGCTCCATCTTCAGAGCCTGACACGTGGGTCAGATCTCTGGAAACTCTGACTTATCCACCTCACTGGTGCTTTGGTCACTGTTTTTCTGACTTTTTAATTCCCATCTTCCAGATGTCCACCTTTCAGTGCCTCCAACATGAGTGCAAAGAATCCTGTTAATAAATTCCTTATTTCTGTAAGACTTCAGTGATTCTCCTTCCCAGACTGCACCCTGGAAGGCACAGCTGGGCCACGAAGCCTCACACAGTCAGGGCGCCATCTGCTTCTCCAGCCTCTCTCTGAGCCGTTTTCCCCACGCTTGTTCCATCCCACTCTTCCATCCCACTCTTCACCCACGTAGTCATGATGTTCTCTTTCTATGAGCAAGAAAAAGGCAGGATTAAGGCAAAAGTTTGGCCAAAGAAGGAATTCACCCTTTGGATCTCAGCATCAATACCCTATCTGCACGGACCTTCCTAAACACCTGCCTGTGGAAGTTTCTCATATTTCCTATCACAAAATGGTTTCTTGGCAGTCACTGAAGTTTGTCTGTGCTTATTGTTGTGTGTGTGTGTGTTTCAATGCACCAGAATATGAGAGCCTGGTTGATGTGTGCTGTTCACAATGTACCAGTGACTAGCAGAGTGTCTGACGTAGATTAGGGCTCTCAGTATGTGTCTGTGCAGTAAATGGATAATTAGCAGACCTGGGTGCTTAAACTGGCTCCTAGTGTCATATCCTCTTGTTGCCTGTGTTGTGAGGACAATGGTGGCGACACCAGTGATAGGACAGGGGTAAAGCTGGGTCAGGATGCTTTTTTCTTTTCTTCTTGCTGTTTTCTTGGGCTGAGTCCTTAAAAATAGAAAAGACCAAGAATTTAGGAAGAAAGGACTAAATTGCTCTGGACGATAAAGGCAAGATAAATTCAAAGGATCTGGAAACACCTTGAAGAAATGACAGAGGATGAAGGGAGCTTGAGTGTTGTTGGGGGGAGATAGGAGAAGGCAGTTCTCCCAGAGATCCTGGGAAGATGGGAATGAGAAGAGAGAGAGATGTCTAATAGGGGCTCTCTCTATGCAGTTTTAATTTTGCTGAGGGTTATGCTGTGTAAATTTTCTCTATCCCACAATTGGCAGTTAATCCACATTGCTCGCTAATGCTTTAGTACAAGTGGATTCTTCGGAGGAATGGAGCAGCTGTTGAAGTTTGCAGCCAGGTGGGTAATGAGATAAACTCAGAGGCAGTCCATGTGGGCAGTGGATTTGACGGATGAGCTGATAATTGACATACAGTTTACACTCCATCATGTTGTATACTGGGGAGGAGTTCGGAGAAATCTCACATTGAGATCTAACTGCTTTCCCGGTCTATACATCCTTTGCTTTTCTGAACCAGAAGAGGCCAGGAGGGTTGCAGTTATCAGATCTCAATGGCAGGAAACACAACCAAAGATTCCTTTCCTTTACCACTGGGTGCTGGCACCCACTGCTTCTCGATATTCCCCTTCAAATCCCCAGAATTACAGGCATGGTACCAACGCAAGCGTTCACATTAGGGCACAGCCCTCGAGGTCAGCTGCCATGTGAAGACTTGATCTAGATCCCTGATTGATAAGAACCTGCTATGATGTACATGTGATTTTTCTACCAAATGCTATGAGCTGGCAGCATGGTCTCAAGTCAGTGTTAAGAATCAGAGGGACTTTAGGAGAAAGGCCCTGTGAATAGGTCACTGGAGGTGATGCTCTCAGAAGGGATTAGTGCTCATGTCATGGAAGAGGGGTAGGTCACATGACTGAGTTGGTTACTGTGAGAGCGGAGTTGCTATATGGCCAATATGGTTTTCTTCTTTTGCTTGCCTCTTCTCTTGTGTGATCAGTGTCTCCCTTTTGCATGCGCTGCTTGCTGTCCTCACACGGGCTCCTGCTGTGTGATGCCATCTACCGTGCTGTGCCACAACATGAGGACCAGTTTGGGCTTTCAGCTTTCAAAACTGTGAGCTAAATAAGTCTCCTTTCTCTATCAGTTACACAGCCTCAGCTATTTTGTTATAGCAACACTGAACAAAGTAAGGCAGAGGCATCTGGAGGGAATAGCCAGAGTGAAAACTGCAGATATGGGAGGAGGCAGAATTGAGTCTTCTGATCCCAGTCAAGCTGCCTAAGTCAACACCATGTGGGGCAGGCATGAACTGAGCCTGGCTGAACTCTTTACCCAGGAAAGCCTGGGCAAAAATGCAGCTGCTTAAAATAATTTAAAAAAAAAGAAGAAAGAAAGAAAGAAAACTATATACTAATGCAACAAATGTCAGAAGGCCACACATATTTTTCCTAGGCATCTGTCATTGTATGAGTCCCTTTACTTTTTTTATTTATTTTTTCCATTTTTTGACAGGCAGAGAGGACAGTGAGAGAGAGAGACAGAGAGAAAGGTCTTCCTTTGCCGTTGGTTCACCCTCCAGTGGCCGCCAAGCACTGCGCTGATCTGATGGCAGGAGCCAGGTACTTATCCTGGTCTCCCATGGGGTGCAGGGCCCAAGCACTTGGGCCATCCTCCACTGCACTCCCTGGCCATAGCAGAGAGCTGGCCTGGAAGAGGGGCAACCGGGACAGAATCCAGCGCCCTGACCGGGACTAGAACCCGGTGTGCCAGCGCCGCAAGGTGGAGGATTAGCCTAGTGAGCCGCAGCGCTGGCTGTCTGAGTCCCTTTACATCAATTTCCTTTACTATCATTGGCCTCTTGCCCTTTGAGAAGAGGGCCCTGAAAAGTTTCGCAAAAATCAAATGTTCTGTTCATCGGGCCAGATAATCAAGAGTTCAAAGATTCCCCCAGATAATGAGCTTGAGGAAATTGCAATAAGGAAAGACCAACTCCAGAGAGTTGACCCAGATTGTGGAGCCAGCCCCTGGTTGGGGGTCTCTTTCTTCTTTCCTCCAGAGAGTAATTAGCACCAGAGGTTGTGACACGCCTTTCACACAAGGATGCTGGGCAAGAACATTCTCAAGCTACTACAGAGGAGGTGGTTGTGGGGAGCAACTGAGACTAGACTAAGTTACTGGAACTAGGACTAATTCTATGCATCTGTTCTCCCACAATATGGCGCTGAGAGGGAGCAAACAACCTCTACGCAGCTGCCTCATCAGTTTGACTGATAAGCTGCAGGAGCTGATCCTGCTCCTGATTGGAGGAGAGCAGCGTGCTCGGTGTGTGGGTAGCAGAGTTGGGATTGGTGGAAGAGGACTATAAAGGAGGAGAGAGACAACATGCACCAGGAACATCTGAGGGAATACCTGAGGAACACCTGAGCAGCCCCCGAGAGAGCCGGCCGGTGGTGTGCCGCTCCTCCGCAGAAGCGGGGAAAGCGGCAGGGGGTGCCGGCAGCTAACCCAGGACGGTGTCGTTCCTCCGCGAGTGGGGAAACGGCAGCTAACCTGGGAAGGGCCAGGCAAAAGGAACAGCACAGGGTCCGATGTCGTTCCTCCGCGAATGGGGGAGCGACAGGTGGCCTCCAAGAAAGTCCAATTAAAAAAGAGTTTCGTTGTACAAGCACTGGGGATTCAGTCCCTGAGATGCCTGACAGCACCCGTGACTTTGTCGTCATCACGCAGTTTTTCATCAGGAAGATTTCCCACAGCACCAAGGACTTCAGGTTTCAGGTGACTGCAGGCGCTGACCGTTTCGAGGGTGTGAGTAGCTGATTTCCAGCACATGTGTCCTAGACTTGTGGTGGGGCTACATCCCAGCAACCTGCTTTGTAAGTTGGAAGTATCCCAAGTGGGCAAGCATTCCACACACTTACTCTGCCTCACATTCTAAATGAGCAGCACAGCACTGTGGAGCACAATCATTTACTCACAACCACACATCTGACAGGGACTGGGGCTTGCTGCTGCTCAGTGCCACTACAGCGTGTGGCCCCATATTTAGGGAGCCTGGGAAAGGAATCAAAATTGGAAATGCCAAGTATGGCTTCTATTGAATACCTACCACTTGTGCATAATCCTTAGTGGAAACAGTTAAGATGGAACCATCTGTATCTGATTTCTCGGGAACACCAGGCAGCGTTTGGAGAAGCAAACGCTTTCCCCTACCTTCTAGTCTGAGCGCTACACAACCAGGCAGATTCGGTTGACATTCTAGCTCTGGGCTGTTGACGCACACTTGACCTTTGGGGACCTGCTTCTCATTACAGATGGAAATGATCTTGCAGAGGAACGGACCCTCAAGCTGCTGACCCCGTCACCTTCCTTGAAGAAAGAGACTCCTTGCTTTCTCTGAGGTCCCCCTGCTTGCCTGCTGTCTCGCACACGGTCAAGCTCTTGCAACACACTAGGGATTCTCAAAAGTCATGGAAAATGCATACTGTAAGAAAAAAAAAGACTATGCACGAATTTCAATTTTTTGCACCAAAAGAGCCTGATCTTTTAATTCCTTTTTTCCATGAATTTTTGAAGTGCCCTTATGTTGCTTTTTGGCCCTAACACACACAGTTTTACGTCTGTGTATTGGGTGGGGGGGGGGGGTGTAGCTATGTAGAGAATACTGAGCCTAGAGACTCCAAAGAATAAAGTATCTCCAGTCATTCTCTCTTTCGAGAGTCTGATTTAAGTGGAGCATTTGTCACTGGTTTGTGGATATTAGGACAGGGACTACTAAAACAGTGCACAGACCAGGTGAACAATATGTATTGGCTGGGAAGGGGAAGTTCCACTTAGGTATTAAGGAAATACTCCCTTTCCTCATTATATATCATTAAGCTGGGACCAGATCCAGGCTGTTTGAATCCCACCTGAGTGCTCATTCCACATGTCCACCACCATGACATTATTCTCAGGACTGGAATTTAATTAACATGGCCGAAGAGGTGGGTTGCAGTTAATTATTTAAAATGAATCATTAATAATTATGATCACATAAATGAAGGTCGGATGTTAATGTGGAGTAACTAACTGTATCAGTGATTGAAATAAGAATTATGAGTTAAATATTTATGGTGATTAAATTATTATAGTAACGAATTGGTGGCTGTAGATCTGCATTCACCAAAGCCTGTCTAACCAGACCTTCCCTAGAGAAAGAGTTCTGTGGCCAAATACATTTGGGAAATACTCTAAGTCCCTCTAGGGAGTTCACTACCATGTTGAGGGCTCTAAGAAATTCTTTAGTGAAGTACTAGCTTGCTTCTTTGTCTCCACCCCCCACCCCGAGTCATCTCAAGGATATCACCTGTTAAAACTTAGTGTAAGTGTTTGTGAAACAAATTTTGACATAGATACACGTAGACGCCAGGTAACAGGTGGTGAGCCCACACCAGCTGTTTTTGCAGAAATAATCTGGGGACAGGGCATAGAGCAAATTAACATTGTGGTACTATGTGTTAAATTGCTGAGTGCAACATTGGCATCCCATATCAGAGAGCCAGTTGAACTCTCAGGTCCTTGTTTAAGTCAGCCAAGACCTGACTATTATGGCCATTTCCCTCGATCTCTGTAACTCTGCCCTTCAAATAAACAAAAAAAAAAACTTTTTTTAAGTAACAACTTGGAGATTCCACAGCCCCCTGGGGCAGGAGTTATGCTCTGGAAAAATTAAGAGAATATTGATAGAGACAGGAGACTCTTACTCTTAATAAGAGTCTTGGGCCGGCGCCGCGGCTCACTAGGCTAATCCTCCGCCTTGTGGTGCCGGCACACCGGGTTCTAGTCCCGGTCGGGGTGCCGGATTCTTTCCTTGTTGCCCCTCTTCCAGGACAGCTCTCTGCTGTGGCCAGGGAGTGCAGTGGAGGATGGCCCAAGTGCTTGGGCCCTGCACCCCATGGGAGACCAGGATAAGTACCTGGCTCCTGCCATTGGATCAGCGCGGTACGCCGGCCGCAGCGTGCCAGCCATGGCAGCCATTGGAGGGTGAACCAACGGCAAAAGAAGACCTTTCTCTCTGTCTCTCTCTCTCACTGTCCACTCTGCCTGTCAAAAAAAAAAAAAAAAAGACTCTTACGACAGAGCGTAGAAGATAAACCTCACTTCTACTTCCAAGAACTGAATCATTCAGGATTTAACCCAGGCAGATAGCCAGGGTTAAAGGGCCAGAGACTCGAGCCTGATGTGCAGAGGGACATACCTGGAACAAAATGCCCCCACTACTCAAAAACAAGATATAGAAGCTAAACACAAAACAGGATGCGGGTACAGCAGGACCTGTCCAGCTCCAGAAATCGACTCCCCAGCAACTGGAAGGTCATTGGTGACTGACATGTTGGCAAAACCCTGCACAAACTTCCACACGGTGCAAAGTATATAAACCCCTAGACAAATTCCCCCCCGCGAAGTCCACCACTTCTGGGACCCCTCTCCATGTTGCTGGGATCTTTTACTTTTGCTTTCTATTTTCATCTAATAAACTTTCCTTCCTATTCACCCTCCATTGTCTGTGTGGCTCATTCTTCCTGTCTGTGAGACAAAGAATCTAGTAGGGAAAAAAAGAGCTGTAGGAGTTCTAAAAATTCTGTGAAAAGAAAAGCCTGTATCAACATCACAGAGGGAGGAGCTGACATGGGCAATGTGGGGTCTCAGTCCCTTTTGTCTGCTAGGACCAAAGATGTTCAGTTTTTTTCTGCATTGGACATTGAGACTCTGTGTTAAGAAATTCAGTTCTTTCTTAAGCAAATGCCGACCACCTGTCTGCCCCATGCCAGGCCTGTTGAGGCACTTGAGTTTCAATTTCCACATTTAGAATTTAATGTGGGGGAATTAGCTGCACAAGAGGTGGATGAATTGAGAAAAAGGCCGCACTGAGCAGTGATGGGGAGAGGCGACGTCACGGAGCACCAAGGAAATGGGTTGCTTGGTGAACCAGAAGCACAGATAGTCCTCATGTGGGTAACAAAACCACTCAAGGGAGGCAGCTTCTGCCCTCCGGCCTCTCGGTCTCCTTCCAGGGGCTCGCTCTGACCACACTCTCTCTGGTAACACAGAGTTACCAGACTGGGTATGGATGGCTGGGGTCAGCCATCCTGGAGCTGTGTAAAGGGGTACTCCCTTGGTCTCTTGCTGTGTCACAAGTGACCCACGGCTGTGTGGCTAAATCCTGCTGCCTTCTCTGTTCATTATTTTATAAGCAGGGCAGGGCTCCATGTGTGCAGATGAGTGCTGCAACTGCTCGGCTACGTTTGCTCACTGGGTCTACTTTCAAGAAGGCCCACTCATGGCTGGCACACTGGTAAAGGGTGTGGACTGGGAGCTGCACCGACACTGTCTGCCCGGGTTCCCCTTATGGCTGGACCTCTAGATTTCCCTCTGGGAGGCCACTCTTGCTCACTGGTTTGGTCTTTCTCACAGCATGGTGGTCCAGCAGTAGAGAGATTTCTCGTGTGGCAGCTGAATTTCTTGATTGTAAGAACAGAAACTCCAAGCCTTCTTAAGGCTTATTCCTAAACTTTGCACAGCATCACATCCACTCTGTCCTCTCAGCTAAAGTGAGCCAAGAACTAGTTCACATTCAAAGGGAGGATTTGGTTCACAAGGGAGGCACCAAAGTAGCCCATATCAGACAGGGGAGACTCACAAAAGGAGCTGAGGTCAAACAGGCTTAGGATCAGAGCAGTCTTTCCCTTTTGTGACTTAGCATCCCTTCTCACATTTCCATCAGCTTCCATCACATCATAGCATTGCTCTCTCATGGAAGGCAGAGATCCCCCCTGTGGGGAGATGATGGGGACACAAAGTCCTGGCTCACTACACCCCTCTTGAGCCCCAGGGTAGGTGAGGCTACTCCAAAATTGGGGATTTAGGCTGTTAAGGTAAGCATCTGCCACTGTCCTCAAACAAAAATGTAAAAGAAGAAGAATGAAACAGGTCACTACTGGTTATTTTATACCTATCAACGATGTGCACAACATCTTGCATCCTGTTTCCATACCTGGTCTCAAAGCTGTGGTTCGTATCTGTAATTTGCTTCTTCGGTTCTTCCAATCTGTGTACACCCTGCATTGAATCAAAATTTCAGTTTTTTTTTTTAAATTTTCTTCTAGTGGAAAATGATGCACACTTTTTTTATTCAAGAACTGATTCCTTAGTAAACCTTCCTTGATTGGGTTGGTATAGTTTTGGATTCATTTTTACTATTGGATAATGGAGTTCTAAGAGATATCTCAGCGACTCCCTTGGTGCAGAGCATAGCCGTCCCTGCTCTAGATTTGTAACAAACACCCAATGTTGGGGGCAGGCGCTGTGGCGCAGTGGGTTAATGCCCTGGCCTGAAGTATGGGCCCCAGTTCTAGTCCCAGCTGCTCCTCTTCCTATCCAGCTCTCTGCTATGGCCTGGGAAAGCAGTAGAAGATGGCCCAAGTCCTTGGGCCCCTGCACCCTTGTGGGAGACCTGGAAGAAGCTCCTGGCTTCGGATCGGCGCAGCTCCGACCGTTGCGACCATCTGGGGAGTGAACCAGTGAATTGAAGACCTCTCTCTCTCTCTCTGCTTCTCCTCTCTCTGTGTAACTCTGACTTTCAAATAAATAAATAAATTTAAAAAAAACTGTTGAAATCCTTACTTAATGTATACTAAGCTGATCTTCTGTATATTAAGATAATCGAAAATGAATCTTGATGTGAATGGAAGGGGAGAGGGAGTGGGAAAGGGGAGGGTTGTGGGTGGGAGGGACGGTATGGGGGGGAAGCCATTGTAATCCATAAATCGTACTTTGAAAATTTATATTCATTAAATAAAAGTTAAAAAAAAAGAAAAAGAAAGAAAAGAAATAACAATGTCCCCTTGGTAATCAGGAACCGTCATCCATCCAGAGTGGTAACCCCTTCTTTGCCTATTGATTTAGTGGCAAGAGGAGTCCCAACAGTCTGTCTTCACTTCCAGTTTAAATTCAGTAGTGTTTTGTCCCTTGGGAGAAGTACGTTTCCCTGGGAATTAAGATCTTTAGACAAACAGAGACCAAGCTGGAGAGGCAAAAATTACAGACCCCCGAGTGGATGGCGAGATAGAGTAATGAGAGTGCCCACTCTCAACTCCATTGCTCAATTTTATGGTCAAAGTAACGTCAGTTATTTGTCACTGATCAAAGCAGATAGCTCATCCCTGCACCAATAATGACCTGAATGAGTAGGGAGCAGGGGGTTTTACATCACAATTCTGCACATCTTTAGCTGATTTTAAAAGAATCCTTTTTGAGTGTGACTTCAGATGATCATAAACGTAATCAGACACCTTAATAAGACTCTTACGACAGAGAGTAGAAGATAAACCTCACTTCTACTTCCAAGAACTGAATCATTCAGGATTTAACTAAGAAAAGAGGGACTACTTTGCATATTTACAACAGTAGGCATTTTTAAACCACTCTATGTAGATATGATTAATACTCAAAAGGCTATAGATATTTAAGGCACACTACTTTGTGTGCTTAAAGTCTATGCTCATAGAATCATCACCAAATCAACACCGTACTCTTGTTCATCACCTCCAGAAGTCCATCCTCTTCCTGCTGTGACCTTCTAAAACCCAAGAACTCCAGGCTCCTGCCTGCCCATAAGGTAAAGTGCACCCTCTGTCATGATTCACCTCTGTCTGCCCCTGGGAGCTTTCTGGAAGAACACTGGTCTGTTGGCTTAATTGTCCTCCTGCCCTCTTCTGGGAACGAGTCTCAGATTCTCCTTCGGAAACGCCCTTCCCCCAGTTTCAGTCTCTGTGGTTAAGGTGTTACTTATGCCATGTTTGGCCTCAGAATAGTCACATGATCTAGTCCTGGCCAATCAAAATAGTGAATCCCTCTGGCCACAGTGATTGGTTCAGAAATGCTGAAGTGCACAAATAGGATAGATAATTCTAGAACTTCTGCCAGTGAAATCAATCTTGTCTTGAACCTAGAGTGCCAAGAGAAGAGAGATCTTGCATGGAAATAGCATGGTTAGGAGTGAATCCAAAGCAGAATAAAGAAGAGTCACAGACTGATAGAGACAGCCTCTTGCAGCATTGCTTATGGAGCCAAACCCAACATTCTCTAGACTTCTCAGTTACTTCTCTCTGTTCAGAGCGATTGGGGATGGCTTTTTTTTCACTTGTGCTGGAGTGAGTCCTAATTCACAAATCGTGCTACAGTACTACTGAGCACTCATAGTTCTGGTGGGTTTCATGTCCAGCTATACCTTTGTTCCTGTCACTTTCCTGTGCAGCAAAAGCCTTTACATAGGTTGTTCACAGGTATCTCTCAAGCATCTAAGATGTAATACTTGATACATATTTCTTATGGTTATGAATGCATGAAAATTAATTTATGAATGAGTTTTATCTTGGGTTCTAGTATTATCTTGGCAATCCTCTATCCATGAACAAACTATTTGATTATCTTGTCCCACTATCATTTTGGGAAAATGTGTTAATATTAGCAAAATCATACCCAACATTGAGTGGGAGTTTTTCTGTTACCTCAGAACTGGATACTAGAACTCAATTCAAAGCTAAGGGAATAGGTGGGCAAAAGAGAGTCTTCAGAAAGCCAAAGATAATGTGAAGAGCATATACTGCTTCTTTTTTTTTTTTTTTTTTTTTTTGACAGGCAGAGTGGACAGTGAGAGAGAGAGACAGAGAGAAAGGTCTTCCTTTTGCCGTTGGTTCACCCTCCAATGGCCGCCGCGGCCGGCGCGCTGCGGCCGGCGCACCGCGCTGATCCGATGGCAGGAGCCAGGAGCCAGGTGCTTTTCCTGGTCTCCCATGGGGTGCAGGGCCCAAGCACCGTATATACTGCTTCTAAGAATTATTGAGACGCAGCTGACCTATCTGTTTCACCAACTATTATCCCACTCCCCCTCCATCCTGCAGAAGTGGAAGATGCTAAGGGAATTCTCCCAGGAAAGCATAGTTGGAGTTTAGTGCGCCTGGCAAGAGATGAATCCCAAAGCCAGGAGAAAGGTACTCCATGAGAATCTCTCACAAAGTTTGGGAATGAGTTTTAGAGACAGAAATTAGTATCTCATTCCAAGGTTGATAACAACATTTGCAGTAACTGCTGATTTGTCTTGGCAAGGAGGAGAATGGGGGAGGGGACAATCAAAATGTTGAGATAGTAAATCATGTCCACATCTCAGCAATTTATAACAATAGTCGCTGATTTCTCACTAAAATTAACTTTAGACTAACCATGGCTTTGAACCTAGTAGGCCAGCTATGGCTCTGCTTCATATGGCTCCTCCTTCTAGAAACATGAAGACAGTGCTCCCTGCTCCTTAATGCCATTCTCCATGGGAGAGGAGAGCAGTGAGAATTGTTGAGAATGTGTCTCTGAAAGCTCCTTTTTGGTAGAAGCACGCTCTCACTTTGGGTAACAATTGATGGCTCAAGAAAGCCACATAGTCCACTCTAACCACAGAGTGGGAAAGTCACCTGTGCCTGAGGGATGACAGCAATCACAAGTCCACAGGCGGGAGGTGTAATCTTCTTAGGGAGGGACTGTTGGAAACACTTAGGGCACTCTACCAAGCGACAGGTCGTCATACATGAGTAACATGAGTCACACAGCCAGGTGTGGCTGAGATGTGTGCATTCCTCCTGGACCAAGTAGATGCTGCAGGATTCTGCTGAACTTGCAAGGCTGTGCTGTGCCCCAGCTAGATGATTGATCACCAGGCAAAGAACTCTCAGATGCCCCAGGAGGGCAGTGTTTCCAGTAGCAATGAGAGCAGAGAAGCAGTGGAAGAGGCTAACCCAAGGTGCTCACCCAAACCATTGTACCACACATCTCAGAAGCCCACCTGTGAGGACTGCTCAACCTTCAGCTCTGTTGGAGAGACAACAATGAAAGAAGCACACAGGCTCTGCCAGAGGCCAGAGAAAGCCAAGTCATGGGCTTGGCAGTACCAGTTGGTAGCTTTGGGATCTGCATGGAAGGAAGGCCTATACTTCCGGGAATGGAGAAGTCCCTACCTGTACTTCTGGGGAAGAAAAATCCTTTTCAGGGTCCCCACGGGTGCCTAAAGGTCAACCAGTGAGGATCAGACCCGCCTCAACCTTTAACCCCCATGCCCTGAATCTATAAAAGGAGCCCTCCCAACCTCTGACACGCGACTTCCCTGGCCCCCGCTCTGTTGCTCTGTTGGGACAGGTGAACCCCGCTCTGTTGCTCTGTTGGGACAGGTGAACCTCACCCGGGAGCGGAATCCCAATAAAAGCCTGTGAATTAATTGATTCATCTGCCTGGGAAGATTTGTTACACGCCAGACACCTTGCACCAGTTAGAGACTGTCTTAGTTGCTTCAGTCAGCCATAACAGAATACCTAGTCTGGTTGGCTAAAACAATAGATATTTATTTTTTCCCAGTTCTGGAAGCTGGAAAGCCCAGATCAAGGTTCAGTAGGGTACAGTTTCAGATGAAGGCTCCCTTTCTGGCTTGTATATAGCTACCTTTTTGCTGCATGCTCATACAATGGAGAGATCATATAAATGTAGATAAAGAAATAAGTATAGATATAGGTACAGTTATAGATAGCTATAGATAGGTAGGAGGGAGAGATTCTGGTGTCTCCCACTACCACCTTTTTAAAAGATGTATTTATTTATTCGAAAGGCAGAGTTATAGAGAGAGAGGAACCTTCCATCTGCTGGTTCCCTCCCCAAATGACCACAGTAGCCAGGGAGGGGCCAACCTGAAGCCAGGAACCAAGAGCTTCTTCTGGATCTCCCATGTAGATGCAGGGGCCCAAGCACTCGGGTCATCTTCCCCTGCTTTTCCTGGGCACATTAGCAGGGAACAAGCTGGATGGTAAAACAGCTGGGACACAAACCAGTGCATGCTTCTAAGAGACGCATAATCACACCTACCTTGCTTAGCAATTTGAGCACGGAATGAGACACTGGCCGAAGCACAGGACCTGCACTAAGTAAATGATTATGCTCTTGGCCTCTTTCCCCACTAGCTGCACCAGCCAGAATAAACTGAAGAGGTCAGAGAGCCTATTTTTTCTGTTAACACTCTGGAACAATAAAGAGTAAAGAGAAGGAAGAAGGGACCAGGGAGACAGGAGAGGAAGGATGCAAGAACTGTGTCAGCTACACAGCTTTGCTTGACTAGCCTGTCAGCTTCCTTACTTGGATTACTCTCAATCTCCCACATCAATCTGTAACTCAAGGAAAACTTGCTTTAGGCTGGAAGAGCCAGAACTCCAGTCTGGACTCTGAGCTGAGAAAGTGCAGGAATGCAATCCCTAGGGGAGACACTGTACTTTCTGTCTTCTACTCTCCACACTTACATCTGCCTGTTTCCTCCCTCTTAGGCTTCTTTGCAAATTGAGTGAGATAATATATGTTCAAGTGCTTTGCAAAGACAGATAAAAATGTAAAGGATTCATTAAAATTTCTATTACTCTCACCATTACCATTTTGGACTTTGATTCGTAGACCTCCTTTTGTCTTCTGGGATGCTCCCTGCTTTGCCCAGAAAAACTCATTCATTAGGCATTGAGGACAATTCCCAGACGGGCCAAAGGATCTGCAGCTTCCAGATCAGCTAAATTAGAAACATTTAAATTTTTCATCTATTCCCTTGTCTGCTCTTTGGTCAATAGCTTATTCTGACAACTTCATTACCTCCTAATTACTCTAAGTTCCTTTGCTCATTTTCTGTGTGTGATAAAAAACCTGCCCAAGAAAGGAATTTGACACACCCTGGTGCGCCTTCCTGACAACCCTACCTTCCCCATCTACTTGAAGGGGGATTCTTTTTTCTTACCCAGAGTACATCCGCAACAGCGCCTCTGGTGTCCTGCCTGCTGGTTGCAGCCACAGCTCTCCTTCTCTGAACACCTCTTCTGCTGCAAGATGTGAGCGATAAGATGTATTTTCTTCCTCCTAATCTGAGCTGATTCATCCCATGCCTATAAATCTTTGAGCAGAAGAAGCTGTCTCAGATATGCCTTAATCGTCGTATTACTCATTTCTTAAAGGAATTCTAATCTGCTGGGTTTTAATTATATATCCCTTAGGATATGCCAGCCTTTCCTTAGCAAGGCACTTTGTTCTTGTGATTCGATAATCACATTCACGCTCACTGTCTCAGAAGGCTATTCTTAGCAAATTAGAGGTAGAAGGGTCCACAGAGGTCACCCCACCTGCTGTGGTGTCCAAACCAGGTAGCTCATCCTTGTCCCAGGGCAGCCTATGAAATCTCAGATTCCCAGTTGACCCTCATGAAGCCTTGGAACTTGGTCCAATATATGTTTAAGAAGCTACCCAGTGATGCCAGAGAATAGACAGATGAGGAACTGTGCACCTGCTCCACAGATTTTCAATCAGAGATGGCTTCAAGTGGAATTCAGGGACACAGGTTCCAGTACTATAACCTCTTCAAGTTCCTAACCCCTTGTGACCTTGTTTTCCTGACACATGAAAGTAGAGAATCACGTTTTCTCTTATTTGTGGAAGTTAATAGAGTATAAAAATTATCTGGATGTCATATTATTTGGTATATAGTTATAAATATTGCTTCGCTGAATTATACCATGTACATGAACTGTAACCTTCTTTCCCCATGTTAGGATCATTGGCATGAATCCTTCACTTTGTGATACTAATGCCTGTGTTTTCAAGGAAAATACTAAGTATATGTATGCAAATAATGTCTACATATGAGGAGAATGTGGCAAAATGTCAAAAATTAGTATATTTTAAAACTAAAACAAATTTTAAAAATAACCTTAAACCAAAGAGAGAGAAAGAAAGTGGGGCTCATAGACCCATAGAGAATGATTTTAGGCCTTAACCTAGAAACACATATAAAAGGTACCTCGCATAGGATCGGGCATCTGGTAGGAATTTCTTCTCTTTCTCCATCACTAGGCTCTCTGTTAGTCCTAGTGTAGCACAGTCCAGTAAAGACCATGCTTCCTGCTGCTTCTTTGGTCACATTAATAACATTATATAATGCAGTCCCTGACTTCATCCTCATGGTGCCACTATTGATAAAGGCAGGCAGGTGGGATTTAACTGATTTGTGAGCTGAAGACCACACCTTCACCCTGCCCCCTTTTGTGATCTCATGCTCCTACCTGACCTTGCTTGGCCCCCACCATGGATAACTTCCACATCCTTAAGGAGTTCACACACACAGTGCATGTGCAAGTTATCTGTTCTCTCCTCTGAGCCTGCACAGCCCCTGCTATGGGGTTGTAAAGATCTCATGTTCCATATTCCTAGAGCCCAGAGTACTGTGCCTGCCCATTGCTGTGGAGTTCACAGTCTCCCCAGGACCTCGGGACGGAAAGTGAGCACCACTACCTGTTAACTAAAGGAAGGTAGCCCAAGCATGTGAGAGGGATGAGCCCCCCGATAGGAGCAGGCAGAAAGCTCAATACCAGAAGGGACCCCTGGCGAGGTTTTAAAGGTCAAGGGTGACACAGATTCAAGCAAGGAAAGTGAAGAAGGGCATCAGAAATGGGAAACAGAGCGTGTGCAGGCACCAGCTGTCTTCTTCAAAGTCAAATTGTTGTGGGAACATATGTAGCCAGGGTGGAGCTAAGGTCTGACATCGCGGGTTGATGATCGACAGCTGCAACCAAACAGGGGTCTGACAACTCCATTTGAACCATGTGACCATGTGGGTCTGTAAATGCCATCCCCAAACTACATTGACAGCTTCTCCACATCTTTGATTGATAGCTGCAGATAATTTGCGTTTTCCGTGGCCACAGCTGAACCATTGCATGATGGCTAGAGCATCCTGTGCACCTTGCAGGCCCAGCTCCCAAGCTCTAGCAAGCCCCGCTACTTTGTGAACAGTGAAACCCAGGTTCTGCAACTTAGCAAACTTGCAACCAGTTTATCTAGAAATATCCAAAATGGCTGCAGGGTGTGTCCTCCATGAACTTTAAGTCATTATAATGTTATTATAATGAAATTACCTTAGGGGCATGCCCACTACCATCACGTACCTGACGCCATGACAAAGTCCCACATTTCCTAAAATGGCCACTGAAATGGTAGGTGCTTCAGAACTGCCCCAACTCCGCCCCCTTTTGAATATTCAAACAGGCCTCACCCTAGACATCACCCTATATGCTTCTGGAGGATAGGTGGCCCTAACCTCATTGGCTGGGACTTTTTCTTAAGGGTTTTTCCTTCCTGGAGAGCTTTCTGACTGTTGCAAGTTTTCCCTGGAGAGGGGTTTTTCTTTGGGGCCTTTTGCACTTTTGGCTGTTTTGTTCATGAATGACCTGCTTATTCAGCTGGCACTTTCGTTTTATTCCAAATAAATCCTGCTCTCCTGTACATCTCTATTCCTTGACTGCTGAATTCCTTCAAGCAGGAGGGAAGAACCTGTAAGAAGTCCAGCTGAGAGCTCCCGTCCCACAACAAAGCCATAGACAGTGTCAAACTAAAGCTTTTTTTTTTTGACAGGCAGAGTTAGACAGTGAGAGAGAGAAAGAGAGAAAGAAAGGTCTTCCTTCCATTGGTTCACCCCCCAAAATGGTCACTACAGCCAGCACGCTGTGCTGATCTGAAGCCAGGAGCCAGGTGCTTCCTCCTGGTCTCCCATGCGGGTGCAGGGCCCAAGCACTTGGGCCATCCTCCACTGCACTCCCGGGCCACAGCAGAGAGCTGGACTGGAAGAGGAGCAACTGGGACAGAATCCGGCGCCCCGACCAGGACTAGAACCCAGGGTGCCGGCGCCGCAGGCAGAGGATTAGCCTAGTGAGCCACGGTGCCGGCCACACTAGAGCTTTAAACTCAGCTCCATTTGCCTCCCAGGCAAATGCAATGGGGAACTCTCCCAAGACAGAGAGAAGCTGGGGGAGAACAGGGGCTGGGTGGCTGGGGCATCCTTCTTAGAGCTTCCTACTGCATGAACTGGCTGCCCACCCCCAAGCCAGCTGTGTGACCTTAGGCTGGTCACTTTGTCTCTCATGACCCTTTTTCCCATCAAGGAAAGGAGATACTTGGTCTTCTTGGTGCCCACAGTGGCCTCCCATTTGACTAGGACAGCAGTATTGGTCACACAAAGTTCTGACCAGGCTCTGCCACCTGGCCACCTGCACAGCAGCTGAGAAGCTCTCTCTAAGCTAGCTGGAGGCAGGAAGTTTGAGCTCTTCCACAACAGATAACTGAGGATTTATTCTTTAGGAATTCTTGCTTTCTCTGCTACCAATACGTGTTCTTGACCTCCAATGTTCCTTGACTGCCTTGAGATACCGATCATCATGACTGAATGAGGTCTTAAAGGGCCTCTGTGCATGGGGTCATTTGTGGAAACTGAGGCTCAGAGCCAGCACCAAGCCAGGGCTGTGCTGTGCTACCCTCGGCCCTCACCACTTCGGAAAGAAGAAAATAAAGTCCTTTTGCTGTAAATGACCTCTTTGGCAGCTCATCAAGCAGCAGAGAAGAAATGGTTTCAGAAGCCAATTTTCATCTGAAAGGAGAAAAACAAAAAAGACCTTAAGAGAGAAACAAACTTGAAGGTTACGTTCTGTCTAGGAAAACAAATCAAAGAAAAGCTACCAATTGCTAGCAAGAAATAAAAAAGGGGGAACCTGTAGATTTGGAAAGAATAGATGAGTAAAATAAGATAGAACAAAACCAAGAACTGTTTGTTCTAGAATTCCTGTAATAATGACCTCAGAAAGCATCCATAGCTCCCCATTGCCTGGAGGGTAAAATCAGACACCAGGAATATTTGAATTACAAGCATGTCTCCTTGGTGCATGTATAGTTCAACTAATCATTTAACTTAAAACCGCTGTTTTTAAAGGAAACATACACTGGGCTGGGCATTTAGCCAAGTGGTTAAGACATTGGTTTAGATACCTGGATTGGATTTTCACCCCCTGGTTTTGGTACTACCCAGTTCCAGTTGATACAAGCTTTTGGGGAGGGAACCAGCAGATGAGTGCTAGCTTGTTCACGCTTTTTCTCCACGCACCCTCCCCCCCACACACACACACAGGAAAGAAGAAAGAAAGGAAGAGGGGCTGGCGCTGTGCCAGAGTAGGTTAATCTTCTGCCTGCGCTGCTGGCATCCCATATGGGCCCCGGTTCTGGTCCCGGCTGCTCCTCTTCCAATCCAGCTCTCTGCTGTGGCCTGGGAAAGCAGTGGAGGATGGCCCAAGTCCTTGGGCCCCTGCATCCACATGGGAGACCAGGAAGTAACACTTGTCTCCTGGCTTTGGATCAGTGCAGCTGTGGCCATTGCGGTCATTTGGGGAGTGAACCAATGGAAGGAAGACCTTTCTCTCTGTCTGTCCCTCTCACTGTCTGTAACTCTACCTCTCAAATAAATAAAATCTTTAGGAAGGAAGGAAGGAAGGAAGGAAGGAAGGAAGGAAGGAAGGAAGGGGGAAAGGAAAACAGAAAATACAAATACTATAGAAAGTAAACTTTTAAGTGTCAACCCACCCTTTCTCCAAAAGTAACTACTATAAACAGTCTAGTGTGATTCTTTTTAGAAAATTGTCAGTCTATTCACAAATATTATATTTAAATTGATTTCCAAAGATTGTGCTATTCAAATTGTTTTTATTGTTTTTGTTATAACTCTTCCATCTCAGTAATTAGAAACCTAATGCACTCAAATCAATGGCTGTGTAAAATTCTAAATGCAGAGGTAGTCAAAACTTACGAAACTCCTCTCTTTTTAATTAACATCCTAGGTTTTTTTCTAAAATTTACCATTAAAATGTTTACCTCGATATTCTTGTAAAAAGAAGTTCATGCTCTTTGGTAGTAGTAGTAGTATTCATTCCTATAAATGAATTATGTGTGCATTTCTAATTTTGATGCTTTCACTGAATGAGAGAAAATAAAAGCCAATCATCATTGAGCCCTCACTATGCACAAGGCTGTATTCTTAGCATCTGTCGTTGGTTATTAATTTTAATCTCACAACAACCCTATAATGTAGGCACTGTTACAGATGAGGAAAGCAGAGGAAAGAGAGGTTACTGACTTTCCTGCAGTCATGCAGAGCAAGCTATGGGTCCAGACGGGCTTGCTGCACAGCCCACGCTCCCAACAAGCTTGACTTTTCTGTAACTTAATGAGAATGTTCATTGCCAAACTACCTAATCAATACTAGACTTAGCTAACTAGATTTTATTTTTGTACCATTTTAATACAAATAATATTTTTTATTTCAATATGCATGTGCCTAATATTTTCTGAGGTTGACAGCTTCTTCAGATATCTATTAACTTTTTATATATTTTGTGTTGATTTTTCTTTTTATATTATATGCTGATTTTCTATGAATATTTTAAAAAATTGATTTAGGTAGTTCTTTGAATGCTCTTATTAATCATGTGTTATAAATATATTGCAATATCTTTCTTACTTTACTACTTGTCTTTAGAATTCGTTTTGCTCTCACAAAAAAGAAATTTAAAAAATATATAATCAAACATTAGCATTTTCTTAATGGTGTCAAAAGTTTTAAATCTACTGGATTTTCTCAACCTACATTAGCAAAACTATTCCTCTATATTTATTAAAATACTTTGAAGATTTTGTTTTTAACATATATATTTAATACATCAGGATGTTATTTTTATACACAGAGTGACTGGAGAGAACAATATTTCAATATTTATTCTTCTATCTTGCACAACGTCTTGAGTTACTGCTCAGTTTCTGACTGATTTGGAATGAAGCTCTTATCATAAATTCTCAAATATCACAGATTGGATTCTGAACTCTTTTTCGTTCCTTTATTGATTTGGCGAGTCTTTAGACAATGTCGTGTTTTAAGTAAAAGTAATTCTTATATCTCCATAATATGACTTTATTTTTGATAGGGAAATTGATCTTATGGTATTTCTTATTCAAAGGACCCTTAGCTATTCTTACTAATTTACTCTCCTCGGCAATTTGCATAATTGGATTGCTGAGTTCTGTTTTTTAAAGTGGGATTTTGATTATAACCCCTTTGTGTTTGAGAGGCGGATTGTGATCCGAAAGCAGAATGCCCTGCTCGAGGTCACAGGAGTCTAACCAACGTGCCAACAGTTCATTTCTGGGACAGGCATCCTGTCCACCAGGGAAGGGCCTTGCACACGTCATCCAGGACCCTATCGTCCCAGCCCTTGTCAAGCACAGGGGCTACCTGGTCCTTCCAGGCTTTCCCCAAACACCACCTCTTCCTTGACCCCATCCCATCTCTCTGCCATTGCCCCCTGCTAAGACCCACAGCACCCAATACCCACCCTTTCCACGCTCTCCTGCCCTGGCTCATGGATGTGCTGGATGCATGGCCCTAATCACAGGGAGCGTGTGCATTGCTCCCTCCATTGTCTGTTTACCTATGTCAGTTTGGAACAACAGATTCTTTCATTATGGAGCAACTGTAGAGAAACGCCTGGATTGAGCTGACCAAAGTCAAATTCCACTGTCGACACACTGGTGAGGTTCGTTAGGTAGACGATGCTGGCGCATTTTGAAATCTGAAGGTCCTGTCTCAAAAATCAGTAACTGTAGTCATCACTTGTTTGTTCACAAATATGCCATGCTCCTCTCTCCTGGCACACGGAAGAACCATCCTATTGAAGTCAGGCTTGGCAACATGACCTGCTTTAGCCAGCTCAATGGGAGCCCAAATGATGTATGTCCCTTCCAGATGGCAGTTTTAACAGCCATTGTGTGGGCCATAGAGTCCCTTTACCCTGCCCAAGTCATCAGAGAAGCCCGCGTGGAGATGGAGCGTTGGCTGGCACAGTTCCCCAAGTAACAGACGTGAATCCACCACCCTCTGCCCATCAGTAAATGTTTGCTGCTAAGCCACTTGGAGGTGGAGATTGCTACCCAAGTCCAGCCTAGCCTGTCTTGACTAAAACTAAAGAATTCAGTTGGTCGACATGGATGCTCCTTCATTAGGAAGTTGGGGAATTTGTCCGGCTCCCCTGCTGCCTGCGTCCCCTTGTTCCTTTAAACACACATCTTCAAACAAGTTTGACTTAGATTCACTTATACTTTAAACAACTTTCTATTTGCTTTATAAGCTGCTTGCCCTGGAGCCAAAAGAAACTCCTTAGAAACAAGACAGAATGTTGGTGATTATAAAGTCATCTTTGGAGAAAATGCCAAACAGAGAATCATAAATCTGATTCTACACAAACTACAAATAATGTAAAATTTATTCTCCAAAGCTCAGCCAGGATGTCTATTCAGCTGCGTCCTTTATTTATCACAGGTGTTTGGGCCCTGCCATGTGCCCTACCCAAGGGGTGGGTATAGGAAGTATGTGGTCACTTTGTAGCAATACAAGCAGTTTTTACCCAAAAGTGGTGATGGCTACAATGGTAAGATTGCAGTGAAGATGCAGGGTGAAGTCTCAAGGAGCCTAGGGCAACCTGGATCTGGCTCATGGAGAACAACACGGGCGGTTTCACAGAACCAGAGGCATTTAGTTTGGATTTTTGAAGAATGGGCAGAGGATCAAGAAATGTCTAAAAGATGTGTGCACACAGTGGTCAGCATTGTGGTACAGTGGGTTAAGCCACAGCCTGCCCCGCCAGTGTCCTATATGAGCACTGGTTCAAGTGTCAGCTGTGGCACTTCTGATCCAGCGGCCTGCTAAGGCACCTGGGGAAGCACAGGAAGATGACTCCAGTGCTTGGGCCCCTGCCACCCACATGAGAGCCTGGATGGAGTTCCAGGCTCCTGGCTTTGACCTTGCCCACTCCTAGCCATTGCAGCCAGACCATCTGGGGAGAAGTTGGAAGATCTGTCCATCTCTGTGTGTGTTTCTGTGGGTAACTCTACCTTCTAATAAACACATAAATTTTTTTAAAAAGATGCCATTGTAAAAAAAAGAATGAGTAAGGAAGGAGGAAAGAAAGAGGGAGGGTGGGAGCATGGAAGAGAGGGGAGGGTGGGAAGTATCACTATGCTCCTGAATCTGTATTTATGAAATACATGAAATTTGTTCTGCTTATAGAAATAAAAATTATAAAAAATGAATAAATCTTGCTTTCTTTACTAAAAAAAGAAAGCGTACATTCCAGGCAATGGCACCAAAATGTGTAAAAATCTGACGGTGCACGGTCACACCCATCAGGCAGGTGTTAGCCAGTGTGACACACTCACAGTCAAATTCCTTTAAGGTCGGGAGAGGGTATACCTGGGCGGGGAGGACATGCACACACCTGGCAGTGACGTGACCGTGGTGGACTGGCATCCTGCATCCCCTCTGAGCAGCAGTCATTTCCCAGCTCCAGCTCATTCTTGCCCAACCCCAGTCCAATATTCCCAAATATTCCTCCTTCATTTTTGGAGAATCCAGAAACTCAGATCCACAGAAAATTGGCTGGTTTATACTTTGAGGATATGATAAAACTTATTCACAGAACAAGGACTGAGACTAAAAACATTTAACAGTGTGCTAGGACAGAGGTACTGAAAAATTAAGATGCGCCCTGGGCATAAAAACAAGCAGGATCTTTACAGAGAACCTTGACTGAACATAAGCTCTGCGTGGAGCACATACAGTCTGGCCCAGGCTGCTGTGCATGAGCCCTGACTCCAAATGGAACAAGAAAGAAAAAAAAAAACTCTAAGGTGAGACATTTGCAAGAAGGTGACTAGAGTCCGTGCACAATGGATTGAAAATATACTGTCAGTTAAATTTTTATATGTTATAAAACACCCTAAAATGCAGTAGCTTAAAGAAACCATTTCTTCAGCATGTGGTTCTATAGAGCAGCAGTTGGGCTGGGCTCAGCTGGGCTCACTCCATCATGCATCTGTAATCAGTTGCCAAGTTCCACCAGCTGTCAGAGGTAGGGAAGGGGGGTTCTCTCTTGACCACATGGTGCTTCCTCCTCCAGCCAGCTAGCCCAGGGCGTTCACGTGCCACAGGGTTCCAACAGCAGTGAGAGAAGACAATTGCTGCTGCCAGTGCTTTCCCAACCCTCTCTTATGTCATGATGTCTAACACCCAAGACAACTTGCATGGCTGAGCTCAGAGGCAGATTAGAATACAGGGTGGGGAACAGGGACAAGAAATGAAGGAAGAACAAGAATTTGTAACCCATTTTGCCTTCTACCACATTTGCTATTGAAATCATCCAGGGGTTGGAATTATCACGTTGGAACCACCAGAATCAGAGAGCATACTCAATTCCAAATATTCCTGACAATACAAAGAACAGAGGTAATTCCAGCACATAAGCCAAGCAGGAGAAATCTGGGATTACCAGTGTGCCCCAATTTAAAGTGTAAGGACTACCCTAAGGGAGATCTTCGCCATAAAATATTTTCAACTTCTACTCTGATAATCACATACTAGAAACTGACATTTTCTGGAAGGCTCTGCTCCAGAAATATATAGATCCCAGGTTTTCTACCATATGCAACCTAAACCAACCAAGTATGTCCAGGTAAAGGGATTCTGTTGAAAAGCATTCTCTGGCCATCATTCCACCAGTAAAGATTATCAGGAGTTCCAATAGAATTTTCCAGTATTTGATATTTAACCAGGATTGTCTTCATTTCTTTTTACTTATGAGAGAGAGAGAGAGAGAGAGTTTCCATCCACTGGTTCACTCCACAACATCCAGAGCTGCTCCAGAACCAGAACTAGGAGTCAGAAATTCAATCCAGATTGCTCGTGTGGGAGGCACAGAGCCATCTACTTGAGTCATCACCACTGTGCCCAGGGTCTTCATTCGTAGGAAGCTTGAATCAGGACCCAGAGCTGGAATTGAGCCCAGGTACTCATATGTGAGACATTAGCACTTAGAAAATGCCAAATTTTAAAATGTGGTTGACTTAAGTTGAATTGAAATGAAAACTTTTAGTAACAGAGCAAGATGTATATGAACACCATAAAAGCTGGTAACTAGGAAGATAGAACCATGGTTCAGTTTTTGTATTTTACAGGACATGAGTGTGAGTTCCAAAGAGCCGAAGGGACACCTCACTAGTCCCCACTGGCATGCATGCAGACCTGAACTAGGACCAGGTCCCTGGATCTGGATCAGGCTCACAACCCACGCACATGTGCAGCCCAGAACCCAAGCTATTACACACAGGACTCCTCTCCTTCCCGTACTTGGGAGCATCCTGGTTTCTCAGTTCACAGAGGCTTCAATCGCCAGCCAGGGCTTTCATTCCAAATAACTTTGAAAAGATAAACTTGCTTTCCTGAGGTTTTCAGTTTTGTCTTCAAACTTGGATAGCAATGAACAGGATAACACGAGGCCCTTATATCATAGATACCCTGTCTTTCATGAATGGAGCCTTCTCACAGCCAAGGAACAAGATGTCTCATGCATGTCGGAGTCCTAAAAAGATTAATTTGGATAGTTTAATTCTTTAGGAAACAGCACGTGCCAGCCTAGCAGTGACACCCTCCTTCTCCGAGAGTGGCATCGAGCACCCCAACCTGCAGCTTGCGAGAACAGTTGTCTTCTGAACATGTCTCGTCAGCCCGACCTAGGAGGCCTGTAATTAGTCTGATCTGAGATTCAAGTCTTCCTTCCTTTACATTTTAGAAATCAAATTTGGAACCCAACAGACTTATCCCCTTCCATTAACTACCAATGGAAGCATTCCCAGAGGCACTCAGCTGTGTAACCCAGAATGAAAGGACAACTGTCCATGTGGGAGGAAAGGCTCTGCAGTACAAAAAGAGGCTGGATGAGAGGGTCCTGGGTTCTATCCTGAGCTACTGACTGAGCGGGGTTGACAAGAAGAGGCATCCCCAGCAGAGGGAGGGACATGTGTGCAGCTGTTGGATGCAGAGCTCTCTGGACAGAGGGTAAGAGCGCTGTCTGGTGGCAGGGGTGAGGCTCACTTGATGCTAATAGTGGACGCTGGATTTTATCTGGGAGGCAGTGTCATATAGGGAGTAGGGCACAGGCGTGTAGTCTCATAGGCCTGCATTGGAGGTCAAACTCTTCTACTGTCTAGCTGTGAAATTGAGATAAAAAAGCTTCCAGTGTGAAGTTATTTTGAGGATCAGAGCTATTGCGTGCAAAGGCTATGGCACCATGCCTGGCACAGGAGTGTTCTATCATAAAGAATTGCTTCCTTTAGGAAATGAGAAGCCATTGAAGGTATTCATGGTGGTGTTGAAATATCATCTCATTGGTGTATTGAGCACAGGTGTAGACGAAACTCCTCAGAGAGGCAACCAGCCAGAGATCACAGAACTTCACTGGCCAGAAAGCTCCTGCGATACTATGTGGGATGGGGTGGGCAGAGGAGGGGCAGAGGCAAAGAGTGCTTGAAAAGCCAAAGTCATGGGGCTTGGGGCTGGCTGTGAGTGTCGAGGGGAGCTGGTAAGTCTGTGCAGTAGTAAGCATTTAAGATGATTATCAGTTTTTTGCTAGGATGATGGGTCAATAGTGGAACCCCCATAGAGATGTAGACCAACAGAAGAAGGGAACAGTTTCCTAGGTAAGATCTTGACTCCTAGGTATAAACAAAGCTGAAATCTGAAAGTAAAACCCAAAGCCAAAACCAGAAATAAAAACATAATTAAACTCCTTAAATGAAAATACAATTAAAATATAATTAAAGGTTCTGCCAAAAATCCAAATATTTCTGAACACACAGAAGCAAATCCCATAATAAAAGGGCACTGAGTTTGAACTCTGAATCCCAGGTCAGTAATCCACGTCCAACTAACACTTGCTGTGTTAGTGACTTGCTTGTTGTGATTTTGGGAAAATTACATCCGAGTTTCAGTTTCCTGAGCCATAAAGCAGGGCTAATGATCTTCTCTCCTGCCACCTCCACGAACTGAAGCGCAGAGCACAAAGTGAAGGCTGTCACCAGCCACCTGCCGTCCTCAGTGCCTTGGTCCCTAACTCTTCAGACCACGTAAATGGGGGATATTTCAAGTGGTCCCTCCAAACTTTGTTATTTTGAGGGCTGTGGATTCTTCTGGGGCTTGAAAAGTCAGCTGAAGAGTTCCAGATTGTTCTGGATGTCTTCCATGGCAGGGCCTGCTGGGAGACTCAGAGCAAGGACAGCGAGCTCCTTTGTGGAACACACAACACTCCCTGCCATCTGCCCAAGGCAGAGAGGAATGAAGGCACTGTTCTGTCCTCAGCAGGAACTGGCACTGTCACAGAGATGGGAACAAGGAGGTCTGTTCCAGTTCAAGCCTGAGAGAAAGCACCCATTCACTGAGGCCAAGAAGAAGGGAATACAGGAATTTTAGAATGAAAGAAGGAACTAAACATGGAGGCTTGGGCAGGGAGGAGGATGTGAAGGGAGGAGGGAAGAGGAGAGACAGGAAGGGAGGGAGGGAGAGAGGGGTGGGAGGAATGAAGAGGAGGGAGGAAGACGGGAAGGGGAGGAAGGAATGAAAAGAGGAAGGAGGGAGAGCAGGGAAAGGGGAAAGGGAAGGAAGAGAGAGAGGGATAGAGGAACTCAACATTTATTGCACTGATTTGATGTATCAGAAATACCTTCTCATTTAATCCACACAACAAGTCCTATTTTACAGGTGAGTAAAATTATGAGGCTTAGACTGAGAAAGGTAAATGTCTTACCCAAGGTCACACTAATTTTCTGAGCCACAGCCCATGTTTTCCACTGAAACACACCACTTCCCTATCTTCCCCTCTATGTGCTGGGTGTATACGTGGCTATGAGAGAACTGCAAGGTTAGACTCCATGTGGAGGGACACAGCACCCTGTTGAGAAGGGCTACTCCACGGTCTCTGAGAGGCCCCTGTAAGCTGGTGTGCTCAGTTCTGGCTGTGTGCATTGAGGGGAGCCCTGAGAACTTGGCATTTGGAGGGGCAACCATATGTCGGAGGAGCTGGGGTGCTTGACTGCAGAATGGCACTAAGTGAGGAGAGACAGCTGCCCTAGGCATGCAGGGGTTGTGGGGATGGGTGCCATGGTGGCTCTAGAGGCCTGGGACCCTGGACAGCTACTGCTTTTGTCTCTCAGGGGCTGGGCAACTCACTGTGGACCCATAGTCTGGCCTCTCATAATAGTAATTTTGAGGGCTGAGAGGAGCACAGCACAGCCAGGAGACCTGTGGCTCTTCTGAACCCTAGTGAGTATCTGTGGGCTCCATTGTGTGCACCTCCCTTGGCAAAACGAAACCAAGGCAGATTGGAAGCAAATAGACATAGTGATTCAAGCTCACACCTCATCATTTGCACATTATTAAGGGTTCTGTTCAGTCCAGTTGAACGAACTACTCACCCCCCAGGAGTTCTGATTAATAAGCTGACTTCTATCTCCCTGTGTTCTCGGTGAGCAGAGCCTAGACATTCTCAGGCAAATGCTAGTGCCTGCCCCTTGATGGAGTTGCACCTGCACATTCTTCATGCTTTAACTCAAATGACATCTTTAGTGGTGCCTTTCTCAACTGTCTTGGGTGGAAAAGTGGATCTCCTTGGTGATCGCCTACGACTCTCTCAACATCCTTCATTCTTTTTTTTTTTTTTTTTTTTTTTTGACAGGCAGAGTGGACAGTGAGAGAGAGAGACAGAGAGAGAAAGGTCTTCCTTTGCCGTTGGTTCACCCTCCAATGGCCGCCGCTGCAGCCGGCGCACCGCGCTGATCCGATGGCAGGAGCCAGGATCCAGGTGCTTTTCCTGGTCTCCCATGGGGTGCAGGGCCCAAGCACCTGGGCCATCCTCCACTGCACTCCCTGGCCATAGCAGAGAGCTGGCCTGGAAGAGGGGCAACCGGGACAGAATCCGGCGCCCCAACCGGGACTAGAACCCCGTGTGCCGGCGCCGCAAGGTGGAGGATTAGCCTATTGAGCCACGGCGCCGGCCTAACATCCTCCATTCTTTCTGTTGCATTGCAGTGATCTGTTTATGTTCTTGCTTTCTTCACTTGCTGGGAGATAAAATGTTAAAAACACCTTCCAATTCTGCCCCTGGTCAGCAGACAAAATTGTTGTGCCTCATAGGATTGGGCAACTCCCAAGATTACAGAGCTAATATGTCCTAAATCCAAGATTTAACTTTACCATGCCTGAGTTTTACTCCAAAGGATGTAATTTTACTTTCTGTTTCAAACTGCTTTCTACAACACAGAGATTTCTCAAATGCCCTGATAGAAAATATGTTTTCTTCAAAATTGAACCTCAAGCTGGACACTCAGAACTGGTCTCCAGAGTCTGAGAGTAACGGAATATTCTGCTTTTCAAAGAGAATGATCTTATAATGCACAACTCTGCCTTCCAATTAACTGAGCACTGTGAATCTTTATTTAATGTTATTTCTACATAATCCAATTTCAGCTTCAGGTTAATGGACCCATAGGGAGTTACTGCTACTTTGGTTTCAAATGAATTCAGCAGCATTCCCAGATTATTGGTTGTTAATGGGATCACCCAGCTGTTTTGACTTTGTCCCAGTATTTCTTGAGGTGACTGTAAAGGAGAGAACACAGAAAGAGTAAGGCTCACTTTTAGGTCACTGGAGCTGCTGAGCTCTCCCTCTGTCCGTTCCCTCACCACACTTGCTTCCAGACCCAGCATTCCCCCACACTATTTTTATGCAAAAACTTTACTGAGAAACCAGTTCATCCAAGGAACTGTGCTGGTGCTGTTGGAGACACAAAGATAAATCAAGTATGGTTAGAGTGGAAAAGTCTTGTTTGGTGGTATTAAATCCCCAAAAATCTTTGAGCCTCAGTTTCTTTATGGGCAGTGTTCATTGTAAAGGTATTTATTGTCACTTGTTTGTGAATTCATGCAAGTAATATCGACTGATAATCTACTACGCACCAAGTACTTTTCTAATGATTCCCACCTTATAAGGGCCTGTGCTCAAAAAAGAGAGATAGCTAAGTTAAAAGGCAACAGAAGTTCATGGTGACAGGGCAACAATGGGGAAGTTATAGGGATCATGAGAATATAAAGTAATCCTTCCTACTCAGGAATGATCAGACAAGTCTTCATAGAGAATTTTAGCATTTAGTCAGTGTTTAGGCTTGAACATAAATAAGAATTACCCAGAAGAACCAGCAGAGGTGGGTGAGAACAGAACATCAGTCAGTGAGACTGGCATGAGCAGCAAGGCAGGATGAGACAGAGTTCGTCATCCTGGTAGGAGTATGGGATTTGGATGCATTGAGTAGAGTTTAGAGCAAGGAGAATGGCGGAGAGGGACAAGAAGGGGAAGTGGGGCTTATGAAAACACAGAGGGCCTTGAAAGCCTGACCAAAGAAGTAGGACTTCATCCTGTAGATAACAGAGAGTGTGAGGGTCCTTATAGCTGAGCAAAGTTGGACTTGCTGACAAATCATCCAGTTTTACTACCTAGACTTGTCTTGGGCATGGCACTGTTGGAGAGAACTGGACCAAGATGATGGCAAGAACCATCGAGGGGGCAATAAAGATAGATTAAAAAGAGGGACAAATTCAAAGGAAAATTGGGAATAAGTGCCTATAGAACTTAATATAAGTGAAATGAGTTCACCTAACTGCAATCATTTGACTTTTATAAAAATACAAAGTAGAAAGTCAACTTTAGGCCATTTAAATCACAGATTTCCACATTTTATGAATCAATAACACCTAAGTTAATGAGGTTTTTCTATATTGGAATATACATTCTACTCAGCATTATATAAATTTAATACTATTTAAGGAAGAAAGCATTCAGAAGACTAATAGCACAAGATGGCTTTGAGTATAGGCTTTGGGGTGACTCAAGTCCCAGTAGGTCATGGGACACTTTCCCAGATTATGACAAAGTAAATGAGTGGCTTTCAGTTTAATGAGAGCCAGAGCCTCATTTTCATAGTTTTTTTTACAGTTATGCTTCACAGGTGGAATATTTAATTTGCTTTAGAGAGGGAGAAAAATCTTAGTTACTCAACAGCATAGAGAGCAAAGGTTGGTGATCTTCTGTGTACTGTTCCACTTGTGAGATGGCCTTGGGGCAATAGAGAAGCTATAAGAGGCAGAATGTTACACATTTTTTAAACATGAAAAGTCTTCATTCTGGGGAAAATGACGTTTCATGTTTTATGGAAATCACTCCTAAGCTTTTGTACTGCCAATATGTAAGCAGAAGTGGAAGGACACATGTCTGGAGGCACCCAGTATGGCTTGGAACACCTGCTTCCACCCTAGCCAGCTGCACAAGTTATGGGAAATAACTCAGTCTTCCTAGGGTGCTGTTTTCGCTGTGAAGTGAGGGTGCTGATTAAAACCTACCTCTCAGGGCAGCTGCAGTGCTCAATCAGAACATTTCCTCCTGACTTCCCTGACACTCAGTCTGTGATCTGCAAGAGGAGAGAATACAGCCTGCTTTGCGTGCCTTGCAGGTTGCTGAGAGATCAAAGGCAGACAGAGTTCTCGGAGGTCTCAGAACAGATTGGAGGCAGAATACTGACTAAGAATCCTAGTGCCTCGCCCGCATGCCTTGCTAACACCCACCCTGTCCCCGAGGTACAAGGAGACATGTTTCTGTGGTAGCAATCCTCTGGCTTTCTCGTTTGTGCCATTGCCTACTTCAGGAAGCCCTGAAAGAGTGATCTCAGAACACCTCCAGCTCCAACATTCTTTGATTCTGAAGCCCAGTTTCCCCTCAAACTTCAAGCCCCATGGGGAATCTCCCTCCAATCTTGTCTCAACAGTTTCCTCTTCTGTGTCCGTGTTGTTCAATCTCCCAACCCTCAAGAGCACTTCTGTCATTCAGTAGGTCTAAAGGACCCATCTGGACACTTTCTGCTTGCCTTTAAGTGCTGAATGCCTGGAGGGAAGCCACCTGATCTTACCCCCAACAGCAAGCCCTCCTGACACATGGCGCCTGCCTGGATCTACAAGCCTCTATACAGCTGCCAGAATTAAATATTTCAAAAGAAAATTGACTGCTATATTGTTAACTCTGTGAAGCTTAAAATGAATCGTGTTTGGGGGAAAAATAAGCAGGAAGGCACAATGAACGGTCTCTGTCATTATCCAGAGTGAGTCGGTGCTGTGATTTGGAAGAGCACTCTTTCTCAGGGACTTAGGATATCCCTCTTACCCACACAGTGGGTTCTTCCACTCCACTCCTCTGGGCCTGGATCTCGGTCATCAGGAGTGGTTTGATGAAGAGGAAGCAGATAAAAGAAATCAAATATTAACAACCTGACTTTAATTCTTTTAGATATTCTCAGGCAGTTGTTGAAGGTGAGAGGCATTTCTTGGCTGGTTACAGGAAAGATGCCTCTTCTGTCTCTAGAGCCCATCCCTACACACATACGCCCCTGAACTGGCTAGAACTTCTCACCAGAACCAGTTGCCTAATGCTTCCCTCATTCACAGCTCACCTGGGTTTCTATTTCACACACAGGTTTGAGTATTCCACATGCCTCAAGCACTTCCATCACATGTGAGTGTATGTGGGCTTTCTAGAGCAAAACTCAAGCCCCAGCTCTGCCCCTAGATACTGCAGTCCTTGCCTGTTAGATTTGCTTCAAAGGGCAGAAACAATACAGGTGGGGCACCAAGTAGTTATCCAGGAAACTGTAGCTAATGCTTTTCAAAGTGTATAGACAGGGGGCTGGCGCTGTGGCACAGTAGGTTAATCCTCCGCCTGCGGCACCAGCATCCCATATGGGCACCATTTCCAGTCCTGGCTGCTCCTCTTCCCATCCCACTCTCTGCTATGGCCTGGGAAATCAGTGGAAGATGGCCCAAGTTCTTGGACCCCTGCACCCATGTGGGAGATCTGGAAGAAGCTCCTGACTTCTGGCTTTGGATTGGCGCAGCTCCGGCTGTTGCAGCCATTTGGGGAGTGAACCAGAGGATGGAAGACCTTTCTCTCTGTCTCTCCTTCTCACTCTGCTGTAACTCTACCTTGCAAATAAATAAATCTTTTTAAAAAAAGGAAGAGTACAGTCAGAAAACTCTACCCAACACCCAAAGTTTTCCATGTTCAGCCTTTCTGCCTCATTCCCAGCATCCCATCTCCCTCCACTCACTCTGATCCCTTGTCAACCATCAGTTCATGATCTTGTCATGCTGACATAAAATGCTATAGCTCTCACACTTAACATCTCACAAGCTTCTTCCCATCAGAGCCAAGGCTCTCCTAGTTGTCCAGGTCTGTGTGACCAGTGCTGATCAATGGACCTCAGGGAGGTGACTTGTACTCTCTCAGGCTGAACCATGGAAGGGTAGACGCATATCCTTCCAATTGTTTCTATCTCTACCACACTAATGCCTATTCAAAGGAAACCACAAGACCTAAGCAGCCTGCCTCTCCTTGTGCCACAAACACTGCATGTAAGGAAGCTGCCCAAAGGAGTTTCTCGGTCTCTTCATGATTAAACACTCACCCTTCACTGTTTTAAGATACTTAGATTAGTGGGTTATTTGTTGCTACGGCATAACATAACCTATTCTAGCTAACATGTAAGGGAAACTGTTGATTCAGCATCTTCTGGCCTTACCCAAGGTATTTAGGATAATTGATGACAAAGACACTTATGGGCCCTGTTTTCATTTAGCAAACTAATGAAGCAGAGAAGTAAACAGACAATTATAGTGCAGTATTTTAAGTACTTGGCTACAATTTGCTCTAGAGACTAGAACAGGAGCATTTAATGTAGTCTCAGGTCAGGAAATGTTTTCTAGAAAAAGGAACATCTAATCAAAATGGGAAGAATGAATGCAAGATAGGAGATTGGCATATTTGTTTTGAAAATTGAATGATAGGCTGGATGTGAATATGGGACTCTTCCTTGGGACACAGGTCCTTAATAAATAGTAGCACTATTTTACCTGGATCTAGCTACTGTCTTCCCCAAATAATACAAAAGTGTGTTCCTTTAATACTTAGCATGAGAAAAGATTATCTCCTCTTTCTGAATTTATTTTACCTGGAATCCTAGGATACTGACTTCTTTTAACACACCCAACCATTATTTAGGGTTTAAGAGGGTACACACCAGGTGTGAGTCATTTCTGTCTTGTGACTTAGTGAATCTTAGATACTGAGTCATGAAACCATAAAGACACAGAAGTTGTGGATGGGAAACCAAAGAAAGAAGAAAGAAAAGCTCTTGTTGGAGCACAAATTATATTGAAACTGAACCCTCTGATACGCACCATGAAGTAATAGATGAGAAATTCACATCCCATGTGAGCCATCTCCAAGGGATATTCAAGGGCCCGCCTCCTCATCGTGTTGTTGGAGAGGGTCAAGGGGATGCAAGAAGGAAGATTGCTGAGGCGAGTTCTTCAAAGCCTGCATTGCATTCTGGGTGCCTCCTCAAGTTTGGTGGCAGAGTCTGTGATGAGCTTTGGAGCATGTGCCTTGTAGTTGAGCTTTGAATCCTGACCAGGAGATGCAGCACAATGAGGAGGACCTATGTGCTACTTTGGAGTGAAACCTGAGGAAGTTTGCTGCCAGGGGACTGAATGGATTCACTTCCTGTTACTGTAACAGAATATCTGAGGCAGGCTACTCTCTAAAGAGAAGTTTATTTAGCTCACAGTTTTGGAAGTTCAAGGTCATGGTGCCAGTATCAGCTCAGGTCTGGTCAAAGCCTCATGGTGGAGCACTTGCTGGGAGCAAGGGATCATAACAAGGGATAGGAAGCCAATAAGAGCAACTGAGGGGCTCAGTCTTGCTCTCCTAGCAATTCACTCTCTCAAGAACAAACTCCAGCCCACAATTAGCTGCCAATGCTTTGTGAGGCCACTCAGTAAACTAAAGACCCCCCAAGTAGACCCTACCTCTTAAAGGTTCCATCACCTCTTTTATCACCACACTGAAAACCAAGCCTCCAACACTGTTGGTGGTGGAGAGGGGGTGGGGGAATCACATCCAGACCACAACATTCCATCACTTGTCCCCAAGGTTCATGTCCATCTCAGAATGCAAAATGCATCAGTCCATCCCCCCATTCCCACACTCTCATTTCCCTTCAATATCACTCAAAAGTCCAACAGTCTCTTCTGAAACCTCTTTCAATGGTTGAGTCCCTACAAAATAAGAAAATAAGGTCCATGCTTCCAAAACACAATGGTAGGACAGGCACTGGGCAAACATTTCTATTCCATTAGGAATAAATAGACAGGAGCAACCAGCCCAAAGCAAGACCAAAACACTGCAGGCTACTTCCTGAGTCCCCTTATCTTCAGAGGCCTCACCACAATCACCCATAACACTTCATTTACATGATTCCCTTGTCTTTTCCTAGCTACATCCCCCCAACTCTTACAACCTTTGCCTGTTGGCCAATTCTAAAGCTGCTTTTTTAGGTATAGTTATAGTAATGGCCCCTCTCTCAGCACCAGTTTCCTGTATTAGACCATTTTCTGTGGCTATAGCACAATGCTGAAGGCAGGCTACTTTCTAATGAAAGGGGGTTTATTTAGCTCACAGTTCTGGAAGCTCAAGCATATGATGCTGGCATCAGTATGCCTCTGGTGATTGCTCATTCTTACTTTTGGAGGTGCATTGCAGGAGTGAGGGATGAGTCCCCAGACAAGAAGTCAAACAGTAACTCAGGGACCAGGCTCACTTTTAGAATGACTGACTGCTGTGAGAAGTCACTCACGATCCACAGAGAACTGCATTGATCCCTTCCAAGGTGATGGCCTCAAAGGCCCCGCTTCTTAAAGTTCCCACCACCTTCCAACACCACCACAATGGGCACCAACTTCCCAACACATGAACCCTAGGGGAAACACACCCAAATCATATCCTAATCACAGCAGATAGCCAGAGTGGGAGTGTTCTCTATAGGCAATATGGGACTCTCTGGGTTGAGAGAGAGCCATGGCTACCCTGAGCAATGGTAGGAGCCCACCACTGAGGACCTGGATTTGCAGGGACTGAGGAAGGAGATTACAGAGTGACAGAAGTGGGTAGTTGCTCCCTTCTGTGTTGGGAAACTTCTGTCTCTGCACAATGGGGTTGTTGGGGCACTCGATAGTGCCCGTCCTGGGTGGCTAGGGCAGCTGAGGGTGTTGCCATCCAAAGATGACTTCCCCAATTATCCTACCCCTCTCCCTCCTCCTCCAGCCCGGAAGCCATGGTTCAGGTAACTAATGAAGCACAGGACTGAGAAATAGAGAGGTGCACCCCATGGCCACCCTGTTCCCTCCACAGGTTTCCACCCTAAACCACCTGAGTTGGGGAGGATAGAGACTCACTTCCAAATATTTTTAGATTTTTAACTAACATCTGTGCCTGGGCACTCTGTCACTGAATCAAGACTATATTGAGACTGAAAATGATTGTGGATCTGTCAGTTACCTGAGAGTTATTAGAGAAGTCTTGGACTTGCCTTGTTTTCATCCAGAAAAAGGAAAAAATCCTCCTGTTAAATACATTTAGATATAGGTTACAAAAGCACAATGAGGGCACATCTTAATCACTTCACTGGCTGTGCTTTTTCAAGCTGTATTTTACAAAGTGAACTGACCAGCTCTTTGAAGATGCAAGGAATGAAAGCCTTAAAAATTACTGAAAAACATAAAATATGTATATATATCAGTTGTTCAATGTCCCCATCATTCACTCAGGATGTGAAAAATGCTGCTTGTGTTTCTTGACATAGTATCCTGTCCTGTTTTTTTAAAGAAATGTGAGATAATTGTATCTTCATGATCATCTTGTGTCACTAACTCTCATTCTGTGCCTTTGATATAGGCAGGCAGATAGGATTAAATCAATTAGACATGAACTGGAGCCCGTGCCCTCGCCCTGCCCTGATTCATGATCTCACCTGTATGCCCACCTGCCAATCAGAGTACGTAACCACCCCCCCTTTGGAAGTGCATAAAAGGCCTGGAGCGTGGTGGGCCCTTCCCTTGCTGTCCCACGCCCTTCCCTTCCCTGCATGTGCTGTGTTACCTGTGGCTGCTCCTTACTGCACATTTGCTCTACATGGCTCGCGTCCTGCTCCCTGCCTGGTATGGACCCAGTTTAGTTTCTAGACTTCTCTCCCCCCTAAATAAAACCCTCACTTTCCTGTGTATTTCTTTCACTAAATAAATGCTAGAAACCTTATCACGCCACCTGTTTTATTTGAGCTGATACTCAGAATTCTTATCTGAATAGACAGCAAGGATCCTCAATATTAACATTAAAATTATTAATAAAGCGAGCCGACTTCACCTATACTTTGCTGATCTGAGCTTCTCATGCAAGAGGGTGTTTTAGGAAGAGTCCTCAGGATGGAGGTTGGAAGGGTGAAGAAGGCAGATTCACAGCTGCCCACTGTCCAGCTTCATCCTGTGCCATTTTCAGGGTTCTGAGCTCTGTCAGAGGCTGTAACTGGCATCTAGGTTGCTCCTGTCTATACACACATACACACGCACACACACACACACACACACACACACTGCTTCCCCTTCTATCACACCACAAATCAGTTCCTAAGACCTGGGAGAAAGAGGGATATTTCTTTTCTTTCTTTTTTTTTAAGATTTATTTATTCATTTGAAAGTCAAAGTTACAGAGAGAGAGGGACAGACAGAGAGAAAAGAGAGCGGTCTTCCATCCACTAGTTCACTCTCCAGATAGCTACAATGCCCAGGGATGGGCCAGGCTGAAGCAGGAGCCTGGCCACAGAGGGTTATTTCCTTTAAAAATATCACCGTTGTGAAACCAAAGGTTAAGAATGTTACACTACTATAGCTTTAGTGATCTGTGATTACTTTAAAATTTACTATATATGGGTGAAATGGTCATTTTCCTTTTTTCTTTTTTTTTAAAGGCTTATTTATTTGAAAGGCAGACTTACAGAGAGGCATAGGCAAAGGCAGAGAGAGAGAAAGGGGTCTTCCATCTGATGGGTCACTCTCTAGATGGTTGCAACAGCCGGAGCTGGACCAACCCAAAGCAAGGAGCCAGGAGCTTCTTCCTGCATTTGGGCCATCTTCCATTGCTTTCCCAGGCCTTAGCAGAGAGCTGGACTGGAAGTGGAGGAGCCGGGTCTTGAACCGGTGCTCATCCAGGATGCTGGCCCTGCAGATGGTGGCTTTTCCCGCTACACCACAGCTCCAATCTTGGTCATTTTTCCATTTAATTATTGTTTATAGTTGTTTCCTATATTCCCACTAAATTAGAGTCTTTTGCTTTTCACTTATTAAACGTATTCAGTGAAGTAGTAAGCCTTTTTACTGTAATGTACATTTAAAATGTTATCTCAAAACTGAAAAAAAAGGGAGAAGGAAGGAAGATGGGGGAGGGAGAAGGAAAGGAAATATTATGTTCTTAGAACTGTACCTACAAAGCACATTGAATTTGTTAAAAACTAATTAAAAATTAAAATTAAAAAATTAAAAAATATGTTATCTATGAAGGTTATTTAAGGTTACAAAGTAAAAGAATACATCACATATGGCAACACCAAATTTCTCCTTTAAATGTATCTTTCTGTTCTCAAATGTTTTCTGTTCCTCCCCTCTCTCCATTGCCTGAAGCTTTATCCTCATTCTCTATCCCGTCTGCTCATCCCTTCTACCTTGTTCCTTGATCAGCCAAACGGAGGCCCAGCCTTTGCCCGTCCTGACCAGCTGCCCCTGCACTTGCTTTGTCTTTTGAAACTTCTGTCAGTCCCAATACAGCCGATGCAGGCTGTATCTTGGAGGGTGGGGTGGCTTAGGGTTTTTTTCTTTTTTTAAGTTTTTATTTAAAAGAAAGAGTGTCAGCTGGCACTGTGGCACAGCAGGTTAAAGCCCTGGCCTGAGGTGCTGGCATCCCATATGGGTGCTGGTTCTAGTCCCAGCTGCTCCTCTTCCAATCCAGCTCTCTGCTATAGCCTGGTAAAGCAGTAGAAGATGGCCCAAGTCCTTGGGCCCGTGCACCCGCATGGGAGACTTGGAAGAAGCTCCTGGCTACTGGCTTCAGATGAACTCAACTCCGGCTGTTGCAGCCATCTGGGGAGTGAACTAGCAGAAGACCTCTTTCTCTGTTTCTACCTCTCTCTGTAACTCTGTCTTTCAAATAAATAAAATAAATCTTTTTTAAAAAAGGAAAAGAGAGAGAGAGAGAGAGAGAGAGTGTGTGTGTGTGAGAGAGAGAGAGAGAGAGAGAGTGTGTGTGTGTGTGTGAGAGAGAGAGAGAGAGAGAGAGAGAAGAAGAAGAAGAAGAAGAAGAAGACGAAGAAGAAGACGAAGACGAAGACGAAGACGAAGAAGAAGAAGAAGAAGAAGAAGAAGAAGAAGAGGAAGAAGAGACCAGCAGAGAGAGATGTCCCATCAACTGGTTCACTCCCCCAAATGCCAGGAACAGTTAGGGGTGGGCCAGGCTGAAGCTAGGAGTCTAGAACTTAATGCAGTCTTCCACTTGGGTGGCAGGGACTCAAGTACTTGAGCCATCATCTGCTACATCCCAGAGTGGACATTAATAGGAAGCTGGATCAGAAATGGAGCAGCCAGGACTCAAGGCTAAACGTTCCTGTATGGGATGCAGCTGTCCCAAGCAGCATCTTAACCACTGCACCAAAGGCCAACCCCCTTCTTTATTGATTTTTATTTGAAATGCAGAGACAGAGAGGGAGAAACAGAGATGGGATTGGTTGCTTTGACTCTTTCCTGAGGCACTGGCTTTTCCGTTACTGTGTCTCTGTCCCTGTACCCCTCCCCTGGCACTGGCCAGCTAGACTGGAACTGCAGAAAGCCTGCCACAGCATGCTGTGACATCTTCATGTAGACCGAGGCTATAGCAAGAAAAGAGGCAATAGGACAAATCCCCTCTCCCTCCGCCTCACAGGAAAATTAGCCTCCCATACTCTGTGCTCCAGGAATGTTAGCTGCCTCCTTTCCTGCAAGCACAGAACCGCCGATAATTTTACCGATCCCGTAAGTAAGAATTTTGCTAGCTGCTCAGACAGTGGTCCTACTAACAACCCAGCCCTTCCTCCATCCTCCTCACTGGAACACTGCACACACACAAAGCTGCCCACAGCTAAGATCCATGAACACACAGAAAGCACAGAGGCTAGCAAGTTATTTTTAATGTGCGAATTGCCTTCAAGAATTGAGCACACCTTGGCATTTTCAGAAGTCACGCTCTCTTGTCATCTGCTGGAGAAAGAGGGCCAATTTATAAATTAAAGCCAGCTCCACATACAGATGTTTTTTCATAAGTGCATCCAAATTGGGGGCCTCATCATGGAGGCCAATAGCAAAAAAATGTCCAAAAGCTCTTAAGAAAGCAAGAGACTGGGAAAAATAGGATATGTTTGGAGATGTAAAATTAATTATATGTCATTACAAATGGCAATTGGAATAAAATGCGTGAAGGAGACATAGTTCCCTTGGGACTTCAAAGATGGTAATAAAAGCAAATAAAATACCCATATCTCCATATCCATTTAAAAACACATGACATTAAAAAAATATCATTTCCCTTCTGAGAAATGACAAATTCAATTCCTGGGCAGCTCTGTGGAGAAAGCTACCATAGATGGCATTTTGCATGAAGGATGCAATTTCCCAAATCTCTGTACCTCGTTCTTCTTATCTAATTTTACTTGGTGAAACCCCAGCCTGCCACCTCTGTCCAGGAAGCCAATGTAGCACAGAGAGAGAGGCAGCGGAATATCTTCTGCCTTAAAATTGCTGTCAGGACCAGTCTCTTCATCAACAGAAACTGGTAGCAAAGGTGTACTAGACCGGGGGTGCTGATGGGAAGCAGGGGGGCTGGGGTCCGGGTATTTGCCTCACCTCAAGTGGCTTCAAGTCCATCTGAAAAGCAGGGCATACTGGCAACAGTTCTACCAAGCTCTTCATTCTTTTGTCTGCTGAACCCATGCTCCTTGAAATAGAGGTGATGTTATGACCCTGTTTGGGTGAACCCAAAGGGTAGGAGCTGCGATAGGTGGGAGGACCCTGAAGGAAGACTGACAAAACCCAGAGAAGGAAACATCTCTCTGAACATCAGAACAGCTGAGCCATAGAGTGAGCTTTCTGGAGAGGGTGCTGTTGTGTAAGCACTGGAGGTATTGGTGCAGAGGTTGGTCACACAGGCACCTGGTGCAAGTGCAGTCCCGAGGACCAAGCAGCAAAAAAGAGAATCAAAATGAGCAGTGAGCATCTCAAATCCACAAAAGAGCCAAAGGAATAGAAGACTTAGAGACGCACAATAGTTTCCTGGGGAAAGAAAGGGAACCTCATCCTTTGCAGGTCAAGAGGGCAGAAGTATGTCCAATGCAGGTGTGAAAAGGTAAGATACATTTCAGTCCAATTGAGGGGAAAACCTCTGACCAGGCAGATCCAGGTTAAGGGACTGCTTTGCAAGAAAATGACCTGGACCTCATCTGCCAGAGTGTTTTAGGAGGCAACATGATGACTCCATGCCAGTCTCCACAAAAGGACTTTTCACCCACGGTGAAAATGTGAATTGAATACTCCAAGTCCATTCATTCTACCTCTGAACATCACTTTCCCCAGCCCTTTGTGAGGTGGTGAATACATGGCACACAGGCTGCGTCCCTCTCCTTGCATGCCACAACAGACATCCCTAATCAGTACCTGCTCCCTTTCCTGGTGTGCTCTTTATAGCTTCCCCTAGCAAACTCCTATTGATCATTCTATTTTGCAGTTTAGTTGGCACAACGTCTAAATGCATTTGATACAAATTCCAGCTCAGCCTTGAAACGCATGTCCTATGAGTTTACTCAGTTGCCTAGAACACCCAACCCCAGACAGACTCACCAGACATACCCTTCCCTCTTCGTGGCATGTTTTCCATGATGTTCATCTTTTGGTTAATGGAAATTCACGTGTGTCGCTCCCCGTCTTTACGGAGGAACGACATTAAACCCTGCCTAGGCTTCCTATCCGAGTCACAGCACCATTATGTCGCTCCCCCTCTTCGCGGAGGAACGACACAGGACCCTGCGCTGTTCTTTTGTCTGCTCGGCCCTCCCCGGGTTTGCTGCTGGTTCTTCCAGGGTTGGCTACCGTCCCTTCCACCTCCGTGGAAGGGCGGTTCCCCCTGCCACTTTCCCCACTTCCGCGGGGGAGCAGCACACCGCTGGCCGGCTCTCTCGGGGGCTGCTCAGGTGTTCCTCAGGTGTTCCTTCAGATAGATGTTCCTCGTGCATGTTGTCTCTCTCCTCCTTTATAGTCCTCTTCCACCAATCCCAACTCTGCTACCCACACGCCGAGTACACTGCTCTCCTCCAATCAGGAGCAGGTCCTGCAGCTTGTTGGTTGAACTGGAGGCAGCTGTGTAGAAACTGTTACTCCCTTCTCAGCGCCATATTGTGGGAAAGCAGATGCATAGAATAAGTCTTAATTCGAGTAACAGTCTAGTCCGAGTTGTTCCCCACACACGTGCATCTCCACTTTCCAACTCTTCCCTCATCCGGCTCTGTGGTCTCTCCTCTGGCCTCGGGAGATTTGATGTTTGCAGGCATTCTGAGGTGGCCTAGGAATTTATCTTTGCTCTTGTTGTCCCAATTATTATCCTAAATAAGCCACACAGCAGAATGCTGACAGCCAGGCCATAGCAAAGGGAACACATATGTTACACAACTCTGTGGTATGTTTCAAGGGAGAAAATAAAGACAGAACCTCAAGAAAAGCAGCTAAGATGATGTGAGAGTCAGGAGGTATTCTGAGTACCTAGTCCTGGGTGTAGACAGCAGGTCAAGGACTAGATATGACTGGGATCATTTGCAGTGAAGTGATTCGACCCAGGTGGGAGCAAGGGAGCATTTCCAGGGCTCTGGCACTCAGGGGAGCCTGGGTGAGCTCCTACAGGTGGGCAGGCAGGAAAGATTTAGAGGTGATGAGTTTGGCCAGACCCCTAGATCTTGGCTTTCCCTAACGCCTGCACCAAATCCTCCTCCTTGTTGGATTTGCAGGCCTGGATTGCCCCAGTGTGGGCAGGACTTCCTGGGATGGCTTGATTGATGTAAACTCCATATGGGACCTGAGAATGATGGTTTTGCACATCTCTCCCAAGTCGGCCCTGAAACAGTGCATTTCTCTTGCTGCTAGTTCTGTCTAGGAAACTTTCCTGACTACCAAAAAAAAAAAAGGATGAAGTCCAAGCTCCATAACTCATCTTTCCATCCATCTAATATCATATACATCTTTCCATGCGTTCGGCCATTAAGCTAACATTTATGGAACTTCTGTTACACCCCAGGAATCAGAGATGAATGAAACGCAGTGTGTACTGTCAAGAAGTTCATGGTCATCCTTAAATAAATCACTATCTGGCCTCAATTTTCCTTTCCAAGAATATCTTCCTCCAGCCCTTGTGAATTGTACATTGCAAGCTGACAGGTGCACTCAAGTTACCCCAGTGTGGTGGCTGAAGTTCAGAGGCAGGTAAATCATGGTTTGAAACCCACTTTTGTTGCTTTCTAGCGAGTCTCTTAGCCTTCCGTACCTGAGATGCCTCGTAAGGTTGCAGTCAGGATTAAATGATTTAGTGTCGAGCTCATAGTGAGTGCTCCTCTCCAGCAATTCTGTGTGCTGCTGTTGTTTGTTTTTCTCTCTGAACCTTGCTTGCAGATATTTCCTGCAGCTGCAAGGGACTGACCCCTGTCACCCTTCCTAGGCCTTGCAATGCTGGCTCGCTCCTTCCAGCAACCTCTCCCTCTGCTTACATCCCACAGGGCACCTGCAACCTGGGCGGGACTCCACTGACTGTGTAGGGTACAAACTCCAGGAAGATGAGAAAAGGTTTGAAAGTCATGTAAGCCTAGGATGCTACAACTTCTGAAGTGTGAGACCTAGTGTGAAGTCACCAGTAAGTGATGGCACCCCTGTGCATTTATCTGCTTTGCCTAGTGAATTCCCTGGGGGTAAATTCTGAATATGCTGTCTGTTATTTTAATTTTTTTGTTATTTATTTTAAAGGTAGAAAGACAGAGATCTTCCATCCATTGTTTCACTTCCTAAATACAACTTTTGGAGCTGGGCCAGACCAAACTCAGGAGCCCGGAACTCAGTCCAGGTCTCTCACATGAGTGGCAGAGACCCAAGCACTTGCGCCATCATGGCTGCTTCCCAGGGTGTGTATTAGCAGGAAGCTGGGATAGGGAGCAGAGTTGAAACTGGAACCCAGGTGCTTTGTATGGGATGTGAGCATCGTAACCTCTACCATGAACGCCTGCCCCTACTGCCTCACATTTCAGTTTTCAGATACCTGTCACCCAGAGAGATGGAGAGCTTTCTCACAACAGTCAGAGCTAGACAGTGAGAGAGACAGAGAGAAAGGTCTTCCTTCTGTTGGTTCACCCCCCAAATGGTTGCTATGGCTGGCACTGTGCTGATCTGAAGCCAAGAGCCAGGTGCTTCCTCCTGGTCTCCCATGCAGGTGCAGGGCCCAAGCACTTGGGCCAGCCTCCACTGCCCTCCAGGGCCGCAGCAGAGATCTGGACTGGAAGAGGAGCAACTGGGACAGAATTCGGCGCCCCAACAGGGACTAGAACCCGGGGTGCGGGTGCCACAGACGGGGGATTAGCCTAGTGAGCCATGGTGCTGACGCGAGTGTTTTTCTCACTATCCACAGTACCTAGCTGGACATGAAGGAGATTCTCAGTAGATATGCATAAATCAAATAAACGATGGACTCTCAGTTTTGAAAGTGCTTCCACCAAACAAATTTTATCTCTTAAGTAATAAGTAGTGGTTTCCTCTTCTTAAATTAACCATAGATGCATATAAATCAGCAGAAAGTACAATAACAGAGCAAGCAGCAGCAAAACACTATTTAGGAGTGCTTCTGTGGCAAATGCTGCCGGCTGCAGACCCTCCTCACTCTCTTCTCCTTGGCCAGAGCCCACTTCTATGGGAGTGAAGACACTTGGTCCTTGCCTATGCAGCAGATGTGGGGCAACGATACACAAGGATAAGAATCCTGCACTTGGGGAGACTTATAGAAGACTTCCCCACTTCATCACACACACCCCAAAAGGCCAAAGCACTTGCCCTCCCTTTTGCTTTTGGTGCCTCACTTTGGGACTGCAGATGGGAGTGATGAACTGATTCTGGCAGCTCAGAAAGAAGGAGAATGTGGGTCCTTGATGATACCGTTGACCTGTAGAATCAGTACTGGCTGGGTTAGTAACGGGATTGCCTGCTCTGGACAGCTGCTTATTATTAGTTAAAAAGAACAAAACTGGAACCAGCGTTGTGCGTAGCAGATAAAGCCACTGTCTATGATGCCAGCATCCCATATGGGTATCAGTTTGAGTACTGGCTGCTCCACTGCTGATCCAGGTCCCTGCCAACGTGCAGAGGATGACCCAAGTACTTGGGCCCCTGCACCCAAATGGGAGACCTGGAAGAAGCTCCTGACACCTGGCTTCAGACTGGCTCAGCTCCGGCCATTTGGGGAATGAGCAGTGGATGGAAGACCTGTGTGTGTGTGTGTGTGTGTGTGTGTGTGTGTGTGTGAAACTCTCATCTAAGCCATATGTAGCTGGCTATGTTGTTGCCCTTTAGCTGGAAGCAGCCTAACTTGTGTAACTACTTGAGCTGGCTGCTGCTTGGGCTCACCTATGAGACCTCACCTGTGCAGCTGCTGCAAAGCTTTTGGTGATGTTGGGGATTACTTGTCCAAGTCTGCCTTCCTACCTGTGGGAAATCCATAAGACAAACCTATGCTCTTACTTTACAGAGAGACAAAAAGGGGGTATGGGCTGTTGTGCTGGGCCTGAAGGGACTGAATCCTGTCTCAACTACTATCTAGCTATAAATGTGCATTAGTCGGCCTGCGTTGCTGTAGCCTAGTACCCTGAGTCCGGTGACTTAAGCACAGGAATTTGTTTCTCACAGTTCTGGAGACTGGGAATTCTAAGTTCAACTCATCCCCCATGAAGGCACCCTTTTTGACTTGAAGACAGCTACCTGCTCACTGCCCACCCTCACAAAGAAGAAAGCTGGAAGAGGGGGGGCAAGCTCTCTGGTGTCTCTTACTGGGGCACCCCATCCCCACAACCTCATCTAAACCTCTTGGTCTACTAAAGACCCCTTCTCAAAATACCATCACATTGAGGACTTGGGTCGTTTGCCATGGTCAGTCTGCAGCGGTGGCTTTGGGTCAGGGCTTCACACCCTGAGACCCAATGTGAAGCACTGGAGCAGGACTCAGCCCCCGGCTGTTGGGGAATTGAGATAAAGCATGGAGGCAGTGCACATAGCTCTCGGCCTGTGGTGTGCCCCTTTGCTGCTCACCCCATAAGCCCTCTGCTGGCATATCACAGAATCACCCACAAGTCTGATTTGGTATCCTAATAAAATGCATTCTCGGGACCAACTCTACCCCTTGCATGATTGCATAGTAGCTGAGGTTTGGCTGAATGATACATGCCCAGAAAAAATGAGGTTTAACCTAGTGGTAAGTAAACAGTTTTATGCTTAATCGATGAGATAGAGGTATTTTTGCTTTTTTTCTTTAATGTGAACCTGATATAGCTGCTACCTCCACTATATTTTTTTTCTAGGAGCCTTCTGCTTTATTGCTGAAAGAGAATAGACTGCAACCATCTTACTTGATTGAAATCATACAAAGTGACAAATAAAACATATGTTTAGAAATCGAAAAGCACAATTAATAATTCATGAGTTAAAGTAGAATCATAACGGGAATTTAGAAGTGAATGATAATAAAGGCATTACACATTAAAAATTGAGCAGTGCAATTTAAAGGATACTTAGGGGGAAATATATTGTTTTAAATATATGTCTCAGCGAAAAATAAGCCATAAGAAGTTATATATTTAATGGAAAAGCTAGGGAAAACACAGAATAAACTAAGCAGGAATATAAAATCAAAAAGTAATTAAATAGCAAATAAGTATACTGTCAAGATGTTTATGTTTGAAAAGGTAGCTCCTTGAAAACACTGATGCAATGGCTCCCTGGCAAGATTGCTGGAGAAAGAAGAAAAGAGGCAAATAATATAAATAATGACACTAACTGCAGAGGCAGGATACATTTTTGCAGTCATCAAACACTACTGAGAATGGTGTCATGACAACAATTTTGGTAACCTAAATGAAATTCATATTTTCAGAAATTAAAATGACCAAAATTGACTCCCCAGGAAATAGGAGCCCTGAACTGACCGTTCAGTAAATTAAATTGATGGTCAAAAACCTGCTCTCTACCCCACAAAAGAAAAATGACAGCAGAAGGTAATTTCATGGGCAAATTTTACCACCCCTTCTAGAAATGAACATTTCCAATCTTACGCAAGCTCTCCTAGGGACTAGAAAGAAGAAAAGTAGCTCTGGGCAGAAGGTTAAAATGATAAAAACTTCCTTTAAGATGGATAAATCTGAGTGTGGGTCAAACCTGGATGCCTGATAAACATGCAGCCGCAGCTCTGCTCCAGGCAACACAGCCTTGACTAGGAAGACTGCAAGCGCCTCCTGGCTGGTGAGCTGTGTCCCGCTCAGGAACACTGTGTGGACCACACCCCTCTGGCAGGGGCCAGGACCTGGGGCTTGCTCTAAGTGGTGACTCTGTGATTGGGCACATCCTTTGTGGGGATCTGGAAGCTCTGCCCATAGAGCTGGTTCTTATTTTAAGCAAGCACTTCTAAACCGTGATGTTTCCTACATCTGCTCATGTGACTTCTTTTCCTGTACCATAGCTGCCAGGGTGGTCTGCGCTTAGCCCCTGACTGCTGTGTGATCTGCTACAAGCAATATCACCAGTGACAGAGCCGTGCCACCTGCTGGGTATCCTGCTGCCGCTGTGGCCTGCACAGATCTGGATCCAAGAGTCTAAGGGAGACAAAGGCCACCATGGTGGGCATTACGAGACCTAGGTCATGAGACTGATGTGAATGACCTCACTCGGGCGGGAAAAGATCAGGAAAGAAACTGTTGGCAAAATCACATTTGAACAAAAAATTCAAAGATCTTAATATAAGCCAATTGGTTCTAGCAAGGTATTTAAACACACACATACAGAGAACAAAAATGGGAAGAGTGACTCATTATTAGAAAAATCTATTAATCAAATTCCACACATTAATGGAATAGAGAGCAAACCTTCTAAGTTGGCTAATGCATCAGTCATTATCACCCTTCTCCCTCGGGGCCACTACTACACTGAGATGTGGCCATTTTTGCAAACCATCTGCTGCATAAATCAAGGAAAGAGAGGGGGAATCCCAGAAGGAAATCCATCCAGGCATAGCAACTTTGGAAATAGAGTTATAAATCAGTGGACAAGAAAGGACTGTTCAATTAATGGTGTTGAGCAATTGATTAACCGTAAGAAAGACAAAGAAAGTAAATCTCTACCTCACATTGTTAGAATCATCCTAGCAGGGTAGGGTCAGTTAATGCAAACTTAAAAATGTGTAAAAATAATAGAAAAGATACTATGATATTTGGGCCAAGAAGGATTTCCTTAATAAAACAAAAAGAAGGGCAGTTTATAAAATATAGCAATAAGCATTTCTGTTCTTATCACAGCAGAAAGTCTTTGTTCAACAAAAACACCACAAACAAAAGTTAAGATGCAGAGATAAACACTTGGAGCAGAGTTTCAGGCACTTGGAATGTGGGTATCCCATATTGGAGTGCCTGGGTTCAAGTTTTGGCTCCAACCTCAACTTTAGCGTCTAGCTAATGTGCACTCCTGGAGGCAGCAGGTGATGGCTCGAGTGTTAAAGGCCCTGCCACTCACATGGGAGGCCTGGACTGAGTTCCTGGCTCCTGGCTTTGGTAGGGCCCAGCCTTGGCTGTTGCAGCCATTTGGGGAGTGAACCACCAGACGGTAAATCTCTTTCTCTCTGCCTCTCAAAAAATAAAAATGAGTCAGACCAAGGGAGATAATTTAACAAATGTAACAGAAAAAGGCTAATGACCAAAGTAGAGCAGTTTACAAATCACGAAGTACAAAACCAATTAAGAGAAAATAGTACTAACAAAAGAAAGAATAGGCAAATCTTTGAAAAACCAATATAGTGGCCAATACCTATTGAACAGAAGAACGTATGAAATCATGTTCATTGTCCCCAGCTCTATGAAAAGCACTAATAAAACTCACAGTGTGATGCCATTTTCAGTATTGCTGATGAGGTGCCACAGGAGGCCTTATGTGTTGGTACAACCTGAGGCAATGTGTGGTGAAAATGACCATGCACACACCTAATTGGTAAGTTTGAATTTCTGAAAATACTTCACAACAAAGCTCTCACACTTGAGCACATGGAAACCTGTTCAAGCTACTTAGTGAAATTTCATTTATAATAAAAACTATAAACCACTTAAATTTTTACCCAGAGTAAAATATTTAAATTGTGATCTATATATACTCCTCTTCAAAAATGTTTTTTAATTTACTTGCAAGTCAGAGTTCAGAGAGAGAGATCTTTCATCTTCTGGATTACTCCCCAGATGACCGCAATGGCCTGGGCTGAGCCAGGCTGAAGGCAGGAACTTCTTCCAGGCCTTTTACACGGGCTACAAGGGCCCAAGCACTTGGGCCTTTTCTGCTGATTCTCCCAGGCCATTAGTAAGGAGCTGGATTGGAAGTGGAGCAGTTGGGACTTGAACTGGTACTCATATGGGATGCCAGCATCACAGGTGGCCGCTTTTCCTGCTGTGCCACAATGGACCCTGTTTATACATTTATACCATTATTAGTTATAAAGGAACTAGAGTTACCTGTATCAACATTGACAGAAATGGAAAGTTAACATAGTGTGAAAAATACTTCGTGGTAAAATGTAACATACAGAATATTATCATTCAAGTAAATTGAAAACTCACACAAGGCATCTGATATGGAAACATGGAAATTGGAACAGTTTCAAGCGCCCAGTTGGAAGGTCCACCTTAATTGGACATCAATTAATGTTTGACTTGGGGAGAGGAGAGAGAACCAAAGCATTCAGCAGAAGACCTCAACTCTAATTTTGATGCTTTTACAACCCACTTCTCCCTATTACTTTCTGAAGGACTTTGGTCAAGTCATGGACCTCAGAAAAGTGAGAGTAATAAGAGCATCTTTTTTGGTTTTCTATTTGAAAGGCAGAGTTACTGAGAGATCTGCCATCTTCTGGTTCACCTTGCAAATGGCTGCAATGACAGGGGCTAGGCCAGGCCAAAGCCAGCAGCCAGCAGCCAGGAGACTCCTCTGGGTCTCCCACATGGGTGCAGGAGCACAAGCACTTGGGCCACTTCTGCTGCCTCCCAGGCCCATTAACAAGGGAGCTGGATCGGAACTGGAGCAGCTGGAACTCCAGTATCCGTATGGGATGCCAGTGTCACAGCAGAGGCTTAACCTCCTACACCCCAATGCCAGCCACATAAGAGCATCTTTGAGAATTATTGTGAAGGTTCCTTGCACTAAAATCCTATGAAGCTTACAGCACCTGGCGAATGTGTTCTAAATCATTAAACTAGATTTGGCTGGTACTCAATATAGGCTGATGAATAAAGATCAGGTCCTAATGACCAGGCTTTGAGGGTTCTGCCTGAAACCAATTAAAGAGATGAAATTTGAGTAATGCTTTTTAGAAAGAAAGGAAGATATTCATGTTGGAAAGAAACTGCAAAGGATTTCCAAACCAAGAGAAAGGGCATTTACATAAGTCCTCTTGCAAGGAGCTAAGGAATTTACAGAGATTTAATTGTCTGTTTTCAGCAGCATTAGTTTTGAGGGAGGCGGGAGCTGGCTGGGAGGTATGGAACCCTTGGGTGGTGGGAGACCACACACTGAAGCTGGCGTTAGCAAGGTGGGAAACACTGTAGGAATATCAGGCTTTGACAGGTAGCAGGAGACTTTACCTGCAAATCTAATTCCTTCTTCACACAATGGAAATAAACTGTCTCATGGACTTGTTGGGAGGATTAAAGCTCACATGTATAAGGAACCACCACAGCTCCTGGTCACAGTGGGACTTTAAAATTAGTGTATTGCCATTATTACTACTGCTGCTGATGCTGTGGTATGGTTCACCTGCAGCATATGGTTTCCATGTGTCTGAGTCCCATCCGCTATAAAGATATTCAAACCCAAATGTGGCTCACCCAGCATGTAAGCTCTCTAAAAGAGAGACCTCACAACCTTGCATGTGTCTTTGAATTCTTGCAGAGCTTTTCAAATTTGTTATTGTTTTATTTATTTAAAGGATAGAGAAACAGAAAGAGATTTCCTATCTTTTAATGCACTCCCCAGATGTTTACAATGGCATGGGCCAGGCTTCAGTCAGGAGCTCCAAATCCAATCTGTGTCTCCCTCATGGATAGCAGGGCCCCAAGTATTTGAGCCAGCACCGCTACTTCCAAAATTCACATTTAGCAGAAAGTGGAGCCAGAGCCCAAACTCAGGCACTGCAACATGGAACGTGGGATACAGCAGTGGTGACCCACTCAGATTTACTAAACCAGAGTCCCTGCAGGGGAACCTGGCTCCCTTTTCTGATCTTGAAACCAAGACAGTTCCAGTACAAGGTGAAGGCTGAGACGCTGGCTATGGACCAGTGGATGGAGACATCCTTTTCCATGCCTCTCTGCTAGGAGACAGATAACACCTGGGACAGGAAAAAATGAAGCTGCAGCCAAGCTTTCTCATGTAGGATGAACTCACTGATGGGATTATTTGGCAGTGGAAGAGGGAGCTGAGGAGAGAGTATTGAGATGCCGTGGAGAAAAGGAAAGTGGACTCTGATACGTTCTCATTTTGGGGGTGGGATGGCTGAAGCAAGCACACTTCACGGAGCTGCTGGTAGACTGAGCTGGATGAAATGCGGTTTCTCAGGATATTCGCTCTCCTGTCAGGCTGTGGGACATAGATGGGGGAAGGGGAGGAAGAGTCCATGTAGGACACCTGTCTGGGTACTGCATGGGGCCAGGACTGTTTCCTGTGTAGATGGAGCCTTGCACAGCAGGGTCATTTTGAGGCTATGGAGCTGGAGGGATGGATATTAGTGCAGGAAACAAGTCTGGAAACATGAGGCAGCCTTATATCAAGGCTAGAACTGCCCTCCGGCCATTCCTTTATAACCTACAGGATAAAACCAAGGCCCTCAGCTGGGTGATTGTCCTAGGTTGCATCAAACAGGATGGCTAAAACACAGGAGTGTGTTCTTTCAATGTAGCAGGGACCAGAAGGCTAAAATCAAGGTGGCCTTTGGGATCTATTTCATGCCTTCCTCCCCACTTCTGGCAGTTGCCAGTCATTCCAGGTGTGGCTTGCACACGCACCCCTTTGAGATATGCCTGTCTTTATGTGCCTTACATGCCTGTGTCTCCACTTAGCCTTCTCATGAGGACACAGCTATTAGATTTAGGGTCCATTCTAACCCCATATGACCACATCTTAACTAATTACAATTGTCAAGACCGCAATTCCAATGAAGGTCCCATTCTGACATCCTGGGTAGATGTGAATTTTACTGTACAACAATGACCAATGTTGAGGATCCCTCATGGTTTTCTTCTGTATTTGGATGAAATGTTCATCTTTGGCTGGGGTTTGCATGGTGTGTAATAATTGATCATTTACCACACCAACTTGTGGTTTTTGGTTTGTTTTTTGTTTTTTTTTTTGTTGTTGTTGTTTTTTTTTTTTTTTTTGACAGCCAGAGTTAGACAGTGAGAGAGAGAGAGAGAGAGAGAGAGAGAAAGGTCTTCCTTCCATTGGTTCACCCCCCAAATGGCCACTACGGCCGGCGCGCTGTGCTGATCCGAAGCCAGGAGCCAGGTGCTTCCTCCTGGTCTCCCATGTGGGTGCAGGGCCCAAGCACTTGGGCCATCCTCTACTGCCTTCCTGGGCCACAGCAGAGAGCTGGACTGGAAGAGGAGCAACCAGGACAGAATCCGGTGCCCCGACCGGGGCTAGAACCCAGAGTACCAGTGTCACAGGCAGAGGATTAGCCTAGTGAGCTGCAGCGCCAGCCTACCACAACAACTTGTAATGTCTTGAGGACATGTTACCGGAGAATGCAAGGGTTCCTGTCTTCACACAAGAAAGAATTCAGGCGTGAGACAGAGTAGTGGAAAGTAAAATAGCAAGGTTTATTAGGGCAGGGACATCAGAAAGAACGGATGGGCACCTCTCCAGACAGAGCCTGAGAGAGAGTACCCAGTCGCTCAGACTGGGGGAGAGCGAGGTTACATGGCTGAGTGGAGAGAATATGCCTGGGCAGGCCAGGCCGGCGGCTCAGCAGTGAGGCAGAGGGCTGAGCGCCCTGTCTTGTTGAGGCCGGGGGCTTTTAAGGGGATCGGTCTTGCCTTCCCACTTCTGTTCCTCCTGGAACAAAGATATGAAAAATTCCTATCTGAGTTTTCCCCCTGAAGTTATCAGACAGGAGGAAGCCTGTCTAGTGTTGCCCCAGTTAGAGGAAAGATGGGCAGGACCCCCTGGAAAATTGGTAGGATGTTTGAAGTACGGATACTGGGCTGCCCCTGGAAGATCATCGGGATGACTTTGAGATGCATATGCTGGACCTAGATGTCAACTCTTTAGGCCTTTGTCACATACATATGAGCTCATATCTGACTTCCTACCTATCACACAGAAGTGATTTTTTTGTGTGCTGGTTTTTGTTGTGTTTTCCTTTTTTTTACACCTTTCATAATCCAGGGTGTCACAGAGAGGTTTGTGGCTGGCAGTAAGTGTATGTGTAATATAGTTGATAGACAGCAATTATTTCTGTAAGTCTGCCGTTGGTATGTCTCTACTTGAAGACATTAGAATCTGAGAGAATATCTGGAAGCCTCCAGAAGAAATGAATCAGCCAAAGCTGCCACCCTGCTCCTTTGCCTTTGGACAGTGAAGGGAGAGCCAGGTCTGCCGGTTGCTTGTGAGCTCTGTGACCTGGGCCAGTTGTTTCCCTGCTTTGACCTCAAGTGCCCCCT